>NC_134266.1:192445923-193752738 GCF_031893055.1 Leptodactylus fuscus | reverse complement strand
GTTTAACTTTCAAATAGCACTGCACAAAGGAAGAGCTTATCAGCTTGTCTCATGACATGCTACTGAAAAGTGTCATTTGTGTATCTTAATGTAAATATAGTTGTATAAGCTTTTTGGGTTTTAGGCACTGCCAAGTTATTTATTACCACCCGCTCCCTTATAATGATGATGACGCCAAAGTCACTGTGGGTGTTCAGAGCTCACAGCTTTGGTTGACATTTGTCTTGCTCTCTGTCGGTACCAGCTGTCTTTTTGGATACCGTAAAGTTATGTTGACTTTATTAACAGCTATAGAAGCTTTAGCCAGGTTGTGACGGTGTGTAACCCTAACAACACTAAGTGGGATACACATTAATAGTCAGTCTATGTACGCTAAACGTATCACTGAAGTAATTTTTTTTCCCTCTCCCCTAATATAAGAAAGGAACAGACATTAGACCTAGACCGGGGTTCGAGGCTTGTAAAAATCCAGTATTATTTGTTCTTCATGATGTGAAATATGTGTTGAAAAGCAACCCAAGATGAAGTCAGCCATGTGTGCCAGTGTGTTACTTGGCATGCTTTTGCTGGCCCCAACTGTAAGGGTCACTCTCCATTTCCTCCATTTTCCACTCCCCTTCACACCATTTGTGGTGAAGCAATGAGATGCACTGAAGTGCACCCTCTAGCCTCGTGTGGGACAGGGACATCAGATGCCACTCCAACCCCCTTGTCTTCCTCCGCCAGCCAACGGTGCGAAGATGAGAGGAGTGTGCTCTGAATGTTTTCTGCCTAGCAGAGGCTAGTTCTCACTTACGAAAATGGCCCCACTTTGACCTGTATATCAGGCACAATGGTGTAGGTTTCAAAGAAACATGGCACCAACAAGTTGGAAAACGTGGGCCATGCATGGACCGTGTTTGAGTCTGGCAAGCTCCAGATCTGCTACCAGGTTCCAGCCATTATCACAGGCGCAAAAATGCCAGGCCCCAGGTGTAGCAGGGAAAAAAAAATGCCATCTCAGCCAGGATGGCATCCCTGACCTCGGAGGCACTGTGTTGTCTGTCCCCCAAGCTGATCAGTTTCAGCACGGCCTGCTGACATCTCCCCATGCCAGTGTTACAGTGTTTTCCGCTAGTAGCTGGGGTGGAGGTTGCAGCTTCGTAGGGTTTCAGTCTACTCCTGCCATGAATTTTGGCCTGGGAGAGGAGATAGGCCACCCCAGTTTGCACCCAGGGAACAGACTCCACCACATTCACCCTGCCTGTCATTAAAGATAAGCACTGCAGCATCCCTGACCACAGGCGCTTGTCCATGTGTCGGTGGTCAAGTGGACCTTGCAGCAAAGCGCAGAGCTCTGGGCCCGACTGATGTTATGGGACATATGCAGGCGCAAGGCAGGGACAGCACACCAAGAGAAGTAGTAACGGCTAGGCCCAGCATAGGGAGGTGCCCCAGCTGCCATCTGCTGACGGAAGGCCTGGGTCTCCAGAAGCATAAACAAACACCAACATCTCCAGGGCCAGCAGTTTATCGATGAGGCTGTTAAAGGCTTGGGCATGGGGGTGGGTTGTGTTGTACTTCTGCCTGCAATGAAAAGCTTGGGAAATGTGGAGTGGCTGGGAAGAAGCGCATGATGGTGCAGGCCAAAAGGGCGCATGAGGGTGAACTCCCCAATGTGTCAGAGATAGGTGTGTAGGTGTCCTTGCATCATATACTTGCACCATATTTGGCTTTGGAAGTTAATTTTGTGCCAAAAAGTGGTTAAGACAGCGATCCCTCAGCTACTCCCGTTACACTGTCTAGTGAAATTACCATCTTTGGAAGTGGACCACCACTTGTAAGATCCCAAAGGAAGCAGGCAAGAGATGTGCAGTGCAGAAAAAAAGATGAGAAAATAAGTGTAGGCTGTAGAGCCGATCGAGGGATCGGAGAGGACAGAGCTGGTGTCGGCCAGGTATTCCCACAACATGCGCCTATACTTGTCCCTCCTGGTGACTCTAGGCCCCTGAGTGGCAGTAATTTGTCCAGGGGGGCCATTAACGTGTTCCAGACCTAGGAATAAGTCTTCCAACAGGGTAGAGTTTTGCATGCCTTTGCTTCTACCCACTGTTTTTGCTGCTTAGCTTCCCTCCACATCTACACTGCTTTCACCCCTAAACATCACCCCAGTTTATGCCTTTGTTTCTACCCTGTTTTTTTTGTTGAATTAGCTTCCCTCCACATCTACACTGCTTTAGCCCCTAGACATCACCCCTGTCCATGTGGGGTCGGTGGCCTCGTCATCCACCAACTCCTCTTCCAATTGTGCACTGGCCCCTTACTGCAAACCGCACATGACCACAGCTTGCCCTGATGGCAACTGTGTCTCATGATCCCCACTTAGGTCCAGACAAGTCGGTGGCGGGTCCAAAACCCCAAAATTGGAAGGAAATGGCGGATGCTGCAGTATTTCTAACACCTGTTCCTGGTGCTCGGGCCTGGTCTGTGTTGTACCCTGCACCCTGCTTAACGCAGCTGCCATATCCGAAGTTGTGCTGAGCGCATGCTAATGTTTCGTGTCCAGTGCAATGGATGGGATGGGATTTCACATAAGTCTGCCACCCATGGCCACTCATGGTTGAGCAACTGAGGGAGTTGACTTTGACGAACCCGAGGGTTTTGGAGTTGGAACTACATCAAAGGTCTGTGCTGCTCACACACTCTGCTCAACACATGATATGTTTAGTGCCAGCAGTGTGGAGACGTCGCACAACAGCCGTTGTTCCAGCAGGTACAGGCGTTGTAGGAGTGCATAGAGGCTAGCAGCGGCAACTATAGACTTTAAAAACTATCCGCACAAGCGCTACACTTTCACCAGTAGCTCAGGAACATTGGGGTACCTTTTTCAAAAGATTAGCAGCAATGAGTTAAAAACGTGGCCCAGGCATGGAATATGTTGCAGGCTGCCAAGCTACAGAGCCAATCCCAGGTTACGGCCATTATCACACATGACAACATGCCTGGGCCCAGGTGCAGTGGCAAAAACCACATTGCCGTCTCATCGAGGATGGCATGACTCACTTTGTAGGCAGTGTGCTGTCTGGCCCCCAAGCTGATGAGCTTCAGCACGGCCCGCTGACGTCTCCCCACACCAGTGTTGCAGCGTTTCCAGCTCGTAGCTGGGGTAAATTTAACAGCGGAGGAGGGTGGTGTTTCAGCCCTCCTCCCAGGAATGTTGTGTGGGGAGACAAGTCAGGCCACCACATTTTGCGACCCGGTCCACGCCTCAACTACATTCAACCACTGTGCCCAAATTGAAAGGTAGCGTCCCTGTCCGCATGCACTTGTCCATTCGTAACTGGTCACATGGAACTTTAGGGCTAAGCCCTGAATTTAGGGACCGCCTCATGTTTGGGGGAAAGTGCTGGTGTGGACGGCACAGTGCGGTGGCGCAGTAGACACTCTGCCCAAAAAGGATTCCACTCTGCCCAGCCGGGATTCCAACATCTCCTGGGCCAGATTTCTTGAGATGAGGCCGTTGAAGCCTTGGGCATGTGGGTGGGTTGCGCTGTACTTTAGCATGAAATGAAAGGCTTGGGAGATGGGGAGTTGCTGGGAAGAGGCGCATGATGGCGTGGGCAAAAGGAGAAATGGCAGGAAAAGGTGAGGATAAGGGTGAACTCCCCAAAGTGTCAGAGGCAGATGTGGAGGTGTCCTGGCTGCTGGTCTGGACTGCAGCGCCAGCCCTGTCAACAGTGGGAGAGGCAGTGGCCGCAAGGCCAAACGACGATTATCCTGCGCTTGCTCTCACCCACTGAGCCCAGGGCTTGCCTTCCAAATGATGGCACCCGCAAGAGGTGGTGAGATTCCTCTCCGCAGATCTCCAAACCATCTTGGACTTGCAAATTGCACTAAATTTGTCATGTAACTGACATGTATATGATGAGTCTATCCATTGTCTGTTCATTTTGGTGAAAGTCAGCCTGTCAGCTGACAGACAGCTGTGTTTGTCAGTGATGATGCCACCGGCTGCTTGTATCCCCAGTTTTTCCTGCTTAGCTTGCCTCCACATCCACACTGCTTTTGCCCCTAGACATCACCCTAGTCCATGCCTTAGCTTGTACCCCCAGTTTTTCCTGCTTAGCTTGCCTCCACATCCACACTGCTTTTGCCCCTAGACATCATCCCAGTCCATGCCTTAGCTTGTACCCCCAGTTTTTCCTGCTTAGCTTGCCTCCACATCCACACTGCTTTTGCCCCTAGACATCACCCTAGTCCATGCCTTAGCTTGTACCCCCAGTTTTTCCTGCTTAGCTTGCCTCCACATCCACACTGCTTTTGCCCCTAGACATCACCCCAGTCCATGCCTTAGCTTGTACCCCCAGTTTTTCCTGCTTAGCTTGCCTCCACATCCACACTGCTTTTGCCCCTAGACATCACCCCAGTCCATGCCTTAGCTTGTACCCCCAGTTTTTCCTGCTTAGCTTGCCTCCACATCCACACTGCTTTTGCCCCTAGACCACCCCAGTCCATGCCTTAGCTTGTACCCCCAGTTTTTCCTGCTTAGCTTGCCTCCACATCCACACTGCTTTTGCCCCTAGACATCATCCCTATCCATGCCTCTGCCCCTAGCCATAACTCTGCCACCCCTGGAAACTCATGGTGCAGAAACTTTGGGAGCTGACTTTGAGGAACCCTTGGGTTTTGTAGATGGAACTCCATCAAAGGTCTGTGCAGCTCACACACCCTGCTCAAGATATGGTATTGTAGGGTTTCAGCGTGTGTGAATGACAGACAACAGCCTGTGTTTGGACAGATGTAGGCCTTGCTAGAGTGTTTTTAGGCTAGCAGCGACTCCTGTGCACTTGCAAAAGTGGGCGCACAAGCGCCGCATTTTCAACAGTAGCTTCGGTACATTTGGGTATGTTTTAAAAAAACTTTGCACCACTAGGTTAGACGTGGGCCAAACATGGAACGTGTTGGAGGCTGGCAAGCTCCAGAGCCGCTACCAGGTTCCAGCCATTATCACAGGCGTAAAAATGCCAGGCCCCAGGTGTAGCAGGGAAAAAAAAATGCCATCTCAGCCAGGATGGCATCCCTGACCTCGGAGGCACTGTGCTGTCTGTCCCCCAAGCTGATGAGCTTCAGCACCACCTGCTGACGTCTCCCCACACCAGTGTTTTAGCGTTTGCCGCTAGTAGCTGTGGTGGAGGTTGCAGCGTCGTAGGGTTTCAGTCTACTCCTGCCATGAATTTTGGCCTGGGAGAGGAGATAGGCCACCCCAGTTTGCACCCGGGGAACAGACTCCACCACATTCACCCTGCCTGTCATTAAAGATAAGCACTGCAGCATCCCTGACCACAGGCGCTTGTCCAAGTGTCGGTGGTCAAGTGGACCTTGCAGCAAAGCGCGGAACTAAGAGCCCACCTGATGTTGAGTGACACGTGCTGGTGCAAGGCGGGGACGCCACACCGGGAGAAGTTGAGATGGCTAGGGACGGCATAGTGAGGTGCCACAGTTGCCATCAGGTCCGGGAAGGCGGGAGTTTCAACAAGCTGGAACGCCAACCTCTCCTGGGCCAGCAGTTTAGCGATGTTGGCGTTCTAGGCTTGCGTGGGTGGGTGGTTAGCGGTGTATTTCTGCCGGCGCTCCAATGTCTGAGAGATGGTGGGTTGTTGTAAAGAAGCGCCTGATGGTGCCTTTGATGGTGCAGGAGAAGGAGATAAGACAGAAACAGGGGAGGATGAGGGAGAAGTCAACAAAGTGGCGGAGGCAGATGAAGTGATGTCCTGGCTCGTCCTCTGGAGTGCATCGCCAGCACTGTGAGCAGAGGCAGTGGCATGAACGGCGGACGACGTTTGTCCTGCCGTTGCTGCCTGCCACTGATTCCATTGCTTGGATTCCAAATGACGGTGCATTGAAGTGGTGGACAGGTTGCTCTTCTCAGGGCCCCTACTCGATTTCGAGAGGCAAATTGTGTAGACGACACTATATCTGTCCTCGGCGCATTCCTTGAAAAAACTCTACACCTTCAAGAAACGTGCCCTCGATGGGGGAGTTTTTCTGGGCTGGGTACAAAAGGGAACATCTTCGGACATTCCGGGTCTGGCCTGGCTTCGGCAAAGCAGCTGACCTCTGCCTCTGGACATGTCTCTGCCTCTAGCTACCCTTTTTGGTGCTGCACTTGCCTCAACATCCACACTACTTTCCCAGCTTGACATCCGCCTTGTCCAGGTTGGGTCGGTGTCCTCGTCGTCCACCACCTCCTCTTCCAACTCCTGTCTCGCCTCCTCCTCCTGCACAATGCGCATGTCAACTGGCTGCCCTGACAGCAACTGCGTCTCATCGTCGTCGATGAGGGTGGGTTGCTGGTCATCCGCCACCAAATCGACCGGAGATGGAATGGAGGAGACTCTACTGTTTGAGCATCTGGACACAGATACTCGTCTGTTAGGTCCGTGGAATCGCGAAATGGAGGGGCAGGTTGCGGTACAGTCAAAGGAAGGGAGAACAGCTCTGGGGAGCAGGGACAGTTGGGGTTATTGTTCTGGGAAGATTGGGAATTTTGGGTGGAAGGAGGACAAGACTGTTGGGTAAGAGGAGGTAGAGGCTGCCTGGCTGGTGGACAATGTGCTTTAAGCGTTATCCGACAGCCATTGCAAGACCTGTTCCTGGTTCTCGGGCCTACTAATCTTTGTACCATTCAGCCTAGTTAATGTGGAACTTTTGTGCAAAGCGCAGAACTTAGGGCCCGCCTGATGTTAAGGGACACACGCTGGTACAAGGCTCAACTCACCCTAAGTGCCAAAAACACTGCTGGTGCAAGGCTCTACTCATGCCAAGGGCCTCAATCTCTGCTGGTAGCTCAGCTTAAGGTCCTGTAACTTTGTTTGGAAGGGCTCATGTTAAGGGCTAGAAAAGTGAATTTTGGAAGGTCTTACCACATCACACACACACACACACACACACACACACTCAAAATGACAGTTAAGGGTGAGGGCTTTTGGAATTCCCATTGCCTATTCCATTTGTGGTTGTCATGGGGAACGTGATTTAAAGGGGTGGTTGTTACTGTTTGTTGAGCTTAAATTGGGGTTTGTGTCCATCCATTTGGGGAGTAAAGAAGGTTTCCAGGTATTTTCCCACTTTGATAGAGGTTTTTTTGAATGTGGAAAGTGTGTAGTTGTTAGGCAGTGATGTTGAGGTAATAGAGGGTCTTTGGTGTGTTAGATGCCCCCAGACATGCTTCCCCTGCTGTCCCAGTGTCATTCCAGAGGTGTTGGCATCATTTCCTGGGGTGTCATAGTGGACTTGGTGACCCTCCAGACACGGATTTGGGTTTCCCCCTTAACGAGTATCTGTTCCCCATAGACTATAATGGGGTTCGAAACCCGTTCGAACACACGAACATTGAGCGGCTGTTCGAATCGAATTTCGAACCTCGAACATTTTAGTGTTCGCTCATCTCTAGTAAATATGTTTATAAGTTCAAGTGCTTTTCTGCTTTATATACATAGATTTCATGAATAATTGTACAACGCCATTACTGTCAAAAATACTGATCTAATACTTGATTTATAGTAATATACTATTGTATTTTAGAAAGATAGCAAATATTAAAGGGATTCTATCATTAGAATCCTTTTTACCGCATAAAGCGACGCCTCTGTCTTCTTCTACTGAAATCTCTTCACCTTGTCATCAGCTGGCAGAGCCGACTGCGCATATCAGTTCGGCCATTTTCCTGGGCCGAACAGATGCTGAGCACAGGGGGAAGGCCCCTGTGCTTTCTGAAGACTCATTTGCACAAGGAATAAAAAAGAACATTCTCAGGTATGTTGATGCGGATCAGAAAAAGAAAAATAGGAGAAAAATAGCCTTTCTAAAGGCTATTGTGACATAGTCTTAAAGGCTATTGCGACGTAGTCTTAAAGGCTATGCCGACGTAGTCTTTTGTAGAAAAAGGGATTCTACCGATAGAATCTCTTTAACTTTTTATTTCCTAATGCGCACCACTTTGTATGCTTTTATGCAAATCATCGTACTAAATGTATAGAAAAAAAAATAGATAAAAATTAAACACACTTATTATGAAGATTAATTATTTTCCTCTTTTATACAGAATCTTTTAAGTCTATAATATATAACCTATGAGTTTCTTTAAAACACTAATTCTCAAACAGAGTGCCTTATAACCCTAGAGTTCCTTGAAACAGGTCAGAGGTGCCCTATACGCACTAGTAATGGATAGTGAATAGAGAATAATTTCAGGCTGCCCAAAGATGTTGCATTGAAAGGTAAGCAGGGGTTTCCAGATAGTAAAAAAAAACAATAATTATCAGGGATTTTTTAGTGGTAATAAGGTTAGACTTCACAAATGTAATATATGTATTTAACAAAAGAATAAAAGGGATACACAATAAAATATATTGCATACTAATCATATAAATATTAACATTGTCATTTTGCAATCTAATATATATATATATATATATATATATATATATATATATATATATATATATATATATATGTTATTATCAGCTTTATACTGTTTTGTATAATTTCTACGCCAGCTCCATTGCTTGAGAACAGTTCCCTTGAGAGAAAGAGGATTTCAGTTTTAGAGGAATCTCTAGACACCTTTTTAACTTTGTGCAGAGTGATAATGTTAGTAGTTGGTAGACAAGAAACACTATATTACCATTTTTGTTTAACCTTGAAGTGACTTTTAGAATCTTTAAGATAAATTATTTCAAAGCAATTACTGCTATTTGCCTAAGGTAATCTCAAAAACAGATAAGCTCCTAGCCAGAAATTAGTAACCACAATTAAAGAATTGTATTTAAGATCCACAGTAGTTCTCTTTAAAGACCCAATATTCATCAGCGAGTTCATGAATGATTTAAATTAATCTTTAGCCCTGAAATGCTCATTTTCATACAGTAATCCCCGGAGAAAATAAAATAATAAAACAGAGTTTTGTTTCATGATGTACATTAACAGAATTTTTATACACAGGTTAAGCCATGCTTAATAAAGCAGCCTGACTGTGAATGTGGTGCAGCATTACAAGCAAAAAGGTGAATTCTGCCACCTATTAGCGTGTATAATGAAGAAGATGAGTACATTGTGCTGTTTACTAAACAAGATTGTCATTGAGGCTGATAGTTCAGATTCATATTTAGACAAAAAGGACAATTTACTAAACAAAGTGGTATCTTGTGTTACTGCATTATGTTCCATGTACTTTTTGCCTAATTTTGAGTAAGCATTAGAGATGAGCGAACACTAAAATGTTCGAGGTTCGAAATTCGATTCGAACAGCCGCTCACTGTTCGAGTGTTCGAATGGGTTTCGAACCCCATTATAGTCTATGGGGAACATAAACTCGTTAAGGGGGAAACCCAAATTCGTGTCTGGAGGGTCACCAAGTCCACTATGACACCCCAGGAAATGATACCAACACCCTGGAATGACACTGGGACAGCAGGGGAAGCATGTCTGGGGGCATAAAAGTCACTTTATTTCATGGAAATCCCTGTCAGTTTGCGATTTTCGCAAGCTAACTTTTCCCCATAGAAATGCATTGGCCAGTGCTGATTGGCCAGAGTACGGAACTCGACCAATCAGCGCTGGCTCTGCTGGAGGAGGCGGAGTCTAAGATAGCTCCACACCAGTCTCCATTCAGGTCCGACCTTAGACTCCGCCTCCTCCGGCAGAGCCAGCGCTGATTGGCCGAAGGCTGGCCAATGCATTCCTATGCGAATGCAGACTTAGCAGTGCTGAGTCAGTTTTGCTCAACTACACATCTGATGCACACTCGGCACTGCTACATCAGATGTAGCAATCTGATGTAGCAGAGCCGAGGGTGCACTAGAACCCCTGTGCAAACTCAGTTCACGCTAATAGAATGCATTGGCCAGCGCTGATTGGCCAATGCATTCTATTAGCCCGATGAAGTAGAGCTGAATGTGTGTGCTAAGCACACTCATTCAGCACTGCTTCATCACGCCAATACAATGCATTAGCCAGTGCTGATTGGCCAGAGTACGGAATTCGGCCAATCAGCGCTGGCCAATGCATTCTATTAGCCCGATGAAGTAGAGCTGAATGTGTGTGCTAAGCACACACATTCAGCACTGCTTCATCAAGCCAATACAATGCATTAGCCAGTGCTGATTGGCCAGAGTACGGAATTCGGCCAATCAGCGCTGGCTCTGCTGGAGGAGGCGGAGTCTAAGGTCGGACCTGAATGGAGACTGGTGTGGAGCGATCTTAGACTCCGCCTCCTCCAGCAGAGCCAGCGCTGATTGGCCGAATTCCGTACTCTGGCCAATCAGCGCTGGCCAATGCATTCTATTAGCCCGATGAAGTAGAGCTGAATGTGTGTGCTAAGCACACACATTCAGCACTGCTTCATCACGCCAATACAATGCATTAGCCAGTGCTGATTGGCCAGAGTACGGAATTCGGCCAATCAGCGCTGGCTCTGCTGGAGGAGGCGGAGTCTAAGATCACTCCACACCAGTCTCCATTCAGGTCCGACCTTAGACTCCGCCTCCTCCGGCAGAGCCAGCGCTGATTGGCCGAAGGCTGGCCAATGCATTCCTATGCGAATGCAGACTTAGCAGTGCTGAGTCAGTTTTGCTCAACTACACATCTGATGCACACTCGGCACTGCTACATCAGATGTAGCAATCTGATGTAGCAGAGCCGAGGGTGCACTAGAACCCCTGTGCAAACTCAGTTCACGCTAATAGAATGCATTGGCCAGCGCTGATTGGCCAATGCATTCTATTAGCCCGATGAAGTAGAGCTGAATGTGTGTGCTAAGCACACTCATTCAGCACTGCTTCATCACGCCAGTACAATGCATTAGCCAGTGCTGATTGGCCAGAGTACGGAATTCGGCCAATCAGCGCTGGCCAATGCATTCTATTAGCCCGATGAAGTAGAGCTGAATGTGTGTGCTAAGCACACACATTCAGCACTGCTTCATCAAGCCAATACAATGCATTAGCCAGTGCTGATTGGCCAGAGTACGGAATTCGGCCAATCAGCGCTGGCTCTGCTGGAGGAGGCGGAGTCTAAGGTCGGACCTGAATGGAGACTGGTGTGGAGCGATCTTAGACTCCGCCTCCTCCAGCAGAGCCAGCGCTGATTGGCCGAATTCCGTACTCTGGCCAATCAGCGCTGGCCAATGCATTCTATTAGCCCGATGAAGTAGAGCTGAATGTGTGTGCTAAGCACACACATTCAGCACTGCTTCATCACGCCAATACAATGCATTAGCCAGTGCTGATTGGCCAGAGTACGGAATTCGGCCAATCAGCGCTGGCTCTGCTGGAGGAGGCGGAGTCTAAGATCACTCCACACCAGTCTCCATTCAGGTCCGACCTTAGACTCCGCCTCCTCCGGCAGAGCCAGCGCTGATTGGCCGAAGGCTGGCCAATGCATTCCTATGCGAATGCAGACTTAGCAGTGCTGAGTCAGTTTTGCTCAACTACACATCTGATGCACACTCGGCACTGCTACATCAGATGTAGCAATCTGATGTAGCAGAGCTGAGGGTGCACTAGAACCCCTGTGCAAACTCAGTTCACGCTAATAGAATGCATTGGCCAGCGCTGATTGGCCAATGCATTCTATTAGCCCGATGAAGTAGAGCTGAATGTGTGTGCTTAGCACACACATTCAGCTCTACTTCATCAGGCTAATAGAATACATTGGCCAATCAGCGCTGGCCAATGCATTCTATTAGCTTGATGAAGCAGAGTGTGCACAAGGGTTCAAGCGCACCCTCGGCTCTGATGTAGCAGAGCTGAGGCTGCACAAGGGTTCAAGCGCACCCTCGGCTCTGATGTAGGAGAGCCGAGGGTGCACTTGAACCCTTGTGCACCCTCAGCTCTGCTACATCAGAGCCGAGGGTGCGCTTGAACCCTTGTGCACACTCTGCTTCATCAAGCTAATAGAATGCATTGGCCAGCACTGATTGGCCAGAGTACGGAATTCGGCCAATCAGCGCTGGCCAATGCATCCCTATGGGAAAAAGTTTATCTCACAAAAATCACAATTACACACCCGATAGAGCCCCAAAAAGTTATTTTTAATAACATTCCCCCCTAAATAAAGGTTATCCCTAGCTATCCCTGCCTGTACAGCTATCCCTGTCTCATAGTCACAAAGTTCACATTCTCATATGACCCGGATTTGAAATCCACTATTCGTCTAAAATGGAGGTCACCTGATTTCGGCAGCCAATGACTTTTTCCAATTTTTTTCAATGCCCCCGGTGTCGTAGTTCCTGTCCCACCTCCCCTGCGCTGTTATTGGTGCAAAAAAGGCGCCAGGGAAGGTGGGAGGGGAATCGAATTTTGGCGCACTTTACACGTGGTGTTCGATTCGATTCGAACATGGCGAACACCCTGATATCCGATCGAACATGTGTTCGATAGAACACTGTTCGCTCATCTCTAGTAAGCATCTATAAAATACAGAACATATGAATGTAACGTATATGGTCTATATTGTTGACGGAAATCTATTTTAATTCATACCATCCACTTTATATTATATTTCATCAACTTGAATTTATTTTAAGAAAAATGTATTCCAAAAATCTTTCAGCTATCTTATACAAGATGTTACTAACAACACAGTCTTAACAATAGAACCTTCTACCGTACCCCACTTCTGATACCATATGTTTTCCCAACTATCTTAAGAGGTTGAGTACAGCTTTAAAGAAGGTAACACCAAATGCTTTACTAAGACAATTCTATGTCGGATCAGTGACTACATAAGAAGAGAATGGAAGCTAGTGTGATATTGTGCACACTTCTGTATGATACAAATTATAAAGATTAATATACAAAGATTAAGATACGGCACAGACCAGATGATTTACTTTCTGATAGAGTAGCTTATCTACATTCAAGTACATAAGGCTAAATATTAATAATAGTTATAACTAGAAGAATGCTGTTTCTAAAAAATAAAGCAAATCATTTTTTTTCTAACCTCTAACTATCTCTTTAAAATCAAGATTAATATTTTTATGGAGCTTAGGTGGAGCGATGAATCTTGCCAAGAATCAAACCTTGTTTTTTTTTTATATTTCATACTGACAATGGCTGAGTGTAACATCTTTGCCCGTTCGGGCTTTGGCGTCATCATCCGGCCGCATGGTGTGGCGCAGGGGATGTGTTCGGTTGTGATTTATTCCTTTGGGTTCTTCTTGCACTGTCTGAACACCGCCCTATTCTTTCACCTTGATAATTGATTTTCCACCACACCCATCTCCTTCACCTTCAGTTTTCTCTGCTCCTCTAATGGTTAATCTGGCCTTGCCCTGAGATTGACAGCTGCCTTCCTGTCAGGTTCTGATCAGGTTCTTCCTCCCTATTTAGCCTTGTCTCTCATTCACACCAGTGCTTGCTATTGCCTTGTGCGTACCTGCTCCTTAATGTCACTATTTTTGCTTGCATTCTAATCCTTGACCTCTGGCTTTCCCTACTGACTATTCTTTGGACTCCGATTTGGCACTGCATCGCTCGACTGTTTCCTGACCCTTGGCTAGCTGACCTCCCTTTGTTGTTGTCCATCTTGTCTGCGTTTTGTGTCTCACATATCCAGGAAGGGACTGACTTTGTGGTTGCCGCCTATTACGTAGGATAGGGCCTGGCAATAGGAAGGGACAGTTGGGGGCTTCAGCTTAGGGCTCACTGTCTCTTGTGTCCCAGGGTTCAACAGCTACCGGGGAATTGCTGTCCTAGCAATTCCCTAACACTGAGTTCACAAAATGTGGTAGAGCTATTTATCTTCGCCAGTTGTCACTGGTTTAGTTCAGAGTCACTTTAGTGTCGGAGAAAAATACCTGAATTATTTGGTAAATTAAATAATTGTGGGCATCAGAAAATGCAGCAAAAGAGCTTGATAAATTTGATACTAAAGCCCGTGCCATTCTCTTCAACACAATTACACCAGTAAAATGGCATTATCACTTTAATGTCCCAATGTGTTGATGTTGTATATTTTATTTACATACTGATGGCATTAATGAAGTGTCATGTTCTAGCAGTCATTTCATTCTTCTTGGCTGGGGTTTCTGTGCAGCATATCACATGTACTTCTGAAGATTAGAGAAAGCCTAAATGTAAATACAAATTGAACAATTGATGTGGTGTTAGGATGCTGCACCACTTACTTGACTTACTCGAATTTTGAGAAGGCATGTACACCCAGTTACTTCTCACTAGTGTTTCTCCCAGCATTATTCTGCCTAGGACATAAATTACATGCAGCTCATTTTTACCCAGATGCATAATTTTACTTTTATCCACATTGAACCTTATTTGCCATGTGGATGCCCAAAACTCTGTCTGTCCAAGTCTGCTTGTGACCTATGTAGATCTTCTATAGACTGAGCTGTACTGCATAGCTTGGTGTCTTCTACAAAAATAGAGATTGTCATCCCATCTTCTTTGTCATTTATAGATGGTTAAATAAGAGTCCCTCCACTGAACTCTGGGGTGCACCACTTATACCAGAGGGCCAGGCTGAGCTGCAGTCATTGACCAAAACTCTCTGGATAAGATACTTCAACCAGTTTCCAATCCAATTACAAGCTATATTTTCCAAGCCAATGGGCCTGATTTTACCCATTAAACATTTATGAGGGACTGTGTCAAATGCCTTTGCAAAGTCCAGGAACACTATATCCACAGCCTCCCCTCTGTTCAGATTTCTATTCACCTGTCCATAATAGCAAATCAGGTTAGTTTGACAACTTCTGTCTGGTAAAGCCATGCTGCCTGTCACCTACAATGTTACGAATAGTCACATATTCCTGTATATAGTTGCTTAAGAGCTCCTCAAACAGTTTTCCTACAATCGATGTTAACCTGACCAGTCTGTAATTACCTGAGGTAGGCCTAGAGCCCTTTATGAAAATAGACACCACATTAACCTTCCACCAGTCCATTGGCACTGGTGGGAAGTGCAGTTTTCACTGCAGCTTTCATCTTTCCTTAGAAAAACCTCCTGATGAGCTAGAATATCAGCTAGTGAAATACGTATAGATTATAGGAATTAGGAAATAGTTTTTTCTCCATGTAATAGTTCAGGGACTTACAATACATTTAAATTGAACCAGAAGATAGATAGGACAGCTGCTTAACCATTTTATACTGGCTATATCATTACCTGGTCAGACCTCTGAGTACTGTTGGGAGCTAATGCTGCATATTAACTCTTGCTGCTCCAAGTCCTGCTGAACAAATGGAATACTTATCTATTTTTTCCTGCCAATTGGAAAGATAAAGGGGAGAGTTTCACTTTATCAAAGAGATAGAAGCTATATCTACCTAATCTCTTTACTGGTTAGTGAATCTCCCTATTGGAATATTTTATGCTATAATGGGCACAATTTTAATATATTAAAAAATAAAAGTTATGTTTTATTTCTACTCCCTCAGCTGTATATACAAAATATTTTGAGTAGAATACCAGTCAGTGAATTGAGTCTATTGGCACTGTACCAATCCCTAGAGAGATACATGTGACTTTTAGGCTAACGCCCCACGGGCCGGAAACGCCACGCTAAAGCGCTGCAGGAACGACCTCGGTGTGAACGCATCATGGTTCTTCCCGCAGCACTTTGAACAGAAAGTTCACAGGGTTTTCCTCCGCAGACTTTTTCTTACCATTATATCTTCGGGAAAGTGGCCGGTGTTTCCATAGATATAATTGACATGTGGTGATTTTCAAAACCGCAACGGTTTTGGAAATCGCAGCATGTCCGCAATGCGATTTTTTTTCTGCAAAGTGGGCATGAATACCATCCACTTTGCAAGTACTGTAAAACTCCGCAATTTTTCCCACAGCGCAAATTGCGGTGTTTACAGCAGGTGGGGATGCGGCCTTACTTTGATATAACATCAGCTGCGGTTGCCTTAGAGAGATAGAAATTGGATATATAGGTTCCTTGGTGCCCTAAGAGAGTTTTACATTGTGTTTTTAACCAATTTAATGTGTGGTTCATACCCAACTTGTTTAACATGAAACAAATCTTAGTCCTGAACATCTGAACCCAAAATGAATCTTGAGAAATCAAGCCCAGCATCACAGTCCATTGCAGCCAACAAACAACTCACCTCGTTGGACATCAAGGAGCAGCCACCTAGTCACCCCTATCATAGCTTACACAGTACAGATGGTAGAAAGTAGACACACACTGGATTATTATGTTTGGTCCACAGTAGACTGGGGAATACAGGATGAGAACTAGTAGTAGCAACAAGCAATTCTCTGTTCAACAAGAAACATACAACCCACATTCATAATGTGTGGGGTATGATGTCTGCCTTCTAAGACCCATATTACTATGGCTGGTTTGTGCTCCTTTTTCTGTGAACCAATTAAGTAAGTATTGCATCTTCACTGCCATATAGTACAGAGGTACTTGAAAGATAACATTAGTCTTTAGACCTAGGATTGTATGGATTGGATTTATCTTTAGGGCTAGTTCACACGGGGGCAAAGAGGCAGATTTTGATAGCGGATTTTGCCTCAAAATCCGTCTCCATACAATGGTGGTCTATGGAGACAACTAGCATGTCGTCGCTAGCGGAAAAAAGAAGCAAGCTGCCCTTGCTTCAGGTGCCAGCAACCTCCGGAGTCGGCCCATTCATTTGAGTCGACTCCGGAGGGGGAATCCGCGACTGCGATAGTCGTGGTAGGCGAGTTTTGACCCGAGAGTGACGCAGCTCCCCGTGTCACTCTCGGTGCCAAAATCCCCCCCCCCCCCCGTTTGAATGAGCCCTTAGACTTCTTCATTGCTCATTCCACTGTTTTTCTCCATTATAGGAGCAGAACAAGTAAAATAATTACTCTATCCTTTGTATCATGGGCACAGATAATGGTGCCCAAAAGACACCATTAACTATAATACAATTTGCCAGAAAAAATTGTGCAGCATGCTGCATTATTTTTTCCATTTTCTAATGGAGCCTCCAATGCAGATATATATATATATATATATATATATATATATATATATATATATATATATATATATATATATATATATATGTGTGTGTGTGTGTGTGTGTGTGTGTGTGTGTGTGTGTGCATGTGTGTTACAGGTGATATTGAAACCTGATAAACATTATCCGATAAGGTAAACTAGTTTATACCAATTCCTCTGCACTATAGAGGTCATAAACAAGTATGATGCATAAAGACATCAAAGATGCATATCTGCATTATACGCCACCCTGATGTTACAAACTGATTAAAACCTACAGGATATACCATGTATATGTGTTTTTATGCTTTCTGCTTGTTTGAAACTAGATCTTCTGTTCTTGAATATATGCATTTTAAATGTAATTTGTTGATACATACAACCTCATTTACGACTTCTTGGGGTAAGAAATGATTTTAAAGAGATGAAATCTGTGAGTTCTATTTGTGGGAAAAGGTGCAAGTGTCTAACATACAGTATAGGAAAGTGATTAAGTCTTATCCACTAAACAGAGAAGGTGGTACTGACTCAGAATGAAGAATAACCTACAGTCTAGGAAGGAAACTAGCAGGAGTGGTCATTAATCATGCTAAGAAGTCAAGAAGATTACATTATTCAGAGAGCCACAAGCTTGAAAGTCAGAAACTTGAAATAACAGGGAACACGGGAAGCCACAAGAGGAATGAATGGTGGAAACAATAAAGTCTACTATTAATTGTAAACGTCTATTTACATGAAAGTCTATTAAGTGTCTGGTTTCTGTATCATAGTCATAAGAAATTGTGGTGTTGATTGTGAATTAATGAGCCTTTATGTGCTTTCCTTCTTGATTTTAGTATTGTACAACCTGTACTGATTTTTTTTTCTTTCAGTTTTATTTTCTGTTTGTATATTTTTTTTATATTGTCTTTACATGGTGTCTTGGTCAAGCAACAGCTGAAGAGTTTTGCTTGCCTGTTGAACCCTTGAGAAATAATTGATTTCTATGACAGTATGAAGCAGAGCTGGTGCCATAGTCAATGGGTCTGTGCTGTGTAATCTGATCACTACTGATCTAAACGTGAGCCCCCGCCCCCTGAAAAAAAAGTGTTGGTTCCCACACTGTCAGATTGTGGGAGGTGTTCTGTTCCCATGGAAGCCTAATGAAGGCTTCCATGCCTGCCATAGGACTATAACTATCAATAGATTGCAGGTTCAAGCCCCCTAGAAGATTAATAATATAGTTTAAAAAAGAATTAAAAACTTTATAATGTACAGAAAAAAACAATTTCTAATTACCCCCATTCCCTAGAATTGAGCTAAAAATAAATAAACAGAAATAAACACATCAAATTATACACCCCCACATCCAAAAACACCCAGTCTACAAACATAGACAAATAATTTTCACATACAGCAATTGTGATAGCAGAAAAAAACTTGAAAGAACAAAACCACCATTTTTTCGCCATTTGCCTCCTATAAACATTTGAATAAAATTGATCAAAACATCAGACATTCCTCAAAATGGTATGACTAAAAAGTACATCTGGCCCTGCAAAAAAAGACACCTTGTGCATTCCAATATATGAAAATGTAAAAAAAAAAAAAAAAAAAAAAAAAAAAAAGGATAAAAGCTACTGGTGTCAGAATTATATGACTCCAAGAATTTTTTTTGCAAAGTTTTGGTATGAAATTGATATCCCCGGAATCATGCCGACTCATATAATACAGATAACATGTCATTTTGTCACAATGATTCACGGCTCGATGTTCCGGTAAAAATGTATATACGTGAAACTGGTTATGCACGGATATAGCCTACTGGGTTTAGGCAAAAGACATAATGCATGAGAAAAAAGATATATCCAGCACAACGATAGATCCAGATAAAACTTAGCTTTTAATGAATAGGAACATTTGGTCCCATAAAAAACCCAACACAGACATCGAACAGAAAAACAAATTCAGCGTTATTCAAAAAAATTCATGTAAACATACCGGACTAACAATGACGATGCGACATACTGAACCGCTTACGCGTTTCAGAGCCTGAGCTCCTTACTCATAGCGATATCTGCCAGTGTGCTTTACCTGCTATATATACTCTAGACATCTCCTAATTAGACCTAATTATTGCACCTCGCACCAACAACAAACATACGTCAAAGAACCATGATTTAGAGAGACACACACAAATTAAAAGAAAAAAAGAAAAAAATCCACAAAAAGCATACAACATACTGTGAAATATAACAGACAAACATGAATCTTGAATTGATATCACATAACACTGTATAATTAATGTATAACATTGTATAACATTGCTCCCGATTGAGAGACTATAACCTGGTAATAATCCCAGCGTCATTGCTAAACAAAGGCCTCTTGGAAGGTCGGGCATGAGGCTAAAGGGAGCAGCCATTATTGGGTTATTTCACTGGAAGCCTGTCTTAAGACAGGCTTGCACATTCCAGTGAGCGCCCTCTATTGGTTTGCAACAATGAGGCAGCAACTGTCTTCCTAATTACATCATGGAAGGCGGATTTGCATATTCTTCCCATAATTCCTTGCAAAGTGGAGTGCTAAAGGCTTAACAAGTCTCCACACACCTATATGGTGGTCTCTCCCTAAGGAGTGACAATATCCCCCGAACCCTGTCTAAGCCTCTCACCTCTACCAGGTTATAGTCCTCTCTACATCGGGCTGATGAGATCCAACCAGATCGAAACAGCTGTCCTCGATTGAGAGACTATAACCTGGTAATAATCCCAGCGTCATTGCTAAACAAAGGCCTCTTGGAAGGTCGGGCATGAGGCTAAGGGGAGCAGCCATTATTGGGTTATTTCACTGGAATCCTGTCTTAAGACAGGCTTGCACATTCCAGTGAGCGCCCTCTATTGGTTTGCAACAATGAGGCAGCAACTGTCTTCCTAATTACATCATGGAAGGCGGACATGCCTTAACATAGTCAGTTTTATCCATGACCACCACCTTACCTCCCTTGTCCGCCATTTTGATAATAATTGACTCATCGTCACTTAATTCCTTTAATGCTACTCTCTCCCTTTTTGTAAGGTTATCCTTGGGTTTGACACCTTTTGATTGAAGGGACAAAGCCCTAAGGTCCCTTTCTACCGCATGTTGGAACATATCATAAATCGGTACACGAGAATTTATAGGATAAAAGTACGGATTTGATGACCTGACTTTAATGGCATGGGTATCCCTAATTGTGTCAGAACCTTCTGACTGCAGTTTTTCTAGATCCATTAGACATAATTGTTCTCTGAATTTAAGATGTTTATATTCATTATCAAAAGTAGGGATGCCCTCATCACATGTCAGGTCACCTATAGCCGAACAATCAAAAAAATGCCTTTTTATGGTCAAGGAACGCACGAATTTGTTGACATCAAGAATGGTGTTAAATAAATTAAAACCTTGTGAGGGCGCAAAATTAAGACCTTTACTTAATAAAGAAATCATAGAAGACAACAGTGTGCGTGATGACAGATTGAGAACACTCAAATAATTGGACGTATCATTATTTGAAGTAGAGGAAATCAAACTTGGGCAATTCTGATATGAAGAAGACTGATGCCGGGATTCACATTGGTTAGTGTGTATGGTTCCACACAAATCCATATTGACCTCATGGGAAATCACCAACGTGTCATCCTCGATTTTCGGGCTGAGAACCTTGTGTTTCTTGTGGTGTTTCCTCCCGGATCTGTGTCTCCATTTTTTGAGACATTTAGAGTGGAATTTGTGGAGGAACTCCTGTTTGTATTGCAGGAGCTCTCAGCCTCAGATGTATCCAGTTCAGAGGAACTGAATGAAACCCGGCGTGGGGTAGAAGATATCCGGCTCCTTCTTTGATCTTTCTTTAAAATAGACCTGGGAGTGAAAAATGTGGAACGATCCTTCCATCTATATATACATCTTTGCTGGTATGGCCGCTACATTGATGACCTGCTTATAGTTTGGTCTGGTGATGTAGCGGCCATACCAGCATTTATTGGGTACTTGAATGATAACCAACTGAATTTAAAGTTTACATATGTTTCCGCCCACAAAAATATCGATTTTTTGGATGTCTCCCTGACGGGTGATTCGGTTGAGCATAAAGTTGTGACATCTTTATTTCGCAAAAAAGGTTCTGGTAATACAATTTTACATGCCACGAGTTGCCACCCGCAACACACAGTGAAATCCGTCCCCTTAGGTGAAATGGTTAGAGCTAAGAGAGCTTGCTCAGAGGAAAGGGATTAAATTAAACATTGTCCATTGTCACTTACCGGATTCAATATGTAGTCTAGAGGTTACAGATTTCCGAAGTCGCATGGTCCTTAGTTTCGCGGACATGCGACTTTGGATACTTACCACGTTATATTCGATGGACAGGTAGTATGTTTTTTGCATGCCATTGGACGTGATGTCATCCTGAAATGTATCTAGGCTCTCTTTGGGTTAGCATACTAACATCCGTCTAGGTGGGCATTTGATATATTAGGAGTACAAACAATTGCGAGATTGAACTGTTCTTTGGTGTTTGAATGTAACTATATAACTGAGAAATTGGAATCCATTCATACATTGGAGTGTGATGTCAACTTGAAATGTACTTATGTTTTCTTTGATTAACGTATTAATATCTATCTGGGGAGACATTTGATATACTACGAGTATATACTATTGTGAGATTAAATCATACTCTTGTAGTTATGTAATTGGGAGATGAGACTCCGTTTATGTATT
The DNA here is from genome assembly GCF_031893055.1 of Leptodactylus fuscus. Taxonomy (NCBI): domain Eukaryota; kingdom Metazoa; phylum Chordata; class Amphibia; order Anura; family Leptodactylidae; genus Leptodactylus; species Leptodactylus fuscus. Next base: position 193,731,008 of record NC_134266.1, on the reverse strand, counting down.
TGAACGTATTTGTTATTTTCATCTGATCACATGGTGGTCACATGATTAGTCATGTGATGGGTCACATGGTTGTGTTAGGATTATGCCTTACAGCCAGACTGATCTTGCTTTGCAGTCTAGACTGGTCCCAAGGTTAGTATTTGATTTTATAATTATACATCTATGCCATTTGCTTATATCCTGCAAACAGTTGGAGTCCGTGGTTACATACAATATTTGCAGAGTTTATCATATGGCTGCCCAGGTGATATATCGTGTTATAATGATATGATTATGATCCCATGTATGAGTGGATTCTGTTTACCTAGAATACTAATGCAGTTGGTATATGTAGATTTAATCTTAGTCCTTGCACTAGGTTGCTTACTGGTCACCCGGTATGACTATTTCCTTTTGGGTACGGTGGCTAGTTTCATGTATTGCAATTCACATTAAGTGTTATACATTAATTATACAGTGTTATGTGATATCAATTCAAGATTCATGTTTGTCTGTTATATTTCACAGTATGTTGTATGCTTTTTGTGGATTTTTTATTTTTTTCTTTTAATTTGTGTGTGTCTCTTTAAATCATGGTTCTTTGACGTATGTTTGTTGTTGGTGCGAGGTGCAATAATTAGGTCTAATTAGGAGATGTCTAGAGTATATATAGCAGGTAAAGCACACTGGCAGATATCGCTATGAGTAAGGAGCTCAGGCTCTGAAACGCGTAAGCGGTTCAGTATGTCGCATCGTCATTGTTAGTCCGGTATGTTTACATGAATTTTTTTGAATAACGCTGAATTTGTTTTTCTGTTCGATGTCTGTGTTGGGTTTTTTATGGGACCAAATGTTCCTATTCATTAAAAGCTAAGTTTTATCTGGATCTATCGTTGTGCTGGATATATCTTTTTTTCTCATGCAACATGTCATTTTGACTGTACAGTGAATACGATAGAAACAAAGCCCATAAAAATACTGCACAAATGCAGTTTTGGACCATTCTGATTTTTTTTCCAGCTTCCTAGTACAACATACAGAATATTAAATGCTACAAATTTTCCTACAAACATTAATAAAATAAAACAGTTACGGGGTTTGGAAGTCAGGGAGTCAAAAAAATTGAAAAATGCCTACAGCAGGAAGGGGTTAAAGCATTTTATTTTTTTTTTATATATATTTTTTTTATTTGCCCTTTTTTATTCCACTACGGGATCATGTGATCTTTCAATTGCTAATATAATATGCTGAAATACTTCATCAGTTTAATGCCTTCTGCAGGTCACAGCCTTGCAAACTTTTGGCAAGGGCAGGTAGCCAGATATACAGTCATGGCCAAAAGTTTTGAGAATGACACAAATATTATATTTTCACATGATCTGCTGCCCTCTGGTTTTTATGTGTGTTTGTCAGATGTTTTTATCACATACAGAAATATAATTGCAATCATTATAAGTAATAAAAGCTTATATTGACAGTTAGAATGAGTTAATGCAGCAAGTCAATATTTGCAGTGTTGACCCTTCTTCTTCAGGACCTCTGCAATTCTCCCTGGCATGCTCTCAATCAACTTCTGGACCAAATCCTGACTGATAGCAGTCCAATCTTGCACAATCAATGCTTGCATTTTGTCAGAATTTGTAGGTTTTTGTTTGTCCACCCGTCTCTTGATGATTGACCACAAGTTTTCAATGGGATTAAGATCTGGGGAGTTTCCAGGCCATGGACCCAAAATCTCTATGTTTTGTTCTCTGAGCCATTTAGTTATCACCTTTGCTTTATGGCAAGGTGCTCCATCATGCTGGAAAAGGCATTGTTGATCGCCAAACTGCTCTTGGACGGTTGGGAGAAGTTGATCTTGGAGGACATTCTTGTACCATTCTTTATTCATGGCTGTATTTTTAGGCAAAACTGTGAGAGAACTGATTCCCTTGGCTGAGAAGCAACCCCACACATGAATGGTTTTAGGATGCTTTACAGTTGGCATGAAACAAGACTGGTGGTAGCGCTTACCTCATCTTCTCCGAATAAGCTGTTTTCCAGATGTCCCAAACAATCGAAAAGGGGATTCATCAAAGAAAATTACTTTACCCCAGTCCTCAACAGTCCATTCCCTTTACCTTTTGCAGAATATCAGTCTGTCTCTGATGTTTTTTTCTGGAGAGAAGTGGCTTCTTTGCTGCCCTCCTTGAGACCAGGCCTTGCTCCAAGAGTCTCCGCTTCACAGTGCGTGCAGATACACTCACACCTGCCTGCTGCCATTCCTGAGCAAGCTCTGCACTGCTGGTAGCCTGATTCCGCAGCTGAAACACTTTTAAGAGACAGTCCTGGCGCTTGCTGGTCTTTCTTGGGTGCCCTGGAGCCTTTTTGCTAACAATGTAACCTCTCTCCTTCAAGTTCTTGATGATGCGATAGATTGTTGACTGAGGTGCAATCTTTCTAGCTGCGATACTCTTCCCTGTTAGGCCATTTTTGTGCAGTGCAATGATGACTGCACACGTTTTTTTTTAGAGCTAACCATGGTTAACAGAAGAGAAACAATGATGCCAAGCACCAGCATCCTTTTAAAGTATCCAGTGGTGTCATTCTTACTTAATCATGACGGATTGATCTCCAGCCCTGTCCTCATCAACACCCACACCTGTGTTAATGGAGCAATCACTGAAACGATGTTAGCTGGTCCTTTTAAGGCAGGGCTGCAATGATGTTGAAATGTGTTTTGGGGGATAAAGTTCATTTTCTAGGCAAATATTGACTTTGCAAGTAATTGCTGTTAAGCTGATCACTCTTTATAACATTCTGGAGTATATGCAAATTGCCATTAGAAAAACTGAAGCAGTAGACTTTGTAAAAATTAATATTTGTACCATTCTCAAAACTTTTGGCCATGACTGTAGATATGTGACTATGGAGTGCAGTATAAATGTAAGTGAATAAATTTTCTGTGAATCAGTTTCAGTTTAAATGCACATTAGTGTGGTAGAATTGAGTGATGGTTGTTGGTGCTAGAATAGCCTGGGCAAGAATTTTAAAACCTGCTAGCCTTGTGGAGCTTTCTTGTACAACAGTGTTGAGAGCTTTCAAAGAATGGTGTGATCCAATGAAAGAGGATTCTTTGTACATTAACCATTCTTGATAAAGGGGGTCAGAAGGGAATTTCAAGAATCATTTTGATGAACAGTAATGCACAGGCATGCAAAATACAGCTGAATCCAACATTGCTGGCAACTAAAGTGTCCGAATGCACAACTCATCTATCCTTAGCATAAATAAGCTATATTATCACACTACCAGTTTGAGTGTCTTTTCTATCTAAAGAGAAACAGAAAATCAAGACTTCAGATGGCAAAAGAGCGCAATTAGCAAAACCTGGGTCCTGATACCTGTGGTTAATATCTGTGTATGCAATGGCAAATTTAGGTAGTTCTGAAGGCCAAGAGGCGTCCAATATTCTATTAAATTGGTGTCTCCAATTAACTGGTTAATCAGTGTAGAAAGAAATTTAAAAATGTAATTAATCTAGTCTGCATTTATATGATATTTTAACTTTAGGAAAGACACATGTTTATCCCAAGAATAATACAATGTCTTATTGTTGATGTTCCAACAAAATCTCCAGGGAGTGTTTTTCCAAACATCCTCTCTTCTTTCAGTAAAATACCATTTTCTGACATTGATTGAGGTCTTCCCCAACTAATTTCAAGTTGTGCAAAAGCATACACGTGACTAAAGACTCAGGTAGTGAAAATTCAATAACATCTAAAGCGCTAAAGTCAATATATAATAGGGTAAGAATCAAAGAACTTTAAGTATCAATGAGGTGGAAAATTGACACCCACATGTGAACCAAAAGCTGGAATAATGGATAATAAGGCCACTTGTGGAGAAATTTGTGAGGAAGAACCATTCTTACATTGGTGTAAGTAAAACACATGCTTTTTGATTGTCCCTGGGGTCCAGTGGCACTTTGAAGTAAGTATCCCTCCTATCCAAGGGGTGTGGGTAACTTGGGTTCTCCAGGAACAGTAATAGTTGATATAGAAGAGATATACAACTAGAGGAGGAGGTACTACTAGGCATCCTATGGAAGTTTGACATGTTGGTGGGGTAGGAATTTTTATGAAGCAGTCTTCTTAAAAAGGAGTTCAGCTGATTGTAGTGAAGCCAAAATAGAGCTTCCATGTTTGGATAAGAGAGGCGCAACTCAGAAAAGGATAGAAGAGAAGATTATCCTACAAAGTGATGTAAGGTTTCCAGGGCTCCAGACCAGGGAGGTGCAAATATCTATTCCTGGATGAAAATTGACATTGGGAAAAAGTGGAGTCATTGGGAGTGGTCTATGGGATAAGGGCCAAATGCAAAGCAAGCAGTCCCATGATTTTAAAAGGGGAGGGAGGAGGAAAGGGTGCCATGAGCACATCGGACAGTGGCCAGACGATAACCATAGGAAAGAAAGGAGAGAAACAAACATCCTTCTAAAAGGGTACTCATTGTTTTGAGGTGCTATGGTAAAGCCAATGGACCATCCTGGTCATGAAGGCCCAATAATAGAGCTGAACATCGGGCACACACACAAGGCAACACAAGGCACACCAACAAAGTGGCAATACAGGGAGGAGGTTGATGTAAATAATGTCAGGGGTAGTGCTAATGACAGGTTTTTGAATAGTTAAAATGTACTCCAATTTAAACACATTGATTCTCCCCAACCATGACAGCTGTCTCTTCTGATGAGAGGCAAGATTTAGCTGTGTTTTGTTCAGCATAGGAAAAAAGTTGAAATTATATAAAGAGGAAAAGTCAGCAAGGATGTGAACCCCCAGGACTTAAGAGCCGCAGTTTGCTTTTGAAAATGAAAATGGGTTTATAGTAGCCCACATAAACAGAGGGAAAAGAGATGAGCTTCAGCTTTTGAATAGTTAACTTCAGTGTTCAAAGCAACCATATACTTGAAAGTTTAAAATAATGTCCTCCTTTACCGACTTCCTCAAGGCAATACAGATTAAGTTACTTAAGTCCTTCCTGATTTAGTTCATGCCTGTTCCCTTCCACAATTTTTGTAGTCCATCTCGGTAGCTCTGAAAAATGAAATAGACAAACCGAGAAACCTGAGGGTAACTAGAAAGAAGTGATTTGCTGAAAGTTAAAAAGAAGAATCTTTGACTCAAGAGGACATTCACTTTCTCCTGAAGTACTCGCATGGTTTCTCACTCTGCATGTATTTACAAGAAATGTAAGAAAAGTTACCAAGACTGCCTTCACTCTGACACCAGTCATGGTGTCCTTCTCAATTCCATCTGTCACCTACAATCCCTCACTGGACTTGCGGATCTCACACAAGCTAGCAACTGCTAAGTCGATAACACCACAGTATTGAGTACAGGCTATTACTCCTCTAGTCCAAGCTTGGGAGACTAAAGTTAATCAGCTTGAGATTTGAGGAACTCATGTTTTGTTTCCTGTCTCACCATATGTATAAATATGTATTGTTGCTTCTCATGTTGCTTCTCATTAGTTTCTGTGTATTGCCATCTGTTGTTATGTCTTTGTTTATTGAAAAATGATAAAAATTGTTTGAATTGTAAAAAAAAATTTTTTAAAAAGAAGACTGATAGGCAGGAGGGGGTTGTGCAGAAGAAAATGATGACCCTATTTGTAAGGATCATCAAATAAGTTATTCTAGAAGTGAAGACCCATTTAACAGATCAGCGTTCAGAGACTGAAAGCAAACATATTATCACTTGGAACAGTGTAAATGTTGTCTACCTGTTGTATAAACAATACATTGTATTGACTGGGCATAAGCTAAATACTTGTGTTATTTCACTATAGTCTCAAATATAAGGGCTAGTTCACACAGGGTTCTGCATGAACATATTCCATCGCGGCTGCCACGATGAGATGCCGGTGCAGTGCAGTGTCGCGGTTTTCCATCCGGATTAGGCCCAAATGAATGGGCCTAGTCCAGAGGGTGCTGTTGCAATTCAGCCACTGAATCCGCCTGAAGAAAGGGCAGCTCGCTTTTTTTTCCGCAAGTGGGAACAAACTGCTAGCGGAAAAAAGAATGCTAGCGTTCTACATAGACCTCAAATGTGAGGGGGCAGATTTTGAGCCGGATTCTGCGTCAAAATATGCCCCCTCTTGCCCCGTGTGAACTAGCCCTAATATATACACAAACATATTATAAACAACTCACCATTAACAAAGGCACTAACATTTCAGTGTCACTAACACTGCAAATCTTTGTGTGTGTGAATCTAAGTCTAAAGCATTCCCGTTTTAGCTGACATTTCATAAACTCTCATCTTATTGTACGCCAAAATATATGACTTGACCACTTAATGTTACTATTCTAATTTTTGATATTTCCTACGTGTGTTAAAATAAAGGAAAATAATGCACATAATGTTTAACACTTTATTTGTCTTACTTGCTTGTATGTTAGTTCACACATGGAATAAAGTAAATGGAATGAAAATGAGAACGAGGCAAGGTACAAAGTATTACATGCAGCAATCCAGAAGAAATAAGGTCTTCCCCGTTGTGTAGCAGAATGTGTAGAAATTGTTATTTAGTAAGATTTGCAATAAATTGCTCAATAATGTAGCACAGTATGAAAAGCCAAAATGAATCTCCATCGCCTGCAGAGTTCTTTTCTATACCGAACTATGAAAATGCATTGTTTAGAGGATATTCCACGGATTCATGAAACAAATAACTGTTTTAGCCCCAAATTCTCCATGACTTCATATGATTAAAACCCACAATGGCACAAAAACATTAATGTAATAAAAGTATTTAAGCTGATTAATTTATACATAGTGTGAAGACTATATGCAGAGATGGCCATACAATCACTGTGGGGTCCGGCAGTAGCAGTAATAGAAGCTGAAAAGGATGGAAAAAATGGAAAAGCTATTTCAGATTTTCTGAGAAACAACAAGTATCTTAAAGTAAGAGCATGTGCCCCTGGAAATAACCTATGTCTGGCTAAAAGTACTCGAAAACTTTACAGTGAAACTTACCAATTTCCTAGCATAATTGTTTTACAGCACGCAGGGCTATCTGGCAATTCTGGGCAGGTAAAGGAAGGGGTCATTTCAGGGTAATACGTTTCATATCCTATGAAAAAATGTGCATGGGAATTATAATTATATGGTTGTATTCTAACTCCTTTTTCTGAAGCATCACTCGTCTCTGAAGTCTTCGCATCATGCGGCATTAGCAGCAGGGAAGAGTGTGATGTGCTTATAGACGAGAGGGCCTCTTATATGCAGTACCCTGAAATTTACCTATATGTGACCACACATCCAGAACTGCTACTTACCTTAATAAGTATTACATTATTCTGCTGCTTGTAGTAGCTCAGTGCTTACGGTACATTTATTAATAGGCTATGTTATACATTGTAGTGCCTTATTTCTTCCCTGTAAGTTTATTTATTATCATGTTATATTGAGTCTTGTATCATCTGGGTTTCCCTCCTATATACTGCTTGTTTAGTCTTAGTTGTGCATTAAGATTATTAGTAATTTTTTCTATTTAAAATTGTGCATGGAAAACAATATACTCATTAGCAATATACTCAATATACTCTGTATTTTTAATGTCAGATGCTTTTTTTTTTTTTTTTTTTTTTTTTTTCAACGACACATTTCCTAACACATGCTATGTGGGATGAATGATTTTTTTTTTTTTTTCTTACTTTTTTTTGGAACGGATTGAAAGAAAAGAAAATCAGAGTGTTAGACAATGTCTTTAAAATAAATCTCTAACAGGACTATATTTATAGTTGAACCTGTCCTACACAATGTTACCATAATTATTAACTATGCTCCAAGCATGCTTAGGCACACTTACAGAAATAAAATTCCAGTCTTTAAGGAAGACAGGTGAAATCACACTGCTCAGACTATAACTTGAGCTAAAAGTAGGGTTGTCATTCTCCTTTTTTTTTAATAACATGGACAAAAATCTAAAAAGATTTTGGTAAACAAACTGTTAAAAAGTGAAGTGCTGAAAAGTAGTATAGCTATAGCTCACAAAACTGAAAAATGTAGCTTTTTTTACTGCGAAATTTTAAATCACCTATTTTTTTATTGTGAACTCTTATGTAAAAATAGGGAAAAACCAATACAGCAATAGAGCACAGGCAAATGTACAAGCCACGGGAGAACAGACTGTGCCAGCACTGTGACCAGGGGGCCCTAGAAGACGAGACCCACTTCCTGCTACACTGCACCAAATACTCAGCTGTGAGGGCCGTCTACTACCAAAGACTTTCTGCCCACATCCCTGACTTCATATCTGCAGACAAGAAGAGGAAACTCTACATCCTACTGGGAGAAGAAGAGGCCACTGTGGAGATCGCTGCCCAATACATATCCAGCTGTCACCAAACAAGAGGAAGATGAGACTCCATGGACTGTTATACCCCCCACCCCACCCCCCATATAGCGGTCACCAACTAAGAGGAAGATGAGACTCCATGGACTGTTATACCCCAAATCAACCACCCCAACCCCCCATACCCACCACTCACATCCCCCCCCCCCCGACTCCAACTCCCCCCCACACACACACTTTACTAGCTTTGGCAATGCCAAATATCTATTCGGACGTGCCAACAAAGCTTGTTTGATTTGAGCACATCTGTAGCAAAAACAGTCAAATGCAATCACAAAGTTAAGCTAAAAGGTCTTTATTGGGTTCCAAATGTCAGTAAAAATTGGCTACATGTTTCGACGCTGATATGGCGTCTTCTTCAGGCCAAAAAATCCTGAACTATCAGAGCGTGGGAACCACACTGGATCGGCGTCGAAATGAGTAGCTAATTTTTACTGTCATTTGGAACCCAATAAAGATGACCTTTTAGCTTATCTTTGTGATTGCATTTAGCTGTTTTTGCTACAGTAGCGCTATTATTGTTCCATTTTTTTCCCTATTTTTCATATCAGTTCACCCTGCCAGGTCAGTGTCCAGGTAAGAGCTGCAACTATTCACACCAAGTCCTCTCTGAGGTCTCCTTCACGGGTGCCAGGTAGCCTTTTTTATTTTTACTTATTGTGAACTCTGGTATATTCCGCTATTTTATGTACATGAATTTTGTGTCAACATATATTATTGCAAAATTTTCCTTGAACATTAGCGACCAATCTGAGAGAATATTGAACTCTAAACTGAACCACAATATTCTTGAGGTGAATATTCATTCTTGTACACCTAAAAGGACAATGAAGTATAACTAACTTATAGTAGATAGAAAGCCAATAGTCTATATCCAAATGTCCAGGGCCTCAATCAAAGCATTACTTGAGATACTTCTGTCTGGAGTCCAGCAGCTGGTGCCAGAAATGAAAGTTATGTATGTACCCAATGTCACTCCTAGATCCCATTGCTTTAAAGATGAGATTGGGGCACCCAGGTCTGCTCCATTCCCTGTAATTCAGAGAGGTGGTCACAAACCCTCTGACTTTGTGGGACCCAACTCAGGGCTGCAGTAAAGACAAGAAACACTTTCTATTATATTGACTTCTGCAGGACACCGATGCAGGTGAAATACATGGTAGAGGAGGAAGCAATTGACTTCCTGCTTTACCAGTCTGTGACTTGTAGGCAATTGTCTGCATCCAGGCGCAGGTAAGCACAACAACTGAATTGCCTTTACGGCATCAAGACACAAATATGTTATGGGTAAAAAACAAAGAGAGGACATCGAATGCACTAAGTGCAGTATTAGGAGTGGTAAATAAATTTAAAGATAAACAAATGTGGACATAGACCAGGTGGCCTCTCACCTTATAGTGTTGTGAATAGTCACAACACTTGGGTAGCATATTAAGGTGAGAGTGGCAGCAGTTCAATCCATCATCAGAAGACCGGGGGAGTGGTGGACAGGAGTAAAGGACCAGGGGTCCGTTATGGAAGAACTGCGCTCTCTGGTGTATAGAAGAGGATGGTATGCGATGCGAATTCCCATCCCTTAGAGGCTTGTCCCTAACCTTGAGGCTGCAGTAGCCACACACTCATGTGAGACACAGCCGAGCTGAGTGTGCTGTATACACTGCTCATTACTGGAGTAACAGAGACTACTACCCCAACATACCCTGGTCAAGATTCCCCGTGTCCCCTCTATCCTTGGATCACACTTTTTTTTTGCACTTGAGAAAGAGCCATTATGAGGCCCAAAATGTGTTGTGCGGTGTGCTGTACTGTACTTCATTTAATAAGATATTCAAGTTTGGATTTTGGTCTACCGTCCTCTTCTATACACCAGAGAGCGCGGTTCTTCCATAACAGACCCCTGGTCCTTTACTCCTGTCCACAAATATGATATGGTCATGGTATTCTTACAGGCTGCAAGTGATCTATAAGTTAGAACAAAAAGCAAGATGCATCATGGTATTGGAAGAACTTTAGTATAATTTGTATTTTTTTTTTTTCACACTTTGGGGGACATTTTAATATGCGGACATTATTTATACAAGAGAGCAATATTAATTTAAGAAGTCTCATCAATATGAGATAATAATTAGAGATGAGCGAGTAGTGTTCGATTGAGTAGGTGTTCGATCGAATACTACGGTATTCGAAATACTCGTACTCGATCGAACACTACTAGCTGTTCGAAGTTTAAGGTTCGATGCAGAACCAGCATTGATTGGCAGAGTGCTATACATTGCCAATCAACGCTGGTTCTTTTCTTACCTTCCCGAAGTCTTCTCCGTGCTGCGTCCCCGCGTCTTCTTCCGGGTGGAATTCACTCTGCCTAGGCATTCGGCCTAGGCAGAGCCGACTGCGTATGCGTGTGCATGCGCGTGCATGTCCGCGCATGCGCAGTCGGCTCTGCCTATTTCTTTGGCACTAAATGGCCAAAGCACCAATTTATAGCAGGACAACAATTGGCAATAGCTATGGCAACTCCAATATGATTTTCTTTGTATTCTAACTAGAGATGAGCGAACAGTGTTCTATCGAACACATGTTCGATCGGATATCAGGCTGTTCGATGCGTTCGATTCGAATCGAACATCACGTGGCAAACTCCAAAAAAATTTGATTCCCCTCCAACCTTCCCTGGCGCTTTTCTTGCACCAATAACAGCGCAGGGGAGGTGGGACAGGAACTACGACACCGGAGGCATTGAAAAAAATCGGAAAAAAGTCATTGGCTGCCGAAATCAGGTGACCTCCATTTTAGACGAATAGTGGATTTCAGATCCGGGTCATATGAGACTGTGAACTTTATGACTATGAGACAGGGATAGCTGTACAGGCAGGGATAGCTAGGGATAACCTTTATTTAGGTAGGAATGTTATTAAAAATAACTTTTTGGGGCTCTATCGGGTGTGTAATTGTGGTTTTTGTGAGATAAACTTTTTCCCATAGGAATGCATTGGCCAGCGCTGATTGGCCAGAGTTCATAATTCTGGAGGAGGCGGAGTCTAAGATCGCTCCACACCAGTCTCCATTCTGGTCTGACCTTAGACTCCGCCTCCTCCAGCAGAGCCAGCGCTGATTGGCCGAATTATGTACTCTGGCCAATCAGCGCTGGCCAATGCATTCTATTGGCGTGATAAAGCAGAGCTGAATGTGTGTGCTGAGCTCAACTACGCCAGTGGCGTAGCCGAGAGTTCAGTGCACAGCCAGCTCTGCTATGCCGGAGATTGTAGCCGGTGGTGTAGCAGAGCCAAGGGTGCAGAAGGATTCAAGTGCACCCTCGGCACTGATGTAGCAGCGCCGAGGGTGCAGAAGGATTCAAGTGCACCCTTGGCTCTGATGTAGCAGAGCCGAGGGTGCAGAAGGATTCAAGTGCACCCTCGGAGATGTAGCCGTGCTGATGCTGTCAACACTGCTACATCTGATATCGGAACACAATGGAGACTGCTGTGGACTCCACAGCAGTCTCCATTGTGTTCCGATATCAGATGTAGCAGTGTTGACAGCATCAGCACGGCTACATCTCCGGACGGAGTGTACGCTCTAACCTTTGTGCACACACAGCTCTGCTACATCAGAGCCGAGGGTGCACTTGAACCCTTCTGCACCCTCGGCTCTGCTACACCACCGGAGCGCACGACCAACTCTGCTCAATCTCCGGCATAGCAGGCTGGCCGTGCACTGAACTCTCGGCTACACCACCGGCGTAGTTGAGCTCAGCACACTCATTCAGCTCTGCTTCATCACCCCAATAGAATGCATTGGCCAGTGCTGATTGGCCAGTTTACAGAATTCGGCCAATCAACGCTGGCTCTGTCGGAGGAGGCGGAGTCTAAGGTCGGACCTGAATGGAGACTGGTGTGGAGCGATCTTAGACTCCGCCTCCTCCGGCAGAGCCAGCGCTGATTGGCCGAATTCTGTAAACTGGCCAATCAGCGCTGGCCAATGCATTCCTATTGGAAAAAGTTAGCTTGTGAAAATCGCAAGCTGACAGCAATTTCCATGTAATAAAGTGACTTTTATGCCCCCAGACATGCTTCCCCTGCTGTCCCAGTGTCATTCCAGGGTGTTGGCATCATTTCCTGGGGTGTCATAGTGGACTTGGTGACCCTCCAGAGACGGATTTGGGTTTCCCCCTTAACGAGTATATGTTCCCCATAGACTATAATGGGGTTCGAAACCCGTTCGAACAGTCGAACAGTGAGCGACTGTTCAAATTGGATTTCGAACTTCGAACATTTTGGTGTTCGCTCATCTCTAATTCTAACCACTGCCACCAATGTTTTTACTACTATTCCTGTATTGTGACATCACAATGTCACAGACAAGAATCCCCAGGGTACATCATAGTGGGGCTGCAGGGGCTAATAGCAGAAGCAGCTCCACTATGATTTTATACACTTGTCACATTGCTGCCCATTATTTTTCCTTTTATTGAGGGGCAGGAATGGGGTGGGAAGGAGGCAGAAGGAAAATTCATTCAATTTGACAGGCGGCTCATGATAAGGCTTTGAACGCATTGCTATGCATTGCCACAACATATTGCGCCAGCAACACTTTAGAAGCATTGTTAACGAATGCTACTACATAGATGTACAGTAGAGATGAGCAAACAGTAAAATGTTCGAGGTTCGATATTCGTTTCGAGTAGCCCCTCAATATTCGACTACTCGAATCGAATATCGAACCCTATTATAGTCTATGGGGGGAAAATGCTCGTTTCAGGGGTAGGCAACGTTCGATCAAATTATACTTACCAAGTCCACGAGTGAGGGTCGGGCTGGATCCTCCGAGCAGTCTTCTCCTTGCGGCATCTTCCGGCTCTTCATTCACTCTGCCAGGCATCGGGCCTGGGCAGAACCGACTGCGCATGCCCGCACTACAAGCGGACATGCGCAGTCGGCTCTGCCCAGGCCCGATGCTTGGCAGAGTGAATGAAGAGCTGGAAGATGCCGCGGGGAAGCTGCACGGAGAAGACTTCTAAAGGTAGGAGAAGAACCAGCGCTGATTGGCCGACTGTATAGCATTCGGCCAATCAATGCTGGTTCTGCATCAAACTTTTACATTCGAATAGCGAGTGGTACTCGATCGAGTACGAGTATTTCGAATACCGTAGTATTTAATCGAGTACTACTCGCTCATCTCTAATGTACAGTTTCGACTTTTACTTTTTTTCTCCCCTGTTCCATCACCTGTTACACTCTGAGGTGATAGCCATTTGTGTTTACCCAAGATGCATCTCCCTTTGTGTGGTTTAGTAAAAAAAAAAACTGGAATATTTGGGTCTATTTGAGTCAGTTTGCCCATCTATGGGTGGGATGCACCCATGTTGCATCAACATCATTAAAAAAAAAGATGTACATCTAAATAAACACAATAAAATGAATGGGTACATATGGTGTCCTTGGAAAATGCAGATGTGGCGCATTGCGGTGGCTCAGTGGTTAGCACTGCAGCCCTGGAGTCCTGGATTTTAATCCCGCCAGGAACAACATCTGCAAGGAGTTTGTATGTTCTCCCTGTGCTAGCATGGTATTCCACCCATTCTACCAAGACATACTGATAGGAAAAAGAAAGTACATTTTGATCCCTATATGGGGCTCACAATCTACATTAGAAAAAAAAATACAGATGCCACATTTACATTGTATGTGGACATGTGAATAAGGCCTAACAGAATAAGAAACCCATTCTACTTCTTTATTTTAGTGTTCATCTCTCAAATTCAGAATAATTTACTCCTAATAAAATTAAAAGAAAACAATAAAGTCAGGTATCCCGAGAGATAAAATGTAACCGCGTTAAGCTACCTAATGTGCAAAATGAAATTGTGTGATTGTTTAGGACAAAAGCTCTGGGGTCATAAAGGGGTTAATATACTGCTGTTGTTGTATAGAATTCATGCTGTAGACCTTAATGTTGTTGTATAGTAAATATCTTCAATAGCGCACATACATTTCCTAACAAACCAGCAACCACCGTTCAGCTCTTTAATTAAAAACATATCTGTTGGGAATTGTGATTCCAGGTTGCATGACAAATATTAATAATATTTAGTAGGTATTCAGAATCCTCTAAATTATTTTTCAGTAATTTGTTGTATTCAGTAGAGTACTTGAAGCACTATTTATTTCTCCATTATATACTCTCTTATGAATTCTTCTCTGCTGAATCATAATATCATACTGACTCCGTACAACAGCTACATTCTGCCTTATTACTCTATTTTAAAACCTACATTGATTTTGTGTTAAATCTGAGGATGAGTTATTGATTCACATCATATAATAACTCCACATTTTCACTGCTGTTTTGTACATACATAACTAATGAAATTATGGCTTATAAGTACATTGACAGTGTTATCTAAGGCAAATAATGGCCAATTAACCTCCGCAAAGGGATCAAAAGGCAGATTCTGAATGAATATACCTGAATATTGTGAAGCTTGTATTTTTATGTAAACTGTTCCAGATTTCTGGTTTTATTTGAATAAATCTTATTCCTTATACAGCAAAAATGTATCCAAAGATCTTATATAATTTGCCAATTTACTTTTCACCATTTTAACAGTCTACTTTATGTTAGTTTAATCACACTGATGGAATTGTCTTCTGTTGTAGTGCAGCAATGCATGTAATTTAATATATCTACAGTCCTATGAAAAAGTTTGGGCACCCCTATTAATCTTAATCATTTTTAGTTCTAAATATTTTGGTGTTTATAACAGCCATTTCAGTTTGATATATCTAATAACTGATGGACACAGTAATATTTCAGGATTGAAATGAGGTTTATTGTACTAACAGAAAATGCGCAATATGCATTAAACCAAAATTTGACCGGTGCAAAAATATGGGCACCTCAACAGAAAAGTGACATTAATATTTAGTAGGTCCTCCTTTTGCAAAGATAACAGCCTCTAGTCGCTTCCTGTAGCTTTTAATCAGTTCCTGGATCCTGGATAAAGGTATTTTGGACAAACAATTCAAGTTCAGTTAAGTTAGATGGTCGCCGAGCATGGACAGCCCGCTTCAAATCATCCCACAGATGTTCAATGATATTCAGGTCTGGGGACTGGGATGGCCATTCCAGAACATTGTAATTGTTCCTCTGCATGAATGCCTGAGGATTTGGAGCGGTGTTTTGGATCATTGTCTTGCTGAAATATCCATCCTCGGCGTAACTTCAACTTTGTCACTGATTCTTGAACATTATTCTCAAGAATCTGCTGATACTGAGTGGAATCCATGTGACTCTCAACTTTAACAGGATTCCCGATGCCGGCATTGGCCACACAGCCCCAAAGCATGATGGAACCTCCACCAAATTTTACAGTGGGTAGCATGTGTTTTTCTTGGAATGCTGTTTCTTTTTGGACGCCATGCATAACGCCTTTTTTTATAACCAAACAACTCAATTTTTGTTTCCAAAATGAAGCTGCCTTGTCCAAATGTGCTTTTTCATACCTCAGGCAACTCTATTTGTGGCGTACGTGCAGAAACGGCTTCTTTCTCATCACTCTCCCATACAGCTTCTATTTGTGCAAAGTGCGCTGTATAGTTGACCGATGCACAGTGACACCATCTGCAGCAAGATGATGCTGCAGCTCTTTGGAGGTGGTCTGTGGATTGTCCTTGACTGTTCTCACCATTCTTCTTCTCTGCCTTTCTGATATTTTTCTTGGCCTGCCACTTCTGGGCTTAACAAGAACTGTCCCTGTGGTCTTCCATTTCCTTACTATGTTCCTCACAGTGGAAACTGACAGGTTAAATCTCTGAGACAACTTTTTGTATCCTTCCCCTGAACAACTATGTTGAACAATCTTTGTTTTCAGATCATTTGAGAGTTGTTTTGAGTAGCCCATGATGCCACTCTTCAGAGGAGATTCAAATAGGAGATCAACTTGCAATTGGCCACCTTAAATACCTTTTCTTATGATTGGATACATCTGGCTATGAAGTTCAAAGCTCACTGAGGTTACAAAACCAATTTTGTGCTTCGGTAAGTCAGTAAAAAGTAGTTAGGGGAATTCAAATCAATAAAATGATAAGGGTGCCCATACTTTTGCACCGGTCAAATTTTGGTTTAATGCATATTGCACATTTTCTGTTAGTACAATAAACCTCATTTCAATCCTGAAATATTACTGTGTCCATCAGTTATTAGATATATCAAACTGAAATGGCTGTTGCAAACACCAAAATATTTAGAACAAAAAATGATTAAGATTAATAGGGGTGCCCAAACTTTTTCATAGGACTGTATGAGATGGCATGACATCTCTTCTGTACATGGAATTTCAACCACTACTGTGTTACCACAGTGAGGAAAAAATTGAAAGGAATGGCGGTGAAGAATATGCAATGATACTCTATTCAAAATTTATGGAACTGAAGGAGACAATCAAGCACTGCACTTGAATGGAGTGGCAGGGCGCACGCTCAGCTACCGCTTTATGGAGTGGCAGGATGCACGCTGAACTATTGCTTTATGGAGTGGCAGGGTGCACGCTCAACTACCGCTTTATGGAGTGGCAAGGTGCACGCTCAACTACCGCTTTATGGAGTGGCAGGGTGCACGCTCAACTACCGCTTTATGGAGTGGCAGAGTGCACGCTCAACTACCGCTTTATGGAGTGGCAGGGTGCACGCTCAACTACCGCTTTATGGAGTGGCAGGGTGCACGCTCAACTACCGCTTTATGGAGTGGCAGGGTGCACGCTCAACTACCGCTTTATGGAGTGGCAGGGTGCACGCTCAACTACCGCTTTATGGAGTGGCAGGGTGCACGCTCAACTACCGCTTTATGGAGTGGCAGGGTGCATGCTCAACTACCGTGTTATGGAGGGGCAGGGTGCACGTTCAACTACCGCTTTATGGAGGGGCAGGGTGCATGCTCAACTACTGATTTATGGAGTGGCAGGGTACATGCTCAACTACTGCTTTATGGAGTGGCAGGGTGCATGCTCAACTACTGCTTTATTCAAATTTTGCTTGTTTGTTCTTGTATGGTGTCAGGGGGTGTTTGGCAAAAAGTTATGTAATATACTCAACCTATCTAACTTCCCTTTATTAGAAAACAGGCTGTAAAGTTCCCACTAGAAATACTCTAAGCAGTGCCAGGGAGGGTCTGTCCTTTACACCTGTACTCAGTGTAGCATGTAGAACTGCAGCATTTGCCAAATGGGGGATAGTTATTTCATTTTGCTATATCTCTGGTTTTGTAACACATCATATGACATGAAAGATGACATTTTCAGTGCTCATATGATGCTGAGATCACAGAATGCAACATAATGCAACATTGAATAGCATTAGTTAAAAACATAATTGGTCAGTAATATGATTTTAATATGTTTTATAGTTAGCACTGCAATCTTGGCAGAGAATATCAGTTTTCATGTGATATCAAAACTACTTTTGTAGGCTGTATAAATCCAGAGACACAGCCATTTGAAGTGACCTTTTGGAAAATTCTACAGCTCTACATACCAGCAATACAAATATATGTGGATTTCCCATGGTAACAGCTCAGTTAGAAGATTGCTAGGGGGAATTTTAGAGCCTGTTTCTATAAACAAGAAGCTGGATAAGTGAATAATAGATCAACAACAGACCGCACACCACCAAATAGCAAGCTGGAATACTCTCTATGAATATCATGAAGATCACCATAATATTTAAAACATGCATTTTTTTCTTCCAAGTCCTATAAAAAAAATCTTAGGAAACTTTAAAAAAAAAGGCATTAAAAACATACAAGAAAAATAATAACAACCAAAACGGAATGGCCCATGCCTGATATTAGGACTGGGGTATTATGAATTAACTAGCTGCAGTTGAAGTCAAGGTGAGACCGCATGCACACATGGCTTTTTTGCAGCATTATTTTGTCTGTTTTTTGATCCTGTTCCAAAAATGACAAAATGAAAAAGATAGTTTTCACTAAAAGGGGAAAAACTGCAAAGGCATATTGTAAAAGTGGTGCAGTGACAAAGTTCATTGTCTAGGGCTAATCCCTGCTGTTTGGTTAAGTTTTACCAAGCAATATTTATTATGTTTACTAATGCAGGGAATTTTCTTTGGATGCTAAATACAACTAAACCCTGTTATTAACCTTTTATGGGTGAAGACACAATGTGGCATAGTGCCATACGTTGGTCCTTTTTCCCTGTTGTTTTCCCGTTCATTGTTAATCATTTATGGATTATTGTTTGTTTTGATGTTAACATCCAGCAGTTTTGCATATTCTTTTGTAAAAGCGTGCATGCTATAATAATGCCAGAGCTGCATTGTGTTTCTTCACCTTTATAAGTGGTATTCTAATCACCTTTATTAGCTAACACACAGTACATTGTTAACATACATCATTCATACACAAACAGGGATGATTGTTGTGTTCTTTTGTAACATTTGTTTTTTGTTTTTTTGTTTTTTTGCAATTTAAATTTTTATTCAAATTTTTCTAACAATACAAACTAAGGAGATTCAAAGCAGCAGAAAGATAATACAGGCAATAATACAACAGCGTCCAATCAACAAATATACAAAGTATAAAGTGACCTGTCTAAAGAAATAGCAATAATAAAACATCTGCACACTGAATATAATGAAATAAACAAAAGCAAAGATGTACCAAGAGGTAATATAAATTAGCAATTGAGTGCATACTAAATATTTAAATTAAAATCCAAAGACCCTGGAGGAAATGTCCAAATATCCTAATGCGAGGCTGGGGATCTCAGAGTATATAACCGCTTATAGGTCATAGTCTCCATAGTGTAATAAAAATGAAGCAAAGAATATAGTTCCCTAGTTGTTAGAGGGATATTAGCTCTCCAGGACTTATCTATCAATAAATGGGCAGCCAGGATGATAATGCCCAACAATTTTCTAGACAGTAATTGGATAAATTCCAAACCTATAAAACATAGAGGTAGGGGGGTTGTTAATAGAAATGGGTTATGAATAACACAGAAACAAATTGAGAGTCCACTATCCAAAAGTTATACACAGAAGGACATCCACACTACATGTGAAAGTAAAAAAAAGTCAGGCTTACCACATTCACACTAACATAGGGGTGAATAATCTGGAATAAACTTAGATAGTTGAAAATAGATCCTATACCATCAGAGGAGAAGCCCCTGTGCCCCTTTTAGTATGTAACACTTTTGGATATCATAGACACCCAATGAAGTTCTGCACGGCATTCGGATAATGACAAATGACTGTAAATCCATCTCACAACGACAAATATTGTTTTGTTTTAAATTCTTAGTTTATTAGGATTTTTCAAAATTTTTACAAGTATACAATCGCCAGAGTCAGAAGAGAAAAAAAAGTAGAAACATGTTTATCAATAAGTAATCAGAAATAGGGTTATAACATCATAGCATTCAAACATATCATATCAAATAATGAACTGCGCAACCACTGTCTTAACAAGGTCCAAGACAGACTTCAATAAGAGGATATGTTTATATAGCAAGGTTGGGTTCGACATATCCAAATAACAGAAATAAAAAAAAAAAAAACAGTAAGAAAGATTGGGGAGGGGTGAAAGAAAAAGGTAATGAGAGTAATGTAGGATATACATGTGAAGGGGGAAAGTAAGGGTAACAGGAGAGTACACTCCAGGACGGGAGTGGGGTCATACAAATGCTCGTATCAGACAATCAGTCCGAGGATAGGTTTGTGTTGGTGTGCTCCAACCAGGGTTTCCAGGTACGAAGGAATCTATCGTGCGTTCCATTGGGCCAGCTCAACATTTCCTCGAATCTAGCCACTTGTGACACTTTTGCAGACCATTGTGGGATAGAAGGGAGATCGGGTTGTTGCCAAAATTGGGGAATCAAAGATTTAGCGATTTCAAGTAGATGGGTAGTTAGGTTCTTCCTACTTGGAGAATAGTCAGGAGAGGGTGAGGACAGGAGAACCATAGAAGGCGTCAGAACAACAGAGGAGTTCGTGATATAGTGAATTTGGGTTTGTATTTGGTCCCAGAAATCATAGATAAGGGACAGGACCACCAGATGTGAAGAAGAGTTCCAGTCTCAGATTTACAGCGCCAACATTGGTCGGTATCTGCAAGATTGTGTGAAAATAGCCATGATGGGGATCTATACCAGCGGGAAAGGACTTTGAAATGTGATTCCTGGAGCTTTACACATTGAGAAAAACCATGTGAATTTTTTAGAATACAGGATGCCTCTTCATCAGTAAATTTGAGGTCGAGCTCCCTTTCCCACTCAACAAGAAAAGAAGGTTTTTCCGAAGAGGAATTTTTGTTCAGAATTGATTTGCACTCAGCTAGTTTCCTTCCAGTTCTGGTGGGAGACATCACTTTTTGCTCAAATTTTGTTAAGGGCTGAAAGATGGTTTTCCGCTGGGGAACAGATTCCGTACACCATCTAAAATGGTCATAATGGAGGGAATTTATGGGAGTGTCAGGTAAGTAACTTCTGAGTTGGGAGATTGACAATGGTGAGAAGTTGAAGTCGTAGAGTTCTGAAAATGAAAGATGGCTAAGTTTGGCCTAGAAATCCTCATAGCCCGTTATTGGAGGTGAAAGTAATCTGGGAGTCAGATGAGCCGAGCACAGACGAGAGGGGGGTGGAGCGAGTTTTTTGTTCCATTTTAGCTACATCTCCCCTAGCCCTTTCAGGAGAACATCACAGGTAGGTTTCCTAAGATAATTTGGATTTGGAGTCCATAGGTGTGCAAGGAGGTTATGGCTGTGTTGTAGTTCAGCAATCTCTCGAGTCACAGAGTCACGGACCGGGGCTGCTAGTGAAAGCCATCTAGAAAGTAAATTCGCTTCATAATATAGTCTAAAGTCCAGTAATTGAATACCGCCTTGGGTTTTCTTTTTAATAAGCTGACTGTGTGAGATTCTTGCTGGTTTGTGTCTCCATAGATAACGTAAGAAGAGAGTCCTGACATTACTTAGGAACTTGGGTGGAAGGGCAATGGGGAACATCTGAATCTTGTATAATAGTTTGGGCAGGATGTATGTCTGAAGCAAATTACGCCTTCCAAACCAGGAGAGGAATGGTATGTCAAGTCTGTGAAGCTCGGTCTTGAGAGTGTGTAGAAGAGGAGCGAAGTTTTCATCTAATAGATTTCTTAGGTTACTAGTGAGTTTAATTCCAAGATAGGTGAGGTAGTCTTGTTTCCAAACAAAGGGAGAGGAACTTTGGGCGAGTTTCCTCACAGCCGTCGGGAGAGTTACTACAAGAATTTCGGATTTTGAGATATTAGGTTTGTAGTTCGATATCCGTCCATATGTTTCCATCAGAGACGTCAATATTGGCAGTTCGGTAAGAGGGTCAGAGGACAGGAACAGGACGTCGTCCGCAAAAGCCACACTATGCAACGTCCTGGTCTTCAGTTTAAAACCAAGAAGCTTTGGGTGGAGACGAACAGCTTGTAATAGTGTTTCAAGTGTAAGAATGAACAATGAAGGGGACAAAGGACAGCCCTGTCTTGTGCCATTTTTTATATTGAACGGTGCCGAAAGGGTACCATTAACACAAAGTTGGGCATGGGGTTCTTTGTAAAGGGAGAAGACCATATTTATGAAAATCGGGGGGGAAGCCAAAAGCGCGGAGGGTATCTGACATAAATTGCCAATTGACTCTGTCAAAGGCCTTCTCGACGTCTACACCGAGAAAGACCAATGACTTTTTAGAAGAGTGGGCAAGGGCTATGGAAGGTAACAGTTTGTGGGCATTATCTTTCCCTTCTCTCCCTTTTACAAATCCAGTCTGTTCTTCATTAACAATTTTAGGTATGATAGAGCGAAGGCGCAGTGCTAACAGTTTTGCCCAAAATTTAACATCTAAATTAAGTAAAGATATTGGGCAATAACTGCCACATTGAAGTGTGTCTTTTCCCTCTTTGGCTATCAAAGTAATGAAAGCTTCCTGTGATTGTTTAGGGAGGGATTTTCCAGCTAGTAAGGCATTGCACAGTGTGGTCAGATGCGGGAGCAAGACATCCTGGAGTTTCCTGTAATAAAGCATAGTAAACCCATCAGGGCCAGGACTTTTCCCCAGTGGGAAGGATGCTAAGACCTCTTTCATTTCCAAGAGAGAAATTGGAGCGAGTAGCTTCTCTGAATCTGCCTGAGATACTTGAGGGAGGTGAAGGGATTGGAGAAACTCAGATGTAGCCTGAGCATGGTCAGAAGTCTCGACATGAGTAGGTAGATTGTATAACCGCTCATAGAAGTCCCTAAAGGTTTCAGCTATATCTTTTGTTTTTTGGTGAACTTTCCCTGAGTCATCCTTTATTGCATTTATATAGGATTTTGCTCTGGCCCTTCTAACTAGTGCAGTCATTAATTTGCCCCCTTTGTCTCCGTGGGAGTAAAGTTTCAATTTATAATAAAGTTGAAACTTGGCCGATTGTCTATCAAAAATACGTTTCAGCTTTTCTCTTAGGACGGTCAGTTCCTCTAGTAGGGACATAAGTTGTGTGCGCTTATGTGACTTTTCGATAGAGGAGATGTGTGTGAGAAGAGAGTCAATCTCCTCCTGCTTCTTCTTTTTCAGTTGTGATCCTTTAGCAATTAATAAGCCGAGTGTAAAGGCTTTGTGTGCCTCCCAAATGTAGCCCATTGAGACGTCAGGGGTCTGGTTTATACGGAAAAATTCCGCCAGTTTAAGTTTCAGATCATCAACAAATACAGCATCTCCCAGAATTGTATCATTAAGTTTCCAGTTCCATTCTCTAGGTGCCAGCTCTGATATGACAAAAGTTGTGGAGACTGGCGAATGATCGGAGAGTGTAGCACAGTCTATCCTAGATGTCACCAGTGAACAGAGTAAAGAACTTGAGCACAGTATATAGTCAAGTCTCTGGTGAGATCTATATTTGGGTGAGTAGTGTGTATAATCTTTCGTATGTGGATTAAGGGAGCGCCAAGAGTCTATCAAATGATATTCATGAAATGAGTTGTGAAGGGAACGTAAGGCTATCTGTGAGATGGCAGATTTCCCTGTCGATGAGTCTAGGAGAGGGTTGACTGTCACATTAAGGTCGCCACCGATAATTAACTCGCCAACAGCAAATTGTCTAAGCGTTGATAATGTTTGCCGGAGCCAACGAACTTGATCATGGTTAGGGACATAAATACAGGCTAGCGTAATCTTTCTGGATGCGATGGATCCCTTCAGGAAGAGAAATCTACCTTCTGCATCTGTTAGCATCTGTTTATATTGGAAGGGGATGTCTCAACCAATTGCAATAGCAACTCCTTTAGATGCTGAAGTTGGGTGGGAGTTAAAGTACCATTGGTCAAATCGTTTCTTGGAAAAGCTCGGTACCCTAGACATTTTGAAGTGCGTTTCTTGTAACATGAGAATATCAGTCTTCAATTTGGTGACTAACCTCAGTATCCCATGTCGTTTCTGGGGTGTTTGCAATCCATAAGCATTCAAGGAGGTCACTGTAACCGTCGTCATGTCAGGTTTTGTGGTTCTGGATTGGAGTCGAGGAGGAATGAAGGATCTGGTATCCTCCCGTCCTGGAGGTAAGTGGATAAGTGGGGAAAGAGGGAAATAGTGAGCAGTAAGGCGAGAGGGGGGGAGGGAGGAGAGTGGATGAGAGGCAAGAGAGATTAAGAGTTTATAGAATGGCTAAGAGAGAAAAAATATTTGTTAGTACAATAGATAACCACCAATTTCAAAGTAAAAGGTTAAACCATATATTGGGGAGGTAGGGTAGGGAGGGGGTGGGGAGGTATAGGGAGCAGGATATATTAGAAAACACCTAGGGCGCAGAGGTATGAACTCCTTTCAGGTGTACCCCCCTGAGCCCGGGTGTTATCAAGTACAATATATGATACAAGCAAGGATGTTATAAAAGGTAGTTAGTGGAAGCAAGGGACGGATAGGAAGAGAGTAATAAGAGGTCTGATCGGATGACAGAGCCCCGTCCAGCTCTCTTGTAAATATAGAAAAAGTATAAACAAATCACGGCATCGCATGGGCGAAATGTTATTATCGTGTGAGCAAAGCAGAACAATAACTTTAAATACGAGCTAGTATAAACTGTAAATGCGTCAAAAAATAACTACAAACTCATAAGGAAAGCTGAGAAGGCTCTGGATAAAGCAATACGTAGCTACAATATTATGAACCAAGGTGTCGCTCAATCATGATATCATAAGG
Source organism: Leptodactylus fuscus (assembly GCF_031893055.1). Classification (NCBI taxonomy): domain Eukaryota; kingdom Metazoa; phylum Chordata; class Amphibia; order Anura; family Leptodactylidae; genus Leptodactylus; species Leptodactylus fuscus. Next base: position 193,706,410 of record NC_134266.1, on the reverse strand, counting down.
AAGTTAAGGGCACCGAACCCGGGAACTGTTCTTTCAGGAAACAACAGAACGAGAGCGAGGTATGGGCTTTCTTCCCCTATGGGGTTTGTTCTTTTCTCCGAGAAGCCAGGGTCTTTCGTTGGAAATGTCCGGTAGGTCTGGGAAGTCCGGGAGAGGTGGCGTGGGCAGCCAAGGCGGGATATCAAGTGGTTCCATCCGAAGGTGAGCCCAAAGCGCTGGTAAATCTGAGGGAGTATGGACTGTAAGCCTTTTACCCTTGTGCATCACTGCCAAACCGAATGGATATAGCCAGGCGTACTTGATCTCTTTAGCTCTTAAAGCATCCAATAAGGGTTTAAGGATTCTGCGTTTTGCTAGTATGGAGGGTGCAATGTCCTGGTATATAGAAATTTCTGTGTCCCCAAAGGAGATTGTTGGTTTATTTCTGACGGCTGCCAGAATCTCCGCAACATCTGGAAACGTGAGGAGGCCACAAATAATGTCTCTTGGTGGAGCGCCCTGCTGCGGCTTAGATTTGAGAGCGCGGTGGATCCTCTCGATTTGGATCTTGTTGGCCCTGTCAGAGCCTAGCAAGTCAGTGAAAATTTGCATAGCAAGTTCATTCAAGTCCTCTGCAGTATTTTGTTCAGGGAGACCCTTAAGTCTAATATTCTTCCTCCTCCCCCTGTTTTCTTGGTCTTCTATCAGTATTAGAGATCTATCAATATATTCTTTATATATGTGCATTCTGGCAGCCATAGTTGTAGAATGGTTTGTAATGGCGGCTGTACTATGTTCTAAGGAAGAGACGCGTTGGCCTATGCTGTGTATATCTGACCTGATCGCTGCTAGTTCTTCCATCACCGGAGTCAGGGCTCTAGCGAGGGCTTTCTGTAACACGGACAGTGTAACTACCGTTTGTCCTTCATCCGCTTGTGTAGTGATATCAGGCGGCGCGATCTCCTCCATGTCAGAGTCATCTTCATGTTCGTCTTCCTGCCTCACGGCCGGCGCCATTTTAGAAGGACCTGCTGGGGAGTAGGCTGTTTTCTTTTTGATAAATCTCTGTATGTCTCCTTGTTGTTTGCTTGTTCGCGGGGTACCCGGAGGGTCCGTGCCCCTTTCTTTGTTAAATTTGCCCATGTTTGAAGCCGGGAAAGTGCTGTGAGAGCTGGTTCAGGGTCTAACGTGACGGAGCTCTACAGCTAAGCAGCCATCACCAAGCGCGGTCAGACTCCGCCCCCACAACGACAAATATAACATCATAGGTCCCACAAATCATTGAAGAATAAAAGGAAGTAGTCCCTTTAGATTCCCGTGCCTCAGCCATAAAATGGGAATAGGCCGAGTAAAGGAAAAAACAGTCGGAGAGAAGAGAAGGTCTCCAGGATATCTCAATCAGCAATCTAGCAGCCAATACAATACTACCTACCAATCCTTTATTCGGTAATTGAATGGCTCCCAAGCCTATAAAACTCAAAGCCAGGGAGTTTTTAGCACAAATGTAGTCTGAATAATATGAGAAATAAAGTGAGATACCTCCATCTAGAAGGTGTGTACTACAGGTCATTCCCACCACATGTAAAAGTATGAGCCCATTCCCGCCAGCATAGAGGGGAATAACTAGGAATGATGTTAGACAGTTGCAATTCTATAGCATCGCTACAAAATCTTGTGTACCACTTCCCAATAGGTAGCGCTTTTAGATATTCTAGTTACCCATAAGTGTCCTGTATACCAATAAGATAACTGAAATTGAAATTGCACATCTTCTTCTCATCTAAGGAAGTACCCTGGTTTAATGTTGGATTTCCCACATATTAATACAGAATAAAAAGTGGTAATCCCTTTGTATTTCTCTGCCTCAGCTGTAAATGAGAGTAGGCCAAGATAGGGAAAAAATCGGTCCAAGGGAAGAGAGGGTATGAGAATATCTAATATTTGTAAATATTTGTAAAAGTCTTTATGGGATAAATAGTATGTTCTAACGAGATCCTGGAATATCCGCATCTATTCTTCAAGCAGGAGACACTTGATATGCCCTTGATTAATCCAGTTATGTAGTGTTACGGTCCTGTATGCAAATATAAAAATAATATTTTTAACCACGGAACCGCTAGACTGCAGGTCACTGCAGTGAGGTCCACAAGCCTCTGGGGTGGCCGTGTGTCTGGACAAGCTGCAGTACTGCGTTGGTGTGTACAGGGGTAACATGCACACACCAGTTAATTTTACTGCAGAAAGGAGACAGTGCAACTCCCAATGTGAACTGGGCTTCAAAGGGAATTCACCCCAGTTAACCTCACTGGGTGTGAATGATGTGGGTGCGGCTTTAACGTACACTAGCCGCCAAGGAGGACTCACCCCAGTTACCTCACTGGGTGAGTGGTGTGTGTACAGCTCTAAATGGAAATTAGCTGCAATAGCCGCGCAGCAGTAATCTTTACTGGGGGACTGCACCTGAGCTTAGGCTACATCCCGGGCTGCCAGGGGTTAACGTCACCCCTGGTCAGAAAATCAAACAGAACTCCTTAACCACTAGGAGTAGCAGTGGTGGGAGACAAGCAGTGGACTAACTAGTGAAACCACACCTGCTGCAGTGCCACAAGCTGGGACAGCATCTGCTGCACCCAAGCCCTAGTGTGGAGCTGTCAGTTCAGGCTTTACTGGTTCTGCCTAAATGTTTCTAGAGTCAGAGACAGAGGTATCCCCACACAGAGGCCTAACCTGTCACCTAACATTGGCTGGAACCTGTCCCTGCAGTGTCATTCCCCAGTTTGATTTTAAGTGTGAGCGCCGGGCGGCGGAAACTCAAGCTATTTAACCCCTTAAGGACCAGGCCATTTTTTGGTTTCGCATTTTCGTTTTTCCCTCCTCACATTTCAAGAGCCATAACTTTTTCAGTTTTCAGTTCACAGAGTCACATGATAGCTTATTGTTTGCGGGACAAATTGTACTTTGTAATGGCATCATTCAATATGCTGTGCAATGTACTGGGAAGCTGGAAAAAAATTCAGAATGAGGTGCAATTGGAGAAAAAATGCATTTGCGCCATTTTCTTATGGGTTTAATTTTTACAGCGTTCACTGTTTGGTACAAATGACATGTTACCTGTGTTCTACGTGTCAGTACGAACGCGGTGATACCAAATTTATATAGTATTTGAAATGTTTTGATACTTTTAAAAAAATGATAAACTTTGCAAAATAGAAAAAAATTTTTGTGTCATCATGTTCTAACACCTGTAACTTTTTCATATTTCCATGTATGGAGCTGGTTGTGGTGTCTTTTTATGCGGGACAATATGACGTTTCTATTGATATCATTTGGGGAAAGATCTGATGGTTTGATCACTTTTTATTCAATTTTTTATAGGAGGCAAAGTGTTGAAAAAAACGCTTTTTGGCTGTTTTTATTTTTTTTGCCGCTACGCCGTTTGCAGTACGGGATAAATGTTTTAATATTCTAATAGTTCGGGCATTTTGGAGCGCGGGGATACCTAATATGTTTATGTTTAATGTTCTTTAATAACTTTTATAGCTAATCTAGGGAAAGGGGGGTGATTTGAACTTTTATATTTTTTTTATTTTTTAATACTTTTAAAAACTTTTTTTTTTCTTCTGTTACATTTATGATCAGACCCCTTAGGTACCTTGAAACCTAGGGGGTCTGATCGCTCATACTATTCACTGCAATACTACAGTACTGCAGTGAATAGCAGAATCGCAGGACTTCTATTAGACGATGCCTCTGGCATCGTCTAATAGATCTCGGGCAGAGACAAGCCTGGAAGCCTTCAATAGGCTTCCAGCTGTCATAGCAACCGATCACCGCCCTCATGTGACGTTCAGGAGGGCGGCGATCGGGGAAACATGGCGGCGCCCATGCCGCCTGCGCTGTTTACACACTGCGGTCGCGTTTGACCGCAGTGTGTAAAGGGTTAACAGCAGCGATCGGCTCGGGCACCGACCGCTGCTGTTAGTGGCAGGTCCTGGCTGTATTATACAGCCGGCATCTGCCGTGTATGGAGCGAGCTCAGCGTGTGAGCTCGCTCTATACATCCCCATGCGACCCATGACGTACAGTTACGTCAAGGGTCGCTAAGGGGTTAAAGGGAAGTCCCCGCCCAGCAGGGCGGTGCCCATGACCTCACCGGGCATGCTCAGTGTGGCAAAAACAGGACTTAGCCTCTAGTCGTCTCACCGTCCGACGTCGAGGGCGAGGGTTGGATTGGCCCGCAGGTGGCGCTGTGCGCCTGAAAGCGAACCTGCGAGAGCCCATCCTAACATGTAGTGGAATGAATGGCTTAAGGGCAAGTAAACACTGAATGTAGAGGAGAGGGAAGCTGTGTCAGTGTCACGTATTTGAGATTTGGTAGCACTGACCTTATAGTAGGACACTGCACGAAAGGCATCTAAAGTTTTTTTTTTGCATAACAGGAACAGAGACAAGGGGATTAGTAACAAAAAGAATGGTGTTATCATCAAATAGACCTATTTTATGAGCCATCTTACCCACTGTGATATCTGAAATGGATAGAGTAGCATGGGTGGCTTCCACCAGTGGTTCCATCACCAGTGCATATATAATAGGGGACTTGGACAACCCTGATGCGTGCCATTAGTAATGTAGAGCTTGTCTGAAAGAAAACCACAGGCAAGCACCTTTGCTGACGCTGCCAAATATAGGGCGAGTAAGGCAGATTTATCCCAAATTTTTCTAAGTTACTAAACAAATACTTCCAGTGTACTCTGTCAAATTTCTTTTCTGCATCTAAGGCCAATGGTAAAGAAGACGTTCGAGAAAAAGTTCCACCCATTGGATGAAATTATTAAACCACCATATCCCATCTGGAGCTTGAAGGCCTGTCTCAAAGTCCATTTGATCTGGTTGTACAAGAGTAAGTAAGACATCATAGAGGAGTTCTGACGAAATTATTGCGCAGATTTTAATATCGCTGTTCAACAAGGAGATTGGACAAAAATTTGGATGAGTATTTGGTTCTTTCTCCAGTTTAGGCAGAGACACAATGGTTGCCTTCAGCATCTCAGTTGGGAAGCAGCAGTCTGTTGACGCTTTATTAAAGGAAGCCACAAAGTGGGGAGCCAATATAGCAGAAAATTGTTTATAAGAGTTGTAGGTAAAGCCGTCAGGGTGAGGGGTCTTATGAGGTTTTAATGAGATGGTTGTGGTAATAATTCTTGAATAGTGAAAGGGGCGGAGAGGTATTGCAGTTTAGTCTGAGAAATTGTGGCTAAAGATATTGACTGCAAATAGTTGATGATATCCCAGCCAGAAGGTGGGGGGTTGATGGGTCATTTTTTTAAGTTATACAAGGACTCATAATATAATTTGAATTGTTCAGCTATTAAATGTGGATCAATGACTTTATGGCCATATGAGTCCATGAGATATGCTATTTGGGATTTACCTTGTGTTTATTTCAACTTCAGGGCCTAAAAAGAGCCAATTTTGTTATTGTATATATATATATAACACTGTAATTGGAGCTTTTTCAGAGTTCCATTGTACTGTGCAGCCAGGAGTCTAAGGAATCTCAGTTCAGCGGAGATGGTAGGGGAGGTGGACACATTATTTTTTTCTCCACGGCATTGATACTAGAAACTACATCCTGAAATTCCTGGTGCCTTTTCTGCTTAAGCTAGACGTCCAGTTTGATGAAAACTCATGTGCATTCCATAATATATGTGGATTAGGAATTAGGAGTGTTAGTGTAAAAAAAATCCTTCAACTCAGCCATGACTCTAACACAGCAGTCCTTATAATTCAGAATAAAGTTGTTAAGTTTCCATTGTGATGGGAGGGGGGAAGAAAACCTTCCCATAAGTTCCATTGAAATTGGAGCGTGGTCTGACCACATATCTCAAATTCGTGTGGACCTAGTTTTCAGTAAGGTGGGGGCAGAGGCAAGAAAAAAGTTCACTCTATAATATGAGTGGTGCGGTGGGGAAGAATGTGTAGAGCCTTTCTGTGCCCTGCTGGCACCTCCACACATCAAAAAGGTTTTCAGAAAATAGGGGATGTAGAGTCTACAGCAGAGTCCAACACAAGATTAAAGTCTTCAAGGGCCACACGGTAGCTCAGTGTTTAGCACTGCAGTCTTGAAGCACTGGGGTCCTGGGTTTGAATGTTCTCCTCATGTTTGCGTGGATTTCTTCCCTTTCTACAAAGACATACTGATAGGAAGAAAAAAAAGTATGTTGTGATCCCTATATGGGGCTCACAATCTACTTTAAAAAAAAAGATTACAATCTTCAGCAATTATTAAAAGACCAATGGCGGAGGCCTTAATCTTAGAAAGAAGGGAGGTTAAAAACTACCATTATATATAGTATATACAACATTGTTAAGCTCACAAGTAAGGCCTTGCTTGAGTGGGTCCACGGAGAGGAGGGAAAAGGCCACCATGTCTTTTATAGCTATCATAATGCCCTTTTGTTTGACAGACCCAGATATCAGGAAAAAATGTGGGAATTTTCTATGGGTAATCTTAGGAGTTTTATTTTAAGAGTGGAAATGAGTCTCCTGAACCATAATTGCATCACAATCTAGCTGCAATGCTTCTCTCCATAACAAAATACGTTTATATGGGATATTCAGACCTTTGGCGTTAATGGAAGAGATTTTAATCACCATTGGGATATAGAATAAGAAGTGCAGTGAGCAAATGCATACATCCCCAGAGTGCACTTGAGGTAGCAACAAGTAATAACATCCTAAGATGACAAGTAATATCGGTAGTAAAGGGAAACCAAGGGGGAAACAGGTTAGCAACAAAGAAATATAACATGACATAACTTGTAAGCATCTAGTAGTACCATAAATGCATTCACAGTGCACAGCACCAGTGTCTCAAGAGGAGGAGAACAGAAGGCACCACAACATGGCAGCTCTAATGTATAATAGATCTGTTACAACCAACTGAATTTTTACAATATAAACAATAGGAACCTAAAAGAGAAAAGGGCTATTAAGTCTGTGTGACCTGAAATCATTGTAAAGTCACCCTGTCAATACCTCTCCTCACCCAATTGTCTTGGGGATCGGCGTTCCTTAGTAGCTCCCTTGGAATCTAGCAAATTAAAATTCCATGATTGCAGCAATTGTTGGCCATTCGGGATGGATGAGGCGACAGTGTGGTGCTGTTTTAGGAAATTAGTAGTTTTGTAGGAAATCCCCAGCGGTATCTTATGTAAGCCCATAGCTGCTTGGTGATGATTGAGAAGTCCCTTCTAGTTTGCAATGTAGATGCAGATAGGTCTGGATTAGAGATGAGCGAACACTAAAATGTTCGAGGTTCGAAATTCGATTCGAACAGCCGCTCACTGTTCGAGTGTTCGAATGGGTTTCGAACCCCATTATAGTCTATGGGGAACATAAACTGGTTAAGGGGGAAACCCAAATTCGTGTCTGGAGGGTCACCAAGTCCACTATGACACCCCAGGAAATGATACCAACACCCTGGAATGACACTGGGACAGCAGGGGAAGCATGTCTGGGGGCATAAAAGTCACTTTATTTCATGGAAATCCCTGTCAGTTTGCGATTTTCGCAAGCTAACTTTTCCCCATAGAAATGCATTGGCCAGTGCTGATTGGCCAGAGTACGGAACTCGACCAATCAGCGCTGGCTCTGCTGGAGGAGGCGGAGTCTAAGATCGCTCCACACCAGTCTCCATTCAGGTCCGACCTTAGACTCCGCCTCCTCCGGCAGAGCCAGCGCTGATTGGCCGAAGGCTGGCCAATGCATTCCTATGCGAATGCAGAGACTTAGCAGTGCTGAGTCAGTTTTGCTCAACTACACATCTGATGCACACTCGGCACTGCTACATCAGATGTAGCAATCTGATGTAGCAGAGCCGAGGGTGCACTAGAACCCCTGTGCAAACTCAGTTCACGCTAATAGAATGCATTGGCCAGCGCTGATTGGCCAATGCATTCTATTAGCCCGATGAAGTAGAGCTGAATGTGTGTGCTTAGCACACACATTCAGCTCTACTTCATCGGGCTAATAGAATGTATTGGCCAGCGCTGATTGGCCAGAGTACAGAACTCGACCAATCAGCGCTGGCTCTGCTGGAGGAGGCGGAGTCTAAGATCGCTCCACACCAGTCTCCATTCAGGTCCGACCTTAGACTCCGCCTCCTCCAGCAGAGCCAGCGCTGATTGGCCAAATTCCGTACTCTGGCCAATCAGCGCTGGCCAATGCATTCTATTAGCTTGATGAAGCAGAGTGTGCACAAGGGTTCAAGTGCACCCTCGGCTCTGATGTAGCAGAGCCGAGGGTGCACAAGGGTTCAAGCGCACCCTCGGCTCTGATGTAGCAGAGCCGAGGCTGCACAAGGGTTCAAGCGCACCCTCGGCTCTGATGTAGCAGAGCCGAGGGTGCACAAGGGTTCAAGTGCACCCTCGGCTCTGCTACATCAGAGCCGAGGGTGCGCTTGAACCCTTGTGCACCCTCGGCTCTGCTACATCAGAGCCGAGGGTGCGCTTGAACCCTTGTGCACACTCTGCTTCATCAAGCTAATAGAATGCATTGGCCAGCGCTGATTGGCCAATGCATTCTATTAGCCCGATGAAGTAGAGCTGAATGTGTGTGCTAAGCACACACATTCAGCTCTACTTCATCGGGCTAATAGAATGCATTGGCCAGCGCTGATTGGCCAGAGTACGGAACTCGACCAATCAGCGCTGGCTCTGCTGGAGGAGGCGGAGTCTAAGATCGCTCCACACCAGTCTCCATTCAGGTCCGACCTTAGACTCCGCCTCCTCCAGCAGAGCCAGCGCTGATTGGCCGAATTCCGTACTCTGGCCAATCAGCACTGGCTAATGCATTGTATTGGCGTGATGAAGCAGTGCTGAATGTGTGTGCTTAGCACACGTATTCAGCTCTACTTCATCGGGCTAATAGAATGCATTGGCCAATCAGCGCTGGCCAATGCATTCTATTAGCTTGATGAAGCAGAGTGTGCACAAGGGTTCAAGCGCACCCTCGGCTCTGATGTAGCAGAGCCGAGGGTGCACAAGGGTTCAAGCGCACCCTCGGCTCTGATGTAGCAGAGCCGAGGCTGCACAAGGGTTCAAGCGCACCCTCGGCTCTGATGTAGCAGAGCCGAGGGTGCACAAGGGTTCAAGCGCACCCTCGGCTCTGATGTAGCAGAGCCGAGGGTGCACAAGGGTTCAAGTGCACCCTCGGCCCTGCTACATCAGAGCCGAGGGTGCGCTTGAACCCTTGTGCACACTCTGCTTCATCAAGCTAATAGAATGCATTGGCCAGCGCTGATTGGCCAATGCATTCTATTAGCCCGATGAAGTAGAGCTGAATGTGTGTGCTAAGCACACACATTCAGCACTGCTTCATCACGCCAATACAATGCATTAGCCAGTGCTGATTGGCCAGAGTACGGAATTCGGCCAATCAGCGCTGGCTCTGCTGGAGGAGGCGGAGTCTAAGGTCGGACCTGAATGGAGACTGGTGTGGAGCGATCTTAGACTCCGCCTCCTCCAGCAGAGCCAGCGCTGATTGGTCGAGTTCCGTACTCTGGCCAATCAGCGCTGGCCAATGCATCCCTATGGGAAAAAGTTTATCTCACAAAAATCACAATTACACACCCGATAGAGCCCCAAAAAGTTATTTTTAATAACATTCCCCCCTAAATAAAGGTTATCCCTAGCTATCCCTGCCTGTACAGCTATCCCTGTCTCATAGTCACAAAGTTCACATTCTCATATGACCCGGATTTGAAATCCACTATTCGTCTAAAATGGAGGTCACCTGATTTCGGCAGCCAATGACTTTTTCCAATTTTTTTCAATGCCCCCGGTGTCGTAGTTCCTGTCCCACCTCCCCTGCGCTGTTATTGGTGCAAAAAAGGCGCCAGGGAAGGTGGGAGGGGAATCGAATTTTGGCGCACTTTACCACGCGGTGTTCGATTCGATTCGAACATGGCGAACACCCTGATATCCGATCGAACATGTGTTCGATAGAACACTGTTCGCTCATCTCTAGTCTGGATACAATGAGATGTTTGAATGAGTATCTGGGAATGACTTCAACCTCCTGGAATTGAACATACAGTGGGGCAAAAAAGTATTTAGTCAGTCACCAATAGTGCAAGTTCCACCACTTAAAAAGATGAGAGGCGTCTGTAATTTACATCATAGGTAGACCTCAACTATGAGAGACAAAATGAGAAAACAAATCCAGAAAATCACATTGTCTGATTTTGTAAGAATTTATTTGCAAATTATGGTGGAAAATAAGTATTTGGTCACCTACAAACAATCAAGATTTCTGGCTCTCACAGACCTGTAACTTCTTCTTTAAGATTCTCCTCTTTCCTCCACTCATTACCTGTAGTAATGGCACCTGTTTAAACTTATCAGTATAAAAAGACACCTGTGCACACCCTCAAACAGTCAGACTCCAAACTCCACTATGGTGAAGACCAAAGAGCTGTCAAAGGACACCAGAAACAAAATTGTAGCCCTGCACCAGGCTGGGAAGACTGAATCTGCAATAGGCAACCAGCTTGGATTGAATAAATCAACTGTGGGAGCAATAATTAGAAAATGGAAGACATACAAGACCACTGATAATCTCCCTCGATCTGGGGCTCCACGCAAAATCTCACCCCGTGGGGTCAAAATGATCACAAGAACGGTGAGCAAAAATCCCAGAACCACGCGGGGGGACCTAGTGAATGAACTGCAGAGAGCTGGGACCAATGTAACAAAGCCTACCATCAGTAACACACTACGCCGCCAGGGACTCAGATCCTGCAGTGCCAGACGTGTCCCACTGCTTAAGCCAGTACATGTCCGGGCCCGTCTGAAGTTTGCTAGAGAGCATTTGGATGATCCAGAAGAGTATTGGGAGAATGTCCTATGGTCTGATGAAACCAAACTGGAACTGTTTGGTAGAAACACAACTTTTCGTGTTTGGAGGAAAAAGAATACTGAGTTGCATCCATCAAACACCATACCTACTGTAAAGCATGGGGGTGGAAACATCATGCTTTGGGGCTGTTTCTCTGCAATGGGGCCAGGATGACTGATCCGGGTACATGAAAGAATGAATGGGGCCATGTATCGTGAGATTTTGAGTGCAAACCTCCTTCCATCAGCAAGGGCATTGAAGATGAAACGTGGCTGGGTCTTTCAACATGACAATGATCCAAAGCACACCGCCAGGGCAACAAAGGAGTGGCTTTGTAAGAAGCATTTCAAGGTCCTGGAGTGGCCTAGCCAGTCTCCAGATCTCAACCCTATAGAAAACCTTTGGAGGGAGTTGAAAGTCCGTGTTGCCAAGCGACAGCCCCAAAACATCACTGCTCTAGAGGAGATCTGCATGGAGGAATGGGCCAACATACCAACAACAGTGTGTGCCAACCTTGTGAAGACTTACAGAAAACGTTTGACCTCTGTCATTGCCAACAAAGGATATATAACAAAGTATTAAGATGAAATTTTGTTACTGACCAAATACTTATTTTCCACCATAATTTGCAAATAAATTCTTACAAAATCAGACAATGTGATTTTCGGGATTTGTTTTCTCATTTTGTCTCTCATAGTTGAGGTCTACCTATGATGTAAATTACAGACACCTCTCATCTTTTGAAGTGGTGGAACTTGCACTATTGGTGACTGACTAAATACTTTTTTGCCCCACTGTAGTAAGTTTCATGATATGATAGAAATGTACCCTTACCAGGATAACCATTAGAGAGGATTCAGGAGCTGCCTTACATTTTGGAAGTCAATGAGCATGATCCAAAGTCAAACCAAATTCCGTTAAAGTTGGTACAATAATTTGAAACAGTTGTTTAAGGTATGCAGAGATATCTACAGGAGAGACCTCCTCTGGCATCCTCTATATCTTTATATCATGTCTCCTGGATCTGTCTTCAATATCCGCAACCTTATCTTTAAGCCATTTTACATTGCCTTCCAGCGCGTTATGAGCATTCACAACCTTGTTTTGTGCTTTTGAGAATTTCTTCATTTTCTTGTCAACATGATCTGTGCGACACCCCAAGTCTTGTACATTAGACTGTATCTGTTTAATCCAAGAGGTGATGTTATGATTGATGCCGTTTTAAAGCACCACCAGCATTTCTTTAAGAGTATCCACAGTCCACACATGGATCATTGTTAGATGGGTAAGAAGAGAAGTCATATTGTGGGTTTAACAGAGTCTGAGAGAAACGTTTTCTTAGGAGCCGGACTTATACTCGCCGACGAGGCATTGGGTGAGGGAGTGACATTACATTTACCATTTTCAACAGACAGGAAGAAAGACAGTTGCAAATTTTGTGAGTCCTACATTAAGGCTCCTTGGGGGGGGGGGGGGGGGTAAGAAAATCTGTAAGCTTCAAAGGGACCTCTTATTTAGTTTTTCATGAGGTCATCATGGAATTAAGACTGTGTGCATTTTCACAAAACAATAAAGTAGCAGTATGTTTTTTGTAGAAGGAATAAATGGATGAAATGGGAAAAAATTATTAGATTTAAAGACAAGAACTGCTGGGCTGTGTATATAATATCACATGGTGCATAGACTATAGTATAATGCTAAGACTTATGTTATGGATATGAGTGAAACATACAAACATGGTAGATATGTACAGGCTAATACTAAATAGGAACATGGATGGTGGGATTGTAATAAAATAAGCAATTATTGGACTAGCTCTGTACTATGGAAGCAAGTCATAGTTTCATTCCAGATAATCAGATAATTTGTGGTATGTTAGGTAATATTAAGGGCTCAGAAACAAATTGTGTTAAATTAAGCATTATATATAAGATACTGTATTTTGTGGCACATTTGATTATGACCAGAATGTGGTAAGACAAGCAGTTCCAACTATTACACGATGGAAAAATTAAGCTAATGATATTATAAGGTCGTGTGAATTGTGTGGGCAAGAAAGTAAGGAAAATCTTAAGTTAAACAAGGCTGGAGCAGTTGGCAACAATTCTGTAATGAAAAAGAAATGAATATAAGGGAGGATTTTTTGCCTTTTTCGTCTTCTTTGGTTCCATGCTCCCTACAGCCATGGTTTAGGTTGGGAAAGGGGGTTGGGTTAAAGGGTTGGGAATTGTAATTGTTGTCGCCTGAAATACGTAACATACCAGTTTCCATAGAGGTAATAGGTTAGGATTTCATGAAAGATTTTAAAATATTTGCTGGAGAATCCATCCAGCTCAGGAGATTTTTTAATTCTTCAATGTAAGTATTGATTTTTTTAAAAAAAATTCTTTATTAGTGATGGACATTTTAAAACTGGAAACTGGATGGGATCAAGTTTAAGGAGTTTTATGTTTTGTAAAAAACAAAAAAACAAAAAAAAATTAATAGCATGGTGTGTAGGTTGGATAGTGCTATGATCTTATCTTAAGTTGTATAAAACCTCATAATACTTACTGAAGACATTAGCTATTTGTTTAGGGATATATAATTTTTGTTTAGCGGTTGGAGAAACAATATAATGAATATAATTTGTATCACCTTTGCCTAAAGAATGAGCTCTTATTTTCAATTTAATGAGCTTTTTCTCATATTTATATAGCAATATATTTCTCAGGTCTGTCCTTAACTGACATAGCTTATTTTGGGATTGTTCATTTCTATGGTTCATATCAGTGAGTTGTGGCTTTTTAGGTAGTTTTGTATATTCTTCTGTCTGTTTTTTCTTATAATGTGAGCCAATTTTAAACAAATGGCCTCTTATAGTGGCTTTATGAGCACTCCATAATGTAAACCCGTCAGGGGTGTCATTATAGTCAAAGTACTCCAAAAGTATTTGTGTAGTGGAATTTTCTACTTCTGGGTTTATCTAATAGAAAGTTATTACTTTTTCATATATACTCTTCCTCTAGAATATTAGGTTCTAATAAAGTAATATACAATAGAACATGACCTGACCGTATTATGTGGAAAATATATGTTTATTTGAGAAGTTGTAGTGTCTTTCTATTTTGTTCTTAAGATGTAACATTTTGTCTAAGCTATTATGTGTGTCTACTAGAGAGTTTGTGTCTCAATGTGGTTTATCCTGTCTCCTAATTTGTAATATATGACAAAATAGTATGAGCGATTTTTGATATATCTGACTGGAGGGACCCTTTATAGGCAATCTGCATTTCTTTCATTAGGTCAACATTGCTTCAGATGAAGATGGAACATAACCAAAAACTTTGATCATGTAAGCTGATCAGTATGCTTGTGTCAGTCTCATCTGTAATACCCACATCTACTAATGAAAGGCTTATCTTTAAATAAGCAGAGCATTTAGAAGACAGGAAGACAAGGGAGAAGGATTCAGATAGGTATAATGTGTCTTTCAGAATCGGAGGAGACCTGTTCCTTAATACAATATTAACAGAAGCCACACTTTGTGGAGAAATTTGTAGGAGTATTGAGGTGTCTGTGTAGCTGCAGCCATAGCCCCTGGAGCAGGGGTGCCCAATACGTCGATCGCGATCTACCGGTCAACCGCAAAGGAAGTATGGGTCCATCTCGTGACACAATCAGAAGCGTTCATTGCAGGTGCGGTCTGCTGTGTGGGCGAGGCCTGGGGAGCAGCCTCACCTAGTTTCCGTGTCAGACTGGAGAGAGTGGAGCGCGTCATGCCCTGCAGCTGCTGCTGCTTCTGTCCCATGTGTCTTGGTGGCAGAGTGGAGGGAAGTCTTCCCTCCGCTCTGCCGCCGAGACACACGGGACAGAAGCAGCAGCAGCTCGGGGATGACAGGCTCCCCGCTCTCCAGTCTCCACGCGGCCGTGGGCAGGAGCCTACCAGTCTGGGGGTCTGTGCTGCGGGCACTCGCATTACTGGCAGTGGTGTCAGCTCTGTGCTGGGTGCCTGGGCAGTTCCACGTGAGCTCTGAGCTATTCAGAACGTCTGCATCAGAACAGGCCCCGCCCCTTAGACTTGTTAAGCCCCGCCCAGTCTTGTTAGACTTGTGGGCCCCGCCCACACAGCAGACCCAGACCCCACCCACACAGTAGACCATTTTGACTTGGTCAACTTATAAGTTACACAACCCATGTAACAAGTTTGAGCACCACTGCCCTAGGGAAAGATCAGCAGAGGTAGGAGACATATTACTTTTTCCTTCTAGAGGAACTGCAGCTTCTGTTTGTTGAGTAAAGGCAAGCGCCATCTTGACTGGTCTGCTGCATAAAGAAATCGGCATATTGGGGCTCTCTATCTCTTTTTGTCCTCTAAATATTCAGGCACTGGAGGTGAAGTTAAGGCCCCGAAGGTCTTAATAATGATCTGGTGGCCTGACAGTGCTGTGAGTCACTCTAAGCGGGGGGGGGGGGGGGGGGGTGAGATGCGGTCATCGCGGTTCCTGTCTTGGACATGCCACCCAAAACTAAGAAATTTTAAACTTTCTTCCCAGTTATAGCATTCTGCACCAACCTCTTGTCTTCAGCACTTGGATCTGTTTAGATAGAAGCAGTAGCAGGAAGGTGCTATATCCAAAGATCACCAACTCAGGCAATAGACTCAGCAGGGGATGTCATATACTACTGAAGCTATGGGCTTCAGTGCTGATCTGTGGCTTGCTCGTGTAAACACATCTTGTCACTAAGTATAGCTTTGTTTACTATTTTAAAACAGTGTCTGCACCTGCCCCAATGTAAATATCCTAGACCTTAGTTCATCATATATCAAAAATAACTGAATTGAATACAGTCATGTACACAGCAATGGCCATCAAGCTAACACTATAAATCATGTGTATTCTCATTTTTAATATGTACATATGTATGTAAGTATAAATAATGGCCCAAAAGACTGACGTACATCATTCATCCTCAAGATACTGAATTTTGACTCTTATAGGTGTTTATCCTATTGATGCCTATTTTCCAAAAGTTTGTAACTCTTACTCTTGGGATTTTTGTACAATTCTGAATCTCTGAAGCAAGAATGTTCATAAAAGTAGGCATTAGAGACAATCAACATTCTTAAGTTGTTAAAATCACTTGGCTTGGCAAATATAGAAATCAGTCATCTGCAAGATTTGTAAAATACACAAAATAATGCAAAAGTTTTCTTCATTTATTTCGTTCTAAAGAGAGAAGCGCAGACAACTAAAATTCCTCCATGTGGCAACATTTCAATTGATTTTGCTCTGCTCTATAATTATACTTATTTGTTTAAATGCTAACTCAAAAAGCTTAAAAATGCATTATTTTCCTATTATCGCTGCTTGCTAAAATGTATACATCATTAAAAAAAAAATAAAATGCAGAAGAAGTGTAGCAAGATAAAGCCGAGTGCAATTTTTCAAAGAATATATGAACTAAATTCGGCTTCATTGGCAGAGTGTAGAGATGTGTTCTGGAGAAAAAAAATGATGGATACATTCTGAAATGAACATCAAACTGTGTCAGATTTAAAATGATTGATTTTTTCCTTGCAACTAAATATAATCTTAGCTATACAGGTGCTTTGGGATAGAAGCACTGATTAAGTGTTCAGGGACAGATGCTGGAAAACAAGTCTATATCACTTGTTATAGACTAGACATAATAAAAAATATACTATGACTATGGAGTGATTATGATCTCTTCTTAATAGTCACCTTTGGAATGGCTCACTAGGTGAACCTGTCATTCTAATCTCTGATACCTAAGATTTATAGGAATATTTTTGAATATGTTATATAATAAATTGCATGTTATTGTATTTAGAACTTCATTTCTTACTGTTTTGTGAGGTGACTTTTGACCTCACTTGTAAATGGTACTAAAAGATGGCGTATTGCTTTTTATTCTTCTTCCCAGCATTTTTCATTGTGTTTGTGCTGCTGTGTTTTTTCTCCCCTATTAAAAATATAGGGAAAGACTCACCCCACTTAGTGAAATGCAGCTAAACAATGGGGTGGAAAAAAGACATTTTGCTTTTTGCTTTTTTCGGCAGCATTTTTCATTGCGTTTTGCTGCATTTTTCTATGTCTCCCCCGCCCCCATTAAATATATAGGAAAAGGCTCACAATTACGCAGCTAAAAATATTGTGCTGTGTTTTTCAAAAACATTCATACATTTGTTCCATTTATGATATTGCTACTAAGTTTGATCCAGAACCAGCATTGATTGGCCGAATGCTATACAGTCGGCCAATCAACGCTGGTTCTTCTCCTACCTTTAGAAGTCTTCTTCGTGCAGCTTCCCCGCGGCGTCTTCCGTCTCTTCATCCGTTTGTAGTGCGGGCATGCGCAGTAGGCTCTGCCCAGGCCCGATGCCTGGCAGAGTGAATTCAGAGCCGGAAGACGCCGCAGGGTTGCTGCACGGAGAAGACTTCTCAGAGGATCCAGCCCGACCCTCACTCGTGGACTTGGTAAGTGTAATTTAATCGAACGTTGCCTACCACTGAAACGAGCATTTTCCACCCATAGAGTATAATAGTATTCGATATTCGATTCGAGTAGTCAAATATTGAGGGGCTACTCGAAATGATTATCGAATATCGAACATTTTACTGTTCGCTCATCTCTAGCAGACAGTACAAAAGTTCTGAAGGGTAATATGCATACAAGGTCAGGACTTTGTAGCAAGCCTCTCTTCTCTCGAACTGGATACTTCAGTTTAATTCCACCAATGCTTCACAGTATCCTTCTTTCTGTTATAAATTTATTTTTGGGCATGCTTGTACTCCTTTTCAATTGGGATCAACATATCACTCAACAAGGCCAACTGCTGCCCTGTAGGCTCTCATTTGTTCTTATTCATTTTTGGTACATTTGGATCCATGATGAAAGTGTACAGTCATAGTAAATTTCTGTGTATTTTCTTGCTCCTGTCTAGAACTCTTTCTTTTCTTACTTCATACACAAGAATGCTAGAATTTCCACCACATAGGGTCTGTCTTCCATTTTGAAAATAACTTTCCTTTCTATTGAGCAATTTTGTTTCTATCAAAGGCAGGGTCCTCTGCATAGTAAACCTTATTCTTAAGCCCTCATCCACAATTAGATCTTGAGTCTCATGTTCTCATATCCACAATTCAAGAATTCAGGACTTCTCTCCTTTATTCTTCTGGATGATCAATGATCGACTCTAAAGGAAGTCTTCTATGTCTCCTAAATAATAAAAAAGAATTGACTGCATCCTGTCATGTAATTGTATTATTGTAGTGACACATTGCATTATTACACACCCACTATCTGCTGACGTGTGAGGTCCGTGAGAATCATTTATTGTAATTCAGGTCTCCGTTCTTTTCCACAAACAGCTGGTCAGAGGGAGAAGAGAAAATACATGCTATATTTTAGTCCATTTTGAAGACCACAGCATCCCATATACTGTAAGTCTATGATTTTGTAAAAATCCCAAACAGAACATTTTTCATGGACCCACAGACATTAAAAAGTATATGGAATTATTTTTTAAAAAAAAAATACATCTGTTATTAGGGAATTTGAATAATGAATCAAACAAGAACATAACACCACACATAAATTAGAATGGGGCGCTGTCTGTAAATATCAAGGACCTTACACATCTGCAATTTATGAGACCAAACTAAGGTAACAGTTCAGGTCAGTATTGTAGTAGACAGTCACCTACAATTCTCAAATTCTCACCACACTGAGGAGTATTCTATGGAAGTGTTCCCATAAGCTATTTCATTGTGAATGATAGGATGATCTTCTCATTTTTTAAAAAAAATTCTTTGTAATTTACACAGTTCACAAATTTATCTGATACAAATTCTGACCCTTGATATATGAGTTTTATATTACTTTGTCAATACTGTTTCTGCTGTGCTGTATAATCTGTTAGCAATAAAAAATGTTCACCATTCAATTATTATTAGCAAATTATTACACCATTATTAACCCACGGTAAATCTATTATAGTCCCCACTTTTTCTTCCCATTTCACCTTATTTATACTGCCTAATTTCTTATTGTATATTTAAATATAATTTTAACTTCATGTGATAACTCTCTTTCCAGAAATACGTTTCTCAATTTTTTCCAATATTTGCATTTGTTTTATATTAAAACTGCTTTGACTGGCTTTGTCCAATTGCATGTTGTACTCGCAGGTAGTCCAGTCACTTTCTGCACAATATATTATATTCATTTTTTGTCC
Organism: Leptodactylus fuscus; assembly: GCF_031893055.1. Classification (NCBI taxonomy): domain Eukaryota; kingdom Metazoa; phylum Chordata; class Amphibia; order Anura; family Leptodactylidae; genus Leptodactylus; species Leptodactylus fuscus. The sequence continues at coordinate 193,687,290 of NC_134266.1, read as the reverse complement.
ATCTTTAAAATATGATTTCTCTCGGAATACTATATTTCACCTACTCACAATATTCAAAGCTATATTATGGTTTCAGAAAGTTCTTATTTTGCCATAAGCAACTCATTGAACCATTTACAATATATTCCATATTTTCTAATACCACCATTACCAGCATCTTATTATCATACTTGCTGTAGTGGATTTATCCATACCACTCCTCCCTCTACCATTTCAAAAATATATATCCAAGTGGTACATTGAAAAGGACATCATTATAAATCATATCACTGAAAACCATATGTTCATAAAGTAACAGATTCTGTAATACCGAGAGAAAAAACAATTCCAGGCATTGTACAATCATGAGATTTTCTGAATATAAGCTTTAGGTCCTCTGGGACTTAATAATACTTTTGATAACAATAAATAGTACATTTTTACTATATTACGGGTGTTTATTTGCAATTGATTTTGCATTTGCTTTATTCTGTATTTTCATCATTTTTCATTTATTATATATAATTTTTATTTTAAAGTATTTACTTTATTTTAGGTATATTATGCATGCTATGATATTTAGTCTTATATAGGGTTAAGTGTGTTCATGTTTATTTAAAGATATGTTACTAATCTGGATACTGTGCATTTATGTATTTAAGACTGACCTGATGTGTAATTGTATGCCTGAGAAGCAGGGATGGATGGAAGCAGGGATGGATGGAAGCAGGGATGGATGGAAGCAGGCATGGATGGAAGCAGGCATGGATGGAAGCAGGGATGGATGGAAAGAGGCATGGATGGAAGCAGGGATGGATTGAAGCAGGGATGGATGGAAGAAGGCATGGATGGAAGCAGGGATGGATGGAAGCAGGCATGGATGGAAGCAGGGATGGATGGAAACAGGCATGGATGGAAGCAGGGATGGATTGAAGCAGGGATGGATGGAAGAAGGCATGGATGGAAGCAGGGATGGATGGAAAGAGGCATAGATGGAAGAGGCATGGATGGAAGCAGGGATGGATGGAAGCAGGCATGGATGGAAGCAGGCATGGATGGAAGCAGGCATGAATGGAAACAGGGATGGATGGAAGCAGGTATGGATGGATAGAAGCAGTTAAGGTTTTGAAATGTGTAACTTTTTATTTTCTGCATATATTCCTTAAAAGAGGCCACATTGACCTAATGTTAGGTGAAGCAATGGTTTCCCTTAGGATGGGGTGCTGGTAGTCTGGTATATTTACATAGGTGCTGGAGAGACCACCTGATCTAATAGTATGGGGATCACTAATAAGCTGTAATACAGATTACGCACCTTTAATTATCATGTGATTGGAACCTTTTATAAGCCTTGTGGACATTTGGATTACTAGGCACCCCCCTCCATGGATTGTATGTGTGTTGGTAGATGTTTTATCAGTAACTTGCATCTGTACAATCACCTCCATTTGGGCCTGTCTGCTTCCTGCTGTGAACCATTGCTTCACTTAAGAGGTAAATGTGGAAACTTTTTAAAGTTTTTTTTTCAGCGATATGTTTTATTATGCTGTCCCTGGCGCCGGTTGTGAGTTTGCATATATATACTAATAGCCAGAGGCAAGAACTGGGAATGCCTTTGACAAGGTGATATTTGAGAAACAGGAGGTAGCAAAAGTAGGAGTTGCTATTTTAGGCTAAGACCCCATGTAGCGAGCTGCAGTTGAGTAGTTTTCCTCTGCAGACTTTATGCTTCTATTATACCTATACAGAAAATGCTAGTGTTTCTGTAGGTAACTTGAGTTTTTGAAATTGCAACATTTCAGTAGCAGATTTTTTTTCTGCAGTGTGTGAATGGGATTAGCCAGATTCCCATCCACTTTTCAGGTAATGAAAAAACACAGCATTTTTTGCCGCAGCGTTTCCACCTTAACCAAAACGCTGTGTTTTCCCAACATGGGAATCAACCTATAAGTGCATTTTGTTATATATAATAGGGTGTGGCTATGTCAGGTCATGAATGTGTTACCATGCAAAATTAGTAATACTGAAGATAGTGGACCCTACATACTAATAGCTATGAGTTTACATCATACCCTACAGCTTTGTAGGATTCATTGTGAGTTGCCACCCAACTTTTCCTGACTCAAATTGGAAATGTGACTACTGATTTAACGGCACATCCCCAAGAGCACTGCATAATAAGGCACGTGTGCCCTTCAGCACTTTTGGAGACCTGAGTGACAAAACAATGAAGCTGTAAGGCCGGGTTCACATGGAGTATTGTGGCTCGTCATTTGGTACGTACACGCCGCGGGATCTTTTGCGGGCCATATACACTCCCATTGTTTTCAATGGGAGCCAGTACCGTACACGCGGCGCTATTTTGCGGCCACCGCAAAATCACGGCTGCAAAATAGAGCCTTGTGTACGGTACCGGCTCCCATTGAAAACAATGGGAGTGTATACGGCCCGCAAATCCTCCCGCGGCGTGTACGTACCAAATGACGAGCCACAATACTCCGTGTGAACCCGGCCTAAAGATGTAATTTCAGCTCCCTTTGAAGGCTACAATCCAGCTTTCCCAGAGTCAAACTGCACGTATTACTACCAAAAGAAGTAAGTGTTGAGTTAAACTTTGCTGCATGTGCATAGTGGTCATGGTAATGTATTATAATTAGAGATGAGCGAGTAGTATTCGATCGAGTAGGTATTCTTTTTTTTTTCTAAATGTAGATTGTGAGCCCACAATGTACATTTTTTCCCTATCAGTATGTCTTTTTTAAATATGGTATGGAAACCCATGCAAACACAGGGAGAACATACAAACTCCTTACAGATGTTTTTTTTGCCCTTGGTGGGATTTGAACACCGGGACGCAGCGCTGCAAGGCTGCAGTGCTAACCACTGAGCCACTGTTTGACCCCAATTGAGTAGGTATTCAATCGAATACTACGGTATACAAAATACTCATACTCGATCGAATACTACTCGCTATTCGCAGTAAAGATTTGATTCAGAACCAGCGTTGATTGGCCGAATGCTATACACTGTATAGCATTCGGCCAATCAACGCTAGTTCTGCAGCAGTCTTTATTGTGATCTGATCTTAGACTCCGCATCGTCACAGATGAGCCTCCAGCAAAACCAGCGTTGATTGGCCGAATGCTGTACACTGTATAGCATTCGGCCAATCAATGCTAGTCAATGAATTCCTATGAGAAAAAGTCAGCTCCCGCATAACCGCAAGCTGCCAGCTCTCCCAACTAGCAAAGACGAGCCTGCTGCAGAACAAGTGTTGATTGGCCAAATGCTATACAGTGTATAGCATTCAGCCAATCAACGCTGGTTCTGAATCAAATCTTTACTGCGAATAGTGAGTAGTATTCGATCGAGTACAAGTATTTTGAATACCGTAGTATTCGATTGAATACCTACTCAATTGGAGTCAAACAGTAAGGGCCGGTTCACATTAGCACTTGCCTCCCGTCCAGAAGGAGTCCACAGGAGGAGCCCCCCGAACAGAATATCAGAGCAACTGCAAGTGCTGTGAAGTTAAAGCGCATGGACCTCATAGACTATAATGGGATCTGTGTGCTTGCCGCGCACTGCCCGCACAAATCATTTGTGCGGGCAGTGCGCGGCAAGCACACAGACCCTGTTATAGTCTATGTGGTCCGTGCGCTCTAACTGCACAGCGCTCCTCCTCAACACTCCTGAACTGCACTTCGGTCCTCCAAAACACTCTCCTCCTGCTACTCGTGGACTTGGTGACTTTTCCTTTAGTCGAATAGTGGTTTCCCCTGAAACGAGCATTTTTTCCCCATAGACTATAATGGGATTCGTTATTCGATCGAGTAGTTGAATATTGAGCTCTTCTATACTCTCCTCCTGGGGTGGACTTTGCAGGGTGCAGAGAAGGAGCTGAACTGAAAAGAGCAAGGCTTCAGACGGCACTGCAGGCCTTGCTGAACCGGAGGTGGGACGGAGGCGGGGCTACAACATCATAGAGCAGCTCATACAGAGCCTTCCCCCGGAGTCCCTGCTTGCACGGCCGCTGCGCAGCTACAAGTGACTACACAGCCCAGCGGCCGCTGCACAGTGAATGACCCAACTGTCTGTCAGTAAGAACAGACAGTCCGTCATTCCATTAAAATAGTGGTGAAATATTAGGCAGTGCAGGGGGCCCCTTAGGCTGTCAGAGCCCTGGGCAATTACCCAGTTTGCCCCCCACCCCCCCTATCGTTGGCCCCGCCCCCACCATCATCATATGAATAACCATAAAAATTTATATATTAATCCTAAAAACCAAAGTGCATCAACTCCCAAATCAATACTCAAAAAGATGGAAGGGATATTTGATGGACTGGATATATTCAATCACTATAAAATGAATTAGGAATGATTAAGGAATCCACAGTGATTTCTTGAATGTATCAGTCTACAGATTAAGCCAGTATGCTAGAAGATAATTGAAAAACTCAAATCGATAAATGTATCAATTGCCAAATCAATACTCAAAAAGGTGCAGGGGATAAATAATAGACTAAATCACTATTTAATGAATGACATGATTCAGGAATCCACAGTCCTTTCTAAATGTATCAATTGCAGAGTCATGTAATCTAAGGTGTCAAATATTCAGTATACTATCCCAGAATTATCTTCTAGTATACCATATTGTATAGATTAGGACTTTGATAAAGATCCCATTAATGATAAGACCACCATAGTAGTTTATCTGGAAAATATGAACATGAAGCCTCCAAATAGACTAATTCATTCTAATGAGGGAGCGTTCTGAGAGAATATTCCATATAGTCTAAGTGTCCAAAGTATATAAGAGACAAATAGTGAGGCAAATGTCCCCTATACAAAGATAAATATAGATTGTTGCTCTACCCCACGCGTTTCATGTGTATATGTGTTCAGTGCAAAAAGGCAATGGCAAGGGGTCCTGGGAGACCCCGGAAAAGACCTGACCAAGTCCTCTTTATGTATGTTCTCTGTTCTTCAGCCAATCCAGAAGCTTATGGGTGGAGACTATCCAGCCACAGTCCGGATACAACGTTTGACATCATTACATACGTGAAGGAAGGAGAGATTATATACTGTGGGTGTAATGGGGACCAGATGCATGTCTCATAGCAATTATTTACACCGCTAAAACATATAAAGCAAGGAAATTTTTTCTCTTTCACTAAATATTAGGAAATAATACATCTATTCCATTTATCTAGGTTTCATCTTTCTAATCATAGCCATGAGTTTGATCATAGCACAGATATCTAAAAGGAAGAATATAATAAATGTCATTCTATGGTGAACAGCTAAAACACAAACCAATTAACTCCTACATGCCTAGACTTTTGTTTCATTTATCATTAAAAAGTAATTAATAATAGATAGATAGATAGATAGATAGATAGATAGATAGATAAGCAGTGGAAAAAATGGCAGCACTCCAACAAATAGAAAAAGTGTTGGTTTATTCCAAGCAGAGCGACGTTTTGGTTCATGTCAGAACATTTTTCAAGCCTCGACGCATTACAATAGTTCATCAGGAGAGCATGATAATAGATTGCAAGGCAGAAAATAAAAAAGCTTGCAGTTCTATCATTATCTGAGTACTGGCGCTCACCACCAGGGTGCCAGGAGGTCTAAGTAAATGTTTTATGGAATTTCAGGAAAATGTAAATAAAAGTAAGATGGGAGGGTCTCATGAATTCTACTAGGTATAACTAACTACTAACTATAATACACTATTCCAATGTACTGAGTCAAAGATATTATTGAGCATCTGAAAGAGTTTCCAAGTGGCATCACCCAGTATGGGTTTGTAAACCAATCTGTCCTCCAGTTGATTCAACATCTCAGATTTGCAGTTTTTCATATTTTCTATAACACAATACAATATAATACCAGGCTTAATAACAATGGACATATTTTTGCCCAGGGTATTAATAGCTTCTTTTACTTATGAAGAAAGGTTGTGGAGGTGATGTGTGGACCTGTTAAGGAATTTTAACCTCTTATGTAAGTCCTGTTGGACAAAATGTACAAAAAGTTTCATTACATGGGGAATTTTTAGGAAGGGTTTTAAAACATTGTGGTATTTTTACTAGCAGTTGATGGTGCCCAGGATGTTTGTCTTATTTTGTAAAGGCATTGATAAGGAGACGCCTGAAGCAGCTCTTCAAGTTTTTTTTTCCAATGTGAATGGGTCAATCTGTGTGGTTGCACAAAATGAAAGGCCTCCTCCTCAGTTTCGTTGAGGTCTTTTTGCCTGATTGCATTGCGATAGTGTTGGTCTAAAAAATACCCTGATGAGTTGCTACTGGAACCTGAGTAGTGTAGGAAGTAGGAGAATGGAGACATATTCTATTGTTAGCAAGATTATATCAAATAAGGCCTTATTTAGGATTTTTTTAAATTTTTGACAGAAGTCATAATTCCAGGCCCTGTTATATTAGCTGAGGAAAGTGGGGAGCTAGTACTAATGGTGTGCATGTATATAAATCTTAGACAGCCCATCTAATTTAATAGTACGGGCATCACTAATAGGCCACAATATATCATTGTGCACTTTGCATTTATCATGAGATAATCATATGCCAATTTGTTCATAGACCCCAAGGGGCACTAACCCCCCCCCCCCCTCCAGATGCTTCTTCTAACTACTTCTTAGAACATCCAAAATACATTGTTCTATGCTTCATGTATTCTCTGGCTCAATTCTTGCCCCTTTGCCGTACCTTGTCCCCTATGACCCACCTTCTCTAGGGCCTTTTTTGACTACACTACTGACTCACTACTACTACTCTATAACCCTTACCTCCCAGATATATAATAATCCTTTAGAATCCAAGCTACTCTGTCTAGTATTGCCCCCTTCACTCCGTGTCCATGTCCATGCACCCTCCACTCCATGTCTATGCTTTATGGTCTATTACTCTCAGGCGCTACCGGTATCTGTCTTCCTATTGCCGGAGTTGGGAGATGAACTAGGGAAGTCATTTGATGAATCCCAGTGGTTTTGTTCCATCCATTTTATACACAAGTCCCTCACTGCCACAAAAGCCTGGGAAACTTTCTTTAACATTATCTCATAATGGTTCGCAACCCTTCTACATTTCTACATCACTGGTAACTGTATCAACAAACTTCTATAGGAGGTGTTGTCAGGGAAGGGGATGATTTTTCATATATTTGGGTGTTTGCAACCTACTCTGGAACTTCTGGTCTGGGGTCTTGTCCTACATGACTGACATCACAGGTGTCTTATTTCCCGACACCCAAGAAGCCCTACTTCTGTTCATGATACCAGCTTGCTTCTCCAAATACAAGAAGCCTATAATATATTTAAGGAACTGGAAGGATTTGGCGGCTCTGATGTTGAGTACATGTGGCTACTAATTTCTCAGGGAGGTTAGTCCTGTGTGGATTAAATCCATCATAGACATCTTGTGCGTATTTTCAAGTACAGAGATTTGTGCTAATGGAGAGTTCAATTGTGCCACTGTATGTTTTTAACCCTAAATATAAGTACTCCTCTAATAAAAGCTTTGCAGCATCCATGCAAGATGATTCTGGAAGCCTCTGCAGTATTGTTTAAGTGAAGGAACTCCAAGGCCTTAGAAAATGTGGAATTTTCCAAGAGAGTGTCAATAATTCTTCAGATTAGTGATTATTGGGGGGATTTGAGTTTTGATTTGAGCACCATCATCAGAGGAGTGATCAGATGTGAATATTGGGCCATTCCTAGAGGTAACACTGAGGGTCTGATGTGTTTCTGAGATGAATAAGTAATTTGATCTATGGAAAGTCTTGTGGAATACAGAGTAAAGTGGTTTTATATGAGGGATGATGAAACCTCAAGATATCTTGTACATGTAAGTCAGACAGTGTCCTTTTAATTTTACAGCGCTGTTTTGGGAGATAGTGATGTGTGTGCAAGTAAAATCAAGGGAAATGTCTAGTACTGAATTTCAATTGTCCCCCTACACCCAGCACAATAACTCCCTCCACGAATAGTTATAATAATTTGAACATATGTAGAAACCAACTTACTTCCCTATTCTTCAGAGCATTTATTGACAGAGAGATAGCAGATAGCAGTGCTAGCAATAATACTCTCAATCAAATAATTTCATCCTTCAGGGTCAATCATAAAACCATATGGACAAAGGTACTTTCTTAGTAATAGAAATAGATATCCCTTTACAAACAGAGGAGTGAATACTACTGATCTAACATATACTACTGATCTAACATATACTTGTGGAGCTGAGGAATTTTACTATGATATAAGTAGATCTCTTGAAGGAAGACTATGCTATGTCCATCATGTTTAAGCAGCCAAAGGACTTGACTATTCATTTGAGGACCATTGAGACCTCTGAGGTTGTAAGTAGAGAATCTACATGTGGAGGTTTTAATATATCCACTCATCATATACAAAATGTCTATACTTCTCAACAATGAAAAACACTAGATTATCTGAATACCAGAATACAACATTTTTGAATTCAAGGGCCCCTTCACACGGAGGATACGCTGGCTGATTTTGAACTTGTAAACGTTCCGAATCAGCAGTGTTTAAAGCAGGTCCCATTGCTTTCTATGGGAGCTGGCATACGCGCGCTCCCCATAGAAATGAATGGGAAAAAACAGCCCATTCATTTCTATGGGGAGCGCATGTATGCCGGCTCCCATAGAAAGCAATGGGACCTGCTTTAAACACTGCTGATTCGGAACGTTTACAAGTTCAAAATCAGCCAGCGTATCCACCGCGTGAAGGGGCCCTTATATTCAGCCCTATTTATAATCTGATATTTAGAGAATTGAGCTTTTTTTATTGTTGAGAAGTGTATACATTTTGAATAAATTGTGTGTTTTCCTCACGAGGTTCTTTTATTGCATGAGGTTGATCTCTATCACATATCATTTAAGCGCTATTTTGATATCTTTATGTGCTATATTTTTTTGCCTTGTAGTCTTTTCATATTTGTTCCCCTCACTTCTGTTTAATTCCTTTTGGATACTTACCTGGTTGTCTTCTCATGCTGTAGTTATTCTCTAGAGATGTTCCTGATACAATTGGCTGTCAATCGTGCAAGCGCAATGTACCTGCCATGACGTAGCTTCAGTAAGCTGGAGGCAGGATCTGTCCTTCGCCCGCTGATTGGCTGTGGTGAACTTTTGTGGGCGGTGTTTCTGCCATATAAGTCTGCCTACCTCCACTCTCACTTGTGGCCGTGTATTAGTGCCGAGAGGGGAACAGGGGAAAATATAGCTTTTCATGTATATACAAACTGTACACCTCTAAAGAATAGCTGTGATAGGTTAGCAGCTTGGAAACGCGTTAGCTCATCCTGTAGACTAGTGAACTATTAGCAATGTTCTCTGGCAATAAGAGACTGACTTAAAGATAAGATAATCCTTTAATAGTCCCACAGTGGAGAAATTTCAGTATGTTAAAGCAGCATAGTAATACAGATACAGGATAATACACTGTAATAAGCCATTAAACAATGGCTATAGTTTGCTCTGGGGTTTTTATCTTACTAGAGCTGCAAACATCTTATAGTAGGCGTTTTCAGAGCTTCTCCTGCAAAGAACATAACAATGTATAACAAGGAGTAAAAAATCAGTACAGGCAAATGGGTATAAAATATTATGGTGATTTTTTTGAATTGACAATTTTAATAAGGATAAATATTAAAAGTAAAATTTTATGATGGTTCTTTTCTGTGATAGGTTGATTATTCAAGAACCGCTGTTTGTTATCTGCTTTTTAAGTGAGATACTAATGGAGGGAGAATGAGCAGGGCTATGGTGGATGTGGTATTATTCTCTGTCAAACTCTACTAAAACAGCATAAGCTTAGTTTAATGATGGTGGCAGCTAGGATTGTGTAAAATTTGAGACAGGTCAGCAAAGTTCACACTCTATGCATTTGCTTACTGTAGATTCATAGCTGGCCATATGGCTATGAGAAATCCCCTTTTATATAAACTGTAGCTATAGGCTTATTATACGGAAGCATTATCCATCTCACAAGACAATTACCAACACCAAATCTCCTCAGTAAACCTCCAAAATAGCCCTATTAGTTCAAAGCTTTTGATATGTCAAATGATGTAACAGATCTATCCCTTTTACTAGTTTACCAATGAAAATGACTAGATAATCTAATATCTCTTGCGGTTTGGCCCTGATGAAACAATATGGGTCTGGATGAAACAGTACTGGCATGACCATCTTTAGTCTTTCTGTTAACGCGTTATTCACAGTGAGAAACAGTCATGCGATGGCCATGAAGCAGTGGCGTAAATACCGAGATAGTAAGGGTAACACCTTCCACAATGCCCGGGACATTAGGGGCCCCGGCTGGCCTTTGAATTTTTTTTAATAGGCCGTTACCTGCTGGATTAACCCCTATTTACTTACCGATAGAGATGAGCAAACAGTAAAATGTTCGAGGTTCGATATTCGTTTTGAGTAGCCCCTCAATATTCGACTACTCGAATCGAATATCGAACCCTATTATAGTCTATGGGGGGAAAATGCTCTTTTCAGGGGTAGGCAACATTCGATCAAATTATACTTACCAAGTCCACGAGTGAGGGTCGGGCTAAATCCTCCAAGAAGTCTTCTCCTTGCAGCATCCCCGCAGCATACCTACTCGATCGAGTACTACTCGCTCATCTTTACTTACCGATACCCGCTCCTGCTCATGACCTGCACTTCCCGTTCTGAGGAGGCAGCTGTGAGCAGCAGGGTTCAGTAAGTAAGGCCGCAGACCCACGAACCCCAACACGCACTGCTATCATTATGCTCTGGGGACTTTTATGGCTGTTAAATGGATTAGCGACCAATTTACATCCGACATAAATGGATCCATGAGTTGGGTAAAAAAAGAAAGATCAATGAAATTCAGTTTTCTTTATGTCCGTTTAAAAATGGAAAGGAAAAGGTATAAAATGGATGCAAAACAGTCTTTAAAAAAGAGATGTTGATGGCCACTTTTATCGGACATTAGATCCATCAAAAATGTCAATGTTCTGGACATAAGATGTAACACACCAGCTAGCAGTTTGAAATCGTAATTTAGGAGAGATGGGACTGAATGAGTCAAAATCCAGAAAATCTTTCTCTTCTTTAGACATCAGGGTTATCATCTATCATTTGCCATAAAAGACACTAAGCACTTATACACTGTAAGTTCTGGTATCAGCATCTCCATAAATTGCTTATAAATCTTCAGCAATATTCCATCACTCCCGGAGGATTTATTGTTTGCTGATAATCTATGCATACATTCACATGAGCGCTGTCCATTTTTCATGGTTGCTTTTCATTTGAAGGGCATCCATTTACACAATTCCTTATAGATTTGAGTCTATTGAGGGATCTGCGGAGACACGTAAAAATAGAACATGTATTTTTTGACAGTCCAATAAAATGGACAATTAAAAAAACATCACACAGACTATGGCTACGTGCACATGAAAAATACTCATAGTAAAAACACATGAAATTGCCCGTGCTTAACATTCATTTCCCACCAGTGTGTCACACTTTTTTCATCAGTTTTCTGTCTGCTTTATAACCACTTAAGGACATGGACAAAAACTGCCTTACGTCGGACCCCACTTTCTGAAAAAGCAGTATTATTATTATTATTATTATTATTATTATTATTATTATTATTTATTTATATAGCACCATTAATTCCATGGTGCTTTACATTTGGAGGTTACATACAATACACAGAATATACAGGTAGATACAATGCTAACAATGACCGACTGGCACAGTGGGGTAGAGGGCCCTGCCCGCGAGGGCTTACAATCTATGAGGGAAGGGGGGTAGAGACAGAAGGAGAGGGGGAGACTGTACAGATGGGGGTGCGGTGATAGTGTTATTGGAGGTTGTAGGCCTTCCTGAATAGGTGAGTCTTCAGCGCCTTCTTGAATCCTGTGATTGTGGGGGTCAGTCTTATGTGTCGTGGTAAGGAGTTCCAGAGTATGGGGGATGCACGAGAGAAATCTTGGAGACGGTTGTGTGAGGAGCGGATGAGGGCAGAGCGGAGAAGGAGGTCGTTGGAGGATCTGAGGTTACGTGTGGGCAGGTAGCGGGAGATGAGGTCAGAGATATATGGAGGGGACAGGTTGTGGATGGCTTTGTATGTTAGTGTTAGTAGCTTGAACTCAATTCGCTGGGCTATTGGTAGCCAGTGGAGGGACTGGCAGAGGGGAGTAGCTGATGAAGATCGGGGGGTGAGGTGGATTAAGCGAGCAGCGCAGTTTAGGGTGGACTGGAGGGGGGTGAGGGTGTTAGCTGGGAGTCCATGGAGAAGGGTGTTGCATTAGTCTAGGCGGGAGATTATGAGGGCCTGGACGAGCATCTTGGTAGTTTCCTGGGTGAGGAAGGGGCGAATTCGGTGGATGTTCTTGAGCTGGAGGCGGCAGGAGGTGTTGAGGGCTTGAATATGTGGCTTGAAGGATAGTTCAGAGTCCAGGGTTACCCAAAGGCATCGGGCCTGTGGGACAGGGGTAATTGTGGTTCCATTAACTTTGATAGATGGGTCAGGTGGTGGGGCCATACAGGATGGGCTGAAGATGATAAACTCTGTTTTCTCCATGTTGAGTTTGAGAAAGCGGGAGGAGAGGAAGGAGGCTATGGCTGCTAAACAATCTGGAATTCTGGCCAGCAGGGAGGTAATGTCTGGTCCAGAGATGTAGATTTGGGTGTCGTTGGCATAGCAGTGGTACTGAAAGCCTTGAGATTCTATGAGTTGGCCCAGGCCAAGGGTGTAGATGGAGAACAGGAGGGGTCCTAGGACGGAGCCCTGGGGGACACCTACAGAGAGAGGGCGAGGTGAGGAGGTGGTGTGCGAGTGGGAGACGTTGAATGTGCGGTCGGTGAGGTATGAGGAGATCCAGGAATGGGCCAGGTCTGAGATACCAAGGGATGAGAGAATTTCTAACAGGAAGGAGTGGTCAACTGTGTCAAAGGCAGAGGAGAGGTCGAGGAGGAGGAGGACAGAGTAATGGCGCTTGGCTTTGGCGGTTAGCAGGTCATTGGTGACTTTTGTTAGGGCAGTTTTAGTGCAGTGCCGGGGTCTGAAGCCTGACTGAAGTCTGTCAAAGATCAGGTTGGATGAGAAATAGGAGGAGAGTTCAGAGTGGACATGCTGCTCAAGAAATTTTGAGGCATACGGGAGCAGAGAGATGGGACGATAGTTGGCAGGAGAGGACAGGTCAAGGGACGGTTTCTTAAGTATAGGAGTGACAGTGGCGTGTTTGAAGGCTGAGGGGAAGGATCCATTGGTTAGGGAGATTGAAGAGATGGGTTAGGGCTGGAGTAATGACTTCAGCGAGTTTGGGGATGAAATGTGACTGAATTGGGTCGAGCACGCAGGAGGTGAGGTGGGATTTGGAGATAAGGGAGGAGAGTTTTTCGTCAGTTATGGAGGAGAAGCAGGTCAGGGATGAGGAACAGTAAGTAGTTGGGTAGAGGGGTTGTCGGGGGAGTAGGGTGAGACTGTCTCTGATGGTGTCAATTTTAGTTTTAAAGTAAGAGGCAAAGTCGTCAGCTGAGATAAGTGATGTCGGAGGGGGGGCGGGAGGACGGAGGAGGGAGTTGAAGGTGGAGAATAGCTGTTTGGGGTTGCGAGAGAGTGCAGATAAGAAGTGCGTTCTTAAATGAGAGAACTGCTTCTTTGTACCTGAGGAAATCCTCCTTGGAGTGGCTTTTCTTCCAGAGGCGTTCTGCAACCCGCGAGGCACGTCTCAGTTTTTTAGTCAGGTCAGTGTGCCAGGGTTGTCTATTGATCGGTCGGGCTCTGGTGTATGTGTAGGGGGCTACAGAATCAAGGGCTGAGGTAATGGTGGTATTATAGAAGGCAGCAGCGGCATCTGTGTCCTGGAGTGAGGAGATGTCAGCGAGATGTCAGTGTACCTTCATAATGGATGGGATTAGCCATATATTGAAGAAATAAAAAGCTGCTTTTTCAAAAACTCTTGCCCCTATGGATTAATTTGGTATGCAATCACATAGCAATTTTTATTACCATGGTCCAACACATTAATGCCTCTGCAGTATGTTGAATGTTATTCTTTAACAACGCAGTTCTTTTTTTAACCTTATTGAGAAATCATCCACACAGTGTGTATCTTGTATACGTGTTTATTAGAGATGAGCGAACAGTAAAATGTTCGAGATTCGATATTCATTTCGAGTAGCCCCTCAATGTTCAACTACTCGAATTGAATATCGAACCCTATTATAGTCTATGGGGGGAAAATGCTCGTTTCAGGGGTAGGCAACATTCGATCAAATTATACTTACCAAGTCCACGAGTGAGAGTCAGGCTGGATCTTCCGAGAAGTCTTCTCTGTGCAGCATCCCCGCGGCATCTTCCAGGTCTGAATTCACTCTGCCAGGCATAGGGCCTGGGCAGAGCCGACTGCGCATGCCCGTTTGTAGTGTGGGCATGCGCAGTCGGCTCTGCCCAGGCCCGATGCATGGCAGATTGAATTCAGAGCCGGAAGACGCCGCGGGCATGCTGCACGGAGAAGACTTCTAAAGGTAGGAGAAGAACCAGACTGTATAGCATTCGGCCAATCAATGCTGGTTCTGCATCAAACTTTTACATTCGAATAGTGAGTGGTACTCGATCAAGTACGACTATTTTGAATACCGTAGTATTCAATCGAATACCTACTCGATCGAATACTACTCGCTCATCTCTAGTGTTTATGTATTACTGCCTATACATATTTCATCCTAAATATAGATGAGCGAATAGTATTCGATCGATTAGGTATTCGATCGAATACTACAGTATTCAAAATATTCATACTCGATCGAATACTATTGCTATTCGCAGTAAATATTCGATTCAGAACCAGCATTGATTGGCCGAATGCTATACACTGTATAGCATTTGGCAAATCAACGCTGGTTCTGCAGCAGGCTCGTCCTTGCTAGTCGGGAGAGCTGGCAGCTTGCTGTTATGAGGAAGCGGACTTTTTCTCATAGGAATGCATTGACCAACGTTGATTGGCCAGTGTACAGCATTCGGTCAATCAACGTTGGTTCTGCTGGGGGCTTGTCTGTGAGGAGGCGGAGTCAAAAATCGGACCACAATGGAGACTGCTGTGGTCCGATCTTAGACTCTGCCTCCTCACAGACGAGCTTCTGGCAGAACCAGTGCTAATTGGCCAAATTCTGTACACTGGCCAATCAACGCTGGTCAATGCATTCCTTTGAGAAAAAGTAAGCTTCCTCATAACAGCAAGCTGCCAGCTCTCCCGACTAGCAAGGATGAGCCTGCTGCAGAACCAGCATTGATTTGCCGCAGGCTCGTCTTTGCTAGTCGGGAGAGCCGGCAGCTTGTGGTTACGAGGGAGCTTACTTTTTATCAGTGCAACTGCAAGTGCTGTGCAGTTAAAGTGCACGGACCCCATAGACTATAATGGGATCTGTGCGCTTTAACTGCACGGTGCTCCTCCTAAACAACCTCCTCCTGCTCCTGGACTTGGTGACTTTCCTTCAGTTGAATAGTGTTTCCCCTGAAACAAGCATTTTTTCCCATAGACTATAATGGGATTCAATATTTGATAAAGTAGTCGAATATTGAGGCTCTACTCGAAACGAATATCGAATCTACAATATTACACTACTCGCTCATCTCTAATCCTAAACTATTTTAAGTCAACCATTGACTTCTTCTGAACTAGTAAAAAAAAAGTATTTTCCTGGTACAGAATCTGCAATTTATCAGGATACATTAGTGAGTACGTGATTTTGGCATGGTATAGTCTGTTTTGGACCCCTTATCCCCATGTAGCGAGCTGCAGATTTAGTAGTTCTTGTGACCTGTTCCTCATTTATACTAGCCATATTTTTTAGGTGCCTTTCCATTATGTATTTGCACTGCTATCAGAGGTAGCAATTAAGGAGATGATAATTTTCTATATGTCTTCTATTATTCTTTACTATTACTGCTACAAGTCACGTCTGACATATCAGATAGCTTATTGTTTGTTACAAATTATAATACTAAGAGCTTTTAGGCTCAGTTATGTTCAACCACCTTTTGTTCCAGGACATCAATTGCATATGCTGTTATTGTCCAGAGTCAAAATTCTCCACAATCTAATTCCAGCAATAACCTAAATTCAATCACGACCCTTTGATATTTGTCAGAAAATCAGCACAACAACAGCAAATTGTTGCCCAGAATTCTTCAATAACAACAGTTTAGCCACAAAGCAATTGTCCAGAATATCAATTATACAGCAGAAATAGCAATTGTCTGAAATGGTAACCATCCAGGTCCAACAACTATCCAGAAACTGTGAATGTCCAAATTCTACAATTTATAGTAACGCTTTCACGAAAAAAAAAAAGCTATTGATATCTATCAAACTTGCTAATCATATTTAATATATGTCTCAGACTAAAAATGTATTAATCTTATTGTTCAGCTGTCACCTGATCTTGAAACTTAGCTACTGATGTTGAATCCAGCTATTTTTCCAGCTATTATATTGTAGAGGCTCAAAATCTGTATTTATTTATTTATTTATTTATTTATTGTAAAGAGGAGCTTTCATGTCCTCCTGCACATGCAGTTTTATATACCGATAGAAAGCCAGCAATGCGCTGAATTCAGTGCATTGTCAGCTCTCCTGTTTTGTACCCAGGGCTGGAGAAATTGGTGCTGTTAGATTCAGCACCGATCTCCGTCCACCCTCAGAAGGGAGTTTCTGACAGTTTAGCTGGACTGTGAGGAACGATCCCCCCTCCCCAACAGTACTTGTCCATAGCCCTGTACTGTCATAGAAGGGGTGTTGCTTACTGCCCAGCGATGATGCTGAGCTGTGAGGAATGCCCCCCTAGTATATGTCTATGGATGAGACTGTCAGGGACCCCCTTCTGACAGTGCCGACTCTCAGCTTTCTAGCATATAGTTCTATTATATAAAGCCTCATGTGCAGAAGGACATGAAACATCCTCTTTAAATTATATCCTGTTGTTCATAACTGCTGACCATTTTTCATCGGGCACTACACTCATTTTTCAAGCAACCATATCTGGGGAAGCTTTTGTAGATACCCACTAAATTTAGTCTCTTAGCCAGTCGCTTACTGGCTCCACTGATCCAGGCCCATTAGTTGTAACAGTGCATGGCAGCACTTCACCTTACACCCAACAAATGAGAGATTAGGAGTAGTAGAAGCAACAGTTTGCCCTGATGAAGATGGTGGTACGAAATGGTCTTTTTAAAGCATTCGGATTGAACAAGTTCGCTATGAGCCACACAATATATTGGCCAGGTGTGAGTTAATTTGCACAATCATCGAATAACTGGCTGTATATTATTGTTTCCCAGACACATATTCCTTTATTGATATCAGACGTTGGCATGGAAGAGAAGAAGGAGTAGGAGAACAGTTGGTGATGATGAAGATAATGAAACCATGTGCTAGGTGTAGATGTGGCCTGTCTACAAGGAAGATCACAGGTAGAAAGAGTAGAACAGTCTCGCCCACTTCACCTTTCAGTGCCACCACCACTGCCAAGTCTATTTTGCCAAATAAGATAATGATGCCTTTTCATGCGAGTACATAAAAATGCTGTTCCTACATTTGTTTCTGCATGGCCATGGCTAGGTTTCTGCTTGAAAATCTAGCACATCACCATGGATTTATCACTTTAATTTACATGTACCAACAGATGCCTGATTCAAGATCCTATCACTCTCAGATGCAATATCCTCCTGTGACTGAGATGAGCAAGCTAAGTAATTAAACTTCATCTTAATGCTAAGAAAGTACAACTATCATGTGGCTACTGGCAGTGTCTCCAAGACCTGAAGTAGTATGGCAGCACAGGGGCTCTGTGGTTCGTCTTCCAATACTGGAGTCCAAGGTTCAAATCCAACCAAAAGCCAACATCTGCAAGAGGTTTCTATGTTCTCCCCATGTTTGTCTGTGTCTCCTCCCACACTCCAAAGCCATACTGATAGTGAATGTAGATTTTGAGCCCTATATTAGACATCGGTTCACAATGTTTGTAAAGTGCTAATTAAGTAGTATTGCTATTGCCACTCACATTCCTAACACATTTTTGAACATTTTTTTCAGATTAAAGACACTCCATCACACTATGTATTTGGTGGTGATGAAAAAAAAAAACATTAAATAACAAGAATTTGTTTCATATTAGCACAGGCTAGACTGTATATTGAGTGAACAACAAGAAATCACATAAATAATGTAGGTTTTTCTGATTTGAGCAGGTGGAAACAGCGCTGTGATATTAGAACAGCATTGCTAAGTATTTAATGAAGAAATTTAAACTTTTCTCCAAAAAAGCCTTTAAAATATATTTTTCTCTATAATAAGATTCTTTTGTCATTAAAAAGTATTTTTAGTTTCAAAGGAATGTATTACATTTTAGCAACAGTAAAAAAAAAACAGGGCTAACATTGGATCAAACAAAGTTCAAGTACATTGTGATGAAAGAAAAAAAAAAAAAACAATAAAATTAAAAACAAACTAAAACAGCCTGAGATAGGGGAGAATGAAGAAACCAAGTAGCACCTCAGTGTAGTATAGCAACAGGAAGATAAATCTAAAGGACTCGCCAGGGTACGGGCGAGACAGGAAAGTAAACTCAATACAGTTACACAATTAGAGCTGGAGACAGTAAGGGAGACCTAGGACATGAGACATTGTAGGTCCTTCCATGAAAATATTCTACTTGAGTTCATTGTGTTACCTTAGCAGAAATGCCACAGTTACTAACAGTTCAGTCATTCATTTTGCATTTTTATTCAACATCTTTTGTTCATCACAATGAATGTGTTTTGAAATGTTTTTATGTGTTTTAAAAGCAAATGCCAAAATTTATGTCCGATTGCATCTTTAGTTTACACAACAGATTACAGGTGCTGTCATTCTTGACATCCCAGTGTTGAGATCCTCTATTAGTTGTTTAGCTTCCTTTTCCATTTCTTTACTCATTGCCTTCCAGGGGGTTATTTTTGGTACAGCAAGTTGTATTTTCTAACTGATGGCATCTTTCCATATAATGTATTGAGATGTGGGTGAAAATGAATGAAGAGGAATTGAAAGAAAGAGGAAAAAAAAAACCACACAGCTGTAACATATCTCTATATTTTCTTGTTTTATAGCCTTAACTGAGCAGGAAAAATGTCATAGGTCCTTTATTCTGCAGATCAGTATGATCATTTATCACTGACGGGTAGTTACTCACATAAAGACTAAATCACTGTAGGAGTAAATAAAATATAACTTTTAATAATCTTTCTTAAAAATGGCCTCGATTTATTTAATGTTTTTTAAATATTTTATTTAAAAAAAAAAACTGTACTATGACCTCATTGATAAAGGGTAACCAATAATTATTAAGTCAATCCCTGTCTGGTACAGCCATTAACAGTTTCATTCCCTGATAGTGTGCCAGGAGCTAATCTGGTATGCCCCAGTACACCTATAGATCCCTGGAACTCTAGATGAAATCAGGTGCGAGGAAATCTAGATACAAATCCCTAGTGGTTCCACATAGGCTGTGAGTATGTATTTCCCGCGCCCTTGATGGTAGGACACAGTATCAATATGTGGCCGGCGAGCCAGACTGCCGTCTCTTTATAGCCAAAACTCCGCCTCAAGACCCGCCTCCCGATGACTCAGCGTGCTCCCATTGGTCACGCCTATTCCTGTGGTTCACCGGCCAGTAGTAGAATCATAGCTGCAAAGAAATCAAGCCATTTGTATACTGGCTGGGACCTGTGGTTCGCCGGCCAGATAAACAGGGATTGTAGTGAGCATTCATGGATCCAACACGCCGTACGAGACAGCCGGATGACAGAGGAATAGGCGTGACCAATGGGAGCACGCTGAGTCATCGGGAGGCGGGTCTTGAGGCGGAGTTTTGGCTATAAAGAGACGGCAGTCTGGCTCGCCGGCCACATATTGATACTGTGTCCTACCATCAAGGGCGCGGGAAATGCAGTTTTAACTGCAAATATTATCATCTCCTGCATTATCATCCTCCTGATGAGCTAGGCTAGACCCCTAGCGAAACGCGTTGAGGGAAGTGTGAGGGAAAACTTATACAATAGGTGGTGGATACATCAGGGACCATATATTGTATTTATCTAGTTAGGATACGTAGCCCATGAATAGAGACTAATAGGGCTAATGTAACTATACCCTAAGTGGCAACAATGTTAACATAGGCAATTGGAGCATACTTGAGATCAGTAGGGCATTGTGTGAGGTGTAGTTGAGTGGAATACGGCTTGTGAGAACGTGAGACTGTACTGTATTGAATATCCTCCGTTTCAATATAGCTCCTGCTGTCATTATCATATACGGGGGTTAATTTGTCAGTAACAGAGACTGCTCACAGAGCTTTCTCCTCCAGGACCTCCCTCTGGCCTTACTCACAGCCTATGTGGAACCACTAGGGATTTGTATCTAGATTTCCTCGCACCTGATTTCATCTAGAGTTCCAGGGATCTATAGGTGTACTGGGGCATACCAGATTAGCTCCTGGCACACTATCAGGGAATGAAACTGTTAATGGCTGTACCAGACAGGGATTGACTTAATAATTATTGGTTACCCTTTATCAATGAGGTCATAGTACAGTTTTTTTTTTTTAAATAAAATATTTAAAAAACATTAAATAAATCGAGGCCATTTTTAAGAAAGATTATTAAAAGTTATATTTTATTTACTCCTACAGTGATTTAGATCAGTATGATCAGCAACAACAAAATGATTCCGTTTTTTTTTTTTTTTTTTTTTTTTACTGTGAAAGTGTTTGTAATTGATGTCATTTTGAGGAATATATGAGTTTTTGATCACTGTTTATTAAATTATTTGAGAGGTGAAGCAACCAAAAAAGTTGGTTCGGGCATTTCAAGGTTTGTTGGGGTTTTTTTTGCCACACTTCACTGTACAAGATAAATACTTTTGTACTTTAATAGTCAAGGTGTTTTCAGATATGGTGACTGACACGGTTTATTTAAGAAAACAAAACAAAACTGAACAGCTCCCATAATCTTATCATGGAAAGGTGGTGGTTAGTTGGGGTGGGAGTCTATGAGAAGGTGACAGGCAGAGTGCTGGAGTCCAGATATATCAGCCCCAGGTTTCTGACATATGTGTGGTGAAGGGTGGATCTAGAGGAGGCCTCAGCCCAGGTGTAGATCCTGAGCTCATTACTGGGCCAGAATAAGGTTGCAGATCCTGCAGGTCAAAGCAGTTTCATGAGGTGAAAAGAGGTGTGTGGTTCTGTTCTGTAACCCTGAGTCCGGTGAGACAATATTCTGTTTGTTTTATTCGTGTGGCTGGTAGTAAGCCACACGTGTAGTTAAGTTATCAGTTCTGTTTAGTTAGTTGCTCAGACGAGCAGGTTTTTATTTTGTTTTTGCCTGAAGTTAAGGCTGTATTTTGTTTTATTTATTTTGTGCCTGAAGTCAAGGTTTATTTATTTTCCTGTTTTTTTCCTAAATAAACCAGTTTGCCATATATTTTGTGCCCTTGTCTTGACTGTTTGGGTCCGCACCACTGCTTCTACCGAGCTAACTTCCCGCAGAGTCAAATCGGTCACTAGAAGCAGCCCTCCTGCAAAAAATAACCTTTCAAATGTGGCTGCAATTGACCACAATGTCTGAGACTTTACATGATACAGCTGACAGATGTCTGCAGACTATGATAAATGCAGGCTATGATGCCAGCTCAGCTACTGAGGCAGTGCCATTGTGTCATTTTAAAGCTCTAACATCTTCAATACATGTACAGTTACAGCAGATGTTAGGAAGGGCTGAATATTCTAATCTAGGTTTAAAGTAATAAAATTCATTATGATAATATGAAGAAAAAAAAACCTTAGCTCTTCATATATTTTACCTTAAAAAAAAGCCATAATTTTAAACCTAATTCATTAAATATCTTGGGAAATAAAATGTAATTCAAAAATGTTTAGTATGTAAAAATACCATATATACTATATATTGTGATACCCTTACAAAGAAGAAAAAGCCATTTTAACAGAGTCTATAAATTTCGTGTGCAAGCACTGGAAGACGCAATCATTGTATTGAAACACACAGCAGCTTTATATTACACAGACCACAAGCCATGAAGGTAATTGCTGTAATCAAAAGAAAGTGCTACAGCAGTATCTCCAATATCTCATGTGAGTGAGAAAATAACCCTACATCTATTACACGATGTTTGGACCACGGTTTGTATTTATGCACGTATATATTATTCCTGTTTCATACAAATGGAACTGAAGAGCTTTTTTCATAGGATTTCTTACAGTGGGTTTAAAAATAGTAACCATTCTGTCTTCAAGTGGTCTGTGTCTCCTTATTAACAGGTGTGAAGGGAATAACACAATACTGAAGCCAACAGCAAATTGAAGCTACAATGGGATCTGGACATTGCACCTCATAAGATCCGACATAGCGTTTGTGTGGTTCGTTACATGCTGACAAGACTGATATTCACTTTGAGGCAGTTATTATTCACATGTTCTTCCATGCCGTGTAATTGCAAAAAATGAAGATGTGGGCCAGATGAATTATTATAATTCTGCAATACTGTGCGTTAAGAATTGTGACATCATTTTGTCACATTTTTATGTTGTAAAGTAAGCCAGGTATTAGGTGATAATGTTAGACTAGACAGTCTAAACTCAAGTCCCATGTTGCAGAAGCACTGTGTTTTATATTACCAGCAAAGTGAATGGGATTCTGGCTAATCCCATCCACACAATGCAGAAAAAAAATCCACAGCAGAAAAGCTGCAATTTCAAATCGCAGCATGTCAATTATACCTGCGGAAACAATGGCATTTTCTGCTTCTGCAGCATGCCACAGCATTTTTTTTTTCTGTGCTTCACTACATCAGGCCTAATCCTAAAGATACAACATATTTATCCTTCAGCTTAAGACACTTTCATAAATATGGCGCTGAGTCATTGGCAGCAGACTGAGGATCTGCTGTGTCTCCTAACCAGCTTGGCTTTGAACTACTCCTGAGGGCATTATCTAAGTGGTAATCTGTTTCTACCCTGTAATCCCTATACAGGGATGTGGTCTTCACTGCAGGGGACCACCAGGTTGCAACCTCTAGGATGAGTCTCAATATAGGTGGCAGCTGACCCAAATACCAGAGAGATGACAATATGGAGCACCCAAGGGTCATGCAAAACATGGTTAAGGATGGTCTGAAGGTCAGGAGCAGGCAGCAGAGAAGCAGAGTTGCAGGAAGTCAAAAGTCATACACACACAGGAGAAAGGCAGATCAGGAACGGTATCAAAAGCGGAGTCAGAAGTCAAAAAACCTATGCAGGAATTGGAAATCCAAAGATCTATGTTGTTTAGGCACAGTTTACAGGGCTGAGCAGGTTTAGATACATACGAGTTGCTTGGGATTGGCTGGGCAGGGCTCAAAGGTGTGCTCATTAACACTAAGGTTGCTTAAAGGAGGAGGACACCTGCCCTATTTGTTGAACTAGAAGCAGCAGCATGAGAGTGAGGTACTCAAAACCTTGCAATGCTTGGTCTATTTTCATTTGATCCGCTATCTCTCTGCTAACTCTCTTCTTGACCCCTTACAATCTGGCTTCCGCACTCTACTGAAACAGCCCTCACAAAAGTCTCCAACAATTTCCTGATGATTAAATCCAAAGCTGACTTCTCTCTTCTTATTCTTCTGGATCTCTCAGCAGCATTTGACACTGTTGACCATCAACTCCTCCTCACTGTGGTCCGCTCAGTCGGCATCAAGGACACCATGCTGTCCTGGTTCTCCTCTTAGTTCACAGACTTTCCGTGTATACTGTGCAGGCTCTGTTTCTTCCCCTTGCTGTTGGGCTTCCTCAGCGATTGGTCCTAGGCCCCCTGCTCTTCTCTTTCTACGCAGCCCCTATTGGACAAACCATCGCCAGATTTGGCTTCCAGTACCATCTTTATACTGATGACACTCAATTATACACATCTTCCCATGACATCGCCCCTGCACTAATACAGAATAATAGTGACTGTCTCTCTTCTGTCTCAAATATCATGTCTTCACTCTATCTGAAACTGAATCTCAAAAATTTAGCTACTTCTGTTTCCACAATCTAATAGATTTGTCCCTGATATATACATTGCAGTCTCCGGCCTTACTATAACTCCTAGGCAGCATGCCTGCTACCTCGGGGTTGTGATTGACTCAGACCTTTCCTTCACACCCCATATCCAATCACTCACACGCTCATGTCATCTCCATCTCAAAAACATCTCCAGAATACGCCCTTTCCTTACCAGAGATACATTAAAGACACTTATTGCTGCTCTGATTCACTCTCACCTTGACTACTGTAACTCCTTACTAATCGATCTTCACCTTAGTAAACTCTCCCCTCTACAATCTATTCTGAATGCAGCGGCCAGACTCATCTATCAGTCTAGACATACAGTGATGCCTCCGGTCTGTGTCAGTCACTACATTGGCTGCCTCTTCATTACAGAATACAATATAAACTTATCACCTTCATCCACAAGGCTCTCCACAGTGCTGCATCTACCTACACTTCCCCCCTCATCTCTATCTTTCACCCAACCCATGTTTTCCATTCACTTAATGACGTAAGACTTACATCCTCTATTATCAGAATCTCCCACACTCATATGCAAGACTTCATATGCACACGGAGTTAACGTGAGCACATTTTAGCATAATACACGTGTATGGAACACACGTGTAAAAATAACACTCCCATTGACTGCAATGAAATTTTTTAAACGTGTAAAAAACGCGTCAAAATATGCGCCAAAAAACGTGATGCATATTTTGACGCATTTTTTACACGTGTAAAAAAATTAATTGAAGTCAATGGGAGTGTAAATTTTACATGTGTATTCCATACACGTGTATTATGCTAAAATGCGCTCGCGTTAACTCCGTGTGCACGGGCCCTAATGGTTTCCCCTGTGGAGAAGCTGCATACGGACACCGGACTGCTTTAAAAACCCATTCAAATGAATGGGTTTTTAAAACTGACCACCAGGAAGCCGCCCAATAAGCAGTTTCCCCAGGGAACAGGACGGAGACCCAGCGGGCGAACACGGGCGCAAGTGTGAACGCCCCCTTATGGAAAAGGGTGTGCAAGCCATTATGCTCGAAATAAGGGCCTTTTGACTATCGATTTTGACATAAGATTTTTTTCTTGCAATTTTTTGTGTGTTTCTTAAGCTTCATAGTGAGTGGTGTCATTCACACATTTTGTATATTGTCACTGAAATAGAATTGTGTGCTGTCGCCGTTCATTC
The DNA here is from genome assembly GCF_031893055.1 of Leptodactylus fuscus. Classification (NCBI taxonomy): domain Eukaryota; kingdom Metazoa; phylum Chordata; class Amphibia; order Anura; family Leptodactylidae; genus Leptodactylus; species Leptodactylus fuscus. The sequence continues at coordinate 193,661,951 of NC_134266.1, read as the reverse complement.
ATTTTACCTAGATTCATTGCTAGTTGATACTTAAAAATGAATAAATTGAAATACCGTATAAATAATGTGCCTAGTAGTTAATATTTAACAATTAATATTTTTGTGCTCAGACTAATTGACCAATTAAATTTCAAAATGAAAAAGTATGATGTGATTCTTGTGAACAGAAATAATAAAATAATAATGTAAGATAAAGTTGTGGCCGTAGGACTATGTTATTTGATAAGTCTGGCATTTCTAATTATTTCCATTCAAAGCTATTATTATAATCAAACAAAACTGAGACATGGAAATCTTAAAGGGGGTTTACATGACATTTCTAATTTAGCTTTGTACAGCTTAAATGTACGGATTCAGATTTTTTACAATAAAATATTGGAATTTCTTTAGGTAACAATGGTATACAGGTATGTCCATTATGGATTATTTGAGTAACCGCCGTTAGAGTATTGTGCCTTGCCTCCTATTGATGCTCACATGAGTAATAGTATAAACTAGCAATCCATAGAGTCTTACAGATAGACATGGTTGTGACCACATAACCCTATATGAACCTGAATTAACATATATAAAGCAAGGGAATGAAAGGAAGGCACAGAGACAGAAAGATTGCATCTGTTAAACACACTTGTTATTAAATGAAAGTTGCGAGATTCCCAGTAAATGCAAGCAGGCATTGTGGCTAATGCTTTATATTATTGCTGTGGATCAAAAAGGATATATTGTGGGTCACAACTGAGCTCCATATATCCTCAGATAATTGTTTTCATTCTTAGGAAACTTTCAGTGGATATGTTTTCCAATCAATAAGGAAGATTCCTGTATCATTAGTTTAAAAACAGATATTTCATGTGTAGAGCCAGCTCGCTAGAATTTTCTTTTCATGGAAAAGAAACTACCGTCTGGGTAAAAGCAAAGAATTCAAGTCTCCAATGTCCATTTGCTCTGCAAAGAAAAATGTTTCAATGCATTCTCACAATTACTACTGACATACACATTTCTCAGTGGTGTTTGTCAAAGGATTTCATTTGCTTTTCTCTTGCATGCTTGAGAATTAAAATCAGCATTTAGTACTAATGAAGATACAATGTATCTAAGTGACAAGGTATCTCTTCTGCACTTGGGGGGTGTAAAGTAGAACAGCAAATCATTAGCTCTTCTCATATTGAGTATTGCAATTATACCGCTGTTTATGTCATTATTTAGGATCTTACCCTGACAGCTAATATAGAGCCGTATTTTAAAAATACATTTCGGCTTTCTGCACAGTAAATTGATAAACACCTCTCCAATATGAAATGTTGCAATTATCTATAGCTATGTGATGAATGCCATTAGATTTTTTTCTTTTAAGCCTCTGACTAAACTACTTTTTTCCTATCCAGTAAGTGATCAATGTACCGTATATAACTACAGTATTTGTATTTTCTCCCCTTATTAAATCTATGCAGAAAATACTTGATTTTTTTTATAGATAAAAAATAATCAGCATGGATTCTAACAAGTAAAGTGTTCAATTTTTAGACTCCATGCTGTGTAGTGAATAGGATTGTTTTTAAAATCCGATCTCCGATGATTAAAAAAATCCCATTGACTTGCATTGGGATCGGAATTGGGATTGGTATCGGGTTTGAATGGAAAATGATCGGAAATTGGATTTTAAAAATGATCTTGAAATCTCAAGATCGGCTCAACCCTAGTCATGAAAAAACAATATCAGATCATTGAGAATCTCAGTTCTGTCTGTAGAGGATGCAGATAGAGTTGATATCAGAACACACCACCCAAAAAAAGCAGGATATCACCAGTAATGCAGGACTATCACTCTGAATCCAGAACAACGGACAGGGGGCCCTTGATACCATCAAGCCTACGCAAGTGCAATCCTGACTGTGGCACCATCAGTTGCAGTACAGTATTGAGTAGAACACAACAGATTTAATTATTTTAATTTTAGATTATCAATATTCTTGTAGCGTACCCAAAAAATTTTTAATTTTTTTTTAGCATGTAAACTCAGAGTAGGGGAGTATAACCTACCCAAAATGGGACGTATTAAAATATAGCCTTTAATGGTTCAATTAAAATACCCAAAGGAACAAACAAACAACAATTTCCCCATTAAAAAAGAAAGGAAAGGAGAACAGACGGAGTAGTGTGTCTCTGAAATTGCTATGTCAATTGTATAGCATTCACAACTAGCAGCTACTAGAGAACCACAGTGAGCAATCTGATTTACTTGTGTGGAATCTCACAACACTCCTAAGACTGCACTTGTGTCCATTTTATTAACACTTGGCTGTTCACTGGTATCCGTGCACTGCTAGGCTAATCTTTGCTTTTTTTTTTTTTTAAATGTAGATTGTGAGCCCCACATAGAGCTCACAATGTACATTTTTCCCCATCAGTATGTCTTTGGAATATGGGATGGAAATCCATGCAAACACGGGGAGAACATACAAACTCCTTGCAGATGGTTTTCTGCCCTTGGCAGGATTTGAACACCAGGACTCCAGTGCTGCAAGGCTGCAGTGCTAACCACTGAGCCACCGTGTGGCCCCCTTAATCTTTGCTTTCTGATAGCTAATTCCTACTTCTTAACCACTATTGTATTAACCCTTTTCTCATGCTAATAGTGCACTAAGTAACTTGTTTGTATAGCTGAGTAGGGAGAAGTTTACTGACTCACACCTATCAGGGAATCATTGAACTAACAATAGGGCAAGCTAGACACTTATCTCTTATCTTGTCCATTCTACCACCTCAATCTGTCACCTGACCGGTTTCAATGTCCCTTTACTATTGGACACATCATCAGAGGTGTAATTTCTATTGTTTCCTTCTAACACTGGAGTATGCTTTGTATATTCAGTATATGTGGCCGGTGGGTGTGAGTTACTTTCTATCTGTCTAGTTGGCAGTACAAATCTCTGGTACATCATGTTCCAGATACTTTACTGGCTGCAGCTGGCTTTGGCAATCATATCCCTATCATTTCTGCAAGCTGAGTCATAATCATCATCTTGAAACAAATAAAGGTAAGCCCTGTTGCCTGGCTGTGAAATATCAACATGCCACTTTACTTCCACAAGAAATTCTTCCTCTTTCTCACAGTTCATCATCCTCTTCCAGTTCCACTTTCACATAAAATTCTGTGCGAATCTCCCAAAAGTCCAAGGTCAACAAACTAAGAGATGGAATCTGTTCTTCTTCTTCCATCCCTAGTTCCATGAGTTTGTTTCCTGTAAGATACATATTAAAGGCATGATATCATTGATAAGTTAATTGTCCCTACTAATGAACTTGGTGGCCTTCAAAAATGTCTACAGAAGGTGACACACTTCCTTCATGAGCATCCAATGGAAAATTTTAAAATTTTAAAATAATATATTGACCCTATGGTCTGCTTCATGTAGTAACTATTCACTACCTTTGTCTGCTCAGAAGATGGTCCACCATGTGCAAAGTGGAATTCCAAAAAGTTGGAAGTTGAGACAGTGTTCCACATGTCAATGGGGCATGTATCTTTCCTCATAGAGGCATAACCAAGGAGTGGCCCACATTCTCCTGCTTATGGTGGTATAAGTCAGGAACTGGTTTACTAAACAAAGAATGGTGGCTAGGTATCCTCCTTTGAGGCTAAGCATATGCCATTAGTTGATAAAGTGCAGTGAAATGCAATAAGTGGCACAGCAGCAACTGAACCTCCAGCAATTTGTCCAGGTGCAAGTTAAATTGATGAATCACCAGATGACTGGGATATGTTCAGTTTATGGATACTAGAGGCTGGAATGAAGTAGTAGGAGAAGCAAACCATGATGATGATGACAATTGAAACCATGTTCTACAGATGTAGCCATCTTCAACTTTAATATGATATTTTGCTGCAATTTACAATAGAAGCTATTGAAAGCAATAGAATAAAGTTCAGTTAAAGGGATCACCCACTGTTTATTTAACTAATTAAAAGTCATATTAAACTTGGTTGTCATGTTAAAACGTAGCCAAATCATGTGACTTGGCTAAAAGAGAAATCACAGGGAAAAGAGGCAGGATGGCCTGCCACTGCCAATTCTATTTTACAAAATGAGCTGTTACTGCCTTTTCAAGTTAAAATGGAAAGACAGTTAGAACTTTTGTGTCTTCATGGCCATGGCTTATGGTCTGATTGCATACCTTTCGCAGAGCCAAGGATTTGTTGTTTGGTAATGTACAAAAAAATCCACATGGGAAAGCACAGGAAATAGCTGCCACTTCCTCCACTGCTGGCAGTTCCGGAGATTGCTCCCACCTCCCATCTTTCCTGAGTGTGCTTATAGATTTTTCTTTCCCTGTGTCATGAATCTTTTTAGTGGTACCATGCCAACGTGTATTTGCAGTCCAGTGTTAATGGCTCTCCTATATTATGCTCTCTTGGGCTTTTCTCAGTTATTTGTTAACTATTGTACAATTGCTCCTGGCCAGCACCATCTTCCGCCTTCATCTCATGGTCAACCTGGCCTGGTCGCCAGGTCCTGTCTGCAACAGAATCATTATCAGTGATATAATGTTCTTCTTTTTCAGACTTATCATGGCCACGAACATCCTCATAATTTCTCCTAAGTGTCTCTACTAGCATAAATACCAGTACCCCAACCTCTGCCTCCACTTCTATCCGCACCACAAACAATCATGTCCTCCACTTCTGCCTCATCCACATCAAAATTCTGACTGATATAATGCAATTCAAAAATAGGAGGATTGGACTAGGAGGAATATTTTTCTAAGCAAGTGCCACATCAGTGCTAGGGATCAGGGTCAGTGAAGATGAAGACTTGCTTGAAAGAGCTGCAAAAAGGCCCACAGTAAAGTATGCAAGCAGAAGTATAGAAACACACATCCTAACTCAAAGTAACTGCATCATTGTTAGAGGTAACATCCTGCTGTGACTGAGAGGAGCGAGACAAGGAATCATTATTGTTTTCTTGATTCTCAAGAACTACAACAATTTTGCAGCTACTGGATACCTTGCCAAGACCAGAAGTAGTGTTGCTGTTGTCACCCACAGCGCCGCACCTCCCATGAGGTGACCTGAAGCGACCGCTTCAGGCGGTACTATGCCAGGGCCACGGGAGGGCAGCATTTTTGCTGACCTAAGCCAGTCCAGGCCCCGCCCCCTTCCGCTCGGCCTCGCCCCCTCCTCAGGGGGGGGGGGCTTTCTGACGTCCGCCTCAGGCGGCAGAAAGCCATGGTTCACCCCTGGTCACCCACATCCTCGTTGTTACAGTGGCATGGGTGTTAATTATTCCTCCTTTGCCTTCTCCCCTTCCCTGATTTTTCTAGATATTTTACTGCTTTATATATATATTTACTGTATTTTTTTTTTATTTTGAATACATTTTATAAAAGTATTTAAGAGTAATTACTGTGTGTAGACTAGATGCAATGATACATTTCCTTGCAAATGTGCCTCAAGTGGCTTTGAAAATTTTAGAAATAGCATGGCCTGTGCCGGCACGTGACGTATCTTCAAGAAATATATAAATGTGCGTATGATGTATGATGGTTTGATAAATTTCCTTGTAAATGTGCTGACTGGCACTTCAAGTAATCAATGTGTGAACAACAATGCAATCCAATGTGAGTCAGACAAAACAATAGTCAGGTTCAGGCAGAAGGTCAAGGTAGTCAGCTAAGGTTCAGGAATCAGGTCAAAGCAGGTGATCACAGCAGGCAGCATGGAATCAGCAGTCATGTACAATTAAAGGGTCAGGTATTAGACATGACAGGAAAAGCAGACAGTAACATGGTCAGAAACAAGCCAAGTCGAAACACAGGATAGATCAGAACAGGTACCAGACATACCTTACAGCAGGTCTAATACACTAAACCTTAGCTCTGGATAGGAGTAGCTAGTGAAGCTGATTTTTAACCCCTCAGACAGACAAGAATATGTCCTACGAGCAGAGCCAGCAGCAATAACAGCAGGAAGTGCACAAGCTTAGTAGCATGGATAAACACAGACTACATGGCGAGAAACAAAGGAAACTAGGCAACACCACCTGTTGGGAGTACTAGGATGACAATGGATGTAGACCACCATTGTTACATACACATTTACACAAATCAGGCAAAGCCAGATAGATTTGAGTAAGGTGTTTAACACTATGTGATCATGACATTTAACCAAGAATGTGTTTCAACAAATGCCCCATCTGTGAGGGAGGCACATGGGCAGAACCAGGGCACTTACTCACCAAACCAATGGAGAACAGACAAACCTGCAATGCATACTGGAGATGGGCATACACTAAAGCAAGTATGTGATATGAATAGTAAAGGACACTTTAGGGAAATAAATGATAAATATAAAAAAATAGCACCTTAATAATGAATATATCATATGGAATACACAAGGAAAATGAATGAATCCAAAGCTACATAAATCACAAGTGGACTGTAGGTATCAGCGTAGGTGAGTAAAAATAAATCAACATAGACAGAAGGAAATCTTCTTACAGCAGCGATGCTTAGAAACTTATATATGAATCCTATCCCAAATGACTCACAAGATCCTAAGAAAGCAATTAAAAATTGAAGTAAGTAATAATTATACAAATTTAATGAAAGGAGAAGTCACCAACTAGTTCCAAATGACAACAATTCTATAGAAAAATAAAGCTAGTGAATTCACTCAACCTATTATGGGAAAGTGTACCTAAGCTATTGAAAGGAGACAAGGCTACAGGTTTTACTTGACAGCCATTATGCTATCTGAAGTTGTGCAAACCATTGCCTAGACAAAAGTTCTAGGTTTAGGCTTTGCAATATTACTAGAGATGGACAAACCAATCCATCACAAACAGGTTTAACGCATATACTCCAAATTGTTCTTTTTTTTTACAAAAAACAAACAAATGACTATTAGTCTGGCACAAACTAAAGTGGCTGTAACTGTTGCACTTCTTCTCCACGTAATCTTCCTTGTAGGCAGGACACTTCTACACCTAGCAAGCAATCATCAATATCATCATCACCAGCTCTTTCTCATGCTCCCCCAACTCCTCTCCTCTTCTACATCTACATGGAAGGGAATCCATAAGGGAATATGTGTTCAGGAAACAGCAATATGTCCATTCACCTAGCAATTCGACAACTTAACTTGCACTTGGTGAAGCTACTGGTGGTGCAGTTGTTGCCGCTCTACTGAGGGTGGATTCACAACTGTGCTCGTCATCCAGTTTGTGTAATCCGGCCAGTTTCCGTCTTCTACCCCGAGAATCTGGACAGGGGACGGAAAACTCAGCAGTCAGTTTTGAAAAACCAATCAACTTGAATGGGTTTGCAAAGGTGACTGCCCGTGTGCGTCTTCTGCCTGTCCACGGGGAAACCATTTTTTTTTTTTTAACTGAACACAAAGTCCTACATGTCCAACTTTTTGTGCAGCTAAAAAAATAAGGTTTCCCCACAGACAGGCAGAAGATGCAAACGGGCGCTCACCTTTGCAAACCCATTCAAGTAAATGGGTTTGAAAACTGACCGACGGGTTTCCGTCTCCTGTCCAGAAAACGGAAACCTTCCAGATTGCATAAACTGGACGACGAGCACAGGTGTGAACCCGCTCTTAGTGGATTCCACTGCGTTTCGGCAACTAATGTCATGTACTCAATCGAGATGGAGATACTTAGCAGCTAATATTTCTCTAGAAAAGCTATCCCTGTTTTATATGTCCATGTGTGAGTTTTTTTTTGGTGCAGTCATTGATGCATCACATTTTACCAATGAATGGTATGCATGGTGGCTCATTGGTTAGCACTGCACCCTTGAAGCATTGGAGTCTTGGGTTCAAATCCTGCCAAGAACATCTGAAAGGAGTTTGTATGTTCTCCCTTTGTTTGCTTGGGTTTTTTCCAGGTACTCTGGTTTCCTCCCACACTCTAAATACATACTGATAGGGAATGTAGATTGTGAGCCCTATATGGGACAGTGACTGTCTGTAAAGCGCCGCAGAATATGATGGAGCTATACAATTAAGCATAATAAATAAATGCGCTCAATCAAGATACTTAGCCACTGATATTTCTCTAAGAAAGCTGCCTTTGCTTTATATCTACATGTGTCAGCGAATTTCAGCTTTTTTGTATGAGTCAGTCTGACGAAATATGCATGGCACTGACAGCACTTAAAGGCCTTTTACGGCCAAAAATATTATTTTTTTAAAAAAATGGCCTGTTAGTGCACCCAAATACCTTTAGCAGTGTTTTGAGTAATTTATGGGTTTCTCTGTGAGCTCCTGGCATTTCCTAAGTCTGTTTACACGGGCATCTGCTTATCCTGTTTTCTACAACTGTGTTCTTCCTTCTACAACTACCATGATGCCTTGGGCTTTACTCAGAGCTGACTCACACCACATCACTTTCTCACTCCCCCCCCCCTCCCTTTCTCACTCACACCTCCTCTCTGTTTCCCTAGCTAGTCTGCCCACTACTAGCTCTTCCTAACTAACTAAACCCAAAAATACTTACCTGTCTTGTGCGCATGGGACGACACTTCTGGGCTACTATGCATGTTGCCACTCTGTCTCTTTTGTGCAGGTGTGGGTGGCCAGCCGACGTCAAGAAAGGAGGTGCCATACACCCAGAAGTGACATTTTATGCCCAGAAGGTTCAGACTGCAAGACAGGCAAGTATGATTGAGAGGGAAGTGGTTGCATATAGGTGATATGCCGTTTCCTGAAAGGGAAATGGAATGTCACTGAAAAATTGGAAAATGTGCCTGGCCACAGCGATCTAGGTATATAAATATTGTTGGCACACAAAGTAATTCCGAAGGTGTGTGCGTGTGTGTGTTGGGGGGAGGTTAGCTTAGATTAGAAAGATAAATTTATCCCAGACAAGAACTTTAAGGACAAGGACAATTCATGGCTTTCACAGCTTACTGGGTCAATATTCTGAGCAACAGTGGGCACAGTCCAGAAATGCAACAAGGATAGGTGTTAGTTCCACTTTGTTTGTCCACGACTGATTCCAACACCATACATGGTCCATCCACCTCCTCTGGATCCTCCTGTCTGAACTGCTTCCTGTCACCATCTTTACCAGGGCATGTTGTTTCTTCCATTCCTTCCCCTCTTTTCATGTGTGTAAGGTTAAATGACGTTTTTACAATTGATGAGTCTTTATCAGAGAAGCCACACATAGGAGGAGCTGTTGTCCTACAGCAAATACACCACAGGATGTCTCCTCGCCCACACCAACTGGGCAGCATTTCTGTTTCATGTGTGAACAGTGAATGATTACTGCATGCAGCAGACCACAGGAACTATATGCATTTTTTAGATATGTCATTGGAGGCTTATGGGGCAAGTGTGTCGGTTTCTCAAGACCTTTAATAGGCCACAAAATTTGTCAGCAGGGAAAAATGTTGCATCAGCGATGTGATCCCTCTATTGTATATCTTCCAGAAAACACACTAACAGTCTCTTAGTCAATGTTATCACCCTGAGTTAATGAAGGAGAATCTTAGTCAGGAAATGGAACTCCTAGACTAAATTAGGAGAAGGAAGACTCTTGGTATGTCATGAAAACAGTAGAGAAGGCTGAACCTTATTCTTCCAAGATGATGATCATGATGACAACTATGTTGGCCAAGAACACCAGCTACAGCAAGCCCCTGAAATCACACATATGCTGACTTCCATGGAAGGCTTTATGCTCTTCTTTACAGAGTGACAAGTATATTATTAGCATCTAGCATGTGTCATGGATGGCAGTGTTCTTAAACTATTGCTATGAAGACAAAATGGGGGAATTCTTCCCTGTTTCCAAAAGGAAAGAAAAGTTGCTGGCTAGGCTGTATACCCAGCTTACCACAACTTTTAGATAAACCACTACAACTGCCAGGCATTCCTAGGTGGCCTCTGCATGCTTCCAGTCTGCTTCACACAGCCACCACTCCACCTCCTCTGTCAGTGCACATCTCTAAGTGTAAGGAGTAAAAGCAGAAGCCAGGACCAGTATATTATCTGGAAGATGAACCAAAATTTTTTCAGTTCATTCCAATAGGGAGCCACAACAGGTAACTGACATCCACCAGCTGCATAAGCAGGTACAACTGTACCTAGAGTGCTCCTGTATTCCCACAGATAACTACCGGTATGACCCCATGGAATTTCAGGCCAATATGTTAAAGCAGTGGAAGGAGCTGATCTAGTTTGTCATGGAATTTTCATCTTGTCCAATCTCACGTGTAATGGCGAAGAGGAGTGCTGTAGGTGGACAAAATTGTCCAACGCTACTGTGGAAAAAAATGTCTTTTATCAAAATGAATCCATAAGGATTTGCATACACCTCCAGCTGATGCCTCCAACTAGTAATACCAATGTCTCTATGTATTTAGCATCATGTTTCTGAAATTGACCTATTTTTATATCAAGTTTAAAAAAGAAAGAGAAGTTGTCTATTTTGTGGGGAAAGTTTAGAGAGATAAGGTCTCAGACAGACATACAAATACGTAGCGATAGATTGGAAATAATGTACAAATGGTATAGTGTGGGAAATGTTAGTGTCTGTGCTCGTAAGGACTGTAAAAGAAGACTTAGGGCTCGTTCACATCTGCGTTGTCCTCTCCGTAATGCAGGTTTCCGTTTCCTGCATAAAACAGAGCAGGAGACGGAAACCTGCAGGAGTCTTTCTCACCCATTCATTTGAGCATTTTGCGCTCTCCGCTGCGAAACCGGGTTTTTTAATCCGGACACAGAGTCGGAAAAGCAGTACTCTGTGTCCGGATTAAAAAATCCGGTTTCGCAGCAGAGAGTGCAAAACGCTCACGGCCGGACCCGGTCTGTGCTTTCCGTCTTCTGGCATGCAGAAGACGGAAACCACAGAACAGAGACCCTGAACGCAGGTGTGAACCTAGCGTTAGACTTAATAAATTGATAGCAATATGATCTATGTGAAAGGAGTGTTTCTATCACACTGGTAGACCTGGCAGAAATGCATTGCAGCACAGGCTGTGTGTGTCAGTGACAGTGCCCGTTTGACATGTGTGCTACTGTACTGACTTCTATATTTGCAACAGTTATTATCAAATGCAGCCTGTAATGTGTGTACAGATTGAATTTCTTGCCAAATTACAAGATCAGAAAAAGAAAGAATGATGTTGAAGTAATATACACTACACAATACTATGTATATTATACCTCTTTATATTTTTCATTGAATATTTGCTGCTTAATGCTCAGTCCACACAATGTGTAAATATTGCATTTTTTTGTTGCAGATCAGTTCTGTGGTTTGGTGAGCCAGCGCCAACAGTGGATTTAGAAAAAAGGAGACATATAACTGCTTCCTTTCAGAACATTCCTTCTCCTCCACCACTACCAGAAGTTAAATATCTCCATAGTGGCCATTCTTTTCCATTAGCTCTATCTTTCCACTGACCCATAGTTAGGTTCCCTTTTAACCAAGTGCATTGGTGCAAGTTTTGATAAGATTGATGAGAACAGTCATCATCTGGACTGTGATGTGGAGGAGGGTCAGGTGTAGGTGGATATGCCAATAGATATACAGTTAGGGCCAGAAATATTTGGACAGTGACACAAGTTTTGTTATTTTAGCTGTTTACTAAAACATGTTCAGAAATACAATTATATATATAATATGGGCTGAAAGTGCACACTCTCAGCTGCAATATGAGAGTTTCCACATCCAAATCGGAGAAAGGGTTTAGGAATCATAGCTCTGTAATGCATAGCCTCCTCTTTTTCAAGGGACCAAAAGTAATTGGACAATGGACTGTAAGGGTTGCAATTAACTCTGAAGGCATCTCCCTCGTAAACCTGTAATCAATGAAGTAGTTAAAAGGTCTGGGGTTGATTCCAGGTGTGTGGTTTTGCATTTGGAAGCTGTTGCTGTGACCAGACAACATGCGGTCAAAGGAACTCTCAATTGAGGTGAAGCAGAACATCCTGAGGCTGAAAAAAAAGAAAAAATCCATCAGAGAGATAGCAGACATGCTTGGAGTAGCAAAATCAACAGTCGGGTACATTCTAAGAAAAAAGGAATTGACTGGTGAGCTTGGGAACTCAAAAAGGCCTGGGCGTCCACGGATGACAACAGTGGTGGATGATCGCCGCATACTTTCTTTGGTCAAGAAGAACCCGTTCACAACATCAACTGAAGTCCAGAACACTCTCAGTGAAGTAGGTGTATCTGTCTCTAAGTCAACAGTAAAGAGAAGACTCCATGAAAGTAAATACAAAGGGTTCACATCTAGATGCAAACCATTCATCAATTCCAAAAATAGACAGGCCAGAGTTAAATTTGCTGAAAAACACCTCAAGAAGCCAGCTCAGTTCTGGAAAAGTATTCTATGGACAGATGAGACAAAGATCAACCTGTACCAGAATGATGGGAAGAAAAAAGTTTGGAGAAGAAAGGGAACGGCACATGATCCAAGGCACACCACATCCTTTGTAAAACATGGTTGAGGCAACGTGATGGCATGGGCATGCATGGCTTTCAATGGCACTGGGTCACTTGTGTTTATTGATGACATAACAGCAGACAAGAGTAGCAGGATGAATTCTGAAGTTTACCGGGATATACTTTCAGCCCAGATTCAGCCAAATGCTGCCAAGTTGATCGGACGGCGCTTCATAGTACAGATGGACAATGACCCCAAGCATACAGCCAAAGCTACCCAGGAGTTCATGAGTGCAAAAAAGTGGAACATTCTGCAATGGCCAAGTCAATCACCAGATCTTAACCCAATTGAGCATGCATTTCACTTGCTCAAATCCAGACTTAAGGCGGAAAGACCCACAAACAAGCAAGACCTGAAGGCTGCGGCTGTAAAGGCCTGGCAAAGCATTAAGAAGGAGGAAACCTAGCGTTTGGTGATGTCCATGGGTTCCAGACTTAAGGCAGTGATTGCCTCCAAAGGATTCGCAACAAAATATTGAAAATATAAATATTTTGTTTGGGTTATGTTTATTTGTCCAATTACTTTTGAGCTCCTAAAATGTGGAGTGTTTGTAAAGAAATGTGTACAATTCCTACATTTTCTATCAGATATTTTTGTTCAACCCTTCAAATTAAATGTTACAATCTGCACTTGAATTCTGTTGTAGAGGTTTCATTTCAAAACCAATGTGGTGGCATGCAGAGCCCAACTCGCGAAAATTGTGTCACTGTCCAAATATTTCTGGCCCTAACTGTAGATAAAATGTCAGCACCAGCATATAAAAAATAAAATGTAACTTTTAATCACATAATAATTAAAAAGACATACAATAATAAGCCATGGGTACAGTGGTCAAAAATAGAAAAAAGGCTATAAGGAAATGTCCCTTACCGTTAGTAGAATGTCTACTAACAGTTGGGCATGGAATTCATCTAACTGTGCCCAAAAACTTAATAACTATAACCCTAACTGAATACTTTCAGTGTAGATTCCAAAACATGGTCACTTATTTAGGGTTTCTGCCTTACTAGTACATGGCAAGGTGCCCTAAAACCAACTGTGCAAAAGCAAAATGGTGGTCCTGCTGGTATGTACCTACATAGTAGTTTCCATGGGGTCACCCTTCCACCACTCTGGCACTTCCGGCACTCTACAAATGTAACATGGTATCTGAAAACAATTCTAGCAAAATCTGCCCCTGCATTCAATGGCGCTCCTTTTGTTCTGTACCCTACTGAGGGCCAGAAAAGCAGTTTACATCCACTTGTGTAGCATAACAAATTGTATGATACATTTTACCCTGTAGTGAATTTGTAAACTTTAGGGATAAATTAATATATTATTGAAAAAAATTAAAATATTTAAATTTCACCGCCATGGTTTTATTTGTTTTAATTTATTTGAAATGCATAAAGAGTTAAGAAACTTCCTAAATGCTGTTCTGAATTTTTCAGGAGTGCAGTTTTGAGAATGGGGTGATTTATGGGGGTTTCTATTACAGGGGCACTTCAAAGCCTCTTCAGAACTGAATTGGTTCCTTGACAAATGTGTTTTGGAAATGTTCTTGAAAATTAGAAAATTGCTGTTTGAGTTGTAAGCCTGAAAAATTAAAGGGTGTTTAACGTTTGATGCCATTATAAATGAGAGCTGTTGTAAATCATATTTATGAGGTAATTTGAACAGTATGACTGGATGTAATTTCAGACTTCGAAAATTGCATTATTTTTTCAAATTTCCACCAAGTTTCCTAATTTTTTTTTTATAACTAAGCACTAAACATATTGATTAAAACGTACCACTAACAAAAAAAAAGTACAATGTATATAGAATAAAATCAATCTCAAATCACTTTGATTTCATAATTATTACCACATAAATTGATACATAACAGATTCGAAAAATGAGGCAATGTTTTTATGGTGGTTTTAGGATCTGCCCTTAAGGGGTTAATAATCAGCAGTCTGTTGATCAGTAGTACTACTCCTTCATACATTAAAGTGCCCTAATAGTATGAGATGATTCAGATTACAATTTAAAATATACTTATGTGTCATTCAACATTGGCATTGCCTCTATATTATAGAGAAGTTTGTCAAGTGCTTCCACCTGGCCTCCCTTATCTGAATCATGTATGGTGATATAAGGATTACACTTAAGGGAAAGTAATGCGGATTTCTCTTTCTTAGTAAGATTATATTTAGGAGCTGGATGATAATGTACTCTTAAGGTTGCTCTCAACAGACATTTGAAAGGTATCCATTTCTCGTGTTCTAGCTTGTAATGGATAAAAAAAGGATTATGCATCTTAACAACATGGGATGAATTAAGTAATTGTGACTCAAGAAAACATATCGGATCTTATAAACTACTGACAATTTAAATGCTTACTTCAAAAGTCCATTCTAATTTTCTAAAATGAAATTGTGTATTCTTCCAGGGAACAATCATTTATCTTTGGAGCTCAAGTACTCAGCACCAACCATGCAACTAAACTTTCAAACACCTTTCCACTTTCAGGCAAAATTTGTGACATTAACTCCTAATAGCACAGAGGATGCTAGGTATTTAAAGATGGTGGCCGCTCTGAAAAATGGCCCTGTACTTTCTTTGTTGCAGGAAAGCTGAGATCGCAGGAGCTGTCCTATTGTTATGGCAGCTGGAAGACTTCTGAAGGCTTCCAGGCCTGAAACAGTAATATTACCAGTAGTATGACTAGTCTTAATAGTAACATAGTGAAACTCCCATGGTTGTATATCCCTTGTACATATAAATCTAAAAAAGGTGTTAGAATAGGGTGACTCTTAAAAATGTTTTTGCAAAGTTTTATATTTTCGTTAAGGGGTTAAAATGTAAACAAACTTATATAAACTTAGTATCCCCGGAATTGTACCTAAACATAGAATTCAATGGAGATCTCATTTTGGCTGCAGATTGAATACCGTAAAGATGAAACCTTGTAGAAAGTTGCACAAATTCAATTTCTCTCCAATTCTACCCCATTCTGAATTTTTCCAGTTTCCCAGTACATTGTACAGAATAATAAATGGTACCACTATGAAGTACAAGTTGTCCTGCATTAAGCCCTCATATGGCTCAGTGAGTGGAAAAATAAAGTCATGGGGATTGGAAGGCAGGGAGTCAAAAACAAAAATCAAAAAATGTCATCAGCAGGAAGGGGTATTGTATTATAATTTATTAACAAATGTTGGCTCCTGTCTATGAAATCCATATTCTTTCCTTTATTTCTCTGTTGCTAGTTGAGATCTGTACTCTACGCTTTTCATTGTGTATAGGTGGATAGGCTCTACAGGGAAAGTAGGAAAGCTGAAGTGTCCGAATAGTGCTTCTGGTGTCATATGAAAGAATCCCAGGTCTGCCTGCTTTATTTAAAGAGATATCACTAGTTGAGATTGGCATACTACTTGAAGTGATCCCCACAAGGCTTCCCTGCATTATACAAGAGCCTAGCTTCTCATACACAATGAATAACAGTATGCAGATCTCAGACAGTATTAGAAAAGTAAGAGGAAGCAAAATATTATAGAAAGGAGCCCAAATTTCTTAATAAAGCATGTTACGATATTAATTCATACTTTATTTATCAGAAAATCAAAAGGTGTTTGAAAGTTTAGTTATTCTTTAATTACTTTAATTAATTTACTTTGATTTAATTGCTGTTTGTTCCATTGCCGGACAGTCCTTGCATTCATTTCCATGGCATGCCAAGTTCCTTGCAATTGGAACTCCTCAACTTCTATACACTACAGGTTTCTCCCCCAGTGCGTCCTGTTGGCGTGTTCTTTTTGGATTCAGGGCAAATTTTACCAGTCTTTAAAGTTGCAGCCTACTGCACTCTCTCTAGTAGTCCGCCATCTTGTACTTCTGGACCTTGCACCATCCAGTTATATCACATCCAGCCCCAGCAGAGAGGCTGCCTGATCACTTATCTATGACTCATCATATGTTAATGAGGCCCTTCATGATTATAGAGGAGCCAGAGAGCTGGGCTGTCAGGTACCCTGATCCACCATTTTGTGGAGGCCAATCTATCTCTCCAGATCAGACTAGTGGTCGCTGCTCCACATTTACCCAGCAACCTGTCACTCAGCCTTTTAACCATTGGGCCAAAACTGTAGCATGAGCAGTCTTTAATAGCAAAAACCTTCCCAGGTGATCGTGGAACTGCTTCACCCTGCACTCCCTACTGGCTCTGAGTGGATCTCCATTGACTGTCAACTACATATGCCAACACTTCGTTGTAAAGACTGCGCCATCCATGCATTATGTAGTCTTACCACCAATCTTGATAGGACGTCAGATACTCTCAGCAACATCCCCAGTGCCTGTGGACCATCATCCCTCCAATGTACAGCATGGCCCTGCTTCTGTACAAGCTGCCTGACTGCATCCTCATCCCTCTAATAAGCATCAATGCTAAAGTCCTACAGCGTTGCAGCATACCACTGACAAATACTATGATAATCCTCATGGTCTGTACACCTGTCCATCCCTTATCTAAGTACATTTAATGAAAGTCCTGTATCCATATAACCTGCAGACAGGGTATTTTCTGATTGTCTTATTACAAATTCCTCCAACTGCTCCTCCTGGCAGAATCTGCCCATGAAGCTGGAGCCATTTGTCCCATGTCAGGGGAAAAATAAAACGATGGATTAACTTTTTCTTACTAAAATCTAAAACCCATAACCTGTATTATTTTTCTGTTTGAGAAAGACATCCAGGCCCTCTTTGAAGCTGCTCAATGAATCCACCATCTTCCTGAGGCAATAGGGTTCCATAGTCTTGTTCTTACAATAAAGAATCCCCATCTATGTTGATGATGAAATTTTCTTTCCTCTAGATTAAAGGATGTCCACTTGTCACTGTTATTGGCCTGGGAGTTCATTAGAAACTTCTTTGAGCTGTCCCTTCATGTATCTGTACATTGTTATTAGATCTCCCCGTGTGGCCGTACCAGTGATTTGTATAGAGACATAACTTTTTTATTGTCATGAGAGTCTATACCTCTTTTGATGCATTAAATAATTTTATTTGCATTGGTGGCAGCTGCCTGGCACTGGTCACTAAAGGTAAGCTTACTGTGTACCAAAATCCCAAATCTATTTCAGTGGCAGAATTACCCAGTAATTTACTATTAAGTACATAATCATACATTTTATTTCTCATGCTTCCAGTTTCTTTAGATCCCCTTGTAATATTCTACTATCCTCCTCATTTTTGATTACCTTACAAAGTTTAGTATCATCTGTCAATATAGACACCCTGCTTTGTAAACTCTCTACCAGGTCATTAATAAAGATATTAAACAAGAGAAGCCTAATACTGACCCCTGTGGCTCCCCAATGGTGACTGTGGCCCAGTCTAAATATTTCTCATTAACAAGAACCCTCTGTTTCCCATCAGAGAGCCAGTTGCTAACCCAAGTGCATATGTTTTCCCCCAGTCCCAACGATCTCATTTTGTATACAAACCGTTTATGTGGTACAGTATCAAAAGCCTTTGAAAAGTCCAGATACACCACGTCCACTGCATCACCCATGTCTAGATACACTACGTCCTCTGCATTACCCATGTCCAGTCTTGAACTGACCTCCTCATAGAAGCTGATCAGATTAGTCTGACAGGACTGATTTCTCATAAACCATTGAGATACTTCAGGATAGCATCTCTAAGAAAGCCCCAGGCTCACTTTTAGAACCCTTTTTGAAAATTGCCAACTTATTTGCTATGCGCCAATCCTGTGGAACAGACCCAGTCATTACTGAATCCTTAAATATTAGATATAAGGGTTTTTCTATTACTGTGTATAATTCTCTCAGAACTCGGGGGTGTATTCCATCTGGACCTGAAAATTTATTTATTTTAGCATTTAAATACAGTAGAGAAGAAAACATTTAATAGATCTGCCATCTCCTCATCCTCCTTTACCATCATACCCAGGTTATTTTTGAGAGGCCACATTGTCAGTTTTTGTTTTATTATTTATGTAAGTGGAGAATAATCTTGGATAACTTTTACTTTTTAATTTTTCTCTCACTCTCATTTTTGTTTCCTTCATTTGTCATTTGCACAATTTATTTTTCTTTCAATTTTTTTTAATTCCGTATCACTACTTTCATGTTTTAGTATTTTAAATGCTTAATTTTTATCCCTCATTGCACTCCTTACTCTTTAGTCAGCTATATTGGTACAAAAGAAAATATAAATGAGTTATATATTTGAAACTGTATGCATTTGAATTATATGTATTTCTGACCCATCACACAGTATGTAATCTCTTTTTTCTGACCCATCACATGGTATATGACCCCCTTTTCCGGCCATCGCACAGTATATGACCTTCTTTTTATGGCCCATCACATAGTGTATGACCCCTTTTCTTGGCCCATCACACAGTATATGACCCCTTTTTATCGCCAATCACACAGTATATGACTAGAGATGAGCGAACACTATTCGAAACAGCCGTTTCGAATAGCACGCTCCCATAGAAATGAATGGACGTAGCCAGCATGTGGGGGGTTAAGCGGCCGGCCGCCGGCAAAGTCGGCGTGCCGACCGCTTCCATTCATTTCTATGGGAGCGTGCTATTCGAAACTGCTGTTTCGAATAGTGTTCACTCATCTCTATATATGACCTCTTTTTATGGCCAATCACACAGTATATGACCCCTTTTTATGGCCCATAACACAGTATATGACCCTTTTTCCTGGTCCATCACATAGTATATGACCACCTTTTTTTTGGCCCATCACACAGTATGTGACCCCCTTTTTCTGGTCCATCATACAGCTTATGACCCCCTTTTTTAAGCCCCTACAAGGTGTATGACTTCCCTTTTTTTTGCCCCCTATGATCCCCCATTTATGGCCCTCACACAGTTTATGACCCCTTTTATACCCCAAACAGTATATGACTTCCTCTTTTAAAGCCCGTCCCCAGTATGACCCCCCTCTTATCCCGTCACCCCCACACAGAGTAGCAGCCAATACTTTTTACTCACCTGTCCAGACTCCAGTCCTGGCTATCCTACACTGTCGCCTCTAGGTGGTGTTACACTAACGTTACAATGTTGAAGAAGGCCGCTTTTCAGAGTCATAATGTCAGTGTAATGCCGCCTAGAGTAGGCAGTGGAGCCTGACCAGGACAGGAGCATGGACAGGTGAGTAACAACTATCGTCAGCTGCTTATTGCAATAACACAATAAGTAGCTGTTGATGTATGTAATCCAAAATGTCTTGACGTGTCACCTGTGACATGCATGTTAAGGGTTCACCATCAGGGCTCTAGAATAAACCCTCAAATTCAACAACAAAGCAATATTTTATTTTTCATAAACATACACCAAGTTCAATATAAAAAGAAACATTAACATTAAGTAAAATATCCCATATTAATATCAAAAATTAGTTAGCTTCATTTAGAAATTTTTACTATTTTTCCAAATTAAGTTAATAGCACCTAATAACTCACTTTAATTCTAGATGCTATACTTCTGGCCTGATTACAGAAAACTTTTTTGATCTCCCAAACCTCCATTTCCACTTTCCTTTCACGAACTTCCATTCACAAACACTGAGCTCTATTTCTCTCGCTCAGTGCCAGTGATGTGCTTGAAGGGGTCTGGCTCTCTGCCTCAGTTCATTAGCTAATTTAAGTAATTAGCATGTAAAAAAAAAACTACATCTACTATGTAAAGTAACTACCGTAGAAAGAACTACAGTTACAGCTGGCTGCATGCCCCTTTATTACAAGGTATAAAGAAATGTTGTTAATTAATTACTGACTTAACATACAGAACAGCTTTGCCTTCTATTGCTTATCATGAAGAGCATGATGCCTACTAAAATACCGAAGAACTGAGAGAGTCTTGGAGAAATTGAGTTGAGACACATTTAATGGGACCAATTTATCACACCTTGTACGACAGTTTTCTGGTGTACAAGACATAAAGTTTAAATTTTTGTAGAACAATTAGGTTTATGCACAAACATTGTGACCCTTTTAAAATGTTGAGCCCTACAAGTGAGCTGGAGTGGGATGACTTGGCCCAGCAAGTTTATTTTAAGGTTATTATTTTAAGAATATAGGTCAATAGGTTTCAATTCCAGCTAGAGGAGAAAAATTACACTGTCCTCTGCCAGACAGATATGGTACTGTCTTTAGCTGCCAATATGACGTTGTGCTGAGGCATCAATAGATTGATAGCAATGTATAGTGAAATATAAAAACCAACATGGTGTCAGATCACGAGCAGCATCGGCATTAGGGGGCAGACTCCGGATCTCAGACTCAGGCCTGGTTATATTGATAATGGAATAGAAGTCTGCCCAGGGAAGGTCTGTAAAAGTAGCAAACATTTTGACTCACCTCTGCTGTCATCCGGCGATCCGGTGTAATTTTCAGGCCATTTCTGGCCTGTAGCTGATGTCACGCGTTACGGGCGTCACCACTGAAGCCACCGCTCAGGTTATTACGTGACCCATGTGACTGATGAGACTCAATAATAGGCCTTGGCGGTGATGTCTGGAATGCAAGGCATCAGCCGCAGACCTGAAGAAGCCGGTGACGACAGAGTAGCAACGCGAGGATGCTCAGGAGAGATAAGGCAAGGTGAGTATAACTGTTATTTTTGTCATGCCCCTAGGCCTCCAATTACTATACTTTGGGAACTGAAGAGAGGGTACTGCAATATGCTTTGGGTTTTTTTACTGCGTTTCCTCAGCAACCAAAAACATTGCGTTGTCACAAAGTGTATTTTAGCTTTAGACTTTGACATTTTTGTAACTTTTGACTACATAAAATAGGGGAGAGAAAGGTTGAAGTCTATAGACACTTTTTTTTTTCTTCAATGTGTGTAATTTTGTAACAAATAGATATAACTACAGTAATAAAAATGTTTTAAAGATTGTCAAAGGACACTTTTATGTTTCTATTTATAGCAGTGTGCACAATATATCATGACTGTACTCTTAGATTCAGAATAATTCTAAGGAAAAACAATGTCATCATTGTAGCTAAGGGCTCGTTCACATCTGCGTTCACTGTCCTTATTGCAGGTTTCCGTTTCCTGCATAAAACAGATGCAGGAGACGGAAGCCTGCAGGAGACTTTCTCACCCATTCATTTGAATGGGTGAGAAAGCTGTCCGGCCGTGCGCGACAGTGAGCGTTTTGCGCTCTCCGCTGCGAAACCGGGTTTTATAATCTGGACACAGAGTCGGACATGCAGTACTCTGTGTCCGGATAAAAAAATCCGGTTTCGCGGCGGAGAGCCTAAAACGCTCACCGCCGCTCACGGCCGGACCCGGTCTATGGTTTCCGTCTTCTGCCATGCAGAAGACGGAAACCATAGAGCGGAGTCATGAACGCAGGTGTGAACCCAGCGTCAGCATTTTAAAGTCTTATTCACGTGACTTCTCAGTCTGTGAAAAGTGCACAAATATGTTCTTTTTGACTGACGTCTGTCCATTCTATTTTAGTTTTTGATGGCCAAGTGTCATCTATGTTGTATTTGTTTTTTGCCGTACTGTTAAAAAAATGGATTAATTTTTATTATTGGTCTTTTTTTTATAATGGATGTAATTCAGATGCCTGTTTTACATCTGTTACAAATTGATTAATTGATGTTACATCAGTTACAAATGGATTAATTGATTTCTATTGAGTCCATATGTCTATCAAAATGGACAAAGATAGAATATGTCTGTTTTTTATCTGACTGATTTATCTGCTTAAAAAATGAATATGTGAATTAATTCTCCTTTGTTTTTAAGCAACTGTCTTATCACCACTAAAAAGCATCTGTCACATTGCCGCTTTTCACCGATATGTAAGGTATCATACAACTATTGGCAAGTATCTTGAAAAAGACATTTACCCCAACCCAATATGTCTAACTTATTGG
This sequence comes from Leptodactylus fuscus, assembly GCF_031893055.1. NCBI lineage: Eukaryota > Metazoa > Chordata > Amphibia > Anura > Leptodactylidae > Leptodactylus > Leptodactylus fuscus. Next base: position 193,639,580 of record NC_134266.1, on the reverse strand, counting down.
ACATAATATGCCTAACAATATAACTAACAGATTGGCTTATCCTTAGAGACCAAATGGACCTGATTTTGCTCTGATGTGGGGTTCAACGAATTTCCTGGGTATGTGCCAGCCTTGATTTTTTTTTTTACTACCTTTATGCTACATTACCAAATCACACAAAACAACTAAGAGTTAAACTCACCTTCTTGCCTAAAACAATCCTGATTAACCTTAATGACTTTATAATTAAATACAAAACAATATACTTATGGAAAATATTTAGAATATTAATGGCAGTGTCAGCAGCAGAGTGTCCTGCCGGGGAATCAGAAGTAGGTGAGTATCATCAACTTTTTTTTTCAACTCACTTTGGTATTAATTGGGTGGGGGGACTGCAGTAATACATATAATAGGCCAATTGGGGACATTGGGAATTTATGAAGATAAGAGGCCATAACTAATATAAGAAGTATTAGTTGTTTTTTTTTTTTTTTTTTTTTAAAAGAGGATATAAATTGCAGAGAAAGGTCAGTGGGGGCTGTATGGATATAAGGGGAAATAATATTAGTGGGCATTGGGGCAGTATTAAAGGAGTTTTCTAGAGAATAATAAATTACTGGTAAGGACTGTATTGGACAAATTAGAGAGAAGGGGAAGGTGAAACATAAAAAAAATACTCACTTGTCCCCAGGCTACCGATGCCCGCAGCCCTGTGTTGCTTTCTGTTCGAGCACATGTACTCTGCTTCTCTGCCGCAAGTCCTGCACTGCAGGTGATTGACTTCAGAGGTGGCTGGAAAGGACTCAGTGATGTCACTTATATACATCACTGGGTGCTTTCCTGCCATCACTGAGGCCTCTGCAGTGACATATGATGAACAGACAGTGAGGTGAGACACCAGAACATTGGGGACAGGTAAGGCTGGATTCACACTAGTGCTCAATTTGCACTTGGAAACCCAAACCGCTTAAAAAGCTGTTACCCATGGACCCCATTGACCATAATTGGGTTCACCAGATTTCTGACTGGTTTCAGCCTGAAAAATGAGGAGAGAAAAGTCCTGCATAGTCCTGCAAACAGAGTACAAGCACTGGTGTGAACCCATCCTGAGTATAGTTTTTTTATGATTCACCCTACCCCACCTCCACTAAGATTTGCCTTCTTCCTTGACAACCCCTTTAATACAAAGGGGTTATTAATAGGCATTATTAATACAAGAGGGGCATTTATCTAAAAGGGAATAATTTATACAAGGAAACATAAGAAGGTACTGTATAATTTATTATAGGGGAGTTGGGAAATATTAATTTTAGGTGATACTCAAGCATTATTGATTTATGGGGGGGACACAGGACATTAATTTGTAGGAATTATTCATTGAGAAGCACTATTAAATAAAGGGGACACATAGGAGCATTATTAAATTAAAAAGGCAGACGCGGGTATTATTCATTTCCAGGGGATTTTATAGCATATATTTTATAATTGGGAGTAGCAGCAAGATGGAAGTTTCATGTAGTTGAGGACAATGTGGTCGGGTGCCTAGAAAAGTGAGAAGTGAATGATATCTGTTATGCTTCATTCACACTTGAGCCTGGTGTCCAGTGTGTACATTCCAATGGGTTTCTGTCTTCAGCCCCGGCAAAACTGGACAAGGGATGGAAACTTGGCGGTCAGCTTTAAAACCCATTCACTTGCCTGTGGCCTGTCCATGGGGAAACCAGTTTTTTTTTAGCTGGACACAAAGTCAGACATGCAGAACTTAGTGTCCGGCAAAAAAAAAAAAACAGTTTTCCCATGGATAGGCCGCAGGCAGACACTAGCGGTCACCTTTACAAACCCATTCAAGTGAATAGGTGTTAAAGCTGACTGATGGATTTCTGTCCCCTGTCCAATTTGATCGGGGCTGAAGACGGAAACCCGGCAGAATACCCACACCGGATAAGTATGAATCGTTCCTTACAGTTGCAACTGGAAGAAGTGGTCATGACAGTACAGATGGAAGAGACGATAAATGTCACAACATTGTTCCTGTACTGTATTTACCTAACTGATCTTCATAGCCCTGTGTAGGGCCAATATTTACCACTATACTGTCACCGTATAGTGATGGTGTCTGTATACTTGAGTTGGGGGCCCACTTGAACATGTTTGCCCCCCTGTGCTGAACCCCTAGATACTCCTCTGCCTAATAGTCATACTTTCTTACCTTGGCAAGGTATCCTTTTCTGTTTATATATTTTCAAAAAACAATTGTATCTATAATCATTATATATTTCTGATTTTGCAAACAACATACACTATGATTTACTGCATATATTAAATTAAAATACATTACCTAAAAAAAACTTAATAAAAGAATTAAAGAAAATCATATTTTGATATGTTTTTCAGTCACTTTAGGTTTTCAAAAATGAGAACATGAGCTGATAGTATGATCTTTTGAAATAAATGGAACTAATGGAACTAAAGTAAGCCATTCATTTTCTATCAAATTTAGTAGACTGGAATCCAAAAACTAAATACTATTCCAGTTTAATACATTTCCTAAATCAATGAAATCCACTGAACAGTGAAACTTTAGACAAATTTACGTTAGCAAATAATAACATACAATATCATTATAAACTTGACATAAGTGTTATTGCTATGTCAGTGCTGATAATGATCATCAATAGGCTTGTGTGTATTAGAAAAAGATGTAATACAATTCAAGAGGATCTTTCAGCAACTTATGTCAAGCTTATAATGATATTGTATGTTAATAATTATTATTATTTACAGGCACCAAAACTATCGGAAATTTTTGCTCAGGGAAAAATTTCAGCTATGCTGATCTCGGTGGAACAAATGATACAAATTGTATCATTTAATAGGCACTGTTCCACCAAGATCAGCATAGCTGGAATTTTTCCCTGAGCAAAAATTGCTGTTAGTTTTGGTGCCTGTAAATCTCTGTAATGGCAGTAGGGTGATTTCAAGCAAGTGCATCTGCATCTGATTCCTTTGCATACTTCTGTCTGACATTACTACCCAACTGACAGTACAAAACCTAAGTAACACATCAGTCACAAAAACTAACAGGACAGGTTTATAAGGTGGGAAATAGCAGAAAAAGAAAAACTGTGTTGGAAACAGAGTGGTACCTATTACCAGATGTTAAGAACTGGAGTTGGTGGAGGTGATGACAATTTTAAGCAAAATTGCAGAGGAACCTTTATTTTGCTGATTTTCATACAGTGTCTTGTAGGTGTATGAAAAATAAGATATCATAGAGAATGTACACGGTACTTTGCATAATACCAATACAGGAATGTACTAGGAGACACCCACAAATTTTCTTAGCCCCGTGTGTTCAGGTGTGGTCACTTAATATGCATGCCCTATGTGACACCCTGGCGAGGCATCATGAGATAATACAGAGATAATAACTTTGGGTGGCTGTATCCAAATTCATGGGTTATTAATCTGTGGAAAGTAATTAAGAAGTGGTATATGGAAATTGAAAGATATTCTATAATGTCCGGTACACTCCAAACACATTTTCTTCGTGCTCTAGGTGTGCTGACCTTCTGTGGAGAAAATCTGGTATACCTGCAGATTTCCTCCACTACAAATATATGCTTAAAACATATAGTTTACCTTGCCAAACAAGCCCTACACGATATGATGCCGTTTCAGACTAACATCATATGTCCAGGCATTATCTGCACATTACAGGATATGACTGGTGACGGCTCATACAGTTTTATGTTTGTGTAATGACAGTAACCTCTATTACAAAATTGTCTGACCACTGTATAAGCAATGCTGCTTCAGATGCCGCCCCTGCTACCTCTGGTGTCACCCCCTCTACCTCATAGATTGTAAGCTCTTGCGAGCAGGGCCCTCAGTCCATTGTGTGAATTGACTATTTCTTTGTAATGTATCTTTTTTGCTTGTACTTGAACCCTACAAATTGTACAGTGCTGCCGTGTATGTTGGCACTATATAAATAACATGTATTATTATTATTATATGGGTTGAGGTTGTGGAGATGGGAATTAGATTTTGTCCCTTTTAATTTATATTTAATTGACAATATAACCTTATTTTGTGAGGGAGGAGGGGGAGGGGAGTTGAATAGACTATTTCACTCCCCAAAGAGTTTGCTACTAGATGTATGTAGGCCTAAAGGCCCCTTCACACAGCGTAAGCGCTCGGCTCATTCCAAGCCGTACACACGAGCGCTTCTAAACACTTCCCATTCACTTCAATGGGAGCGCTCGTAAAGCCAGCTTTACGCGCGCTCCCATTGAAGTGAATGGGAAGTGTTTAGAAGAGCTCGTGTGTACGGCTCGGAATGCGCCGAGCGCTTAAGCCGTGTGAAGGGGCCCTTACAGAAAATCTGACAAGTATTGTAAGTACATGTGTATTTCTATTTCATTTCTAACTCTATACACATTGGGGTTCTAATCCTCCAAATGAGATGAAAAGTAGTGGAAATAATGGATCCACAGACTCTATTATTTATTATACACAGGTCAGTTATTTTATAGCTCTTTAGGAGGAAGACACAGTGAAGTATAATACTATTTTATTATACACATAGTGACTTTTTTCTATACATATATTCATAATTTAATCCCTTGGGGCGGAACACTATTTTATGTAGTTTGGAACATGTAGAAAGCATATTTATCCATCTTATACTGACTGTTAAAGATAATAGAAAACTTATATTTCACCGACTTCTGTCGACTTTCTGTGAACTGAAGAACAAAATATTAGCTCTTTGAGGGCAAATATGACTGATATCACTGGTATCTTCTTCTTGTATCAAAAATGTATAACAGGAAAAGTCTGGAGCACAAACTGCTGTGAGCGCACAAGTGAAGAACAATACTATTAACAAGCAATATAAGCAGCAGACGACCATCACAAATATAAGGATTGCTCTCCACTTATTTTGATTTTACAGATTTCTTCTAATGGCTGTTTTTATTATTAATTTCTTGACATACATTATTTTTATTTGCAAAGTCACTTTGCAGAGGTACATAGAATCCATTGCATGGAGCTAGACACACTCTGTGTGCTACCTTATAGTGATATGTTATAGGCTGGGGCCCCACGGGATGGAAATGCCATGGGAAGAATCAGTAGGGGTAAAGTGGATGGGATTCTAGCGAATCAGTTTGTAGTAAAAACCACAATGTGGACACTGTGATTTCCAAAAACAGTGCAGTTCTGATAATCGCAGTATGTCAATTATATCTACGGAAACATCGTTGGTTTTCCCCATTAGTATAATTGTAACAGAAAGTCCTTGAAGGAAAACTCTGCAAACTTTCTGTCTAAAGCGAACAACTGCAATGTGTTGCCACCATGTTTTTTCCCGCAGAGTTTTTTTTTTTGCTGCAGGATGTCCCGTGGGGCCTTAACCTTATTTTCCCCTAGAAGCAATGTTTGCAGGGCAGAATTTGTTCAAAATCTGAAAAGTACTAATGATATGCCACTTTTTTTTCTTATGGATTTTTTTACTATGCTGACACATTTATAGGGATAATGTCCACCTTTATGGAGAGACCACCTATTAGGTGTGTGGAGATTTATACAGCCATAGTTGCTCCACCGCAAGGGATTACTGACTTGGTGAAGTGAGAGGCTGAGACCAGATTATGGGGATAATGTCCATCCTTATGGAGAGACCTTATGGAGATTTATACAGCCATAGTTGATCCACTGGATAAGGATGGACATTATCCCGATAATCTGGTCTCTCAGCCTCTCACTTCTACCAAGTCAGTTCTCTCTACGCTACGCTAATGAAGTCCAACCAGACTGAAACGGCTGTCCGTAGCTGAGAAACTGTCTTGGGATAAAACCCACATTATGCAGTAAAGGCTTCTGGGAAAGTCGGGAATGATGTTCAAGGTACTTCCTATAGAGGGCAGCATAACAGAGGCACTGTCTCCCTATTTACATCTTGGTTGACAGATTTGCATATTCCTCCCATGACACATTTATAAGCAAGATCATTTAAATCACATTAACACAGTATAGAAACTGGGTTCAAAAGGTGCACCAAAGAAAATTATTTTGATGACTGTTCTCTGTCAGGATCTGAGTACTTTGTAAAATTTGTGTGTTTTCTGGTAGTGTGTTTCTGGTGATTTGAACCAGTGCTCTGTGGACTTCTGGCTGTTTGCTTGCCCCTGAGCTATTTATTTGGGTGTTGAGTATCTGCCTTCAGTGTACACTTGAGGTTTCTTTGATTTGAGCCTCATGTGTTTGTCATACTCATCATCCTATCAGATTGTTCCGGGGCCTGTATAAGACAGAGGGCTGGCTTCAGTCTTTGCTGGTTTTTGTTGTTACCAACCTGAATTCGTGGCCCAGTTAGGAAGAGTTACTTGTGGAAGTTGCACAGTTAAAGGGGTATTCCCATGTCGCATACTCACCAGTCTTCGATGCTGTAAATTCTTCTTTCTTCTGGCTTTGTTGCATCATTGGTGGGCGGGGTTACATATGCAAAGCCAGCGGCGAGAAGTCGTTGCTTCTATGCCGCTGGCCCTGCGTGTGCGCTGCCGATGCAACTAGGCATCGGACGTACAGCCTTCACAATGCAATACAGACCCGGCATCCGCTGTAATAGAGAGGCGGATGCCGGGGAGTGTAGACGCCGGCACAGGTGCCTGCAACATCGCTACGCTCCTGCCCTGCATGAAGCCAGCATCAGCAGGAGCGATGCTCCTATTCCGGAGGGGAGTGGGGGGCAGAGGAGTGGAATAGCAGCATCGCTCCTGCCGCTGCTGGCTTCATGCAGGGCAGGAGCGTAGCGATGTTGCAGGCACCTGTGCCGGCGTCTACACTCCCCGGCATCCGCCTCTCTATTACAGCGGATGCCGGGTCTGTATTGGCGGCCCCTTCCCCCCCCCCCCAAAGTATAAACTACCCCCCCTCCAGGCTCGCTCCCGTGCACTTAGCCCCTCCTCCCTCCCCCCTGAGAGCAGCAGATACATCACTTGACTTTTGACCAGATAAGTCAAGGGATATGTCAACAGAGAAATGAATAAAGTAATATAGTGGACAAACAAAGCAGTTTTACTGAAGCAGTGTATTTAGGAAAAGTCTTACATCCACATTAACAAGCATTATAGATAGGATCCTTGTGATGGGACAACCCCTTTAAGGAACTGATTTGGAAGGAGTATGAGTGTTATCTTGTGTGTTAGTGTTTTTCCACTCAACACTTCTACTCAACCCCTTTCCTACATTTTCTGGTTGCCTGACACTGTCTGGGTATTAGTGAGGTTTTGTTTGGGGTTCTAGGTTTATTTTGCCCCTGTCCTGTGTAACCCTTTCCTCACTATTCCACTGTTCCTCCCCTCATACTCCTGTTGCGTGTTTATGTTGTGCTGCGCGTTTGTTTCCCAGCACATCCCGTCCTAGTTGTTTCTGTTTGCAGATGCACTTTTGTTTCGTTATGGGTGACCACCTTTAGTATCCCCAGTCCCTAGCCTCTTTCAGCTCTCTCCCTACCTATCCATTAGGTATTCATGTTTAGACAGCTAGAAGTTGTCGGGGCCAGGCTTAGCTTGGGAACAGCCGACTAACACCCGCAGGCAGGGCCTAATCAGCTGCTGTAGCGCCAGTGAGAGTTTCCTACCCCATTCCCTTAGAGGTCCAACGCTGCCTTCAGTATGCAGTTGCTTGAGTCATAGACACAATCGTGACATTCTCCATGTGTACACAACATATATTTCATTGTAGCCATACTAATCTTTGTTGGTATCATTGCACAGTCATTTCATCATAAGGTCTTAAAGGGGTATTCCCATGACACTTGTTTACTAACCTGCAGGCTGTTGTGCTCTCTTCACTTCCTGCTTCTCTCAGCACATAGGTGGGCGGGTTTTCACTTGCACGGGATTGTTTGTAAATGAATTACCACAGTGTGAAGCTGATGTAGCAGAGCTGGATTTGAGTCAGTTTGCATGGCATACAAAGGTAACAGACTCCCTATCTCAGCTCTTATCAGCCAAATTCAATTAAACCGACTGATAAGAGCTCAGAAATCCCGGAGCTCTCACCTCTCCTATCTGAGAAACTCCTCTACTTAAAAGACACAAACAGCTCAGAGCTGCTCCCAGCCCCTCCCTCTCCCCCTGAGAGCAGGCAGCTACATCACTTGACAAATGAGCAGATAATCCCAAGAGCCATAGAAACAGAGTGTAAACAATGAAGTGAATAAATTAAGATAGCGGCCAAACAAAGCAGTTTTGATAAAGCAATGCATTTAGGAAAAGTCTTAAATCCACATAAACTAGCAGTATAGATAAGATCCTTGTGATGGGACAACCCCTTTAATGGTTATTAACCATCAAGTACTATCATGGTGTCTATCATAATTATGTTTATGATAGACACCATGATAGTACTTAAGAGTTAAATCTACTTTAGTGCTGCATGGACTTATTTGCCCCCTTACTGTATCAGAACCTAGAACTTGGTTTTCTGCTAACCAGTCTGTCACAGAATCTATATAACAAAATAATAAAAAACTAATTTCTCAAGCTGTCAAAAAGTTACTGTTATATAAGAAAATTATCTAAAAAAAATAGTACAGTGCAAATCAGAATAATTTTTACCTTTATTTAATAATATTTATGAGAATACTTAAAAATAGAACTGAAAAGATAAAGCTCTAGTGCTGTATTCAAGAATTCTATAGGACAAATATGAAATATTGGTTACTTATTAAAATAGAAAAAAATATAAGGTTACAAAAAATCCAAGATTAGGATCAAAAGAGATATGTTCTTTTCTGCTAGATTGTATCAGAAATGTTATTTAAAATGTTATTAAACTCTTGTGGTAACAAAGGACAGAGTGATTGGTATAAGACAACTAGTGTTAGAAAGAGACTAAGAGATAGTAATCACAGAATATACTGATACAGCCGGGTTCATTGTGATTTCTACTTGCAGAGGATGTGATAAGAATTCCGTCACAATGTGAAGAAAAATATCATTAGACAGGACCATTAATCCTTTTATGAAAATCAACAGTCACTGTGTCAGTCTTCCATGCAAATAAGGTATTTTACAGTAAATGTGTCTGCCTATCTATCTAGCTATCTATCTTTTTCTAAAGAACTACTTTAGCAATGCATTTGTCCTTAGAGCTTTGCAGAATATTTTACATCAAAACCCTTATTAGATTTAAACACAAATCCATTAATTTCTGGACTGCTTTTCTTTTACTTTCAATCTTGTTAACTCACTCGAGGGAACGATGAAGTCTTCAATCCCTAAAGGATGATCTCTATTTGTTTTTTATAGAAACCTAATTAATGTGACCATCCGAGACCAGGACAAGCATGACTTGAGTACTGATAGGCCACCTCTTCTCAGGTCAAGGGGCTATTTGACAATGTGTGGAGTGGTCTTTCAGTGTTTCCTTTATTTAACTCTTTTGTTTCTATTTCATGTGAATATCCATATAATTGTTATTTTTTACTTGCTTGATAACGTCTTGCCTTCTACTGTATATAGTGTGAAAAGGTGACAGGTAGAGTGCTGGAGTCCAGATATATCAACCCCAGGTTTCTGACATATGTGTGGTCCAGAACGGATCTGGACTAGGCCTCAGCCCAGGTGTAGATCCTTGGCTCATTACTGGGCCAGAAAAGGCTGCAGATCCTGTTCTCCAGTGCAGTTCCATGAGGTGAAAGAAGGTGTATGGTTCTGTCCTGTAACCATGAGTCGGGTTTTGTTCGTGGGGCTGGAAGTAAACCACACGTATAGTTAGGTTAACCTTTCTGTTCAGCTAGTTGCTCAGACGAGCAGGCCTTTATTTTATTTTTGACTGAAGTTAAGGCTGTATTTTGTTTTGTTTATTTTGTGCCTGAAATCAAGGTTTATTTATTTTCCTGTTTTGTTTTTTTTTTTCTAAATAAACCGGTTTGTTCCAAAATTTGTGTCCCTGCCTTGACTGTCTGGGTCCGCACCATTGCTTCTACCGAGCAACCTCCCCCACAATAGATACTTTAGACTACAGTAAAAATTCAACCACAAAGTAATGTTTTCATTATGAATGCCAAAAGTACTCAGATTTAAGCCGGTTGCACACGAGCATGTGTTAACCGGCTGCTGTTAATGAAAGGCACAAGTGGTGCACGGGCACACACAGATGTCACCTGTGTACTGCCCATGCACCATCTATTGTTCTGCAACCCCTTTCAATTAATGAATAGGAGCCACAGAAACAGGGCTGCATAATCGGACAGCAATAAGACCTTGTCTCAGCCTGAACTATTGGCCTGTACACATGACGCAGTAAATTGACATTAAAGTGATTAATTTGTCCATCACATGCAGTACAAAACAGGTATTCCCTGTCCGAATGCACACAGAGTAGATCACAGCATGCCTAATATCTGTAATTCATATAGATTTGTAGACACTGTGTAATCTGACATACTAGTTCTGTGCATATGGTCATGCACAGTATATTTTTGCCAATGTTTTTAATTTTTTTCAAGGAAAATGTAAAAAAAAATGTCATTTGCAAAGCGTATATCAAAAAAATTCACAATTGTGCTTACATTATGCCAAATATATCTACTGCATAAAGTGCACAGATTACACACTAACCCATCTATTAGGAGGAGAAGCCAGGAAGAAGTGAAAAATCATGGGTGCATTAAGTTACATTAAGGGTACATTAAGTTATTTCTGATCAATAAATTGAGTGTATTGTTTTTAAACATAAGGTACATATGGTCTCAAGCAAAATTCAGAGATATCTATTTGTAGGAAAATCCCTTTAGGATAATGCCCCGCATAGCAAGACGCAATTTTCTCAAATTGATAGAAAACATTGCTTACATAATGTAATATGTTCTAAACTTAACCTATAGATCTTTGAATCATTGGCTATTCTATTCAATTTCAGAAATATTGCTTAGAACCCATGCAGAATGCCAAAATCTGTATGTCAACAGATCAATGTATTATTAGATGAGCATCTTTCACAGTTTTTTTTTATTATAATCATTTTTGTACCACAATGGTTTGCATGAAAGATTTCTATTAAATTAAATCTCTTACATTTTAGTGCCTTTTTAACCGATTTAATTGAGAAGTGCTTTACTTTAAAGGGTTCTCCTGTGTTTGAGTGAGTTTTAAGGTTGGAGCTTTATTTAGACACCAATGCCATTTGCTGTTTTTCAGTTGTATTTAACATATTCAATATTTCACCTTTTGTTCAACATTTTTGTATTAGAAAGAAATGGGAAAATGCATAAACTTGCTTGCTGTTCATAGGAATGGAAGGTTACAGTGAGTGTTTAGATATCCTTATTTGCTTTTAAAAAACAAAACATGGCTTTATTACAATATTAAAAAATAAAAAACAGTGATTGTTAATGTGAAGGTTGTAAACATATGAATCGCAAAAATATTGTTATCCTTAAAATTAAATGCAGTATAATTATTTACGTTTGAAACTGGATACATAACAAGATGGCCTCTAGGGGGTGCTCAGGTGTAGCCTTCGACCATGTGGAGAACCACATGGTAAGAAACCACTCCCAGAGGAAATGACATCACAGAAACCACATGGGAAGAAGCTATATCACTTCCTGGAGGTAGTACCCTGGAGCTGATGTCACAGGAGACGGATAACTCAACCAATAAAACTTGCTGTTTGTTTACTTACTGCATGTGGATATAAAAACCTACATATTCTGTAATAAAGGTCTCTTTTTGTCTGCACTGCTCAGGCTAAGAAAGAAGTTCTTATACCAACTTTTCTCGTGTGGTGTGGAATTTAATCACTGGTACTTAGTCTTTGAATTTGGCCAGCTATAGTCACTCACAGTTAGATGCTGAACAGGTGACCACAAAGGCCCTTGTTTCTGACATTAACTATATGAAGGGTTGTCCCATCTCAATTATCCTATCTATACTGGTAGCTTATGTAAATTGAAGCCTTTTTCAATTATATTGCTTTAGAAATTCTGCTTTGTTTGCCTGCTATGCAAATTTATTCCTCCAATTGTTTACACTGCATTGCTATTACAAGGGACCTGTGAGATAGGAAAAGTGACATTACTTACTCAGTGTCAGCAGGGCAATCTGTTCAGATAATTGCACTTTGTTGAGTCTGTTATCTCTCTAAGTAAACACACAGATAACACAGAGTCCATTTTGTACAAAAATCTGCAGATTATCTGATTGTTATGGTTCTGTGTGCAAATACAAAAATAATAATAAACGCAACAGAACCGCTAAGCCGCAGAGCACTGCGGCGAGGTCCACAGACCCAGATGGGCGGCCGTGTGCCAGTACCTAGCAGCAGTGTGTCTGAACAGGGAGTAAAGTAAATGTACCAGTTCACTTCACTGGATGCATGCGTCAGGGCTGCAGCAGTGTGAACGGGCTGCGGCAAGGTTGTACCAGTTGACTGCACTGGGCAACCGTGTTACACAATGGAGATTTACTCCAGTTATCCTCACTGGGTAAATAGCTTTTTGCAGCTTCAGAGATAAACAGGCTGCAAACAAGTTTACACCAGTTTACTGCACTGGGTAAATAGTTTCGGTGCAGCTTCAGGTGGACCAGCTGCAACAAGACTGCCAGGGGTTAACGTCACCCCTAACAGCAACACAAATGGCTCCGCACAGCTTGGAGCTATAACACACACAGACAGGGACAGATAGCCTAGCTAAAGAGACCAAGCCTGCTGCCAGTCCACCGGCTGGTACAGAGTCCACTGCACCGAGCCGTAGTGTGGAGCTGCCAGTACATTCAGGACTTATAGGTCTTGCTAACAGCACTAGATGGAACCTGCCTAGCTACTGGAAGCAGCCTGGAGCTCCTGTCATACCCTCCTGTCTTACGTGTTTTTTAGATAAAGTGTGAGCACCGGGCGGGCGTCGGCTCACACCTTTTAAAGGCTAATCCCTGCCCAACAGGGGCGGTGGCATAACATCACCGAACATGCCCAGTAAGGCCAAACTGGGACTTAGCCTCAGAGTGGACCCAGAATGCCTGAGCATGCTCAGTGGGGAGAGAACGGCACTTAGCCTCTGAGCGGCTCCAAAATGCCTGAGCATGCTCAGAGGGCCGAAAACTGGACTTAGACTCCAGACATCCTATTACACAACGCCGAGGGCGAGGTTCGGATTGGCCCGCAGGTGGCGCTGTGCGCCGTGATGGAACCCTGCGAGACCCGATCCTAACACTGATCTGCAGAAGAGTTGTTTGTCCCATTCAGCGGGAGGGAGGGAGGGAGAAAAATACAGGAAGTGAGAAGCAGGCACTGTATACAGCCTGGCTGAAAGGCTGAGATGGGAGAAAATCTTTAAATAATGAAAATTTATAGAGAGAATATCTTTCAAATACTAAGAATTTGAGACACAATACATTTTACAAATGTACATATATCTGTATATATCATATATCTGTAATTAAAACCCTTACACAAAAATATTATAAAATGTAAGTGCATTCACTGCTCATGGAAAACATACACCCTGTAAGTGTCCAGCCAGTTAATAGATGTCCCATTCATAAATCGCAAATAATGAATATTAGTAAAATACTACTTATATGAAATGGCTTTAAATGAGTCAATAAAAGGGGGGGCATAACAGTTGTTTGCTAAGATTTAGGCCCCATACGCACTACCGTGTGTGGGCTGCCGGCCACAATTGAACAGCACGACCGATGTACAGTTGGCATACAGATGCCATCCATTTACCACCCCTGTGCACTGGCCTTGCTTCCAAAGCCCCATTCCTTCGATTAATAGGGGCAGTGGAAGCACTGCCGCAAAACTGGACAGGAATAGGACTTATCCTAATATGTCATGTGCATAGGCTGACAGAACTGAATGGGTCAGTGTGCCATCTGGGAAAAACCCAAATAGCACACTGAACTAGCACACAGGGGCCTTAGAAGGTTCTCATATGTGAGAGCTCTTCATAAGTATGAATTGGTAAATCTTAGTGTTTTATGCAGCTTTTTTGTGGAGTTTTTTGTTAGGTATGCCAAAAAGAAGCTAAACATACAAAAAAAATCAAAACTTCCCAGAAAATCTTTGCATTGCGATGTTTAAAGGATAACTAGCAAGTGCCTTATCTGTCAACTGTTAATTATCATTCTTTGTAGCACGTTCATTATAGACAATGATAGACTGTGTTATAAATCACAGTGGATTCACGCAGATTTTATGACAGATTTGTTTTTTTGCCTGCATCAGCAGAGATGATATTTACCTTGTCACCAAGAAAAGTTTATGATTATGTCAAAGTCAATCTACAAATATGCATAAATGTCTCATAGAAGGGCAAAAAAGACATCATTAAAATGACTGGATTAGTATAATAAATGATGTGCTTTTGTCAGATCAAATAGAAAACTAATGCTTGTTGTAAGTATAATGAATATTTGTCAGGAAATTATAAAACCTTGGAGAAACATGGATAAATTTAATGCATGACAATCACAATTTATAATTACTAAGTTGTCTTGATAACACAGACAAATTAAGTTAAATATGAAACCAGGACACTTTGGCAGGCTTCAATGGTCATAGTAAAATACAATTCATTTTCAATGACTTATCTTATCTTAAAAGTTCATTTTTAAAGAGGTAAATGTTCTAATTAAACTTCACATTGACCTTGACGCGCTATGCTAAAAAGATTTACAACCTTTATTCTGTCATAACATAACTCAATTGTTAGGTAAAATATTATTGTATATATGGCCGCTAAAACATGTGAGAATAACTGTGCACCCTCTCCAAAAGCCTTAAGTTAAGGGAATATGAAAATAAATTTTCAATTTATTAAATAAATATATATATATATATATATATATATATATATATATATATATATATATATATATTATATATTATATATAAAGTGCTTGTTTTTTAATGTTGAAGTTACATGTTGTTCATTTCTAAAACCTTATCGGAGATCCACACTCTTTCTGTACTTTTGGACTGACTATGCTGTAGAACAAATTATTACAGAATCCAAGCTAACAATTCATCCAGAGAAAACAAGACATTTTCAGTTTCAGCTTATTGTGACTACTATAATAGTCTGTGTGAAAAACAGCATATTTCAAGATTGTTTATTTAGATAGTCATATAAAAACAAAAGAAAAAAAATAATATTAAGTGTAAAAACTGATTTATATAATATCTCATTTCTGGTGTTACATTTTGCTTAAGCTTATAAGTTACTCAAAACATTTTAGGAAATAATTTTGTTTTCTTACATTTACAGGAGGTATAGGTAAAAATGAAGTACGGTGTTGGACACATAAAATATGATTTTAAATACATTCAGGTAGACAAATGTATTGTTGGAATGGCTAACCAAAAAAAAAAAAGCAAACTAAGGGTAAGTTCACACAGGTTTTTTTGGCAGAGGATTTTGATACAGAATCCGCCTCAAAATCCGCTGCCAAAACCGGCTCCCATTGACTTCAATGGGAGCTGCTTGCTTCTTTTTTCCGCTACTTAGAATCTGGCTGAATCTGCTGCGGCGTCTGCGGCGCGACACTCTCCTCCAGACTAGGCCCATTCATCGACTGGATGCCAGCTAGCCGTTTTTTTGACTGGATTCTGAAGTGGCCTCTGCGTCAAAATCAGGTCCAAAAATCCCCGTGTGAACTTACCCTTACAGGGCACAGATGTCCTTTTAATCAGAAAAAAAATTACATGAGGTGATACTTCACCAAGGCAATAAAACTGATGTTTTTGCTATAGATGGAAAAACAATTGTGTGTCAGTTTAGCTGATGTTGCTTTAAGGTTTCCTTGACAACCTGTGAAACATCTGAAGCTTTCAGGGCTCTCCTACGCTGATCAATTTAGCAGCTGAGGCCGGATATTTAAACCCTCTTCATACTCATCCAGGTGCCAGCTATTTGGTTGTACTTTAGTGAGGCTTCCATACTCTGATCATTTGTGCTGGACTGCTGAATGATTGACCTTTGGCTTATTAATGGACATCTACTTGTCTTCTGATTTTGGCTTTGAGACTGAGTTTCTTCTGGTTTATTTCCCTGGTTTTGATCTTCTGTGTGAGTACACCATAGGTTCTGGTTACACCACTAGTTTGTGGCGCATTTTTTTTTTCTTATAACAGTTTCTGTGGTGATAACTTGGGCCCCAAATTCAGCCCAAACCCATTTGTCTTTGTGGCTGGTGCTGGTGAAGACACTTGGGTGCCTAGGATCTATCTATCTATCTATCTATCTATCTATCTATCTATCTATCAACAGTGTGTGGGATTTAAATAGAGAGTTACTGTATACTGCTCTCTTTTGCCAGCCAGTTCCTGGAATTTCTATTATTCAAAATGCTGTTCACATTGACAGAGATGGCTTAGCATGTTTAATGCACTTCAAGTGACTAGAAGTAATGCCCCATTTTTTCAACATAAAAGAGTTGCTTGCATCAGGAAAAGTGTAGGGGCTTTATACATATGACATTAGTGCCAAAAGACAATTATTTTCAATACAAATTATTGGCATAATTGTATTGATATGTCTTTTCAACATCTGCTCATCTGCATAAATAGGAAGCTCCATTGTCATGGAAAGACGAAAGAGTTACACATTTACTGAAACAACATGGAATTAGCAGGACACAAAAGCTGAATTGTCCCATCTAGCTGAACAGCTGAGAACATGCTGTATACTGGTATAACACTTTAGCATTCTGCTATTTACTTTAATGTACTGTATTATATAAAAATTTTAGTCAGATCTTTTTTTGTAGAACACACTCATGTTCATGTCAGCTCGCTCAGCATGCCTTGTGTATTTTAATTAAGATATTGATCAACAGCAATATAATTTTACTGGTTGTAGAACCTGACATAAAAGCAATAATTAATTCTGTTGCAGAAATTATCAGCCTATGCAATATGTATGCTAGTTATGAGATTGTTTAGTTATTTTCATGTTATAATGTTCCTACAAAATTAGCTGTATTAGTTTTACAGTTTTTTTTGTTTTTTTTTATAAGGAGCCTTGCTCAATGACAACATTAATGTTCCTTAAATTTAAAAAAAATCTAATATTTTTTTACTTCTACTCAACATTTCTATTTTCCATCTGTCTTATCTGGATCTACAAAATATTCAGAAGATTCGTAGGACAACTTATCTGGCCCTGACTGCTATACATTGAACAGTTGGCTTGAAGATGGTCCGAAAGCAGGATGTAATCTGCAGACTGAGAAGATAGGCTGAGTGGAAAAGAAACATCAACATTTGGAGAGCTATAGAGAACTGATTGTGGAGGCAACAACGGCTTGGGGCACAGGAGGCAGACATGGCAACCAGGAAAATAAGAAGGTTGCAGTAGCATCACAACAATCGCTGTGTTAGAGAGAGGGAGACTCACCTTGCAAAGGCAAGGTGGCTGAAGACCACAAGAGCTCCCCAGGACAAGGTGTAGCACTATCTCTTCAGGTAACACTCTAAGGCTCAATTGTGAGCATGTCCATACTAACTTGTAGAATCCTCCACTGAGGCTTGACTTAGTCTCTGATGAATATTCTGGGATTTCTAAATAAATGTATCTTACCAGGGATAGGTGCAGGGTCAGCCTAGGACTGTCCTTATCAGGACAGGAGCTATGCATGGGATGATAGTCTCCAATAGGGATAAATTTCTTACCCTCTTAATTTAAGATGTTTGGGATGATGCACTATGGTTCCCAACTCTGTTTTGTCCCAGGTGATAAGATGGTTCCTTTTATATTTGAGCACTAGTTCTGAGCATGAGGGCCCTTACTATAAATTATTTTTTCCATGAATTATTTTAAAGAATATCAGTAAATGTTGTTTTAGATATTATTAATCCTGTATTGTTTGACTTTATTGAATTATATAGGGTCAATGGTGAAGGTACATTGGCTATAAATCACAATATCTTTAAATGCTGTTAAAAGAGCAGAAAGGAGGCTCAGAAAATTTGGATTTTAAAATCAGAAAATCAGAAAATAAACACATATTTCACCTGGTATATACAGTCCTATGAAAAAGTTTGGGCACCCCTATTAATCTTAATCATTTTTAGTTCTAAATATTTTGGTGTTTGCAGCAGCCATTTCAGTTTGATATATCTAATAACTGATGGACACAGTAATATTTCAGGATTGAAATGAGGTTTATTGTACTAACAGAAAATGTGCAATATGCATTAAACCAAAATTTGACCAGTGCAAAAGTATGGGCACCTCAACAGAAAAGTGACATTAATATTTAGTAGATCCTCCTTTTGCAAAGATAACAGCCTCTAGTCGCTTCTTGTAGCTTTTAATCAGTTCCTGGATCCTGGATGAAGGTATTTTGGACCATTCCTCTTTACAAAACAATTCAAGTTCAGTTAAGTTTGATGGTCGCCGAGCATGGACAGCCCGCTTCAAATCATCCCACAGATGTTCAATGATATTCAGGTCTGGGGACTGGGATGGCCATTCCAGAACATTGTACTTGTTCCTCTGCATGAATGCCTGAGTCGATTTGGAGCAGTGTTTTGGATCATTGTCTTGCTGAAATATCTATCACGGCGTAACTTCAACTTCGTCACTGATTCTTGAACATTATTCTCAAGAATCTGCTGATACTGAGTGGAATCCATGCGGCCCTCAACTTTAACAAGATTCCCGGTGCCGGCATTGGCCACACAGCCCCAAAGCATGATGGAACTTCCACCAAATTTTACAGTGGGTAGCAAGTGTTTTTCTTGGAATGCTGTTTTTTTTTTGGACGCCATGCATAACGCCTTTTTGTATGACCAAACAACTCAGTCTTTGTTTCAACAGTCCACAGGCTTGTTCAAATGTGCTTTTACATACCTCAGGCGACTCTGTTTGTGGTGTGCTTGCAGAAACAGCTTCTTTCTCATCAATCTCCCATACAGCTTCTCCTTGTGCAAAGTGTGCTGTATTGTTGACCGATGCACAGTGACACCATCTGCAGCAAGATGATGCTGCAGTTCTTTGGAGGTGGTCTGTGGATTGTCCTTGACTGTTCTCACCATTCTTCTTCTCTGCCTTTCTGATATTTTTCTTGGCCTGCCACTTCTGGGCTTAACAAGAACAGTCCCTGTGGTCTTCCATTTCCTTTCTATGTTCCTCACAGTTGAAACTGACAGGTTAAATCTCTGAGACAACTTTTTGTATTCTGCCCATGAACAACTATGTTGAACAATCTTTGTTTTCAGATCATTTGAGAGCGGGCTGCCCATGCTCGGTGACCATCAAACTTAACTGAACTTGAATTGTTTTATAAAGAGGAATGGTCCAAAATACCTTCATCCAGGATCCAGGAACTGATTAAAAGCTACAGGAAGCGACTGGAGGCTGTTATCTCTGCAAAAGGAGGATCTACTAAATATTAATGTCACTTTTCTGTTGAGGTGCCCATACTTTTGCACCGGTCAAATTTTGGTTTAATGCATATTGCACATTTTCTGTTAGTACAATAAACCTCATTTCAATCCTGAAATATTACTGTGTCCATCAGTTATTAGATATATCAAACTGAAATGGCTGCTGCAAACACCAAAATATTTAGAACTAAAAATGATTAAAATTAATAGGGGTGCCCAAACTTTTTCATAGGACTGTATCTGGTGTAATAAAATAATAATAAAATTATCTGCAAATTAAGTAATAAAATTTTCTGCAAATATATTCACAGCCGTGCTAAATACTCACTGATACCTTTGTGCAGCCTCTTGCTGGCTTTATTTTAGTTGAGACGCAATGTATAACTATAATTTCATGCACAAACTACATTTCCCATTATTCATGACTCTCTGTGAGCTCTCTCTTCTCTACTCTCTCCTGCAATGAAATCACAAATAATAAATCACTCCCACATATGAGGTGACATGATGCTGTGATGTTTTTTTCAAGCTCCTCCCACCATCCGTATTCATATGCAGAAAATACACAGGGTGAGAGCATGCAGATGCATTATAGTAAATGTAGTTTCTTCACAGATTCTAAGATTGTGAGTCTTCAATAGTTGATACCTTTTTAATGTCTAACAAAAATGATGACAGATTACAAGCTTTTGAGACTACTAGGTCCTTCTACAAGAACTAGGCATCACGTCACCAATCAAAGAAAAACTCAGAGTGCATTTAAACTGATAATTAGTTTTTTAACTTATCAATTTGTGCGTGTATACTGCTTTCCATCACCTGTAACACCATGTAACATCATGGCTGATGAAGAGACCTAGTAGTCTCAAAAGCTTGCAATCTGTCATCATTTTTGTTAGCCATTAAAAGGGTATCAATTACTGAAGACTCTCAATCTTTATCTGTCATATCCACTGGCTAATATGGAACAAATATATATTTTTCCTTTCACAGACTCACTGATTGTAAATAGCAGTGGTACAAGGAGTCTCAAGTAAAATAAATGCACAAGGAAACAGAGAGTATTTAGAATTTATTTGGATGTATTTACAGATAATTTTTGAATAATCCCTGAAACTTAGCTTAAATATAACTGAAGACTCCAATTTCTCATGACTCAAATTCAAATGTTTTAGTTTGTTGCTCTTCAAGGTTTTGTTTGTTTTTCCCACTTTCAAGTTATTAGGCAGCAATTTTATTTTTGTTGAATATAAAGTAATAAAAGATAATACTTTAGGTCTTTGTACTATATTAAAACAATATGTAGAAAAATCTAGTATGTTTATAATCATTTTTAGTCTATTTTATATGATTTTAATATCATTTTGCCTACTATAGCAGTTCCATTTTATATGCATGGCCACAGTTATTCCCGCTGCTTAAATAAAATGGTGTGATTATTGTGTTGTTGGATTTACTCATGATCTGTATAAATTAATGCTTCTTTGGTCAGTGATTTTATTTTAATTGAGAACAAACTTTTACTAGAGGGATTATCAGAACACAATGATGTGAATGTTAATTATTTGAAGATAATAGTAAATTGGGCTATTTAACATGTTTTCAACAGTTTGGGGACATGAAATGCATGGAGTTTTTTTTAATCTTCAAAATACAATAAAAATAACACCAATTATAATCTCAATTTTAATGTAATACCTAATTAAAACTTTGGTGGCACTCTTCTACTGTATGAGCACTAATAACTGAATCCAAAGCTACGTGTACAGTGTGTAAAATTCCTTCTAGGATTTTAATATTAAATTTTGAAATATGGACAGGGTAGGGCTTACATTATTTCCTCTTATTTGTATAACGTTGCTATTATTTTCTATACAAGGTTATACAAACTGAGGAAGTAGCATTTGTACCTAAAATCTAAAATTGATCAAAATTTCAAGCAGGAGCCATTTGTCATCGGGACAGTGCCATTCTGCATGTCACTCATGCTACTGTGAGCAGCCTGCATGACCTACATGTGCTATCATAGCCTGCAGCATCAATGGACTTGTCTCCCATCGAGCGCATCTGGGAAGTCATTGGTCAGCTAAGGGAACTGCCAGCAGCCAATCTTGATGATTTACATGCCAAGGGCGTTCAGTTTAACAAAACATTCTTCAGATAGCCATTAATAATCTCATTGATAACATGACAAAGTGTATAAGTGCATGTATGTTTGCGCATATAGCCCATACTCAATACTGAATTAACTGTGATCTGCTGAATATTTGGTTTTCATACCTGTTTATGCCTGTAATGAAAGACATGGCTGACACTATTATTCAACCCCCTTCTGGATTACATACTCACTTTCTGCAGGAAATTCAACAAAACAATTTAGGAAAATAATGGTACTTATATGGCTTTTGTATAATGTCTTTCATGCATCTACTTTCAGACAGTAGATAGATAGATAGATAGATAGATAGATAGATAGAGTAATAAAAAGTTAGATACAGAAATTAAAGAAGAACTCTGTAAGCAGCACCAATATCTATATAAACAGAGATGTAATGCATTGCTATTTGTTATATACACATACATTTATTACTATTAGTTACATACATACATATAAATGTATACAAAAAAATACAATAATGCAGGACACTCTGCACACAGCACAAGGACATATCAAAACCCTAAAGGCCAATACTGATGTAATTAAAAACACTTAATACGATCTACAATGTAGAGGTTCTTTGCTATACACATTTGTTCAAACAGTAAGAAGCCCACCTGCCATGACAAGGCGACCTCATTTATATGGGAACCTACCCTAAATAAACATACCTTTCAGGTCCAAGAGAGGTATGATTATTTAGTGTTATTATTACTTAAATAGGAGCACTGTGACCACTGTGGGGAGAACGTCAATAAACATAGAGTAGCTGTACAGACTGGTGCACTGCAAACTGTTGCATATCTACACGGGGCAGTCAGGAGGGTGTTAGTAAAAAACACAGATGCATTAAATATATACTAACTGTATGCGAACAGATACTTATCTTGTATCAATATGTGTGGTGTAGATGCCAAATAAATGAGGTACATTTATACCTTTGAAAACCTTTTTTACTGTTTTGTTCAGTCCCTTAAATTCTGGACAAACTAATGAAGGATCAATTTAATGAATGTGTACAAAAGGAAAAATATGTTGTTCCCATTAGAGACAATTATGCCATACATATAAGACATGCTGTAAGTACATTAATAATTTATAAAGCCTATTTCTGGCATGCACACAGTAATGTACACATGCATCCTAATATTATAATGTAAAAGTTGTTTTTATCTATAAATCAAAGAAAAGGTTACTATATTACTTGCTTATTGCTTTTTAATGCAAACAGCAAGTTTCTCTAAAATAATGTTAGCAGCTGGCAATTTCCTACAGAATAAAATTACAGGTCAGACAACCACTGGCAAAGTTCTTTCCTTCCAACTCTTAATTTGTTCTAGCTAAAATGCACTTCATTGGATGCGCTAGTCATTTTCTATACACAATTCTCTTCTTTTTAAATAGTCATTAAAACGAATTTAGAGAATGCATTGCACATAATATCCATAATGGTACATAGCATTGACTCTATTGTGTATTGTAATACATTATCAAAGAAAACCTTATAGTAAAGCCCTCTGCTGATAATTCTGTATTTCATGCTGTCTGCTGAGTGAATGTTCAATAAAATGAACATTGCTGTAACTTTTTATTGCCAAAAACTTGAAATTGAAATGGTAAATCATCTCCCTTGTAGTTGGAAAATTAGGAATAACTACCATTGCACATGTGCACCACTCAGAACTAAAGTCACATGACCTAGATACATCAATGAGCCCCTGCCGTATGTTCAGGGATTGAAAGAAGCTGGGGACATACACCTAACCTCAGTGCTCAGCTTAAAGGTGTTGTTCAATAATTGGATAAACTCCAGAGGGGGACAGAACAGGTGTACTATAAAAAAAAATCATCCTCACCTGTCTCCAGTGCTCCAGTGTCCATTGCCGCAGTCTCATTCGGTCCCCGAAAGCCCTGCCGTCAAATAACAGCCTCATCATTAGCTTGAGAAGGACCGATGACATTTGTATATGCGACATCACTAGTCTTTCTATAGAAATCAATGAGAGCGCTGATTAGCCTTAATGGTCATGTGGGGCACAAGGCATTCGGGGAGGACCAAAGCTCAAATGGGCTGTACTAGCAGACATCGGAGTGTCGGGGATAAGTATGTTTTTTTTATTAATGTTACCTGCCCCAGCCCCTTCCGGGGTTTGTTCAATTCCTGGAAAATCCCCTTAAGAATAATGTCCCATAGTGGCTCCTTCACATGGTATAATGTATCACAATGGCCCCTTCACATTGTATAATTTCCCATAATAGCCCTTTCACACAGTATAATGATCTCATAGTGGCCTTCATACAGTATAATGTTTTATATCAGCCTTCTACATAGCATAATATTCCATAGTGGCATTTCCAAACAATATATTATCAAATAGTGGCCCCTCTACATAGTATAAAGTCCCATAGTACCCCATAAGGTTTTTGTAACAAATTTCCAAAAATGTTGTCTCTGGAGCCCAGGGTAGATGATAAACATTGTTTGTTATTTTTAATCACCTAACATTGCCATCCATTCATCTCGCCTCATGGCAAATGCAGCCCTGCTTCCAGTTAAAAGCCTATCTAAATCACAAGAAGATCCATAAAAGTTGCTGTTCTATACTATTTCTGTAGCTCCAAGATTAGGGTACATGTATGAATTTGCCATGGATTTGGGAGTAAATTTATTTGACACCTATTCAATTCTTGTAAAACCCCTTTAAAAATAATGTCCTATTGTTCACACAGTATAATCTCTCATAGTGGCCCCTTCTCACAGTACAATGTCTCACAGCAGCCCTTTCACACAGTATAATGCACTATGTATGATTTCCCATAGAAGCCCTCCACATAGCATAATGTCTCATAGTGGCACCTCCACACAGTATAATGTCTGACAGTAGCCCCTCCACACAATATAGAATCTAATAGAGGCCCCTTCACACAGTGTAGTTTCCCATAATGGCCACTATGGTTTTCATTACAGATTTTCCAAAAAATTGGAAAAATTCCAAAGTTTTTGGGGTTCGCCACTCACAAGCTATTATTATACTCTGGAATCTCTTCAGACCTCAGAGTAAAATGAGAAGATGTCAACATAGGTGATCAAACATAACTAACAATTACTTACCTCCTCTTGGCTCCAGTGATGGTCCTAGGGCCTCTTCAAGGCTTAGATGTCATGAGGAACACTGTTTTTTTTTTTTGTTTGATCACTTCTGGACCTCCGCTCAATATATTGTAGAGTCTGAAGAGACTCATAGTTACATAGTTACATAGTAGATGAGGTTGGATAAAGACATCAGTCCATCAAGTCCAACCTATAACCCTACAATCACCTATAGTGTTGATCCAGAGGAAGGTAAAAAAAAAAAACATGAGGCTTATGCCAATTTCCCCATTTCAGGGGAAAAAATTCCTTCCCAACTCCAATCTGGCAGTCAGTATAAAAGCCCTGGATTAACATGTCCTTAAAATCTATAGAGTCCATAACCCGTAATATTGCTCTCTTCAAGAAAGGCATCTAGTCCCTCTTTGAACTTGTTCAGTGAATCCACCATCACCACTTCCTGGGGCAGAGAGTTCCAGAGCCTCGCTGTTCTTACTGTGAAGAATGCCCTTTTATGTTTCTGGTGAAACTTCCTCTCCTCCAGACGTAGAGGATGTCCCCTTGTCACTGTCACTGGCCTAGTTGTAAAAATATCCTTAGAAAGTTCTTTGTATTGTTCATTTATGTATTTGTACATTGTTATTAGATCTCCCCGTAGACGTCTTTTCTCTAAACTGAATAACCCCAAGTTTGTTAATCTATCATTGTACTCCAATCCACCCATTCCCCAGGATATAATAATAGCAGTTCCATTTCAGAGATATCCAGTTCGAAATAAACCTCTAGGCAAATCTTGCAGGATGAATCTTGTGAGGTTCACCCTCAAATACTCTCAGTGCCACCCCATCTGAGACTTGGCAATCTGCTGCCTAAGGCAAAATATTCATTTTGCCTCACTACACTTCTCTGAAGGCAATGGCCCCTTCAGTGTAGAATTTCAAAGCCAGCATATACTTTAATATTTTAATTTCACCCTTCATCTAGTGGTAGTAGGGTTTACGTTGACTGCTAACATTGTTCTCATATTTGTACACTATCATAATTTTCAACACCCTTCATACACTTTCAAATGAAAAACATGTCTACTATGTAATGTTTTTTTTGTTTTTTCTTAAAAAGTAATTGTATTTTACACTGTAAAGAGAAATTAAACAGAGGACCTGTATTATGTGTTAAAATTCTGAGATATGAGCAGTTAAAGTTAATGGCCCAAATGCTGAAGCTGCAATACTGAAAAATTCTGATGATAACATATTTGCTTCTAATTTCTGTCATTGGTAATATTGTTATGAATAATTTATGTGACTCAAAATTAATAAATAAACCAGTGTTTCCATTTTACCCGACAGCTATGTTTTTATATGTGGGAATATCAATGTATTGAATAATTTTAATCCACATTTTTATATGCATGAAAAAAATTAAAGACCCAACAGTGAAATCCAGCGCTAAGGACTTAGGCTACGTTCATAAAATATATTTTGGAAATTAATACAACTAAAATCCATTCCTCTGTACTAGGTTGTTTCTGGAGCATGTGTATGGATTTATGTTTGTCAAATTCAGGTGAAATATAAAAAAAAAAAAATAGAAAAACCCATTTTCCATTTAACAATAAAGAAAATCAAAGCAAAAAAATAAAAGTAATTGATATTGTTACATTTGTAAATGTTTGAACTATTGAAATATTAAGCCATTTATTGTGCATTTTGAATGCCATATAGAAAAACAAAATCACAAAGCCAGAATTTTTGTTTGGCTCCCTCTCACCACAAATTGATTATTAAAAAAAAAATGACTAAAAAGTCATATAGTTGTATACACCCCAAAATTGAACCACTGAAAACTATATCTAGACCTCCAAACACAAGATCTCAACTCCATTAATTGGAAAATATATGGAGTAAGTATCAAACGATACAGAAAATTAAAAAAATAATAATAATTTTCAAAAACTGGTAAAACTTAGAAACTAAATAACTTTGGTATTGTTATAAGCACACTGACCCCAAAAATAAAGTTAATGTATTTTTACCACATAACGAATGCTATAAAAATTAAACCCAAAAATAATAACAGAATTGCCTTTTTTGATCACTCTTCCCTACAAATAGGAAGCATTAAATGGTTTCCTTAAAAAAGAGCAAATTGTTCCACAATAACAAGCCCCATACCTGGCAATGGGAACAGGAAAATTAAAAGTTAAGGCTCTGGGTAGGGATGAAAAGATAAAAATGAACAAGTGAAAATTAGCTCTTGTGATAATAGGTTGCAGGTTTTATAAAGAAATCATTCTCCCATATGTGTTACATTGTTATTATATTTGTGTAAAGTAGCATTAAGGGCTGAATATATTGTCATTGATCTAGTAGGTTTGTTTTGGGATGTCACTACTTCATACAGATGAGTTATTTGTGTTCTAATTCTCATAACCCTCTCATAGAACGATCCTGTCAATCTAATTGGGGTATGATAACAATATTGCAATACAAGAGCTTTAGAGAGTGCAGTATGGCAGAAAAATATACTATATTGTATATACTGGTAATTACATACAAGGCAATTTATCACCAAGGATTCTTACTGTTATCTACTGGTACATAAAAGAGTTCCATTACGTTAGTGCTCACATCTGCTTGAGGCCACTTTCACAACATATAGGGATTCGTTAAAGAAAGCTAATACAGGGCAGAACTGTTAACCTGTGATATGGGGACTGACTGATCATATTAAAGCTAACACCCATAGCATAGGTAAATATCTTTGCACATGACCTGTCTGAAGACCTCCAGATCGAAATGCAACAAAAGCCCAGACCAGATAAGTTAATTTCAAGTTAATAAATAAGCCTTTAAAATATTAAGACACTTATGATATGACATAATGATGCCATATAGAAAAAAATTACAATATTCATTTGCATTCACTCAGGACAATACAAAATGAATGTGTAACATCTCTGCCTGTTCGGGTCACTGTGCCACCCTCTGCTCGCATGCTGCGATGCAGTAGGCATGTGCAGTTTAATTCCTTGTTTAGAGTTTTTGGTTGCATTGTGTGAACACGGCTCTAGTTCTGTAATTGAATTTCCACCACACCCGTCTTCTGCTCTTGTTTGCCTTTGTTCATGAAGTGGTTAAGTTTAGCCTTGCCTTGTGATTGACAGCCTATCCACCTATCAACTCCAGGGTGGGTTCTTCCTCCCTATTTATTCTTGGCTCACATTCACATTGGTGCTTGCTATTGCCCTGTGCATGCTGGCTTTTCTCTCGCTGTTTATTCTTGTATTCTGATTCTTGACCTTGGCTTTCCCTATTGACTATTCTTTTGGTTATCGATTTTGATGC
Organism: Leptodactylus fuscus; assembly: GCF_031893055.1. Lineage (NCBI taxonomy): Eukaryota > Metazoa > Chordata > Amphibia > Anura > Leptodactylidae > Leptodactylus > Leptodactylus fuscus. Next base: position 193,611,586 of record NC_134266.1, on the reverse strand, counting down.
TGCATAGCTCGACTGTTACCGAACCCTTGGCTTACTGACCTCTCTTTGTTGTTATTTGTCTTGTCTGCATTTTGTGTTTCACGTATATAGGAAGGGTCTGTCTCCAAGTTGCCGCCTATTACATAGGATAGGACCAGGCAAGCAGGAAGGGACAGTGGGGGGTTTCAGCTTAGGGTTCACTGTCTCTTGTGCCCCTATCTCCAGGGTTCATCTACAGCACTGGGGAACTGCTGTCCTAGCAATTCCTAACAGAATGACAATGGAATGATCATTACTACAATTGTTCCTTCTTCATTCAACTGCACCGATTATCGTCAATAGATCCTTGTTTATACAGCACGATTATCCTAGGAACTCTTCTTCCTGATGTATGCCCTGATTATTTGACTGTAATAAACTAATAAAGAAATGTATATTAGTACCTCCACCGTAATAGCTGTTGGGTCTCATCTGTATTATGCAGCACAGACCCACAATTAGTGCAGAGATTAGGGCCCCCACCACCTTGGTCAAAGCTGACTGAAAAACCATTTTCCTGGTGGTGCATTGGGCTCCACCATGTTGGGTAGGTTTGCTGGTCCCTGGAATGAGGTCAGGGATCAGTAATCAAATGCAGCCATCTGGGAGCCTAATGAATGGTCCAAGGCTTGTCTAGCGTTATGCTGTATTAGGCTGAGGCCCTATGTTGCTGAAACACAGCTTTTTTGTTGCAGATTTTGTTGTGTTTTTTTGGGCCAAAGCCTGGAGTGGATTGAGCAAAAGGTAGAAGTATAAATCCTTTTTATAGATTTTCCATGTAGCCATTCTTGGCTTTGGCTCAGAAAAATGGAATAAAATCTGCAACAAAAAAGCTGTGTTTCTGCAACGTGGTGCCTTAGCCTTACAGGCTTTTCTATGCAGTCTGTAATAGTACTGCCTGCAATTTGCAATGCATTGTAATGCATTAACATTGTAATGCATTGAATTAGTGATCAGACCCCCTAGTGTTCAAGACCCCTATGAGATCTAATAAGTACAGTAAAATCATAAATAAAAATAAATAAATAAAAATAATTGAAAATTCAAATCACCCTGTCCCTAGAACCCTTATAAAATTGAAAAAATAAAGCAAAACATATACATATTAAGTAATCTTGTCTCCAAAAACACCCTGCTTACAAACGTAAGCAGGGGGCACAGAATGTGAAAGTGTATTACACCACATGTGCCCCAGGAGGTGAAAGGTCCTCTTTAAGGGGTTAAAATGTAAATAAAAGTAAAAAAAAAATATGGTACTCCTAAAATCATACCAACCTATAGAATACAGGTGACATGCTTATTTGGCTGCACAGTGAATGCCATTAAACAAAGCCTTCAAGCAAGTTGCACAAACACAGTTTTGCTCCAATTCCTCCCAATTCTGCTTTTTTCCCAGCTTCCCAATACAATATCTAAAATATTTAATAGTACCATTATGAAATACAATTTTCCGTTCAAATATTAAGCCTGTATATGGTTCTGTGAAGAGAAAAATAAGGTTATGGGGTTTCGAAGGTAGGGACGAAAATAAAAAAAATGCCTGTGGTGGGCAGTGGTTTAGTGTGCTTTATGTTGTTTCTTGATAATACGTTATATACTGTACCCATTAAAATGAGCCTTCTGTACAAAATTTTATGCAATGGAGCAATGAAGTTGTTGCTTTTAGGAACTAGTAATTAGTAATTATCGTATTGCTACTCAGTGTCTTGTTTGAAGTTGCTTTTCTTATGAGGCTAAGGCCACACATTGAAGACATTCAATGATTTGGGCTGTTGACCCATTTTGGATTTCCAGCAAAGTGAACAAGATTCTGTCATCCACATGGGATAAAAACTGATGGAGAAATGCTGTAGATTCAAAAACACATATGTTTTTGTTAAACATAATGTTAACTTTACCTGCTATAACATGTGCTTTTCCCATAGATTTATATAGGGAAGTAGGGAAGCAATGAAAAATGTAGAAAAAGTAGTATAAGATGCAATTGTTTATGCAGTATTTTTTCTTGCTGGGTTTTCTTTCTGCAGCATTTTAGCTGTGTTTCACTGTGTGCCCTGAAAGACAATTTGTTCTGTGAAAACAGAATAATTTTGAATAAAAGAAACTATTTTTTTTTTCTCCGCATTTTGGATCTCTTACAAATGTTTAGTTTCGAAAGAGTACTTTGCTTTGCAAAGCAGTCAACAAGTCTGGAAAAGATTATAATTTAAAGAAAGAACAATACTTATTTCCCATCCATCGGAGGACCAGAAGAACAGACAAAGAGACCACTAAAACAGTGAACATCAACAGAACCCGAGGGATTCCATTGATTATAATAGGGTTCATCGTGAGTCTTTCAGATGTCCATTCTTTTAACTGAAATCGCCAGGTGAAAAAGTCAGACTTGCAGGAATTTTTCGTCCAGCAATTGTAGATGGATCTGCACATGGAAAGACATCCATCACAGATGTGAACCCAGCCTTAGGATGAAGCCTCACATTGCGGAAATGCTGCTTTTTTGTGGCAGATTTTAGGACTGTCCTATCTGATGCAGCCCAGACTGTTGGCCCGCACTCGGGTTCTTGAAAATCATGGTCGTGTACGGGCCCATAGAAAAGAATGTGTCAGTGTGCTATCTGTGAAATACTCAAATAGCACACTGACCCACACCATAGTCATCTGCAAGGGGACTTAGAGTGAGTTCACATGTAATATCCATTGCATAGTCAAAACAATTAAGAACTCTGTGAACATATGCTTTTACAGCAAATTGGATATTGATTGATATGATTGATAGTTGATTGATAGTGGACAAAAGTTTTTAAAGTAAAGCTGCTGCTTACCTGCAAAAGTGCACAGCCATGAACAATCATTTATAAACTGTGACAATTTGCTGTAAAGCAGGATGTCAGCACTGTTGTTAACAACATTGTAGTTACAACATGGCTGCTATATGGGAACTCACCCGCAGTGGACATGCTGCAATTTCAAAAACTGTCCCATTTTTATAAATCGCATATCAATTATACCTGCAGAAACGCTAATATTTTCCATGTAAGTATAATAGATGTAGAAAGTCTGCAGAGGAAAACTCTATGGACTTTCTGTAAAAATCACTGTGGGGCTTTAGCCTAATCGGGTGCTTTACATGCACATACATCAAGATTCTTTGAGGTTAAGGCCTCATGTGGCATCCAGCAGCAACAAATCGCTGCAATTCTCATTCTGCTTTCACAAAAATTCACAGTGGTTTCCGCAGCGGACTTTCTACTTCCATTATACCTATAGGGAAAATGTCAATGTTTCCATAGATATAATTGACATGCTGCGATTTCCAAAACTGCAATGGTTGTGGAAATCGCAGAATGTCTGCTGCACATATTTTACCACAAAGTGGGGATGGAATTCGAACAGTGACTGTAAAATAACGCTTTTTCTGCCCTGGGAAAACCACAGTGTGGGGCCCTGGGCTGAAGTAGGGTATACCCATGAGTTACAAAAATTTTTAGGAGTATCCCAAGGTGAGAATTACTGCCTTAAAGGGGTTTTCCATCTCCGTGTTTCAGCATGCTTCCTGCAGTGTCTGATTCTCACTTCCTGTATTTCTCCTCCCCCTCCCTCTTGCTGAATGGGACACAGAACACTTATGAAGATTAGGTAATATACAGATGCTTGTACAGAATGGACTCAGTGTTATCTGTGTGTTTACATAGAGAGATAACAGACTTGGCTTTATCAGCAAGTGCAATTAGATGAACGATTGTCCTGATGGCAAGAGCAGTAAGCGACATCACTTGTCCTATCTCCCAGGTCCGTGGTTATAGCAACGCTGTGTAAACAATTAGAGGAATAAGGTCACATTGCAGGAGATTAAAACTGATTTTCTAAAGTTATATATTTAGTAAAAGTCTTCAATTTACATAAGCTACCAGTATAGATAGGATCCGTGAGATAGGACAACCCTTTTAAAGAACATCTCTATGTTTTGTCAGTCCAGGTAGCTGCAACGGGGCTAAGGAATAGCAGTAGGAAATCTCGCCCTGCACTACTCCCACTAGCTATCCCGGTCCCTGCCTCACGGGTGTGGGTCGGCTGTTCTCAGGCTAAGCCTGACCCCGACGGCTCCTCTCTCACTGATACCGTAGGCCTAGAGGGAAGTGGGAGAAGGAATGCCCTATAAGATCTCTAGGGACTGGAGACTAAAGGGGTCACCCCTAACGAACAAGTGAAGCTGCTACTGACAGGGACTGACAAGGGTGTGCGCTGACTAACAACACAAGCAGCACACAGGAAAAATGTGGGAAAGGATTCCCCCAAACCAATATGGGAAGGTACCTTACACTAGGAAACAAACACAGGGAAACTGAGTAGAAATCAAAGGATAAGGCAATTCACTCACACAGTCAATAACACACAGAGGTAGGATTGGCGAACACAGAAGGGAAAACTAACACACCAACTAGTTCACCCAAACCTCCCAAAAACCAACCACGGAACTTCCTCTATCCAAGATAACCACATACTCCTCCTGCTAAGGCCTAGCACTGAAAAGAGACACTCAGCACAGAACCATGGGAGGCATGGGTTTAAATACAGAGTAGAGACCACTCCTCCCAGGTGCAAATGGGAGGACAGACTAATCAACCAGGAAATAAAGCTGCCTACCAACAGTGCGCGCGTGCAAGTCAGAAGGTGTGCACCAATACCCACGACAGGACAACCCCGCAGCGCCAGGATGCCACCCCAGACACTGCGCAGCCAAAAACTCCCCAGGTAAGAAAAATAGAAAGCAATGAACCAAAATACTCCTAACACTCTACACAAATTCTATGTATAACCGATACCTCATATTTTTATATTGTCTAATGATAAATGTGATAAACACTTGGCAACTCTACGTGTAATTCATGTTGTCTTTATACTCAATTAGCCAAACATTATTCACTTTCCCTTTTTGAGATAATATGAAAATATAATTGATTTTCTTATATTCAACATTACTTCAACCTAATTATCCATCACTTGTATGTCCTATATTTCCAGCAATCCCATGGAAATTTATGCTAAAATACCTGTGCATATGTTTCATGCCATAAAATATAGATGAAATACCATTTATGTATCAGTTTAAGAATTAATGTAATAGTTTGGATCAAAATGGCTGAGACTACAACAGCTTTTGAAGCGAGCATTGAAAAACCTATTGAAATATTCATATCCTATCTCATCCCTAAAGCAATTGATGGGAGTTATAAGAAGCACTGACAGAGAACTTTCAATACTGCACGTTAACAATACAGTTCACTTAATAAGGCACCTCAGCAATAAAAAAGTCAGAGTTTATCTAGAGTGCATAATACATTTTAGATGGAGTAATTAGGTTATGGGTGCATGAACTTCAGCTCATTTAAGTGCATTAAAATAATCTTCATAAGAATAATGGCCCCTTCAGAAATAAGGGCATCTAATCAGGTGTACCATGCTCCATTGAGATTTTGTGGAAAAGGCTTGCTGACATTTGAAAATGAACATAATTATTAAAAGTTCTTCAGAAAATAATGTATTTTCTAAAATAATAGCATCGCCACTTAAAGTGCTGGAAAAGAAATGAAAGAAAACATTCATCTGACACCAGGGGAGTATTGATTTGTCATTGCCAACCCCCAATATGTCTGATATATGTGCTCGCAGCATTGAAATGCATCAGTGTGTACTGTTACAAATGTATTCCTTGTTCAAAGTAGCCATGTCAGTAAGAAATGGTCTGTACCTTAGCAACAAATGGTTAGAAAAGGATGGAGGAAATACCTGAAGGAGGAAAAACTGAACAAGTGACATTTAAGCAAGTAACATCTATGACTCTTTGCTTGTGCTAACAATTATTTCATCAGGTCAGACATATAGTTTCATATTTATTTGACATATACAAGTTAGTCATTTTCCAAGAATTTGGTAAATATTAAGATTTTAAGGCGTTGTCCACTTTCAGACCAATATTGACATAAAAATGTACAATAAAAAGATATACAATTTTCCACTATACTTTCTGTATCAATTCCTTACGGTTTTCTAGATCTCTGCTTGCTGTCATTCATTCTGTTACTTCTAGAGGATAAAACTCTGACCATGGTCATGTGATTTACAGTCCATGGTCATGTGATGAGTGCACAGGTGCCTCTTGTTATAGTCACAGCCCAGTAATCAGACATCAGCCTGGTAATCAGCTGTGCACCTGTGTCCTCATCACATGACCATGGACTGTAAATCACATGACCATGGTAAGAGTTTTATCCTCTAGAAGTAACAGAATGAATGGCAGTAAGCCGAAATCTAGAAAACCGTGAGGAATTGATACAGAAAGTAGATTGGAAAATTGTATATCTTTTTATTGTACATTTGTTTGTCAATATTGGTCTGAAAGTGGCCAACCCCTTTCAGATATAAAAAGAGGAGAAAGAGCTAAAATCACTCATGTAATAAATAAGATATATGCCAAGCCCTATTTCAAGAATCAAGTGACCTACCTAATGATAAATTCTAGAGAAAATTATTGTATGGAATATAATTATATAGTGGTTTATTATTCATATAGAGGCTGTCCAATCTAGGCAATTCATGATGTATTATTACAATATTTTATCCATTCCTTCCTGGTGCGGTTATGAAAAAAAAGATTAGACCCCCCCCCCTCCCAAATGTCTACAGATGATTTTGTGGATCATTTCCCAGTGATATGATATCACATGCTGAAGTTGTAAAACACTTCTACACTAGTAAAAAAGGGTTACAATTAGATGTGGCTGAAGTTCTATTCATATCCACTGTCAATGTAAAAAGGAGACATGCTCTATGTTACGACAGGAAAAAGAATTACTTATACCTACACAGACATAAAAGGTTGTTTTTCTCTTTGCAGTGAAATTATGAAATTTTTTTCATAGGATGATATCACGGAGAATTGCCTAAAAAGAGTTGAAAAAGGGCCTACATGCTTTTCTTTAATTAAACAATATTAAAGTGTAAGGGAATTGCTAGAGGAGCAAGTCCCCAGTAGCTGCTGGAAAACCCTGGAGGAAGGGGCACAACAAGACAGTGAGGCCTAAGATGAACCCGCTGCTGCCCCTACCTGCTTGACTCACTGCCCAAGGCAGCAGAGAACAACTGGTCGACAAAACCCTTCCTGTATAGGTGACAACACAGAGCAAAGACAAGACAAACAACAACAAAGGGAGGTCAGCTAGCCAAGGGTCCAGTAACAGTTGAGCAATGCAGTACAGACTCAAAATACAAGAGAATAGTCAAAAGGGAAGCCAGAGGTCAGAGGTCAATAGTACAACAGTAGTAGACAAAGGAGCTTAGCAGGGACAAAGTCTAAGGACAGAGTCTCAATAGCTAGCATAGCTGTGTGCGCTACTGGCTTGTATATAGGAAGCCAATGACCCGCCCTAGGCTTGATTGGTAGACAGGCTGTCAATCACAAAGGCTAGACTAGAATTAACCATTTGATTATCAGAGAGAAACAAGGTGCTGGACATGGGTGTGATGGAAATATAATTACAGAGGAGAGGTAATAGAGCAGTATTCACACACTACAATGAAAAACTCTAAGCAAAGAATCAAAATGAGCCCGCCTCCTGCGCCGCAGCATGCATACGGAGAGTGGCGCAGAAACCCAAACAGGCAGAGACATTACTGATGCTGATGCAAGATATCAAAATATCAAATGTGAGCATGAGATCCTACTACCTACCAAAGGAATTACCACATGTTATCATGATAGCTGCATATGTTCCCCACCTCTGCAACAAACTGATTCTGCTTTTTATGTCTACATGCTGTGTCCCCCCTCGTGTCCTCCAACTGCGGTCGGGCTATATTATCAACATCACTTCACACTTTTAGTTGCTATGACACCTAGTATCTCTATCTGCTATGAGCTTGTATGTGTTTCTCTCTTGCTATATACTACTGTACTATCCATGATTCTGTATTACACTGAATTTACCCATGGTGGGACTATTAAAGGATTATCTTATCTTATTGCTGCATGTTCTTAAATTTAAGGGTTCACTTAATTTTTCTTCCTTCAATGTGGACATTTACTCAATTTGCTTAATAATGAAAGACATGAACATTACAACTGTGTGTTATTAATTTAGTTATATTGTATTACGGTAAAAAAGATTATTAACATTTAACTAAATGGAAACATACAATAGCTCTGATGAATCTACACTATCTAGAGTTACACATTTCTGCAATATTTGAAATAAATTTCTTGTTCTCAAATAAAGACTAAATTCTGTATTATTGAATGCCTAATAAAATTGTTATTTTAGAATAGTCTCTTGACATTATAAAGCAAGTCTTGAGCTTGACCTTCAACCACCTTTTCTTTTGGCATGTGACACCTATTGTACTCCCATAATTGAATAGTACAACATAAATGTTGTCACATTTTCATGATGGCACATAATAATTTTAGGTACGTAAAGTGTACACAGTTACATTTTATGCGGTGTCCTTTTTATTCACTTTCATGCCGTGCACCATGTCTTTAAGCACAATGTAACTATGTCCTAAAGCACTATGTTTTTCTTTTAACGTTTACATAAGTTACATATACAAGTCATGACAAATGCAAATATAACACTGCTCAGGGTGTCAAAAAATATTATGTTACGTCACAAGAGCTACAATAACAATGCTAATCGACAAGTAAAATGCACTTGAAACCCAAAGCAAGCAAATGTAAATGATAAATATCCTTGATAACAACTATGAGCATAAGTACTCGTATATTACAATAAAAATTCATTGAACTAGCTTTTTTTCTGGTAAAGTGCACAGGAAAGGTGAAAAATATAAAAATAGAGAAAAAGTAGAACTAGAGAGAATAGATGGAATAGGAGATTGGACAAGAGAAGAAACTTAGACTTACCTTTAACAAATATTGTAAAACATATTTCATATGTATGAAGACATGTATGTTGTATTTCTTATGAATTTACACATTTTGCTCATATTATAAATACAAGTTGTGTTTCAGCTTAATGTGGGTAGTGAATACAAAAGACAGAGTTGTTTTTGTTTGTTTGTTTGTTTTTAGAAAATATTATTTTATGACCATCAGAGCTGTCATAGATGCCGATCTGTGTAATTTTGCCTTGCAAAACTACCAGTTATCCTCATGGAGCACCATACTTATCCTCGTATCTAGATCCATGTAAACTGAGGTATGATGCCCCAATGCAATGTGGTAGACACTTTTTGGCATTTAGAAGAATAGTTTATTTTTCTCAGAGGCACAACATTCTTGGTGGTTATTGATACTTAAAGTGCTGTTAAGTTTAAGAACAAAGCTTGTTGATTACTCTCACTTTGGATTGACTTTTGAACAGTAGAGAAGTTGGTGAACAGTACAGTGTCTTGTACAGTCTCTGGTTAATGCCTAATGGTTAGGTTGTGCCAAAGATGATTGATGGTTCTTTCACAAATGTTCCACAATGCTATAGGCCCACTGTACAGAAGGCTAGCTTCTGCGGCTGAAGGAAGGAGCTAAGTCCATCTCCACCATCAGGCACTCTGGTGAACATCTCTGGAGGCTGCTTTTGGCTTGGTTTGGGGGAGGGGGTACTGGATGCTCAGCACTGTTTACCATGGCGTGCAGAGGTGTCTAGTTTCTGAATCTAATCTGTCTATACTACATTTGCTTTGTAACAGTTGCGCAGTCCCTTCATACACAGTCCAAGTCCACTCTCTTCAGTAATTACACTGTATCTTTAAGATTACCACTTTAACCTTTTTCCATCACAGTTTTGGACTCTTTGACGTGTGACACATTATATGTAATAACAAAATATATTGGGTGATTATGTTACATATATCATGTTTGGTGAACCTGCTGGGATCAATAACAAGCTCAAGTATGTACTACTGATATAATAATTGACTTTTATCAAGTACTAATTAAGACACATATATATGGACCCCTTCACATGCATAAAGGTAATAGTAAATGTAGATAGCAATAGTTGGTTATTCTGTATGTGGATTTTTACAATAAACACCAAAGTGCATTCTTAGCTGGATCTTTTCTTTTAATCCTTGGGTTCATACAGCATGTGTTATGTTTCAGTTCCAGGAGCAAATCTGTATGATAAAAGCAGAATCTGTATAATAATAGAGTGCTGTAAACAAGCCATTTAAATGTCATAACCAGTGCCAGCTGCAAGGCCAGATGGACTTTGCTGAATTTGGGGTCCAAGTTATCACCACCAGAAAACATACAGGAAATAAATGCTACACTGACTGAAACCAGAACCCATAATTATTTTACAGGGTAGATCTGAGAATGGAATAAATGGCCAGGCAAATGGTCAATACTAGAGAAACATGAACCCCTCAGGGTATGTTTTGTTTCAGGTTTAGCCAGCTCTGGTCACTGCTTTGTGTCAGCTCAAACAAATTTGGGTTGAACCAGGCCTTAAATTGGCTTAAAACATAGTGCTAAACACTCGCAGGGTTTTCTAGATACCTACCTATCTAATTTCTAGCTCTCTAAGACAAACACAGTTGAAGTTATGTCAAAGTTAAAATGACATTATTATACTTTGCGGTCTCTTTAGACTCTTGAGTATAATAGATGGGGGCCCAATGGACATATAATAAATAGATCATCTTTTTTCCCCCTGACGAAGCCACGGTAGTGGCGAAACGCGCATCGGGGCGCTTTCACTACATGAAGGTCCACCCATAGGTAATTTATTACTTGGCATCATGTTATTTCACAGAATATTTGCACTTTAAAAAACTATGTATGTTATATATGCACTTTAGAAACTATGGATGTTTTACATATCCTTATATATATGTAATGTACGTGTCATTTATTCATCATTAACCATTAGTATTCCATCTTGGGCCTTCATTGTTCTGTTTGGTTGTATCACCCCATTCATTATTTCTGTCTTATATATGTTTTAAAATGTATTTAAATAAAGCTTTATATATTTTTTGCTAAACATTTTCTGTGGCAGTGCGCTTTTTTAGCATAGTGTTCTATATAATAAATAGAGATGAGCGAACAGTAAAATGTTCGATAGTCGATATTCATTACAAATATCATCTCAATATTCAACTATTCGAACGAATATCGAACCCCATTATAGTCTAGTAAATCCACCATTCGTCTAAATTGGAGGTTATCTGTTTCCGACCGCCAATTCCTTTTTCTGATTTTTTTTTTCACTGCCTACCTTGTCGTATTTTCTGTCCCACCTCCCCTGTGCAGTTATTGGTGCAAAAACCGCGCTAGAGAAGGTGGGAGGGAAATCAAATTTTTAGTGAGTTTGCCACGTGGTGTTCGATTAGAATTGAACACCTCGAACGCCCTGATATGCCATCGAATATTAATTCGATCGAATGCCGTTCACTCATCTCTAATAATAAATAAAAAATCATTCTCACCTTCCATTACCCCCATTTGGTCTCCTTGCAGCATCCTGGTGATGTCTGACGCTCTTCTGTGAGGTCATTTCCCTGGGGTCACTGCTAAAGCCTGTGATTGGGCCATCAGCAGTCACACAGATATACCAAGCATCATGATGCCCCTGGGTCTCCAACTATTAAACTCTGGGATCTGAAAAGACTTCAGACTATAATGCAGCTGCCATTTAATTCACCTGAAACAAATCTTCAATTTGAAATATTAAGGTTGAACCTGGCACTAGTCAATAACATGAGATCTTGTGAGATGCAGAATCAAGAGACACAACAGATATCCAATACAAAGCCAAGGTTTGGTTCCAATAGACAAACAAAATACCAGAAACAAGACAAGGGGGGGCCAGAAAATTTTATACATACAATCCAGGTTCAGAGCCAAACTAGAGTAGTAAATTACCAAGCAACCTGGTTTAGGAGGGAAGGGTCCTTTATATGTCTCATCAGCTGATAATTGGAGTCCAGGGAACTTCTGAAACTGCAGAAGCTTCTCATATTGACATGGTAACCTTAGGGTCAGTGCACACTGAGTTTTTTGGCACTGATTTTGACACTGAATCCACCTCAAAATCAGCCTCCAAAAAAATCCTGCAAATAGAACTCAATTTGGAGGCCTTTTTGGAGGCTGATTTTGAGGCAGATTCAGCGTCAAAATCAGTGCCAAAAAACTCCGTGTGCACTGACCCTTTAAGGGATAGCAGCTGAATTGAGAATCCTCACAGCATGATGTACATGTCTGAATATGTACTGTATATCCAAACTACTTATTCTCATTCTCATGTTTCTAAGAATGACTAGCATTTCTTTCAATGTTGCATGACTTCACACTTGTATACAGATGTGGCTGTGGTCTTGCTTGGCTCTAACCTAACTCTACCTAATAGCTTGACCTCAGTTGGCATTGATGTATCTTTTACTTTGCCTCGGCTTTGTCCTGTACCAACGTATTAAAGCCATGATTGTGACACTAAGAAATGTTACATGTTACACTTTTGTATAACATTTATAGAGAAGGTTACTGGGCAAATACATTTTCAGCAATAAAAATAAAAATCAGAAATACAGGTTTTATATGTAATATGAAAAAGTTAAGGTAACATAAAAGTTCCAGTGTAATCGCTTCATAATACTAAATATACTATCACATTTAAACTTTTTTAGACTATGTATATTTAAGTGCATAATCTGTAGTGACAACTTGTAGTAGTCATTTTAATACGGCTTGATAATGAGAATCCCATTTTGACAAACCAGTGTCACTATAGTGTAAGTAATTTGCATAATCACACTAGTTTTAGCCTGAGGATGCACTCCACTGTACAGTATGCCATTAAAATTCTTGCTGTTATCAGCATGGAAGGGCAATGATACAATCTATGTTTTTTAACTTAATTGCAGCTTACATGGCTGCATGGTATATTCAGAAACAGTTCAATTTAGTTAAAAAGTATATTAAAGTAATAACCACCTCATATGTATCTTGTTTTTAACTTTCCAGTTGTTGCAATCCTTACAGACAGGTCATACATATTTACCATATGTTTTATCTACGTTACAGATAGCCGAGCATATGACTCTTGTACTTTGCCTCTTATATTATGTCATCATTGGATGTTGCTCTTACAAAGAATTGTGAAGGGAAATTAAAGTAATGGTAATGAAGCAATTTGTGCGCGGCATAACATCAAGCTGAAATATGGCATGCTATTTTAAAGAGATTATAAATAATGTAAAATAGTTACAAGGGTTGCTAAATCTATTATCTGGATACAATGTGAATGTCAGCAGTCCAGCAAGAAGAAAAAATGAACTTTGTGTGCCCTATAATGAAAGTCTTTAAGTGTTTTTTTTTTTTTTTTTTTTTTTTTTATATCCTACAGTTAGGAGTTCCATTGTAAGAGACCTGTTTAAGACTAAGGCCCCATGGGATGTCCTGCAGCAAAAAAGCGCTATGGAAAAACCGCGGCGGTAGCGCATCACGATTCTTCCCAGAGCGCTTTAGACAGAAAGTTTGCAGCATTTCGAACTTTCTGTTACAATTATACCTATGGAGAAACCACCAGCGTTTCCATAGGTATAATTGATAGGCTGTGATTTCCAAAACCCATGGGGCCGGAGCCTAAGGCATTTTTGAGCTACATCTGTATGTAAGAATCACATAGATGGTCCACATGGTCACAGAAACAAAGCAGAGAAAAACGATAAATAGATAAATCAAGACATAAAAACTGATGAGGGCGGGTTTTCACCTGCGCCCGGTCTCTGCTTTGCAGGTTTCCATCTTCTGCCTGAGAAATGGGACAGGAGACGGAAACCATCAGTCAGTTTTCAAACCCATTATTTGAATGGGTTTGCAAAGTGACCGCCCGTGAGCAGTTTGTGCCTGTCCGAGGCGAAACCGTTTTTTTTAACCGGACACAAAGTCGGACATACAGGACTTTGTATCCGGTTAAAAAAACATGGTTTTGCCACGGAGAGGCGCAAGATGCTTACGGGCGGACACTGACTGCTGGGTTTCCATCTCTTGTCCAGTTTCTCGGGCAGAAGACGGAAACCCACAAAGTGGAGACCAGGCGCAGGTGTGAACCCGCCCTGACTTGACAAGGGGAGATGTAAGTTCCCAAATTATATATAGGTTTTTTTTCCTGTTCATATATCTATCTCTAGGCAGTTGGGATCATAAATCAGTAATATACAGCATCATTTGCAGAATATCTTATTTGGAGAATATAAGGCAGCATATTTCTTATACTCATACATTCTGTAGTTCCTTTTTGGCTGTCTGCAAGTTCTTTGCACATGTCCGGAATCCTCCTTAGGCACCGAAAAATCCTTCTAGTGTGACAAAGAGAAGAGGGGGATGGGAACGCTGCTTCAGTGTTTCAGTAAACAGCATGACGGGGAGAGAGAGGATGAAGAGTAGCAGGAGGTAGACATCTAACTGGTTCACAGCACACACTAGGATGAGTCCATGGACTTGGTAAACAATAACAGATTATATGTGCATTTACATAAAGAAGCTTAGGAAGGGGACAGACCCTAAATATTTAAGCTAGAGATAACATATCAGCAAGAGATTATATTTGCTGTTTTGTGTGGATGTGTTTATTTTTCTTTTATTTTGGAATTTTCGAAACCTTTTAAGATCCATTTAATATTCTCCACTAGTGTATAAATGTAATTTCTTATGATATTGCATATAATATAATACGGAGGTAATTTCTTTTCAGAAAACCGGTTGTCAAATCACTGAATGCACGGTTATACTTGTACAGCATCTCAGCCTGTAATTTAGCCAGGATAAAAATCCGTAAGATATCTAACCTCTGATTGATGTCAGACTAAAAGACTTAAGGCCATAAATGTCTTAGACATAGCCTGTCTCAAAGATGAGCATTATATGACTTTATTGTAAATCCTATTGACTGGCTGACAGGGTATGCTCCCAAATGTACAAAGACTGAATGAAACAAGATGTGCTATCTAAGTAATGTTTTTTGCCATAACAAATAAGTTTCCAACTATCACAAAGTATCTTGAGGATTCTACCTGATGTTTTCATCTTTGACTATTGTAGTCATTTCCTGCTAGGAAACAGTAGACTCCAAGACAGTCTATGCAGGATAATCAAGTAACATACTTGCTCTAGGCCAATCTCTTTTCTGATATCTTACATGTTACTGCGCTTCGGCTTTTTGAGCTATTTTTTACATCAAAGAATATTATTATGCCTGGCCAATTATTTTCTCAATCAGTCAGAGCCATATAAACTATTAGATCATTGTTCAGTAAAGCAATACAAGTCATTTACACATTGTGTAATGCTTTCTATATAATACCATTGTCTTCTTTGATAGCATTACAGTTTCTACCTATCATTGTTATGAATGCAACAACTTTCAGTAAAGATATGCTTGAGCACGTTCACTGTTTCACACTCCTGCCTTCTTTCAGTATTAGAGCATCACATCTGATCTCGGAATTTATATTTATTTTAAATATTTTCTCCTGTACATAGTTCAATTTGAAAGTGTCTGTCACATTTTTCTTTCCAATCTAATCTTAAATCTACACATATTAAGGTCTCAGGAGCTGAATTACTAATGCAATCCAGACATATATAACTATGAGCATAGATGTTCTCAGAACAAGAGTGAATGCATGAAAGAATGAACATTTTAATAAAATAAAATTCATATTTTTACATTTTAATAAATTATTATCATCAGCGATCAACACCGTCTTCAGATAAGAAAGAAATATTTTATTGAAAAGCATTGAGGTATAATGACAAGCAAGGTAGTGCCTTCGAAAAATGTTACTTTTTAACCCCTTCTTTAGGAAGATGAGATATATATATATATATATATATATACACACATATATATATACACACATATATATATATATATATATACTGTATATATATATATATCTATCTATATATATATATATATATATATATATATAGTCTTTATATATATGTATAGTGTCTATTTAAAGTTACAAAAGTCTCCCCCCTTAATAAATGAACATCTTCCGCTAATTAGATGCATTCAAATATATATATATATATATATATATATATATATATATATATATATATATATATATATATATTATGTATTTAATTACCATAAGATGCTCATTTATTAAGGGGGGAGACAGCTTTTGTAAATTTAAATAGTCGCTGTCCTATTAAACTGTTAGAATTTGTCCTAGAATATAAATAGAACAGGTTGTATGCTGCTTGAGACATGCATGGGATGAATGGGAAAGGTAATACAGTATATTATTCTTGTTAGCAATACAGGATTTTAAAGGTACAGACTGCCACTGCACCATCAGCAGGTTATTGGGGTCCAGCAAGGTAGAGATGTTCCACAGTCAGCTGCTGATCCTGAAGTCACAGCCCATGCCTCCAACTGACTAAGCAATAGGTGGTCAAATTTTTTTGTAAAAAGAATCTTCAAATAAATTATCCTTAACCCATTAACTGCTATGATCCCCAATTGGGGATCAGATACTTTAATCTACCTACAAACGCCATCTGTCATTGAGGAATAGAAACAGGACAAACACCTGCTCCAACACTATGTCGCCTGTGATGGGAAACCTAAACTGATCACGTGCATGCATTGCCTTGTGCAGACGAGGTCATTTTCATGGTACAGTTCCCATATTATTGGGGGGGAAAAGGTAGTTAATGGGTTAATGAAAAAACGGAGAACTTGCCATAGGGGCACCTTTTGGAGGCTGTGCTTTATAGAACAATGCCTGGTTTTCAAGAAAACTAAATGACATCAGGAATTAAAGCCAAAACATTCTATCTCCTCAAAAGGGAAGAGAGACCTATACATAGAGATGTTAATACTTTTCATCAGTGTGAAGCAGGGTCGTCCTGGTTGGATAGGTGAGAGACCATAGATGTGGGTCAGATTGGGTACTCCTTAGGAGAACTTTCTTGCATGTTCTTTCCCCAAAATTATTGACACAACATGTATAATCTGTAAGACTCTATCAACTGAAAGGTGGCCAGCAAAAACCAATGTATTTGACCCTTCACTTAACCAGCCAGAACCCTGCTGCACATTGATGAGAGTCAGTAACCCTGAAACATCTGTCTGTGGATGAGTCTATCTTACTTTTAGTTTGTCTTTAATTCAAGATCATGTCATCTACTGTAGGTTTCTTGTAAACCAGGCTTTGATCTAAAGAGAGCTGGAGATTAAGTTTTTGTTTTTGTAATTTTTTTTAGCATTCGATGACGTCTAAATATGACATCAGTTAAATTGTAATACACAGATGGAGTCTGTAGACCATGAGTTTGTACAATTTAGTAATATGGATCCATAGGCAATATATGTACCATTGTATAGCGCATCTACAGTATATGGCATTGTATTACAGAGGTGTTCTTCCTTAGAAGTAGCACTTCAGAGATAGAATACCTCCACAATAAGGCATCTGATGGAGCTTGGCAAAACTGAGTCCATCAGAAAAATAACCTAGCTATATGCATTTTGAGATATGGTGGTACAGTATTGACATATACTGTAATCATTGCAGTATTAAGGCTCTTTATACTGAACACACTAATTTATACAGAAAAATAACCTTTTATAGGGGTGGCCTGCTCAAAGAAAAATATTATATCTATATATAGAATCCATATTTCAAAATGAAACACGTATGACATCAATTGCGCTTGTTTTCATAATTCAGCGATTAATTCATTTCTTGATTCTACCTACAATGACTGGTACAAATATGGAATGCCACTTACTTGGCTGGACTAATATTGCAGAGGATCATTAATAACAATACAAACACAAAACAGAAAGGAAGAAAATGAATTACATCTCTTTTAAGAGTCTAAATGCTGGCCATGTAGCCTGATGAGCCATGGTTGACAGACAGTAATAAATTGGTTATATTCATCACTTTTACTGTCTGACAGATTCTCCATTACACACATTTTATGATTCTTTTCACTACTTCCCAACAGAAGAAACTCTGCTCCTTTCATTGTGAAGCGGTGTAATTACAAGTTCCCATGTGTCTTCTTATGATTATATTCTTAACATATGAGTTCATTCCCTGGCAGTTGCTTAATTTCTTATACAAAGTGTTTTTGTCAGCTGTACCACTCTTCTCCCACTCTCCCCATTAATCCACACACCAAAACCAAATGTTCACATGTAGTTGGTATGATCCCAGAGTGATGATAAAACCCAACCTGGATACTTAACTCAGAATTAACCTTAAAGCAATTAAACAGCTGACAACATTATCATATAACAAGTCTAAGTAAAATAAGCCACAATAAGGTTCAATTTAGGCATTTAGGCACTTAGAGCAATGTTTTTGCCGCATTTAAAAGCTTTTCTGGTTGTATTATGGGTGCAGAGACCAACTGTGTCAAATCTTTACATAGAGAAGATCACGAGTCAACAATGCTCGGGGAACATTACCTATCTGACTGCATTGTTTTGTCGAAGACGGATAGTGCCATAGGGCTGTATTCCAGGCTGACCTAGGTCCATTGGTTCTTACCTTTGGACCAGTTTGGGGAGGCTTTTTCTGTTCCAGCATGACTGTGTTTGATGTCAGAATTTGCAACAGACAAAAGACAGCATGTATTAACAAAGCAAAAATAATTTGTCGAGTGAAAATCTTCTTTGCTTGTAATACAGTATAAACAATCTCTAAGTTATACTACATATTAATATTTTTATTTATATTGCATCACTACTTTGGTATGTAATATAATTAAAAATCTAATACTTTTATCAAACTTTGTAAGGCCTCATTCACATCTGCGTCAGTAATACGTTCGGGGGAGTCCGCATGGGGACCCCCCCCGAATGGACTACCGAACGCATTTGCAAGTGGTGTGCAGTGAAAGCACACAGATCCCCATAGACTATGATGGTGCTAGCCGTGAGATCTCCACATGGAACATGCGGACAGGAAAGTACTTTACAATCTACTTTCTTGTCCGCATGATTCATGCGGGCAGTGGGCTGCAAGCACATGGAACCCATTATAGTTTATGGGGTCCGTTTGCTTTCACTGCACACTGCATGCAAATGCATTTGGTAGTCCGTTCAAGGTTCTCCATGCAGACTCCCCGAATGGATTACCAAACGCAGATGTGAACCAAGAGTTAGCCCACCTGTAATCCCAACTCTCTAAGGCAAACGCAACTTAAGTTATGTCAAAGTGAAGCAACAAGTATGTCCATAGAAAAAATGGTAAGCATTGGACACAAACTCAGATTTTAACCATGTACTGTGCTGACACTTGCTTTAACACATGTTAAAGTTCCCTAAATATTATCCTTTTTTTTGGAAAGGCATTTGCCTGTATTGATGAATTGTAAATGCTACAGAATTCTTGTTATTTGGGAGACAAACTTTTTACTGTGAGCCTAGTTGAAAAGTGAAGAAGAATTGGTTTCTCAAAAAAATCCATAAAAAATTATCCCTTTATGGGAGCAGATGTGAAATCAAAATGATTTAGGTTTTTTTATGCCAACAGTATTGCACCAGCAGTGCAGTAAAGTGGGATGTGATGGGCCAGGCTGCAGGTAATCTCTGGTTGAGTGGTGGCAGTGGATCATCAGAGATGAATAACACATCCATCCTGCACTTTGAACATCACTGAAATACCTCATGTTACAGCCAACAGTACCAGCATTGTAAGGTGTTCACCTATTTGCTGATGGGCTGTGAGGTGATATCAGGTGATGCCAGAATGCCATGTGTCTTTTGTATTTTCATTGCTTAATAATGTCATGGTGTCAATTTTAGTTAATCTGAAATTGTCTGTTAGAGTTGTGATGTCTGCTGTTGCCCCTTTAAGTCTGCCAGGTCCACAGAGATGAATTCCCCTTTAAGAAACTGCTTTCATTTATGTGCCAAACCAGGTCTTTATAATCCCCTTCATTTCTCACTTCCATGCCAGCTACTGGTTTTCACCCTGGTTTTGGTTCCCATCCCTGTTGCTTTCTGTTTGCTGTTTGTGTTTCTCTGGCTCTGACCATTGAACTGTGTACCTGGGCTTTTCTTTGGATTGTAACTCTGATGAATATACTCTCTCTAGTATTTGACTCTGGCCACATACATGGACTTCTCCTTCCATCACTAGCTCCTGTACTTTGCTGCCATCTCCACTGCTGACCCTGCTCTGCCATTTACTCTTCTTCTGGTGCGTGGCTTGTTATTCTGCTCCCAGGCTTCTGCTTGCAGTTAATCAATTTGTGGCACATTGCTCTGTATTATCAACTCTGGTCTGGGATTCTGCCAAGTCCACCTCCACCAGTAGGAGCTCTGGTAAAAATGTCCTGTGACTGGCTTTGGCTCATACTGGATGCTTAGTTTGGTTACGGTTGTAGTTTGGTTGCTGTTTCTCCGCTAACGGTCAATCAGTTCTGCTGCTTCTCTCTATTCTGACTACTCTGGTCCCAGTACCTGCATCTGAGCTCCTAACATTGTCACTTATTTGTATTCATTATATACCAAACAATTTTGTGTATTCAGGTTGAACCCAGCTCAGAGTGAATTGGTTCACTCTTCTCTATTCATGTCTTAATAAAATTTCTTATTTTTGGAGTGTGGTCAAAAATGAACAGGAACAAATTAAAAGGATTTTTTGTATGATATAAAACTTTGTACCATTTTGCGCTTGCAACAAGATCTCTACCAATATTGTAATTCAAAGAACTATATATTAGGTTCCTGATCCTATGATAAAAAGATCATACTGAAGGTACTGTATGTTCAAAGAAAAAAAATCTTTTGAATCTAAATATGGATGGGAAAATGTCCAACTGAAAGGACCTGTAAGAATATGGCAGAATTTAAGAATTTTAATGATTTTGAAACTGCACCTTAATTGAAAGTGACATAATGTAAGTGTCAAGATATTATATAACAGAAAGGATGATAGCTGTTGATGAAAGTGTCAAAAATATACAAAGAAAATTCTATAGCTATGATACTAATGAGACTAGTGAGCAGTAGGTACGCTATAAAAGAAAATAATAAAACTGCAGATATTTATTTTTATTTGCCATGTACAAAAGTAGATACATAAAGGGAAAAAAACACTCAGATCATAGTAAAACCTAACATGGGGTCACTTAAATGAAAAAAGAAAAGTATGAAATTGATAATGAAGGAAATTATATTTCACTTATGAACCATGATATATATAGCAGATATAGCCATGGTCAAGTATAAGACTTAATTATCATAATTTATTTAAATATCTGGCCAAAAGTCAAACTATGAAAAGCAAATATATGTATAAATTTTGTTTCTTGTCTATGTACTGTATGCCAGTGTTTTGTGGGTCTAGAAACATCAAAAATATGTGTTGGTGTGTGAGGTAAGAGTGGCAGCCAAGTATTGAGTTGGAAAGATTAATTTGTGAATCTAAACTTCTACGAATCACTGGATACACTAACTTAAATGTTTTGTCAAGGCTCTGAAGATAATTGATAATGAACGCCTATCCAGGAAGGTCATCAGGATCAAATCGGTTGAGGTCCAACCCCCGAACCCTGTCCTGATCAGGAGTTTTGGCTGCCAGAGGCCATATACTAGGCATATGCCTGTAAGCATACCTATTCAAGTGAATGGGAGGAGGGCTGCAGTCCGAAACGCTACTACCACAGTATTTTGAGCTGCGTACACTGTATACAGCTTCTGGTCCATACAGTGTAGTGCTGGTGCCTGGGACTATAGCTCCTTTTATTCATCTAAGTAAGAGCAGGCTGCTTTTGGCCATGTGATTTGAATATGGCTTCCAGCGGCTGAAATGCTTGAATGAGATGGGAATCTGAGTGTTGTACTATGACTGATCTGGTAGTGATGACTAGAGATGAGCGAACACTAAAATGTTCGAGGTTCGAAATTCGATTCGAACAGCCGCTCAATGTTCGTGTGTTCGAACGGGTTTCGAACCCCATTATAGTCTATGGGGAACAGATACTCGTTAAGGGGGAAACCCAAATCCGTGTCTGGAGGGTCACCAAGTCCACTATGACACCCCAGGAAATGATGCCAACACCTCTGGAATGACACTGGGACAGCAGGGGAAGCATGCCTGGGGGCATCTAACACACCAAAGACCCTCTATTACCCCAACATCACTGCCTAACAACTACACACTTTCCACATTCAAAAAAACCTCTATCAAAGTGGGAAAATACCTGGAAACCTTCTTTACTCCCCAAATGGATGGACACAAACCCCAATTTAAGCTCAACAAACAGTAACAACCACCCCTTTAAATCACGTTCCCCATGACAACCACAAATGGAATAGGCAATGGGAATTCCAAAAGCCCTCACCCTTAACTGTCATTTTGAGTGTGTGTGTGTGTGTGTGTGTGTGTGTGTGTGTGTGTGTGTGTGATGTGGTAAGACCTTCCAAAATTCACTTTTCTAGCCCTTAACATGAGCCCTTCCAAACAAAGTTACATGACCTTAAGCTGAGCTACCAGCAGAGATTGAGGCCCTTGGCATGAGTAGAGCCTTGCACCAGCAGTGTTTTTGGCACTTAGGGTGAGTTGAGCCTTGTACCAGCGTGTGTCCCTTAACATCAGGCGGGCCCTAAGTTCTGCGCTTTGCACAAAAGTTCCACATTAACTAGGCTGAATGGTACAAAGATTAGTAGGCCCGAGAACCAGGAACAGGTCTTGCAATGGCTGTCGGATAACGCTTAAAGCACATTGTCCACCAGCCAGTCAGCCTCTACCTCCTCTTACCCAACAGTCTTGTCCTCCTTCCACCCAAAATTCCCAATCTTCTCAGAACAATAACCCCAACTGTCCCTGCTCCCCAGAGCTGTTCTCCCTTCCTTTGACTGTACCGCAACCTGCCCCTCCATTTCGCGATTCCACGGACCTAACAGACGAGTATCTGTGTCCAGATGCTCAAACACTAGAGTCTCCTCCATTCCATCTCCGGTCGATTTGGTGGCGGATGACCAGCAACCCACCCTCATCGACGACGATGAGACGCAGTTGCTGTCAGGGCAGCCAGTTGACATGCGCATTGTGCAGGAGGAGGAGGCGAGACAGGAGTTGGAAGAGGAGGTGGTGGACGACGAGGACACCGACCCCACCTGGACAAGGCAGATGTCAAGCTGGGAAAGTAGTGTGGATGTTGAGGCAGGTGCAGCACCAAAAAGGGTAGCTAGAGGCAGAGACATGTCCAGAGGCAGAGGTCAGCTGCTTTGCCGAAGCCAGGCCAGACCCGGAATGTCCGAAGATGTTCCCTTTTGTACCCAGCCCAGAAAAACTCCCCCATCGAGGGCACGTTTCTTGAAGGTGTAGAGTTTTTTCAAGGAATGCGCCGAGGACAGATATAGTGTCGTCTACACAATTTGCCTCTCGAAATCGAGTAGGGGCCCTGAGAAGAGCAACCTGTCCACCACTTCAATGCACCGTCATTTGGAATCCAAGCAATGGAATCAGTGGCAGGCAGCAACGGCAGGACAAACGTCGCCCGCCGTTCATGCCACTGCCTCTGCTCACAGTGCTGGCGATGCACTCCAGAGGACGAGCCAGGACATCACTTCATCTGCCTCACCACTTTGTTGACTTCTCCCTCATCCTCCCCTGTTTCTGTCTTATCTCCTTCTCCTGCACCATCAAAGGCACCATCAGGCGCTTCTTTACAACAACCCACCATCTCTCAGACATTGGAGCGCCGGCAGAAATACACCGCTAACCACCCACCCACGCAAGCCTAGAACGCCAACATCGCTAAACTGCTGGCCCAGGAGAGGTTGGCGTTCCGGCTTGTTGAAACTCCCGCCTTCCCGGACCTGATGGCAACTGTGGCACCTCACTATGCCGTCCCTAGCCGTCTCAACTTCTCCCGGTGTGGCGTCCCCGCCTTGCACCAGCACGTGTCACTCAACATCAGGTGGGCCCTTAGTTCCGCGCTTTGCTGCAAGGTCCACTTGACCACCGACACTTGGACAAGCGCCTGTGGTCAGGGATGCTGCAGTGCTTATCTTTAATGACAGGCAGGGTGAATGTGGTGGAGTCTGTTCCCCGGGTGCAAACTGGGGTGGCCTATCTCCTCTCCCAGGCCAAAATTCATGGCAGGAGTAGACTGAAACCCTACGACGCTGCAACCTCCACCACAGCTACTAGCGGCAAACGCTAAAACACTGGTGTGGGGAGACGTCAGCAGGCGGTGCTGAAGCTCATCAGCTTGGGGGACAGACAGCACAGTGCCTCCGAGGTCAGGGATGCCATCCTGGCTGAGATGGCATTTTTTTTTCCCTGCTACACCTGGGGCCTGGCATTTTTACGCCTGTGATAATGGCTGGAACCTGGTAGCGGCTCTGGAGCTTGCCAGCCTCCAACACGTTCCATGTTTGGCCCACGTCTAACCTAGTGGTGCAAAGTTTTTTAAAAACATACCCAAATGTACCGAAGCTACTGTTGAAAATGCGGCGCTTGTGCGCCCACTTTTGCAAGTGCACAGGAGTCGCTGCTAGCCTAAAAACACTCTAGCAAGGCCTACATCTGTCCAAACACAGGCTGTTGTCCGTCATTCACACACGCTGAAACCCTACAATACCATATCTTGAGCAGGGTGTGTGAGCTGCACAGACCTTTGATGGAGTTCCATCTACAAAACCCAAGGGTTCCTCAAAGTCAGCAACCAAAGTTTCTGCACCATGAGTTTCCAGGGGTGGCAGAGTTATGGCTAGGGGAAGAGGCATGGATAGGGATGATGTGTAGGGGCAAAAGCAGTGTGGATGTGGAGGCAAGCTAAGCAGCAAAAACTGGGGGTACAAGCTAAGGCATGGACTGGGGTGATGTCTAGGGGCAAAAGCAGTGTGGATGTGGAGGCAAGCTAAGCAGGAAAAACTGGGGATACAAGCTAAGGCATGGACTGGGGTGATGTCTAGGGGCAAAAGCAGTGTGGATGTGGAGGCAAGCTAAGCAGGAAAAACTGGGGGTACAAGCTAAGGCATGGACTGGGGTGATGTCTAGGGGCAAAAGCAGTGTGGATGTGGAGGCAAGCTAAGCAGGAAAAACTGGGGGTACAAGCTAAGGCATGGACTGGGGTGATGTCTAGGGGCAAAAGCAGTGTGGATGTGGAGGCAAGCTAAGCAGGAAAAACTGGGGGTACAAGCTAAGGCATGGACTGGGGTGATGTCTAGGGGCAAAAGCAGTGTGGATTTGGAGGCAAGCAAAGCAGGGAAAATGGTGGCTAGAGGCAAAGGGATGTCCATAGGCAGCAAGGGCAAAGATGCAAAACTCTCCCGTTTCAAGAATTTTCCTGACTTGTTTCCCCACAAAACATTCCTGGGAGGAGGGCTGAAACACCACCCTCCTCCTCCTCCGCTGTTAGATTTACCCCAGCTACGAGCTGAAAACGCTGCAACACTGGTGTGGGGAGACGTCAGCAGGCTGGGCTGAAGCTCATCAGCTTGGGAGACGGACAGCACACTGCCTCTGAGGTCAGGGATGCCATCCTGGATGAGATGGCAATTTGTTTATCCCCGCTGCCCCTGGGGCCAGGTTTTTTAGCTTGTTGGAGGGCTCTGGAGCTTGCCAGCCTCCAACACGTTCCATGCCTGGCCCACATGTTCAATGTAGTGGTGCAATGATTTTTAAAAACATACCCCAAATTAGCTGAGCTAAGGGTGAAAGTGCGGCACTTGGACACCCACTTTCCCAAGTCTACAGTACCTGGAGCTAGCCGCAATACACTCCAGCAAGGCCTACATCTGCCTGAAGCACCTACTGTTGTGCGAGGTCACCACACGCTCTAACCCTAGATACCGTATGTTCAGCAGGGTGTGTGAGCAGCAGAGACCTTTGATGGAGTACCAGCTACAAAACCCAAGGGTTCCTCAGAGTCAGCTCCCTCACTTTCTGCACCATGAGTTTCCATGGGTGGCAGACTTATGGCTAGAGGCACAGGCATGGATAGGGGTGATGTGTAGGGGCAAAAGCAGTGTGGATGTGGAGGCAAGCTAAGCAGCAAAAACTGGGGGTACAAGCAGCCGGTGACATCATCACTGACAAGCACAGCTGTCTGTCAGCTGACAGGCTGACTTTCACCAAAATGAACAGACAATGGATAGACTCATCATATACATGTCAGTTACATGACAAATTTAGTGCAATTTGCAAGTCCAAGATGGTTTGGAGATCTGCGGAGAGGAATCTCACCACCTCTTGCGGGTGCCATCATTTGGAAGGCAAGCCCTGGGCTCAGTGGGTGAGAGCAAGCGCAGGATAATCGTCGTTTGGCCTGGCGGCCACTGCCTCTTCCACTGTTGACAGGGCTGGCGCTGCAGTCCAGACCAGGAGCCAGGACACCTCCACATCTGCCTCTGACACTTTGGGGAGTTCACCCTTATCCTCACCTTTTCCTGCCATTTCTCCTTTTGCCCGCGCCATCATGCGCCTCTTCCCAGCAACTCCCCATCTCCCAAGCCTTTCATTTCATGCTAAAGTACAGCGCAACCCACCCACATGCCCAAGGCTTCAACGGCCTCATCTCAAGAAATCTGGCCCAGGAGATGTTGGAATCCCGGCTGGGGGACACTCTGCCCTTTTTGGGCAGAGTGTCTACTGCGCCACCGCACTGTGCCGTCCACACCAGCACTTTCCCCCAAACATGAGGCGGTCCCTAAATTCAGCGCTTAGCCCTAAAGTTCCATGTGACCAGTTACGAATGGACAAGTGCATGCGGACAGGGACGCTACCTTTCAATTTGGGCACAGTGGTTGAATGTAGTTGAGGCGTGGACCGGGTCGCAAAATGTGGTGGCCTGACTTGTCTCCCCACACAACATTCCTGGGAGGAGGGCTGAAACACCACCCTCCTCCGCTGTTAAATTGACCCCAGCTACGAGCTGGAAACGCTGCAACACTGGTGTGGGGAGACGTCAGCGGGCCGTGCTGAAGCTCATCAGCTTGGGGGCCAGACAGCACACTGCCTACAAAGTGAGTCATGCCATCCTCGATGAGACGGCAATGTGGTTTTTGCCACTGCACCTGGGCCCAGGCATGTTGTCATGTGTGATAATGGCCGTAACCTGGGATTGGCTCTGTAGCTTGGCAGCCTGCAACATATTCCATGCCTGGGCCACGTTTTTAACTCATTGCTGCTAATCTTTTGAAAAAGGTACCCCAATGTTCCTGAGCTACTGGTGAAAGTGTGGCGCTTGTGCGGATAGTTTTTAAAGTGTATAGTTGCCGCTGCTAGCCTCTATGCACTCCTACAACGCCTGTACCTGCTGGAACAACGGCTGTTGTGCGACGTCTCCACACTGCTGGCACTAAACATATCATGTGTTGAGCAGAGTGTGTGAGCAGCACAGACCTTTGATGTAGTTCCAACTCCAAAACCCTCGGGTTCGTCAAAGTCAACTCCCTCAGTTGCTCAACCATGAGTGGCCATGGGTGGCAGACTTATGTGAAATCCCATCCCATCCATTGCACTGGACACGAAACATTAGCATGCGCTCAGCACAACTTCGGATATGGCAGATGCGTTAAGCAGGGTGCAGGGTACAACACAGACCAGGCCCGAGCACCAGGAACAGGTGTTAGAAATACTGCAGCATCTGCCATTTCCTTCCAATTTTGGGGTTTGGGACCCGCCACCGACTTGTCTGGACCTAAGTGGGGATCATGAGACACAGTTGCCATCAAGGCAAGCTGTGGTCATGTGCGGTTTGCAGTAAGGGGGCAGTGCGCAATTGGAAGAGGAGTTGGTGGATGACGAGGCCACCGACCCCACATGGACAGGGGTGATGTCTAGGGGCTAAAGCAGTGTAGATGTAGAGGGAAGCTAAATCAACAAAAAACCTGGGTAGAAGCAAAGGCATAAACTGGGGTGATGTTTAGGGGTGAAAGCAGAGTAGATGTGGAGGGAAGCTAAGCAGCAAAAACAGTGGGTAGAAGCAAAGGCATGCAAAACTCTACCCTGTTGGAAGACTTATTCCTAGGTCTGGAACACGTTAATGGCCCCCCTGGACAAATTACTGCCACTCAGGGGCCTAGTGTCACCAGGAGGGACAAGTATAGGCGCATGTTGTGGGAATACCTGGCCGACACCAGCTCTGTCCTCTCCGATCCCTCTGTGCTCTACAGCCTAAACTTATTTTCTCATCTTTTTTTCTGAACTGCACATCTCTTGCCTGCTTCCTTTGGGATCTTAGAAATGGTGGTCCACTTCCACAGATGGTAACTTCAATAGACAGTGTAACGGGAGTAGCTGAGGGATCGCTGTCTTAACCACTTTTTGGCACAAAATTAACTTCCAAAGCCAAATATGGTGCAAGTATATGATGCAAGGACACCTACACACCTATCTCTGACACATTGGGGAGTTCACCCTCATGCGCCCTTTTGGCCTGCACCATCATGCGCCTCTTCCCAGCCACTCCACATTTCCCAAGCTTTTCATTGCAGGCAGAAGTACAATACAACCCACCCCCATGCCCAAGCCTGTAACAGCCTCATCGATAAACTGCTGGCCCTGGAGATGTTGGTGTTTGTTTATGCTTCTGGAGACCCAGGCCTTCCGTCAGCAGATGGCAGCTGGGGCACCTCCCTATGCTGGGCCTAGCCGTTACTACTTCTCTTGGTGTGCTGTCTCTGCCTTGCGCCTGCATGTGTCCCATAACATCAGTCGGGCCCAGAGCTCTGCGCTTTGCTGCAAGGTCCACTTGACCACCGACACATGGACAAGCGCCTGTGGTCAGGGATGCTGCAGTGCTTATCTTTAATGACAGGCAGGGTGAATGTGGTGGAGTCTGTTCCCCGGGTGCAAACTGGGGTGGCCTATCTCCTCTCCCAGGCCAAAATTCATGGCAGGAGTAGACTGAAACCCTACGAAGCTGCAACCTCCACCCCAGCTACTAGCGGAAAACACTGTAACACTGGCATGGGGAGATGTCAGTAGGCCGTGCTGAAACTGATCAGCTTGGGGGACAGACAGCACAGTGCCTCCGAGGTCAGGGATGCCATCCTGGCTGAGATGGCATTTTTTTTTCCCTGCTACACCTGGGGCCTGGCATTTTTGCGCCTGTGATAATGGCTGGAACCTGGTAGCAGATCTGGAGCTTGCCAGACTCAAACACGGTCCACGCATGGCCCACGTTTTCCAACTTGTTGGTGCCATGTTTCTTTGAAACCTACACCATTGTGCCTGATATACAGGTCAAAGTGGGGCCATTTTCGTAAGTGAGAACTAGCCTCTGCTAGGCAGAAAACATTCAGAGCACACTCCTCTCATCTTCGCACCGTTGGCTGGCGGAGGAAGACGAGGGGGTTGGAGTGGCATCTGATGTCCCTATCCCACACGAGGCTAGAGGGTGCACTTCAGTGCATCCCATTGCTTCACCACAAATGGTGTGAAGGGGAGTGGAAAATGGAGGAAATGGAGAGTGACCCTTACAGTTGGGGCCAGCAAAGGCATGCCAAGTAACACACTGGCACACATGGCTGACTTCATCTTGGGTTGCTTTTCAACACATATTTCACATCATGAAGAACAAATAATACTGGATTTTTTCAAGCCTCGAACCCCGGTCTAGGTCTAATGTCTGTTCCTTTCTTATATTAGGGGAGAGGGAAAAAAAATTACTTCAGTGATACGTTTAGCGTACATAGACTGACTATTAATGTGTATCCCACTTAGTGTTGTTAGGGTTACACACCGTCACAACCTGGCTAAAGCTTCTATAGCTGTTAATAAAGTCAACATAACTTTACGGTATCCAAAAAGACAGCTGGTACCGACAGAGAGCAAGACAAATGTCACCCAAAGCTGTGAGCTCTGAACACCCACAGTGACTTTGGCGTCATCATCATTATAAGGGAGTGGGTGGTAATAAATAACTTGGCAGTGCCTAAAACCCAAAAAGCTTATACAACTATATTTACATTAAGATACACAAATGAAACTTTTCAGTAGCATGTCATGAGACAAGCTGATAAGCTCTTCCTTTGTGCAGTGCTATTTGAAAGTTAAACGCTGCCTTTATTTTAATTCTGGAGAAGGTGCAGACATTAGATTTAGAACATGTTGTCTTCATTGTCCAAATCCTCTATATAGGTAACGCGTTTTTCGGGCCGAGCTGTCTGGGAACGAGCTGGTGCAGCACTGACAACCTGGGTGAATATGGCAAGAGCCTGAGATGTAGGGTGAATGAATCCCCAAATTATTTGTGGAATTCCCAGTGAGACAATGGCACTGTATACCAGTATTAAAAATTGTGGGTGCACATAACCCCCATATATTCTTTGAATTCCCAGTCAGACAATGGCACTGTATACCAGTATTAAAAATTGTGGGTGCACATAACCCCCATATATTCTTTGAATTCCCAGTCAGACAATGGCACTGTATACCAGTATTAAAAATTGTGGGTGCACATAACCCCCATATATTCTTTGAATTCCCAGTCAGACAATGGCACTGTATACCAGTAGTAAAAATTGTGGGTGCACATAACCCCCATATATTCTTTGAATTCCCAGTCAGACAATGGCACTGTATACCAGTATTAAAAATTGTGGGTGCACATAACCCCCATATATTCTTTGAATTCCCAGTCAGACAATGGAACTGTATAGCAGTAGCAAAAATTGTGGGTGCACGTCACCCCAATATATTCTTTGAATTCCCAGTCAGACAATGGCACTGTATACCAGTAGTAAAAATTGTGGGTGCACATAACCCCCATATATTCTTTGAATTCCCAGTCAGACAATGGCACTGTATACCAGTATTAAAAATTGTGGGTGCACATAACCCCCATATATTCTTTGAATTCCCAGTCAGACAATGGCACTGTATACCAGTATTAAAAATTGTGGGTGCACGTAACCCCCATATATTCTTTGAATTCCCAGTCAGACAATGGCACTATATACCAGTATTAAAAATTGTGGGTGCACATAACCCCCATATATTCTTTGAATTCCCAGTCAGACAATGGCACTGTATACCAGTATTAAAAATTGTGGGTGCACATAACCCCCATATATTCTTTGAATTCCCAGTCAGACAATGGCACTGTATACCAGTATTAAAAATTGTGGGTGCACATAACCCCCATATATTCTTTGAATTCCCAGTGAGACAATGGAACTGTATAGCAGTAGCAAAAATTGTGGGTGCACGTCACCCCAATATATTCTTTGAATTCCCAGTCAGACAATGGCACTGTATACCAGTAGTAAAAATTGTGGGTGCACATAACCCCCATATATTCTTTGAATTCCCAGTCAGACAATGGCACTGTATACCAGTATTAAAAATTGTGGGTGCACATAACCCCCATATATTCTTTGAATTCCCAGTCAGACAATGGCACTGTATACCAGTATTAAAAATTGTGGGTGCACATAACCCCCATATATTCTTTGAATTCCCAGTGAGACAAAGGAACTGTATAGCAGTATTAAAAATTGTGGGTGCACGTAACCCCCATATATTCTTTGAATTCCCAGTCAGACAATGGCACTGTATACCAGTATTAAAAATTGTGGGTGCACATAACCCCCATATATTCTTTGAATTCCCAGTCAGACAATGGCACTGTATACCAGTATTAAAAATTGTGGGTGCACATAACCCCCATATATTCTTTGAATTCCCAGTGAGACAAAGGAACTGTATAGCAGTATTAAAAATTGTGGGTGCACGTAACCCCCATATATTCTTTGAATTCCCAGTCAAACAATGGCACTGTATACCAGTATTAAAAATTGTGGGTGCACATAACCCCCATATATTCTTTGAATTCCCAGTCAGACAATGGCACTGTATACCAGTATTAAAAATTGTGGGTGCACGTAACCCCCATATATTCTTTGAATTCCCAGTCAGACAATGGCACTATATACCAGTATTAAAAATTGTGGGTGCACATAACCCCCATATATTCTTTGAATTCCCAGTCAGACAATGGCACTGTATACCAGTATTAAAAATTGTGGGTGCACATAACCCCCATATATTCTTTGAATTCCCAGTGAGACAATGGAACTGTATAGCAGTAGCAAAAATTGTGGGTGCACGTCACCCCAATATATTCTTTGAATTCCCAGTTAGACAATGGCACTGTATACCAGTAGTAAAAATTGTGGGTGCACATAACCCCCATATATTCTTTGAATTCCCAGTCAGACAATGGCACTGTATACCAGTATTAAAAATTGTGGGTGCACATAACCCCCATATATTCTTTGAATTCCCAGTCAGACAATGGCACTGTATACCAGTATTAAAAATTGTGGGTGCACATAACCCCCATATATTCTTTGAATTCCCAGTGAGACAAAGGAACTGTATAGCAGTATTAAAAATTGTGGGTGCACGTAACCCCCATATATTCTTTGAATTCCCAGTCAGACAATGGCACTGTATACCAGTATTAAAAATTGTGGGTGCACATAACCCCCATATATTCTTTGAATTCCCAGTCAGACAATGGCACTGTATACCAGTAGTAAAAATTGTGGGTGCACATAACCCCCATATATTCTTTGAATTCCCAGTCAGACAATGGCACTGTATACCAGTATTAAAAATTGTGGGTGCACATAACCCCCATATATTCTTTGAATTCCCAGTCAGACAATGGCACTGTATACCAGTATTAAAAATTGTGGGTGCACGTAACCCCCATATATTCTTTGAATTCCCAGTCAGACAATGGCACTATATACCAGTATTAAAAATTGTGGGTGCACATAACCCCCATATATTCTTTGAATTCCCAGTCAGACAATGGCACTGTATACCAGTATTAAAAATTGTGGGTGCACATAACCCCCATATATTCTTTGAATTCCCAGTCAGACAATGGAACTGTATAGCAGTAGCAAAAATTGTGGGTGCACGTCACCCCAATATATTCTTTGAATTCCCAGTCAGACAATGGCACTGTATACCAGTATTAAAAATTGTGGGTGCACATAACCCCCATATATTCTTTGAATTCCCAGTCAGACAATGGCACTGTATACCAGTATTAAAAATTGTGGGTGCACATAACCCCCATATATTCTTTGAATTCCCAGTCAGACAATGGCACTGTATACCAGTATTAAAAATTGTGGGTGCACGTAACCCCCATATATTCTTTGAATTCCCAGTCAGACAATGGCACTATATACCAGTATTAAAAATTGTGGGTGCACATAACCCCCATATATTCTTTGAATTCCCAGTCAGACAATGGCACTGTATACCAGTATTAAAAATTGTGGGTGCACATAACCCCCATATATTCTTTGAATTCCCAGTCAGACAATGGCACTGTATACCAGTATTAAAAATTGTGGGTGCACATAACCCCCATATATTCTTTGAATTCCCAGTGAGACAAAGGAACTGTATAGCAGTATTAAAAATTGTGGGTGCACGTAACCCCCATATATTCTTTGAATTCCCAGTCAAACAATGGCACTGTATACCAGTATTAAAAATTGTGGGTGCACATAACCCCCATATATTCTTTGAATTCCCAGTCAGACAATGGCACTGTATACCAGTATTAAAAATTGTGGGTGCACGTAACCCCCATATATTCTTTGAATTCCCAGTCAGACAATGGCACTGTATACCAGTATTAAAAATTGTGGGTGCACGTAACCCCCATATATTCTTTGAATTCCCAGTCAGACAATGGCACTATATACCAGTATTAAAAATTGTGGGTGCACATAACCCCCATATATTCTTTGAATTCCCAGTCAGACAATGGCACTGTATACCAGTATTAAAAATTGTGGGTGCACATAACCCCCATATATTCTTTGAATTCCCAGTGAGACAAAGGAACTGTATAGCAGTATTAAAAATTGTGGGTGCACGTAACCCCCATATATTCTTTGAATTCCCAGTCAGACAATGGCACTGTATACCAGTATTAAAAATTGTGGGTGCACGTAACCCCCATATATTCTTTGAATTCCCAGTCAGACAATGGCACTATATACCAGTATTAAAAATTGTGGGTGCACATAACCCCCATATATTCTTTGAATTCCCAGTCAGACAATGGCACTGTATACCAGTATTAAAAATTGTGGGTGCACATAACCCCCATATATTCTTTGAATTCCCAGTGAGACAAAGGAACTGTATAGCAGTATTAAAAATTGTGGGTGCACGTAACCCCCATATATTCTTTGAATTCCCAGTCAGACAATGGCACTGTATACCAGTATTAAAAATTGTGGGTGCACATAACCCCCATATATTCTTTGAATTCCCAGTCAGACAATGGCACTGTATACCAGTATTAAAAATTGTGGGTGCACATAACCCCCATATATTCTTTGAATTCCCAGTGAGACAAAGGAACTGTATAGCAGTATTAAAAATTGTGGGTGCACGTAACCCCCATATATTCTTTGAATTCCCAGTCAAACAATGGCACTGTATACCAGTATTAAAAATTGTGGGTGCACATAACCCCCATATATTCTTTGAATTCCCAGTCAGACAATGGCACTGTATACCAGTATTAAAAATTGTGGGTGCACGTAACCCCCATATATTCTTTGAATTCCCAGTCAGACAATGGCACTATATACCAGTATTAAAAATTGTGGGTGCACATAACCCCCATATATTCTTTGAATTCCCAGTCAGACAATGGCACTGTATACCAGTATTAAAAATTGTGGGTGCACATAACCCCCATATATTCTTTGAATTCCCAGTGAGACAATGGAACTGTATAGCAGTAGCAAAAATTGTGGGTGCACGTCACCCCAATATATTCTTTGAATTCCCAGTTAGACAATGGCACTGTATACCAGTAGTAAAAATTGTGGGTGCACATAACCCCCATATATTCTTTGAATTCCCAGTCAGACAATGGCACTGTATACCAGTATTAAAAATTGTGGGTGCACATAACCCCCATATATTCTTTGAATTCCCAGTCAGACAATGGCACTGTATACCAGTATTAAAAATTGTGGGTGCACATAACCCCCATATATTCTTTGAATTCCCAGTGAGACAAAGGAACTGTATAGCAGTATTAAAAATTGTGGGTGCACGTAACCCCCATATATTCTTTGAATTCCCAGTCAGACAATGGCACTGTATACCAGTATTAAAAATTGTGGGTGCACATAACCCCCATATATTCTTTGAATTCCCAGTCAGACAATGGCACTGTATACCAGTATTAAAAATTGTGGGTGCACATAACCCCCATATATTCTTTGAATTCCCAGTCAGACAATGGAACTGTATAGCAGTAGCAAAAATTGTGGGTGCACGTCACCCCAATATATTCTTTGAATTCCCAGTCAGACAATGGCACTGTATACCAGTAGTAAAAATTGTGGGTGCACATAACCCCCATATATTCTTTGAATTCCCAGTCAGACAATGGCACTGTATACCAGTATTAAAAATTGTGGGTGCACATAACCCCCATATATTCTTTGAATTCCCATTCAGACAATGGCACTGTATACCAGTATTAAAAATTGTGGGTGCACGTAACCCCCATATATTCTTTGAATTCCCAGTCAGACAATGGCACTATATACCAGTATTAAAAATTGTGGGTGCACATAACCCCCATATATTCTTTGAATTCCCAGTCAGACAATGGCACTGTATACCAGTATTAAAAATTGTGGGTGCACATAACCCCCATATATTCTTTGAATTCCCAGTCAGACAATGGCACTGTATACCAGTATTAAAAATTGTGGGTGCACATAACCCCCATATATTCTTTGAATTCCCAGTGAGACAAAGGAACTGTATAGCAGTATTAAAAATTGTGGGTGCACGTAACCCCCATATATTCTTTGAATTCCCAGTCAAACAATGGCACTGTATACCAGTATTAAAAATTGTGGGTGCACATAACCCCCATATATTCTTTGAATTCCCAGTCAGACAATGGCACTGTATACCAGTATTAAAAATTGTGGGTGCACGTAACCCCCATATATTCTTTGAATTCCCAGTCAGACAATGGCACTGTATACCAGTATTAAAAATTGTGGGTGCACGTAACCCCCATATATTCTTTGAATTCCCAGTCAGACAATGGCACTATATACCAGTATTAAAAATTGTGGGTGCACATAACCCCCATATATTCTTTGAATTCCCAGTCAGACAATGGCACTGTATACCAGTATTAAAAATTGTGGGTGCACATAACCCCCATATATTCTTTGAATTCCCAGTGAGACAATGGAACTGTATAGCAGTAGCAAAAATTGTGGGTGCACGTCACCCCAATATATTCTTTGAATTCCCAGTTAGACAATGGCACTGTATACCAGTAGTAAAAATTGTGGGTGCACATAACCCCCATATATTCTTTGAATTCCCAGTCAGACAATGGCACTGTATACCAGTATTAAAAATTGTGGGTGCACATAACCCCCATATATTCTTTGAATTCCCAGTCAGACAATGGCACTGTATACCAGTATTAAAAATTGTGGGTGCACATAACCCCCATATATTCTTTGAATTCCCAGTGAGACAAAGGAACTGTATAGCAGTATTAAAAATTGTGGGTGCACGTAACCCCCATATATTCTTTGAATTCCCAGTCAGACAATGGCACTATATACCAGTATTAAAAATTGTGGGTGCACATAACCCCCATATATTCTTTGAATTCCCAGTCAGACAATGGCACTGTATAGCAGTATTAAAAATTGTGGGTGCACATAACCCCCATATATTCTTTGAATTCCCAGTGAGACAATGGCACTGTATACCAGTAGCAAAAATTGTGGGTGTATATAGCCCCAATTCTATTGCTAGGGGACTTGCAGGGTATTTCTGAGGTGAAGGTGGGGGGGCACACCGTTGGAACGGGGATTTGGGGTGTATATATGGGGTATACGGGAATACACTGTCAGTGTGTTCCATTCAGGATCCTGGGAAAGCTGGGTTGCGGCGATTGAGCCCGTCAGTGCCACGTTACACTGACAAGCTTCTCCCTGGAATTGAAGTTATATGTAAGCCCAATATATTCTTTGAATTCCCAGTGAGACAATGGCACTATATGGCAGTAGCAAAAATAGTGGGTGTATATAGCCCCAATTCTATTGCTAGGGGACTTGCAGGGTATTTCTGGGGTGAAGGTGGGGGGGCACACCGTTGGAACGGGTATCGGGGGTATATATCGGGTATACGGGAATACACTGACAGTGTATTCCATTCAGGATCCTGGGAAAGCTGGGTTGCGGCGATTGAGCCCGTCAGTGCCACGTTACACTGACAAGCTTCTCCCTGGAATTTAGCTCTTATAAGAGCTGTTGGTTGTCTTCTCCTTCCTATCCTAGCCTGTCCCTGCCTACCCAGAATCTAACCCCTAGCTAACTGGACGGAAACCTCCGTCCTCGGTGAATTGCAAGCTCAGAATGACGCGAAGCTGGGCGGCGCTGTTCTTTTAAATTAGAGGTCACATGTTTTCGGCAGCCAATGGGTTTTGCCTACTTTTTTCAACGTCACCGGTGTCGTAGTTCCTGTCCCACCTACCCTGCGCTGTTATTGGAGCAAAAAAGGCGCCAGGGAAGGTGGGAGGGGAATCGAGTAATGGCGCACTTTACCACGCGGTGTTCGATTCGATTCGAACATGCCGAACAGCCTAATATCCGATCGAACATGAGTTCGATAGAACACTGTTCGCTCATCTCTAGTGATGACCTACCTGTGGCTAGGTTATCAACATCAAATACCTTCAAGTTCTGGACAACCCATTTAAGATGAGCTAACATCACTGTTGTTTTCAGGTTTCATTATAGGATCTGAAAGATGGAAAACTAGACTACACTAGAATAGACACCGAGAGTTCACTGTTTGGTAATATGAATTATATAGCAGTTTATTACATAGTAAAATTCCTATTGGATATCTTACCTAATGCATGTGTCATGTATTGTCATATGGTGGTGACAGGCCATCC
This sequence comes from Leptodactylus fuscus, assembly GCF_031893055.1. NCBI lineage: Eukaryota > Metazoa > Chordata > Amphibia > Anura > Leptodactylidae > Leptodactylus > Leptodactylus fuscus. The sequence continues at coordinate 193,573,602 of NC_134266.1, read as the reverse complement.
ACTTTGAAAAGGGCTGAACACTTTCAGACCGATATTGAGAAGCAAATGTGTAGTGTTTGTATAATTAAAAAGATATACAATTTTCCGATATACTATCTGTGTCAATTCCTCATGGTTTTCTAGATTTCGGCTTGCTGTCATTCATTCTGTTACTCTAGTGTTTAAAATTCTAACCACGGTCATGTGATTTACAGTCCATGGTCATGTGATAGATACCCAGGTGCACTGGTGGCCCAGCTCGGGTGCTATAGTGTATTCGGTCACCAGATGGGAAGCCAGCAAGTCAAAACAGGAGTGTACTTTAATGGCTTGTTGCTTTATGTTACTTAGCCTCATATTCCTTCCTATTGAACAAGTTCTGATGATTCGGTTACATGAGCAATTTTAAGGTCAACCTTTCTCGAAATGGGCCCTAAATATTATCCTGCCTCCCAGTCAAAATTGCACATTTAGCCTCTCAATTCCCTTTCAAATGGCAGCCCATTTCAATTAAGTACTTGGGGATACAGATCTCCTCCAACCTCATAATTTCCATTGCTAGGGCTAGTTCACACGTGAGTATAAGGGGAGGTTTTTGACAGTGGATTTCGCGTCCAAAACCTCCCCTTATAATGGTGGTCTATGGAGACCGCCGGGCTTCTGTTCTCCGCTAGCGGCGAGCTGCTGCTAGCGGAGAAAAGAAAGGACATGTCCTTTCTTCAGGCGGAAGCCGCGCAGGCTCAGCCGTGCGGCTTCCGCCCCCGGCAGCTCCCTCCTATGTCGGCTCATTCATTTGAGCCGACAGCAGAGGGTTAAGCCGCGACAGCGATGGTCGCCGCGTCTCTCTCTGTGTCAAAACCCGCGCGGGCAGTTCACGTGTGAACTGGCCCTAACTCTCTCCCCTTACTGGAGAGGACTGCGTCAGACCTGCGGAAATATGGTACCCTAGAGTTATCCTGGTTGAGAAGGATACATTTCTTGAAAATGGATGTTGTCCCATGCTTTCTCTACCTCTTTGAGGCTTATTCATGTACTGCGTTAATTCCCCTCTCATGTTTAGTCAGTCTTCAGTCACTTCGTATAGGTTTTGAACACTAACGCCTCGTAAATGAAATGGGGGGGTTGTGCAAACCCTTATCTGTACTATCAGTTTGTGATCCTCCTGCTTTTATTTGATTGGTGTTACAGGAGTTTGGATAAACAATGAGTGTACATTGAGGCAGATTTGCTCTCTCATGACCTGCCATCTCAATTTCACCCGAAACTTGTTGGGCACACGTCTGTTATGGTTCTGTCTATATATATATCAATTATAATTTAACAGAACCTCTTGACTGCGGTAGTGGCTGCAGTCGAGGTCCACAAGCCCTAGGAGGGCGGCCGTCTGCCTAAGCAGAGCAGCAGTATGTCTGTGCGGCTCTAGTGTGAACAGGGAGCAACACACGTTCACCAGTTACCTTCACTGGGTGAATGTGTCTGCGCAGCTCCCAATGTGAACAGACCGCAAGGAGGCTTACACCAGTTGGCTTCACTGGGCAAGTGTATTTGTGCAACTTTAATGTGAACTGGCTGCAATACGGCTGCCAAGGGTTAATGTCACCCCTGGTCAGCAACACAAAGGCTCCATAAACAGTTTTGGAGCTACATTCCTACTGGACAGTTCAATCAGGCTACTAGTTCCCTACTGACAGTACCCAGGAATCCTATCTAGAATCCCTGAACTGACAACCTGCCTTTCTCAGGAACCTAGCCCTGACCTCCTGTCTCAAAGTTAATAGTCAAAGTGTGAGCACCCGGCAGGCATCAGCTCACACCATATAAAGGCAAGTCCCCGCCCACAGGGCAGTGGCATAACCTCACTGGGCATGCCCAGTATGGGCCGAATGGGACTTAGCCTCAGAGCGTCTCCAAAAAGTCTGAGCATGCTCAGTAGGCCAAACGCTGGACTTAGACTCCACAACCCTCCATATCCGACGCCGAGGGCGAGAGTTGGATCGACCCGCAGCTGGCGCTGTGTGCCAGAAGGAAAACCTGCGGGACCCCATCCTAACAACGTCTCTCCACACACTTCCTGACTGTTTGTGACTTTGTGAGCCAGACCAAGTTGTTGGTCAGAGTCCTGGGTCCCCTGAAACACTACTCCATAATCATATGTTCCCACAGGGATGATCAACTCATCGGTGTATTTGTTGGGTTGGCTGAGATGAAGTTAGGTTGGGTCGAGTGGCAGTTCTGTACCCTTTCCCTCCTTTACACAACTACAGACCACCAACTATGACCTTCCTTTGTCCTGGCTAGAAAATAATCTACTCCTCAATTTCCTTCATAAGTTCATCCTCCTCCCACTTCTTTCCTCTAGCTACACAGCAATGGAAAGTGTTTTACTGCAAGCAGAGACACTGTGCATGCCTTCTCTTTCCTCTACTGCATGTTCCTGGGGGTGTTGACATCACATATGTACCCCTATACCAGGTTTTTGAAGACTGACCTCCAACAGCGATTTTCTCTTGTAGATAGGTCTAGGTCTTTTTTGTTTGCAATTACAGTTGCTGTGTAGCACTCAGGAGAAGAATTTTAATATTTTGACCCATTGGAACGTTATCCAGACCTCCTTCATAAGTTTTACCCGGGTTGTTGTCTCGGACCACCGCTGGCACTATGGTTTTGGGAGGGACTCTATCTTTCATATTTGATAGGAGTGTGAGGAAATAAAACCCTTCTGGTCTTTTGTGTTTGCCTTATACTCTAAAGTTAGCGGTCACTCTCTGGTGCCATCTCTAAGGTGAAGGAATACCTGTTGCATCACTTCCTCACTGCTATTAGGGCGGTCATTCTCAGGCACTGGTGTAGCATAGTTGCTCCCATATTATAGGAGTGGCTCCAGGAATTTCTTTGGATATGAAGAATGGAAACTTTAGTTGTTGAGGACTTTGTTGACTCCGCCAAGTTTGACGCCCTCTGATAGCCGTGGGTGTTGTTTCAAGAGTCTGCAGAAATGTCCAACCTCTTCTCTTGTGCTTCATTGCTCTGAGTTGGTCCTCCTCGCTTATGGTGCTCTTTTCTGATGCATTATATTTTCTGCTTTCCTATTGTTTCCCATTTCGCGTCTCTCTCTGCTCAAAACCCACCTATCGCGACCATCGCGGTCGCGGCTTTCCCCTCCTATGTCGGCTCAAATGAATGAGCCGATACAGGAGGGTGCTGCCGCTAGGCGGTCCAGCGCACCGCGGCTTCCGCCTGAAGAAAGGACATGTCGCTTCTTTTCTCCGCTAGCAAATATAGGCAAAGACCAATAAACAACTATGGATCTTTCTTTGGCTGGCTCTGCACAGCTGTATTGGCAGCAATTGTCGTACAATTGGAGATTGCCATGTCACTATGTAAATTGCACACTAATGCAACTGAATGTGGTTACGTTGCAACCCTTGATGATGCTGCAACTGCAGTTCTGAGTCACCATTTCTGAAATGTGATCCCATTCATTTGCATTAGTCCTGTGTTGCAAGGTGACATCTTGACATGCGAAAAGAGTCACTGCCAAAATTGGCATGTAGCCCAAGCCTAAACTGACACAAATGTTTGAAAGAAACTATATAAAGGTGTAGAATGTTTCAGATTTGAAATGCATTATATACAGTGAACTCAATCCATTTTCTGTACGTTTCTTTATTTTATTGACGCATCTAGGCTTTACAGTCTAGTTTTTACATTATTGTTTTTCAATTTAGAAACATGTCAGGTCTGATTGATAGCTACTGCAAGCACCGGCTGATAAACAGATTTAAACAAACAGGCTTAAAAAAGAAAAACTTCTGTGATATATTGGATGTGTGATATTATGGACAATATATCTATATACAGCAAAATCCCAGTAATCCAATTTTCTGTGGTATGATCCTGGGCTGGATTATTTGATTATCTGGCCCATTGGGCCACAATGAAATGTGAAGACAATATCATAGTATACTACGTGATTGCCACCCCTGAAAAACCTTTAAAATGACGCATATTATACACATATAAGTTTAGGCTTAATGCTCTAAAGTTAGACTATTTTTGTTTGATGACAAGTGTAAGGAAATTCACCAAATAGAAATGGAAAATAAAACTATAGCTCTCAGTACTTAAAGTATGCTTAGTATTAACTTACTTTAAAGGGTCTGTCCATAATGGTAAATTAACAGCATAGGGAATAAGTTACAGATTGGTTGGGGTCTGAAAGCTGGGAATTCCATTGATCACGAGAACGGGGGACTTCGCTATCTGAATAGAACAGCGATTGTGCAGGCACAATGACACTTGCTTCATTTGTAAGGAACTATTGGATATAGCAGATTACTGTATTGGTTATGTCCAACACTCTTAAAGAAATAAATACCTGCAGTTCCATTAAGGTGGGTGCCTTATTTGGTGGGGACCCAAGCATTCAGACCCCATAGATCTGTAATTATCCCCTTTTGGATATGGTGTAGTTGCCATAGTGGGCAAACCCTTTTAAATTAATGATATTTTTTAACAAAATATGAAAAACATAAATAACAGCTATGAAAAGGTCAAAGGCGCTGTATACTTATGTTACAATTTGTTTGAAGAGAGGAATAGTTGTCAAATTAAAAAGGTTACAAATAAAGCTGTTACATGTACTGATTTTCCTGAGGGAGAAAATATTTTCTATTTTTTTCTTTTTTTTTAAAGTTACATCATAGACTAGTATAGTGGTACTCCTTCGTACGTAGTGCTGGGTGATTGTAAGTTAGTTTTGCACTGTGGTCACATGTATTGCCTTATAGGATTGCCTGGTTTACAAAATAAATCCAGCAATCAAAACATAGGGAGGGGAAAGACAAAAACTAATTAATGAACACACTGTAACTATCTGTGAGTATGTTATAATGTATTTTCAATAATCAGAAGGGTACAGGATGACAGGAAAAACATCCAACGTTAAGATAACCTTTTTAGGCTTAGGACACTGAAAAAGAGTTAGAAAAACACTATGAAAAAAATGCAGCAGAAATGCAATAAAAACATTTACATTTTCTACCGCTCTTTGCCTCCCATCACATAAATCTATGGGGAAAATGTGGTGTTGCCACAGTTTTTTTTTTTTTTTTTTTTTTAAAGTGGTTTTGAAACTACTGAGTTTCCCCCTCATTTATTTTTACAATTTGTAGATGAAATTAAATTAAACCTTGTTCACTTAGCGAGAACTGTAAAATACTACAGTTTTTTCTTATAACTTTCCTCAACAGGTCAAATCCTACATTGTGAAAATTCTGAGCAAATGGTGCGTCAAAAAACGCCTACTGCCATCTGAGTCTTGGAAGGCTGAGATGAGAATAACCCTTAAAGACTGTGAGAAAGTCTTCTGATATATCTCTTTACCATTAAAAGTTTTAAGAAACTGGAGGCACACTTAAACTGCAGTATACGGTTTCGGTCAGTGAATAAAAATAGTGTCCAAAATAAATTTGCTGTACAGCCCAGCCTGCAGCGTAGTCACACCTGCTTATGAGACATACTTGTTTACCAGGAATCTGCAACTTTCAATTCAAAAGAACAGATTACTTCTATTGAATTCAGGTGATTCATTCCGTTCCATTGCCACGTATGTATAAAATTGAGCATTGAGCCAAACAGTCTTCCTTCAAAACATTTCTGAAAAATTAGGTCATTCTAAAAAGCTCACTGTATTCCATAAAATGCCACAATTGCAACAAGTCAGTTCATGCAATTTCTTCCTACCTAGATATTTCATGATCAACTGTGAGTGGTATTATTAAAAACTGAAAGAGTTTAGGAGCCACAGAAACGGTCACAAAAGGAACAGACTATGTAAAGGTACAGAGAAGGTCGACAAGTTCTCACAGTGCTGAAAAGTTGCCTGAACTCTGCTGGCACAAATACTGTAAAGCTCCAACCTCCTAGGGCGATCACATAAACAGTTTGCTGGAAGTTTAATGACATGGATATTCATGGCCGAACAGCTGCATGTAAGCCTTATATCACCGAGCACATGAATCACCAAGTGTCAGATGAATAATTCGACAGAATAACATAACAATTTGGACAACTATATTCTTCCAACTTGGTGCAAATATTTTGGCAAAGACCCTTTTCTGTTCCAGTATCACTGTTCCCCAATGCATATGACATGGTTTGGAGAGTTTGGAGTAGATGAACTTGGAAAACCCACACAGAACCTTGATATCAACCTCTCATTCAATATTACTGACCTCACAAATGCTCTTCGGGATGATTGGGCAAAAATTTGCACCTACACACTCCATTATCTTGTAGAAAGCTTTCCCAAAAGAGTAGGAGCAGTTTTAGCAACTCTATATTCATTCTAAGGGAGTTAGAACAGAATTTCATGAAAACTCCTGTATCCCAATATGTATATCCATCTATATACAAACACACGCACACCCAGAAGTGTCCTTTCTTACTGAAAAATCCATGGCTGCAAGATGATCTTTTTGAGGTAACATGATTTTTCAACCTTCTTTCATGTGATAATTATTATATATGTATCAATGTGTGGCCCTCAGTTGTTGTGCTGTAAATTGCAGTCTGTGAAGACGTTGTAATATTGTATTGAATTGATTTCAGGAGAAATTGGAGTCCTTAATCAATTAATTTTCCAACTATAACTCCTATAAGTGTACCTATTTCACATAATAATAATAATAATAATAATAATAATAATAATAATAATAATAATATATCTATACCATACCATCATGTGATGACTTCACAATTGCTTCACCATTGGTAATTTCAAAACTTTTTATTCTTTTGATCTTAATGTATTTTGAACTTTATCTAATAGTGTTGTACTGTACAAAAAATATTGGCAGGAAAGTACCAAGCTATGAGAGAAACCAGAGGAGAACTGAAGAGTGTTTACTCCAGATAGGCATCAAATCTCTAGTAGTAACTGTTGCAAAAAAAAACAGCTGACACATTGAGGGTAACTTAATCTGTTGCTACACCAGAAAACTGCAGTGGCACATCTTAAGCCTGGTTCACATCTGCATTCTGCATTCCGTTTGGGAAGTCTGCTTGTAGACCCTGCAAACGGAATACCAAACGCATTAAAAAGCAGTGAGCAATGAAAGCACACGGACACCATAGACTATAATGGGGTCTGTGTGTTTTCCACACGGTGTCCGCACAAATCATGCAGAGAGGAAAATAGTTCTCTACGCATGACGCGTGCGGACACTGCATGGAAAACACATGGACCCCATTATAGTCTATGGTGTCCGTGTGCTTTCATTGCTCACTGCTTTTTAATGCGGACTTCCCTAACGGAATACCAAACGCAGATGTGAACCTGGCCTGAGCCGTTTGGCCTGGGTTTGCTCCTAAGATGCACCATAACAGCAGTTTTTCACCCCGATCGCCATTTTTTCAGACACTAGCTGGAGCAGGGCAGGAAACTCGGTGGATGGGGTACGACTCAGCACATCAGATCTCCTATAACTCATTCCACTATAAAATGTCACTTTTAATAAATTCCTCCCACTGTGTTTTTCTTGTAATTGTATTTTTTCTAAGAAATGCAGACAATCATTTTAGAAGCTTTTTAAAATCTAATGAAAACTTTTATATTGAGACAAATTGTCAATTGTACTGTCATACCGTAACAATAATTTAGTAATTTGCTATTAATATCTTGTTTTTCCTTTATTTTGTTTTGCTTTGATTTATTAGCTGCTCGGTGTAGGCTTTAATATATGGTATTAAGAACATTTGAGTCAACAGAAAGCCAAAAAATATTCAGTTTCAATGTCAACAGTGACAACACTTAGGCTTGGAAATGAAATGTTTAGATTCTAGCTTGCTCCCTTAAAAACGTGTATAGTATTGCAAGGCATTTGGCTTATAAATAATAAATGTAAAAAAAATGAATGAATGTTAAATGATACATTTTCTAGAGAGCTAAGCAGAATCGGGTTGTAAGCTTTAGATTTCTTTGTACATGTATAAAAAATCTCTTTTTAAATGAAATGCACTTTGGTAATATGTCTTCAGTAACAGCTTTGGGTTATTTTTATTTGATATTTTTACTGCTTTGGTGCCAGAGGGGAAAGCTCTCTAATTTATCTTTAGTGCTTTCATATAAAACAAAACAACTCAATCTGTACATATTATAAATCGGAACAAAACTATTCACTCATCTCTATTAATAGCCTGAATGAAAAATCCACTCTAAAGGAAATGCAAAATCAATAGGTAGTTACAGTGTGAAAGCAACACGTAGAAAGGGACAAATGTGAAAATAACTTCTATGTATTTTGCATAAATATTTCTAGAACATTGATATTGTTTTCTTTGTCCTTGAACAAGGCAGAGGTTTCATTGCCACACAGTCCCTATTGCTAGAGCAGAATTATCATACTGAGATTAAGCCAAATTTAGGTTTTCATTTTCTTGTATTTTGGAGGTGAATGCTATGCAACCAAAGGCGGATTTGATTTATTTAGTTTGGAAATGGACTGTATATCAATGAATCAATACTGACCACTATTGGAAGATGTATTGATTATCTTCTCCCATGTTACGTACCTCTGTAACACATTCCACTATCTTCAGTTTTTGTGCATTTATTGAGCTTATAGTATATGTATCATAAGCTTTGTAAGAAAAATCTATCATTGTGAAGCTGAAGCTGAGTTGGGCAAATTTCAGATATATCTGTTATGTCAAGTATAAGAGTATCCACATATATACCGTATGTATCTATCCAATTTACTAGATTGTTTATAGTTGCAATATTTCATGTTTGTACTGCACGTGTAAGACACTGACCTGGATTGTTGACGGCTGAGAGCAAGTCCTGGAACGTGGGCGGAAACAGGTTGGGAAACTTTCCCTATAAGAACCCCTGACTGAACCTGCCTAACGTCAGAGTAACGTCCTTACAAGGGTGCCCCTCACAGGAACCTAAATAGATTCCCTATAATTAGCCTACCAGTGGGCTGAGATGTAAACAGAGAATTACTAGTAGCGGCAGGTAACAGAGAACAATAGCAGTACAGAGTTCAAGCTAGACCAGTAGTAGGCATAGGTAAGAAGTAGAATACTGAAATGAACAGGAAAACTAAACAGGCAAGGAACAGGAAGGGAAAACAAAGATTAAGTGTTTGTAGCAAGTGTATAAGTATACAGACACTGGCAATACCAAACTATATAGAACCTATAGCAGGCAAATGAAGATGGGCGAGTGGAGTTAAATAGGAACAGGGATACAACCCCACCCATCACAGATGGGAATGACTGGCCAGACAACCTGCCAGTCAAACTGACACCAAGGAGGCAACTTAACCCCTTAGTGCACTAAAAACAGCCAGAGGAGTCACTGACACGCCTCCGGGGCATGCGCCGCATAGCAGGAATGCCACAGCGTCCCCGAATCCTGACAGTACCCCCCCCCCCCTTGAGGAGGGACCTCCGGACCCTCACCCGGACCTCCTGGCTTGGTGGGATAAGAGTGATGAAATTCTTCCACCAATCTGGGAGCGTGCAGATCTCTGGCAGTAACCCAAACTCGCTCCTCTGGGTCATATCCTTTCCAATGTACAAGATATTGGAGAGAATTCTGCACTTTGCGAGAATCAATAATTCGCTCCACCTCAAACTCCAACTCTCCTTGAACGACCACTGGTTGAGGTGGAGAACGAGCAACTACAGCGGGAATATATTTCTTTAATAAGGCTTTATGAAAAACCGGATGAATACGGAGAGAACTAGGGAGTAACAACCTAAATGACACAGGATTGATTCTTTCAGTGATGGGATATGGACCAATGAATCGTGGGGCGAACTTTGCTGATGGTACACGAAGACGGAGATTTTTAGTTGATAGCCACACTTTATCACCAACAGCATAATCAGGTCCGGGGCGGCGCTTTTTGTTGGCATATTTTACCTGTTTGAGTTGGGATTCCTTTAGAGTTTCCAAATTCCCCGCCCAAATTGTGCGCAAACTATTGGCCACGTCCTTCACTGAAAAGAAGGTTGATTCGTTACCAGTTCCAGAGGAGTATCTGGGGTGAAAACCGTAATTACAGTAGAAGGGGGACAGACGTGTCGAAGCACTAACATGATTATTGAGGGCGAACTCTGCCATAGGCAAATAACCACTCCACTTTTCTTGACACTCTGAAACAAAGCACCTAAGATATTGTTCTAGTGACTGATTAAGTCTCTCAGTCTGCTCATTAGTTTCTGGGTGAAAAGCTGAGGAAAAGGACAGTGAAATACCCAACTTGTGGCAGAATGCTTTCCAAAATTTCGACACGAATTGTACCCCTCTGTCTGACACTATGTTTGAGGGTATACCATGAAGACGTAAGACATGTCGGATAAACAACCCTGCAAGACATTTTGCTGTGGGTAATTTCTTTAACACTATAAGATAGCACATTTTAGTAAAACGATCCACCACCACCCAGATTACGGACTTTCCCTTGGAGGGGGGAAGGTCAGTGACAAAATCCATTGATAAGTGGGACCAAGGTCTGCTGGGTAAAGGGAGTGGATGCAATAGTCCTGCTGGGAGCTGTCGGGGAACCTTTGCCCTAGCACAGGTTTCACAGGCTTGTACAAACCCCTTGACATCACGTTGCCAGGACGGCCACCAATAGGTGCGAGACAACAAATATCCAGTGCCAGCAATGCCCGGGTGACCAGCTAGTACCGAGGAGTGGACCTCTTCCAGAACTTTCAAACGAAGGTGACCCGGGACAAAGAGCTTACCGGGTGGCAAGGCATCAGGGGCGGAGCCCTGTGCATCCGCAAGAGCAGACATCAGATCTGGAGTCAGGGTTGCGACAAATACCCCAGGAGAGAGGACATTTTCAGGTTCTTCATTTGGGATTCTACAAATTCCAAAACTCCTGGACAAGTCATCGGCCTTTAATATTTTTAGACCCTGGACGATAGGTAACTATAAAATTAAATCTGGTGAAGAACAGCGCCCACCGCGCCTGACGGGGATTCAACCTCTTAGCATTAACTAAGTAGAACAGGTTTTTATGGTCAGTTAACACTGTAATTCTATGTTTGGCACCCTCCAGAAAATGTCTCCACTCTTCAAAGGCCCATTTTATAGCCAGCAACTCCGTTACCTATATCGTAATTGGTTTCCGCAGTGGAGAATTTTCTGGAGAAAAATGCGATAGGTTGAAGATTAGTGAATGGATCTACCCCCTGGGACAGGACAGCTCCAACCCCCGTCTCGGAGGCATCAACCTCCACCACAAAAGGACGAGTGGGGTCAGGGTGGACCAGGACTGGAGCAGTGGTAAAACATTTCTTTAAAGTCTCAAATGCTAATTCGGTCTCCGATGTCCAGGTGGTAGGATCAGCCCCCTTTTTAGTCAAGTCAGTAAGAGGTTTGGCAATAATAGAAAAATTTTTAATGAATTTTCGATAATAATTTGCGAAACCCAGAAAACGTTGGATCTCTTTCAAAGTTGTCGGTTTTACCCAGTCAATCACGGCAGATACTTTCTGTGGATCCATACCTATTGAACCGGGGGTGAGTATGTATCCCAGAAACCCTACCTCCTGGACTCCAAACTGACATTTGGAAAACTTGGCGCACAGTTGATTCTGGCGCAACCTTAAGAGGACCTCTCTTACATGCTGCTGATGGGACTCCCAATCTGGTGAGAATATGAGAATATCATCCAAATAAATGACTAGAAAACGGCCCAATAGATCCCTGAAAATATCATTTACAAAACGCTGGAAGACAGCTGGGGCATTACATAAGCCAAAAGGTCATGACTAGATACTCAAAGTGGCCTTCCGGCGTATTGAAAGCGGTCTTCCACTCATCTCCCTCTTTAATCCGGATTAGGTTGTAGGCTCCACGGAGATCGATTTTAGAGAACCACCGGGCGCCCACCACCTGATTGAAAAGATCCGGTATCAGAGGAAGAGGATGCTGGTCCTTAACCGTTATTTTATTGAGCTCCCTATAATCAATACATGGGCGGAGACCTCCATCTTTTTTTTCAACAAAGAAAAAACCAGCACCAACAGGGGAGACGGATGGCCGAATGTGTCCTTTCACCAAACTCTCCTTAACATATTGGCGCATAGACTCTCGCTCAGGGGCTGACAAGTTAAAAATGCGACCTTTAGGGAGCTTGGCTCCAGGAACGAGTTCTATGGCACAATCGTAAGGCCGATGTGGAGGTAAAATTTCCACGGCGGCCTCGTCAAAGACATCTCCGAAATCACAAATAAACTCAGGGAGCTCAGGGTCACAATCAACCGAACATAATGGAGAATGAACGGTATTTAAATGAGAAGCACATGAATCCCCCCATTTCACCAACTCAGTAGTTTCCCAGTCAAATACAGGATTGTGGAGGCGGAGCCAAGGCAAGCCGAGAATAATATCAACAGTTAATTTCTCAATAACAAAAAATGAAATCTTTTCAGAATGCAGACACCCAACTTTTAACATGACCTCCGCAGTGCGAAATTTTATCCTTCCCTCAGACAGGGGAGTAAAATCTGCACCAGAAACCGAAAAGGGGGCACACAATGGAATTAACGGTAGCCCCAAGGCTTGTGCCACGGCCACATGGATAAAACTCATTGCAGCTCCTGAATCCACCATTGCCTGACAGGCAAAAGTTTTGGACCCAAAAACCAGAGTCACTGGTAGCAATAATTTATCTGAATAGTTAGGAGGTACCTGTACGTCTGAGTGACCCTCCCGGTAGGCTCCCAGCGTCTGAAACAGAAGTTGTCAATGCGTCCAGACGCTGTGAGACTTGAGTTATTAACCCAGCCATTCCCTGCACATGATTTGACAGCTCATCCAGGCGATCAGTGACCGAGAGCTCGGTACTCATTCTGAACCGCCGGAAGTGCTGTCTGGGATAGGGGCCTGCTATAATGTAAGACACTGACCTGGATTGGTGACGGCTGAGAGCAAGTCCTGGAACGTGGGCGGAAACTGGTTGGGAAACTTTCCCTATAAGAACCCCTGACTGAACCTGCCTAACGTCAGAGTAACGTCCTTACAAGGGCGCCCCTCACAGGAACCTAAATAGATTCCCTATAATTAGCCTACCAGTGGGCTGAAATTTAAACAGAGAATTACTAGTAGCGGCAGGTAACAGAGAACAATAGCAGTACAGAGTTCAAGCTAGACCAGTAGTAGGCATAGGTAAGAAGTAGAATACTGAAATGAACAGGAAAACTAAACAGGCAAGGAACAGGAAGGGAAAACAAAGATTAAGTGTTTGTAGCAAGTGTATAAGTATACAGAAACTGGCAATACCAAACTATATAGAACCTATAGCAGGCAAATGAAGATGGGCGAGTGGAGTTAAATAGGAACAGGGCTATAACCCCACCCATCACAGATGGGAATGACTGGCCAGACAACCTGCCAGTCAAACTGACACTAAGGAGGCAACTTAACCCCTTAGTGTACTAAAAACAGCCAGAGGAGTCACTGACATGCCTCCAGGGCATGCGCCGCATAGCAGGAATGCCACGGCGTCCCCGAATCCTGTCAGCATGTGTATTATTTGTTTTGTTTAGTCCTTTATCACATGTATTATTCATTATATATGTCTCTATATCTGTAAATCTCTTAAAGAGAACCTGCCATAATAGAAAGTGAGTATAAAGTACAGGCAGCAGTTATAGGGCAGGTGAGCAGATTGATCTATGATTTCATAGGAAAAGATTCAGTATAACCTGTCATTTATCCATCTATGTATTTGCTACTTCTATGCTTTAAGGCTGGAGCCCCATCAACACATTGAGAATCCCATCCAAAAATATGTGCAGCGGAAACGCCGAGATTTCTAAAACCATTGCGGTTTTGGAAATTGCAGCACATCAATTATACATATAGAAATGCTGACAGTTCCCCAATAGGTATAACCAAAGCAGAATGCCCACAGAGGAAACCTCTGTGGACTTTCTGTAAAAAGTGCTGTGTGAAACACCATGTTTTTTCCCACAGCAATTTTTTTGCTGCAGCCCGCTATGTATTACATAGTAAATGAGTCAGAAGCGCGGTCCTATTAGATATGGACTGATCCAAAATCTTTCAATCAATCTCCTCAGCTCTTCCAGCTCTATAACATGCTGCTTGCAGATTACACAACATTTTTATGGTGATAGATTCACTTTAAGGTGCATTCAGGTTCTGATCACAGCTTCCACTTCATCTCCCATTGTATTTATGATTGTAATTAGAGATGAGTGAACAGTGAAATATTCGAGATTCGATATTCGTTTCGAGTAGAGCCTGAATATTCGACTACTCGATCGAATATCGAATCCCATTATAGTCTACGGGAAAAATGCTTGTTTCAGGGGAAACCACTATTTGACTAAAGGAGAGTCACTAAGTTCATGAGTAGCAGGAAGAGAGTGTTTAGGGAGAGCGCTGTGCAGTTAAAGCGCAAGGACCCCATTATAGTCTATGGGTTCCATGCACTTTAACTGCACAGCACTTGCAATTGCGCTGATAAAAAGTAAGCTCCCTCGTAACCACAAGCTGCCTGCTCTCCTGACTAGCAAAGACGAGCCTGCGGCAAATCAACACTGGTTCTGCAGCAGGCTCGTCCTTGCTAGTCGGGAGAGCTGGCAGCTTGCTGTTATAAGGGAGCTGACAGTTTTGTCATAGGAATGCATTGACCAGCATTGATTGGCCAGTGTACAGCATTCAGCCAATTAACACTGGTTCTGCCGGAGGCTCATCTGTGAGGAGGCGGAGTCTATGATCGGACCACAATGGAGACTGCTGTGGTCCGATCTTAGACTCCACCTCCTCACAGATGAGCCTCCGGCAGAACCAGCATTGATTGTCCGAATGCTGTACACTGGCCAATCAACGCTGGTCAATGCATTCCTATGAGAAAAAGTAAGTTCGCTCATAACAGCAAGATGCCAGCTCTCCTGACTAGCAAGGACGAGCCTGCTGCAGAACCAGCGTTGATTTGCTGAATGCTATACACTGTATAGTATTCGGCTAATCAACGCTGGCTCTGAATCGAATATTTACTGCGAATAGCTAGTAGTATTCGATCGAGTATGAATACTTCGAATACCGTAGTATTCGATCGAATACCTACTCGATCAAATACTACTCGCTCATCTCTAATTGTAACGGCTATATTAAAAGTACATTGTAACTTAAACATATTATAAGTGTCAACCCTCCACGTATCATAACTAGAGACTAGAAACTATGACTTAGATTTACTAATGTTGGTATAACTAGAAAACGGCTTAAAGGAATTCTATTACTACAATCCCTTTTTCTACAAATACCTCATCAGAAAAACCCTTATAGAAGCTATTCTTCTCCTACCTTTATTATTCTGATCCATGCCGCTGTTTCTGTGAATTTTGTTTTCTCTTTCATATGCAAATTAGTCTTCAGAAAACATATTGGGTGTCCCCTGTGCTCTCCAAAGAATCTCTAGCGACGCCTCTGTCTTCTTCTCCGACACCTCTTCGCCGCATCATCAGTCAGCAGAGCTGACTCTGCATGTCCATTCCGCCATTTCCCTGTGGTCTCTTGGACATGATTGTCCATTCGGACACAGGAAAATGGCCAATCTGACATGTACAGTTGGCTCTGCCAGCTGATGACATGGCTTTCTGAAGACTCATTTGCTTACGGAAGAAAAAAGACAATTCACAGAAACAGTGGTGTGGATCAGAATAATAAAGGTAGGAGAAGAATAGCCTTTATAAATGCTACTCCAACGTGGTCTTTGAAGAAAAAGGGATTCTAATAAAGGAATCCCTTGAAACATGATGCACTTTTGGTGCAGTGTGACACATCTCTGGAGCAATGTGGCACATCTTGTTTAGGCTAAAATGTTTCAACATGCTAGAAATGTGGGTGTGGGTACTCATAAAAGAAGGTTGTGGTTTAAATGTGCCTTAAAAGTGTAATATTAAAAATCTGTCTCAGGCTAAGGCCCCACGGGATGCCCCACTGCAAAAAAGTGCTGCAGGAAAAACCACGGCGCAATGTGTCACGATTCTTCCCGCAGCAATTTAGACAGAAAGTTTGCAGAGTTTTCCTCTGTGGACTTTCTGTTACAATTATATCTATGGGGAAACCACTGGCGTTTTTATAGGTATAATTGGTTTTTCTGCAAAGTGGGCATGGGTTTTACTAGAATCCCATCCACTTTGCCCTGACTGTAAAATGCCATGATCTCCATTCCATAAAAGTTGCAGTGTTTCCGTCCTATCTCATAGTAAGCCAACTAAGTTTGCATTGTCTATTAGTAAATGTGGGCCTATGTTTTGTTGTAAAACACTGCAGCTATTTACAGAAAAATATAATTATGTGTAATGAGGGAGTGTGTTTTAATGCAGGCACCTATAGCAAATTGTCTGTTTTTACTGTTTTGCAAACATCCATGAATATAGAGTAGTAAAGAAGACATTCAGATGTACTGTATAGAATGAATTTTCATTTGTTGAAATGGCTGCAACAAACCATTCATAAGTAAAGCATTTAAATGAAGAAGGCTCAGAAAAATCGAGCTCCTTTCTGACATCTCACATGAAGTTTTCACTTACCACTTGCTATCTAATTTTTATATAGTGTAAACTTAGACCAGACAGTCTTAAAAGGTGCTAGACTTATCACAGTGTCTGATGCTAGATTGTAAATCTGGTGCAATTTCAGTGTGTCTAGTCTAAGTTTATATGACTAGGCATCGTGTAAAAGTGTCTGAAAGACAATAATAAATGTGGTGTATACAATACTACATAGACCAGTTTTTTGGAACAAATTAAGTAAAGAATCTGGTGTACTTAGCTTAGCAAATCCAGTTTTGGTTCATGCAACATTAAAAGTACAATCGAACCACAACCCTACAAAAATAATATTAATATTACCACTAATAAAGCAACTTTTTGTAAACCTCATTTAACAGCAAAATATATCAGAAGACTCTTGTCAAATAGTAAAATTCTCTGGTGCAACACAGTGGCTCAGTGGATAGACCTGCAGCCTTGCAGCGCTGGAGTCCTGAGTTTGAATGCCTGCCAAGAACAACATGTGCAAGGAGTTTGTGTGTTCTCCCCGTGTTTGCGTGGATTTCCTCCCATTCTACAAAGACATACTGATAGGGAAAAATGTACATTGTGATCCCTACATGGGGCTCACAATCTATATTTATTTTAAAAAAAAATGGTGAAATGCCTTAGGGTATGTTCACATGGAGGCAAAGGTTGCGGAAACCTTTTCTACCGTGTGAACATTCCGCGCCACTCGACGTGAAGTAATGCCTATGCAGCATCGGCATTCTGTTGCGGTATCCCGCTCCTGTGTAGGCCTGAATGAATGGGCCTACACTGGAGAGTGTCTCAAGCCACGGAATCCACGGTAAGATAGGGCATCTCGCTTCTTGTTTCCGCTACTAGATGGTAGAAAAAAGAAGTTAGCGGCTCCCACTGAAGTCCATGGGAGCCGTTTTTGGCAACGAATTTTGAGGCGGATTCCGCGTCAAAATCCGCTGCCAAAAAACTCTTAGAGTGCTTGACTAGGCCACAGTAGAGATATAGACATAGACATATAAGACTTCTCAAATAAATCTTTACACCCTTAGAGTAGCTTATTTCATATATCGTGAAAATCGTAGTAGCTAATGCTAACCAAATTCACATATTTCAATGTATTTTGTTTCTAAGTATTAATTTGAGTTTCATCTGCAAGGTCATTGCTAGGTTTTAAAAGACCCCCGAGTTTAGGCCGGCAGCTTTGCTTATGTGTTTGTAAAACATTGCGGTTTAGTACAGCTGTGCTGGAGCTGAAACCAACAACAGTTTACATATATCAAAGAAGTAGCTCTAAATCAATTAAAAAATAATTTACAAAAAATGGCCTTGGGCTCTTAGTTGGAGACTTGGGGCCTAAGCCTCCGGTGAAGTAGCCCAGCATCACCATCTGTTTGGAAGAAATAGTTCTTCAACTGCTACAGTTATTCACAAAGTAAATGTTAATTGCAGTTACTAAAAGCTTTGATGTAAAAATATTTTTGCAAAAGAAAAAATATGCTAAACTTATACTCTAGTGTTCTAATTAAAACGCTTCGACATTTCAGCATTGCAGCATTGTTTAAAGTACTTTTTTAGAAAATGTGGGAAAAATAATTTTAAAAATACGAAATTCAATTAGATAAATTTACTAATGAATATGTGCCATACTTCTGTTGCAATGTGCACCTATATTGTGACATACAGCCTCACACCGCAATTAGTGTTATTTTTTTAATAACTACAACATAGTTTTGTGACAAGTTTTCCCAAAGTAACTTGCCAACTATCCTATTTGCATAAAAATGCAGCTCAACAGCAGATGAATTGCAGCTTGTTAATTTTTTTGTTAGCATCAAATTGGAGATCTGTTAAGCATAGACACATCTGTATTATTCAACATGAGCCACTGTGAAAGTGTTAGGGTAAGTTCACATGACAGCATATGCCACGGATTTAGCTGCAGATTTCGCCCCCAAATTCAGGGCAGATTCCATCCAGAATCCTCATCCCATTGTTTGAAAAAAAGAAGAGTCCTGCTCGATCTTGCTTGCGGATTCTGCGGCTGAATGAAGCTGGAATAGTTTTTAGGTACCATGTTTCATTTGCAGAGCCCCTAGAGTACCAATACAATAGAAACCCTCCAAAACTGACCCAATTTTGGAAACTACATTGCTCACAGAATTTATTAAGGGGTATAGTGAGTATTTTGACCCCACATCATTTTCACAGATTTTATTAACATTTGGATAAAAAAATTACTTAAACATCAATTTAATCCCAAAGTTTAAATTTTTCAAGGGATTAAAGGAGAAAAATCGCTGCACAGTTTGTTAAACAATTGCTCCTGAACAAAGCAATATCCCATTTGTAGTAGTATTCTGCTGTATGGGTGCATGGGGAACTTGGAATGGAAAGAGCGCTATTTGTTTTTTGCAGGGCAGATTTTGCTGGAATAGTTTTTGGCTGCCTTGTCGAAATTTGCAGAGGCACTAAAACACCAGTGCAATCAGTATCGTAAATACCGGGGTAACAGGGGTAGCGGCTGCCACAGGGCCCGGGACATTAGATGCCCAGTGACAGTCGCTACCATTGTGGTTTTTTTTTCTTACTCCAGCCAGTAACGGGCCCTATTTACTTACTCATCCTGGCAGGGGCCAGGATTGGTAAGTGACGCCATGGGCCCCACAAACATCATTCTTATACTTAGTGGTCTTTTCAGACCCCCGAGTATAACGATCGGAGGTCCAGGGGAGGTAAGGGAGCATAAAAAATCGTGTTACTTACCTCTCCGGGCAGGCTTCTCTTCGGGCAAGATTCTGTGACTCTCCCTGACGTCACATGACCAGAGCCTGCGTCCCGGGTCATCCCAGGAAGATGGCCGACACCACCGACGAGTGCAGCAGAGCCGGAGATAGGTAAGTAACAGTGTTTTTTATGTTGGTATCCCCTTCGCTCTCTGATTATTATACTCTGGGGTCTGAAAATGGGGCATAATACTGTGTTCAGGAGCCACCATGGGGCATAATACTGTATACAGGGGCCACTATGGGGCATAATAGAGAGCACAGGAATGTGGGGGGGGATTGGTCAGGGTCTTCAGTGGGTGTCGTGGAGGGGCCCCATGTCAAAAGTTCGCCATGGAGCCCCGCCGTTGCTAGTTACGCCATTGAGTACAATGTAAACTCCACAAAAGACCTCATTTTGGAAACTATAGCCCCACACAAAACATGTCAAGGGATATAGTGAGCATTTTACCCCACAGCTGTTTCACACATTTTATTAAGACTGGGACATGAAAATGAAAAAAAAACCTTTTTTTTAATAATAAACCATTAATTGAGCCCAAAATTTTTCATTTTCATAAGATGATAAAGAAGAAAAAGTTCTTCAAAGTTTGTTACACAATTTCTCCTAAACAAAATGATACCCCATATGTGGTCATAAACTGCTGTATGGGTACATGGTGAGGCTCAGAATGGAAAGAGTGCATTGTTCTACGCTTCTTCACACTAAGCTAACATTTCTTATGCTAAGCTATCCTTTCTTCTCTATTCCTCAGAATTTGACCCCTTGATATTGAAGTTACCCTGCACTCCATGCACTTAAAGGGGCTCTATGACTAGGAAAAGTAATTAATAACTAATCACACCTTTGCATAGCCTTTAGAAAGTCTATTTCACACCTATCTATAGTATGTAGATTGCCTCAGTGGTTTCTGAATAAGTCCATTTTTATTCATATGCTAATTAGACTGGTGCACGATAGCTCGTGCACACCTCTCCTATTTTTTTTCTATGGGAGACTGATGCTGATGATGATGATGACTCAGCTTTCTGTTTGCTTCACACACATAGAAGATAATAGGAGAGAGGAGGCTGCTGGGAACTTCCTGAGCTGGCTGGAAGCTCATTAGCATATGAATAAAAACGGACTTATTCAGACACCACTGAGGCAATCTACATACAAAAGGCAAGTGTGGAATAGATTTTCTAAAGCCTATGCAAGGATGTGATTAGATAAAAATGACTTTTCCCAGTGATAGAGCCCCTTTAATATCTGCATATTCATAGATACCGGCTGGTTACAGGTTCATACAGCTTCAGTTATATGACCTTATTTATTAAAAGAAGCCTGGACCATTGTACCAAATATAACCATTTACTTTTTGTGCCCCCCTATTTCCTCGTAGATTGAAAGCTCTCATGAGCAGAGTCTTCACTCCTAATATTTGATATGGTAATCATTTGGTCACATTACAATGTCTCATGTTGTCTGTTCACGTACCCTCCGATTTGTAAAGTGCTGCAGAATATGTTGTCACTAGAGATGAGCGAGTAGTATTCGATCAAGTAGGTATTTGATTGAATACTACGGTATTCAAATTACTCGTACTCGATCGAATACTACTAGCTGTTCGAAGTTAAGATTCGATGCAGAACCAGCGTTGATTGGCAGAATGCTATACATTGGCAATCAACGCTAGTTCTTCTCTTACCTTTAGAAGTCTTCTCCCTGTGCAGCTTCCCCACGTCCTCTTCCGGCTCTGCATTCACTCTGCCAGGCATCGGGCCTGGGCAGAGCCGACTGCGCATGTCCGCGCTACAAGAAAATGGCCGCTTACACTGTATTCGGCCATTTTCTTGTAGCGCGGGCATGCACAGTTGGCTCTGCCTAGGCCTGATGCCTAGCAGAGTGAATTCAAGGCCGGAAGAGGACGCGGGGATGCTGCGCAGGGAGAAGAATCCAGCCCGACCCGCACTCATGGACTTGGTAAGTAGAATTTGATCGAATGTTGCGTACCCCTGAAACAAGCATTTCCCCCTATAGACTATAATGGGGTTCGAAACCCGTTCGAACAGTCGAACAGTGTGTGGCTGTTCGAATCGGATTTCGAACCCCGAACATTTTAGTGTTCGCTCATCTCTAGTTGTCACTAAATAAATTATAATTATAATAAAATGCTATAGTTACCATGTTACAGATCTGAACCAAACAAGTTCTGAAAAAGTCACTGTACACAAGTCCTAAGGAAATGATTGAATACGTGTGAAATATATTATATATAACATATTTAATTCTACTGATTTTTGTAAAAAAAAAGTTATAAAAAATGTATTCCTACACCAATTGCTAGACATACTTATAGATATTATTTATGTAATGTAAAAAAATGTCAATTAAGTGTGAATGGCAGAGTGACCTGAATTATTCATACATCTTAGGCAAACTCATTTCACCTTGACGGCATGATCAAAGTGTCTCAGCTTTCATTTATATCTTAAGCTCTTTATAGAACAAACATTCTCTAACATACCTTCCAACAGGCACAATCTATGAATAGTAATAACAAACAAATGTGATCCTTTATAGAATAAGCAGAATGTTGCCAGGATTTAGGGAATTCATGGTTATCGTTGCTGACTTTTGGAGATGCCATTAGTTCACCTTCAATCAAGATATTATCTGTATCGGCTTTGTATGCTTTTCCTTTATTTATGTATTTAACCTATATTTATTTCTCCTTCCTCCCACTACTGTACCCAATGAATAAACTTGCACATCACTTGACCCATGACCATGTGCCGAGCTTGTGGAAGGCAAAGAAGATTGTTAGGGTAGCGACTGATGTGAATACAAGCATGCATAAAGACATTTTACAGAATTCTGACAAGAATCAGCCAAGCAGATCAGATAGAAAATCGGGAGAATTGTCAAGTATAACAGAAGGTCAATAGGAGGCAGAGTTCAGACATTGTCAAAAAGCAATATGGTAGAGTAGAAATGAATTACAACATTCTCACCAGACTAAGCTGTCATATATTATAGAGTAGTAATACCTGCAATTCAGCATCAGATGGGAACTGAAAAACAGTCCTTCATTGATATAACAACATGGATGCAACAGTAATGTGCTGGATCACATAGGAAAGTGTGCTACACGATGTATATATATATATATATATATATATATATATATATATATATATTCAGCACTCTAAATTGCATTAAACAAGTGGTGAAGTTTATTCTATGTAATAGCAACATTTCAGGTCCACTGATTTTTGATTTTTTTTTTTTTTTTTTTGTAGATTGTGAGCCTCACATGGAGCTCACAATATACATTTTTCCCTATCAGTATGTCTTTGGAATATGGAATGGAGAGGAGGAGGGCATACAAATTCCTTGCAGATGGTTTTTTGCCCTTGGCGGGATTGAGCACCAGGACTCCAGCGCTGCAAGGCTACAGTGCTAACCACTGAACCACTGTGTGGCCCCAGGTCCACTGATTTTTTGTCAAGCAAAGTGCATATGTATACAGCCGAGTATATATATCATGTGAATATACAAATTCAAATGATCAATTAACAAATGTAGTGTTATACATAGAGTATAAAATCATTACATTGCGCCCATATATATATAATATAAAGTGACCTTGCATATAGTGCATAATAGATTCAATTTCATAGTAAATTCTTATAATATTATCCAGTAAAACAAACATAGTCTCAACTAATCAATAAAGAATCAGCAAATGCAACAGATTTATTCTAAATATTCAATGACGCACCCCTCACTGCAGACCTGTGTCTCCAAAATAATTATATGCTATTAATCGGCAAAGTCACTATATTAGCTATAAGGAGCCCTATAAGGCACCTATAATTGAAAAAAGGCTAAACAGTTCACAAATATAGCTTAGATCTGAATATAGGACCTATTATTGTCCTAGGTTATTATAGGTTTGCAGATTCATGTCTGATAAGCCTAAGGCATATGTTTTCACTAAACGTGGTGATAAAATCCTATTCTGGTTCCTAAGCGACATCCTGGAAGGACAACACAGACTGTAGTGTTAACCAACATCACTAGTCACTAAGTAGCCGCCTACCTGCCTCAGGCTTGCGGATGCATGTCTGATAGTCTGCAATTAATAACCAGCAATAGTTTATAGGTGTTAATGCAATTACTAGTCCAAGGTCAGGCAAAATCACCAACCAAACAATTGTATTATAATATAAAAAACTAATAAAAACAAAGAATAATCCAAATTACACAGATGGGAGGGACAAGTCTGTTTTGGTGTTCAAAATTTCATGTTTTCATCTAGAAAAATAAATTATAATCGATAGTCAAGGTCTTAAAAACAGCTATATATGTGAAATAAGTATAAACTTAACTTCTTTGTATTGCACCAAACTTACACTAATGCAAAAGTAAGTCAAAAAACCTCAATGGTGGAGCCAAAGGGCAAACCACACCCTATACACCACCACCCCCAACACTTTAATCCACATTAAGGCTAAGTGGCCTCAGAGTATTCAATTAAAAAGTTCCATTCTACTTCTCTCTCTCTTTTTTTTTTTTTTTTTTTTTTTTTAAATCCATGCCCTGTCACCTCCCTGCCTAGGTGGTGAAACATAATCTATTATCCCAAATTTGAGATCGGATGCCTTATGTTTAGATTCAGCAAAATGCCTGGATACTGGTAGGTCTAATTTGCCCTTCCTTACCGTATACCTATGTTAATTCATCCTAGTTTTGATTCATCTGCCACATACCAGAAATTACAAGGACATTGTATCAAATAAATCAAAAAGTCACTGTTACAGGTCAGAAAGGGTTGGACGTAATATTTGTTGGAAGTACCAGGATGTATGAACGTGTCACCTTTCAACATACAGGCACAATTCTGGCCCAATAGATATGGTAAGCGGCCTCTCTTTTTTTGCCCTGTAATGGAAAATTGTATAAAAGCCTTTTTTTAAATACTCCATGTCAGAGTGAACCCCCTATCCCCAATATTTTGGGACCTTCTATATTAAAAAGGAGGTGGATGAATAACAGGACAGTATTTAAGAATTAGATTTTGCGATGGGTTGGCTATTTTCACTAAACATGGCAATAAAAGGAATCCTATTCTGGTTCCTACATTTCCTCTCTTGGCAAATAAGGGATTGTCTATCCTGACTCAGGGCTTCTCTTCTGTTTCTCTCTATTCATTTACACAGATAGCCCCTCTCTTTAAATTTACTAGCCATAACATCCATAGTTTATTTCATATCCCGATCATGATGAACACCCCTTTTACCTTGCAAAAACTGACTGTAGGGAAGCGAGTTCATCACAGTTTTAGCATGTGTTGAATCATATCTAAGAAGTTGATTCTTATCCATGGGTTTCCAAAGAAATTATTACATCCAATTTCACATCAGGGTCTAGAGTCTCGAAAGATGGAGCTTTATGCTTCAATGTGCCTATTACGCATGCCCCAGGTGCTTCTATAGCTAGGGCATGCGTATTCTTAGAAGTGCCCAATATGACGCTGTGTTTTTGGATCACACTGCGCATGCGCTACTATGAACTCCAGTCCTGCGCAGTGAAATAATTATACACGCTGTATTGGCATGTTTATGAATATGGGTGACACAGGTCTGCGGTAAGGTGTAAGTCATTGAATATTTAGAATAAATACGCCGCATTTGCTGATTGTTTATTGATTAATTGGGATTATGTTTGTTTTACTAGATAATATATGAATTCTCTATGAAATTCAATTTATTATGTACTATATGCAGCCACTTTATAGTATATATATATGGGCTTGATGTAATGATTTTATACTCTATGTATAACACTATATTCGCTAATTGATAATTGAATTTGTACGTTCACGTGATATATATACTTAGCTGTAGGCACATGCACTTTGTTTGATTGAGGTTCAATAGAGCTGAAATGTGGCTATTACCTGGAATAAACTTCACCAGTTATTTGATGCAATTTGGAGTGCTGCCTCTTCCTTGGATATTTAAGTGGAACTGGTACCTGGAGCTCTAGGCTGAGCGCCCACCTATTTCTCTGGTGCTGCTGTTGACTTTCTTTAGATTTCCTGTATTATTCATTTGATCTAATTACAGCAACTTCATATCCAGTAACTTTCAAATATAGTAACTCACTGAAGGGAAAGAATACTAAAGTACCTGTACAAAAAATTATTTTGTATAGCCTTCTAATGGACACAAATACATACAATTATATATAGAATTAAAGCAATCCAGATACACTAATGTTTGTTTGGCAGTAAATGCAGCAAAGTTCAAAAAACTTCAAAGACTAGATCTGAATTGTAAAGGAAATATTGAAATAATAAAAGTTACATGATTAGAGGTAATTAAGTACGCTAATGCATTTTTAATGGTAGGAGTAAAGAATAGTACAGATATAGATTATAGTGCAAAATATTCTTTTCCGGGAAAATGTGTTTTCATATAACATGTCAATTTGTTTTATAACAAAAAATGTAATTATATTAAAATGATAATTTTGAAATATAAAAATAAACATAAGTGAAACGAAATATCAGCATTTCATTAAAATTTAGATTTAATAAATAAATAATATACAATGGTATTATATTGTGGTTTGCTGCATATTATTGTTGTGGAACAGGCACTGGAAATATGCAACAAATTTATCCTTTATGAATATGCCTTATAGTTATATTTTAATACTATTCCATAATACTTCAAATAAATTTTATGTTATCCACCAAAAAAATATAGAAATACTCTATGTAAAACTGTTCATAGTACTTTAGGTAGTAAGGCAGGTCTGACATAGTTCAGTCCAATACAACAGTGTTTTCCAAATCAAAATAATTTTTAAAAATGTCTCAACATTTATTCTTTTTTTTTCCATAAATTCTTTATTTATAAGCAAAAAAAGCAAACAAAGACACAGGAAGTAAAAAACATATAAAGCCAATCTCCAAACAGGAGAAGGTAAACCACATTAAAGAGGTTCTCCCATCTCAGTCTTTCAGCCAGGCTACATGCAGTGTCTATGTAACATCTCTGCCTGTTCAGGTCACTGCGCCACCCTCTGCTCGCATGCTGCGGTGCAGGAGGCGTGTGCAGTTTAGTTTCTTGCTTAGAGTTTTTGGTTGCACTGTGTGAACACGGCTCTAGTTCTTTTTTTTTTTTTTTTCTTTGTAGATTGTGAGCCCCACATAGAGCTCACAATGTACATTTTCCCTATCAGTATGTCTTTTTTTGGAATATGGGATGGAAATCCATGCAAACACGGGGAGAACATACAAACTCCTTGCAGATGGTATTTCGCCCTTGGCGGGATTTGAGCACCAGGACACCAGAGCTGCAAGGCTGCAGTGCTAACCACTGAGCCACCGTGTGGCCCCCCTACGGCTCTAGTTCTTTAATTGAATTTGCACCACACCCATCTTCTGCCCTTGCCTGCCTCTGTCCATGAAGTAGTTAAATTTGGTCTTGCCCTGTGATTGACAGCCTGCCTTCCTGTCAGGTCCAGGGCAGGTTCATCCTCCCCTATTTAGTCTTGGCTCATATTCACACTGGAGCCTATTATTGCCTTGTGCTTGCTGGCTTTCTCTTGCTGTTAATTTACTTGTATTCTTTATCCTGACCTTGGCTTTTTCTATTGACTATTCTTTTGGACTTTGATTTGACACTGCATTGCTCGACTGTTACCGAACCCTGGCTAGCTGACCTCCCTTTGTTGTTGTTTATCTTGTCTGATTTTTGTGTGTCACATATATAGGAAGGGATCGTCTCCAAGTTGCTGCCTATTACATAGGATAGGGCCTGGCAAGAGGAAGGGAAAGTGGGGGGCTTCAGCTTAGGGCTCACTGTCCCTTGTGCCCCTTCCTCCAGGGTTCTTCAGCAGCTACTGGTGAATTGTCATCTAAGCAATTCCCTAACAGAATAACAGGCCCAAAAACCTACTACCATTGCTATATCTCCAGGTCAGCATGGATTCTATTCAGGGACTTGCAACCAAGTTGGAGGGATTGGCAGGCCTGGTAGCTGAGCTAGATAAACAGGTTCAGACCCTTACTGAGGCGGCTGCATCATCCCCAGCTGTTTATGCACCTTACAAGGTCAAGATGTTACTACTGAATCATGTCTCAGGGGACCGTGAAAAATTTGAAACTTTCAGGGAGTCTTGTTGCTTGTACTTTCGTGTTATTCCACATGCATCCCAGGCTCAAATGGTGGGAGTAGTAATATCTCTTCTACAGTGGGATCCACAAGCTTGGGCCCTTAAACTCCCTCCTGATGCTGATGAGTGGTCTGAGTTTGAAAAATGTTTTAAGTCCCTGAGCTCTATTTATGCTGAGCCAGACCACATTGCACTTGCAGAATCTCAACTCCTCACCATGCGGCAGGGAGAATGCTCTGCCGAGGAGTATTACGCAGAGTTCCATAAGTGCAGTTTAACTACAGGTTGGTGTGAGTCCCGTTTAGGCACTTATCATTTATTCACACTTTATTCGCATATTAAATAATTAACCTAATAAACACATTTTCCTTGGTCTGGTGGGAAGAGTAGGTGAAGCAAAGCCCAGTAGGTATATCACCATGGGTAGGGATGTGACTAATGGGAGCATGTGTAGGAAGTCTGTAGCTCCCGTAGGTGACTATTAAAGAACACTGTATGTAATCCTCGTTTTTTGACTTGGAAGGAGGCTTGTTATCGTGCAGTGGTATGCTAGTTATTGTTTACCACTAGGGTTTGAATCTGTGATGTATGTGGATTGACCATCCTCAATTGGACCCTTGGAGAGGTAGAACTTGATGTTACTGGTGTGAAAGTCTATGTTCTATCAAATTTTTCTCTGATTTTACTTTTATTTGAGGAGTTCTCTCTCATAATCTAACACCTTATTAGTAATATTAATATGAAGCTTGTGGAATTTCAGATAACCTTTGGACAATGTGATATTTAATTCCACTTACAGTGTACAATGGATCACTGCATACCACATCATCATTCCAGTTTGTTGCTGTTCAAACACTGGGATACACAACAATGAACAGTGGTGACAATTTGACCATGGATGTAGCAAGCTGGTGGAGTGATAAATCATGATCTCTCAATTCATGGATTATAACTAGAGATGAGCGAACACTAAAATGTCCAAGGTTCGAAATCCGATTCGAACAGCCGCACACTGTTCGACTGTTCGAACGGATTTCGAACCCCAT
Source organism: Leptodactylus fuscus (assembly GCF_031893055.1). Lineage (NCBI taxonomy): Eukaryota > Metazoa > Chordata > Amphibia > Anura > Leptodactylidae > Leptodactylus > Leptodactylus fuscus. The sequence goes on along the minus strand of NC_134266.1, from coordinate 193,545,034 downwards.
TATAGTCTATGGGGGGAAATGCTCGTTTCAGGGGTACGCACAATTCGGGCTGGATTCTCCTTGAAGTCTTCTCCCGGCGCAGCATCCCCGTCTTCCGGCTGGAATTCACTCTGCCTAGGCCGGATGCCTAGGCAGAGTGAATTCCAGCCGAAAGACGCCGCAGGGACGCTGCATGGAGAAGACTTCTAAAGGTAAGAGAAGAACCAGCGTTGATTGGCAGAATGTATAGCATTCTGCCAATCAACGCTGGTTCTGCATCGAACCTTAAACTTCGAGCAGCTAGTAGTGTTCGATCGAGTATGAGTATTTTGAATACCGTAGTATTCGATCGAACACCTACTCGATCGAACACTACTCGCTCATCTCTAATTATTAGAGATGAGTGAACACTAAAATGTTCGAGGTTCGAAATTCGATTCGAACAGCCGCTCAATGTTCGTGTGTTCGAACGGGTTTCGAACCCCATTATAGTCTATGGGGAACAGATACTCGTTAAGGGGGAAACCCAAATCCGTGTCTGGAGGGTCACCAAGTCCACTATGACACCCCAGGAAATGATGCCAACACCTCTGGAATGACACTGGGACAGCAGGGGAAGCATGTCTGGGGGCATCTAACACACCAAAGACCCTCTATTACCCCAACATCACTGCCTAACAACTACACACTTTCCACATTCAAAAAAACCTCTATCAAAGTGGGAAAATACCTGGAAACCTTCTTTACTCCCCAAATGGATGGACACAAACCCCAATTTAAGCTCAACAAACAGTAACAACCACCCCTTTAAATCACGTTCCCCATGACAACCACAAATGGAATAGGCAATGGGAATTCCAAAAGCCCTCACCCTTAACTGTCATTTTGAGTGTGTGTGTGTGTGTGTGTGTGTGTGATGTGGTAAGACCTTCCAAAATTCACTTTTCTAGCCCTTAACATGAGCCCTTCCAAACAAAGTTACAGGACCTTAAGCTGAGCTACCAGCAGAGATTGAGGCCCTTGGCATGAGTAGAGCCTTGCACCAGCAGTGTTTTTGGCACTTAGGGTGAGTTGAGCCTTGTACCAGCGTGTGTCCCTTAACATCAGGCGGGCCCTAAGTTCTGCGCTTTGCACAAAAGTTCCACATTAACTAGGCTGAATGGTACAAAGATTAGTAGGCCCGAGAACCAGGAACAGGTCTTGCAATGGCTGTCGGATAACGCTTAAAGCACATTGTCCACCAGCCAGGCAGCCTCTACCTCCTCTTACCCAACAGTCTTGTCCTCCTTCCACCCAAAATTCCCAATCTTCCCAGAACAATAACAATGTGGTTTTTGCCACTGCACCTGGGCCCAGGCATGTTGTCATGTGTGATAATGGCCGTAACCTGGGATTGGCTCTGTAGCTTCGCAGCCTGCAACATATTCCATGCCTGGGCCACGTTTTTAACTCATTGCTGCTAATCTTTTGAAAAAGGTACCCCAATGTTCCTGAGCTACTGGTGAAAGTGTGGCGCTTGTGCGGATAGTTTTTAAAGTCTATAGTTGCCGCTGCTAGCCTCTATGCACTCCTACAACGCCTGTTGTGCGACGTCTCCACACTGCTGGCACTAAACATATCATGTGTTGAGCAGAGTGTGTGAGCAGCACAGACCTTTGATGTAGTTCCAACTCCAAAACCCTCGGGTTCGTCAAAGTCAACTCCCTCAGTTGCTCAACCATGAGTGGCCATGGGTGGCAGACTTATGTGAAATCCCATCCCATCCATTGCACTGGACACGAAACATTAGCATGCGCTCAGCACAACTTCGGATATGGCAGCTGCGTTAAGCAGGGTGCAGGGTACAACACAGACCAGGCCCGAGCACCAGGAACAGGTATTAGAAATACTGCAGCATCTGCCATTTCCTTCCAATTTTGGGGTTTTGGACCCGCCACCGACTTGTCTGGACCTAAGTGGGGATCATGAGACACAGTTGCCATCAAGGCAAGCTGTGGTCATGTGCGGTTTGCAGTAAGGGGGCAGTGCGCAATTGGAAGAGGAGTTGGTGGATGACGAGGCCACCGACCCCACATGGACAGGGGTGATGTCTAGGGGCTAAAGCAGTGTAGATGTAGAGGGAAGCTAAATCAACAAAAAACCTGGGTAGAAGCAAAGGCATAAACTGGGGTGATGTTTAGGGGCTAAAGCAATGTAGATGTGGAGGGAAGCTAATTCAACAAAAAAAAAAAGGGTAGAAGCAAAGGCATAAACTGGGGTGATGTTTAGGGGCTAAAGCAGTGTAGATGTGGAGGGAAGCTAATTCAACAAAAAAAACAGGGTAGAAACAAAGGCATAAACTGGGGTGATGTTTAGGGGTGAAAGCAGTGTAGATGTGGAGGGAAGCTAAGCAGCAAAAACAGTGGGTAGAAGCAAAGGCATGCAAAACTCTACCCTGTTGGAAGACTTATTCCTAGGTCTGGAACACGTTAATGGCCCCCCTGGACAAATTACTGCCACTCAGGGGCCTAGTGTCACCAGGAGGGACAAGTATAGGCGCATGTTGTGGGAATACCTGGCCGACACCAGCTCTGTCCTCTCCGATCCCTCTGTGCTCTACAGCCTACACTTATTTTCTCATCTTTTTTTCTGAACTGCACATCTCTTGCCTGCTTCCTTTGGGATCTTAGAAATGGTGGTCCACTTCCAAAGATGGTAACTTCAATAGACAGTGTAACGGGAGTAGCTGAGGGATCGCTGTCTTAACCACTTTTTGGCACAAAATTAACTTCCAAAGCCAAATATGGTGCAAGTATATGATGCAAGGACACCTACACACCTATCTCTGACACATTGGGGAGTTCACCCTCATGCGCCCTTTTGGCCTGCACCATCATGCGCCTCTTCCCAGCCACTCCACATTTCCCAAGCTTTTCATTGCAGGCAAAAGTACAACACAACCCACCCCCATGCCCAAGCCTTTAACAGCCTCATCGATAAACTGCTGGCCCTGGAGATGTTGGTGTTTGTTTATGCTTCTGGAGACCCAGGCCTTCCGTCAGCAGATGGCAGCTGGGGCACCTCCCTATGCTGGGCCTAGCCGTTACTACTTCTCTTGGTGTGCTGTCTCTGCCTTGCGCCTGCATGTGTCCCATAACATCAGTCGCGCCCAGAGCTCTGCGCTTTGCTGCAAGGTCCACTTGACCACCGACACATGGACAAGCGCCTGTGGTCAGGGATGCTGCAGTGCTTATCTTTAATGACAGGCAGGGTGAATGTGGTGGAGTCTGTTCCCCGGGTGCAAACTGGGGTGGCCTATCTCCTCTCCCAGGCCAAAATTCATGGCAGGAGTAGACTGAAACCCTACGAAGCAGCAACCTCCACCCCAGCTACTAGCGGAAAACACTGTAACACTGGCATGGGGAGATGTCAGCAGGCCGTGCTGAAACTGATCAGCTTGGGGGACAGACAGCACAGTGCCTCCGAGGTCAGGGATGCCATCCTGGCTGAGATGGCATTTTTTTTCCCTGCTACACCTGGGGCCTGGCATTTTTGCGCCTGTGATAATGGCTGGAACCTGGTAGCAGATCTGGAGCTTGCCAGACTCAAACACGGTCCACGCATGGCCCACGTTTTCCAACTTGTTGGTGCCATGTTTCTTTGAAACCTACACCATTGTGCCTGATATACAGGTCAAAGTGGGGCCATTTTCGTAAGTGAGAACTAGCCTCTGCTAGGCAGAAAACATTCAGAGCACACTCCTCTCATCTTCGCACCGTTGGCTGGCGGAGGAAGACGAGGGGGTTGGAGTGGCATCTGATGTCCCTATCCCACACGAGGCTAGAGGGTGCACTTCAGTGCATCCCATTGCTTCACCACAAATGGTGTGAAGGGGAGTGGAAAATGGAGGAAATGGAGAGTGACCCTTACAGTTGGGGCCAGCAAAGGCATGCCAAGTAACACACTGGCACACATGGCTGACTTCATCTTGGGTTGCTTTTCAACACATATTTCACATCATGAAGAACAAATAATACTGGATTTTTACAAGCCTCGAACCCCGGTCTAGGTCTAATGTCTGTTCCTTTCTTATATTAGGGGAGAGGGAAAAAAAATTACTTCAGTGATACGTTTAGCGTACATAGACTGACTATTAATGTGTATCCCACTTAGTGTTGTTAGGGTTACACATCGTCACAACCTGGCTAAAGCTTCTATAGCTGTTAATAAAGTCAACATAACTTTACGGTATCCAAAAAGCCAGCTGGTTCCGACAGAGAGCAAGACAAATGTCAACCAAAGCTGTGAGCTCTGAACACCCACAGTGACTTTGGCGTCATCATCATTATAAGGGAGCGGGTGGTAATAAATAACTTGGCAGTGCCTAAAACCCAAAAAGCTTATACAACTATATTTACATTAAGATACACAAATGACACTTTTCAGTAGCATGTCATGAGACAAGCTGATAAGCTCTTCCTTTGTGTAGTGCTATTTGAAAGTTAAACGCTGCCTTTATTTTAATTCTGGAGAAGGTGCAGACATTAGATTTAGAACATGTTGTCTTCATTGTCCAAATCCTCTATATAGGTAATGTGTTTTTCGGGCCGAGCTGTCTGGGAACGAGCTGGTGCAGCACTGACAACCTGGGTGAATATGGCAAGAGCTTGAGATGTAGGGTGAATGAATCCCCAAATTATTTGTGGAATTCCCAGTGAGACAATGGCACTATCTACCAGTAGCAAAAATTGTGGGTGCACGTAACCCCAATATATTCTTTGAATTACCAGTCAGAAACTGGCACTATATGGCAGTAGCAAGAAATGAGGGTATTTGTAACCCCAATATATTCTTTGAATTCCCAGGCAGACAATGGCACTGTATAGCAGTAGCAAAAATTGTGGGTGCACGTAACCCCCATATATTCTTTGAATTCCCAGTCAGACAATGGCACTATATACCAGTAGTAAAAATTGTGGGTGCACATAACCCCAATATATTCTTTGAATTCCCAGTGAGACAATGGCACTGTATAGCAGTAGCAAAAATTGTGGGTGCACGTAACCCCCATATATTCTTTGAATTCCCAGTCAGACAATGGCACTGTATACCAGTAGTAAAAATTGTGGGTGCACATAACCCCAATATATTCTTTGAATTCCCAGTGAGACAATGGCACTGTATAGCAGTAGCAAAAATTGTGGGTGCACGTAACCCCCATATATTCTTTGAATTCCCAGTCAGACAATGGCACTATATACCAGTAGTAAAAATTGTGGGTGCACATAACCCCAATATATTCTTTGAATTCCCAGTGAGACAATGGCACTGTATAGCAGTAGCAAAAATTGTGGGTGCACGTAACCCCCATATATTCTTTGAATTCCCAGTCAGACAATGGCACTGTATAGCAGTAGCAAAAATTGTGGGTGCACGTAACCCCCATATATTCTTTGAATTCCCAGTCAGACAGTGGCACTATATACCAGTAGCAAAAATTGTGGGTGCACGTAACCCCAATATATTCTTTGAATTACCAGTCAGAAACTGGCACTATATAGCAGTAGCAAAAATTGTGGGTGCACATAACCCCAATATAATCTTTGAATTCCCAGTGAGACAATGGCACTGTATAGCAGTAGCAAAAATTGTGGGTGCACGTAACCCCCATATATTCTTTGAATTCCCAGTCAGACAATGGCACTGTATACCAGTAGTAAAAATTGTGGGTGCACATAACCCCAATATATTCTTTGAATTCCCAGTGAGACAATGGCACTGTATAGCAGTAGTAAAAATTGTGGGTGCACATAACCCCAATATATTCTTTGAATTCCCAGTCAGACAATGGCACTGTATACCAGTATTAAAAATTGTGGGTGCACATAACCCCAATATATTCTTTGAATTCCCAGTCAGACAATGGCACTGTATACCAGTAGTAAAAATTGTGGGTGCACATAACCCCAATATATTCTTTGAATTCCCAGTGAGACAATGGCACTGTATAGCAGTAGCAAAAATTGTGGGTGCACGTAACCCCCATATATTCTTTGAATTCCCAGTCAGACAATGGCACTATATACCAGTAGCAAAAATTGTGGGTGCACGTAACCCCAATATATTCTTTGAATTACCAGTCAGAAACTGGCACTATATAGCAGTAGCAACAATTGTGGGTGCACATAACCCCAATATATTCTTTGAATTCCCAGTCAGACAATGGCACTATATACCAGTAGTAAAAATTGTGGGTGCACATAACCCCAATATATTCTTTGAATTCCCAGTCAGACAATGGCACTATATACCAGTAGCAAAAATTGTGGGTGTATATAGCCCCAATTCTATTGCTTGGGGACTTGCAGGGTATTTCTGAGGTGAAGGTGGGGGGGCACACCGTTGGAACGGGGATTTGGGGTGTATATATGGGGTATACGGGAATACACTGTCAGTGTGTTCCATTCAGGATCCTGGGAAAGCTGGGTTGCGGCGATTGAGCCCGTCAGTGCCACGTTACACTGACAAGCTTCTCCCTGGAATTGAAGTTATATGTAAGCCCAATATATTCTTTGAATTCCCAGTGAGACAATGGCACTATATGGCAGTAGCAAAAATAGTGGGCGTATATAGCCCCAATTCTATTGCTAGGGGACTTGCAGGGTATTTCTGGGGTGAAGGTGGGGGGGCACACCGTTGGAACGGGTATCGGGGGTATATATCGGGTATACGGGAATACACTGACAGTGTATTTCATTCAGGATCCTGGGAAAGCTGGGTTGCGGCGATTGAGCCCGTCAGTGCCACGTTACACTGACAAGCTTCTCCCTGGAATTTAGCTCTTATAAGAGCTGTTGGTTGTCTTCTCCTTCCTATCCTAGCCTGTCCCTGCCTACCCAGAATCTAACCCCTAGTTAACTGGACGGAAACCTCCGTCCCCGGTGAATTGCAAGCTCAGAATGACGCGAAGCTGGGCGTCGCTGTTCTTTTAAATTAGAGGTCACATGTTTTCGGCAGCCAATGGGTTTTGCCTACTTTTTTCAACGTCACCGGTGTCGTAGTTCCTGTCCCACCTACCCTGCGCTGTTATTGGAGCAAAAAAGGCGCCAGGGAAGGTGGGAGGGGAATCGAGTAATGGCGCACTTTACCACGCGGTGTTCGATTCGATTCGAACATGCCGAACAGCCTAATATCCGATCGAACATGAGTTCGATAGAACACTGTTCGCTCATCTCTACTAATTATAACCTGCTCAGTATGCGACATATGATGTTAACACAATTTGATCCTATTATTGAGGTTTCATGTGGCCCTTCCTATATGCCTCACATTAGAGCTATGAGCTTGAAAATTAGATAATTTGCAGACCTTAGCAACACCAGCTACTTCCTCGATTTGCATAACCTTGTGTCTTGTCATTGTTAGTGCTGCAATTTCAATGTTGAGGGGTTAACCAGCCTTTTGGTATTGATGGCCATAAAAATCTGTTCAGTAGGGATCGGACATCCTGCACCGCAATGATCAGCTGATCACAGCAGCCTCTGAGTGGATGGAGCTAGAAACAGACGGCTCTGTTCATTGTGTAGTGGCCATGCCAAATTACTACAGTTCACCTCCCATTCACTGTTAACAACTGATCAGTGGGAGTTCCACTGATCTGATATTGATAACATATACTAAGAATAGGCAATCAATGTCAAAAAGTTGGAAAACCTCTTTGAGACCGGGCCCCATGTGGCATAAACGCAGCTTTCTACAGTCACTGCAGTCTAGCAAATCCCATCCACACCTTGTGGAAAAATATGTACACAGGACACAATGCAATTTCCAAAACCGTTGCAGTTTTGGAAATCGCAGCTTGTCAATTATACCCCACAGAAACACCAGAGGTTTCTCTATAGGTATAATTGAAGCAGAAAGCTTGCAGATGAAACTTCTGCGGACTTTATATGAAAAGTGCTGCAGGAAAAACCACAACGCTTTGCAGCTGCAGTTTTTCTTGCTGCTCCTTTTTGCTGCGGCCTGCTAGTGTAGATGTAAGTGTAGGTCAATTCTAAAAATACGAATAACCCCACTCACATCTCCACATCACTTCTAATACATTCACTCATGTTACAATTTTCCCAGGTGAAAAGAAAACGGGAAATGCTTAGTGTAATATTATGCAGATATTGCAGAACAAATTTAGAAAAGAACCAGATTACCAAAGGGTATAAGTGATATTATTAAACTAACATTTCTTTGAGATTAATGAATATAAAGTCTGTGATGTTATTCGTTTTAAAGAGTTGAATAAAATATTTAAATTCCCAGAGAGATTCAATATTTAAATTGCTAGAGAGGCAAATGCAGTATTTAAAGGGTTTTGGGGTTTCATATTCTTCTTAATTATTACACTTTTCTCAGATATTTATTTAAAGGAAACTTCTGGCAATGTTTTTGTCTCTATTTTATACTCCACCCCTTTGTCTTATACCTAAGTAAGTAGTTTACTATTTGGCATATTATTATTATGAAAATTTACACTAAGTATGTCTCTTGGAACTTTCTTAGGAATCAATCACTGTGACTTAAGAGATAAAAATTTCTCAGGCATTAGCAATAGCCTACTAGACGGGACAATATTCATTGTTATTTTCTACAACAAACTTTCCAAGGAAGACGTGTTGCTGGTGATAGCCCTTTCTAAGGGCCTTTACATATGACTGTGTTCATGGTCCCTTTATGGGCTGTATTTCCAAATTATTATATAAAAATTTATATTTTTATCAGATTTTCTTAAATGGTCAATGAAAATGATGGTCAATCCAATCTTCCACCGTTAAATCAAATTTTATTGGACAAACCTCCCAAAGATGAAATGTATTTTCTCAAATTAAAATCCACTGTCCCAAATGATTATGCACAACAGAGTTTCCAAACATTTTATAGGTTGCAAAGAACTGAAATGTTCATTCATTGAATATTCAGCTACTCTCTCTATCTGGACCATCAGGGTACTTGGCATTCACCAGTAAACAAGACTGTTTCAAAATCAGTTTTCATGTATGTCTAGGCCCACTGAAACCATTTCTAAATGTGAGCAATGTTTAGGGATGTCTGAGTAATAGCTTTATGCACAACCGTAAGCCTCTAAAGGATCCTATAGCTCAAGGTTTGCAACAGTATTTTTGCAGTTGCTCTCTTAATCTGATCAGGCGGAAATCTATCCATTTTCAAAACTGCACCCCTCAAATAAGTCAAAACTGCATTTGGGAAGTTTGTTAACCCTTGAATTATTTTACAGGAATTAAACCATTATGGGGCTGAAATTTAGACATTTAATTGTTTTAAATAATATGTTCAATAACACATTCACAAGGGGTTAAAAGAGAAAATGCATCTCACAGTCTGTTGTGCAATTTTTCCTGAGCACAGAAATACCCAATATACATAATACATATCATCTAGGTCACATCCACCTAGGTACACATGCTACTGGTGTTTACTTTGAACTATGAAGGTACCTTCTCTCCCTAAACAACACCCACATGTACACTGCAATAGGTGTATCTTCTATTATCCTCCTGGCTCCCCTGTGTCTTTCTCTCTGGTGTCACTGGTTATGAGAGTAGAATATAAGGAAGCCAGGAGGAGAATAGAAGACATATGTCCTGCCAAATTTGCCTCAGCACTGTGTAGGGAGAGATATTAAATATATAGTTCAATAGAGCAAACAACTGTAAAGTGGCAAGGGAGCCTGTGGGCCTAGTAGCAAGTATGACTGCTGAGATCCTTATAATTATGCCACTGCTGACCTCAGTAATCTCAGACCAACCACCTACACTAAGGAATACACAACCAATTCTCACTCCAAGTATGAAGGAGTCAGACAGAAATGTTTAATTTTATTCTGTATTCTACTTGTTAAGATTTGTATGAAACTTAAAAACAGCTCTGCACTCTCTTGCTTACACACGCATGTCTCCAACCAGCTCAATACAATGTAAAGGTTTACTATTTGCCCAAATACATTGATATTCTGAGAGTTAAACCACTCATACATTCCCCATTGAGGAGTGAATCATAGAAAATTAGTAAGAAGAGCTCTAGAGAGAAGCCCTGAATAAAGTAGAAGGTCACAATGATAAATGGATAAATGTCATCATCCACCGAGACCACTGGATGTTTAAGTGGTGGTGATGGGCAGGGGCACTTATGAAACCTTTGCACTGGGTCCACCAATGGGTTAAAATGGCCCTGATCACACCCAATGCCTGCTCCTACCTGACTCCACCCTATTGACAGTAGAGAGACTAAATAGCATACCAGGCACAAAAACTAATAGCATGGATTGTTCAAGAATGGTGGGGGCTATGCCAGAATCTATAAAGCAGCACCTATTACATTATGCAAAGAGCTGGGCTTGTTGGAGGTGATGAAATGCCCTCTGTAAGTATTTAATGTTTGAGAAGTTTTAAAATATCATTCAGATAGCACTGCAAGAATATATGTAAAGCCCCAAGTGTGCATGCTCATTGGGGGTCCATTTAAGGAATAACTATGTCAAACAAGAATTCATACAAGAGCTATGATATTTCAAGCGCATAAGCAGATTTACTGTTCTACTACCTAACAGACATGTATGTGCTGAAGGAGAAAAAATGGCATATCTTTTGTATTATTAGTTTGTGGCAAAGGAATGAAATACTTTGGTATCCTGACCCCAAACAATGCCCTTTGAATGCCACCATAATCCTAATGTGGTCCTGAGAAAAATGAGCTTGACTCCCCTGATGTAATAGGAGTAGGGTTGAGCCGATCCTGACTTTTCAGGATCAATTTTAAAATCCAATTTCCGATCATTTTTCATTCGAATCCGATCCCGATCCCAATGCAAGTCAATGGGATTTTTTTATTAATCGGAGATCGGATTTTAAAAGCAATCCTATTCACTATACAGCATGGAATCTAAGAATTGTTAGAATCCACGCTGTGTAGTGAATCAGTAAAGTAGCCAGAGGATTTTTTTTTAATCCTCTGGCTACTTAGTCCCCCCTGGTGTCCACTTACCTCTAGAGATGGCTGCTCCTCCTTCTTCTTGTCCTCGCTCCCCGCCCTGTACCCACCCACACTCTCCTAAACCACCCACACTCTCCTAACCTGGCAGGGAGGGGGCCACGAGGCAAAGAAGACTGCAGCTGGACCGACAGAGCAGCGAAGAACAGTGGACCAGCCATCTCTGAAGGTAAGTAGCTATGAGACATGTTAGTTTAGCCTCCCATTAGAATGAATGGAGGCAGCCGGCACTCAGGGGGTTAAGGCTGTGTGTCGGCTGCTTCTATTTATTCCTATGGAACCGCAGCGCAGCCTTCACACTACACTACACTATATACTCAGTGTGAAGGCATTGTGGGAAATACTACCGATCCCAATCCCACCTAAAAAGATCGTGTTCGGAATTCCGATCGCGATCGTGAAATTTTCTCGATCGCCGATTGGAATCCGATTTTTTCCGAACACGATCGCTCAACCCTAAATAGGAGCTGTTAATGATGATTCTGACAGTAGTGTAAATGCAAGTATCAAAGAATAGCAAAGCAAATGCAACTCTACAATATAAGATAAGACGTATCGAAGAATCATATTATATCTATATAGCAATGGCAAAAATGTTTGCTTTCATAAGGTAACAGCACCCTACCCATCCATGGATTGAGTCTGGCATTTAGTTCAGCTCCATTGAAAAGGGCTGAGATGCAATACCACACACAACATGTATGACACAGATGTTGAAGAAACCGGCCATGTTTTCTAAACAATCTCTTTAGGGCCAGGACTACTTGGAGACTTTTGGCATAACTGCTAAATGAGTGTAACTATTAAACTACAGGTATGCTCTAATGAGAATTATTTATCATTTACACAATATTTTGACATGCATTTTTACCATGGTTCAGTATTCCACATATCTAATTTACTACAATGGAGCAAGTGTATCATAAATTGCATAATTTTGTGCAAAACTCTCCTACTGCAACTCGTGATTACAAAGCTGTGACATCTGTTGAGTTTTTATGCTACCCATTTTTGTGGCCATTTTAAAAAGGACAATTTCATAAATTCAGGGTTTTTTTTTAAATGACAGACCCGCTAGTCTGCAAGGCACTGCAGCGAGGTCCACAGGCCCAGATGGGTGGCTGTATGTCAGAACAGTGCACTACCAGTTAAACTGCACTGGCAGTGATGTGGTGCAGTGCTTAATGTGAACAGGCTGTAATAAAACCCTGCCAGTTAACCTCACTGGTAAGGTGCACCTGTACAGCTGAAACAGCAAGGCTGCCAAGGGTTAACTGTCACCCCAGGTCAGCAACATAACATGCTCTTGCTAGAGCTAGGAGAAACAAGGGAAGTATAGACAGTTTAAGAGGCTACCTCAGGGACCACACCTGCTGACAGCACCTCAGGCTGGAACAGAGTCCACGGCTCCTAGCCTTAGTGTAGGGCTGTCAGTTCAGGATTTACAGATAGAGGCTAAAGAAACCCCAGACAGAGGCCTATTCTACAACCTGCCTGAATGCTGGAGCCTAGCACTGAACTACTGTTATTAACAAACTTTAGTCAAAGTGTGAGCACCCGGAGGGCTAACACTATATAAAGGGAAGTCCCCGCCCAGCAGAGGCGGTGTACATGACATCACCAGTCATGGCCAAAATGGGACTTAGTCTGTGAGCGGCTCCAAAATGTCTGAGCATGCTCAGTAGGGAAAAACTGGACTTATACTACAATTGCCTCACTGCATGAGGCCGAGGGAGAGAATCGGATTGACCCGCAGGTGGCGCTGTGCTGCATGGAAACCTGCATGACCCGATCCTAACAATTGTATACTGCAGCTGACACTCCTTTTAAATCAATTTTCAGCACTACAAATACCCTCTGTTTAGCTCTAGCCTAAAGGAATACATATGCATTAATAGCTAGAATTCCACCCACCAAGAAATTCCCATTGGCCCTGATAGAATAATCTCTGCTCTGTCATTAAATGTAATTTCCTAATGTATTTAAAGGGATTCTATCATTAGAAGCCCATATTTTACTGCTAACACGTAGGAATAGCCTTAATAAAGGCTATTTTTCTCCTACTTTTAGAAGTCTTCTCTGTGCAGCCGCCTGGTAGATATTCCTGGTTTTCATTGTTATGTAAATGTGTTTTCTCGCAACACTGGGGGCAACCCCTGTGCTGCTTGAAAACACTCCAGCGACGCCTCTGTCTTTTTCTCTGGATCGCTTCATCTCGTGTCTTTATCTTGTGTCTTCACCTGTCGGCCATTTTCCTGTGGGCTCTCCCGTTTGGGTACAGGAAAATGGTCAACGGACATGCTCAGTCAGCATTTTTGGATGATGGCACAATTGGAGTCGGGAGAAGAAGACAGAGGTGTCGCTGGAGTTTTTTCAAGCAGCAAAGGGGATACCCCCAGTGCTATTTGAATGCAGGGGAATGCCACCAGTGCTACAAGAAAACTCATTTACACAAGGAAGAAAGAAGAAATTTCTCAGGAACAGCTGTGGGATCAGAATACTAAAGGTAAGAGAAGAATAGCCTTTCTTAGGGCTATCCCTACATGTATTTAGTTAAAAAAGGGTATTCTAATGATAGAATCCCTTTAAAGAGGAGCTTTCACATCCTCATAGATGTGTGGTATTACCTATATACCGATAGAAACCTGACAGTGTGATGAATTCAGTGCACTGTTATATTTCCTGGTATGTGCTCCAATGCTGGAGATATCGGTGCTGTTAGTTTTGGCACTGATATCTCCCCACTGTCATCTCTGGGCGGTAAGGAATGCTGCTGACAATATACAGGTCTATGAAAGAATACTGTCAGAGTGGGGGTTTGTTATTATCTGGGGATCTCTTATCATGGACTGGCCACTAATGCTATTTGATTGCCTCACCTTAAAAAAAATGGATTAAATATGTTAAAAAGTTGGATGTAACCCAGAATGGCACCAAAGAAAAATATAGCACTTCCTGCAAACAACAAGCACTTATTTAGTTGAAAAAAAAAAAAAAAGATTAGATCTCAGAAGATGATGCAAAAGTGTGATATTTTTCCCCAAAAAATGTTTTGTTTTTTTAAAATTTGTAAAAAGGTAAAAAATATATGAGTTAGGTATCACCATGATTGTAATTACCTACATAAGAAATGTAACATGTTATTTATGGCATATTCTAAATAGCTAAAATTGAAATGATTGTGGTTTATCGCTCTCAGAAACATTCAATAAAAGTTATTTCCACACTAACATATTGCTATTAAAAAATACAGGTCATCCCACAAAATTCTAGCCTTGACACAACTACATTGACAGAAATTTTTTTAAAAAAAGTTAAAAATGTAAAAATGAAAAAAAAAAGAAGCCATATCCTTAAATCCAAGACTGCATGAGTTCTTAAGATTAATGAACTTCTACAAATCATTCCTCGCTGACCAGGGTATGCAAAATCACAGTTTGGTAGCAAGTCTAACAATACAGTTACAGTATTTTACAGATTTTACAGCAATGAAACCTAACAGGATTTAATGATCTATGTGCATATGGTTTCTGGATACAGAGTTGGCTGTAGAGGAAAAACAAGCAAACATGTAAGAACTCTGGAAAGTCAGACAAATCATGAAACCATTTCATATTTAATACATTACTGAGGCCATCTGGAGTTGTTGTCTCTGATATGTTGATTCAATCCAGTTTCTTTTGAAAAGTTTACATTTAATTCTAAGCCTGGGGATATTTTCTATCTGCTTGAGAACCAACGTTATCAAACAACAATGTTGCAGTCAAATAACTGTAAACAGAGACTGAAGAAATATCTCACCTAATAAAGGATTTGCTTAAAATACTACAAAATGTTAAAGGCAAAAATACACTCATTACATAGAAGGCAAATTGTAGACACTTAGGCATTGGTGACATGCTACTGTCATTGTTATATCCATTTTAAATAGATTCCTTTAGTAAAAACTTTTCCTTACATAATTAAGGGGCTATCCCCATCTCAAGGATCCTCTCTAAAATGCTAGTTTATGTAAATTCAAGAATTTTGCTAAATATATTTCTTTAGAAATGCTGCTTCATTTGCCTGCTAAATGAAATTATTTCTCCCATTGCTTTGACAACTTTGTCAAGGAACCTGGCCTGATATTGATCTCAGGTTAGATGCCAAAACGCACTGTTCTCTGGAGGAGAGGGAGGATGAGTTCTCTGGATTACTCTTGCTTTCAGAATTGTTGTTTCCTGTTCTTCTGATCAGCTAATTGCAGTTTAAAAAAAAAAAAAAAGTTTAGGACAGAGTCTGTTATCTCTCTAAGTAACCACAAAAATAACATTGGAACATTGAGTTTACTGAAATTCCATTGTCAGTTCTGGCAGTAAGTATAATTTTTTTTTTCTCTTCAAACCTTTGTAATGTAATATACATTTACTGTGCATATTACATCTGCATTATTATAGATTTTTGGAAGACATAATCTCTCACAGCAAAGGTAATATCTATATCTACTGAGCTACATCATAGTATCCTTTACATCAAACAGTCAAAGCTCGTCCACCAGCTACTTGAAGAATACAGGAAGTGAGAAGAAGAGGCCCCAAAGCAAAGCTGCTGAAAGAGGGAAATGGGAAAATCACTTTAAATTGCTTGTTGATTTATAACTCCTATTCTTATTTATAGAATAATTAACCTTACCTTCAGGAAATTTCTTTTAGTATCTCAGTCAATAAGTCATAAATAGGGTTGAGCGATCATGTTCGGAAAAGATCAGATTCCGATCAGCGATCGAGAAAATTTCACGATCGCGATCGGAATTCCGAACACGATCTATTTAGGTGGGATCGAGATCGAGGATTATTTCCCCACTATTTCCTCTTATCCTTCACACTGAGTATATAGTGTATACTCAGTGTGAAGGCTCCGCTGTGGTTCCATAGGAATGAATGGAAGCAGTCGGCACACAGCCTTAACCCCCTGCGCGCCGGCTGCCTTCATTCATTCTAAAGGGAGACTAAACTAATATGTCTCGTAGCTACTTACCTCCAGAGATGGCTGCTCCGGTGTTCTTCTCGCTGCCACTCCACGCTGCAG
Source organism: Leptodactylus fuscus (assembly GCF_031893055.1). Classification (NCBI taxonomy): domain Eukaryota; kingdom Metazoa; phylum Chordata; class Amphibia; order Anura; family Leptodactylidae; genus Leptodactylus; species Leptodactylus fuscus. The sequence goes on along the minus strand of NC_134266.1, from coordinate 193,528,951 downwards.
TCTTCTTTGCCTCACTGCCCCACCTCCCAGGTTAGTGTTTAAAGAGCTAGGAAGGCGGGGCTTGTGGCTTAGGAGAGTGTGGGCAGGTACAGGGCAGGGAGACGTGATGTCTCCCCTCCCAGTACTCGCCCACACTCTCCTAACCTGGGAGGCAGGGAGCAGCGAGGCAAAGAAGACTGCAGCGTGGAGTGGCAGCGAGAAGAACACCGGAGCAGCGGAGCAGCCATCTCTGGAGGTAAGTGGACACCAGGGGGGACTAAGTAGCCAGAGGATTAAAAAAAAATCCTCTGGCTACTTAGTGATTCACTACACAGCGTGGATTCTAACAATTAAAGCGTTCAATTGTTAGATTCCGTGCTGTAAAGTGAATAGGATTGCTTTTAAAATCCGATCTCCGATTAATAAAAAAATCCCATTGACTTGCATTGAGATCGGAATTGGGATTGAGGTCGGGTTTGAATGAAAAATGATCGGAAATCGGATTTTAAAATCGATCCTGAAAAGTCAAGATCGGCTCAACCGTAGTCATAAACCTCTACAGATTGGTAGTACTTTCTGTGTGTACAAAGATATAAAGTCAAAAGGGTGTGTTGCTCCCCTTTAAATGTTACCTGACTTTTCATAACAAAACTGACATATGTGCAGGATCTTGGTGGTCTGTTTTATGACTGTGTAAAACTTCATCCATAGTGTCCTATCAGTTTTTCTGTTGCTAATGCCTCCAATTTGGCTTAAGCACATTTCACTTTGAGGCTGTGAGCATGTACAATAAGGAGCAATTGACTCCCCTCCCCTATCCATTATAACTAGTTTGGTTTGTTTACATACCATTATGCCAGGAGTTACTGTTCAAGAGCAAACAAATAGCTACAGAAAGCCCAAGTGACCATCATATATGAGACATAGAAACACTGAACTGCAAATACAGAGCAGATACCCATTACATTCTGGTATCTACTATGCAGGCATGACACAGGAAAAAACAGTCTATAAGTCAGTAAAGCTGCTTACGGTCTGTGAATAAAATCTCATCTGTAACCACACAAGCAGCCAGAAGTACATAAAAGTACATAGAAGACAACTGCATAATTGTAAGTGATAATTCCCAATTTTGTACAAATGTATGTACATGTACAATATGTTATCAGATCGAGATGTATGTTATGGTAAATATGCAGGTATTGTATATATTCTGCTGTAAATGATAGTTGCACTCCTGCATTAATGGTTAGGGTTGGAAGAAAAGATAATAAATTTATAATTGTATATTATTAGGTTTATGAGAATATCTAAGTTAAATAGTTAATTATAATACTGTGGGAGTGATAGACGTGCAGAGACGGACAATGAAGGTTGCAAAGGATGCCAGATGTGAGATGTGTACTGCTCTGCTCTTTCTATTAGCACAATAGACACTATACTAAGAATACATCAGTCAGAGGGTAAGCAAAGTGTTTTCACCTAGTATGGATTCTTACAACCTCAGTGCACTGCCATACAGCCTTGGTCACACTCTGTGCCGAAGCACTGTTTCAGGAGAGAAAGCCTTTGTACTCAGTCCAGTGCATGCTACAGTTTTTTTCTGTCACTATCATACTAAATCCATCTGAAAAAAAATCCTTTATGTCTCTATAGCAAATCGTAGGCATGCAGAGGGACCACAGAGACCCAATGGACCCCTATGGCTTCTAACAAAACAAAGCCTAATACTATATGCAGGAGCCTTCACTGCATGGAAAAAGTACATTCCAGATAGATATGCTTTTATTATTTTGCATTTTTCCCCATTAAAGTCAGCAGGAAAAAGGCAAAAAAAAATTAGCATGCTGTGATAAAAGTAAAAGTAAATAAAAAATACATAATATGCTTTGCAAAAAGGTAAAAAATTGCACTTAAAGATGTTATGTGTTAGAGGAAAATAATTGTGACTATTCATTCACATTTTACTGCCGTACTCTTACATTTAAGAATTGCTAAAGTGATTTGGGGAAAAAAGTTCAAATAGTCGTGAATGAGTAAGACTGCAATTATTAAATCATTGGGAATCCTAAAAGCTTTAAAGACAATGGCACATACATTACTAAAATAATTTGATTGACAGAACAAAAGGTACAAATTATGCAATTTCTTTAATAGGAAAAACAAATTTGATTACGTAAAATGTATGGCAGTAAAAAAAAAATCTTAAGAAAACAAGATTTACCATTTGGAGTAAGTGATTTTTTTTTGTTTCTTTTTAATAAGTTATACTGTTCTATATGAAGCACAGATGGCTGGCTATGCAGCGGTATACATGTACAGAAACAGATTTATTTAACCTTATTTCCAGATATGGTTCTTAGCTTTGTTTCATATAGTAAATCCATTGCTTGGTTGTCTGCAGTTTTCTGGTGCTTTTCCTGTCTTATGCATTCTTCTATGGACCCATCTTCCTTGGATTTTCTCTATTTTACCTTACCCTGCTTTGATTTTAATATTTATGTACTGAACCTGACCTGATCTTTAGGCTGAGCTCACAGGGAGCATTTTGGTCAGGAAATCAATTGAAATCAATGGGAGCCAGTCAGTTCCTTTTTCCGGGAGCCATTTGTTCCGGCTCCCGGAAAAAAGAAGCGACATGCTCATTCTTTCAGGCGGATTTGCCTGAAGACACCTCCCTCCTGACTAGGCCCATTTATTTTGGAAAAATCAAAAGGAAAAACCGCTACATCTGACTGCATGTATATATGCAATGACTGCAACGGACAACCCCAGACTGTAAGGGCCAACAACAGACAAAATAGAAAAAATTATCATCCGGCAATCAAATACTTAAACTGGAACTGTTATTATTGAAATTATATGTCTAGAGATTCATGTCTGTGTGAATTATACCTGACGGTAATCATGGGGTTAATGGTAAAAAGGTGTGGCTTCATACACACTATATAAGAATGGTCTGAAGGTTTATTTAGTATGCTGTGACTAAGGGACTCAACACCATGTCCTGAAACGCGTAAGCTGTTCCTCTTTTTTCTTGCTCCTGAAACGTTTATGTTTTTTATATCAATGTAGTAAAAGTTACATTTTAAGTATTTGATTGCCAGACGATAATTTTTTCTATTTTGTCCATTCATTTTGGGCCTAATCCTGAGCGGAGTGCGTGACTGGATGTCGGTGCAGTTCACCGGCATCCAGTCGCAGCTACCTGTTTTTTGGTCCAGACCCTGTGTGAACCCGGCCTTAGGGAGCCTTCACACGGAGTTTTACTCTTGCTCATTCTGAACGTAAAAATCGTTCAGAGTGAGCGGTGTAAAAAACAGATCCCACTGATTTCGATGGGTGTCGGCATACGCATGCTACCCATTGAAATCAATGGCAAGCTTTTTTACCTATTGCTTTCAATGTGATACGCGCGTATGCCGGCACCCATTCAAGTCAATGGGATCTGTTTTTTACGCTGCTCACTCTGAACGAGTTTACGTTCTGTAACGGGATTAGCTCAGGGATTGCTGTCTTGAGCACTTTTTGGCACAAAAATGAAAGTCCAATCCAGCCAAGTATGGTGCAACTGGCCGCAACCAGTTTTATTAGGGTTTTTCCCAGGCAAAACAAAACACAAACAAATGCAAAATAAAATCCTAACCGTCCGGCTTCTACCTTCAACACAGTTTCCCTAACTGTGAGAGCTGGGCCTTTAGCACAGCTCCCTAAACACAAATCAGCAGTAGTACTCACAAGTATTTTTCCCCAGAAGTAGACAGAGCCATATTCCTTTAGGCTGTCTGCCCTTTTATACAGACACCTTACCTGAACCCAGGAATTAACCCCACACATCTCAAAACCTGGAGTGGCTGAATGGAGTAGAGCCACTCCCACTCCAGCCGCCAGACCTTTACCAGGGTTTTGGTAAGACCCATGAGCCAGGAGCACAGCTTTGCTCAGCTGCACCTAGAGTGTGTATGACAGGAACCTGGGAGAAATGTATACTCCTTCTACCACTTTTCCCCTGGTCCTGTCACAGTTCAGAATGAGCAAGCGTAAACTCCGTGTGAAGGCTCCCTTACTCTGCTACTGATTTTGGACCTGTTGTTTATATATCTCTGACCTAGCCTGTTTCCACACTCAAAGCTATTGAGGACTGTTCTTGGAATTGCAATTTGTATATTCTACTTGTTTATGAACATTAACCGATTTTACTCTATCCATTGTTTCATAGCTATTTGATGAGTGATTGGCCACTGAAATCACATCATAATTTCACTATTTATAAAGGTTTGGTAGCACAAAGAATTAGCAAAATGTGATAACTATCTTGACATTGCTACTTCTCTGTGACTTTCTACATTATAAGGCTCATGGTTCAGCACTACGCAAGGCTCTGTTTTCCTTTTTGTCAGTTTTCAGTTTCTTTGGTTTTTCATTTTTTATGGTAGGAGGCGCGTCGTCATTCTTGTCTTCATAAAATAGAAACCTTAATGACTCAATGAAATTATAAGGATTTATCACAATGGGTTTCAAAGCCTAAATGACCAAAGCCATGATGCTAATATGAGCAAAGCTTAAAGAGTAACTCCCACTTTATTTATTTATTTTGTATTTTTTTTTTTTTTTTTTTTTTTGCTATTGTGACAGCGGTTGTTTGGTGAACATTTTTGTAATATATGCAATTAACCTTTCTTACATCTGCTTAACCCCTAGATGTCGCTAATTTGCGTATCTATCTGATGCTCGGTGCTGCAGTCACGTTAATTAAAGTCAAACACCTGTGATTTACAACTGATCCTCTACAAGTGACAAATGGCGGCATCTCCATGCTGAAGTTACTGTCCGGGAGTTACACTGTGATAAGAGAGGGTTTTAGGACATTTACCATCACTTTTATCCACAAAAGTTAATCCTTTATAGTGATCATAGTAAAGTGATGCTGTCTTTCCATTCACATTTGTTCTAGCAGGATTTGTTCCCCTGCCACCCCCTCCATCACCTACTTATGGGATGTTTGCTCTGTCTCAGCAAAGAGCTTAGCTAGAGATAAAACAAGCAGTTTACAGTCCTCTACTATACTAAACTACTGGTTAATTTCCATATGGACTAGGGGTCCAGAAAATAAGTAATGCTGGATATAAAACCATATACAACCTAATTTTTTTAACTATATAAAATGTGTACCCCCTGTGATCAGAAGAATTAGAAAATCTAACTTCAATATGTTTATATGCACTAGTAAAAAAAAAAAAACATTGTTTTTTGTAAAATAAGCAAAATGTATATATTTTTCACATTTTATAACATTTCTTCACTTCTAGCAAAAAAAAAATAAAAATTAAATATAGTTAACAAATAAGGCTAGTTATTTCAATTCTTATGTGTGCTGAAAAACATGGTAAAAATAGCTGAGCTATCTAAAGCCATTAAAAAGATAGTGGCGTAAAACAATGTATACCACAGTGCTAAATTTGGCCTGTGCATTGGGGCATTAATGATGCTTGGTCCTAGAAGGGTTAATAGGAAATAGGTTCTAAAATTCTTCCTAGCAACCATCTAACAGTGCTGTTACCAGGGAAATCTGTAAACATTTGTATTGCCAGTATGTAGAGCTGTAGCATTTTTCAAAGAGGAATGGTCACTTCACATGGCTCTCAGTAGAGCTGAGCGAGTAGTATTCGATCGAGTAGGTATTGGATCGAATACTACGGTATTCAAAATACTCGTACTCGATCGAACACTACTAGCTGTTTGAAATTAGGATTCGATGCAGAACCAGAGTTGATTGGTAGAATGTTATACATTGGCAATCAACGCTGGTTCTTCTCTTACCTTTAGAAGTCTTCTCCCTGTGCAGCGTCCCCGCGTCCTCTTCCGGCTCTGCATTCACTCTGCTTAGGCATCGGGCCTGGGCAGAGCCGACTGCGCATGCCCGAGCATGCACAGTCAGTTCTGCCTAGGCCCGATGCCTAGCAGAGTGAATTCAAGGCCGGAAGAGGACGCGGGTACGCTGCGCAGGGAGAAGAATCCAGCCTGACCCTCACTCATGGACTTGGTAAGTAGAATTTGATCGAATGTTGCCTACCCCTGAAACGAGCATTTCCCCCCATAGACTATAATGGGGTTCGAAACCCGTTCGAACAGTCGAACAGTGTGCGGCTGTTCAAATTGGATTTCGAACCTCGAACATTTTAATGTTCGCTCATCTCTAGCTCTCAGTTTTTTGGGTTTTTTTATAACCTAGGAAAAATTATTTTGGCATCACATGAAAGCTGAGATTCTTACAGTAACCTGAGATATTGATAGTTAAAACACAGTTGCATATGAAATCACATCTTCCACTAGAGCTGCAGTCTCAATAACATGTGAAAATTGAAAACTAGATACAATGACCAGGTGAAATCATGGAGAAAACAGAAGTAGGATCACATAACGTTAGAAATGACATGGGCTTTCCCATAATTCCTTGCAATCAGTCTTTATGACAAAGGACCCACCAATCATGAAGGACTAATAAGTCTAAAGCACTGATAACTCAAAGGCAATATAAAAAGCTCTGGCAGAAATAGATGGTGGTCACTTTGTGGGAAGAGATTAGAGACTGAGTCAGACAGAGAGGTAGAAAATAATAAACTGATAATACAGTTCTAGAAAAGTAGACTGGAGAAGAAGTCTTTGCTTTAATTCATTAAAGGAGGAAAATTGTATAGAAGAATGAGTCACTCTCTCTATTAGACCAACCAGCACTACAGCACCAGTTGTGTGTTGGTCTACTGTACTGTACTCAATCACAATTCTCAGAGTGAAATTCACCCTATACTGTGAGCAAGACCAAGAACAAATAATTTAGCCTTAAAGACTTTCAATAAACTAGTAGTATAGTGTAAAGGGTAGAGTGGGACAAGTTAGCAGAAGTAACCACTTGTGTCACGTCCTTAACTTAAAGTGAGTGACCAGCAGCTTCAGTGCATTCCTCAACTTCTGCTGTCAATGCCACCATAATAAAATAAGCCATAATAAAATAAGCCATCGCTTCTTCATTTTGGTGATCCAAAAAACCTTTTGTTGCTCTCCAAATATGGTTACTTTTTTGAGTACTTGTAACAGATTGCTTATTACAAAGGCTTGTACACACCCACAGGCATCTGGCCTCAGGGAAAGTTTCTGGACTATTTTTCAATTAAAAAACATAGAAAATCTAACAGTGAAGTGTGCGTTGTAACAGGCAGTTTGTTACCATCAGTCTTCATCCATTTACTCAAGTCTGTGCTTGTGTTAAAGTGCTTGAAAAGTGTTAGATACAGTCCTAGAAGACCACAGAGCATCATACATGACTTTTATGTCAATTTGTCCTTTCAGATCAGACCTATATCAAACTTCTGGTCTAAACCTGTCAAATTGTCATCCTCAGGGTTTCACTATATTGAGCAATACATTTCTACAGCTAAAACATCAAATGCTATACTGATAAGGAATTGATATTCTGTTAAATATGTGATACATTGTCTGGTATTATTATCAAAATTTAAAAAAAATTCAATAAAAACTGTCCCTTACATAAAAGGAAGCCCAATTACAGTTAGGTTCATAAATATTTGGGAAGAGGCAGCATTTTTCTAATTTTGGTTCTGGACATTGGACATTGCCACAATGAATTTTGAACAAAATAATTCCAATGCAGTTGAAGTTCAGATTTTCATCTTTAATTCAGTGGGTTGAACAAAATGACTGCATAAAAATGTGAGGACCTAAAGCCTATAGATAAACACAATCTCTTCATTTCAGGGGCTCAAAAGTAATTGGGCAAATTAAATACTTATAAATAGAGTGTCCATTTCTAATACTTGGCTGCTCACCCTTTGTTGGCAATGACTGCCTGAAGTCTTGACCCCATGGACATCACCAGACGCCGCTGTGTTTCCTCCTTACTAACGCTCGGCCAGGTCTTTCCTGCAGCGGTTTTCAGTTGCTGTTTGTTTGTGGCCTTTCTGTCTGAAGTTTAGTCTTTAACAAGTGTAATGCTCAGTTGGGTTGAGATCAGGTGACTGACTTGGCCATTCAAGAATATTCTACTTCTTTGCTTTAATAAACTCCTGTGTTGCTTTGGCTTTATGTTTTGGGTCATAGCTCATTTGTATTATAAAATAGCAACCAATCTATTTGGCTGCATTTGGCTGGATTTGAGCAGACTGTATGTCTCTGAATAGCTCAAAATTCATCCGTCTGCTTCTGTCCTGTCCACATCATCCATAAGCTCTAGTGACCCAGTGCCACTGGCAGCCATGCATGCTTTTTAAGTACCCCTAAACAATATAATGCTCCCTTAATGACCCCTCACAGTATAATGCTCCCTTAATGATCCCTCCCTTAATGCTCCCTTAATGACCCCTCACAGTATAATGCTCCTTTAGTAGCCCCTCACAGTATAATCCGACCTTAATGACCCCTCAGGGCCCCTTCACACGGCGTAAGCGCTCGGCTCATTCCGAGCTGTACACGCGAGCACTTCTAAACACTTCCCATTCACTTCAATGGGAGCGCGCGTAAAGCCGGCTTTACGAGCGCTCCCATTGAAGTGAATGGGAAGTGTTTAGAAGCGCTCGCGTGTATGGCTTGGAATGAGCCGAGTGCTTATGCCGTGTGAAGGGGCCCTCACAGTATAATGCTGAACTATCTGCTTGTCAGAGAAGATGAATAGCAGCGGCATGGAAATCCATAGGTGAGCTGAGGATCTAGACAAGAGGACTGAGTTACTGGCAATGGGCACTCTTGATGGACAATTTGAAAGAGATTCTGAAGAACACGAGAGGGGTACAATAATAAGCAAGTAGCATTCATATCTACATATGAAAACATTTTTGTAAAGTGAGAAAGCTACGTAAGAAAAATATTTGTGTCTGTGTAACCAAGTAATTTGCACCTAATAGAATGTCACTGGAGGACACTCTGGCCATAATATATCATGAAATGCAAATTTAATACAAGCATTTATTGGTAACATGTGCACAACTTGCTAAAATGCTGTGATCAATGAATATAGTAAACTGAACTGAAAGTGACGCTGAACTGCTCTTTAAAAGAAGCTGGTGCTATGCCATTTCTTCCTGTAAGGTACCAAGAAGACTGGAATAATCACAATGTCTATGGGCATTTTAATTAAATCCTCAAAGCCATATCAGATTCGGGAACTGAAGGCCTCTATATCAAGGTCACCTTTACTTATACTACAAATCAAGCAACAAGATTCAGTGCTCTATCTGATTAAAGCAATTTAATCTGTACAAGAAGAATTATCAGGATATTTCATGGGCATATGAACGATTCTCATGCTCTGTGCTTTACATTGAACTTATTATTTACTCATTTCTACAAGACTGTTCTGGAGTTTAACTTCACATTTTCCAATAAATGTAAATATATTTTTATGGCTGTAATAATGTCAGAGTATATTAAGATAGCGCTCAGGCATTGTGATATGTCTTGGCAATACCCCAGTTCCAATGGCCTAAGATGCGGACTTTAATTTTGCTTCTTGAGAAGCAATGTGCATTTGTAAGCTTGGCAATGTCATTATAGTTTCAATTATTTATCAAAAAATAGTAAACATTCCTCTGTGTATTTATTACATATCACAGAGCACATACTTATCTTCTATATGAGCAAGTTCCCATTGGTATTACATGTATATATTATTATTTTCTCGGCTTCCACTATCCACAGTACAATAGAGATTCACCAACAAAATCAAATTAACATTCCCATCAGTTGATGCTGCACTGAGCTTAGAAAACAATATATTATTCTAAGAAAAAAAATGATCTGGTTCCAAATGAGGACTCATTTCCATAACAATGCACATTCAGGTTTGTTTTTTTTCCCCCTCGCAGTTTTTTTTTACTCCACAGCAAACTGGTGATGAGACTATATGGTAAGCCTCAGGTGTGATTATGCGTGGGCAATATAAGAAAATGTAATCTCTTTCCTCAAAAAATAAATTCCATTGAGAACTGGCAATAAAACAAATATGGAAAGATAATGTCTTTGCTGACTGACAGATACGGCGTTTAATTGCTGCGGTAGAATTCCATAGCAAGTATTTATGGCAGGAGAGATTTTTTTTTGTTGTTGTTTATGTTGCTGGTCTGTTTAATCGCAGGGAGACAGGGTGCTTGTGTGAGCTGGAAGCAAATCGCTCTGTAGGTTAAAGTTTAAAATACATTAAATGCATTCAGAACTAGGTAAACCACTTAAAAGGAATAGGAAAATGAAAATAACCACAACATAGTGGTCAGATTAAGTGATTTATTGCAGCTACAAAATCCTCTCTAGATTTGGTCCTTGACATTAGTGCTGGCCCTCATCATTGCTACACATTTTACACATAGTGTATTCTCTGCCTGTGCTTGGGAACTGTTCCATTGTGTTCAGTGAAAATTTCAGATAAAATGTTCTGGCAGAATCCTAAGCAAGGTGAATGCAGAATGCATACAGATCGCATTGTGTAGCCTTGATTTTAAGCAGCAACAATTGCAAAGAAAGACAATGCCCTTGGCCAATGCTATACGTCTATCCAATTAACAATGGCATAGGGAATGATAAGGGGGTGGGGGAGAAAAATAGACTTTGAAAGAAGCTTGGTGAAGCCCATATACCAGTCATTTGTCCTCTACAAAACACTGCAAAATACATTTACTGCATATAAATGTAAGAATCATATATCATGCCATAATAACTCATATAAATTTTAATAACAGGAGTTTAGCTTTCTGTATTAATAAACCACCAATGGAAATGCATTATGCATGACAAAGCCTTTGCTATAAAGAGGCTCAGACATCATTTAAATTAAAATGTTTGAATTCCTCTCTTAGAAATCCTGGTTAGCCGGTGACTACGCCATCAAACAATATGTTATTCATCAGTGATCCAACTTAAATCAAGGCAAATATTGTTTGTTTTTTTTACTTATTATCCATTATCTTGGGTGGGTGAGTACAGAGGTACAACGTCTCCAGAAATTCCCTTGGGTCATTTAATAATAATGAATGGCCGTGAGAGGATTTTTTTAAGATTCATTGTTAATGTTAACTTTGAATGCTTGAACATACTTTGAAGAGACTCAGATAAAACAACAATGGGAGCTCTGCACTTACTGAAGTCACACCATATTTCCTATCTCCTTTTATCAACTTTCACTTATGACTGAGCTTCTCAGTTATTATTATACAATATATGCATCACTGGATATTTAACTGTACAAAACACAAAATTTACACAGCACATCCCAATATGAACAGGGGCAAACTGCTGCAGCAGTAATACAAATACAGAAATTACAGTAGCAAGACCTATGTAAGCAGTGTTGGAAATACATTGCTGCTATTTGTTATACGCACATATAAATTTACTACTATTGGTTACTATCCACATATACGTTTGCGGTTCTTCGTATAAATCAGGGGCATAACTAATGGGGTAGCAGTGGTAGTGGCTGCCACAGGGCCCAGTAGACTAAGGTGACAGCTGCAGTTATTTTTTTTTAATAGGCAGTTACCTGCTGGAGTAACTCCAACAGGTAATGAGCCCTATTTACTTACCTATCCTGGCTCCTGCTCACGACGCCGACATTTCTCTTTCTGTAGAGGCCGCTGTGAGCAGGAGCCAAGATTGGCAAGTGAGGCCACAGGCCCTCGAACCCTACAAATACTATAATTATACTCGCCACGGGGCCCTGCCTTTCTTAGTTATGTCACTGGTATAAATGATTGATCAAGCTTATAAAAAAGTCCATGTGCCACAAGGCGACCTCTTTCAGATAGGACCCTACACTAAATCATACCTTTCCCAGACCCAGAATTGTGAATATAGGGAATGTAGTATCCAGAGCCATGTTCCATTTCAATTAAAATAGCATTGGATGGATGATCTTAAGTAGGATCTAAGAGTAAGCTCTAGTCCAAATAAATAGTCTTGGGCAAATGGAAGGAGTGCAATATAGAGGAAGCTCATGTACTATACAAAACATTTAGACAGAACATCCCAATGTGAATAGGTGCAAGCTTCTACGGCAGTAATACAAAAAGTACAGCACTTTGTAAACATTACCAATACCTATATAAATGGAGAGAAAAAGACAATCATGTATATGAAGCACCTCAAATTTACATGTATAGATAGTAAATAATAGTAATACATTTCTATGTGTATATAACAAATAACAGAAATGCATTTTCAGTTCTATTTATATAGGTCTTGGTGCTGTTTGCAGAGCTCTGCAGAAATTTTTGTATTTCGATATTAAGATAGATAGATAGATAGATAGATACAATTGGAGACGTAACCAGAAACTGATAGTTGAAACTCTACAAACCTCAATAATGCCTTATGCACACAACAGTGACAGTTTCGACAAAGCTAACATCCTTTAAAAATGTACGTTAATGTCGTTTTTTGACAGATGTTTTTCACCCGTTCCGTTTTTTGATGGCTGAGTCTCATCCATTTGCATCAATTTTTAACTGTCATTGAAAAAAATGGCTGAATTTCATTGGTCTTTCTTTTATGACCCAACCCATTGATCCATGTTTAACATACATAAAACAGACGTCAAACCATTTTACATCAGTTAAAAATGGATCCATTGATTTTTATTGAGTCCATGTGTCCATCAAAAAGGACAAAGATAGAGCATGTAAGTGTTTTTTGACAGCCATGAAAAATGGACCGTCGAAAAAAAATGGACAAGTGAATAGATACATTGAATTCAATACGTTCTCATAATGGATGTATGACAGACAGTGCAAAAATGGACATCAAACGTCCATTTATCACAGTCGTTTGAATAAGCTACATATCTGTCCGATATTGCCATCCCAAGTGCCTACTATAGAACACTAGATGCTCAAGTAATGCAGCTATTTGAAAGTGGCACTGTTAGGGAATAGCAGACGATAATTCCCCAGAAGCTGCTGGTGAACCCTGGAGGGAGGGGCACAAGGGACAGTGAGCCCTAAGCTGAAGCCCCCCGCTTTCCCTTCCTATTGCCAGACCCTATCCTAGGTAATAGGCGACAACCACGAAGACAGTCCCTCCCTGAATACGTGAAACACAAAACGCAGACAAGACGAACAACAACAAAGGGAGGTCAGCTAGCCATGGTTCGGTAACAGGAGAGCAATGCAGTGCCAAATCAGAGTCCAAAGAATAATCAGTAGGGAAGCCAGAGGTCAAGGATTAGAATACAAGTAATATAACAGCAAGAGATACCAGAAGCAAGATGCAATAACCGGAACCAGTGTGACTGTGAGCCAAGACTAAATAGGGGAGGAAGAACCCGCCCTGAACCTGATAGGAAGGAAAGCTGTCAATCAAGGCAAGACAAAATCAAACACTTAATGAACAGAGGCAACCTTGGAAGAAGACGGGTGTGGTGCAAATCCAATTAAGGACTAGAGCCGTGTTCACACAGTGCAACTAAAAACTTTAAGCAGATTATCAAACTGCACACGCCTCCTGCGCCGCAGCACGCGAGCAGAGGGTGGCGCAGAGGCCCAAACAGGCAGAGATGTTACAGGCACTTTGTAAGTTTTAATTAACATGTACTTATTAAAGAGTTGTTTTAGGCTATAAAATCATAAGCAGTTTAGTAATATCAGATTACTGTGGCATCAAGACCTGGCACCCCCACTGATCAGCTGTATTCAGCAGCTGATTCAAAGAAAGGAGAAGGAAGCAGTTAGCAGAACTGAGTCACTGCAGCTTAGCTTCCATTCAAATGAATCGGAACTGATCTACAGTAGCTTGATCTGACCACTATACAAAAAACAGAGCTGTCTGCTCCCTGCTTCTTTCTTTGAGAACAGCTGGCTAATGGGGGTGCCAAATGAACCCTAACTCTTCTTATATTGATGACCTATGATTAGGAGAGAAAAAACTATTTTTTGTCACCCATGTATTATATATATATAGCCAAACTCAACTCAGAAGCCAATGCAGTTATCTTCATCACATGGAGTGTCACTAATTTCCTTTCCCAATAAAGTGCAGCCACAGGGAATGCCAGACTAGTTGTCATGTCTTTCAATTCTGAAAAAAAAAGAAGTGTTAAGTTCAAATGCAAGAAGAGCCTTTAGTCTAGAAAGAGGTCTCTGTCAAAACCAGACGTCACGTGATTAGAGAAATTTTGCAGACATTTGCATTGGACTGTTGATATCAATACCCATCTGAGGCATGAGACCCAGATCTTTTGGCCCCCAATATTGCCTGACATCACAATCAATTGTATTGGTGACACAGCAGGACAGACGGCACAATGACTTCACCTCAATGCCTGGGCCAGATCATAACTGCTCATGTCAAAGTTTAGAGAAGGCCTGTGGCCTGCACTACATCACAGGTAGTGATAAAGAATGGGAGTGATCTATTTTTTCTGTACCTCATCAAAGTATTTAATTTATTATTAATTATTAGAGATGAGCGAGTAGTACTCGATCGAGTAGGTATTCGATCGAATACTACGGTATTCGAAATACTCGTACTCGATCGAGTACACGCTATTTGAATGAAAAAGTTCGATGCAGAACCAGCATTGATTGGCCGAATGCTATACAGTCGGCCAATCAACGCTGGTTCTTCTCCTACCTTTAGAAGTCTTCTCCGTGCAGCTTCCCCGCGGTGTCTTCCGGCTCTGAATTCACTCTGCCAGGCATCGAGCCTGGGCAGAGCCGACTGCGCATGTCCGCTTGTAGTGCCTCACTCGTGGACTTGGTAAGTATAATTTGATCGAACGTTGCCTACCCCTGAAACGAGCATTTTCCCCCCATAGACTATAATAGGGTTCGATATTCGATTCGAGTAGTCGAATATTGAGGGGCTACTCGAAACGAATATCGAATCTCAAACATTTTACTGTTCGCTGAAACAAAATGTACATGAAAGAGATTCATAGATAGTTGTTATACAGGAATATAAAATTGAAGTATAATGTGAAATTTTACAGGTTATGGAAGGAAGTTTTCACAATGCACAGGCTGAGAACGATTTGTGATCCTTGTTCATTGATGATCCAATTATGCCAGTGCTATAAGTACTGCAGAACCTTTGCAAGTTGTAGGAAAATCCATGTGGTAGACACATTGAGGTTAAGGCACCTCGTAGTGAAACACCGCAAAAAAAATGCTGCAGAAAAAAAGGCAGTGGAAACACATTGCATTTTTCTCCGCAGAATTTTTAATTTTGTTTTAGATGAGTTTTTCTCTGCAGACTTTGAGTCCATATTATACCTATATGGAAAACACTAGCCTTTCTACAGGTATCATTGACAAGGTGTGATTCTTTTTTTTTTTTTTTTTTTTTTTGCACATGGTATCGCATGTTAAACTTTGCTCCTTATCCCACCCACTTGTTGAAAAAGATACAGAAACTGTCAGATAGTGTCTAATAAAGGAAGTGGAACGCAAATATGCCAGTTTTCCAGATGTCATAAAGAGAGAGTGGGTGGATGGCAAGCTCTTAAAGAGTCTATTTGGTATCTGGCTGTGTTATCTGGGACACATAAGCAGATAAGTGAAGTTGATAGTCATCTTTGTAGTCCGAACGGACTACTGAACGCATTGCCAAGCGGTGTACAGTGAAATTACACAGAACCCATAGTCTATGGGTTCCATGTGCTTTCACTGCACACCACTTGCCAATGCGTTCAGTAGTCCCTTTTTTTTGGGGGGGGAGGTCCCCATGCAGACTCCCCAAACAGATTACAGACGCACATGTAAACCAGGCCTTACAATACCTGTAGATCATAGAGCTCTAACCTACTTGAGGCCACGGATAGGTAATATCCTAGTTAGGACAAGGGACCTAGGCAGAGGTTTTCGTCCCAACTTACTGTATGAAGGAACGTTCCTCTGCCATTAACAATACAATTACAACAGTTTAATACATAATACAAGGAAGTATAGTCATCAACTTTCATTCAGGGAAAGAATTTAGAATAAAAGAATACACATATTATACCTATAATTCAGATTTTATAATACAATCTGCCCTTGTAGCCTACATTACAAAGGTGAGGTTATTCAATCTGTCAAGAATCTAATTCATTAGCATAAATCTACAGAAAGATTGACGACATCAGAATTGTCAATTTGAAGGCATTTTTTTAAAGCAGGATACAGAATATGTCACTTAAGATATCACATTCTAGATAGCATACTGGTGATGAGGAGGGTGTTATCTAGTGAAATTAACTAAAATAAATGGATGGAATCAAGATTATAATTTATTATTATTTATCTGACATTAATATGCATTTTCCTTTACCAGTGACTTTGACATGATCCATGAAGACAATGCAAATCAGTGAAATTGGAACAGAATGAAATATTAAAAATAAAGGGCTGTATTGATATTTACTTGTTATATGTTTTGTAGATGCCAAAAATATATCATGCTTTTCTAATCTGTTTCTATTTTCTCATTGCAGACTTTTTTAGTTCCACTTTCTGGCCGGACCCCACGGGCCAGAAATGCCACGATTTGCCCGTGGCAGAAGCATTGTGGTAAAAATCGCAGCGTTATACAGTACAGGCAAAGTGGATGGGATTCATGTGAATCCCAAGCCCACTTCGCAGATAAAACTGCAGTGCATACTCGCTGCGATTTCCAAAACCGGTGCAGTTTTGGAAGTCGCAACATTTCAATTATATCTAAGGAAATGCTGGCAGCTTTCCCATAGATATAATTGTAACAGAAAATCCGAGGAGGATACCTCAGCAAACTTTCTGTTTAAAGCGTTCTCATTGTAGTTTTACCCGCAGCGCTAAAGCCCCATGGGGCCTTAGCCTCTGGATAACACTGGGAGGGGCTGTCTTTTGACTGAGCACCTCCTCTGATCTGTTAACAACAAATTAGTGAAATGCTTTAAAGCAGTTTAGACGCCATACGCTGCAAAAGTCTGCATTGACTCATTGAGGTATATGAGAAAGTTTTCAAGACATGCCCTTAGTAGATACTGAATGCAATGATGGGTTTTTATTATTTTATTTATTTTTAATTAGCCGTATCCTTGTTGTTTCTAATATCCAAGATAACTTGGGCTTGATTGGAAAAGGAATGTTTTCACCAAAAATGGATCTAAACAATTAACATACATGTTTATTTCTTGATCTTATCCTGGGTAACAAAAGTTCACATATGACCAAAACTTTTCCTGCAATTTTAGGATGCAATGAATAATGTTAAGTTTTATTGGGCTCCGTTTTTATTTTCTATGATGTATCTGCAATCGAATGGAAGGTCGCAACAACTGAAGCACTAAAGGAAAAACAAATGGTGCGTGAGATCTATATCAATGAATTTCAGCACTAAACCATAATTCACAATGCAACTTATGATCAGAACAATATCAGTAGTCATAATTCAGCTTGGAAAAATAACCATATGAACTAAATATTTTATGCACAGGTTTTGCAACAAGTTGCAGAGCAGTATGTACTAGTGTTAATATCAAAAGAATTTATAATTAGCCCAATTTTTCAGTAAAATACAATATGTAATATGTTTGAAGCCTTTCTTCCACAATAACATAGCAGATATTTCCTTTATAACCAAAAACATGCTTATTAGCACCTGCAGGAGTTTTCCTTTTACTAAGCAGTTCTTCAAAGATGTTAACCTAAATGTTAATATTGCCATTTAGTAGGCACAATTATTTTGTTATATTAATATGTAGCAAATTTTGCCAACCATTATTGTATTAGTAGTCCTTCAACATTTGTTATTTTATGGAGGAGGAAGACAATTGAACTGTAAGTATGTACTAAGATATATTATATACCACAAATAAGCTAATGTATATTGATAATAACAATAATAATAATTAGAGATGAGTGAACACTAAAATGTTCGAGGTTCGAAATCCGATTCGAACAGCCGCACACTGTTCGACTGTTCGAACTGATTTCGAACCCCATTATAGTCTATGGGGGGAAATGCTCGTTTCAGGGGTAGGCAACATTCGATAAAATCATACTTACCAAGTCCACGAGTGACGGTCGGGCTGGATTCTGCTTGAAGTCTTCTCCCGTCGCAGGGTCCCCGCGTCTTCTTCCGGGTGGAATTCACTCTGCCTAGGCATCCGGCCTAGGCAGAGCCGACTGCGCATGCACAGTCGGCTCGGCCCAGGCCCGACACCAGAGCAGAGCCGACTGCGCATGCGCGTGTATGCGCGTGCATGCGCGTGCATGCCCGCGCATGCGCAGTCGGCTCTGCCTAGGCCGGATGCCTAGGCATAGTGAATTCCACCCGGAAGAAGACGCGGGGACGCAGCGCGGAGAAGACTTCGGAAAGGTAAGAGAAGAACCAGCGTTGATTGGCAGAATGTATAGCATTCTGCCAATCAACGCTGGTTCTGCATCGAACCTTAAACTTCGAACAGTTAGTAGTGTTCGATTGAGTACGAGTATTTCGAATACCGTAATATTCGATTGAACATCAACTCGATCGAACACTACTCGCTCATCTCTAATAATAATAATAATAATAACTTTATATAGCACCAAATATTCTGCAGCACATACAAATCAGAGGGTACACTGACAGTATTTGACATTACAATGTGAGAAAGAAATAACGTATCGAACAAAAGGAGTGAGGGTCCTGCTCATGAGTAATTGGGTTATGGGCAAACCTTACTCTTAAAGAAGATATATTCATAAAGTATGTGTAATAAGAACATGTATTTTCCTCTTATTGTGTTATTAGCTTAGTATTATTATTTGTATAAATTCAATTTTCAAGGGGCTCTCTTCTTTTTTTTACAATTAATATCCTATCCATAATATAGGACATGAATTGAGTTCAAGTTACTAAGCCATCCACAAACTGTCCCCTCCATATATCTCTGACCTAATTTCCCACTACCTGCCCACACGTAACCTCAGATCCTCCAATGACCTCCTACTCTGCTCTGCTCTCATCTGCTCCTCACACAACCGCCTCCAAGATTTCTCCCGTCCATCCCCCATAGTCTGGAACTCCTTGCCAAGAAACATAAGACTGACCCCCACAATCACAGGCTTCAAGAAGGCCCTGAAGACTCACCTATTCAGGAAGGCCTGCAACCTCCAATAACACTACTGTCACCACATCACCACCTGTACAGTCTTCCCCTCACATTCTGTCTCTATCTCTCTTCCCTCATAGATTGTAAGCCCTTGTGGGCAGGGCCCTCTATCCCTCTGTGCCAGTCGGTCATTGTTAGTATTATATTTGTTTGTATATTTTGTGTTCCCTCAAATGTAAAGCACCATGGAATTAATGGTGCTATATAGATAATAATAATAATAATAATAATAATAATCTCTAGATGGATCGATGTTAGCATATTAGTATGGTCACAGTTTCAGGAAAGCATCATAACATGGAGATATAGAAACTAGAGATGAGCGAGTAGTTCTCGATCGAGTAGGTATTCCATCGAATACTACGGTATTCGAAATACTCGTACTCGATTGAGTACCACTCGCTATTTGAATGGAAAAGTTCGATGCAGAACCAGCATTGATTGGCTGAATGCTATACAGTCGGCCATGCGCAGTCGGCTCTGCCCAGGCCCGATGCCTGGCAGAGTGAATTCAGAGCCGGAAGATGCCGCGGGGACGCTGCACGGAGAAGACTTCTCGGAGGATCCAGCCCGACCCTCACTTGTGGACTTGGTAAGTATAATTTGATCGAATGTTGCCTACTCCTGAAACGAGCATTTCCCCCCCATAGACTATGGGGAGCGCGTGTATGCCGGCTCCCATAGAAAGCAATGGGACCGGCTTTAAACGCTGCTGATTCGGAACGTCTACACATTCAAAATCAGACAGCGTATCCTCCATCTGAAGGGGCCCTTAGTCACAAAAAAAATGCTTTTTAATGATAGGATCCCTTTAATAAAACATAACTATAAATAACTCTTATCTTAGGCATAGTATATACTGTATGTTCTGGATAGATAAATGATGTAAACTGCAGTGTGTTTATAAGGCAGCTAGTTAAAGGGGCTCTATCAGCAAAATCCTGCAGATAGAGCCCTACATATGCGTGCATAGCCTTTAAAAAGGCTATTCAGGCACTGTAAAAGTTAAATTAAACTACCCCTCCCCCCATTTTAAAATAATAACTTAAAAAAGAATGTTCTCTACTTACGGAACGTGCACCCTGGGCGGGCATTCAGGGTGCGCCGTCTTCTTCTTCCCTGCCTCTTCTTCCTCTGACGTCTTCGGGTGCCGTCCTCCTCCGGCGCTTGCTCGCGGACACTGATAAAAAAAAATAGCCCGGGCGCATGCACAGTAGCACGCAGCTTCTACTACGGCTACTGCGCATGCGCCCGGGCTATTTTTTTTTATCAGTGTCCGCGAGCAAGCGCCGGAGGAGGACGGCACCCGAAGACGTCAGAGGAAGAAGAGGCGGGGAAGAAGATGAAGACGCACCCAGAATGCCGCCCAGGGTGCACGTTCCGTAAGTAGAGAACATTCTTTTTTAAGTTATTATTTTAAAACGGGGGGGGGGGGTAGTTTAATTTAACTTTTACAGTGCCTGAATAGCCTTTTTAAAGGCTATGCACGCATATGTAGGGCTCTATCTGCAGGATTTTGCTGATAGAGCCCCTTTAATATATTTCCTTTCACACTTTTCCTTTGTTCCTTTTGTAGTCTTTTGATCTAACACGTAAGTTGTCAATACCAGCAATAACTTTAAAAAAAAGAAAAAGCGCAATGCTTCTTTGTAAATAATGTACAATAAAACTTTCAGATCTTCAGAAAAATAGACCAACATATTGTACAAATCGAGAAGGCCAACATTTTCTGTCCTTGATAGAATACGCTTTGTTCTTAGACAAGATTTACTGTAATTGCATAATTTCTTATCACTCACATTCCAAATATATCACATTCTTCTCTAACAATATGACACTTGTTAGAAAAGCTCAGTGCTTCTTTTCTTGTTACCCTTCAAGAATTACTTGACAATAGTTTTTTTTATCTGTTATGAACTATATTTTTTAGATTGTAAAAGCTCAAATTCCGTACACAGAATGAAATATTTCTCATTTCTACAATTTGATACATTTTTTTCACTGTTTGTAATAATAATTTCTGGTGCAAACCCCATCCAAAAGCCACTGTTGATAAAATTGTTGTGAATGTATTCTTCTTATGTGTTACATTTCATGAAAATGTACAGCGCTCTTAGTTAATAGCTTACTATATGTAACATGTTAAAGCTTTAAGTGTTCTCCTTGACATTACATTTACTACAAATTAACTGTATCTGGATGCATAGAAATGAGCATTCATCTTGTAACACCATGTAATTTTAGATCTGACATTCTGTGCTTATTATATGGACTTACCACTATTTTAATACACATGACCTATCCATAAAGATGACCTGTGGGCACTCCCTACATATCTGTTTTAGTAAATAATTGTATTCACTATAAATGGAACAATTGTAAAGCAACATGTTCACTTTGAACTCTGCTTCATGAAAAAATTATCAATGTGGTGTTACCAGATGGAGGTGTGTGGTAACAAATTTTCACATAATCCAATAGGCGCTGAAAGAATGATCTGCACTGTTAACCTCTTATAAGTGCTTTGACAACTGCACTGACACCCCTATGCCTCCCAACAATACAATTTCATGGTGCTGATAGGTTCTGATCTAAGCCAGAGGCCTAACAATGGCCCGTGTCTATAATCTACGGAAGAATATTGAACAATGGCCTATTTGTCTGTGTGTAATAGGTAACTATAATACATTGCAACACGGAAGTTTTGCACCCTATAGAATTAAACTGAAAAGTAAAAAAAAAAAAAGCTTAAAAAATATTCAAAAAATATTTAAATACGGAATAAAATGAAAAACTTGAAAATACAATTTGGCTCATAAAAATTATTTGGTGTCTCAAAAAACAAAAAGTACACATATTTGGTATTGCCTCATCCATAACATCTTGAATTATAAAATTATGTTATTTAATCCAAATATAAAACACCTTAAAAAAATTACAAAGCTATGCAAGAATTGCTTTTTGTTTACCTACCTCAAAAAAATGAACCAAAATTGATGATAAAGTCACTGTGTCTGCGGCATATCAACTGAATATTACCCATGTGATATATGCAGTAAAATATTTTCTACTGTTTACACCTCTCAAAATAAGGCAACATAAAAATGTGAAAAAGTTGTAAAACATAAAAAACTTATACATATTTGTTATTGCCATAATTGTACTGACCCATAATATATAATATTATATATATATATATATATATATATATATATATATATATTATAATAATATAATTGTTATTGCCATAATTGTACTGACCCATAATATATAATATTATATATATATATATATATATATATATATATATATATATTATAATAATATAATATAGCTAACGTTATTTATGCTGCTTGATAAATATTGCAAATTTATAATGTCAATAATATGTGAAAATGGAAGAATTGTCATAAAAAAGTATAATATAAAAAGTTGTAACAGACATTTGAATGTATAAGTAGAAAAAAAAATATGCAAGTCAAATTGTACCATACCTCTAGAATTTTTTCTTCTTCCCCACTAACCCAAAGACATCAAGGATGACCTGACTCAAGAGAAGAAGAGATTAAGAAAAAAGAAAAACTCCCAGGAACTTTACTGAAACCTCTCAACCTGGAATATCATTTTTCTTCTTCATAAATCAATTTTAGCCATGGATCCCAGACACAATGATTTTTTTTATATTTTTTTGTTCCTATAAAGGATTCTTTCATACGTTAGGTTTTATTGACCTGCCTTTTTCATTCCAGAAATGAGGGGACTCTTTCATTACACCAAAGATTTATTAACTTTTTTTTTCTTAGCCATAAGACTACTCATAATTGCAGTTATACAAAGAATGAAACAGTTAAATCTAACTGAATCTAACAATGGTAGAAAAAAAAATGCTGTGTTTTACATTACCTTCAAAGTGGATGGGATTCTGACTAATTCCATCCACACATTGCAGAAAAAAATCCAGTGCGGAAATGCTGCAATTTCAAAAACTTGCAGCATGTCAATTATACTTATGTAAACGCTGGCATCTTCCATATAGGTATACTAGAATGAAGGAAAGCTCTGAGAACACAGGAAAACTCAGTGGACTTTTTTTGCCACGGTCATATCTGCTGCATTTCATGGCTGTGGCTCGCTACATGGGGTCTTAGCTTTAATCTAAATTTGGAAGACGCTAAATTATTAAATTCACAAAAATTACCTTGAAAAAAATCTTGTAAAATCTTGTAAAATTCTTCAAATTCTGTTCCATATCTACAGTTTCTTTTAGGTAAGAATATGTTACTCACATTGGAGTCAGTTTAACAAATCCACCGACTCAGGGGAAGATTTATTAAAACTGGTGTTTAGTACAGGTACACGGCATGGCTAATATCTGAAAAGGTTCCAACCTGTTCATAGATCAGATGCTGATGCCAAAATGGAGATCTAAATCATTTGGGAATCAGTGTAGCTTTCCATTTTTACTCACTATGCCTATGTCAGGCCGATGTGTCCCTATAGCGCCCGCTAAGTGCCATCTGTACTGCGCATGTCTCACAGTTATATCTGAAAATGCAGTGGAAATATACCATGTATTTGCAAACAGGATATCAACAGTAAGTGATATATGGCTCAGTAAGAGACACAGAAGGTAGATTAATACATACCCTATGTGGTTTGAATACTAGCCGCTGAATTAACTTATCTCATGCATCAAACTCAATGGGGAAGAATATTTTTTAACCTTCACTGAATAGTTGCACCCTATGGAATACTGAATAGTTACTACAGTAAAGAGATATTAGATCCTCTACTGAATAACAATACTTTGGGAACTAACTGTCCCTCCTTTTGATCAATAAGGAGTTTAAATTTGTTCTATTGTATCCACAGGGTGCCCAATGATGGGCAAGCTCTGAGAAAACCTTATAGAATCCTTCTGCCCGAATACTGGTTGTTTTGGTGCAGCCCTACAAAGCGCTAACTATTTTGAGACCTTTGTACGGATTGAATTTAGGTTTTATATCACTTTGTTACACTTGTTTTTGCATTTAATTGCATAGAATATACAAGTCAGTATGCTTTTAAGAAAATACTAGTAAAAGTGAATTTTATTTGATATATTTTGTATTGCCCATACCTATGCAACTCTATGACATTTCGCCCATTGAATGTTACATTGCTCAAACCAAATTTCATGCATCAGGACCCCAATCTCAAGGTCTGAGTTTCTCTCAGAACCTGATTCCAGTAACACAAACACCACAGCGTTTATCTTCAACTAATAAGTAGATATTAAAGGGATTATACCATTTAAACACTTCTTTTTTCTTGTTATCAAACAGCACTGGGGGCATCTCCAATGCTGCCAGAGAACCAGTGGCGTAACTAGGAATGGCGGGGCCCGTGGTGAACTTTTGACATGGGGCCCCCCCGACACCGAAGATCTCGACCGAGTCCCTCCTACGCATTCCTGCGCTCTATTATGACCAATAGTGGACCCTGCACACAGTATTATGTCCCATAGTGGTCACTGCACACAGTATTATGTCCCATAGTAGTCACAGCACACAGTATTATGTCCCATAGTGGCCCCTACAGGACTAAATACTGTCACGTCTCCGCTGACCGCTATACCAGGACAATTGTGGATAAAAAATCTGGTCATGTGCATTACAATTTAGTAACTCCATGTGCCTCATATTAATAGAAGTTAACCCTATCACGTCCATCACATTAACCCTTGTGTACCTCACATAAGAGTTACTGATATGTGAGAGACATGGAGGTAATAATCAAGTATCTTCATTATTACCCCATATGTCTCACATATCAGTAACTCTTATGGTGAGGCACACAGGGGTTAATGTGAGGGACATGATAGGGTTAACTTCTATTAATATGAGGCACATGGAGTTACTAAAACAAAAGTAATCACCCCCAATGCCTGATATTAATAAGTATAGTAACCCCAGTATGTACCTGTGTACCTGATATTAATAAGTATAGTAACCCCAGTATGTCCTGTGTACCTGATATTAATAAGTATAGTAACCCCAGTATGTACCTGTGTACCTGATATTAATAAGTATAGTAACCCCAGTATGTACCTGTTTTCTTTCTTTAGTTTCATTTTCCTGGAGCAGCTTCTTCTACTTCTCCTCTTGAGTGCAGGACGGCAGGAGCTCGGCAGGGATAAGCCCCACCTCCTGGGCTCTCCTCAGCCCTCTCATTGGTGGGCAGAGGACAGGCAGAGAAAGGGAGGGGGGAAGAGGGGGAACGTCCTGAAGCGCTGAGAGGAGCCAGACCTGCAGCTCCTGTGTCTCAGCCGTTGCTGCAGCTTCAGGGCCCCCTGTTGGTGGAAAGTATTCCACCAACAGGGGGCCCCGATCATTATACTCGGGGGTCCGAAAAGACCTCCGAGAATAATGATAGCAGCGGTAGCAGCTGTCACCGGGCCCCTAATGTCCCGGGCCCTGTGGCAGCTGCCTCTGCTGCTATGGTGGTAGTTACGCCACTGCAGAGAACTCTCTCCAGCGATGATTCCATCTTCTTCTGCAACCGCCTCTTCTCTCATCTTCTTCCGGCTGGGGTCACACCTCGACACCTGCGCAGTCCGCTCTGCCATTGGGATTGGGATTATCAAACGGCAGGCCGGAGATGACTTATAAAGGTAGGAGAAGAATAGCCTTTCTTAAGGCTATTCCAACGTGTCAACTAGAAAAAAAAGTGTTTAAATTGTAGAATCCCATTAAATAAAAACTCATTATCTAAAGAAATAATGTAGTTGTGTTACTAAAAAGTAAAGTTTAAAGATGGATAGAAAAAAATTGGCCAGATTTCAGAGGATTCTGCCGTGATCTCCATTTTTAACCTATTTAATTAAAGTTAAAAATACTCTGTAATGTGATTTTTATATTGCTTTATATGCATTATAGACCTAAATACCCATACTAGCTTTAGGAGGAACTTGTGACACCTCTAAACATTCATCATTCCTGATGCCAAGAAAGCCCATGCATTCTCTCAATAGTTACATTCCTATGGTAGTGCATTCTACTTTTACCAAACACGGCATTGTATAAGATCAAGAATAGCTTTGTCTTATTTATCCACAGAAAATTTCCTCAAACATTTTGGCCATTGAGTATAAAAACACAATCCTGAAAACCTGGATCATTTGTTAATGACAGTTAATCAAATAGGTCATTGAATAAAATACATTATCCAACTGGTTGCTATAGTCAACTTCACTTTCCCTCTCCACTCTTGTTTTTATACATGAGGCTTAATTTTTTTCTTGATTGGACATACAACCTTGATTAAAAAATAGGGATTTGATTAGAAAATGTTCACTCTAATTTGTTACTGATATTGTAAAAATATGCAAATTCCTTGTTATACTGTAGACTATATTTTCTCCATATTTTTCTACATTATTAACAAGATTTTAAAACCAAAATACCTCTACAATAATAATGGTACATCGCATACTCATATTGTATGATCCGTGATATGCTCCTATAATGGTGATTAGATAGGGAAATACTATAAATGAGGTATTTTACCAAGCATACTAAATAACGTTTCTTCAATTATAAGTCAGAGTTAGGTTCCATTTATAAGGTTTAGTCAAGTTAAGCACTTTGCTGCTATTTGAGCGGTAGATTGGATATAAGCCTAATCACAATACCTTGTAGAGGGGAATCTTAAGTTTCCAAATATGTCTCGATTAATCAGCTTAGGGCTGATTTTATTCATATGCAAATGAAGAGAAACTGTGATTTCCTTAAAAACTTTTTACCAAATATGCATAACAAAGGCATATTTGGAAAGTGTAAAATCACTTCTACAAAGTACTGGGATCTGCTTTAAAACTAATTTACAGATGACAGACTCTCTTTAACCTTTTCGCTGCCAAGGGTCTCTGGAAATTTTGCACCTCCAGTAGCCAGAGCAATTTTCACAGTTTTGATATGGACAAATCAAACCTAAATTGCAACATTAAAAAAGCATCCAACCCCCCCATACCTATATATTTTCTTAAAGTAGACACCTGCAGCATTATCAGAATGCCACTTGGTACTGTATACGAACAGGCACCTTCATGCAATTTTGATTTAAAGTGAATGTTTTATGAAAAAATGCAAATAAATGTATATTAGTTGTTAAAAGTGGAAATCAAACAAAAAATTAAATGCACCAAACCTCCTAAAAATAAGAGTTCAACATTTGCAGAGTTCATACATATCACTATGGCCTGAACCCGCATGCACGTGTCTTCAGAAAATCGCTAAAACTGGAAGGAACAAAATTCTGCTTTGAAGCTGGAAATGTTAAAAAAAAGTATCATCCTATAAAATGTAGGGATTACACACCATGAAAAGTAAGTGAACCCCTAAACCCTATATATTTTTTGAAAGTAGACAACCTGAAGATTACAAATGTCTTAATGGGTCATCAATAGCCACATCCACCTTCATGCAACTTTGCGACCAACACAAATAATTTTTTGAAAAAATACGCTAAAACACATATTTGCACCTAAAACTCATGTTCAATCTCACATTCATATACAAAATACTTTTAAAATAATAGCTTATGGTGTATACAATGTGTATATATACTATATGTACCGCAAACATCAACTACAACAAGAGCTCGGACTCCCAAAAACACGAATACAGAAGACAAGCAGGATTTTGCTGTTGTTCACTAATATGTTAAAAAGCTATACTGCACCTACCAAACTGTGACTGTGATACCAAAATCTAACTTTTTTCAGAGTACACAGCATACCGTATATAAAAACACAATTTAATAGTTTATATATACAACCACCTTCATTCAACTTTGCCGCAAACAGAGATTGCTAGCAAAAATTGCGCAAAAATTCAAATTTGCCACTAAAGTGCGGCTCAAGAAATCCCTTTCTGCAAACATAATGTACTGTCCATAAAACTGCAATATGTGAGGAGTTCATACATACCACACATGTATATATTTACAGGGGCGGGTGTTAAAGAATCGCCAAAATCGCAGAAATGCACCATCCCATTTTGTGCATGCAAATTAAATAGGACTTTACATAAAAATGTTATTTTCCATCCCCCTATAATAATTTTAGCAATCTATACGTTCATCTCTAGTGATAATCGTTATTACTATTATTTTAGTGTGTAACGGATATCACTAGAGACGTATTTTACTGTAGAAAGCTCAGGTATAGACAGGACAGGGATTGGGTGAAATGTAAACTTTATTTGCGACTTTATGTATATGTTGTGTAAGTGTTTGGTGCGACTTTTTATTTTGGCTTGCGACCTGGACAATGGTAAACGTCTGGGTCACAGTGCCAACAAACTTCCTGGTTATGTTCAGGAGGTATAACATAAGAATACCCCACTAGTAAAGCTCAGGGGGGAATTACATTATAACTGTATGTGACAATCAGAGACAAATGCATAGTATACGCTCTGATTGGCAGGGGAAGGGTTAATAGGGACAATAGAGTCCCTGCCACCCCCCTCCTGCTGTCACATACAAGTTATGCAGAGAGCCAGATCGTTTCTCTGTCTCTCTCTCTCTCTCTGCTGCACTGCTCCGTGTCCCTCTTCTTTTCTTGTTAGATCGCAAATTGCTTGCTTAGACAGGAGGGGGGGGACACTTTGGAGCTCTATATCTTTGGACTGCATCAACATATCTTGATGCTTTCAATTGAATTTTAAAGAGGAGAATCTCATCTCATCAATAACTCGATGATTGGATCTACAGTTTTGGAGCAATTCACTGTTGAAACGCTGTCGGGAATTGAGATCTGCAGTTGGATCTCAATGCCAAATAGTGTTTTCAACAGTGAATTTCTCCAAGACTGTAAGTAAAATCATCAAGTCCCTGGTATCATTTTAAAGATGAGAGTCTCTTCTTTAAAATGCATTTTAAAGCATCAAGATATGTTGATGCAGTCCAGAGATATCGGCATTAGTAGGGAGGACGTAGTAACTACATCCTCCACTACTGAAGTGCCACCTTGGGAGCACGTACAGTGTACGTGCCTTGCAGCGAAAGGGTTAAGGCCTCATGCACACAGGTATTATTTTTACCACCATATGGCACAGTTTGTGCAACAATGTAAGTTGTCAATTTTGTTATTTCATGGAGAGAAGTTCTTTATTTTACAGTTAGGTGAACTAATCTAGCAGCCCAAACAATTGCTGTCCTGGATTATCTTAAAGTTGTAAGGGAATTTTTAGTTGTACAATTCCCTAGTGGTGCTTCTGAAATCAGGAAGAAGCAAAAACAGAGAGAGTGAGTCCTAAACTTGACCTAGCCCCTGTCCATACCTACTTGCCACACTGTTCTAAT
The DNA here is from genome assembly GCF_031893055.1 of Leptodactylus fuscus. Classification (NCBI taxonomy): domain Eukaryota; kingdom Metazoa; phylum Chordata; class Amphibia; order Anura; family Leptodactylidae; genus Leptodactylus; species Leptodactylus fuscus. Next base: position 193,499,520 of record NC_134266.1, on the reverse strand, counting down.
CGCGGGAGCAACTTGGTGACAGTCCCTTCTCTGAATAAGTGACATATGGGACAAAACAACACAAAAGCAAAATCTGCAAGCAAAAGGTCAAAGCCAGAGACAAAAATCAGTACAAAATTGTAATCCAAAAGAGAAGTCAAAAGAGAAGCCAGAAGTCAGAGGTCAGTAATACAATAGTAGCAGAAAGAGGAGCTTAGCAGGGAAAAAGTCACAGAACAGAGTAACAATAGCCAGCAAACCTGTGTGGGCTGATGACCTGTATATAGGAAGTCCAGAATCCACCCCAGACTTGATTGGCAGACAAGATGTCAATTACACAGGCAAGGTTAAGATTAACTATTTGATAAATGGAGGGAAACAAGGTGCAGGAGATGGGTGTGGTGTAAATTCAATTACAGAGAAGTGGTAATAGAACAATGTTCACACAGAGCAACAAAAAGCTCTAAGCAAAGAATCAAAATGAACAAGGGGGCCACACGGTGGCTCAGTGGTTATCACTGCAGTCTTGCAGTGCTGGAGTCCTGGTGTTCAAATCCCACCAAGGGCAAAAAAAACATCTGCAAGGAGTTTGTATGCTCTCCCCGTTTTTGCATGGATTTCCATCCCATATTCCAAAGACATACTGATAGGGAAAAAATGCAGCAACTACTGGAAAATTTCAAAAATGAAAATGGTCGGAGTTTTTGGGTGCAGTAGATGCTGGGTGCTGGGTGAAAGGGAAGGGGAGGGGGTGTTTTGGTTGTCTGTCTGCCCCTTCCCCGAGCTTGAGGACTGGGGTTTTTCCCCCCACTTGGAATTCAGCCTGGCTGAATATAGGGTATCTGCACTGCTCCTATTAACCCCTTCCCGACGGAACAGGAGCACTGCAGATACCCTATATTCAGTAGAACGGGCACTTTCAGACACAGGGATACCTAATGTGTATGTGTTTCACACTAATTTTCTACTTTTGTATGTATTCTAGGGAAAGGAGTGATTTAGAAATTTTATTTTTTTAATTGTTTTTAAGTTTCTTTTTTCCCCCACTATTTTATGGGAGATTCTATACATTGATATTGCGGCTGGTCATAGACCCCACCCCCCTCCTAAATTTTTTTTTTTTTTTTTTTGCTGAATCGAGTATTAGCCGAAGGGGGGTTTTTCAGCACAAAAACAGTGCTGAAAAATTCGGCTTATACTCGAGTATATACGGTACATTAAGAAAAAAAAAAAGAATCAAAATGAACACACACCTCCCGCGCCGCAGTGTGCAAACTGAGGGTGGGGCAGAGACTCAAGCAGGCAGAGACATCACAAAAATCTTCAGAAATTTACCAAGTTATTCCATAATGTGAATAAGGGACGTATATAACAATGTATAACACTGTTATATACTTATTCGTATTCGTAAAAAGCAAAATAGCAGGGACTCTTGGAGCTGCTAACCATCCCGGGAAAAATCATCAATTGCCATTGTTTAAAACCAGAAATACAATGTAACTAAGAAGTAACGGAATAGAATGTGTAACACTGCAAAAGAAGACAAATGGAGGACTTGAGGTCCAGATAATTTATTATTTTAGAACTAAATGATTTTTCATTTGTTTTGACCCAAAAAGGGGTAACGTATTCTGGGCAAAGCAGATAATCTATTACTCACCAGCAAATAAACAATAGAGAGGTAATATGGGGAATTTTAAGAAGGAAAAAGAATAAAAGGGACAACAAACAAATAAGCTTTAGACAATGTAATAAATTATTACTATTCTCATCGTCCTTTAATTAGTCTTATTCTATTGTATGTTTATGTTTATCGCTATACAATGGATTTTACATTTATGTGAAAGAAGAAATTGTATAATTGTTATGTCAGCCTGCAATAGATAATGATATTACGATATATCCTGGAGTTAAAATGTTAACAAAACAATGGGCAAAACCTCCAGCTCTTATTATTTTCTAGCAGTTCTTCATGAATCATGGTTTGAAAGAAAGTATTAAAAGAGGATTGTTTTTCATGTGATGTGAACATAAAAGGACAACATTTTTAGAGCTTTAGATTTCAGATTTAAGTGTTTCTTTGATGTTTTGGTTTGCATACTATCTACAAAGTAACAGGCATAGCAAATAACACAATTTTGTTATAGTATTCTTTTGGATTACATGGTAAAATGTTCTTTATGTGAATTGTTCTAGTAATAATAATGTAAGCTGCTACATACATTTGTGAACAACTCTGATGTTATTAAGCTGTAATATGTATATTCTAAGACTGCCATCTGGAGTATGTTACTGACACTACAACTGAAAGTCCCAGTAACATAGTGCATGACATAGCTTTCTGAGACTATAAAGCATCATAATAAGGAGCAAAAACAATCCACATATAACAACATTAGAAGAATGCTATAATGGTTATGGTATAATCAAAATGGTAAAGTATAGACATATCGAATCATTGCTATTCAATATTATTTGAGGTAGTCAGAAGCTGTGTATTCTGAAACAGAAATCCAAAAATCTATGTAAAAGCAATGGTTTTACTTTGCTATATTTTCCCTATTGTGACTATTTTACTTATACAGGCTAAAGTATGTTAAAGGTTGTCCTTTAGGCATACAATTGCCTAGTATATGGTGTGATACGGCAGGCCCAACTCCATTGAACTTTTCAATACCACCAGTGGCGTAACTAGGAACGGCGGGGCCCCGTGGCGAACTTTTGACATGCCCCCCCCCCCCCCCCGACCAACACCGAAGACCTCGGCTGACCCCCTCCTACGCATTCCTGCGTGTTCTATTATGCCCCATAGTGGCCCCTGCACGCAGTATTATCCCCCATAGTGTCCCCTGCACACAGTATTATGCCCCAATAGTGTCCCCTGCACACAGTACTGTACCCCAATAGTGGCCCCTGCACACAATATTGTACCCCAATAGTGGCCCCTGCACACAGTATTATGCCCCAATAGTGTCCCCTGCACACAGTACTGTACCCCAATAGTGGCCCCTGCACACAATATTGTACCCCAATAGTGGCCCCTGCACACAGTATTATCCCCCATAGTGGCCCCTACACACAGTATTATCCCCCATAGTGGCCCCTGCACACAATATTATGTCCCTTAGTGGACACCCATAAACAATTATTATACTCTGGGGTCTTTTCAGACCCCAGAGTATAATAATCGGAGACCCGGGGAAATAAAAACTTAAAATACACTGTTACTTACCTGTCCCCCAGCTCCTACGCGGTTTTCTCTGCTGCTGTCCTTCTGCTATGACGTTGGACATCACATGACCCGGGACGCAGGCTGGGTTCGTGTGACGTCAGAGACGTCAGAAAGAACGTCAGGAAGGAGGCCTGGCAGGATCATGGAGAGGTAAGTAACATGTTTTTTATGTTCCCTTACCTCTCCCGGTCCACCGATCATTATACTCGGGGGTCCGAAAAGACCCCCGAGTATAATGATAGCAGTGGTAGTGGCTGTCACTGGGCCCCTAATGTCCCGGGCCCTGTGTCAGCTGCCTCCGTTGCTATGGCGGTAGTTATGCCACTGAATACCACTATACAGAAAGAAACATACTGTTAATGTTATAAATCCTTTTAAATAGCAGGCATGTCAAACAGTAAAGGCATGTAGTTGTCCTTACATATAGGTTTCATTGTATACAGTCCTATGAAAAAGTTTGGGCACCCCCTATTAATCTTAATCATTTTTAGTTCTAAATATTTTGGTGTTTGCAACAGCCATTTCAGTTTGATATATCTAATAACTGATGGACACAGTAATATTTCAGGATTGAAATGAGGTTTATTGTACTAACAGAAAATGCGTAATATGCATTAAACCAAAATTTGACCGTGCAAAAGTATGGGCACCCTTATCATTTTATTGATTTGAATACTCCTAACTACTTTTTACTGACTTACTGAAGCACAAAATTGGTTTTGTAACCTCAGTGAGCTTTGAACTTCATAGCCAGGTGTATCCAATCATGAGAAAAGGTATTTAAGGTGGCCAATTGCAAGTTGTTCTACTATTTGAATCTCCTCTGAAGAGTGGCATCATGGGCTACTCAAAACAACTCTCAAATGATCTGAAAACAAAGATTGTTCAACATAGTTGTTCAGGGGAAGGATACAAAAAGCTGTCTCAGAGATTTAACCTGTCAGTTTCCACTGTGAGGAACATAGTAAGGAAATGGAAGACCACAGGGACAGTTCTTGTTAAGCCCAGAAGTGGCAGGCCAAGAAAAATATCAGAAAGGCAGAGAAGAAGAATGGTGAGAACAGTCAAGGACAATCCACAGACCACCTCCAAAGAGCTGCAGCATCATCTTGCTGCAGATGGTGTCACTGTGCATCGGTCAACTATACAGTGCACTTTGCACAAATAGAAGCTGTATGGGAGAGTGATGAAAAGAAGCCGTTTCTGCACGTACGCCACAAATAGAGTTGCCTGAGGTATGAAAAAGCACATTTGGACAAGGCAGCTTCATTTTGGAAACAAAAATTGAGTTGTTTGGTTATAAAAAAAGGCGTTATGCATGGTGTCCAAAAAGAAACAGCATTCCAAGAAAAACACATGCTACCCACTGTAAAATTTGGTGGAGGTTCCATCATGCTTTGGGGCTGTGTGGCCAATGCCGGCATCGGGAATCTTGTTAAAGTTGAGGGTTGCATGGATTCCACACAGTATCAGCAGATTCTTGAGAATAATGTTCAAGAATCAGTGACGAAGTTGAAGTTACGCCGGGGATGGATATTTCAGCAAGACAATGATCCAAAGCACCGCTCCAAATCCTCAGGCATTCATGCAGAGGAACAATTACAATGTTCTGGAATGGCCATCCCAGTCCCCAGACCTGAATATCATTGAACATCTGTGGGATGATTTGAAGCGGGCTGTCCATGCTCGGCGACCATCTAACTTAACTGAACTTGAATTGTTTGTCCAAAATACCTTTATCCAGGATCCAGGAACTGATTAAAAGCTACAGGAAGCGACTAGAGGCTGTTATCTTTGCAAAAGGAGGATGTACTAAATATTAATGTCACTTTTCTGTTGAGGTGCCCATACTTTTGCACCGGTCAAATTTTGGTTTAATGCATATTGTGCATTTTCTGTTAGTACAATAAACCTCATTTCAATCCTGAAATATTACTGTGTCCATCAGTTATTAGATATATCAAACTGAAATGGCTGTTGCAAATACCAAAATATTTAGAACTAAAAATGATTAAGATTAATAGGGGTGCCCAAACTTTTTCATAGGACTGTATATGTCTTCTTAGACTGAATGTAGCGTAAATTTATCCTTAGAATTCTTAAAACCTGAGAGTGAAATACTAATAGTTTTTTTAGTGGTTGTTTTCCTTAAAAGGGTTGCCCATGATAAACAGAAAATCTGTCCCTAAACTAAACCCCTTCCCCCTGCCTAACTTCTAATTGACTTAAAAAAAAAAAAAAAAAAAAAAATTCTATTTTTACCTATATACCTGGGGTGGTCACGTGACTGCCCCAGGCACATTTTCTGATGATCCGGTGATGGTCCGTTTCCACATTTCCTGAAATGAAGCATCACCAAAACTCCCCTGTCCTGTCCCTTACATACTTACCCATTTTCATTCTTCTGGCACTTCCTCTGCTTCTTCCGGTGCTTGCACAGTAAACCTTTATTGGACAGTCGCCGGCAGAAGCGAAGAGCGCATACCACGCATGCGCAAGAAGTCCACAGAAAATGTCACCGGGACTGAAGACGCTGATCTTGAGAACACAGAAGACCGGTAAACATGATTGTGGGGGGATTGGGGCTGAGTGAGGTAGGTAAATAGATGGATAGGGCTACTAGTCCACAGGCTAGATAGGGAGACAGGGAGGGGGTGTGAGAGGTGGATCTGGAATTGTAGGCTAGGACAGAAGGAAGCTAGGGAAAACATGTAAACAAATGTAGAGAATGTAAGGAGGCCCCAGAGAGAGACAGAAATCACTGAAAACGCTGCTGAAGGTATTTTGATGCAATTAATAACCCATTAATAGCACTAAAAAAAACCTTTTTTGCCCGGAAAACCCCTATAAGTATTAAACTTATTTTTTCTCCATCTAGTATGTATAGTCTTTACTATAGTACTATGCTATGATACAAGTAGTTGCAACAATTTGGGTGTCCTATATAAATAGAGAGATAGATAGATAGATAGATAGATAGATAGATAGATAGATTCCATGGACTATGGTAATATGAATGAATGACAGCAAGCAGAGATCTAGAAAATGATCAGGAATTGATACAGAGAATATATTGGAAAATTGTAACATTTTCATAATATAAACAAAAACATTTGTTGCTTAATATTGTTCTGAAACTGGACAACCCCTTTAAGTAGTCAAAGTCAATGCTAGTGTCTCTAGTGACAGAGTCTAAACATGAAGGTGTCCTATGAAAATCTACGAGTGACAAACAGTATGTCAATAACTATGAAAACTTGTGTACTTTTCTTTTCTACAAGATTGCTTTTGCAAAAATACATTGATAAATTGATATTTTGGATCCTCAGCATCAGTCCTGTGCACCATAAAATGTTCCTGGACTGTCTTGTGTGTCAACTGAATTAGCACTTTGAAATATTCATGTACAATGGATGTACAAAAAAATCTATCAGGAATGTCACAACCTGCTCATAAAAGTCTTTGCTAGACCCTACGCTGTCCGTATACAATGGCCATCTACGATGAATATGACAGTGAGTTGGCATAAAGCCTGTTTCTTTTTTTTTTTTTAATTCTCACTAGATGTCATAATCATCTGTGGCTGAATTATATTATTTGTGCTTCTAAAAATCATACTTTACTTCCTGCTTCACTTCATGCTTCCTCAAGTAATCCTGTGAAGAATATGGATGTATATCTATGTCCAGACGTCTAAAACTTATTTTTGTATGAATCAATAGTGTATGCAAAGATAATAAACTTTGTCATAGAAATGTGTCCACCTTTACTTTTGCTCGGTTGGTGACTTACTGACCAAATGATAGCAAAACCCTTAAATGGCTGCAATTCACAAGACAACCACACAGAGACACATACAGGATATACATCGTGTGGCATAGTATCATGATTTTGTGTTTCATGTTCCAGCCATACATCTTGGGATACAGGTGTATCAAGTATGAGTCAAGAGGAAAGGAAAAGAAGGACATATCTGTGCATGTAGTTAAAGGAAACCTCCGGTTTCTCCACATATCAAACATCTCTTTCCCGTAAATATGGATTATGACTAGAGATGAGCGAACAGTGTTCTATCGAACTCATGTTCGATCGGATATTAGGCTGTTCGGCATGTTCGAATCGAATCGAACACCGCGTGGTAAAGTGCGCCATTACTCGATTCCCCTCCCACCTTCCCTGGCGCCTTTTTTGCTCCAATAACAGCGCAGGGTAGGTGGGACAGGAACTACGACACCGGTGACGTTGAAAAAAGTAGGCAAAACCCATTGGCTGCCGAAAACATGTGACCTCTAATTTAAAAGAACAGCGACGCCCAGCTTCGCGTCATTCTGAGCTTGCAATTCACCGGGGACGGAGGTTTCCGTCCAGTTAGCTAGGGGTTAGATTCTGGGTAGGCAGGGACAGGCTAGGATAGGAAGGAGAAGACAACCAACAGCTCTTATAAGAGCTAAATTCCAGGGAGAAGCTTGTCAGTGTAACGTGGCACTGACGGGCTCAATCGCCGCAACCCAGCTTTCCCAGGATCAAGTCCCCTAGCAATAGAATTGGGGCTATATACACCCACTATTTTTGCTACTGCCATATAGTGCCATTGTCTGACTGGGAATTCAAAGAATATATTGGGGTTACGTGCACCCACAATTTTTGCTACTGGTATATAGTGCCATTGTCTCACTGGGAATTCAAAGAATATATTGGGGTTACAAATACCCTCATTTCTTGCTACTGCCATATAATGCCATTGTCTCACTGGGAATTCAAAGAATATATTGGGGTTACGTGCACCCACAATTTTTGCTACTGGTATATAGTGCCATTGTCTGACTGGGAATTCAAAGAATATATTGGGGTTACAAATACCCTCATTTCTTGCTACTGCCATATAGTGCCAGTTTCTGACTGGTAATTCAAAGAATATATTGGGGTCATTTCTTGCTACTGGTATATAGTGCCATTGTCTGACTGGGAATTCAAAGAATATAGTGGGGTTATAAATACCCTCATTTCTTGCTACTGGTATACAGTCCTATGAAAAAGTTTGGGCACCCCTATTAATATTAATCATTTTTAGTTCTAAATATTTTGGTATTTGCAACAGCCATTTCAGTTTGATATATCTAATAACTGATGGACACAGTAATATTTCAGGATTGAAATGAGGTTTATTGTACTAACAGAAAATGTGCAATATGCATTAAACCAAAATTTGACCGGTGCAAAAGTATGGGTACCTCAACAGAAAAGTGACATTAATATTTAGTACATCCTCCTTTTGCAAAGATAACAGCCTCTAGTCGCTTCCTGTAGCTTTTAATCAGTTCCTGGATCCTGGATAAAGGTATTTTGGACAAACAATTCAAGTTCAGTTAAGTTAGATGGTCGCCGAGCATGGACAGCCCGCTTCAAATCATCCCACAGATGTTCAATGATATTCAGGTCTGGGGACTGGGATGGCCATTCCAGAACATTGTAATTGTTCCTCTGCATGAATGCCTGAGGATTTGGAGCGGTGTTTTGGATCATTGTCTTGCTGAAATGGAAGATTATAAAGATAATCTGTTTTCCCTTAGCCCAAACAGCAGCACAAGATGGGGTATTCCTGCCCCTGTGTGCTGTTAGGACAGGTGGAACTTTTAATTAGCTAACAGTTTTTCCCCCTATAAGAGGCCAGAGTGACCTCCTCCCCCCTGTGTTAGTCAAAAAGTATAAAAGGCAATATAACAATACAAACATTACCATAAACAATGGGAGGGAGCCTTGTGCTGCTGTTTGGGCTAAGGGAAAACAGATTATCTTTATAATCTTCCATTCCCCCTACGCCAAACAGCAGCACAAGATGGGGATCTAGCAAGTAAAATCCCAACTAGGGTGGGAGATCTTGGCAAGCAGATGCCAAGACAGAATGTCCGAAGGCTGTGGCCTCTGAGCTGCGCCAGTCCAATCTGCAGTGTCTGGCGAACATCAGATGAAAACTCCAGGAAGCAGCGGAACATATCTGCTCTAAGGAGAGCGAGCGTCTCTCTGACCGGGAAGTTGGTCCAATTCCGGTACTGGTAGGTCTTGAGCGCGAAGAGAGCAAGCGATGGCCTCCCTGATCCATCTTGACAGGGTGGCTTTAACACCTTTGTTACGGCCGTAGGTATTGATGAGCAGGTTCTTCGAAAGGAAGCTGTACAATCCAAATATATGCGCAGATATATGCGACCCTAGGACAAAATCCCTGGATGAACCCAAGTTGAACCCTATCAGGGAAAAAGGTAATGAATGGCTCCGAGGCAGCCAAAGCTTGTAATTCTCCAATCCTTTTGGCAGAGGTAATTGCCAACAAGAAGGTTACCTTGTAGGAGAGATATCTCCAGTCCACTTCTGTTAAGAGTTCAAACGGGGGAGAACAAAGCCCCTGAAGAACCGCAGCCAAGTCCCATTGCGGGACAGGGGGCTGCATCTGAGGGCGGAGCCTAGAGGCCCCTTTAAGGAATTACTTTAATAGAGGATCTTGTTATAACCAGGTCCCTAGAAGAGCGGAAAGTGCTGAAACATGAACCTTCAGGGTAGCTGGAGTTAGCCCCTTATCCAGGTCACTCTGTAGGAACTCCAAGACCGATTCGATAGCAGAGTTATTAAGCTGCCTATCCGAGATCCTTTGGTAACTCCTGTTAGTTGAATCCGCTCTTGAATGGGCCAACGTTCTTAGAACGGCCTGGGATAATCGTCTATCTCCGTATACGATGCGGTCAACCTCCAGGCCATGAGGTTGAACCTGTCCAGGTCCTGGCAGAGCTGTCAGTTCAGAATTACCAGGTTTTGGACTTGTGGAAGCCTCCAGTAGGTCCCTTGACTCATTAGGATGAGGTGGGTAAACCATGCCCTTTTTTGGCCAGAACGGCATGATCACTATTGCCGAAGTCTGGTCCTGCCTGAGTTTCGCCAATACCTTCGGAATCATCAGAATAGGAGGAAAAACGTATGCCAGTTTGAACCTCCAAGGTATTGACAGGGCATCTACCGCCAAAGGATTGTCTTCCCGGTAGAGGGAGCAAAACCTCGTCACTTTGGCGTTGTACTGGGTGGCCATCAGGTCCACCTCGGGGAGACCCCACATCTCAGTGAGATGATGAAAGATGTCCGGATTTAGGGACCATTCGCCTGTCATCACCAGGCCTCTGCTTAGCTGATCCGCAAGGATGTTCAGCCCACCTTGAATATGAACCGCTGATAGTTGTGAAAGATTCCTCTCCACCAGGAGAATATTAGATTTGTCACCTGCAGAAGCGAGGGGGATCTGGTTCCCCCCTTGTTTGCTGATATATCGGACTGCTGTTAAGTTGTCTGTTCTCACTCTCACAGCTTTCCCTTGCAGGTGGGGTGCAAACATTAGAAGCACACGGTGCACCGCAGTGAGCTCTCGCCAGTTGGACAAATGAGCCTTCTCTAAGCTGGTTCCAGGTCCCACGTACCGGGGTCTCCCCCAGAAGCACTCCCCATCTTGTGAGGGAGGCATCTGTGGTCAACAGGGTCCAGGATGTCTGGACCGTGGATTTCCCGTCTCTGAGCTGGGACCACCAAGCCAGTGATCGACGGGTTCTGATGGATAACTGGATAGGCTTCTGTAGCCCCGAAGGACTGTGGTTCCCGACTCTCAGGATCTCGCACTGTAAGGGGCGCATGTGCCATAGGGCCCACAGAACTGCCTTGATGGCTGCGGACATGAGACCTAGGACCTTCATGGCGGTCCTGATAGTAACCTTCCGGGTTGTGGATAGGTGATGAGCCGCTTGACCAATCTTCTCCTTCCAAGGAGGAGGCAGGGAGATCATCATGCTGAGAGAATCCAAGATAAACCCAGAAATTGAATCGGGGTAGATGGAACCACTACCGACTTCTGCCAGTTTATTAGCCAGCCCAGCTCATTTAGGAAAGCCACAGTGGATTCCAACTGTGTGGCAAGCACCTCCTTTGACCGGGCTTTTAGGAGCCATTCGTCTAGTTATGGGACAATAAGATCCCTTGGAGGCGCAGGGCGGCTACGACCGGGGCCACTACCTTTGTGAAGGTGTGGGGGGCCAAGGATTTGCCGAATGGGAGAGCTGTCTAGATAAAGTTGCTTGGTGCCCTGAAGAGGGAGGGTCCTTACGTATTTGTCTGGCTTGAACAAGTTGAAGGACCGATGGATCTTGGATAAGCCGTGATCAGGCGGACATATGATGAGACCAAATAGCCTACCCAGCCGATCTAGATGTGCTCTCCTCAGAGAGGGAGGCATAGGTAGTCAACAGGGTCTGGCGTTAGATGGACCATGGCCACTCTCCACCAGAGAGGGATGCATCAGTGGTCAACAGGGTCCAGGTAAACTGGACCATGGACTCTACATTTAATTTCATGTTCCTCCTATGGAATGCTTCTCTAGATGTGCTCTCCACCAGAGAGGGAGACATAGGTAGTCAACAGGGTCCGGCCTTAGCTGGACCGTGGACACTCTCCACCAGAGAGGGATGCATCAGTGGTCAACAGGGTCCAGATAAATTGGACCGTGGACTCTACATTCAATTTCATGTTCCTCCTATGGAACGCTTATCTGGATGTTCTCTCCACCAGAGAGGGAGACATAGGTAGTCAACAGGGTCCGGCCTTAGCTGGACCGTGGACACTCTCCACCAGAGAGGGATGCATCAGTGGTCAACAGGGTCCAGATAAATTGGACCGTGGACTCTACATTCAATTTCATGTTCCTCCTATGGAACGCTTATCTGGATGTTCTCTCCACCAGAGAGGGAGACATAGGTAGTCAACAGGGTCCGGCCTTAGCTGGACCGTGGACACTCTCCACGAAGAGAGGGATGCATCAGTGGTCAACAGGGTCCAGATAAATTGGACCGTGGACTCTACATTCAATTTCATGTTCCTCCTATGGAACGCATATCTGGATGTTCTCTCCACCAGAGAGGGAGACATAGGTAGTCAACAGGGTCCGGCCTTAGCTGGACCGTGGACACTCTCCACCAGAGAGGGATGCATCAGTGGTCAACAGGGTCCAGATAAATTGGACCGTGGACTCTACATTCAATTTCATGTTCCTCCTATGGAACGCTTATCTGGATGTTCTCTCCACCAGAGAGGGAGACATAGGTAGTCAACAGGGTCCGGCCTTAGCTGGACCGTGGACACTCTCCACGAAGAGAGGGATGCATCAGTGGTCAACAGGGTCCAGATAAATTGGACCGTGGACTCTACATTCAATTTCATGTTCCTCCTATGGAACGCTTATCTGAATGTGCTCTCCACCAGAGAGGGAGACATAGGTAGTCAACAGGTTCCAGCCTTAGCTGGACCGTGGACACTCTCCACCAGAGAGGGATGCATCAGTGGGCAACAGGGTCCAGGTAAACTGGACCATGAACTCTTCATCCGATTCCACTTTATTCCTATGGAACTTTTCTCTAGATTCGCCCCACTAGTGAGAGAGGGGCGTTTATAGTCAACAGGGTCCAGCGCTAGCTGGACCATGGACATCCCGTCCTTAAGATGGAACACCACCTGGATGAAAGACAAATTTTGAGGAATAACTAAATTGGCTTGACCCAGACTGCTGAGTTTTTTGTCAGCTGGATGACACAGCCTCCTCCATCCAATTCCTCATTGCCCGTATGGGAATCTCCTGTAGATGCGCTCTCTACCGGAGAGGGCTGTCTCTGTGGTCAACAGGGTCCAGACTATCTGGACATGGACATCCAGCCCTTAAAATGAAGCCCCTAGCAGGCCCCACGGGTTGTGATTCCAGGCCTCAGACTTACCTTCTGCAGGCCGTATGCGCTATATGGCCCAAGGGACTGCAACTGCAGACCCTGACATAAGATCCAGTAACCTTTGGCAGTTAGGATGGAAACCCGCTGTATCACCTATAAATAATGCACTGCTGATATGATCTTTTCCCACCTAGAGGAGGGAGATTTTCAAGCAGACAGAGTCCAGCATGAAGTTTAGAGACTTTCTCCATGTGAATGGACCATGAGAACCACAAGTACCTTATTAACTTTTTTTTTTTTTTTTTTTTTTTCATATCACAAATGCAAAGTGCAACTGGGATTGAACCCAGGATACTGTGGATTCAGGCATACAAGTCTGTAACCCTACAGCTTGAGCCACTAGGGCTTCTATTTCTAAGTAAGACCTCTTATGAAAACTGGGAGAGGGAACCTTACCAGAAATCTGCATGTACTCCTTCACCCAGGAGATGACAACAATAAATGAAGGGCTCCTAGCTGGAGGACCCCGTACTGACAGCAGTGCAGACATGCATAACCTTACAACAAATTGCCTTAGAGCATCCACCATCATGTGAGCAATAAGCAAATATGCACCTAATTAGAGATGAGCGAACAGTGTTCTATCGAACTCATGTTCGATCGGATATTAGGCTGTTCGGCATGTTCGAATCGAATCGAACACCGCGTGGTAAAGTGCGCCATTACTCGATTCCCCTCCCACCTTCCCTGGCGCCTTTTTTGCTCCAATAACAGCGCAGGGTAGGTGGGACAGGAACTACGACACCGGTGACGTTGAAAAAAGTAGGCAAAACCCATTGGCTGCCGAAAACATGTGACCTCTAATTTAAAAGAACAGCGACGCCCAGGTTCGCGTCATTCTGAGCTTGCAATTCACCGAGGACGGAGGTTTCCGTCCAGCTAGCTAGGGCTTAGATTCTGGGTAGGCAGGGACAGGCTAGGATAGGAAGGAGAAGACAACCACAACAGCTCTTGTAAGAGCTAAATTCCAGGGAGAAGCTTGTCAGTGTAACGTGGCACTGACGGGCTCAATCGCCGCAACCCAGCTTTCCCAGGATCCTGAATGGAATACACTGTCAGTGTATTCCCGTATACCCGATATATACCCCCGATACCCGTTCCAACGGTGTGCCCCCCCACCTTCACCCCAGAAATACCCTGCAAGTCCCCTAGCAATAGAATTGGGGCTATATACACCCACTATTTTTGCTACTGCCATATAGTGCCATTGTCTGACTGGGAATTCAAAGAATATATTGGGGTTACGTGCACCCACAATTTTTACTACTGGTATACAGTGCCAGTTTCTGACTGGGAATTCAAAGAATATATTGGGGTTATAAATACCCTCATTTCTTGCTACTGCCATATAGTGCCAGTTTCTGACTGGTAATTCAAAGAATATATTGGGGTTATAAATACCCTCATTTCTTGCTACTGGTATATAGTGCCATTGTCTGACTGGGAATTCAAAGAATATATTGGGGTTACGTGCACCCACAATTTTTACTACTGGTATACAGTGCCAGTTTCTGACTGGGAATTCAAAGAATATATTGGGGTTACAAATACCCTCATTTCTTGCTACTGCCATATAGTGCCAGTTTCTGACTGGTAATTCAAAGAATATATTGGGGTTACGTGCACCCACAATTTTTACTACTGGTATACAGTGCCATTGTCTGACTGGGAATTCAAAGAATATATTGGGGTTATAAATACCCTCATTTCTTGCTACTGCCATATAGTGCCAGTTTCTGACTGGTAATTCAAAGAATATATTGGGGTTACGTGCACCCACAATTTTTACTACTGGTATACAGTGCCATTGTCTGACTGGGAATTCAAAGAATATATTGGGGTTATAAATACCCTCATTTCTTGCTACTGCCATATAGTGCCAGTTTCTGACTGGTAATTCAAAGAATATATTGGGGTTATAAATACCCTCATTTCTTGCTACTGGTATATAGTGCCATTGTCTGACTGGGAATTCAAAGAATATATTGGGGTTACGTGCACCCACAATTTTTGCTACTGGTATATAGTGCCAATTTCTAAATGGGAATTCAAAATGCGCAAGGCTCCCGGAAATGGACGTGGACGAGGCCGTGGGCGAGGTTGGGGGAATGGTTCTGGGGAGCAAGGTAGCAGTGAAGCCACAGGGCGTCCCGTGCCTACTCCTGTGGGGCAGCAAGCATTGCGCCACTCCACAGTGCCAGGGTTGCTTGCCACATTAACTAAACTGCAGGGTACAAACCTTAGTAGGCCCGAGAACCAGGAACAGGTCTTGCAATGGCTGTCAGAGAACGCTTACAGCACATTGTCCAGCAGCCAGTCAGACTCTGCCTCCTCTCCTCCTATTACCCAACAGTCTTGTCCTCCTTCCTCCCAAAATTCCCAAGCTTCACAGAACAATAACCCCAACTGTCCCTGCTCCCCAGAGCTGTTCTCCGCTCCTTTCATTGTCCCTCAACCTGCCTCTCCACGTCACGATTCCACGAACCTAACAGAGGAGCATCTGTGTCCAGATGCTCAAACACTAGAGTCTCCTCCATCTCCGTTCGATTTGGTGGTGGATGACCAGCAACCCACCCTCATCGACGATGATGTGACGCAGTTGCCGTCAGGGCATCCAGTTGACCGGCGCATTGTGCGGGAGGAGGAGATGAGACAGGAGTTGGAAGAGGAAGTGGTGGATGATGAGGACACTGACCCGACCTGGACAGGGGGGATGTCAAGCGGGGAAAGTAGTGTGGATGTTCAGGCAAGTACAGCACCAAAAAGGGTAGCTAGAGGCAGAGGCAGAGGTCAGCAGCTTAGGCGAAGCCAGGCCACACCCGGAATCTCCCAAGATGTTCCAGTTCGTACCCAGCCCCGAAAAACTCCCACCTCGAGGGCACGTTTCTCGAAGGTGTGGAGTTTTTTCAAGGAATGCGCCGAGGACAGATATAGTGTTGTCTGCACAATTTGCCTCTCGAAATTGATTAGGGGCTCTGAGAAGAGCAACCTGTCCACCACTTCAATGCGCCGTCATTTGGAATCCAAGCACTGGAATCAGTGGCAGGCAGCAACGGCAGGACAAAGGCCGCCTGCCGTTCACGCCACTGCCACTGCCTCTGCCACTGCCTCTGCCTCTGCCACTGCCACTGCTGACTGTGCTGGCGATGCACTCCAGAGGACGAGCCAGGACACCACTTCATCTGCCTCCGCCACTTTGTTGACTTCTCCCTCGTCCTCCCCTGTTCCTGTCTTATCTCCTTCTCCTGCACCATCAAAGGCACCATCAGGCGCTTCTTTACAACAACCCACCATCTCTCAGACATTGGAGCGGCGGCAGAAATACACTGCTAACCACCCACACGCGCAAGCCTTGAACGCCAACATCGCTAAACTGCTGGCCCAGGAGATGTTGGCGTTCCGGCTTGTTGAAACTCCCGCCTTCCTGGACCTGATGGCAACTGCGGCACCTCGCTATGCCGTCCCTAGCCGTCACTACTTCTCCCGGTGTGCCGTCCCCGCCTTGCACCAGCACGTGTCACTCAACATCAGGCGGGCCCTTAGTTACGCGCTTTGCACAAAGGTCCACTTGACCACCGACGCGTGGACAAGTGCATGCGGACAGGGACGCTACATTTCACTGACGGCACACTGGGTGAATGTAGTTGAGGCTGGGACTGCTTCCCAAACTGGCCCGGTGTACCTCGTCTCCCCGCCTAACATTCCTGGCAGGGACACGAGAAGAACACCCCCCTCCTCCTCCTCCTCTACCGCCTCCTCCTCCGCCACCGCCTCCTCCTCCGCTGTTAGATTGACCCCAGCTACGAGTTGGAAACGTTGCAGCACTGGCGTTGGTAGACGTCAGCAGGCTGTGCTGAAGCTGATCAGCTTGGGGGACAGACAGCACACTGCCTCTGAGGTGAGGGATGCCCTCCTCGATGAGACGGCAATATGGTTTGAGCCGCTGCACCTGGGCCCAGGCATGGTCGTTTGTGATAACGGCCGTAACCTGGTAGCAGCTCTGGAGCTTGCCGGACTCCAACATGTTCCATGCCTGGCCCACGTCTTCAACCTAGTGGTGCAACGTTTCCTAAAGAGCTACCCCAATGTTCCAGAGCTACTGGTGAAAGTGCGGCGCATGTGCGCCCACTTTCGCAAGTCGACAGTAGCCGCTGCTAGCTTAAAATCTCTCCAGCAACGCCTGCATGTGCCACAACACCGGCTTTTGTGCGACGTCCCCACACGCTGGAACTCAACGTTTCAGATGTTGAATAGAGTGGTTGAGCAGCAGAGACCTTTGATGGAATACCAGCTACAAAACCCTAGGGTGCCACAAAGTCAGCTGCCTCAGTTTCTCATCCATGAGTGGCCATGGATGAGAGACCTTTGTGACATCCTACGGGTGTTTGAGGAGTCCACAAGGAGGGTGAGCTCTGAGGATGCGATGGTGAGCCTTACAATCCCGCTCTTGTGTGTTCTGAGAGAATCCCTGATTGACATCAGGGATAACTCAGATCACACAGAGGAGTCAGGGATAGCATCCGATCCGTCACAGCTGGAGAGTAGGTCCACACATCTGTCCGCTTCATCGCGTTTAATGGAGGAGGAGGAGGAGGAGGAGGAGGAAGAAGAGTTGTCCGATGATGTGATGGTGATACAGGAGGCTTCCGGGCAACTTCGAATCGTCCCATTGTTGCAGCCCGGATGGGTAGACATGGAGGATGAGGAGGAAATGGAGATTGAACTTTCCGGTGGGGCCAGAGGAGTCATGCCAACTAACACTGTGGCAGACATGGCTGAGTTCATGTTGGGGTGCTTTACAACCGACAAGCGTATTGTCAAAATCATGGAGGACAACCAGTACTGGATCTTTGCTATCCTTGACCCCCGGTAGAAAAACAACATCTCTTCTTTTATTCCGGTAGAGGGGAGGGCCAATCGCATCAATGCTTGCCACAGGCAATTGGTGCAGAATATGATGGAGATGTTTCCAGCATGTGACGTTGGCGGCAGGGAGGACAGTTCCTCCAGTAGGCGACCAAGTTCTCACCGGTCCACACAAACGAGGGGCACACTGTCTAAGGTCTGGGACACCTTGATGGCACCCCCTCGCCAAAGTGCCGCCACAGAGGGTCCTAGTGTCACCAGGCGTGAGAAGTATAGGCGCATGTTGCGGGAATACCTTTCCGACCACAGCCCTGTCCTCTCCGACCCCTCTGCGCCCTACACGTATTGGGTGTCGAAGTTGGACCTGTGGCTTGAACTTGCCCTATATGCCTTGGAGGTGCTGTCCTGTCCTGCCGCCAGCGTCCTATCTGAGAGGGTGTTCAGTGCAGCCGGTGGCATCATCACTGACAAGCGCACCCGTCTGTCAGCTGAGAGTGCCGACCGGCTCACTTTGATAAAAATGAACCACCACTGGATAGAGCCTTCATTTTTGTGCCCACCTGTGTAAAGCACCCCAACATGAAACTCCATGTCTGTACTCAACCTCTCCAATTCCTCCGCATCCTCATACTCATCCACCATAAGCGTTGCACAATTCTGCTAATACTAGGCTCCCTCCAACATGATTTCCCCCAACTCTGCTGGTTAGAGGCTCCCTCCACCCTGATTTCCACCAACTCTGCTGGTTAGAGGCTCCCTCCACCCTGCTTTCCCACAACTCTGCTGGTTAGAGGCTCCCTCCACCATGAATTGGTCCAAACTGGGGTTTTTAGAGGCTCCCTCCACCATGAATTGGTCCAAACTGGGGTTTTTAGAGGCTCCCTCCACCATGAATTGGTCCAAACTGGGGTTTTTAGAGGCTCCCTCCACCATGAATTTGCCCAAACTGGGCTGTTTAGAGGCTCCCTCCACCATGAATTGGTCCAAACTGGGTTTTTTAGAGGCTCCTTCCACCATGAATTGGTCCAAACTGGGGTTTTTAGAGGCTCCCTCCACCATGAATTGGTCCAAACTGGGGTTTTTAGAGGCTCCCTCCACCATGAATTTGCCCAAACTGGGCTGTTTAGAGGCTCCCTCCACCATGAATTGGTCCAAATTGGGGTTTTTAGAGGCTCCCTCCACCATGAATTGGTCCAAACTGGGGTTTTTAGAGGCTCCCTCCACCATGAATTTGCCCAAACTGGGCTGTTTAGAGGCTCCCTCCAGCATGAATTGGTCCAAACTGGGGTTTTTAGAGGCTCCCTCCACCATGAATTGGTCCAAACTGGGGTTTTTAGAGGCTCCCTCCACCATGAATTGGTCCAAACTGGGGTTTTTAGAGGCTCCCTCCACCATGAATTGGTCCAAACTGGGCTGGTTAGAGGCTCCCTCCACCATGAATTTGCCCAAACTGGGCTGTTTAGAGGCTCCCTCCACCATGAATTGGTCCAAACTGGGCTGGTTAGAGGCTCCCTCCACCATGAATTGGTCCAAACTGGGTTTTTTAGAGGCTCCCTCCACCATGAATTGGTCCAAACTGGGGTTTTTAGAGGCTCCCTCCACCATGAATTGGTCCAAACTGGGGTTTTTAGAGGCTCCCTCCACCATGAATTGGTCCAAACTGGGGTTTTTAGAGGCTCCCTCCACCATGAATTTGCCCAAACTGGGCTGTTTAGAGGCTCCCTCCACCATGAATTGGTCCAAACTGGGTTTTTTAGAGGCTCCCTCCACCATGAATTGGTCCAAACTGGGGTTTTTAGAGGCTCCCTCCACCATGAATTGGTCCAAACTGGGGTTTTTAGAGGCTCCCTCCACCATGAATTTGCCCAAACTGGGCTGTTTAGAGGCTCCCTCCACCATGAATTGGTCCAAATTGGGGTTTTTAGAGGCTCCCTCCACCATGAATTTGCCCAAACTGGGCTGGTTAGAGGCTCCCTCCACCATGAATTGGTCCAAACTGGGCTGGTTAGAGGCTCCCTCCACCATGAATTGGTCCAAATTGGGGTTTTTAGAGGCTCCCTCCACCATGAATTGGTCCAAACTGGGCTGTTTAGAGGCTCCCTCCACCATGAATTGGTCCAAACTGGGGTTTTTAGAGGCTCCCTCCACCATGAATTGGTCCAAACTGGGCTGGTTAGAGGCTCCCTCCACCATGAATTGGTCCAAACTGGGTTTTTTAGAGGCTCCCTCCACCATGAATTGGTCCAAACTGGGGTTTGTAGAGGCTCCCTCCACCATGAATTTGCCCAAACTGGGCTGTTTAGAGGCTCCCTCCACCATGAATTGGTCCAAATTGGGGTTTTTAGAGGCTCCCTCCACCATGAATTTGCCCAAACTGGGCTGGTTAGAGGCTCCCTCCACCATGAATTGGTCCAAACTGGGCTTGTTAGAGGCTCCCTCCACCATGAATTGGTCCAAATTGGGGTTTTTAGAGGCTCCCTCCACCATGAATTGGTCCAAACTGGGCTGTTTAGAGGCTCCCTCCACCATGAATTGGTCCAAACTGGGGGTTTTAGAGGCTCCCTCCACCATGAATTGGTCCAAACTGGGCTGGTTAGAGGCTCCCTCCACCATGAATTGGTCCAAACTGGGTTTTTTAGAGGCTCCCTCCACCATGAATTGGTCCAAACTGGGGTTTTTAGAGGCTCCCTCCACCATGAATTGGTCCAAACTGGGGTTTTTAGAGGCTCCCTCCACCATGAATTGGTCCAAACTGGGGTTTTTAGAGGCTCCCTCCACCATGAATTTGCCCAAACTGGGCTGTTTAGAGGCTCCCTCCACCATGAATTGGTCCAAACTGGGTTTTTTAGAGGCTCCCTCACCATGAATTGGTCCAAACTGGGGGTTTTAGAGGCTCCCTCCACCATGAATTGGTCCAAACTGGGGTTTTTAGAGGCTCCCTCCACCATGAATTTGCCCAAACTGGGCTGTTTAGAGGCTCCCTCCAGCATGAATTGGTCCAAACTGGGGTTTTTAGAGGCTCCCTCCACCATGAATTGGTCCAAACTGGGGTTTTTAGAGGCTCCCTCCACCATGAATTGGTCCAAACTGGGGTTTTTAGAGGCTCCCTCCACCATGAATTGGTCCAAACTGGGCTGGTTAGAGGCTCCCTCCACCATGAATTTGCCCAAACTGGGCTGTTTAGAGGCTCCCTCCACCATGAATTGGTCCAAACGGGGGTTTTTAGAGGCTCCCTCCACCATGAATTTGCCCAAACTGGGCTGGTTAGAGGCTCCCTCCACCATGAATTGGTCCAAACTGGGCTGTTTAGAGGCTCCCTCCACCATGAATTGGTCCAAACGGGGGTTTTTAGAGGCTCCCTCCACCATGAATTTGCCCAAACTGGGCTGTTTAGAGGCTCCCTCCACCATGAATTGGTCCAAACTGGGCTGTTTAGAGGCTCCCTCCACCATGAATTGGTCCAAACTGGGTTTTTTAGAGGCTCCCTCCACCATGAATTGGTCCAAACTGGGGTTTTTAGAGGCTCCCTCCACCATGAATTGGTCCAAACTGGGGTTTTTAGAGGCTCCCTCCACCATGAATTTGCCCAAACTCTGCTGGTTAGAGGCTCAATCCAACCTGATTTTCAAAACAAATGTTGGTGCCAACCTCAACTTACTACAAGGGCCAAATTCACTGCTGGTGACAAGCTCTCCTCACTGCAAGTGCCAAATACACATGTTTCAAGGTGTTTTCCTACTGTCAGAGAGGTGGTATTGAGTGTGTAAAGTGTGTAGTTGTTAGGCTGTGATGTTGGGGTAATAGAGGGTCTTTGGTGTGTTAGATGCCCCCAGACATGCTTCCCCTGCTGTCCCAGTGTCATTCCAGAGGTGTTGGCATCATTTCCTGGGGTGTCATAGTGGACTTGGTATCCCTCCAGACACGGATTTGGGTTTCCTCCTTAACGAGTATATGTTCCCCATAGACTATAATGGGGTTCGAAACCCGTTCGAACACACGAACAGTGAGCGGCTGTTCGATTCGAATTTCGAACCTCGAACATTTTAGTGTTCGCTCATCTCTACACCTAATAAGTAATGATAGTACATAGGTATCTGAACCCTTCTTTTAGGTTCACAGCATATAGTCCCCGCTTAGGAATTAAATGCACATTGAAAAACCGCAAGAAATACAAAAATTTGGTTGGATCTTACCATAATGGCGGTGAATCGACTTCGATATTGTGAAGTTGACAGAGTGCCCATAGCAATAGAAATTAGTGCTTTTAGTCTCTGCAGTGAACACAGAGGGAAAGCTGAAAGAGGACACGGCTTACCTTACTGCAGGGCAGTAAATGAACTGCAGCTGAAAAAGTCAGTAACCTGCACAAGGCAGGTAAGACAAAAGACTGCAGTATAAACATAGAGCTTTCACTCAGAAAGAAGGTAAAGAGAAGAAAGGATCTAAGACACCTTATTCTAAACCATAGGACAGAAAAAAACACAGGGGGGAGGAGGTCACTCTGGCCTCTTATAGGGGGAAAAACTGTTAGCTAATTAAAAGTTCCACCTGTCCTAACAGCACACAGGGGCAGGAATACCCCATCTTGTGCTGCTGTTTGGCGTAGGGGGAATATCCATCCCCGGCGTAACTTCAACTTCGTCACTGATTCTTGAACATTATTCTCAAGAATCTGCTGATACTGTGTGGAATCCATGCGACTCTCAACTTTAACAAGATTCCCGATGCCGGCATTGGCCACACAGCCCCAAAGCATGATGGAACCTCCACCAAATTTTACAGTGGGTAGCATGTGTTTTTCTTGGAATGCTGTTTCTTTTTGGACGCCATGCATAACGCCTTTTTTTATAACCAAACAACTCAATTTTTGTTTCCAAAATGAAGCTGCCTTGTCCAAATGTGCTTTTTCATACCTCAGGCAACTCTATTTGTGGCGTACGTGCAGAAACGGCTTCTTTCTCATCACTCTCCCATACAGCTTCTATTTGTGCAAAGTGCGCTGTATAGTTGACCGATGCACAATGACACCATCTGCAGCAAGATGATGCTGCAGCTCTTTGGAGGTGGTCTGTGGATTGTCCTTGACTGTTCTCACCATTCTTCTTCTCTGCCTTTCTGATATTTTTCTTGGCCTGCCACTTCTGGGCTTAACAAGAACTGTCCCTGTGGTCTTCCATTTCCTTACTATGTTCCTCACAGTGGAAACTGACAGGTTAAATCTCTGAGACAACGTTTTGTATCCTTCCCCTGAACAACTATGTTGAACAATCTTTGTTTTCAGATCATTTGAGAGCGGGCTGTCCATGTTCGGCGACCATCAAACTTAACTGAACTTGAATTGTTTTGTAGAAAGAAATGGTCCAAAATACCTTCATCCAGGATCCAGGAACTGATTAAAAGCTACAGGAAGCGACTAGAGGCTGTTATCTTTGCAAAAGGAGGATGTACTAAATATTAATGTCACTTTTCTGTTGAGGTGCCCATATTTTTGCACCGGTCAAATTTTGGTTTAATGCATATTGCGCATTTTCTGTTAGTACAATAAACCTCATTTCAATCCTGAAATATTACTGTGTCCATCAGTTATTAGATATATCAAACTGAAATGGCTGTTGCAAACACCAAAATATTTAGAACTAAAAATGATTAAGATTAATAGGGGTGCCCAAACTTTTTCATAGGACTGTATAGTGCCATTGTCTGACTGGGAATTCAAAGAATATATTGGGGTTACAAATACCCTCATTTCTTGCTACTGCCATATAGTGCCAGTTTCTGACTGGTAATTCAAAGAATATATTGGGGTTACGTGCACCCACAATTTTTGCTACTGGTATATAGTGCCATTGTCTGACTGGGAATTCAAAGAATATATTGGGGTTACAAATACCCTCATTTCTTGCTACTGGTATATAGTGCCATTGTCTGACTGGGAATTCAAAGAATATATTGGGGTTACAAATACCCTCATTTCTTGCTACTGCCATATAGTGCCAGTTTCTGACTGGTAATTCAAAGAATATATTGGGGTTACGTGCACCCACAATTTTTGCTACTGGTATATAGTGCCATTGTCTGACTGGGAATTCAAAGAATATATTGGGGTTACAAATACCCTCATTTCTTGCTACTGGTATATAGTGCCATTGTCTGACTGGGAATTCAAAGAATATATTGGGGTTATAAATACCCTCATTTCTTGCTACTGCCATATAGTGCCATTGTCTGACTGGTAATTCAAAGAATATATTGGGGTTACGTGCACCCACAATTTTTGCTACTGGTATATAGTGCCATTGTCTGACTGGGAATTCAAAGAATATATTGGGGTTATAAATACCCTCATTTCTTGCTACTGCCATATAGTGCCAGTTTCTGACTGGGAATTCAAAGAATATATTGGGGTTATAAATACCCTCATTTCTTGCTACTGGTATATAGTGCCATTGTCTGACTGGGAATTCAAAGAATATATTGGGGTTATAAATACCCTCATTTCTTGCTACCGGTATATAGTGCCATTGTCTGACTGGGAATTCAAAGAATATATTGGGGTTACAAATACCCTCATCTCTTGCTAGTGCCATATAGTGCCAGTTTCTGACTGGTAATTCAAAGAATATATTGGGGTTACGTGCACCCACAATTTTTGCTACTGGTATAT
Source organism: Leptodactylus fuscus (assembly GCF_031893055.1). Lineage (NCBI taxonomy): Eukaryota > Metazoa > Chordata > Amphibia > Anura > Leptodactylidae > Leptodactylus > Leptodactylus fuscus. The sequence goes on along the minus strand of NC_134266.1, from coordinate 193,474,976 downwards.
AGTGCCATTGTCTGACTGGGAATTCAAAGAATATATTGGGGTTACAAATACCCTCATTTCTTGCTACTGGTATATAGTGCCATTGTCTGACTGGGAATTCAAAGAATATATTGGGGTTACAAATACCCTCATTTCTTGCTACTGCCATATAGTGCCAGTTTCTGACTGGTAATTCAAAGAATATATTGGGGTTACGTGCACCCACAATTTTTGCTACTGGTATATAGTGCCATTGTCTGACTGGGAATTCAAAGAATATATTGGGGTTACAAATACCCTCATTTCTTGCTACTGGTATATAGTGCCATTGTCTGACTGGGAATTCAAAGAATATATTGGGGTTATAAATACCCTCATTTCTTGCTACTGCCATATAGTGCCAGTTTCTGACTGGTAATTCAAAGAATATATTGGGGTTATAAATACCCTCATTTCTTGCTACTGGTATATAGTGCCATTGTCTGACTGGGAATTCAAAGAATATATTGGGGTTATAAATACCCTCATTTCTTGCTACTGGTATATAGTGCCATTGTCTGACTGGGAATTCAAAGAATATATTGGGGTTATAAATACCCTCATTTCTTGCTACTGGTATATAGTGCCATTGTCTGACTGGTAATTCAAAGAATATATTGGGGTTACGTGCACCCACAATTTTTGCTACTGGTATATAGTGCCAATTTCTAACTGGGAATTCAAAATGCGCAAGGCTCCCGGAAAGGGACGTGGACGAGGCCGTGGGCGAGGTCGGGGGAATGGTTCTGGGGAGCAAGGTAGCAGTGAAGCCACAGGGCGTCCCGTGCCTACTCCTGTGGGGCAGCAAGCATTGCGCCACTCCACAGTGCCAGGGTTGCTTGCCACATTAACTAAACTGCAGGGTACAAACCTTAGTAGGCCCGAGAACCAGGAACAGGTCTTGCAATGGCTGTCAGAGAACGCTTACAGCACATTGTCCAGCAGCCAGTCAGACTCTGTCTCCTCTCCTCCTATTACCCAACAGTCTTGTCCTCCTTCCTCCCAAAATTCCCAAGCTTCACAGAACAATAACCCCAACTGTCCCTGCTCCCCAGAGCTGTTCTCCGCTCCTTTCATTGTCCCTCAACCTGCCTCTCCACGTCACGATTCCACGAACCTAACAGAGGAGCATCTGTGTCCAGATGCTCAAACACTAGAGTCTCCTCCATCTCCGTTCGATTTGGTGGTGGATGACCAGCAAGCCACCCTCATCGACGATGATGTGACGCAGTTGCCGTCAGGGCATCCAGTTGACCGGCGCATTGTGCGGGAGGAGGAGATGAGACAGGAGTTGGAAGAGGAAGTGGTGGATGATGAGAACACTGACCCGACCTGGACAGGGGGGATGTCAAGCGGGGAAAGTAGTGTGGATGTTGAGGCAGGTGCAGCACCAAAAAGGGTAGCTAGAGGCAGAGGCAGAGGTCAGCAGCTTAGGCGAAGCCAGGCCACACCCGGAATCTCCCAAGATGTTCCAGTTCGTACCCAGCCCCGAAAAACTCCCACCTCGAGGGCACGTTTCTCGAAGGTGTGGAGTTTTTTCAAGGAATGCGCCGAGGACAGATATAGTGTTGTCTGCACAATTTGCCTCTCGAAATTGATTAGGGGCTCTGAGAAGAGCAACCTGTCCACCACTTCAATGCGCCGTCATTTGGAATCCAAGCACTGGAATCAGTGGCAGGCAGCAACGGCAGGACAAAGGCCGCCTGCCGTTCACGCCACTGCCACTGCCTCTGCCACTGCCTTTTCCTCTGCCACTGCCACTGCTGACTGTACTGGCGATGCACTCCAGAGGACGAGCCAGGACACCACTTCATCTGCCTCCGCCACTTTGTTGACTTCTCCCTCATCCTGCCCTGTTCCTGTCTTATCTCCTTCTCCTGCACCATCAAAGGCACCATCAGGCGCTTCTTTACAACAACCCACCATCTCTCAGACATTGGAGCGGCGGCAGAAATACACTGCTAACCACCCACACGCGCAAGCCTTGAACGCCAACATCGCTAAACTGCTGGCCCAGGAGATGTTGGCGTTCCGGCTTGTTGAAACTCCCGCCTTCCTGGACCTGATGGCAACTGCGGCACCTCGCTATGCCATCCCTAGCCGTCACTACTTCTCCCGGTGTGCCGTCCCCGCCTTGCACCAGCACGTGTCACTCAACATCAGGTGGGCCCTTAGTTCCACGCTTTGCACAAAGGTCCACTTGACCACCGACGCGTGGACAAGTGCATGCGGACAGGGACGCTACATTTCACTGACGGCACACTGGGTGAATGTAGTTGAGACTGGGACTGCTTCCCAAACTGGCCCGGTGTACCTCGTCTCCCCGCCTAACATTCCTGGCAGGGACACGAGAAGAACACCCCCCTCCTCCTCCTCTACCGCCTCCTCCTCTGCCACTGCCTCCTCCTCCACCACCGCCTCCTCCTCCGCTGTTAGATTGACCCCAGCTACGAGTTGGAAACGTTGCAGCACTGGCGTTGGTAGACATCAGCAGGCTGTGCTGAAGCTGATCAGCTTGGGGGACAGACAGCACACTGCCTCCGAGGTGAGGGATGCCCTCCTCGATGAGACGGCAATATGGTTTGAGCCGCTGCACCTGGGCCCAGGCATGGTCGTTTGTGATAACGGCCGGAACCTGGTAGCAGCTCTGGAGCTTGCCGGACTCCAACATGTTCCATGCCTGGCCCACGTCTTCAACCTAGTGGTGCAACATTTCCTAAAGAGCTACCCCAATGTTCCAGAGCTACTGGTGAAAGTGCGGCGCATGTGCGCCCACTTTCACAAGTCGACAGTAGCCGCTGCTAGCTTAAAATCTCTCCAGCAATGCCTGCATGTGCCACAACACCGGCTTTTGTGCGACGTCCTCACACGCTGGAACTCAACGTTTCAGATGTTGAATAGAGTGGTTGAGCAGCAGAGACCTTTGATGGAATACCAGCTACAAAACCCTAGGGTGCCACAAAGTCAGCTGCCTCAGTTTCACATCCATGAGTGGCCATGGATGAGAGACCTTTGTGACATCCTACGGGTCTTTGAGGAGTCCACAAGGAGGGTGAGCTCTGAGGATGCGATGGTGAGCCTTACAATCCCGCTCTTGTGTGTTCTGAGAGAATCCCTGATTGACATCAGGGATAACTCAGATCACACAGAGGAGTTAGGGATAGCATCCGATCCGTCACAGCTGGAGAGTAGGTCCACACATCTGTCCGCTTCACTGCGTTTAATGGAGGAGGAGGAGGAGGAGGAGGAAGAAGAGTTGTCCGATGATGTGATGGTGATACAGGAGGCTTCCGGGCAACTTCGAATCGTCCCATTGTTGCAGCGCGGATGGGTAGACATGGAGGATGAGGAGGAAATGGAGATTGAACCTTCCGGTGGGGCCAGAGGAGTCATGCCAACTAACACTGTGGCAGACATGGCTGAGTTCATGTTGGGGTGCTTTACAACCGACAAGCGTATTGTCAAAATCATGGAGGACAACCAGTACTGGATCTTTGCTATCCTTGACCCCCGGTATAAAAACAACATCTCGTCTTTTATTCCGGTAGAGGGGAGGGCCAATCGCATCAATGCTTGCCACAGGCAATTGGTGCAGAATATGATGGAGATGTTTCCAGCATGTGACGTTGGCGGCAGGGAGGGCAGTTCCTCCAGTAGGCAACCAAGTTCTCACCGGTCCACACAAACGAGGGGCACACTGTCTAAGGTCTGGGACACCTTGATGGCACCCCCTCGCCAAAGTGCCGCCACGGAGGGTCCTAGTGTCACCAGGCGTGAGAAGTATAGGCGCATGTTGCGGGAATACCTTTCCGACCACAGCCCTGTCCTCTCCGACCCCTCTGCGCCCTACACGTATTGGGTGTCGAAGTTGGACCTGTGGCTTGAACTTGCCCTATATGCCTTGGAGGTGCTGTCCTGTCCTGCCGCCAGCGTCCTATCTGAGAGGGTGTTCAGTGCAGCCGGTGGCATCATCACTGACAAGCGCACCCGTCTGTCAGCTGAGAGTGCCGACCGGCTCACTTTGATAAAAATGAACCACCACTGGATAGAGCCTTCATTTTTGTGCCCACCTGTGTAAAGCACCCCAACATGAAACTCCATGTCTGTACTCAACCTCTCCAATTCCTCTGCATCCTCATACTCATCCACCATAAGCGTTGCACAATTCTGCTAATACTAGGCTCCCTCCACCCTGATTTCCCCCAACTCTGCTGGTTAGAGGCTCCCTCCACCCTGATTTCCACCAACTCTGCTGGTTAGAGGCTCCCTCCACCCTGCTTTCCCACAACTCTGCTGGTTAGAGGCTCCCTCCACCCTGCTTTCCCACAACTCTGCTGGTTAGAGGCTCCCTCCACCCTGATTTCCACCAACTCTGCTGGTTAGAGGCTCCCTCCACCCTGATTTCCACCAACTCTGCTGGTTAGAGGCTCCCTCCACCATGAATTGGTCCAAACTTGGCTGTTTAGAGACTCCCTCCACCATGAATTGGTCCAAACTGGGGTTTTTAGAGGCTTCCTCCACCATGAATTGGTCCAAACTGGGCTGTTTAGAGGCTCCCTCCACCATGAATTGGTCCAAACTGGGGTTTTTAGAGGCTCCCTCCACCATGAATTGGTCCAAACTGGGCTGGTTAGAGGCTCCCTCCACCATGAATTTGCCCAAACTGGGCTGTTTAGAGGCTCCCTCCACCATGAATTTGCCCAAACTGGGCTGTTTAGAGGCTCCCTCCACCATGAATTGGTCCAAACTGGGGTTTTTAGAGGCTCCCTCCACCATGAATTGGTCCAAACTGGGCTGTTTAGAGGCTCCCTCCACCATGAATTGGTCCAAACTGGGGTTTTTAGAGGCTCCCTCCACCATGAATTGGTCCAAACTGGGGTTTTTAGAGGCTCCCTCCACCATGAATTTGCCCAAACTGGGCTGTTTAGAGGCTCCCTCCACCATGAATTTGCCCAAACTGGGCTGTTTAGAGGCTCCCTCCACCATGAATTGGTCCAAACTGGGGTTTTTAGAGGCTCCCTCCACCATGAATTGGTCCAAACTGGGGATTTTTAGAGGCTCCCTCCACCATGAATTTGCCCAAACTGGGCTGTTTAGAGGCTCCCTCCATCATGAATTGGTCCAAACTGGGCTGTTTAGAGGCTCCCTCCACCATGAATTTGCCCAAACTGGGCTGTTTAGAGGCTCCCTCCACCATGAATTGGTCCAAACTGGGGTTTTTAGAGGCTCCCTCCACCATGAATTGGTCCAAACTGGGGTTTTTAGAGGCTCCCTCCACCATGAATTTGCCCAAACTCTGCTGGTTAGAGGCTCAATCCACCCTGATTTTCAAAACAAATGTTGGTGCCAACCTCAACTTACTACAAGGGCTAAATTCACTGCTGGTGACAAGCTCTCCTCACTGCAAGTGCCAAATACACATGTTTCAAGGTGTTTTCCTACTGTCAGAGAGGTGGTATTGAGTGTGTAAAGTGTGTAGTTGTTAGGCAGTGATGTTGGGGTAATAGAGGGTCTTTGGTGTGTTAGATGCCCCCAGACATGCTTCCCCTGCTGTCCCAGTGTCATTCCAGAGGTGTTGGCATCATTTCCTGTGGTGTCATAGTGGACTTGGTGACCCTCCAGACACGGATTTGCGTTTCCCCTTAACGAGTATCTGTTCCCCATAGACTATAATGGGGTTCGAAACCCGTTCGAACACACGAACATTGAGCGGCTGTTCGAATCGAATTTCGAACCTCGAACATTTTAGTGTTCGCTCATCTCTAATTATGACTGTTCAGACACTCTGCACTCACTGACATACAAAGTCAAATATGAAGGAATGAAAGATGTCAGGGCATTACAAACAGCAAGTATTCTACTTTCTTGCATCTGAATTTAATTTAGAGCAGCTCATTCTTTTCAGGGTGAAATTCTAGTTCTAATATCTTAAATATCTAGACGTCACTAATCTGGGTATTTACGTCACTCTTTCTGATGCCCGGTGCGGCAGTCACGTGAATTAAAATCAAACACCTGTGATTTACAACATCTCCTGTAATAGTGATAAGAGTGGCATCTCCATGCCGGTGATCGCCAGTGCCTGAAGCAAGCTCCGGGGCCAGCATAACGTTGGCATGACAACCAGGAGCCCTGTGAAGGCTCCCAGGCCTGTCTGTGCTCTATTTCTATGCATGCTACTCTATGTAGCCTGCAATAGAAATGCAGATATTTTGCAATGCATTAGCATTGTAATTCATTGCAATAGTGATCAGATTCCCCTGGCGGTCTAATAAATGCACTTAAAATGCAAAAAGTAAAAAAATAAATAAATAAATAAAAACTTCAAATCACCCCCTTTCTCTAGAACACATATATATGTACTGTGGTGTAGGGGGGAACCGGAAGCACTGGTTTTCTTTTGCAAACTTTTCTTTATTGTAAAACACAGGGATATGTGTACAGTTTTATGCTGCTAAGAATGTCAAACAAAGGAAAATAAAAGTTCTACGCCTCTCTGGCGGCTAACTAAACAGTTCAGTCCCTTACTAACCAGGGTAAGCCTATCGCTTCCTAATAAACAAAATTTGCAGATAAACAAGGGGTACACATAACCAGCTCTTAGCAGCATCCGCTGTAGCAGACCTCTCTCACACTGGTCAACTGTCCCAGTGTTTCAGTCTCTCCTCCACTAAACAGTACACCTGTGCCACTTACATTCCCTTGCTGGTTTGTTCTCAAGCTTAGGGTATATTCACACGATGTAACGTGGCGCTGATTCTGACACGTAAACTCGTGTCAAAGTCAGCACTGCAAAACAGAATCCCATTGACTTCAATGGGTTCCGTTTAGCACGCGTAACACATTGAAATCAATGGGAGGCTTTTTCATTTATTTCAATGTGTTACTCGCGCTAAATGGAACCCATTGAAGTCAATGAGATTCTGTTTTGCAGCGCTGACTCTGGCCCGAGTTTACGTGTCAGAATCAATGCCGCGTTACATCGTGGGAATGGAACCTTAGAGTGGACAGCCCTGCAGGACTGGCCTGAACTCCTACTCCAGTCCGGGACCTAAAAAACTAATTGCCCGAGCATACAGCAACAACCTTGAAGAAATATAGCGATTCTCCCAGACTATACCTTTCTCAACCTCACAGTACTTAAATACTCTGAAACACCTACACATTAGGTATCCCTGTATCAGAAAACGCCCACTCTACAGATCTATAAAAATATTTTTCCTGTATGATAAACGTAGCGGGGGAAAAAAGTCAAAAGTGGCAAACAACAGGTTTTTTTTACTGTTTTGTCTCTGATAAAAATTTTTATAAAAAGTGATCAAAGCAATAGCAATTCCCCAAAATGGTATAACTAAAAATTACACCTGGTCCCACAAAAAAAGACTCTCTATGCATCCCCGTACATGGAAGAATAAATAAGTTGTCAGAATAGAAAAAAAACAATTTGGCATAGTTTTGGAATTTTGTTCAGTGGTAAAAAGATAAATCAAATCATATAACTGTGGTATCCCTGGGATCATACTGACACATAGAATACAGATGACATGTGATTTTGGCTGCACAGTGAACGCCGTAAAAATTAAGCTTGTAAGAAAGTCGCACAAATGCATTTTTTCTTCAAATCCACTCCATTCTGAATTTTTTTTCCAGATTCCCAGTACATTGTACAAAATAAATAATGGTAGCATCATGAAGAAAAATTTGTTCCACAAACATTAAAACCTCATATGGCTCTGAGGGCGGAAAAATAAAAAAGTTATGGGGTTTGGAAGATGAGAAGTAAAAAATGAAAATCGAAAAATGTCCATGGTGGGAAGGGGTTAATGCTCCACAAAATACATTGCCAAATAGTAAAAAAAAAGGAAATTTGTGGGCTGGGAAACAATACAATTGCACCATTGTTTTTTGTATTTTGTTTTTACAGCATTCACCGCATACAAAAAATAACACAACACTTTATTCTGTAGGTTAGAGTGCACACAAACAAAATGGATATAGTTTTTATTTACTAGTAGAAAAAAATGATAAACTTTTCTCAAAACAAAATTTGCTTTGCAATGCCATATTCTGACACTTGGAACTGTTCTATTTATCCGTTGCAATGTTTATCCAAGGTAGGGCAGCAAATGCGTGTATATGTTATGTTATGCTTCATGAATTTATTGAAGTGATAAGGCTGGGGCCCCATGGGTCATAAACGCTGCGATTTGCGTGTGGCGGAAATACCGCGGAAAAAAATCGCTGCATTTTACAGTAAATGCAAAGTGAATGGGATTCATGTGAATCCCATGGCCACTCTGCATTTAAAACCACAGCACAGACACTGCGATTTCGAAAACCGGCGTGATTTTGGAAATCTCAGCATGTCAATTATACCTACTGAAAGCGTCTTTCCCGTAGCTATAATTGTAACAGAAAGTCCATGGAGGAAAACTCTGTGAACTTTCTGTTCAAAGCACTGTGAGAAGAACCTTGATGCGTTCTCGCCATGGTTTTTCCCGTCTCATGGGGCCTTAGCCTAACACTGTTTGTCTATGTTCATGACTATTGCAAAGTCTCAGGTTATTTCCCTTTGTCAGGCTGGAATAACACATTATGATACATATTAGTAGTAGCTTTACTGTCTAAGGAGCCATGGGGGGACATATTAAAGTGCGATGCTTGCATGGGCATTGGACTGTGTGATGGGCCACCGAAGGACATTATATTATATGAGGCCACTAGGGATGCATTATACTGTGTGAGGGCCACTTAGGGGGATTCTACTATGTGGGGGAAATTGAGGGAGCATTATCATTGGAGCAGGTCAGGTATTTTTAAGCAGTGGTAACGGGGATGGGGGAAGTCTTGAAACGTCTGCACTGGGCTCAACAATGTGGTATAGACCCTGCTGTCATTATTTGCAGCTGTTACCAGTAAGTGTCTGCTGTATGATCACCTGAGCCCTATATATATATATATATATATATATATATATATATATATATATATATATATATATATAATGTTATATAAACATCATGTAACCTTTTGGGAAGGTGTTTTGACATCCAGATCATTCTTGGATAATTCTACTAACATGTTTTCCAATCAGGTTCTTTTGTCAAAGTAATTGATGCATTACAGGTGGGCTATAGGTTGGGTCTCAACATATATAGGTAGCTGGGTTTCACTTGGATCGAACATTCTTAGGGCTATGATTAAGGGATACCGCATCCCGAAACGCGTCGGCCATCTGGTCTGAACATGTAACAGCAGCGTTTTTTTATTGTACCACGTTGTGTGTTTTCTACCTTTGTCACTTATCTATCTGTCTGGATTTTAACATGGATTATTAAAAGTTAATTTTTACCACAACCAAGAGCTGCGGATCCACTCTCTCTACATACATGCATGGATATTTAAACTTCTACAAGTCCAGAAGTCGGGGATCGTGCACCTGGTCTGTTGGTTAGGTGAGCTGGATTAGTCAATTTACGTTTTCTATTTAAAAAACAGTATAAAGTATATGTCTATAAGTCTATTTAATGTACATCTTTCAGTCATAACTGTACTATGGACAATACTTTCCCAGCATACTTACTAGGAATTATAATAAAGAACATTTATTTTATGATCCTACAAATCTATTTTAACTATGGAATCTATCCAATCTAATTAAATGCTTATCAATAGATAGTCTCACTGAAAATGAAAAAAAGACTTCTCATTTTATATAATATTCATTTTAATAAAACTTTGCAGGATTAAGATTTATGATTCACATTTCACATTAAAAAAAAAGCAAAAAAAAAAAAAAAAAGAGGCTCTATTTCCTTTGAATGGCAACAACATATTAGTGTTAGGTCGCGGCACACAGTATCTTTTCATTAAACAGAAAATATTTCTAGTTTATTAAGAGTGAAAATTTAGTTGTAAAATAGTATCAAAATGTTTAAAAAATAATGACTAGAGATGAGCGAGTAGTACTCGATCGAGTAGGTATTCGATCGAATACTACGGTATTCGAAATACTCATACTCGATCGAGTACCACTCGCTGTTCGAATGTAAAAGTTCGATGCAGAACCAGCATTGATTGGCCGAATGCTATACAGTCGGCCAATCAACGCTGGTTCTTCTCCTACCTTTAGAAGTCTTCTCCGTGCAGCTTCCCCGCGGCGTCTTCCGGCTCTGAATTCACTCTGCCAGGCATCGGGCCTGGGCAGAGCCAACTGCGCAGTCGGCTCTGCCCAGGCCCGATGCATGGCAGAGTGAATTCAGAGTCGGAAGACGCCGCGGGGACGCTGAAAGGAGAAGACTTCATGGAGGATCCAGCTCGACCCTCACTCGTGGACTTGGTAAGTATAATTTGATTAAACGAGCATTTTCCTGCCATAGACTATAATAGGGTTCGATATTCGATTCGAGTAGTCGAATATTGAGGAGCTACTCGAAACGAATATCGAACCTCGAACATTTTACTGTTCGCTCATCTCTAATAGTGACCCATTTGCTTTACATTTTTCATGCATATTTACCATTTACTACCTAACTCCTTGGGGCTCTCTGTGCAGATATACCAGACCTAGGTCTCAAAGGGATTTCTGGAATTACAGTATAGAATTATACTTTGCATAGATCATCAATTGAAGATCTGTGAGGGTCTGACACCCAGGACTCATGGATCAACTGTTGTTGGTGAAGTGGCAGCAATGCTCCCTGACTGCCACTTCTGGTTCACAGTCCATGTCAATTTCATCAGTCTAATATCCTGATCACAGCTCAGTCCCATTCAAGTGAATGACCTGAATGGCGCTATGCAAATATGCAATGCTTTACTTGAAAAGTTACTGAAGAAGCTACAGTTGTCACATGAATTCTGCAGCCTCTTAAAACAGCTGATCAGCAGGGGCACTGGGTGCAAGACCCCTGACAATCTAAGGACATTATGCTAAAGCTTGGGAAACCTCTCTAAATAAGAAAGAATAGTACAAGTAATACGGCATGTGACACAAGCTGTCTCTTGTTGAAAAGTCAAGTTATAAGCTTTAAAAACTTTAAATTGGCATATGCAACTGTACCTAAACAAGTCATGGTGGGGGGAGCAGCTTCATCTAGTGACACAGCTATGTGACTAGTTAAGGTAAATTTGCATATGCTAATCCATGGGTTCCCTTTAAATTTGTGGACCGTTGCATAGTGACAGTTTTTTGAATGCAAAATCTTTCTATGGTCTGGCACTTGGCAGAAACCCAACCGGATAATTCAGGAAACAGGACCTTTCACCGACCCACCAACTTGACATCTTACCATCTGTTAACAGGTGCAGCTCCATTGATTTTAGCACAGTTGGATGTTTTTCTTTAGTCACCACATTTCCCAAGCAATCAATGGAGTTAGTTTTGATGCCTGATATGCTACACAGTCTCTATACTGTCAGATGGGCAGAGTCAGGCAGGAGCAGGCAAACGAGCATGTCCCAGATCTCCAATCAGAGATGGACAGTGTCAAAGCTCAGTATTGCCCCCTCCCCCCTTGTCTGCTCCTACCCAGGGGTGAACCTAGCTCCTCTGCTGCCTGAGATGAACTATAGAAAGGTGCCCCCCTCTCAAAAAAGGCTATCTTTAGTTGCATGAAAGGATCCCCTGATAAGGACATACCCCTTCATTGGCTGATCAAAAAATCCCCTTATTGGACTCCCTATATAGTACCCCCCCCCCCCCCTTTGTTTGGCCACCACACGACAGACAACCATTTTTTTAGACCCACCACATGGTATATAATGCCCTTTTTCTGGCCTTCCACAAGATATATGAGCCCTTTTGTTAGCCCCCCCCCCACACACACACACACACACACACACAAAATATGACACCCCTTTTCTTGTCCCAAGAATAAATTATTCCGTTTTTTATGTCTCCCCCACAGTATATGACCACTATTTTTCCCCCTACAAAGTATATGACTCCTTTTTATGGCCCCCACACAAACTATATGACTCCCTTCCCCCCCCACACACACACACACAGCATATGATCACCCTATTTATAGGTCCTACAGATCTCCTTTTATACCATTCACACAGTATATTATCCCCCTTTTTTTAAAACCCCTATTTTTTTTACACATACACCACCACCACCACTAAGTTTAGGACTGCTCTTTTTCACATACTCCACCCATATACATTTTTACTCACCTGTCCTAATATATATATATATATATATATATATATATATATACACACACAGTGTATATATATATATATATATATATACAGTCCTATGAAAAAGTTTGGGCACCCCTATTAATCTTAATCATTTTTAGTTCTAAATATTTTGGTGTTTATAACAGCCATTTCAGTTTGATATATCTAATAACTGATGGACACAGTAATATTTCAGGATTGAAGTGAGGTTTATTGTACTAACAGAAAATGTGCAATATGCATTAAACCAAAATTTGACCGGTGCAAAAGTATGGGCACCTCAACAGAAAAGTGACATTAATATTTAGTAGATCCTCCTTTTGCAAAGATAACAGCCTCTAGTCGCTTCCTGTAGCTTTTAATCAGTTCCTGGATCCTGGATAAAGGTATTTTGGACAAACAATTCAAGTTCAGTTAAGTTAGATGGTCACCGAGCATGGACATCCCGCTTCAAATCATCCCACAGATGTTCAATGATATTCAGTTCTGGGGACTGGGATGGCCATTCCAGAACATTGTAATTGTTCCTCTGCATGAATGCCTGAGGATTTGGAGCGGTGTTTTGGATCATTGTCTTGCTGAAATATCCATCCCCGGCGTAACTTCAACTTCGTCACTGATTCTTGAACATTATTCTCAAGAATCTGCTGATACTGAGTGGAATCCATGCGACTCTCAACTTTAACAAGATTCCCGATGCCGGCATTGGCCACATAGCCCCAAAGCATGATGGAACCTCCACCAAATTTTACAGTGGGTAGCATGTGTTTTTCTTGGAATGCTGTTTCTTTTTGGACGCCATGCATAATGCCTTTTTTTTATAACCAAACAACTCAATTTTTGTTTCCAAAATGAAGCTGCCTTGTCCAAATGTGCTTTTTCATACCTCAGGCAACTCTATTTGTGGCGTACGTGCAGAAACGGCTTCTTTCTCATCACTCTCCCATACAGCTTCTATTTGTGCAAAGTGCGCTGTATAGTTGACCGATGCACAGTGACACCATCTGCAGCAAGATGATGCTGCAGCTCTTTGGAGGTGGTCTGTGGATTGTCCTTGACTGTTCTCACCATTCTTCTTCTCTGCCTTTCTGATATTTTTCTTGGCCTGCCACTTCTGGGCTTAACAAGAACTGTCCCTGTGGTCTTCCATTTCCTTACTATGTTCCTCACAGTGGAAACTGACAGGTTAAATCTCTGAGACAACTTTTTGTATCCTTCCCCTGAACAACTATGTTGAACAATCTTTGTTTTCAGATCATTTGAGAGTTTTTTTGAGTAGCCCATGATGCCACTCTTCAGAGGAGATTCAAATAGGAGATCAACTTGCAATTGGCCACTTTAAATACCTTTTCTTATGATTGGATACATCTGGCTATGAAGTTCAAAGCTCACTGAGGTCACAAAACCAATTTTGTGCTTCAGTAAGTCAGTAAAAAGTAGTTAGGGGAATTCAAATCAATAAAATGATAAGGGTGCCCATACTTTTGCACCGGTCAAATTTTGGTTTAATGCATATTGCACATTTTCTGTTAGTACAATAAACCTCATTTCAATCCTGAAATATTACTGTGTCCATCAGTTATTAGATATATCAAACTGAAATGGCTGTTGCAAACACCAAAATATTTAGAACAAAAAATGATTAAGATTAATAGGGGTGCCCAAACTTTTTCATAGGACTGTATATATTCTTTCAGTGGCACACAACACACTGTCCAAGTACTGTAAGGCACTTCCGCAATGGATACAAATATTTCCATAGTTTTACATTGGAAGAACTGGGACATGGGAAACCTGATCCAAATTCAGGAGGTACCTGACTTTTAGGCCATCTAATTGTGTCTTAGATGTTTCTAATCTGATATAATTAATGTTGTGTCAGGGTCTGGGGTTGCTGGGTGGGGTGGCATAGACACACAAGTCCAGATTCTTTTAGTCCAAAACAAAGGTAGACTTTATTTTTACTCAAAAAGGTAGTGCAGCAACAAAAGGAAACAATACAAAAATAAATCCCTGCCCGGCTAGGCACTAACTAAACATAGAATAGGTTACCTCACCTAGAATAACAAATCCAAAAAGCCAGTAGAATCATTCAGGACACAGCTCCAAAAATATGACATCTCTGTCAGCTCTCCAGCCAAACTCTGCCCAAGGTCTGCTGCTGGAGTTGACTTCTTAAGCCTCCTTGACGAGGAAACTCTCTACAGCTGATTCGCTGCCGGAACATCTCCAAAGTGTGGACTGGAGGTCCCACTACCAATCCTATCTGTCATTCCTAAAAATCCAGCCCAGTAACTGGAACTTTGAAATAACTCTCAGCAGACAATAGTTATCTGCTGAGAAATGTTCTTCCTGGAGTTTTCTCATCTCACCCACCTTAGTAGTCTGGGTGAAATGTACACCCCCTCCATTACCTGACCAGCCATCAGCTTACAGTTGATATATGTGATAAAGCATCCTTAAGAGGCAGGGTTGCAGCTGAAGATGGAGGCGTCGCTGGAGAGAGCTCTCTAGCAGCAGTGGGGACGCCCCCCATCACCGTTTGAGTGCTGGGGCCTTCCCCCATTGCTGCGGAGAACTCATTTGCATACCGGTTAAAACCGGTATTTCTAAGGAACGACACCACGGAGACCATGTCTAAAGGTAAGAGACGATGTCTAAAGCAAAAAAAAAAAGCGAGAAGTAGTGTAGAGTGGTAGAATCCCTTTAACTTCTTCCCCCCCTCCCACCTCTCATGCTCTCCCCACCCCCATTTCTTATTCTACTAAGGATGTTTTTTGAGTTGGTTATGCCAATGATATATAGTACACACTATAGTACACTATAGATGAATGTGTATCATTTGGACGTGACACTGAACATTAAGCAGAATTTATGATAACACTCTTAGCCCCTAAGCACACACCTATACACCATGCTTCACTATATACATGATGTCTAAAGTTATACCACAAACCAACTATCAATGCTACCTTGCATTGGTAGTATTACTATTTGTGAATTGGCAGTTGCTTAAATCTAATGCTGCATGCACACAGAGTTACGCCGGGCTTGTAAAAATACTCATTCACAGCCGTACACGCGAGCGCTGCGGACGGATCCCGAACACTTCCCATTCACTTCAATGGGGGCGCCCGTAACGCCGGTGTTACGAGCGCTCCCATTGAAGTGAATGGGAAGTGTTCCGGAACCGTCCACTCAGCTCGCATGTATGGCAGTGAATGAGTATTTTTACTAGCTCAGCGTAACTCTGTGTGCATGCAGCCTAACTGTGTTTTAATGAAGAAAAAACAAAACAAAAGCCAATAAAAAGAGTTTTTGAAGAAAATAAAAATATTACCGCACTTTACCCACAATGCAATATTTTTATTTTTTTTTTAATTCTTATTTTATTGAGATTTTTACAGATTTTACAATGAAGGGTTCACCAATATGTAGCATAACAAAAGAAATTGCAATATTTAATAAAATAGGTGGTAGTATTTTGTACAGACCCAGTAAACCCCCTCTTTCCCTATGCCTATAGGTTGTAACAGTGAGTACTATACTGCTGCCAAAAAACCCTGGGCTTGGCCTGTTCCAAGTTCAAATCAGTAAGGCACAGAGCTGCACTGGAGACTATCCTGCTTCATACAGCCCCAGCATCAGACAGCTCTGCTTGCAAACCATATTAACAGCCACTCGCATTGCACACAGTTACCTTATCCCCGTCACTAGCTTTCTGCAGCTTACAGTCAGCTACTGTCTGCTGGCCCAAGCATAGTCTGGAACTAGGGGTTCAACACAGAGGGGGCAAACATATCCAAGTGGGCCTACGTATATCAATATTATCATTATACAGTAACCATATATTGGTTGATATGGCTCTGCACAGGCTTCTGCTTATGATTTAAGTGAATACACTAGATGAAAGATTTAGTTACATACATGTTTCATCAGTGACTTTAATCGGTCACATTTTCCCTATATTAATAGTGCGCCCTATATCCACCTGTCTCCAATGGCTCCCTCATGTAACTAATATCCTCCTATGAATAACTCATAATAAGTCGGCGGAAGAAAGTTGTAAAACACTATGTTGACTTGCCATATTATGACTCCAGCCCAGCATTATGGCTCCTGTTATGAAGATATGCCCATAAACAGGGGCATAACTATTGGGATAGCAGCAGTAGTGGCTGGCACAAGACCCGGGACATTAGGGTTCTGGTGACAGCCGCTACCTCTGCATTATTTTATTTTATTTTTTTTAATAGGCCATTACTGGCTGATCTTACTCCAGTCAGTAATGGGTACTATTTACTTACATCGCCATGAGTAAGGAGCAATTGCCTTGAAATGCATAGGCGTCCAGTGCACCACTATGTTTCGTGTTTTACATTGTCCCCGTCACTACATGTCGTAAGTGTGTTTTTCCATTTTTACTTTTTCTGGTTTCTTGTCCACTGTGTATTTTTATATACATTTTTCTACATTAAAGGCTACGTTTTATTGAATTAACTTGTCATTGGTGCTGAAACATTTTTGTATTTCCAGTTTTTGCCTGAACCGGGAGGATTCTTTTTCGAGCACCTGACAATGTTTTTCTCCTGGTCCACATGTTGTTTCTCTGGGCTGTGAACCATTGTTTTCTTTTTGGATACTATTTACTTACATCTCCTGGCTCCAGGCAGGCTTCAGGCCTATTTGTGTGATGTCCCTGACGTCACATGGCTGGGGCCTACATCCTTAAGCGTCGTGACGTAGAACTGGGTCAAGTGACATCCCGTACATCATTGAAGATGGCTGACATCAGCAGGGACCGCACCGTAGCCAGTGGTTTTAACAGTGTTTTTTATGTTTGTATCCTCCCCTGGATCTCCGATTATTATACTTGAGAGTCTGAAAAGACTCTTGAGTATAATAATTGTTCTTGGGTGTCCACAATGGGGCATAATACTGTGTACAGGGACCACTATGGGGTATAGTACTGTGTGCAGGGGCCACTATGGGGCAAAATACTGTGTGCAGGGGCCACTATGGGGCAAAATACTGTGTGCAGGGGCCACTATGGGGCATAATACTGTGTTCAAGGGCCACTAGGGGAAATAATACTGTGTGCAGGGGCCACTAAGGGAAATAATACTGTATGTAGGGACCACTATGCGGCATAATAGTGCATGCAGGAATGCGGGGGGGGGGGGGGTTGGTCGGGGTCTTCGGTGCCAGTCTGGGGGGGAAGGCCATGTCAAAAGTTTGCCACAGGGTCCCGCCATTTCTAGTTACACAACTTCCCCTAAATTATGGAGGTTATACCCATTTTCAGTAAACTACATATTTCAGGTTGATTATGCTTTTTAATCTTTGAAGTTAAGCCTTGCCACATTCACAGTCTAGCTTTCTACAGAAGATTGCCAAGGTAATTTTTTTATTTGCTGGCAAGGAGTTTTTTTCCTTAGGTTCTAGGAAGAAGAAAAAGGTGGTTAGTTGCATGTGGCTAGATTTAATGAGCTGCTGATTGATGTTATTCTGAGATCCCCTTTCAGGAGAGAGGATTTGCTTCATACGGTGTCTGGACACTGAATCACATCAATTTTATATAGCAGCACAAATCAATGCAATGTTTTAGAATCTCACTATATTCAGAAGCATGAAATAGGCAACATTCTGAACATAATGGCATAGCATGAGTTGGTATATAGTTGTATAATATATTCCTGGTTTTGGACATTATGCTATGCAGAGTTATGAATGATTAAATTATAGAAATATTTTATTAGTTATAATTACAGATTTGTATATTTTGGTCTGTATGGGCATTTCCAAAAATTAATTCTATTACATTATATCATGAATATAATTTTCACAGTTAGATTTAGGCAAATTACAAATGTTGAAATAGAATTATTCTAATTTGTTGTATGTTGTCAATGTATTCATTTTAAGGAACTTTAAAATTCTCGTGACTCACTAGAAAATGCTTACAAAAGTACAAAAGATAATACATGCCTTGACTCTCGAATTGTCAAATATGCGATGCGAACGTCAAGAAAGAATGACTACGGGAGTTAGCAAGAAAATAACTTTTTTTGTTGGTAAAATAATAGAAAACACTAACAATGGCATGTAATTGCAGGAAATGATTGCAATGTTTGCCAACTCTTTCCTATCTTCATCATTATATAGGTGTATAATATGCAAGCAGTGTCAGAAAATAATAAAGAAAAAATACTATTATGTTGAATGACCATTACTTAGGCTAGAACGTAAAAGAAATGCACAGCATATAAGGATACCGGAATAATGCGGACAAAGTTAACAGTTCTAACAATGACGTCAGTTTTCACAATTTTCTCTACTGCTGTTCTCCTCTTTCAAGCTAAGGCCCTGCGTAGAAAGCCTCAGCTAAAAAGCGTTGCAGAAAAGACTGCGGCGCAAACTCGTTGCCTTTTTTTTTTTTTACAGATAGTCTGCAAGTTATATGGAAAACGCCTGCATTTCCATAGATAAAATTGACATGCTGCGATTTACAAAAATTAAAGATTTGGAAATCGCAGCATTTCCGCTTTGGATATTTTTCTACAATGTGTAGATGGGATTAATCACAATCCCATCCATTTTGCAGGTACTGTAAAATTCTGTGTATTTTTCCGTGGCATTTCTGCTGCATCCAAATAACAGTGTTTCCGCATCCTGGTGCCCCAGCCTAAGGCTAAGGCCTCACCTAGTGAAATACAGCTAAAGTAGGGGCAACACGGTGGCTCAGTGGTTAGCACTGCAGCCTTGTAGCGCTAGAGTCCTGGATTTGAATCCCACCAGGACTAACATCTGCAAGGAGTTTGTATGTTCTCCCCGTGTTTGTGTGGATTTCCTCCCATTCTGTAAAGACATACTGATAGGGGGAAAAAATGCACATTGTGATCTCTATATGTGGCTCACAATCTACATTAAAGAAAAAAAGATACAGCTAAAGTGTGTTTTTTTTTCTCTAAAGAGGAGGTGCTAAGAAATAGAGGTGGTGAATAAAATATTCTGAATGGTATCAAATAATAAAAGAAGTAAACAGCATATAAAAAAACACCCAAAGAAAATATATTGAACGTTCAGAAACTGTGGGAAAAAAAATCTATCTGTGATAGAATCCATGGATCATCACATATAATGGGATGCTAAAAACTTGGTGGAGGTGGATGAATTGTCTGGTCAATTACAAGTGAAAAAATAAGCTGATGTAAATGATGTAAAATAATAAAAATAGTAATACCTTCCTTAGCAAATCCCAACAGTCTCTGTCCCAACCATTTTGCTTATATCTAGTTATGTGTAATGGTTTACATCTGAAATGTATCAACAATTGCCGTAATGGCTTTAACTTTGATCAAAAATAAACCTTTGAAGAAATTTGTATGATGTGCTGTAGTCCTGAACTTTTCATACTGAGTAAAAGCCTCAAGAGATGTAAGAACTATTCGCCAATACATTAATTGGACATGACAAATGAGTGTAAATATCACCTTATACAGATAACATTTGGAAGAAAAGATACATGGTCCAGATTCAATGGATATTATTTGCAAGTGTTTGCTGTGGGGCTGTTTCAGAGAATAAGTAATGTCAATGATACTATATATTCTAGCTATGTCACATGTATATTGAATGTCTTCAGCCATTGAGTAATAAATAATGTTTATTAGTTGTAATGGGAGTAATATTGATCAATTGTTGCAGTTCTTGTTTATGATGTTTTGCTGTATGCCTTTAACCAGTTAGTAATAAATAGTGTTTATTAGTTGTACTGGTAGAAATATTGATGTGTCTTGCAATCCTTAAAGATTTATTCCCATATCTGCAAAACATAACCAAGACTAAGTCTACATTCACACGACAGCGATTAATGGTTGTGTGGCATCCTTTTTTTTTTGACGGACGTCACATGGCAGCATTGAATTCAATACCAGTGAATGGGGGCTATTCACATGACTATTATTCTAATGATCCGTTGTAAAGGACTGCTAAAATATAGCTAATTTCCTATTTTTGTCCGTTTTCGCGGATCCCTCCATACACTCAATTATATGAGGAATCTGTGCAAACACGTACCCCTCAAATGCAGGCCAGCTATGAAATTCGACGTTTTACACTGCTGTTTTGCACCTTGGTTGTCTAACTGTAGCCTAAGACAGATTGCACATGGCTGTGTGCTAACCGCTGGCCATAAATGAATGGCTTGGGCGGCGCACAGGTGACGCACAGATGTCATCATGTGTCGCCCATTCACTGGTCGAGCTTTTCCCGGTCCTTTTAGTTAATAAATAGGAGCCACGGAAGCACGACTGCAAAATCAGACAGAAATAGGACCTGTTCCATATTTTGAGGCCCAGAATTCACAGTCATGTGTAGGGGCCCATAGAAATAAATAGGTCACTGACCATTCATACAGTCATCTGGAAGGTGCTTAGGACTAATAGCTGGCTGATCCGTAGGGTAGAACCTATATGAACAGCCGAATGGTTCCATTATCTGCTATAGACATTAAGGGAAGCAAGGGAAACGGCATAGCACATTAAGCTGTGGAGCTACACAAACAGTACTTCTCAGCTGTGCTACACTGTTTCTGTAGCTCTCATTTACCTCTGGAGGAACAGCACCCACCAGCGCCATTTAGCTGTTTTTGTAAAACCCACAATTCTTGTCGGTACTTGTGTTCATAAGCGTTATACTGTATTATCACCAACAATCAGAAATAGATAATGCTACTACCATGGTTTGCCAAAAGTAAGACATCCCACAAACATAAGACCTACTCCAATTGCATAATAGCTAAGAAATATAAGGCCTCCTCTGAAAATAAGACCCATTGATTTAGCAATCATTGCTATAGCTGTCACATCACCGCATAGTTCCCCCCCCCCCCCCGCCACATACGATGCTCAGTGTATGCACAGTGGGCTTCTTCCAGCTCATCTTACAGCAGCAGGGGCATTGAATACCGGCACAGCAGCGGTGTTGGCGGCAGGCTATCTCATGCACAGTGTTCAGCCGGCTGCAATTCTTTTCTTCATATGGAAATGGTATGTTTTTTGCACAGCAAGTGCATCATCCCATAGGTAAGAACTTGGTTTATTTAATCAGATAACGCTAATGGGGAGTGGGGAAGGGGGTGGTGCGGCAATGTGATGGCTGGGACAGGCTAAACTGGTTAGAAAACTGGCTTCTGTAGCATATGGAGGACAGGGTGGCGGAAGTTGTCAGCAGTGTTCAAGCAACTGTAGGGGTTAGTGCCCCCTGGTGACCGTAAGCAGTAACAGCTGGTACCTATAACCGGTATACATTTCATGCATCTATCTGTGAGAGATTCTCAGCATCAATCTGACAGTTTCTCTGACAAGTTTTAGTGACAGTGTCCAGACCCTTTTATTTTGGGACTCGTGTTTGGGAACCAGGCAGTTAACAGCCCTTATTTTTTGGCGTGCTGTGTGAGAGTTAGGCACTTACCATCCCTTATTGCTTCAGGCCTGGTGGGTTATTTGAGTGTGTCTCTTTTGGGGGTGCCTGCTTTTCTGGTGAAGGGTCTGCCCACTACCTTACTATGATACAGTACATGAAATATACTGTACTGGAATCGGTATTTTTATCCCTACGGTAGACGACATGAGTGCAAAAAAGAAACAACTATTTTGCCAAGTACAAGAAAGGAATTGTGGAGGACGCTTGGGCAAAAATATTGCTGTTTTCTGCAAAGAGAAGCTGTTGGATAATCGATCGGTCCAAAAATGGCGAGCAGCTTACGATAACCTCAATCAACAAGTAGACAATGGAGATACTAAGAAGCGCAAGTGTGGGTCAGGTCGGCAACCATTATTTTCTGAGCTGGAAGACCTGATCTGTGAATGGGTTGCTGACAGGAGGGCAAAGGCTTTGGTTGTGAGAAGGGCTCAGATTCATGAATTTGCCCTTGCTATGCTGCCACAGTTCAAAATAGGCCCTGAAGAATTCAGAACATCTAAACACTGGCTGGATGGCTTTCTCCAGCAAAGTGATTTGTCTTTAGGAAGTTGGACAACAATGTTTGAGCTGGAAGATGCTGAAATTATTGAACATGCATTTATATTCAAGTCCTTTATTGATGACGCTGACTTTTCTAAATACAATCTTTCCAACATGATTGCTATGGATGAAACTGAAGTGTTTATGAACCAAGGATCTACAAACTCAATTGATGAGCAGGGTGTATCCTCAATCTACATTCCCTCCACTGGTTACAAAAGTGCACTTGTTACCTGTATTTTGGCAATTCATCTGGATGGCACTAAAGTCCCACCTTTAATCATTACTAAGAGACAAAAAGGATAAAATTGAACGTATTTCAGATATTTTTATTCTTGAAACTGAAAAAGCATGGGAAACACAAGCAGTTATAAGAAAGTGGGCCAATTTAATGCTGCCGCTTGTTATGCGAGGGAGCCAAAGAGGTCTGCTAGTCTGGGATGCAGCAAGCACACAGCTCGCTAAAGACATGAAGACATTTCTTCACAAAAGAAAAATAGATCATATAATGATTCCCGTGGGAATGTCGACCTATCTCCAGACTCTCAATATCGCAGTAAACAAGCCATTCAAGGACAATGTGCACATGGAAATGAATGACTGTTGAAAATAGAATGGAGAGAAATCAGCGTGGAAACTTTGTAAAGCCTAAACTTGGGTGAAGAATTCATAGGATAAAATCACTGATATCTGCGTTGTAAATGCGCTACGAGCAGGCTACCTGGACAAGAGGTACTCATTTCAGGAAAGTGCTATTGCTAAACATGAGAGATTAGGGCCATTAATTCTAAAAGAAATGGAGTCATAAGAAATTCACCATGAAACTCAGGGTTTGGAGAGTTATGATGGCGTTCCAGAAGATGATGACATGACGGTCTTTGAATAAATGTTGCTTTTTGTTCATAAATTCCAGGATCATTCCAGGTTGTTGTACATGGAAATAGATTTAGAAGAATTTCTTGATGAAATTCACATTTTGGCTGGTTATGCTGATATTTGTGATGATATAACTGCAGTATATTAATAAATGTAGAATTTTTTATTTGTTCAAGAAGAAATGTGAATTCTTGTTCGTGAAAAATAAGACATTCCCTGAAAATAAGACCTAGCACATCTTTAGGAGCAAAAATTAATATAAGACACTGTCTTATTTTCAGGGAAACAGGGTAGTTAAAGAATTGATGGTAATGTTATACCACATGTATTGTGGTGCATTTTATATTAACTTTAGTTTCGCCAGTCATGAGGATAACTGATACAGCTTATTATGTATGTATCTGTATGTCTATGTATGTCTTATGTTTCTGAATGTAGCTTGTACAGTATCCAGATAAAATATTGCTGGGAACTGAGACTGTTCTGGATTTCTTTTTCATGTTTCACTCCCTGCCCCTGAATACTGACTAAGCTAGGAAGCTAAGCTGTCAGAAGTTGTAACATCATCTTCAGCAAAATCCCTTTGCTTGTATATTGTAACATATCTTCAAGGATATACAATCTAATTTTAGTCCCGGTGCCTATTGTAGGTATCGCTACAGG
The DNA here is from genome assembly GCF_031893055.1 of Leptodactylus fuscus. Lineage (NCBI taxonomy): Eukaryota > Metazoa > Chordata > Amphibia > Anura > Leptodactylidae > Leptodactylus > Leptodactylus fuscus. The sequence goes on along the minus strand of NC_134266.1, from coordinate 193,451,204 downwards.
TCAGGACTTATTGTGTCATATAACAGCCCTGATCTAAATGTTGGATCCTATTTGCTACAGAGTACATTTTATCAACATGCGTGCTTTGCAAATGATGTGGATAGAAAAAGTTCATGGAATGATCTTTTAAACCAGTTTCTGAACTGCTCCTTTCTCAGTAGCCCAAGGCATTCAATGGAAGTAGTCTACCTCATTGTTTAATGCTAAACAATTACCTGGCTTTTCTCAAGTGGGCCAGGCAATAACACAGAAGTGATTTCGTGGTGATGTCCAGGGAGATGTCCACACCATTTGTATTACATTTTATGGTAATTTATGCAATTAATGTATTAGAAGATTTATGTTGAGATACACAGTTAACAGATAGTGTTTGAGATCTTAACCTTAGTTTTTACTGTTTACCATTCATTTTCTAAATCTGTTTTTCAGGATGTAATTGGGAAAATAATGCCTCTAGAACAGCCTAATACCATGATGTGGGATTATTGTCAAACTAGTATATCTATTCCAAAAGGAACAGACTCCCAACTGTGGACAGTGCTGTTTTGATCTGGTTGGATCTCGTCAGCACAGCGTAAGGAAAATAGTTTGGCTAGGTGATAGACTATAGACAAGGTTCAGGAACTAAGAGAACTCCTTAAGGAGAGTGCCATTAAGGCCAACTTTGCAGGCGTATGAAGACTGACAAGTCTATTAACAAGTAGATGTGAATACATTTAATTATCAAATCAATTGCTGGAGTTCTCATCACTTTATAAATGGACAGCCTAGTGGTCAGAAAGGTTGGTAGGGCATATTTCCCAGATGCAGGGTACAGGAGGAGCACCAACAAGCCTTTTAATCCAGGTATTGAAATATGGGTAAGTTACCAATTCTTTGCCCCAAGTATAGAATGATTTAACTACAGCTTTTTTGGGGTCCAGCAAATGATTGTAAAGATGTAAATTAGGAGATTAAATTTGACTAAATTGTCTGAAAAGTTAGTGACCATTAAATTTGAAAGGTGGTAGCCAAAGAAAACTTCATATAACAAAAGCAATTCTATCTAATACAAAATGCAATCACAGCTGTAACCAGTGCACAAGACAGAAAAATATACACGCTTGCATAAAGTATGCAAAAAATGTACACTATCTTCCTGTAATATTTCAAGATTTTTCACACATCTATTCTGTTTTACTACTGGTAATCATATACATGAGACTATTGTATATCTAATGCAATTAGAATTTGTAAGCAACAGAATAACATTGATTACAGTGATCTCTGGTTTAGATTGGATTGAGAGTTACTGACTTTGCATGACAAGGGCCAAGGTTTTTAGAACAAGTTTGGATTCTCATTTCAGTATTAATAGCATGCTTCTTTTTCACAATTGATTTCCCCTGGTGATACTGATTCAGTATAATTACTTGCAGAAAACCATGTGTTTATGTCAAATATGTATTATAATTTTCCTTGAAAGAAGTTGGATTGAGTGCTTAGATTACAAATTAATTGGGTGATTTGCATGTTTATAACATAAACTACTGCAGATCGAAAATGAGTAACACAATGTAATTCTTCCATTGTTTATAAGACTATTGCTCATGACCTTAAGGTAATGGTGCATACTGTATATAGACATGAATACATGAAAAGTAGATTTCTAAACCAACACTTGTATGAGGCTGCTAAGCATAGGCAGGACTGAGCCAAGAACACAAGCGAATGACAATTCCCAAAGCAATGGGATAGATTGCTATTAATTTAGTTTCCCTTCAACATAATTGTAAGATGATATAGTAACCATTAATTTCAACACTATCAACCATAGTGTATTAAAGAGGTTTTCTCATGAATATAACCATATTTAACATTGTATACAATTAATATGGTCACTAACTTTTCAGACAAATTGTTGCTCTGTGCAAAGGACTGAAGATTCTGCAAATCTCACAGCTTACAATAAAAGAAAACTCGTCTATGCACTTGTATGTATTTCTGGCTGTTTTTGTTACTACAGAGGGGATATTATTCACAGACAGCTAGCAGATTTTCTGACTATGTTCAAAGATGGTTTATTTCTTGTGTTTGAGCTGCAAGTATTTGCCCTGTATTTACAGTCCAGTGTTCCTGGATCTGCTATATTATGGTCACTTGGGCTATCAGTTTGCTATTGTGTGAATTGGCAGAATTACATGCAAAACCACTAGTAGACGTAGTAATGGCTAGGGAATGGGGAAGACTGCTTTATATTGTATACATTCACAGCCTGAGAAACAAATGTAATATGTATCTCAGCCACAGTATGATTATTAGCAGCATAAAACCTGATAGGAATCCATGCATGAAGGCTGCCCTGCAAAACCCTGCACATATTTCAAGTTTTCATGAAAACTCAGATACCTTTTAATTATCTACAATTTAAGCATTTTGAGCATTTTGCAAATATAAATAATTAAAAAGTTTGCAGATTTTTACAGATTTTTTGTGACCATCTTAGTGGTGACTCTTTTGTTGGTTGCTAATAGATACAACCATGTATACAGGAACTTTCTATGGTATGGGACTTGCCAGGAACCTATCTAGAATATATTGAGACCGGGTTATCCGGCTGCGACAGTACCTGCATGAGAAGACAATCTGACAACAATAAGGAAATTGTGACAAAGTTTCTGATATAATCCTTAAAAATCTTAATGTGCCGTCACTCGGTCAAGAAGTTTGGTGCCAGGAAAAGGCTTCTCATAGCCATAGCAAAATAGAATTAAATTTCCTGCACTCAAATTAATGCTTCCAAAATATTGTGAACTTTTATTAACATCCGACAAAAACGTTTCGGTCTAATATAGACCTTCTTCAGTTTTTAAAAATACAAAAGGAAATAACAAAATATAAGTGATTCCATCTCATAAATATAGTACAAATAATATACAAATAACATACAGACAATAGTACACAACAAGGCAATCAATGGTGTTAAATATATAGCCCAAAAGGTATAGGGTTTATAAGACATGTGCATATCTGGGCAACACCATAAAATGAGCAGACAATAGTAGAGCATGCATAAACAGGTGAAGTAAGTGTATTCAACAAGATGATATACTGCCAAACCGAATAGGATATGTCGCCGTGCTTCTACTGAGGAATGGTGCCCAGCTTACTAGACAAAATGTTATGTCCTATGAATACAATGGTATCACAAATCCTGTACAATCTTACCGGTGGGGTATAGTGGAAAGTGGAAGCTTCTGAAAGTGTCCAGATCAGAAGGTGTAGTGGAGATATGAGAGTGTGGGGTTTAAAAGGGATTTTTGGCGCCAAGAGCCATCAGACCGGGAGCCCCGCCCCTAAAGGGGGCGTGGCCCCAAGCCAAAGGACCCTCGGTGCCCCCCACAATGTATAATCAGCTAAGGGGGAGAAGCAGGATAGCGTTGGTGGTACAGAGGGCAGACACAGGTTTCCCTGTGTCCGCAGCGTTCTTGGCCGCCCTGAAGAGTGTGGAAGTCGGGCACTTCCGGTTCGCGAGTGCCGCGACCGGAAGTTATGCGTTCCACCGTGGAACGCACAAGGAAGACGGGCACTTCCGGCTCGCGTGTGCCGCGGCCGGAAGTTATGCGTTCCACAGTGGAACGCATCGGGGGAAGTATATAGTTCGGCTAAGATAGCCGATAATGGAGAGTACAGACAAGTATACATAGGAAGAACTAATGGAGTAAGTCACAGGAAAGAAGAAAGAAAGGAGAAAATATAATAAAAAATGGAAAATAAAGATGGAAAATAAAGATGGAAAATAAAGAATAAAAGTAAAAAATAAAAAACAAAAAATAAAAAACAAGGACAGGTGTTTAATGGAATAACCATGCGTTCCAGGCTGGAACGCATGGAGGAATTAAAGGGACATGTGTATATTAAAGGAAAAAGGAAAAAAGGGGTAAAAAAGGGGAAAAAATATAAATAAGAAAAAAGGAGAAAAAAGGAAGAAAAAAGTGGAGAAATAATGGGGAAAAAAAGGGAAAAATCCGAAGAAAGGGGGGAAAAAAAGGGGGGGTATTAAGGGGAGGGGGGGGAAACAAAGGAAAAAAGAAAAAAAGAGGTGAGGGAGGGGAAAGGGGGAACGAAAGGAAAAAGAAAAAAAGAAAAAAAGAAAAAAAAGTGGGTAAGGGGCAGCGAACTACCCCTTGTAAGAAGACACCGGTAAGTATTGCCCGGGCACCATAATTTTCCTCCTAGGTCATAATCGATTCTGCAGAGAAAGAAAAATAGATTTTAGTAATCAAATACAGAGTCTAAGCAAAGACTTAACAAAAACTCCTGATGTCATAGTCACGGTTCAGTCCGCGAGGCTCTAGTGTTTGGAATTTGTGAATCCAAAAAGCCTCTCTGAGTTTTAATGTTTTAATTCTGTCACCCCCTCGTCTGGCCTTGGGTATATGTTCTATGACCTGGAATTTTAACTGAGAAATGGTGTGTTTGGCTTGGTGGAAGTGGTAGGGAATTGGTAATAACAGATTTTTAGTTCGTATGGTACTCTTATGTTGAGAGATACGGTCACGAATGGCCTGTGTCGTTTCCCCAATATACGCTAAACCACATGGGCATTTAATCATGTAGACTACAAAATTAGTATCGCAACTAAAGTAGTCTTTAATAGGAAATTTCCTACCTGTGTGTGGATGTGTAAGATGGTCACCTTTCTGAATGTTGTTGCATTGTGGGCAATGAAAACAAGGAAATGTACCATTTTTGCGGGTATTGAGAAATGTTTGTCGTGGTTGTCTGGTACTTGAGCCTAAGTCTGCTTTGACTAATTTGTTGCGTAAATTGGCGGCTCTCCTGAAACATGGAAGGAAAGGTTGCGTGAAAGATGGAATATCAGGATAACCTTTTTGTAATAACGGCCAATGGGTACGGATAATTCTGTGGACCTTGTAAGTAAATGGATGAAATGTATGGATAAAGGGGATACGCTTTGAGTTATCATAGTGTGTTCTGGGGGTATGATTTCTGTTCAAGGTAGTGATTTTTGATGGGTATCCTCTCTCGGTGAATTTAGATTGTGTTTCTAGTAACCTTTGTTCCCTGAGTGAGCTGTCAGACACAATGCGCGAGACCCTTTGGTATTGGGACCATGGAAGAGATCTTTTCATTGCTGGGGGGTGGTAACTAGAAAAGTGTAATAAGCTATTACGGTCTGTAGCTTTAGTGAATAAGTCAGTTTGAAGAGAGCCATCAAATTGTTTTATCACTGTGGTGTCTAAGAAATCAATTTGTTGTGTATTATGGTGTATGGTGAACTGTAGTTCATCCCATACTGAGTTCAAAAAAGAGTGAAAGTGGAGGAGGGTGTCCAATGGGCCCTCCCATATGCAGAAAACGTCATCGATGAACCTTTTCCAACATAAACAATGTTGTTGAAACAAAATGTTGTTGTAAATGTATTTCTCTTCGAAGAATGACATATACGCGTTTGCATATGGGGGGGCCACGTTGGACCCCATATCGGTACCCTGTACCTGTAGGAAGAAATCATCACGGAACATAAAGAAATTGTTAGTCAAAACCAGTTCTAAGGCAGTCATGCAGAATTCTATTGTGGCTGGAGATTTATTGGAATTTTCTAGTAATGTACGAGTAGCCTCAATACCTTTCTGATGTACTATTGAAGTATATAGGCTGTTGACGTCAAACGTCACCAGCCAACAATCCTGTCCTAGTTCGGGTAAGGTCTTAATATGGTTTAAGAAGTCTCCTGTGTCTAATAAAAAAGATTTAGTTTTTTTGACTAATGGAGTGAGTATTCTCTCCAATACAATGGCCAGGGGTGACAGGACCGAATCCGTTGATGCTACGATTGGCCTCCCCGGGGGGTTTTCCAATCGTTTATGTATTTTGGGAAGTACATAAAAGACAGGAATGATGGGATATTTTTTAAGGAGAAATTCATGTGTCTTGGAATCAATGATCTTTCTTTCCAAAAACATGTCCATAATAGTCTTGATCTTATTCATAATGGATAGGGTAGGGTTACCTGGTAATTTCTGGTAGATTTTGGTATCAGTGAGCTGAGATTCAATCTCCTGAATATAAGCTCTTTTATCCCATATCACTATTGCCCCACCCTTGTCTGCGGGTTTAATTATTACGTCCTTATCCTCCATAAGGGTTTTGAGGGATGTTTGTTCTTCTGGGGTCAGGTTGGGAGGATTGAACCAGGTACCTCTCTCTATATTAGTGCAAAGGGCCCTAATATCTTTCTTAACCAGGTCCACAAATGCTTCTAACGCATGTGAGCCTCTTGGGGGAATATAAGTACTCTTATTCCTCAATCCGAGGGTAGTGATGCTCACAGGAGTAGTATCCTGTGAGGTATCTGGAATAGAAGCTACTTCGTCCTTATGAAAATGGGCTTTCAAGCATATATTCCTAAAGAAACGCTCAAGATCCATTTCAAGTTGAAAGGAATTAAACTTGTAAGCAGGACAGAAGGACAAGCCTTTCTGAAGTAATTTAAGTTGGGAGGGTGATAAGTTCTTGGAGGAAATGTTCACTACAAGTGGTGTTGTATTACCTGTGAGCGGGTTGTCATCCGTGTTTGATCGTCCTCTCCTGCATTGGCCACCCCTCCTTGTCTTCTTCCTCTGGGTGGTCTTGAATTCCATCCTAAAAAAGTGGACGGTCCGGAACAATTTCCAGATAGGTCGCTCTCCGAACCTGAATTTGAAGAGTAGCCATGGAAACGGGGACCTCTTCTGTGGAATCTTGAGGAGTTGAGTGTATCCTGCCATTTGTAGACCCGGTTGGTGGTATAATCCTCGGCGTCCCGTAGAAATTTGTTCCTTTTTTTCTTCTCCTGTTCCTGTCTGTAGGTAGATAGAGTAGAATCTACTTTATTTTTAAGTGTGGAGAAATCCGTTTCAGAGAGGGTGGATCTCAGTTGTGACTCAATACTTTTAATTTTTTCCTGTTGTTGAGTAATGGATTTTTGAAGGTAGTCAACTGTTAAGGTCATCAAGTCCAAAGAGCATTTGTTCAGAATTTGCTCAAACAATGAGCAATACTCAGTATTGTCGCTGAAAATGGTGGATCGAAGATGTGACCGTAGGCCCCTCGGGATTCTCTGTGTCTTGAGGTATTCTGTGAGGGTCACACAGTGTAACTCGTGATTTAAGAGGGCTTTAGAGGCCTTTTCGTAATCCCTGGAGCGTAATTCAGTGGGAGCAATATGTAAAAATCCCCCTGATGTAGTTGTTCTGGATATGATATTTGCTGTGTCTTCAGGATTATAGGAAAATGTATTGATGGACATTATACCGGTGCTCGGTCAAGGAGAAATAATCCTTAAAAATCTTAATGTGCCGTCACTCGGTCAAGAAGTTTGGTGCCAGGAAAAGGCTTCTCATAGCCATAGCAAAATAGAAATAAATTTCCTGCACTCAAATTAATGCTTCCAAAATATTGTGAACTTTTATTAACATCCGACAAAAACGTTTTGGTCTAATATAGACCTTCTTCAGTTTTTAAAAATACAAAAGGAAATAACAAAATATAAGTGATTCCATCTCATAAATATAGTACAAATAATATACAAATAACATACAGACAATAGTACACAACAAGGCAATCAATGGTGTTAAATATATAGCCCAAAAGGTATAGGGTTTATAAGACATATGCATATCTGGGCAACACCATAAAATGAGCAGACAATAGTAGAGCATGCATAAACAGGTGAAGTAAGTGTATTCAACAAGATGATATACTGCCAAACCGAATAGGATATGTCGCCGTGCTTCTACTGAGGAATGGTGCCCAGCTTACTAGACAAAATGTTATGTCCTATGAATACAATGGTATCACAAATCCTGTACAATCTTACCGGTGGGGTATAGTGGAAAGTGGAAGCTTCTGAAAGTGTCCAGATCAGAAGGTGTAGTGGAGATATGAGAGTGTGGGGTTTAAAAGGGATTTTTGGCGCCAAGAGCCATCAGACCGGGAGCCCCGTCCCTAAAGGGGGCGTGGCCCCAAGCCAAAGGACCCTCAGTGCCCCCCACAATGTATAATCAGCTAAGGGGGAGAAGCAGGATAGCGTTGGTGGTACAGAGGGCAGACACAGGTTTCCCTGTGTCCGCAGCGTTCTTGGCCGCCCTGAAGAGTGTGGAAGTCGGGCACTTCCGGTTCGCGAGTGCCGCGACTGGAAGTTATGCGTTCCACCGTGGAACGCACAAGGAAGACGGGCACTTCCGGCTCGTGTGTGCCGCGGCCGGAAGTTATGCGTTCCACAGTGGAACGCATCGGGGGAAGTATATAGTTCGGCTAAGATAGCCGATAATGGAGAGTACAGACAAGTATACATAGGAAGAACTAATGGAGTAAGTCACAGGAAAGAAGAAAGAAAGGAGAAAATATAATAAAAAATGGAAAATAAAGATGGAAAATAAAGATGGAAAATAAAGAATAAAAGTAAAAAATAAAAAACAAAAAATAAAAAACAAGGACAGGTGTTTAATGGAATAACCATGCGTTCCAGGCTGGAACGCATGGAGGAATTAAAGGGACATGTGTATATTAAAGGAAAAAGGAAAAAAGGGGTAAAAAAGGGGAAAAAATATAAATAAGAAAAGAAGGAGAAAAAAAGGAAGAAAAAAGTGGAGAAATAATGGGGAAAAAAAGGGAAAAATCCTTCCTTAATATACACATGTCCCTTTAATTCCTCCATGCGTTCCAGCCTGAAACGCATGGTTATTCCATTAAACACCTGTCCTTGTTTTTTATTTTTTGTTTTTTATTTTTTACTTTTATTCTTTATTTTCCATCTTTATTTTCCATCTTTATTTTCCATTTTTTATTATATTTTCTCCTTTCTTTCTTCTTTCCTGTGACTTACTCCATTAGTTCTTCCTATGTATACTTGTCTGTACTCTCCATTATCGGCTATCTTAGCCGAACTATATACTTCCCCCGATGCGTTCCACTGTGGAACGCATAACTTCCGGCCGCGGCACACGCGAGCCGGAAGTGCCCGTCTTCCTTGTGCGTTCCACGGTGGAACGCATAACTTCCGGTCGCGGCACTCGCGAACCGGAAGTGCCCGACTTCCACACTCTTCAGGGCGGCCAAGAACGCTGCGGACACAGGGAAACCTGTGTCTGCCCTCTGTACCACCAACGCTATCCTGCTTCTCCCCCTTAGCTGATTATACATTGTGGGGGGCACCGAGGGTCCTTTGGCTTGGGGCCACGCCCCCTTTAGGGGCGGGGCTCCCGGTCTGATGGCTCTTGGCGCCAAAAATTTCTTTTAAACCCCACACTCTCATATCTCCACTACACCTTCTGATCTGGACACTTTCAGAAGCTTCCACTTTCCACTATACCCCACCGGTAAGATTGTACAGGATTTGTGATACCATTGTATTCATAGGACATAACATTTTGTCTAGTAAGCTGGGCACCATTCCTCAGTAGAAGCACGGCGACATATCCTATTCGGTTTGGCAGTATATCATCTTGTTGAATACACTTACTTCACCTGTTTATGCATGCTCTACTATTGTCTGCTCATTTTATGGTGTTGCCCAGATATGCATATGTCTTATAAACCCTATACCTTTTGGGCTATATATTTAACACCATTGATTGCCTTGTTGTGTACTATTGTCTGTATGTTATTTGTATATTATTTGTACTATATTTATGAGATGGAATCACTTATATTTTGTTATTTCCTTTTGTATTTTTAAAAACTGAAGAAGGTCTATATTAGACCAAAACGTTTTTGTCGGATGTTAATAAAAGTTCACAATATTTTGGAAGCATTAATTTGAGTGCAGGAAATTTATTTCTATTTTGCTATGGCTATGAGAAGCCTTTTCCTGGCACCAAACTTCTTGACCGAGTGACGGCACATTAAGATTTTTAAGGATTATTTCTCCTTGACTGAGCACCGGTATAATGTCCATCAATACATTTTCCTATAATCCTGAAGACACAGCAAATATCATATCCAGAACAACTACATCAGGGGGATTTTTACATATTGCTCCCACTGAATTACGCTCCAGGGATTACGAAAAGGCCTCTAAAGCCCTCTTAAATCACGAGTTACACTGTGTGACCCTCACAGAATACCTCAAGACACAGAGAATCCCGAGGGGCCTACGGTCACATCTTCGACCCACCATTTTCAGCGACAATACTGAGTATTGCTCATTGTTTGAGCAAATTCTGAACAAATGCTCTTTGGACTTGATGACCTTAACAGTTGACTACCTTCAAAAATCCATTACTCAACAACAGGAAAAAATTAAAAGTATTGAGTCACAACTGAGATCCACCCTCTCTGAAACGGATTTCTCCACACTTAAAAATAAAGTAGATTCTACTCTATCTACCTACAGACAGGAACAGGAGAAGAAAAAAAGGAACAAATTTCTACGGGACGCCGAGGATTATACCACCAACCGGGTCTACAAATGGCAGGATACACTCAACTCCTCAAGATTCCACAGAAGAGGTCCCCGTTTCCATGGCTACTCTTCAAATTCAGGTTCGGAGAGCGACCTATCTGGAAATTGTTCCGGACCGTCCACTTTTTTAGGATGGAATTCAAGACCACCCAGAGGAAGAAGACAAGGAGGGGTGGCCAATGCAGGAGAGGACGATCAAACACGGATGACAACCCGCTCACAGGTAATACAACACCACTTGTAGTGAACATTTCCTCCAAGAACTTATCACCCTCCCAACTTAAATTACTTCAGAAAGGCTTGTCCTTCTGTCCTGCTTACAAGTTTAATTCCTTTCAACTTGAAATGGATCTTGAGCGTTTCTTTAGGAATATACGCTTGAAAGGCCATTTTCATAAGGACGAAGTAGCTTCTATTCCAGATACCTCACAGGATACTACTCCTGTGAGCATCACTACCCTCGGATTGAGGAATAAGAGTACTTATATTCCCCCAAGAGGCTCACATGCGTTAGAAGCATTTGTGGACCTGGTTAAGAAAGATATTAGGGCCCTTTGCACTAATATAGAGAGAGGTACCTGGTTCAATCCTCCCAACCTGACCCCAGAAGAACAAACATCCCTCAAAACCCTTATGGAGGATAAGGACGTAATAATTAAACCCGCAGACAAGGGTGGGGCAATAGTGATATGGGATAAAAGAGCTTATATTCAGGAGATTGAATCTCAGCTCACTGATACCAAAATCTACCAGAAATTACCAGGTAACCCTACCCTATCCATTATGAATAAGATCAAGACTATTATGGACATGTTTTTGGAAAGAAAGATCATTGATTCCAAGACACATGAATTTCTCCTTAAAAAATATCCCATCATTCCTGTCTTTTATGTACTTCCCAAAATACATAAACGATTGAAAAACCCCCCGGGGAGGCCAATCGTAGCATCAACGGATTCGGTCCTGTCACCCCTGGCCATTGTATTGGAGAGAATACTCACTCCATTAGTCAAAAAAACTAAATCTTTTTTATTAGACACAGGAGACTTCTTAAACCATATTAAGACCTTACCCGAACTAGGACAGGATTGTTGGCTGGTGACGTTTGACGTCAACAGCCTATATACTTCAATAGTACATCAGAAAGGTATTGAGGCTACTCGTACATTACTAAAAAATTCCAATAAATCTCCAGCCACAATAGAATTCTGCATGACTGCCTTAGAACTGGTTTTGACTAACAATTTCTTTATGTTCCGTGATGATTTCTTCCTACAGGTACAGGGTACCGCTATGGGGTCCAACGTGGCCCCCCCATATGCAAACGCGTATATGTCATTCTTCGAAGAGAAATACATTTACAACAACATTTTGTTTCAACAACATTGTTTATGTTGGAAAAGGTTCATCGATGACGTTTTCTGCATATGGGAGGGCCCATTGGACACCCTCCTCCACTTTCACTCTTTTTTGAACTCAGTATGGGATGAACTACAGTTCACCATACACCATAATACACAACAAATTGATTTCTTAGACACCACAGTGATAAAACAATTTGATGGCTCTCTTCAAACTGACTTATTCACTAAAGCTACAGACCGTAATAGCTTATTACACTTTTCTAGTTACCACCCCCCAGCAACGAAAAGATCTCTTCGATGGTCCCAATACCAAAGGGTCTCACGCATTGTGTCTGACAGCTCACTCAGGGAACAAAGGTTACTAGAAACACAATCTAAATTCACCGAGAGAGGATACCCATCAAAAATCACTACTTTGAACAGAAATCATACCCCCAGAACACACTATGATAACTCAAAGCGTATCCCCTTTATCCATACATTTCATCCATTTACTTACAAGGTCCACAGAATTATCCGTACCCATTGGCCGTTATTACAAAAAGGTTATCCTGATATTCCATCTTTCACGCAACCTTTCCTTCCATGTTTCAGGAGAGCCGCCAATTTACGCAACAAATTAGTCAAAGCAGACTTAGGCTCAAGTACCAGACAACCACGACAAACATTTCTCAATACCCGCAAAAATGGTACATTTCCTTGTTTTCATTGCCCACAATGCAACAACATTCAGAAAGGTGACCATCTTACACATCCACACACAGGTAGGAAATTTCCTATTAAAGACTACTTTAGTTGCGATACTAATTTTGTAGTCTACATGATTAAATGCCCATGTGGTTTAGCGTATATTGGGGAAACGACACAGGCCATTCGTGACCGTATCTCTCAACATAAGAGTACCATACGAACTAAAAATCTGTTATTACCAATTCCCTACCACTTCCACCAAGCCAAACACACCATTTCTCAGTTAAAATTCCAGGTCATAGAACATATACCCAAGGCCAGACGAGGGGGTGACAGAATTAAAACATTAAAACTCAGAGAGGCTTTTTGGATTCACAAATTCCAAACACTAGAGCCTCGCGGACTGAACCGCGACTATGACATCAGGAGTTTTTGTTAAGTCTTTGCTTAGACTCTGTATTTGATTACTAAAATCTATTTTTCTTTCTCTGCAGAATCGATTATGACCTAGGAGGAAAATTATGGTGCCCGGGCAATACTTACCGGTGTCTTCTTACAAGGGGTAGTTCGCTGCCCCTTACCCACTTTTTTTTCTTTTTTTCTTTTTTTCTTTTTCCTTTCGTTCCCCCTTTCCCCTCCCTCACCTCTTTTTTTCTTTTTTCCTTTGTTTCCCCCCCCTCCCCTTAATACCCCCCCCTTTTTTTCCCCCTTTCTTCGGATTTTTCCCTTTTTTTCCCCATTATTTCTCCACTTTTTTCTTCCTTTTTTCTCCTTCTTTTCTTATTTATATTTTTTCCCCTTTTTTACCCCTTTTTTCCTTTTTCCTTTAATATACACATGTCCCTTTAATTCCTCCATGCGTTCCAGCCTGGAACGCATGGTTATTCCATTAAACACCTGTCCTTGTTTTTTATTTTTTGTTTTTTATTTTTTACTTTTATTCTTTATTTTCCATCTTTATTTTCCATCTTTATTTTCCATTTTTTATTATATTTTCTCCTTTCTTTCTTCTTTCCTGTGACTTACTCCATTAGTTCTTCCTATGTATACTTGTCTGTACTCTCCATTATCGGCTATCTTAGCCGAACTATATACTTCCCCCGATGCGTTCCACTGTGGAACGCATAACTTCCGGCCGCGGCACACGCGAGCCGGAAGTGCCCGTCTTCCTTGTGCGTTCCACGGTGGAACGCATAACTTCCGGTCGCGGCACTCGCGAACCGGAAGTGCCCGACTTCCACACTCTTCAGGGCGGCCAAGAACGCTGCAGACACAGGGAAACCTGTGTCTGCCCTCTGTACCACCAACCTTGTTGCCTTGTTGTGTACTATTGTCTGTATGTTATTTGTATATTATTTGTACTATATTTATGAGATGGAATCACTTATATTTTGTTATTTCCTTTTGTATTTTTAAAAACTGAAGAAGGTCTATATTAGACCGAAACGTTTTTGTCGGATGTTAATAAAAGTTCACAATATTTTGGAAGCATTAATTTGAGTGCAGGAAATTTATTTCGACAAAGTTTCTGATATGTCTCAGACCATAGAAAGTTCCTACATTCATGATTGTATCAATTGGTAAACAGGACAAAAAACTATCACCACTATAAACATTAGAGGAAAAACTTAAAACTCGGCAAATATTTTAATTACTTATAACCATCCATACATTTAACTATGGTAATGTTAATGGGAAAATCCCTTTAAGTTTTAAGAAATTAGGTATAAATGTAGATGGAGATTCAGCTCATTTCTCTATAGTTGGAGGTCTGTCGTAAAACTTTATATGTGACCATAGGCAAAACATGAGGACAAAGACTTCCAAGAAAAACTCTGCAAAATATATGACAGTATGTGTCAATCCAGTTTGCTACAATTTAGGGGTGCACAGAGTCTGTACGTAACATCGTAGATTCTCCAAGTACAGCCATACATGCTCTGTCCAGAAATATTCTCACTAGAAACAGAGAGAGCAGGCATAATAATAATAATAATAATAATAATAATAATAATAATTAATAATTAGAGATGAGCGAACACTGTTCGTATCAGCCGTTCCGAACAGCACGCTCCCATAGAAATGAATGGAAGCACCTGGCATGTACACTTTGCCGGCGGCCGGTCGCCGTGCCAGGTGCTTCCATTCATTTCTATGGGAACGTGCTGTTTGGAACGGCTGATCCGAACAGTGTTCGCTCATCTATAATAATAATAATAATAATAATAATAATTGTATTTATATAGAGCCAAAATTTTCCACAGCACTGTACAAAAGATACCTTTCAAAAAAATATTCACACAATGGGATTGAGGGCCCATCTCGGAAGATCTTACAATCTCTGAGGTAGAGGGGGTTTTGAGGAGGGCACCTTCTTTGGATGAATCACTATGAGTAAGGCAGAACAATTCTGTATAGTGCAGTGTTATCAAACACAGTGGCGTAACTACCGTGGTAGCAGCAGTAGCAGCTGCCACAGGGCCCGGGCCATTAGGGAGCCCGGTGACAGCCGCTACCGCTGCGGTTTTGTTTTTTTTTAAGTCCGTTACGGGCCCTATTCACTTGCCGATCCTGGCTGGGCCGGGATCGGCAAGTGACACCGCAGGGCCCACAGAGGCTATCATTATACTCGGGGGTCTTTGCAGACCCCCGAGTATAATGATCGGCGCACCGGGAGGGGTAAGGTAACATAAAAAACAGTGTTACTTACCTCTCCACGATCCTGCCAGGCCTCCGTCATTCGTGTCTGACGTCACATGACCCAGGTCAGCTTCCCGGGTCATATGACGTCTGATGTCATTAAAGCTGGACCAGAGCGGCAGCCGACAGGAACAGGTAAGCAACTGTCTCTGTTCTTTTAATGGTTTTAATCCCCCGGGTCTCCGATTATTATACTCTGGGGTCTTTTCAGACCCCAGAGTATAATAAATGTTTATAGGTGTCCACAGTGGGACATATGGGGACACTATTGGGGATAATACTGTGTGCAGGGGACACTATAGGGGTTAATACTGTGTGTAGGGGACACTATAGGGGTTAATAATACTGTGTGCATTGGACACTATAGGGGTTAATACTGTGTGTGCATTGGACACTATAGGGGTTAATACAGTGTGTGTATTGGACACTATAGGGGTTAATACTGTGTGTGCATTGGACACTATAGGGGTTAATACTGTGTGTGCAGGGGACACTATAGGGGTTAATACTGTGTGTAGGGGACACTATAGGGGTTAATACTGTGTGTGCATTGGACACTATAGGGGTTAATAATACTGTGTGCATTGGACACTATAGGGGTTAATACTGTGTGCGCAGGGGACACTATAGGGGATAATACTGTGTGTGCAGGGGACACTATAGGGGTTAATACTGTGTGCATTGGACACTATAGGGGTTAATACTGTGTGTGCAGGGGACACTATTGGGGATAATACTGTGTGCAGAGGCCACTAATGGACATAATACTGTGTGCAGGGCTTACTAAGGGACATAATAGAGTGCGGAGGAGGGGGTCAGTCGAGGTCTTCGGCATCGGTTTGGGGAGGGGGGGCCCCATGTTAAAAGTTCGCCACGGGGCCCCGCCATTCCTAGTTACACCACTGATCAAACATATACATTATTACAATAGAAAACTTAAGTCTGTCTATGGCAGCCCTGCTACAACTTTGTAATATGACCCTTGTAGTCATAGATAAAGAAGTCTAGCCTGTAACCCATATTTGGTTGAATAAAATATGGAACCCAAGCCAATGATTCTAATATACAGCACAGTGCACACATCTATTAATCCTAAACTAAAATCCTGAACTGAGATACTTGATAATTTTCCTAACAAACAGCACTGGGAGATCATGTAAGTCTGTATTATGAGAATGGAAGATTCACTCCAGGCTATATTCATACATCATCGCTGTCACATCATTTTTTTTTTTTTTTTCAATTTTTTATCAAAAAACATGATACTTTTCCACTTATTTTAATTTAAAATTAAAATAATCTGTGGGGAAAAAGGTGACATCACTGCTACATAAAACTATAGCCTAATAAAAAGGAAATGATATCATAGTGAATCTCTGGTGAATCTATTTAAGATAACTAGACAAATGCCAAAAAAAAAGGTTATAGAATAATTTTGCAAGTAGTTGTAACCCTAATCTGTCAGTTTCAAACACTAGTATGGGAAAATCGGTGGGTGTATCAGCTAGATGTCAGCATGGCAGATTATTTCAATGGCGTTGAGTCTGGGCCGGTAAATTGAGCCAATATAAAAACTGAGTTTCCTTGCCCAATCTCAGCTGTGTGAAAGCGGCCTTAGATCCTTTAATCTATTAGTTTTTACTGCTCGGTGCCCATTATCACTGAATGGTTCTGTAAGCATATGCAGGGACGTTTGAGGCAACTGACTTTTCTGTATAACAGCTTTGAGGTTTTACTTTTTAGGTCTGGTTGCTATAATTACTGTCTTCAACACAAGACTATGGCTATACTTGGATATTCTTTTTAGTTTCCTTAAGCACTTCAATGAGCAGGAACAAGTAGAAAGTATCTTTCAGCATCTTTCCGCTGTCACTAATCCTAAAAGACCAGCATATGGTAGATCATAATACTTCACAGTACTTTATTTTTTGCTACTGCAAAACTTACAATTGTGTTTGCTGTATAACTTACCATATAATAGTCATATATCATATTCTATCGTATTCTGGCATGTTATGTTTCTATTACTTTTAGGGTTCTTTTATGTCACTGACATGAATGGCAAAGCAATAAAAATAAACTTTTTAAAACTGAGTTGGTATTTTCTCCAAAAAGTACATAAAACATATTGAATATCCCACAATGATGCCCCTTACAGTGGCTGGTATAGGCTCAGTTTTGGAACCCTTGTCTCAATATGTAGATTGGCTCTTTGGGACCATTCTTCCCAATATCCCTTTGTATGTCAAGGACACAAATGATTTATGGAGAATCCTGGGTTTTGGCGGAGGGTCTCAAGTTAGCCTCTATAGATGTGGAGTGTCTCTACACCAGACTCACACATGATTCTGAACTGGAGGCCATTAGAAAAATCTTGGTTAATGCCAACAAGATTGAAGACCTAACAAACTTTGTTTGCAGTGTGACCCAATTCATACTTACTAACAATACATTTATGTCTAGTAATAAATGGTATATACAAACCTTTGGGACCACTATGGACACAGCAATAGCATATACATATGCAAATATCTTTTTAGCATATTTTGAAGAAAGCTGTGTATTTTCTTTTACCAATATTTTTGCTCCACACATAAGTGGGTAATGTATTCATTTAAGTGAATGATGTATTCATTTTATGGTCAGGATCTGAGGTACAGTTTTTTGATCAACTTTGACCAATACTATGAATACAATTTTCACTTCTAAAATTAGTGACTCAGTATTGGAGCTCCTTTATGTGTTAGTTACAGCTGCTGAGAGAGGTCTAGCGACTAAAGCCATCAGAAAACTCACAGCTACTAATACATTACTACATTTTGAGAGATTTTACCCACCACATGTGAAAACTGAGGTTCCTTACATATAATTTGAGAGATTAAAAAGGATTAATAGACGTGAGGAGGATTTCCTTGAATAGACAGAGGATTTGAAAAATCGAATGCTGCTTAGAGGTTACCCCGAAATCTTGATTAAACAGGCTTATGAGAGAGCCATGGCCATAAAGAGGGCAGACCGGAGAAGGTGACTTTGTTTTGCATGAAAGAGCATTTAAAAAAGGATGTGGTTATTTATAGGTACAATACAAATCCTTTAAAAAAAACCTCTTATTGCATTTAGACACAATACTACACAATAACATTGTGAAAGATCAAATTGTTAGGAGCTTCTCTACTCATAAGTTGGATTGGTTACAAGAGATGACCCCAGTGGAAAAAAAAAGATTTGGGAATTGCACTTTTTGTAACTATAATCTAAAAACTAGATACCTAATATTTGGTGGTGTTGAACATGAGTTGAATCAATTTATTAAGTTCAAAACTATTTTTGTAATATAAAATTACCACAATTGCCCTTGTGGCTTTTATTTATATTGGTAAGACCATTAGGTGTCTATACGTTAAATTTAATCCACTCCACTGTGATTTACTCCACTCCACTTTCCACTGTAAATCTTTGAGTTCTGGGGAGGGTTCTCCAAGACTCTCCCACGCCGCATGAGTCCCCCTAATGGATGGATACTTGAGGGGAGGCATTATTTAAAGATGGTAAGTAGTCACTTATGGTTTGTATGGTGGGAGCAAGAGGAACTGCTGTACAGCATAAAACAGCCTTCGCCCAACTGCCTCACTGCTCCTACCTCCTGATGCTACTTTTATCTGTATCATGAAATAAAGGATGTTTTTTTATTGAATGCGTTGGTGTGTGCTAATTTTTTGTCTTCTTCGTTGATAAGATTTTATAGACAATATATGCCCTGCTATGGCTTGTGTGAAAAAAAAGAACATGTTTTAGCCTCACCATTATTACTCTAGGTAATAACAATACAGCAGATGTCGAGCCTTTAACCCCTTCCCGCCGATGGCATTTTTTGATTTTCGTTTTTCGTTTTTGACTCCCCTCCTTCTAAACTCCATAACTTTCTTATTTCTCCGCTCCCACAGCCATATGAGGTCTTAATTTTTGCGGGACAAATTTTTCTTCATGATGCCACCATTAATTATCCTATATAATTTACTGGGAAGCAGGAAAAACATTCAGAATGGGGTGGATTTGAAGAAAAAATGCATTTCTGCGACTTTCTTACAGGATTTGGTTTTATGGCGTTCACTGTGCAGCCAAAATGACATGTCCCCTATATTCTGTGTTTCGGTACGGTTCCAGGGATACCAAATTTATATGGTTTTATTTACATTTTGACCCCTTAAAAAAAATCCAAAACTGTTATTTTTTTTTTTTTCTAAAAGTCGCCATATTCCGACGGCTGTAACTTTTTTATACGTAAGTGTACGGGGATGCATAGGGCGTCTTTTTTTGCGGGGCCGGGTGTACTTTTTAGTTCTACCATTTTCAGGAAATGTTATTGCTTTGATCACTTTTTATTCAAATTTTTATCAGAATGAAAACCGTGAAAAAACAGCGGTTTGGCACTTTTGACTATTTTTCCCGCTACGGCGTTTACCGAACAGGAAAAATATTTTTATAAATTTGTAGAGCGGGCGATTTCGGACGTGGGGATACCTAACATTTATATGTTTCACAGTTTTTAACTACTTTTATATGTGTTCTAGGGAAAGGGGGGTGATTTGAACTTTTAATACTTTTTATATTTTTTTATATTTTTTTTACTTTTTTTTAATTTTTTGCATTTATTAGACCCTCTAGGGGTATTGAACTCCAGGGGGTCTGATCACTAATGCAATGCATTACAATGCTAAGTAATGCATTGCAAAAAATCATCCTTTCTTTTGCAGGCTGCATAGACCAGCCTGCAAAAGAGAGAATTTGCAGACAAGCCTGGGAGCCTTGTAAAGGCTCCCGGCTGTCATGGCAACGTGACGTCGGCCCTGGAGCATGCTCCAGGAGCCGGCGATCCCGGGCAAAATGGCGGCGCCCATGCGCCGCCGCGAAAATGGCGCCTCCGGCGCCTTTGACCGCGGCGCCGGAGGGGTTAATGCCTCCGATCGGTCCGGGGACCGATCGGAGGCATTAGAGCTGGTTGTCTACTGCTTAAAGCAGTAGACACCCGGCGGCTATGGCTATAGTTACCATGGCCATAGTTACAGACCCGACATGTGCCGTACTATTACGGCGCATGTCGGGAAGGGGTTAAATATGGCACCTGCTTAGAAGTAGAACAGATGTCATAATTACTGGGTCTCCACTATTTTATACACAGCAGACATCTGGCTGAAGTCTCTTTTACTGCAGGGATTAGCTGTTTATAGGGCCCCCAATTCCACCAACCACACAAGTGCCATCCATTCTATTACAATCTGTGGTCCAAGAAATCTAATGATTGTTGGTTTAAGCCACCTTAGGGGGCTAAAAACAAACATTTTTAGGCTGAAGCCCCGCATGACACAAACACCTCAGTTTTGACCACAGCATTTTACAGTTTCCACCATGGTTTTTCCCATGGTGCCTTTTGACCACAATCTGCTATATGGGGCCTTAGCCTTAAAAAGTTTTTAAAAATATTTAAAAACATATGTAAAAACTCTAATCAGCCTTGTTTCTCTAAAAAGGTTATACAAATAGTTAGATAAACATAAACATATTAAGTGTCCCTGAATCTGGAAATACCTGAACTGTAAAAATCTAAAAATATCAAATAGAAGTTTTTTTTACCATTTCACTTCCCAAATAAAATTGAATAAAAAGTGATCAAAATGTAAGACATTACTCAAAATGGTAGAAATAAAAAGTGCATTATATGCCACAAAAAAAAGACACCTTACAAAGGTCTATAAAGCGAAAAATAGAAAAGTTATAGGTGTCAGAATATGGTGACAAAGGCTAAGGCTCCATGTTGCAGAAATGCAGCTTCTTTTGTTGCAGATTTTGCTGCGGTTTTTTGAGCCAAAGCCAGGAGTGAATTGATAAGAAGGGAGAAATCTAAGGACTTCCTATATATTTCCCATCCTTTTTGTAGCCATTCTTGGCTTTGGCTCAAAAAACCACAGAAAAATCTGCAACAAAAAAAGCTGTGTTTCTGCAAAATGGGGCCTCAGCCTTAAAAAATATTTTGCATTTTTAAAAGTTTATGTAAAGGTATTAAAACACAACAAAAAACTATATACATTTGGAAGTGCTGTGATTATCATAAGAACATGTCACTTTAACCGGTTAAGGACCAGGCCTAGAAGTACATTAAGGACCGGGCCTCTTTTTTCAAAACTGACATGTGTCACTTTAAATGGCAATAACTTTGAGACGCTTTAACTTACACAAGTGATTTTGAGATTGTTTTTTCGTAACACATTATACTTCATGTTAGTGGTAAACACTAATCAATATTTTTGTATTTATTTATAAAAAAACTAGCAAATTTGATGGAAATTTGGAAAAAATTGCAATTTTCAAAATGTGAAATTCTCTGCTTTTCAGGCAGATAGTCATACCATTCAAATACATGAATAAATATTATCTCCCATATCTCTGCTTTTTATTGGCATCATCTTTTGATTGTCTTTTAATTCATTTTGGATGTTACAAGGCTTACAAGTGTAACAGCGATTTTTCAGATTTACAAGAAAATTCCTCAAACTAATTTTTTAGGGAACACTTCAGTTCTGAAAGGAATTATAAAGGCCTATATAATAGAAACCCCCATAAATCACCCCATTTTCAAAACTGCACCCCTCAAATTATTCAAAACAGCATTTGGGATGTTTGTTAACCCTTTAAGCATTTCATAAGAATAAAAATAATATGGAGGTCAAATTTAGACATTTCATTTTTTTTCACTAATACATTCATTTAGACCTAAAATTATCACATTCACAAAGGGTTAAAGGAGAAAATGCATCTCACATTTTGTTATGCAATTTCTCCCATGCACAGAAATACCCCACATGTGGGTGTAAACTGATTTTTGGGCACACGGCAGTGCACGAAAGGGAAGGAGCGACACTGGGTGTTTGAACAGCATATTTTGCTGGAATAATTTTCAGGCACCATGTCGCATTTGCAGAGCCCTTAGCGTACCAAAACAATGGAAACCACCCAAAAGTGACCCCATTTTAGAATCTACACCCCTCACAGAATTCATCAAGGGGTATAGTGAGTATTTAGACCCTACAGTTGTTTCACAGATTTTACTAACATTGGGATGTGTAAAAGAAAAATTACTAAAATGTCACTTTATCCCCAAAGTTTTCATTTTCACAAGGGGTTAAAGGAGTAAAAGCCCCCCAAAGTTTGTTAAACAATTTATCCTGAATACGGCAATACCCCATATGTGGCCATAATCTGCTGTATGGGTACATGGCGGGGCTCAGAATGGAAGGAGCGCTATTTGGCTTTTGGATGGCAGATTTTGCTGGAATAATTTTAGGTGCCATGTCGCATTAGCAGAGCCCCTAGAGTACCAATACAGTGGAAACCCCCTAAAAGTGACCCCATTTTGGAAACTACACCCCCCACAGAACATATCAAAGGGTAGAGTGAGCATTTTGACCCTACAGCTGTTTCACAGATTTTATTAACATTGGGACATGAAAATGAAAATTTACTTTTTTTCCAACAAACTGTCAATTTAGCCCCAAATTTTTCATTTTCACAAGAGGATAAAGGAGAAAAAGCTCACTACAGTTCGTTACACAATTTCTCCTGAACACAGAAATGCCCCATATGTGGCCATAATCTACTGTATGGGAACATGGCGGGGCTCAGAATGGAAAGAGCGCTGTTCGGCTTTTGAAGGGCAGATTTTGCTGGAATATTTTTCAGGTGCCATGTCGCATTTGCAGAGCCCCTAGTGTACCAATAAAGTGGAAACCCCCTAAAAGTGACCCCATTTTGGAAACTACACCCCTCATAGAATTTATCTTGGGGTTTGGTGAGCATTTTGACCTCACAGCTGATTCACAGATTTTATTAACAATGGGACGTAAAAATGAAAAATTACTTTTTTTTCCAATTAATCGTCCATTTAGCGCCATATTTTTAATTTTGCAAGTAGCTGAAGAATTAAAAAAAAAAAACAGAGTTTGTTACACAATTTCTTCTTAACACGGCAATACCCCATATGTGGCCATAATTTGCTGTATGGGTACATGGTGGGGCTCAGAATGGAAAGAGCGCTATTTGGCTTTTAGAAAGCAGATGTGGCTGGAATAGTTCTCAGGTGCCATGTCGCATTAGCTGAGCCCCTAAAGTATCAATACAATGGAAACCCCCCATTGTGACCCCATTTTAGAAACTACACAGGTGACAGTAAACTGGAATTCACCAAGAAGTGACCCAATTTTGTAGGGACAATTTTAGGGCCTCTGCAAATGTGACGTGGTGTCCAAAAACAAAGAATCTAAATCTGCACTCCAAAAGCACATATTGCTCCTTCACATCTCCGTCCTGCTGGGTACCCAAATAGCGGTGTATACCCACATGTATGACACTGGTGTACCCCGGATAACGTACTTAATGCCATATGTGGGTATAAATGGCTGTTTGGGCACAGCCGGGCACAGAAGGGAAGGAGCGCTTTTGGTTTTTGGAGCATAGTTTGGTTTTTGGACGTCATGCCACTTTTGCAAAGCCCCTGAATTGCCAATAAAGTGGAATCTGCAGACATGTCACCCCATTTTGGACACTACCCCACTCATGGGATTTATCAAGTGGTGTAGCGGGCACTTTTAACCCGAGTGTTGCATTTATTTAGTTTCCAGAAATGAAATCACAGCTGATAATGAGAAGTTAAAAATGAAAATTTTCCAGAGATTCGCCATTTTAGTGCCCGATATGTTGTGCCCAAATTATGTCAGCAGAGACACTCCAAAAACTGGTAAGCGGGTATCCTGGGCACAACAGCTTTTAGAGCGTTCATCTCTGATACAAGATGGGCACAACATGTTACGCACTGAAATGACGGATTCCTGGAAAAATTGTCATTTTTCACCTCTCACAATCAGCTTCGTATTCATTTATGGATAATAAGTTATAGCAACACTTGAGGGTTAACAATGCTCTCTCTACCCCTGGATAAATCCTTCAGGGGTGTAGTTTCCAAAATAAGGTCTCATATCAGGGGATTCCACTTTACTAGCGTTTCAGCTCTGCAAAAGTGTCATGGCATCCAAAAACCAAACCGTCTGTGCTCCAAAAACCCAATAACCCTTCTTCCCTTTTGCGTCCAGCTGTGCCCTAATATCAGTTTATACCCACATATGACATTACGTCCGTTATCCTGGGTACACCAGTGTCATACATGTGTCATACATGTGGCATAAACTGCAGTTTGGGCGCACAGCAGGGCGCAGAAGCGAAGGAGCGCTATGCGGCTTTTGGAGCACAGATTTGGATGTTTGGTATCTGGACGCCATGTCATGTTTGTAGAGCTTGTAAGGTACCAGGAAAGCGGATTCCCCAAAGGAGTGACCCCATTTTGAAAACTGCACCCCTCAAAGAATTTATCAGGGGGTGTAGTGAGTATTAGTATTGCAGGCGTGACTGCACAGCGGATGGCGAAGAGGGAATATATAAGCTGTGCGGAGAACATTGCAAACACCAAATTCCCTACTATGTCCCAGTAGCTCCTATGTTTGGGGGAGTCACTCTGGGGGTCACTTTGGGGGTCACTTCTGGTGTCTTTTCCCTCATAAGCTGTAAATCTGGGGTGTCCCCTGATATTCGCTTGCACAGCTTATATATTCCCTACCTGCCGCAGCCAGTTGTGTTCTAATAATTTGGCGATTTTTGGGGGGTTTTGCCTTGACATTGCTAGATGCTATAATTTCTTTATTTTTCTGGTGACGCGGCCATATAAGGGCTTGTTGTTTGCGGGATGAAATGCATTTTGTAATGACACCATTTTTGGGTGTCTACATCTTATTGAATACATTTTATTAACTCTTTCTTGCTGGATTAAAAAAAAAAAATCAATCCTGCATTGAGTTTTACATTTTAAATTTTTCACCATGCAGCGTACAGTATAAGTGACATGTGTCCTTTATTCTGCGGGTCAGTACGGTTACGGCGATACCTCATTTATGTTATTTTTTTATGCAATACTAAGTCTGCTGAACAAAAACACATATGGGGACATAAATCAATGTTTTTTGCATCGCCATCTTCTGAGAGGCGTAACATTTTTATTTTTCGGTTGACAGTGTTGGTTGAGGGCTTATTTTTTGCGGGAAAATGTGCGCTTTTTATTGGCACTGTTGTGGGGTGAATATGACTTTTTGATCACTTTTTATAGCATATTTTGTAGGATGAGATGACAAAAAATCATTACTTGCGGCAAGTTTTTTCCGGTTTTTTTTTCCGACGTTCACCGTGTACATTAAATATTATTTCAGTTTTATTGTACAGGTTGTTACGGATGCAGCGATACCAAATATGCATTGCTTTTTTTAATTTTTAGTGCTTTTTTTATATAATTCATTTTGTATAGAAAAAAGGGATTTTTGGACTTTAGAACTTTATTACTTTTTTCATACACTTAATTTTTTTTTTTTAACTTTTTTTTTAACTTTTTCATCTGTCCCTTTAGGACACTTGAATCAGTTGATGCTTTGATGAAAGCATCAACTGATTCTGCACAATAGCAGACAGGACACGAGCAGGACATGAGCCTGCTCGTGTCCTGTAAGCTGCAGAGGAAGTGAGCTGCATCGCTCACTTCCTCCACCGCCTGGCAGGATCACCAGGTATGTGGGGGCTCCGGTAGTCTGGGGTCACTGGCCAGACCCCAGTCTACCTTTTACTGACATCGGCACCCCACGATCTCGCCGCGGGGGGTGCCGATCCCTTTCAATTGTCGGCGGATCCCTTTCGATCGCGCCGTGATGTTTGACGGCGCGATCGAAAGGGTTAACACGTCCAGTCGGACTCAGTTCCGACTGGACGTTATGGAGGAAGGGGTTAGGTGTTAGTAACCCCCGCACCCCTCCCCCCGCCAGAAAGGTACCTAAAGGCCGGACGTATTTCGGCAATAGTCCGGTCTTTAGGTACCAGCACATAAGGCCGTAAATTTACGTACGGCGGTCCTCATGTGGTTAAAAAAACAAGCGCTCATACATCTCTGAATGGAAAACAGTTGTTGAAATGTGAGAATAAAAAAAAATAGAAAAATGTCTGCGGCATTGTCAGAAAACTGATTAATTAGTTAATATCTATGTAAATGTAGATTAATTCTGTAATAACCTATTATTAACAAGGCTATATTAGTATTGGCAAATAAGAGTTTATCCAATATTTTTATTATTTAATAATGCTGCTGAGGCACCCATAAACAAAAAAAAAAACCTTTACTTACCTCTCCTAGGGCCTCAGCTCATCCCTGTTCGTCAGTATATAGGTTCCCTTGCTGAAGTCACCATTGATGTCCTATTTGTGCTAGGGGACCACTGTAGCCAAAGAAAGGTTCAGCAGTGACCTCTTCACAAATGACAAATGTGCACTACTATCATTGAAGAAGGCAGAAAGCAGCATCAGCAAAGACACTGTGAGCAGATAACTATTACTATTGAGCCAATAGTCTGTCAGACAATAAAATTAGAAAAAAGTCATCCTAGTGTCTTTTTTGAGCATCAATAATGTTCTGCAGGTCAGATGGATTACCAGCGGTTCCCCAGAATGTCAAGCTGGTCATATCGCCCAATCAATAAGAAGTGTGGCAATGAAACAGAATTGGGAAACCACGCTCAGATTTCCTGCTAGGCATTAATATGGCTGCTGACATCTTCTTTAATACCCCTGGATTATGGAAGGATGTCTATGCAGGTTTCATACAGTTAAGAGGAGGCAGCATGACTGATGGGCACATGCTGAAAAATAGAAGCTTGCTCCATAACTATTCAGCTAGTATATTCGTAGCCATTTCCATGTAAGCTCTCAGGTTCATGACCCTTTAGCATTGCACATAAATTGTATGATTGCTATTGTAAGAAACACTTCCAAAGCTGATCTGAAGGACAAAAATTGTGTGTTATTTACTTTGTTACCTGCCATGAGATTTTCAAATGGCATGTTATATTAAAAATCCAGAATATGATTACTATGGCAACTGGTTTAATGTTTAATGTGGTAAGTCTCTCATCTTTATTCATTTCAAAGGCCACATTACAATCAGGTGACCTTTAAACCTGCCGCGGTTTTCTTACAGTTTACATTAAAACACATGCATGCTATATGCAATACTTGTCTCGGAGTCTGCTTGTGTCAGTCATGTAGGTAGTGGAAATTATATGTTCCAATAACAATAGGCTACGGTGTAATTTCTTTAAGGAACTAGAACTTAGGGTATGTTCACACGGCAGAATTTGCATTCTGCATGTGAACATTACATGTGGCTAGCAACGATGGGATGCCGGTGCAGTGCAAATGAATGGGCCTAATCCGGAGGGAGCCTCGTGCCGCGGATGCCACGGCTGATTCAGCCGCAGAATCTGCAGCAAGAAGGGTCATCTCGCTTCTTTTTTCCGCTACTAGCTAGTGGAAAAAAGAAGCGAGCGGCTCCCATTGAAGTCAATGGCAGCCGGTTTTGGCAGAGGATTTTGAGGTGGATTCTGCATCATATTCCGCTGCCATAAAACTCCATGTGAACTGACCCTTTGGTTGGTGACTGAAACCTTGGGTGGGAAGGTCATTCCCTTACTCCATCCAGGGTTTATGCCTGCCTAAATGAAAAGAGACATTACTCAGGGCAGTGTGCTTAGTTGTTGTTTGCAGGAACTAGACTGAGCTCTAGACTGAACCAGCTCTGAAATTCTGCCGTCTTCTGATGTACCCTTATCATACACACTGGAGAGATTAAAGCTATATTCACATGTGTCAAATTTAAAGGTATTATGCCTCAAAGAATATTTATTTATTATAATATGGATAGATGATAAATAGCTGTGGGATCAGTAGGACTCTGACCGCTGTAACGCCACCAATCCTGAGAACAGGAGTGTTTTACTTACATGGTGAATTCAGCCAGGCTGCAGCCACAAGATGAATGTTGGGGTGCCCTTCCCTGGATATAGCATGTGGGAGCACAGATGTCTTGTACAGCAAGGAGCATGTCTACATTCAGCTTGTGGCTGTGGTTTGGCTGAATTCACAAGGAGGTAAAACACCTCCATTCTCAGGATCAGCTATTTATCTTCTGACCTATGAATATTCTTAATGGTAAAACCCCAATTAAAGAAGCATTGTTGGAAACACATTATAATCATACGGTTAAACTGTATCTAAGACTATTTAAAATTGCAGTAGCAGAATAACCAATACTGTCCAAATATTATACAACTTGGGATACAGCCATACTACTGAAAAATATAACTTACATCCCTAATGTTACTATTTGACTGTCATATCAATTGGCACTGGTTCTTGTTGCAAGAACTGTCGAAATAACAATGATACATATTGAAAAGCCATAGTTATCCTTTATTCCATTATATTAAACGTAATACATATGTTATTAATACGTAATTACACCTTTTTTGGTATATATTATGCACAATTGTCAGTTGTCATACATAGTGATGAAAAGGAAAATAAATCAGCAATCCTATTAGAAAATAGCACAACATAAGAAGTATCTCTTTATATATAGAGCCAAAACTTTTATTTAAGATATCTGATATTTATCTATCTATGTTATCTTTTATGATAAGAAAGCACCTTTGGTTGACAGTCAAAGCTTGACATGTGGAATAGAAGAGCACTTCATCAATTTGTAGGTAAAATACACAAAACTACAGTCCTTCAAACTAATGCAGAGTTGAATGCAAATTTAAGGGCACCCATGTCAGTAGAAAGTGGCAGGTGTGCACTGCAAAAAAAGATGATATCCATGGCAGTGCTGCAATAAGCAAACAGATGTTGTGCCTGTCTTTGCATACTGAGATGTGATCATAGAGAAGACCTCAACACATCCATTACCTCACCTAACACACCCATGCCAGACATGCACCAACAATCATTCACCTTTCCAGCTCTATCAGGTCTGACATATCATGCTCCTAAAACAAATAAATAGATTTTTACAAGACAAGTAATAAACTTTATCAAGTGTGTTACAAGAGCTACATGGCTGTGATAAAAAGGACACATTACCAGTGATGGAAAATGTGTCACAAAGAGTTCAGCTTGACTATATAAAATAGGGGTGTTTGTGTTATTTTGGCCATCACTCGTGGACTAACTGACTATCCATACCTGATCTACTGAAGTGGTTGGTATTCTTCAACTCCCGCATGTCACCTCCTGCCAAACTCTGCGGTGATTGATACCTAACACTGGTCTCCTTTAATTGAATGAGATATTGGTCTACTTCAATTAAAGGGTTAACACATCCTAAGAAAAACTATAAATTATTTACATCATACAAGAACTAATTGAATAGCTTGAGAAAACATAATGGCTCAGTAAGTAGCAGTCCCTCAGTTTTTGCTTTGAAGATATAAAACAACAAGATTTGTTGTCATTAAGTAAAAAGTTGCATGAAAGGCAAAACATCTTAATCAGCCTTGTTGTAATTGTTCTCAAAATTGGCATATGACTAACTGATCCCTTTTTGTTTCCTTAAAAGACAATAGCCACATTCAGTTCTCCTTTCTACAAAAATGTTATAAGCTTCACCAAAAAAAGCATAGTGTTTACAGAAATACAGAAAGATGAAAAAGAAGATAACATAGAAACATGCAAGACGGTGGCAAAGCAAGAAATTACAGCCCCTATGTACTTACAATTCTTACAGTCATGTATATCTACTGTATATATCTATATATATTATACCCTTAGCCCTTGTCTCAGAGTCCCAAAGCTCCCCACAAGCTTATCCTACTAATATTTGTTTGTGTGTTTGTGTCTTTGGATGTTTGTTACTCAATCACGCAAAAACGGCTGAACGGATTTGAATTAAATTTGGCATATAGATAGTTTGTAACCTCGATTAACACATAGGCTACTTTTTTATCCCAGTAAATGACATGGCTTCACGACTGTCATGAATTTATTTTCACATACTATATTGCACTGGTCTTGCAGCGCCTTATCTCAGCTTCTGATAAAGCCAGGGCTGTTATCTTTCTGCGTAAATACACGCTAATCCTCAGTGGATTGTTTACACGCATTTTCATATTATCCGATCTGCTCCAGGCAATGCTGACAAACTGACATGGTCAAACACCTTTAAGCCAAATTGCCAGTTTGCCAATTTTAAACATACCTGGAAATAGAAAATGAATTTGTCATAAACAACGAGGGTAATGAAGGTAGCCAGAAGTCACAGAGTTCTCCTCAAGCGGAGCTGAGGGGGAACATCGACGCCAACAACACACTCATTATATGGCGTCCCAGTGAGCTGCTGAGATACCGGAGCAATCACGGGCACAGCACAAGGAACAAGTTCAGCGGCATGCCAGCTTGACAGTTGTTGAAACGCCGAAGCAGGTGGATCATCAACACCAACAACACGCTCATTATATGGCATCCCAGCGAGCTGCTGAGATGCCGGAACAATCACAGGCATGGTGTGAGGAACAATTTCAGCAGCAGGACAGCTTGAGAGCTGCCGAAATGCCAGAGCAGGCAAACCATCGACGGCAGCAATTTGCTCAATATAGGTGGATCATCGACGCCAACAACACGCAGACGAAGTCGCGGGCAGAGGCTAATAAGGTATATTGGATATTTAATCAACATCTTATCCCAAAAAATTCTAGCTCCATAGTCTAAAATATTCCTCCTTTTAAGAGAGGGATCCAGGCCCCTCTTGAACTTATATAGGTACCAGCCATCACCACATGTGATAATGAGTTCCATGAATATGGTAACATATTTCTTCTTCTAGACCTAGAGTCACAGTTAAAGGCCTCGATATAAAGAAAGATATCTGTACCAACCATTCATATATTTGTTCTTAGTTAAGCAGCATTCACACTTGCGCCTTGATCTGTCCGCCGTGATTCTGCCTAAATCCTTGGAAAAACTGCATAGGGAAGACTTGCCGAACATGCAAAATAAAATGCAAAATAAAAAACATTTCACGGCAGAGAGGCTATATACGGGCACCAGTGGTTTGCTTTAAGAACCCCTTGAAAAGAATGAGTTTTAAACTGACCACTGGCAAGCCATCCCTATGCAGTTTCTCTTTGGATTAAGACGGAAACACGGCGGGCGGACAGGGGCACAAGTGTGAACACTCCCTCATCTGTCTTTATACTCTAATCCACCCCTCCCCTTATTTATCTAATAATGATAAATATTTGATGATACTTTACTTTTTAGAAAAGCAGCTTAAGGCCTCATACACACAACCACGGCCACAGCGACAGCTGTGCAAAATCAGTGTGCTAGCTGTAAAGAACATTCATTTTTATGACCCTATACACAGAACCTTTTATGTTCACGGTCCAGTGTATGGGGCAATGAGCAGTGAGAAAAACTCAGGACAGGTCCTATTCTTGTCCATCTTGTTGACTGTGCTCATTGGTTCCAATGAATGGGCCCACAGAAGCATGGCCGATACACTGTGTGCTGACCATGCCGTTCAATCGTGGTTGGTGAAACACACATGGTCATGTGCATGTTCCCTAACTTGTGATACACACATCGGGAAATGTCCATAGAGAAGGTAATGGAGGACACACACATTTTGTAAGAATTACTAACACATTTTAACACTTACTGTAGTGTAACTTGAGAGGTAAGTGTATGCTACTTTCTCTTTATGCTTGGGGGGGGAGGTATAATAATATTTTGCCCTGAGTGAATACACACCTAGCAGGATGAAACTGTATAAAACAAAATCTTAAATTTTGTAGTAGCTCTGTCTAAAAAAAAGGCAAACATGATCTTTTCATTGGTTAAAAATCCTAAGTATTTTTATTTACCTTTAATAAATTTTAGAGCACTTATAATAAAAAAAAAAATTTAGACGCTACAGCATAATAAAGTCATATAAATACAATTTACAATATGCTAAAATAGTGCCCTTACCAGCAACGTTGCGAAACAATAAAAACATAATAACCTATATAACAATACATATTACTTTATTTTATTTCTGTTAGGTTTATTATATTTATCTTTCAATTTGTGCTTGTAATAGAAATATAGACATTATAAACCTCTATGGAAATTCTAAAAGTATTGCACTGCAGCAGTTTCCAATCTGAAGAACAACAACATTATAATTGATGCACCGCACTCATCTAGGAATCAGCGTAGCCATGCATGAAATGTGTAGCAAGAAGTTTATGTTTTAGTATTGAGACAATGTATTATAAAAAAGCTTTACTTCCCTGGACTTCAGAAGAATAGCATTGATTGACAAAAATAATGAAACAAATATCTAATTACCAATTCAATTTTGTTTATTTGAATAGCTAGAATGAAAAGGTTTTAAATCAAATTGTGAATTCATTCCCTGTGGCAACTTGCTTTGCATTTTAAATACCTATTCTAGTTCATTTCCTAATAGAAATGTAAGGAAGTTACAGCTCTTAAACTACTGATTAAGTTACTAAATGGCAATTATTTTAAAGTTCAAAAGTACAATATTGCTCACATCTAATATTTTCAGATATTTTTTAAACCTAAGAAAAATACGGCCTGATACCGTAATCCCTTCACAAAATGCACAGTTCATGTACCGTGCAGACAGGAAGGAGGTCCTATATTCTGCCATATTTGTATGGCACAAGAGGATTCCAGCTTAGGGAATTAAGCTGTACCATTAAAAGCTGACAAATCCTGCTGATATATTGAATAGGGGTGTTTACCCCTTAGGGTTAGTTCACACAGAGGAATTTGGTGTGGATTTGGATTCCCCCGAATCCGGAGCAGATTCCTCATGAATCTGCGTCCCATTGGTTTCCATGGGAGGCAGTGATCGCAGCGGAAAAAAGAAGCATCCTGCTTGATTTTGCTCGGCTCGGGACTCCCCACTGATTAGGCCTATTCCGGGCCTAATCAGGAGCGGGATTCCGTGTCGGAATGCTAATGTGCTGCATCGGCATCCTGTCGCAGCTAGACACGCGAAAAAAAGCCAGCGGCGGAAAATGAAGAGGAATTTCTTCATTTTCCACCGTGTGAACTGTCCCTTTGATGCCACGATCAAAGTTTCTTTCTTTTCTTTTTTTGGGGGGCTATTATACTATTTCCCCATGCCACAATCAGGGGTGGCTTCAAGAGGCAATGTATATAACAATGTATATATCTGTAACAACTTGTACTATATAACTAACACTATATAACATTATTTATCCCACTTAGTAGACACCATGAAAAAGATTTTTTTTCTAAAAAGTATACTATATTTCGATTACCTCATTTTGAAAAAAAATGGAATAAAAGTGATCAGAAAGACACAAGTACCAAAGAATGGTTCCAATGAAAAGTACAGCTTGCCCTACAAAAAAAAATAAAAAAAATGTTTAACTAGTTCTGATGATGTTTTGGCGATCAAAAACAAATAATTTTTCAAAATTTTTATAAAGATTCAAAATGTAGAATTAAGCAAATAACTAATATATTTTAATCAATAAGTTATAGGCACTGCAAAAAAAAAAAAAAATCAAGCCCTTATAGAGCTACATGAACTAACAATGAAAAAAGTTATAACTTATAAAATGTAGGAATGACGAAATGAAAAAAAAATAAAAATCATTTGACATCCTTAAAGTGGTATTCCCATCTCAAGGATCCTATCTATACTGCTAGCTTATGTAAATTCAAGAGTTTTCCTATATACATTGCTTTAGAAATGCTTCTTTGTTTGCCTGCCATGTGAAATTATTCCTCCCATTGTTTACACATTGTCTTCTTATCTCTGGTCCATATCTGATAATAGGTCACAGCTCTCTGGGGGGATGGAGTTCTTCCACTTCTCTTCAGTCAGGACAATCAGTTCAGTTAATTGTAGTTTGCTGATAAAGGCTTGTGCAGTGTCATATATCTATCAATGTAGACACAAAAGAAATAAATAGAAAATAACAACCACACTTCAAAAAATTATAATAAAACTAATAACCTTTATTAGTATCCAAAACTAAAAACAAAGGGATACATATAACAACCAATAAATAACAAGACATGAGAGGAGAAAAAGGACAATTGAAATGGATTAACGTTGACTCAACCTCTGTCCTGTGTCCTTGTGTCTACCACATTGAGCATGGAGAAAAGAAAGAAGACCAAAGAACTGTCTGAGGACTTGAGAAGCAAAATTGTGAGGAAGCATGAGCAATCTCAAGGCTACAAGTCCATCTCCAAAGACCTGAATGTTCCTGTGTCTACCGTGCGCAGTGTCATCAAGAAGTTTAAAGCCCATGACACTGTGGCTAACCTCCCTAGATGTGGACGGAAAAGAAAAATTGACGAGAGATTTCAACGCAAGATTGTGCGGATGGTGCGGATAAAGAACCTCGACTAACATCCAAACAAGTTCAAGCTGCCCTGCAGTCCGAGGGTACAACAGTGTCAACCCATAATATCCGTCGGTGTCTGAATGAAAAGGGACTGTATGGTAGGATACCCAGGAAGACCCCTCTTCTTACCCAGAGACATAAAAAAGCCAGGCTGGAGTTTGCCAAAACTTACCTGAGAAAGCCAAAAACTTTTGGAAGAATGTTCTCTGGTCAGATGAGACAAAAGTAGAGCTTTTTGGGAAAAGGCATCAACATAGAGTTTACAGGGAAAAAAAGAGGCCTTCAAGGAACAGAACACGGTCCCTACAATCAAACATGGCGGAGGTTCCCTGTTGTTTTGGGGTTGCTTTGCTGCTTCTGGCACTGGACTGCTTGACCGTGTGCATGGCATTATGAAGTCTGAAGACTACCAACAAATTTTGCAGCATAATGTAGGGCCCAGTGTGAGAAAGCTGGGTCTCCCTCAGAGGTCATGGGTCTTCCAGCAGGACAATGAATGAGAAAGCACTGGAGACTTCTAAAGTGGCCAGCAATGAGTCCAGACCTGAATCCCATAGAACACCTGTGGAGAGATCTCAAAATGGCAGTTTGGAGAAGGCACCCTTCACATCTCAGGGACCTGGAGCAGTTTGCCAAAGAAGAATGGTCTAAAATTCCAGCAGAGCATTGTAAGAAACTCATTGATGGTTACCGGAAGCGGTATTGTTCACAGTTATTTTGTCTAAAGGTTGTGCTACCAAGTATTAGGCTGAGGGGGCCAATACTTTTGTCTGGCCCATTTTTGGAGTTTTGTGTAAAATGATCAATGATTTTACTTTTTTTCATTCTCTTTTGTGTTTTTTCATTGCAAGCAAAATAAATGAAGATATTTATACCAAAGAGTTTGTGCTTGCAATCATTTTCTGGAAGAGAATGAGTATTATCTGACAGAATTGCAGGGGTGCCAATACTTTTGGCCAACACTGTATGGGGCTCACAATCTACATTAAACAAAAAAAAAAAAAAGAAGAGACAGCATGCAAACTGCTGAAGGAGCATTAGAAAGGAGTTAAAACAAATCTGTCATTTTGAAAATGCAGTGCACTCTGCAGGCAGCATATTAGAGAGGAATATAATCTGAGCCAAGCTGATTGATAGTTTGGTAGAAAAGTTCCAGGTCAACTTGTCATTTAAATTCCATGAAGATGTTTTCTTTGGCTGGTTTAAAACCTGGACACCAGCAAGGCAACAGTGATAACCTCCGAGCCAACAGCCTATCTCTCACACTGCTTCTTGCCCCACATCTTTAATTTATGTCTTTGCCTTACAATCTAAAATAAAGCTGGTTCCAAACTTGTACTATTTGCCTGCTTTAGTCAATTCAAGGGTTCAATCTTTCTGCTCCCCCACTAACGTTACTTATTTCTAAAATAGGTTTGTTCATTTCTTGTCAAATCCTCTAGTGGAGCTAGAAAACGTAATTAGGGTGCATTCACACTGAGTAAACGCTAGCTTATTCTGAACGTAAAACACGTTCAGAATAAGCGGCGTCTAAAGCAGCTCCATTCATTTCTATGGGAGCGGGGATACGAGCGCTCCCCATAGAAATGAATGGGCTGCTTCTTTCACTCCGTGCAGTCCCATTGAAGTGAATGGGGAGTGCCGGCGTATACGGCAAGCTCTGCTCATGCCGTGGCATACAAGCCGGCACTTCCCATTCACTTCAATGGGACTGCACGGAGTGAAAGAAGCAGCCCATTCATTTCTATGGGGAGCGCTCGTATCCCCGCTCCCATAGAAATGAATGGAGCTGCTTTAGACGCCGCTTATTCTGAACGTGTTTTACGTTCAGAATAAGCTAGCGTTTACTCAGTGT
The DNA here is from genome assembly GCF_031893055.1 of Leptodactylus fuscus. Lineage (NCBI taxonomy): Eukaryota > Metazoa > Chordata > Amphibia > Anura > Leptodactylidae > Leptodactylus > Leptodactylus fuscus. The sequence continues at coordinate 193,414,772 of NC_134266.1, read as the reverse complement.
GAATGCACCCTTAAAATGTGAAATAAAGTGTACAGAAAAATTAATAAACCCCCACATAAATAAAATAATAATAATAATAATACATTTTACAGTATTTAATGTTATTTATTTAATATTTTGAAAAAATAAAAAGAATTGGTATTGCTATATGCATAACAGCTGCACTATAAAAATTAATACCTTATTTCTGTTTTCTGTTGAAAAGGTGATCAAAAAGTTGCATGTCCTGCAGTAAACATACTCTCCTACACCTACATCAATTAAATAATAAAAATAGGTCTCTTCATGAGACTGCAGCAACCAAAAAAAACAACAATTTTGTAAAAAAAAAAAAAAGTATTTTTATTGTGCAAAAGTAGAAAAATATAAAAATATCTATGGACACTTGTTGTAGCTTTAACAACCCATAGAATAAATGCAATATACAGTATTATTTCTACAAATTTCTTTCAGTGGAAATAAATCCCAGAAAGCAATAGTGAAATTGCTGTTATTTTTCTTCCCTTTCCAAAAAACTAATAAAAGTTATGTAATACAATCCCAAAATGCTTTCTATAAAAACTGCAAATTGTCCTACAAAAATAAAAAAGTTGTGACCCCTTGGCTTATAACTTATTTCTTTCTGCAACCATACTAAGTAGACAGACCACCAGTATCTTGCAAGAGTTTATAGATTTAGTTAAGGTGATGTTCACAAGCAGGCTTTACATTCAGACTCTATAAACTCACCAATCTCTTTAATTTCTAGAGAACCTGTCTGCAAATCTATCAGTTTAGACAGTAATTCACTAACTCATAGTTGTCACTATCTGCATCCAATGGTTTCTGACCATTACTTTGTCTTATGTTGAAAAACAGGTTCTTGATCTTCCGCAATCCATCTCATCCTGTCAATAATTTCCTCCTTGTTTTCCTACTTCAAAGTCATTGTAATTCCCATGTATTTGCTTTATTTCACATGAAACACAGTCCAACTGCTTATCTAGCAAGAGTCATAACAGCCAGCTGTGTTTTAAGCGTAGGCCTCATGTTGCAAAAATGCCGCATTTTATAGTACAGTACATTTACACATTGCTGAAAAAAATCACAGTGGAAAATCTGTTTTCAAAAATGCTTGTATTTTTAAAAATAGCAGCATGTCAATTTTACCTGTGGAAAAGCTAGCATTGTCTGTATAGTTATAATAGGAGCAGAAAGTCCAAAGAGGTCTTTTATGTGAAAAATGCTGTGTTTTGCTTTGTGGAGCCTTAACCTTAAAGTGTTTTATACCAAAATATATGCTCATAACCTTTATTGGTGGGAAGCCATGTTTAAACTACAGAGAGAAGCCTTCTGACACACTCAAATTGCAGGGAGAATCCTTCTTAGGGTCTGTTCACACTGAAGAATTTTCTGCAGATTTGGGGCAGATTTCGACCCCGAATCTGGAGCAGATTCCTCGTGGAATCCACCTCCCATTCTTCTCAATGGGAGGCAGAGATCGCAGCAGGAAGCAGAAAAAAGAAGTGTCCTCAATTTCGCCTCAGATATTGTGGCTCAAGACTCCCTCCTGATTAGGCCCATTCATCCAGGCCTAATCAGTAGCAGAATCCCGCCGATATCCTGTCGCGGTTAGACGAAAAGGCTTGTGCCTGAAAATGAAGAGAGATTCCTCTTCATTTTCCGCCATGTGAACACACTCTAAGGGTCCATTCAGGCCAGAGCCCCACGGGCCAGAAACGCTGCGATTTGGCCATGGCGGAAATGCCGCGTTCTACAGTACTTGCAAAGTTGTGGTTTTGAAAATTGCAGCATGTCAATTATATCTACCGAAATGGTGGCGGCTTTCCCATATATATAATTGTAACAGAAAGTCCACACAGGAAAACTGTGAGCTTTCTGTTCAAATTGCTGCGGGAAGAATCGCAAAGCATTCACGCCGCGTTTGTTCCCACAGCACTTTAGCGCAGTGTTTCCGGCTCGTGGGGCCTTAGTCTCACACAGAGTTTTTTGGCGAGGATTTTGGCGCTGAATCTGTGTCAGAATCAACGTGGAAAAAAATGCCTTCCCTTGGAGTTCTATGGGTTCCTCTAGCTTTTTTTTCCCGCTTGTGGATTTCTTCCACTAGTGGAAAAGAAGCTTCCTTCAGGCGGATTCCACCTGCAAAAACCAATGTAGGCAATGGAATGCGGAAAATCCACGTCGTGGATTTGGGCACGGAATTAGCAAAAACTTCGTGGAAAAACCGCTAGTGGTTTTTTCAAGATTCATACACTATGCTTTTTTCCTCGCCAAAACACTCACTAAAATACTCTGTGTGAATGGACCCTAACATGTTCAAACTGCAGAGAAAAGCCTACTGATGAGTTCAAACTGACGAGAGAAGCCTTGTGATACACTCAAACTGCAGAGAGAAGCCTTCTAGCATTCTCAAAGTGCAGAAACAAGCCTTCTGAAACGGCCAAACTGTAGAGATTAGCCTTCTAACAAGCTTACACTGCAAAGAGAACCCTTCTGATGCGGTCAAACTTCAGAGAACTTTCAGACACGCTCAAACTGCAAAAAGAAGCCTCCTGACACGCTCAAGGCACAGAGAAGAGCCTTCTAACAAGCAGAAACTGCAGAGAGAAGCTTTCTGACACACTTGAACTACAGAGGAAACAGAATATTATTGCTCATCTCCAGGAAAATAGGATTAAAAAAAAAAAAAAAAAAAAAGTTTTTTTCCCTGGTGGTTAGTGGCAAATAAAGGCCAAAAATTGGTGTTCTACATGTGCTCATGACATATTATTATAAGGTTACAATTCAGGTATTCTGCATGTTATGAGCTGTTTTATCTTCTCTGATACGGTACAGGGACACAGTTTAAAAATATACATAATGGAGAAGCTCATGTTTATGAATCTTATGTTGCTTTCAGTACTCAGCTTTATATTTAATGTGTATAGCTAATGAATATGTAATCATAGCAGGCTGCATAAAATATGAGCATCCTGCTCTTACTCCTGAGTACAGAAATGCAAGCAGAGCCACTATAAATAAAGCATAACCAAACATCTGAACAACTTCTGTTGTTTTGGTTCCTTTCTGTGAAATCCTGCATTTCTTTATTCTTTCCCTTGTTGCTGTATTGAGAGCTGTTACTGCCTCTCTTTGCAGTAGAGGTCTATGGATGTAAAGCCACTTGTTTAATAAAAAGAAACTGAGACTGGGGCGCTTCAATTCAAACAGCTATCTGCAAAATTTCCATAGACATGATATATACAAAAAAATATCCAAATACAGTCACAATTTACATATTTAAATGCAGCTGCTTGAACCACAATACCTTTCAGTCCCAGCACTCTGATTTTTGAGTCATGATGCCAAAAGCAGGTTTGATGTAGCAAAGATATAACTGTATGAAGGGACCTCCTTCTAGAGTTTCTCTGCCTTATATTTGACCCTTTCACCTTGTGTAAGCGGTGTAGAGATTTTATCTCTCAATAAAGAAACAAAGTAGAGAGAAAAAGACATGCAGGATTTCACATAAAGGAGCCAAACTTTGTTGTATAATGGCAAAACTACTACCATAAAATCAAAAGTTTAGTTATTCTTTAACCTTTTAAGGGCACAGGGTAGTTTACACGTCATTCTTCTATCAGCATAGCTATATGAGGGTTTATTCTTTGTGCAAGTTGTACTTTCATTTGATACAAATTTTCAGCACATATAATGTCATGATTAGTTTTTCCTAATGTTTTGTGAGGTCTACATGAAAAAAATCGACAATTCAATCATAATTTTTGCTTATATTACATTTATTTTTAGTTTTTATTACATTTGCTCCTCACTTTGTCCAGTGGATCATTATAATAACAACAATACCATATTTGTATTGGTTTTATTATGTTTTTCTGCTTTTACTACATAAATTTTCAGGCAGGGGTGACCTTATTCTTAAGTGTATAATTTTTTTACTCTTTGGTTTCTGTTTGTTCTTCATTTATGGGTAAGGTGTAGTTCTTATTGGTACAAGTTTTTGGTATGTATGACTTTTTGATCACTTTTTATTGCTATTTTTGTGAGAGTTGAGGTGACCAAATACATTAATTTGCACAACTGTGAGGTATACCTTCTGAAACATAGATCTTGATTCATTTTTATTCAAATCCATAAAATTCAAAAATTTATACAAATATAAGCATTAAATAAAATATCATAACCACCCTATCCTTATCCAGGCACTTAAAGATTTAAGATCACTTAAAGCCAATATTTCCAAGTTAACAAATTGACTTCAATGGGTTCCTTTTTTTGCTAGCAGAAAAGGGAACCCATTGAAGTCAATGGGAAGCTTTTTTTCAGCGCTGAAATTCAGCACCAAATTCAGCGCCATTTTCCTCCATGTGAATGGACTAGTTTTTTGATCATTTAGAATGCTGCAATAATGGCTCTTGTACCAGCTGTTTAAGACCATATCAAAGTGGCTCCTTTAAGAGGAAAAATTCAATAACGTATTTTAGGAATTTAGTATTTTGTGCATCAAAGTTGTCCTTTGATGCACAATCAGGCATAGATCTTAAGCTGAATCTTTTATTGCAGCTCGATGTTTTATTTTAAGTTCTTTGCCAACTTAATTTACATGTTTTTTCCTTATATTAATTGAACTTCCCATTATGTGATGAAGTTGTTAAAGTGTGATTTAAATCTATTTCAATTAGACTTCTAAATATGCTAATTGATTCATGCATAGTAATATCTGAGATTAAGATAGAACTTAATTTCTAATCAGTTTAGTATATTTGATAACTGATTACTGTTATCCAAATACTGTATGATTCAAAGTCACCCTGAAGCAGGTAGAATGCAAATTATCCACTATAGTGGTAGTGATAATGTATGTTCTAGATAAACTGTTGTGTAGGCCACACATAAAGTTACTAGTCCTTATTGTAAGACACTGACCTGGATTGGTGACGGCTGAGTGCAAGTCCTGGAACGTGGGCGGAAACAGGTTGGGAAACTTTCCCTATAAGAACCCCTGACTGAACCTGCCTAACGTCAGAGTAACGTCCTTACAAGGGCGCCCCTCACAGGAACCTAAATAGATTCCCTATAATTACCCTACCAGTGGGCTGAGATGTCAAATGAGAAAGGGAATTACTAGTAGCGGCAGGTAACAGAGAACAATAGCAGTACAGAGTTCAAGCTAGACCAGAAGTAGGTATAGGTAAGAAGTAGAATACTGAAATAAACAGGAAAACTAAACACACAAGGAAAAGGAAGGGAAAACAAAGATTAAGTGTTAGTAGCAAGTGTACAAGTATCCAGAAACTGGCAATACCAAACTATATAGAACAGGCAAATGAAGATGGGCGAGTGGAGTTAAATAGGAACAGGGATACAACCCCACCCATCACAGATGGGAATGACTGGCCAGACAACCTGCCAGTCAAACTGACACTAAGGAGGCAACTTAACCCCTTAGTGTACTAAAAACAGCCAGAGGAGTCACTGACATGCCTCCGGGGCATGCGCCGCATAGCAGGAATACCACGGCGTCCCCAAATCCTGACAGTACCCCCCCTTGAGGAGGGACCTCCGGACCCTCACCCGGACTTCCTGGCTTGGTGGGATAAGAGTGATGAAATTCTCCCACCAATCTGGGAGTGTGCAGATCTCTGGCAGTAACCCAAACTCGCTCCTCTGGGCCATATCCTTTCCAATGTACAAGATATTGGAGAGAATTCTGCACTTTGCGAGAATCAATAATTCGCTCCACCTCAAACTCCAACTCTCCTTGAACGACCACTGGTTGAGGTGGAGAACGAGCAACTACAGCGGGAATATACTTCTTTAATAAGGCTTTATGAAAAACCGGATGAATACAGAGAGAACTAGGGAGTAACAACCTAAATGACACAGGATTGATTATTTCAGTGATGGGATATGGACCAATGAATCGTGGGGCAAACTTTGCTGATGGTACAGCATAATCAGGTCCGGGGCAGCGCTTTTTGTTGGCATATTTTACCTGTTTGAGTTGGGATTCCTTTAGAGTTTCTAAAGTCCCCGCCCAAATTGTGCGCAAAATATTAGCAATGTCTTTCACTGAAGAGAAGGTTGATTCGTTACCAGTTCCAGAGGAGTATCTGGGGTGAAAACCGTAATTACAGTAGAAGGCGGACAGACGTGTCGAAGCACTAACATGATTATTGAGGGCGAACTCTGCCATAGGCAAATAACCACTCCACTTTTCTTGACACTCTGAAACATAGCACCTAAGATATTGTTCTAGTGACTGATTAAGTCTCTCAGTCTGCCCATTAGTTTCTGGGTGAAAAGCTGAGGAAAAGGACAGTGAAATACCCAACTTGTGGCAGAATGCTTTCCAAAATTTCGACACGAACAGTACTCCTCTGTCTGACACTATGTTTGAGGGAATGCCATGAAGACGTAAGACATGTCGGATAAACAACCCTGCAAGACATTTTGCTGTGGGTAATTTCTTTAACGCTATAAGATGGCACATTTTAGTAAAACGATCCACCACCACCCAGATTACGGACTTTACCTTGGAGGGGGGAAGGTCAGTGACAAAATCCATTGATAAGTGGGACCAAGGTCTGCTGGGTAAAGGGAGTGGATGCAATAGTCCTGCTGGGAGCTGTCGGGGAACCTTTGCCCTAGCACAGGTTTCACAGGCTTGTACAAACCCCTTGACATCACGTTGCCAGGACGGCCACCAATAGGTGCGAGACAACAAATAACCAGTGCCGGCAATGCCCGGGTGACCAGCTAGTACCGAGGAGTGGACCTCTTCCAGGACTCTCAAACGAAGGTGACCCAGGACAAAGAGCTTACCGGGTGGCAAGGCATCAGGGGCGGACCCCTGTGCATCCGCAAGAGCAGACATCAAATCTGGAGTCAGGGTTGCGACAACTACCCCAGGAGAGAGGACATTTTCAGGTTCTTCATTTGGGATTCTACACATTCCAAAACTCCTGGACAAGGCATCGGCCTTAATATTTTTAGACCCTGGACGATAGGTAACTATAAAATTAAATCTGGTGAAGAACAGCGCCCACCGCGCCTGACAGGGATTCAACCTCTTAGCGTTATCTAAGTATAACAGGTTTTTATGGTCAGTTAACACTGTAATTCTATGTTTGGCACCCTCCAGAAAATGTCTCCATTCTTCGAAGGCCCATTTTATAGCCAGCAACTCCGTTACCTATATCATAATTGGTTTCCGCAGTGGAGAATTTTCTGGAGAAAAATGCGATAGGTTGAAGATTAGTGAATGGATCTACCGCCTGAGACAGGACAGCTCCAACCCCCGTCTCGGAGGCATCAACCTCCACCACAAAAGGACGAGTGGGGTCAGGGTGGACCAGGACTGGAGCAGTAGTAAAACATTTCTTTAAAGTCTCAAATGCTAATTCGGCCTTAGATGTCCAGGTGGTAGGATCAGCCCCCTTTTTAGTCAAGTCAGTAAGAGGTTTGGCAATAATAGAAAAAAATTTAATGAATTTTCGATAATAATTTGCGCAACCCAGAAAACGTTGGATCTCTTTCAAAGTTGTCGGTTTTACCCAGTCAATCACGGCAGATACTTTCTGTGGATCCATACCTATTGAACCGGGGGTGAGTATGTATCCCAGAAACCCTACCTCCTGGACTCCAAACTGACATTTGGAAAACTTGGCGCACAGTTGATTCTGGCGCAACCTTAAGAGGACCTCTCTTACATGCTGCTGATGGGACTCCCAATCTGGTGAGAATATGAGAATATCATCTAAATAAATGACTATCATTTACAAAGCGCTGGAAGACGGCTGGGGCATTACATAAGCCAAAGGGCATGACTAGATACTCAAAGTGGCCTTCAGGCGTATTGAAAGCGGTCTTCCACTCATCTCCCTCTTTAATCCGGATTAGGTTGTAAGCTCCACGGAGATCGATTTTAGAGAACCACCGGGCGCCCACCACCTGATTGAAAAGATCCGGTATCAGAGGAAGAGGATGCTGGTCCTTAATCGTTATTTTATTGAGCTCCCTATAATCAATACACGGGCGGAGACCTCCATCTTTCTTTTCAACAAAGAAAACACCCGCACCAACAGGGGAAACAGATGGCTGAATGTGTCCTTTCACCAAACTTTCCTTAACATATTGGCGCATAGACTCTCGCTCAGGGGCTGACAAGTTAAAAATGCGACCTTTAGGAAGCTTGGCTCCAGGAACGAGTTCTATGGCACAATCGTAAGGCCGATGTGGAGGTAAAATTTCCACAGCGGCCTCGTCAAAGAGGTCTTTGAAATCACAAATAAACTCAGGGAGCTCAGGGTCACAATTAACTGAACATAATGGAGACTGAACAGTATTTAAATGAGAAGCACATGAATCCCCCCATTTGACCAACTCAGTAGTTTCCCAATTAAATACAGGATTGTGGAGGCGGAGCCAAGGCAAGCCGAGAATAATATCAACAGTTAATTTCTCAATAACAAAAAATGAAATTTTTTCAGAATGCAGACACCCAACTTTTAACATGACCTCCGCAGTGCGAAATTTTATCCTTCCCTCAGTCAGGGAAGTAAAATCTGCACCAGAAACTGAAAAGGGGGCACACAATGGAGATCACTCAGGCGCTGGAGTTTTCCTGTGACGGTCTTGGTCTGGATGGGCAATCTCTTAAAAAATGTCCAGGTTTACCGCAATACAGGCACAAGGCGTTCTCCAAGCGATGCTTCCTTCTAGCAGCAGCTGTGGAGCCCAATATCATGGGTTCCTCTCTAGAGGTCTGAGAGGGAAATGGTGAAGGGGGCTGGGAAGGAATAGCGTTAGCGGAGACAGAAGAAGATTTAAAAGATAGGCCTGACCTAACCTGTAAGGTAGAACCTGCTTGCCTTTCTCTGCGTCTTTCCCTAAGTCTCCTGTCAATGGTCACGGCCAATGTCATAAAGTCGCCCAGGGACTCAGGAACGGGATGTCTTACCATGGCGTCTTTTATCATGTCAGATAATCCTTATCAGAAAAGGGTCTTAAGGGGTCCGTCAGACCATCTGGTCTGCGAGCACCACTGGCGGAATTCAGAGCAATATTCTTCAGCTTTGCGGCGACCTTGCTGAATAGACAATAAATGGGTTTCTGCCAAAGCTGCACGGTTGGGGTCATCATAAACCTGGCCAAGTGACAGAAAAAACTTGTCTAAAGAATTCCATTCAGCGGTCCCTGAAGGAAGGGCTAGAGCCCAATCCTGAGGAGCCCCTTGAAGGAGTGATACCACAATCGCCACTTTCTCTGCTTCAGAGGGGAAATAATTAAAACGAAAATAGAGGCGACATGATTCCTGGAAAGTCCGGAACCTGTCAGGTTTACCATCAAAGCGATCTGGTAGAAGCATTTTAGAACTAGGCCGGACACTGTGTACAGGGAAGACAGGTGGAGATACTGGTGGGCTCCCAGCGTCTGAAACAGAAGTTGTCAATGCGTCCAGACGTTGTGAGACTTGAGTTATTAACCCAGCCATTCCCTGCACATGATTTGACAGCTCATCCAGGCGATCAGTGACCGAGAGTTCTGTACTCATTCTGAACCGCCGGGAGTGCTGTCTGGGATAAGGGCCTGCTATAATGTAAGACACTGACCTGGATTGGTGACGGCTGAGTGCAAGTCCTGGAACGTGGGCGGAAACAGGTTGGGAAACTTTCCCTATAAGAACCCCTGACTGAACCTGCCTAGCGTCAGAGTAACGTCCTTACAAGGGCGCCCCTCACAGGAACCTAAATAGATTCCCTATAATTACCCTACCAGTGGGCTGAGATGTCAAATGAGAAAGGGAATTACTAGTAGCGGCAGGTAACAGAGAACAATAGCAGTACAGAGTTCAAGCTAGACCAGAAGTAGGTATAGGTAAGAAGTAGAATACTGAAATAAACAGGAAAACTAAACAGGCAAGAAACAGGAAGGGAAAACAAAGATTAAGTGTTTGTAGCAAGTGTACAAGTATCCAGAAACTGGCAATACCAAACTATATAGAACCTATAGCAGGCAAATGAAGATGGGCGAGTGGAGTTAAATAGGAACAGGGATACAACCCCACCAATCACAGATGGGAATGACTGGCCAGACAACCTGCCAGTCAAACTGACACTAAGGAGGCAACTTAACCCCTTAGTGTACTAAAAACAGCCAGAGGAGTCACTGACACGCCTCCGGGGCATGCGCCGCATAGCAGGAATACCACAGCGTCCCCGAATCCTGACACTTATTTTACAGTTGGTTTGAGGTTATAGCACTTGTGCCATGAACATGAATATAAGGTTTAATTAATCTATTAGTATAAATTAGATCTTCATCTTATCAGTCAGCAATGACATCATGAGTAGAGATGAGCGAACACTAAAATGTTCGAGGTTCGAAATTCGATTCGAACAGCCGCTCAATGTTCGTGTGTTCGAACGGGTTTCGAACCCCATTATAGTCTATGGGGAACAGATACTCGTTAAGGGGGAAACCCAAATCCGTGTCTGGAGGGTCACCAAGTCCACTATGACACCCCAGGAAATGATGCCAACACCTCTGGAATGACACTGGGACAGCAGGGGAAGCATGCCTGGGGGCATCTAACACACCAAAGACCCTCTATTACCCCAACATCACTGCCTAACAACTACACACTTTCCACATTCAAAAAAACCTCTATCAAAGTGGGAAAATACCTGGAAACCTTCTTTACTCCCCAAATGGATGGACACAAACCCCAATTTAAGCTCAACAAACAGTAACAACCACCCCTTTAAATCACGTTCCCCATGACAACCACAAATGGAATAGGCAATGGGAATTCCAAAAGCCCTCACCCTTAACTGTCATTTTGAGTGTGTGTGTGTGTGTGTGTGTGTGTGTGTGTGTGTGTGATGTGGTAAGACCTTCCAAAATTCACTTTTCTAGCCCTTAACATGAGCCCTTCCAAACAAAGTTACATGACCTTAAGCTGAGCTACCAGCAGAGATTGAGGCCCTTGGCATGAGTAGAGCCTTGCACCAGCAGTGTTTTTGGCACTTAGGGTGAGTTGAGCCTTGTACCAGCGTGTGTCCCTTAACATCAGGCGGGCCCTAAGTTCTGCGCTTTGCACAAAAGTTCCACATTAACTAGGCTGAATGGTACAAAGATTAGTAGGCCCGAGAACCAGGAACAGGTCTTGCAATGGCTGTCGGATAACGCTTAAAGCACATTGTCCACCAGCCAGTCAGCCTCTACCTCCTCTTACCCAACAGTCTTGTCCTCCTTCCACCCAAAATTCCCAATCTTCTCAGAACAATAACCCCAACTGTCCCTGCTCCCCAGAGCTGTTCTCCCTTCCTTTGACTGTACCGCAACCTGCCCCTCCATTTCGCGATTCCACGGACCTAACAGACGAGTATCTGTGTCCAGATGCTCAAACACTAGAGTCTCCTCCATTCCATCTCCGGTCGATTTGGTGGCGGATGACCAGCAACCCACCCTCATCGACGACGATGAGACGCAGTTGCTGTCAGGGCAGCCAGTTGACATGCGCATTGTGCAGGAGGAGGAGGCGAGACAGGAGTTGGAAGAGGAGGTGGTGGACGACGAGGACACCGACCCCACCTGGACAAGGCAGATGTCAAGCTGGGAAAGTAGTGTGGATGTTGAGGCAGGTGCAGCACCAAAAAGGGTAGCTAGAGGCAGAGACATGTCCAGAGGCAGAGGTCAGCTGCTTTGCCGAAGCCAGGCCAGACCCGGAATGTCCGAAGATGTTCCCTTTTGTACCCAGCCCAGAAAAACTCCCCCATCGAGGGCACGTTTCTTGAAGGTGTAGAGTTTTTTCAAGGAATGCGCCGAGGACAGATATAGTGTCGTCTACACAATTTGCCTCTCGAAATCGAGTAGGGGCCCTGAGAAGAGCAACCTGTCCACCACTTCAATGCACCGTCATTTGGAATCCAAGCAATGGAATCAGTGGCAGGCAGCAACGGCAGGACAAACGTCGCCCGCCGTTCATGCCACTGCCTCTGCTCACAGTGCTGGCGATGCACTCCAGAGGACGAGCCAGGACATCACTTCATCTGCCTCCGCCACTTTGTTGACTTCTCCCTCATCCTCCCCTGTTTCTGTCTTATCTCCTTCTCCTGCACCATCAAAGGCACCATCAGGCGCTTCTTTACAACAACCCACCATCTCTCAGACATTGGAGCGCCGGCAGAAATACACCGCTAACCACCCACCCACGCAAGCCTAGAACGCCAACATCGCTAAACTGCTGGCCCAGGAGAGGTTGGCGTTCCGGCTTGTTGAAACTCCCGCCTTCCCGGACCTGATGGCAACTGTGGCACCTCACTATGCCGTCCCTAGCCGTCTCAACTTCTCCCGTTGTGGCGTCCCCGCCTTGCACCAGCACGTGTCACTCAACATCAGGTGGGCCCTTAGTTCCGCGCTTTGCTGCAAGGTCCACTTGACCACCGACACTTGGACAAGCGCCTGTGGTCAGGGATGCTGCAGTGCTTATCTTTAATGACAGGCAGGGTGAATGTGGTGGAGTCTGTTCCCCGGGTGCAAACTGGGGTGGCCTATCTCCTCTCCCAGGCCAAAATTCATGGCAGGAGTAGACTGAAACCCTACGACGCTGCAACCTCCACCACAGCTACTAGCGGCAAACGCTAAAACACTGGTGTGGGGAGACGTCAGCAGGCGGTGCTGAAGCTCATCAGCTTGGGGGACAGACAGCACAGTGCCTCCGAGGTCAGGGATGCCATCCTGGCTGAGATGGCATTTTTTTTTCCCTGCTACACCTGGGGCCTGGCATTTTTACGCCTGTGATAATGGCTGGAACCTGGTAGCGGCTCTGGAGCTTGCCAGCCTCCAACACGTTCCATGTTTGGCCCACGTCTAACCTAGTGGTGCAAAGTTTTTTAAAAACATACCCAAATGTACCGAAGCTACTGTTGAAAATGCGGCGCTTGTGCGCCCACTTTTGCAAGTGCACAGGAGTCGCTGCTAGCCTAAAAACACTCTAGCAAGGCCTACATCTGTCCAAACACAGGCTGTTGTCCGTCATTCACACACGCTGAAACCCTACAATACCATATCTTGAGCAGGGTGTGTGAGCTGCACAGACCTTTGATGGAGTTCCATCTACAAAACCCAAGGGTTCCTCAAAGTCAGCAACCAAAGTTTCTGCACCATGAGTTTCCAGGGGTGGCAGAGTTATGGCTAGGGGAAGAGGCATGGATAGGGATGATGTCTAGGGGCAAAAGCAGTGTGGATGTGGAGGCAAGCTAAGCAGGAAAAACTGGGGGTACAAGCTAAGGCATGGACTGGGGTGATGTCTAGGGGCAAAAGCAGTGTGGATGTGGAGGCAAGCTAAGCAGGAAAAACTGGGGATACAAGCTAAGGCATGGACTGGGGTGATGTCTAGGGGCAAAAGCAGTGTGGATGTGGAGGCAAGCTAAGCAGGAAAAACTGGGGGTACAAGCTAAGGCATGGACTGGGGTGATGTCTAGGGGCAAAAGCAGTGTGGATGTGGAGGCAAGCTAAGCAGGAAAAACTGGGGGTACAAGCTAAGGCATGGACTGGGGTGATGTCTAGGGGCAAAAGCAGTGTGGATGTGGAGGCAAGCTAAGCAGGAAAAACTGGGGGTACAAGCTAAGGCATGGACTGGGGTGATGTCTAGGGGCAAAAGCAGTGTGGATTTGGAGGCAAGCAAAGCAGGGAAAATGGTGGCTAGAGGCAAAGGGATGTCCATAGGCAGCAAGGGCAAAGATGCAAAACTCTCCCGTTTCAAGAATTTTCCTGACTTGTTTCCCCACAAAACATTCCTGGGAGGAGGGCTGAAACACCACCCTCCTCCTCCTCCGCTGTTAGATTTACCCCAGCTACGAGCTGAAAACGCTGCAACACTGGTGTGGGGAGACGTCAGCAGGCTGGGCTGAAGCTCATCAGCTTGGGAGACGGACAGCACACTGCCTCTGAGGTCAGGGATGCCATCCTGGATGAGATGGCAATTTGTTTATCCCCGCTGCCCCTGGGGCCAGGTTTTTTAGCTTGTTGGAGGGCTCTGGAGCTTGCCAGCCTCCAACACGTTCCATGCCTGGCCCACATGTTCAATGTAGTGGTGCAATGATTTTTAAAAACATACCCCAAATTAGCTGAGCTAAGGGTGAAAGTGCAGCACTTGGACACCCACTTTCCCAAGTCTACAGTACCTGGAGCTAGCCGCAATACACTCCAGCAAGGCCTACATCTGCCTGAAGCACCTACTGTTGTGCGAGGTCACCACACGCTCTAACCCTAGATACCGTATGTTCAGCAGGGTGTGTGAGCAGCAGAGACCTTTGATGGAGTACCAGCTACAAAACCCAAGGGTTCCTCAGAGTCAGCTCCCTCACTTTCTGCACCATGAGTTTCCATGGGTGGCAGACTTATGGCTAGAGGCACAGGCATGGATAGGGGTGATGTGTAGGGGCAAAAGCAGTGTGGATGTGGAGGCAAGCTAAGCAGCAAAAACTGGGGGTACAAGCAGCCGGTGACATCATCACTGACAAGCACAGCTGTCTGTCAGCTGACAGGCTGACTTTCACCAAAATGAACAGACAATGGATAGACTCATCATATACATGTCAGTTACATGACAAATTTAGTGCAATTTGCAAGTCCAAGATGGTTTGGAGATCTGCGGAGAGGAATCTCACCACCTCTTGCGGGTGCCATCATTTGGAAGGCAAGCCCTGGGCTCAGTGGGTGAGAGCAAGCGCAGGATAATCGTCGTTTGGCCTGGCGGCCACTGCCTCTTCCACTGTTGACAGGGCTGGCGCTGCAGTCCAGACCAGGAGCCAGGACACCTCCACATCTGCCTCTGACACTTTGGGGAGTTCACCCTTATCCTCACCTTTTCCTGCCATTTCTCCTTTTGCCCGCGCCATCATGCGCCTCTTCCCAGCAACTCCCCATCTCCCAAGCCTTTCATTTCATGCTAAAGTACAGCGCAACCCACCCACATGCCCAAGGCTTCAACGGCCTCATCTCAAGAAATCTGGCCCAGGAGATGTTGGAATCCCGGCTGGGGGACACTCTGCCCTTTTTGGGCAGAGTGTCTACTGCGCCACCGCACTGTGCCGTCCACACCAGCACTTTCCCCCAAACATGAGGCGGTCCCTAAATTCAGCGCTTAGCCCTAAAGTTCCATGTGACCAGTTACGAATGGACAAGTGCATGCGGACAGGGACGCTACCTTTCAATTTGGGCACAGTGGTTGAATGTAGTTGAGGCGTGGACCGGGTCGCAAAATGTGGTGGCCTGACTTGTCTCCCCACACAACATTCCTGGGAGGAGGGCTGAAACACCACCCTCCTCCGCTGTTAAATTGACCCCAGCTACGAGCTGGAAACGCTGCAACACTGGTGTGGGGAGACGTCAGCGGGCCGTGCTGAAGCTCATCAGCTTGGGGGCCAGACAGCACACTGCCTACAAAGTGAGTCATGCCATCCTCGATGAGACGGCAATGTGGTTTTTGCCACTGCACCTGGGCCCAGGCATGTTGTCATGTGTGATAATGGCCGTAACCTGGGATTGGCTCTGTAGCTTGGCAGCCTGCAACATATTCCATGCCTGGGCCACGTTTTTAACTCATTGCTGCTAATCTTTTGAAAAAGGTACCCCAATGTTCCTGAGCTACTGGTGAAAGTGTGGCGCTTGTGCGGATAGTTTTTAAAGTGTATAGTTGCCGCTGCTAGCCTCTATGCACTCCTACAACGCCTGTACCTGCTGGAACAACGGCTGTTGTGCGACGTCTCCACACTGCTGGCACTAAACATATCATGTGTTGAGCAGAGTGTGTGAGCAGCACAGACCTTTGATGTAGTTCCAACTCCAAAACCCTCGGGTTCGTCAAAGTCAACTCCCTCAGTTGCTCAACCATGAGTGGCCATGGGTGGCAGACTTATGTGAAATCCCATCCCATCCATTGCACTGGACACGAAACATTAGCATGCGCTCAGCACAACTTCGGATATGGCAGATGCGTTAAGCAGGGTGCAGGGTACAACACAGACCAGGCCCGAGCACCAGGAACAGGTGTTAGAAATACTGCAGCATCTGCCATTTCCTTCCAATTTTGGGGTTTTGGACCCGCCACCGACTTGTCTGGACCTAAGTGGGGATCATGAGACACAGTTGCCATCAAGGCAAGCTGTGGTCATGTGCGGTTTGCAGTAAGGGGGCAGTGCGCAATTGGAAGAGGAGTTGGTGGATGACGAGGCCACCGACCCCACATGGACAGGGGTGATGTCTAGGGGCTAAAGCAGTGTAGATGTAGAGGGAAGCTAAATCAACAAAAAACCTGGGTAGAAGCAAAGGCATAAACTGGGGTGATGTTTAGGGGTGAAAGCAGAGTAGATGTGGAGGGAAGCTAAGCAGCAAAAACAGTGGGTAGAAGCAAAGGCATGCAAAACTCTACCCTGTTGGAAGACTTATTCCTAGGTCTGGAACACGTTAATGGCCCCCCTGGACAAATTACTGCCACTCAGGGGCCTAGTGTCACCAGGAGGGACAAGTATAGGCGCATGTTGTGGGAATACCTGGCCGACACCAGCTCTGTCCTCTCCGATCCCTCTGTGCTCTACAGCCTAAACTTATTTTCTCATCTTTTTTTCTGAACTGCACATCTCTTGCCTGCTTCCTTTGGGATCTTAGAAATGGTGGTCCACTTCCACAGATGGTAACTTCAATAGACAGTGTAACGGGAGTAGCTGAGGGATCGCTGTCTTAACCACTTTTTGGCACAAAATTAACTTCCAAAGCCAAATATGGTGCAAGTATATGATGCAAGGACACCTACACACCTATCTCTGACACATTGGGGAGTTCACCCTCATGCGCCCTTTTGGCCTGCACCATCATGCGCCTCTTCCCAGCCACTCCACATTTCCCAAGCTTTTCATTGCAGGCAGAAGTACAATACAACCCACCCCCATGCCCAAGCCTGTAACAGCCTCATCGATAAACTGCTGGCCCTGGAGATGTTGGTGTTTGTTTATGCTTCTGGAGACCCAGGCCTTCCGTCAGCAGATGGCAGCTGGGGCACCTCCCTATGCTGGGCCTAGCCGTTACTACTTCTCTTGGTGTGCTGTCTCTGCCTTGCGCCTGCATGTGTCCCATAACATCAGTCGGGCCCAGAGCTCTGCGCTTTGCTGCAAGGTCCACTTGACCACCGACACATGGACAAGCGCCTGTGGTCAGGGATGCTGCAGTGCTTATCTTTAATGACAGGCAGGGTGAATGTGGTGGAGTCTGTTCCCCGGGTGCAAACTGGGGTGGCCTATCTCCTCTCCCAGGCCAAAATTCATGGCAGGAGTAGACTGAAACCCTACGAAGCTGCAACCTCCACCCCAGCTACTAGCGGAAAACACTGTAACACTGGCATGGGGAGATGTCAGTAGGCCGTGCTGAAACTGATCAGCTTGGGGGACAGACAGCACAGTGCCTCCGAGGTCAGGGATGCCATCCTGGCTGAGATGGCATTTTTTTTTCCCTGCTACACCTGGGGCCTGGCATTTTTGCGCCTGTGATAATGGCTGGAACCTGGTAGCAGATCTGGAGCTTGCCAGACTCAAACACGGTCCACGCATGGCCCACGTTTTCCAACTTGTTGGTGCCATGTTTCTTTGAAACCTACACCATTGTGCCTGATATACAGGTCAAAGTGGGGCCATTTTCGTAAGTGAGAACTAGCCTCTGCTAGGCAGAAAACATTCAGAGCACACTCCTCTCATCTTCGCACCGTTGGCTGGCGGAGGAAGACGAGGGGGTTGGAGTGGCATCTGATGTCCCTATCCCACACGAGGCTAGAGGGTGCACTTCAGTGCATCCCATTGCTTCACCACAAATGGTGTGAAGGGGAGTGGAAAATGGAGGAAATGGAGAGTGACCCTTACAGTTGGGGCCAGCAAAGGCATGCCAAGTAACACACTGGCACACATGGCTGACTTCATCTTGGGTTGCTTTTCAACACATATTTCACATCATGAAGAACAAATAATACTGGATTTTTTCAAGCCTCGAACCCCGGTCTAGGTCTAATGTCTGTTCCTTTCTTATATTAGGGGAGAGGGAAAAAAAATTACTTCAGTGATACGTTTAGCGTACATAGACTGACTATTAATGTGTATCCCACTTAGTGTTGTTAGGGTTACACACCGTCACAACCTGGCTAAAGCTTCTATAGCTGTTAATAAAGTCAACATAACTTTACGGTATCCAAAAAGACAGCTGGTACCGACAGAGAGCAAGACAAATGTCACCCAAAGCTGTGAGCTCTGAACACCCACAGTGACTTTGGCGTCATCATCATTATAAGGGAGTGGGTGGTAATAAATAACTTGGCAGTGCCTAAAACCCAAAAAGCTTATACAACTATATTTACATTAAGATACACAAATGAAACTTTTCAGTAGCATGTCATGAGACAAGCTGATAAGCTCTTCCTTTGTGCAGTGCTATTTGAAAGTTAAACGCTGCCTTTATTTTAATTCTGGAGAAGGTGCAGACATTAGATTTAGAACATGTTGTCTTCATTGTCCAAATCCTCTATATAGGTAACGCGTTTTTCGGGCCGAGCTGTCTGGGAACGAGCTGGTGCAGCACTGACAACCTGGGTGAATATGGCAAGAGCCTGAGATGTAGGGTGAATGAATCCCCAAATTATTTGTGGAATTCCCAGTGAGACAATGGCACTGTATACCAGTATTAAAAATTGTGGGTGCACATAACCCCCATATATTCTTTGAATTCCCAGTCAGACAATGGCACTGTATACCAGTATTAAAAATTGTGGGTGCACATAACCCCCATATATTCTTTGAATTCCCAGTCAGACAATGGCACTGTATACCAGTATTAAAAATTGTGGGTGCACATAACCCCCATATATTCTTTGAATTCCCAGTCAGACAATGGCACTGTATACCAGTAGTAAAAATTGTGGGTGCACATAACCCCCATATATTCTTTGAATTCCCAGTCAGACAATGGCACTGTATACCAGTATTAAAAATTGTGGGTGCACATAACCCCCATATATTCTTTGAATTCCCAGTCAGACAATGGCACTGTATACCAGTATTAAAAATTGTGGGTGCACATAACCCCCATATATTCTTTGAATTCCCAGTGAGACAATGGAACTGTACAGCAGTAGCAAAAATTGTGGGTGCACGTCACCCCAATATATTCTTTGAATTCCCAGTCAGACAATGGCACTGTATACCAGTAGTAAAAATTGTGGGTGCACATAACCCCCATATATTCTTTGAATTCCCAGTCAGACAATGGCACTGTATACCAGTATTAAAAATTGTGGGTGCACATAACCCCCATATATTCTTTGAATTCCCAGTCAGACAATGGAACTGTATAGCAGTAGCAAAAATTGTGGGTGCACGTCACCCCAATATATTCTTTGAATTCCCAGTCAGACAATGGCACTGTATACCAGTAGTAAAAATTGTGGGTGCACATAACCCCCATATATTCTTTGAATTCCCAGTCAGACAATGGCACTGTATACCAGTATTAAAAATTGTGGGTGCACATAACCCCCATATATTCTTTGAATTCCCAGTCAGACAATGGCACTGTATACCAGTATTAAAAATTGTGGGTGCACGTAACCCCCATATATTCTTTGAATTCCCAGTCAGACAATGGCACTGTATACCAGTATTAAAAATTGTGGGTGCACATAACCCCCATATATTCTTTGAATTCCCAGTCAGACAATGGAACTGTATAGCAGTAGCAAAAATTGTGGGTGCACGTCACCCCAATATATTCTTTGAATTCCCAGTCAGACAATGGCACTGTATACCAGTAGTAAAAATTGTGGGTGCACATAACCCCCATATATTCTTTGAATTCCCAGTCAGACAATGGCACTGTATACCAGTATTAAAAATTGTGGGTGCACATAACCCCCATATATTCTTTGAATTCCCAGTCAGACAATGGCACTGTATACCAGTATTAAAAATTGTGGGTGCACATAACCCCCATATATTCTTTGAATTCCCAGTGAGACAAAGGAACTGTATAGCAGTATTAAAAATTGTGGGTGCACGTAACCCCCATATATTCTTTGAATTCCCAGTCAGACAATGGCACTGTATACCAGTATTAAAAATTGTGGGTGCACATAACCCCCATATATTCTTTGAATTCCCAGTCAGACAATGGCACTGTATACCAGTATTAAAAATTGTGGGTGCACATAACCCCCATATATTCTTTGAATTCCCAGTGAGACAAAGGAACTGTATAGCAGTATTAAAAATTGTGGGTGCACGTAACCCCCATATATTCTTTGAATTCCCAGTCAAACAATGGCACTGTATACCAGTATTAAAAATTGTGGGTGCACATAACCCCCATATATTCTTTGAATTCCCAGTCAGACAATGGCACTGTATACCAGTATTAAAAATTGTGGGTGCACGTAACCCCCATATATTCTTTGAATTCCCAGTCAGACAATGGCACTGTATACCAGTATTAAAAATTGTGGGTGCACGTAACCCCCATATATTCTTTGAATTCCCAGTCAGACAATGGCACTATATACCAGTATTAAAAATTGTGGGTGCACATAACCCCCATATATTATTTGAATTCCCAGTCAGACAATGGCACTGTATACCAGTATTAAAAATTGTGGGTGCACATAACCCCCATATATTCTTTGAATTCCCAGTCAGACAATGGAACTGTATAGCAGTAGCAAAAATTGTGGGTGCACGTCACCCCAATATATTCTTTGAATTCCCAGTTAGACAATGGCACTGTATACCAGTAGTAAAAATTGTGGGTGCACATAACCCCCATATATTCTTTGAATTCCCAGTCAGACAATGGCACTGTATACCAGTATTAAAAATTGTGGGTGCACATAACCCCCATATATTCTTTGAATTCCCAGTCAGACAATGGCACTGTATACCAGTATTAAAAATTGTGGGTGCACATAACCCCCATATATTCTTTGAATTCCCAGTGAGACAAAGGAACTGTATAGCAGTATTAAAAATTGTGGGTGCACGTAACCCCCATATATTCTTTGAATTCCCAGTCAGACAATGGCACTGTATACCAGTATTAAAAATTGTGGGTGCACATAACCCCCATATATTCTTTGAATTCCCAGTGAGACAAAGGAACTGTATAGCAGTATTAAAAATTGTGGGTGCACGTAACCCCCATATATTCTTTGAATTCCCAGTCAGACAATGGCACTGTATACCAGTATTAAAAATTGTGGGTGCACGTAACCCCCATATATTCTTTGAATTCCCAGTCAGACAATGGAACTGTATAGCAGTAGCAAAAATTGTGGGTGCACGTCACCCCAATATATTCTTTGAATTCCCAGTCAGACAATGGCACTGTATACCAGTAGTAAAAATTGTGGGTGCACATAACCCCCATATATTCTTTGAATTCCCAGTGAGACAAAGGAACTGTATAGCAGTATTAAAAATTGTGGGTGCACGTAACCCCCATATATTCTTTGAATTC
The DNA here is from genome assembly GCF_031893055.1 of Leptodactylus fuscus. Lineage (NCBI taxonomy): Eukaryota > Metazoa > Chordata > Amphibia > Anura > Leptodactylidae > Leptodactylus > Leptodactylus fuscus. The sequence continues at coordinate 193,393,223 of NC_134266.1, read as the reverse complement.
CCAGTCAGACAATGGCACTGTATACCAGTATTAAAAATTGTGGGTGCACATAACCCCCATATATTCTTTGAATTCCCAGTCAGACAATGGCACTATATACCAGTATTAAAAATTGTGGGTGCACATAACCCCCATATATTCTTTGAATTCCCAGTCAGACAATGGCACTGTATACCAGTATTAAAAATTGTGGGTGCACATAACCCCCATATATTCTTTGAATTCCCAGTGAGACAATGGAACTGTATAGCAGTAGCAAAAATTGTGGGTGCACGTCACCCCAATATATTCTTTGAATTCCCAGTCAGACAATGGCACTGTATACCAGTATTAAAAATTGTGGGTGCACGTAACCCCCATATATTCTTTGAATTCCCAGTCAGACAATGGCACTATATACCAGTATTAAAAATTGTGGGTGCACATAACCCCCATATATTCTTTGAATTCCCAGTCAGACAATGGCACTGTATAGCAGTATTAAAAATTGTGGGTGCACATAACCCCCATATATTCTTTGAATTCCCAGTGAGACAATGGCACTGTATACCAGTAGCAAAAATTGTGGGTGTATATAGCCCCAATTCTATTGCTAGGGGACTTGCAGGGTATTTCTGAGGTGAAGGTGGGGGGGGCACACCGTTGGAACGGGGATTTGGGGTGTATATATGGGGTATACGGGAATACACTGTCAGTGTGTTCCATTCAGGATCCTGGGAAAGCTGGGTTGCGGCGATTGAGCCCGTCAGTGCCACGTTACACTGACAAGCTTCTCCCTGGAATTGAAGTTATATGTAAGCCCAATATATTCTTTGAATTCCCAGTGAGACAATGGCACTATATGGCAGTAGCAAAAATAGTGGGTGTATATAGCCCCAATTCTATTGCTAGGGGACTTGCAGGGTATTTCTGAGGTGAAGGTGGGGGGGCACACCGTTGGAACGGGGATTTGGGGTGTATATATGGGGTATACGGGAATACACTGTCAGTGTGTTCCATTCAGGATCCTGGGAAAGCTGGGTTGCGGCGATTGAGCCCGTCAGTGCCACGTTACACTGACAAGCTTCTCCCTGGAATTGAAGTTATATGTAAGCCCAATATATTCTTTGAATTCCCAGTGAGACAATGGCACTATATGGCAGTAGCAAAAATAGTGGGTGTATATAGCCCCAATTCTATTGCTAGGGGACTTGCAGGGTATTTCTGGGGTGAAGGTGGGGGGGCACACCGTTGGAACGGGTATCGGGGGTATATATCGGGTATACGGGAATACACTGACAGTGTATTCCATTCAGGATCCTGGGAAAGCTGGGTTGCGGCGATTGAGCCCGTCAGTGCCACGTTACACTGACAAGCTTCTCCCTGGAATTTAGCTCTTATAAGAGCTGTTGGTTGTCTTCTCCTTCCTATCCTAGCCTGTCCCTGCCTACCCAGAATCTAACCCCTAGCTAACTGGACGGAAACCTCCGTCCTCGGTGAATTGCAAGCTCAGAATGACGCGAAGCTGGGCGGCGCTGTTCTTTTAAATTAGAGGTCACATGTTTTCGGCAGCCAATGGGTTTTGCCTACTTTTTTCAACGTCACCGGTGTCGTAGTTCCTGTCCCACCTACCCTGCGCTGTTATTGGAGCAAAAAAGGCGCCAGGGAAGGTGGGAGGGGAATCGAGTAATGGCGCACTTTACCACGCGGTGTTCGATTCGATTCGAACATGCCGAACAGCCTAATATCCGATCGAACATGAGTTCGATAGAACACTGTTCGCTCATCTCTAATCATGAGAAGACACATCATATAATATCACAAAAACAAAATGCAGTTAAAAAAACAGGATTTGCTAGTACTTCCACGGCCCCCGAATCTGGAGAGAGAAGCTTGCCGAAGATAGCGGAGACAGCCTCAGAGAGTGCATCAGGGAGGACTTGCTCTGAGAGGCCACGGATCCTAACATTTCTACCGTGTTTCCCCGAAAATAGGACACCCCCTGAAAGTAAGGCATGCGGGGGTTTCTGTTAAATTGCCTAATATAAGGCATCCCCCGAAAATAAGGCATGCCCGGCAGTGGTGTGCAGGGTTTCGGGGGGCGGGGCTTAGCGGAGCTTCGGGGAGCGGGACTTAGCGGAGCTTTGCAAGCTCCACTTCACTGACACAGCAGCCCTGATCTGTGCTCCGTGTGCACAGCAAAGCCGGCTGCTGCCTCTGCTGTTGTAGGATGAGCTCTCCCAGCTCATCCCAGAGGCAGAGACAGCAGCTGCCATACAGAAGAGGCAGCAGCCGGCTTTCCTGTGCACACGGAGCACAGAGCACGGCTGCTGTGTCAGTGAAGTGGAGCTTGCAAAGCTCCGATAAGCCCCCCCCCCCCCCCCCCCCGAAGCCTAGCTAAGCCCCGCTCACCACTTCCAGGACGAACAGCAGCACCAGTGCTGCTAGGAAGAAGGGAAAGGTAAGTATGATACCTTCCCCCCTCCCCTACACTACACTACATACAACCGGCAGTCATGCTGACGCTCCACTAAGGAAGTGCCGGCATGACTGCCGGTTGTAATAAGGCACCCCCCGAAAATAAGACAGGTCCTATATTTAGAGTGACAATTTAATATAAGACACTGTCTTATTTTCGGGGAAACACGGTACGGCGGTTCCTATTTTCAACGTCTTCAAGCATCAGGTAAGCTTTGTTTATGTGCTCTGTATGAAGATCTAGGAGTCTCGAATTAGTCTTGGAGGTTTTCACTAGGACCGTCTTTGTAGTCTCTAGTTTATCCACACGTTTGCCGATGGACTGCATATCAGCGCGTAGCTCCGAGAGTTCCGCCATCACCGGAGCAATAGCCTGGGATAGTGCTCTAGACAGTGCCTTTTTCAAGTAATTCCTTGAGATGGGAGCCTGTGCAGGAGCGGTGGTAAGGTCAGGCAGAGAACTATCAACATCCGATTCAACGGCTGCTTCTCCTGCACTGCTGCTGTCATCAGGCGCCATGTTGTCCTCAAGGGCCGGAGCTTTCAGCAAGCTTTTCTTGAGAAATTTGTGCATCCCAGCTTGGGAGTTGTGAGCTTTTGAGGAGCCCGGGGCTCCAACCGGTCTGTCCCTCCCGGGTTTGACCATTTTGCGCCAAGAATATCGCTGGATGGAGTTGGATTTGGACACTCGAGTGGCAGAGCTGCAAATCAAGCTGCCATCTCGTCCCCCGGTCAGGCTCCGCCCCAGGATTTGCTAGTACTGTACTTAGGCCAGTTCATATTACATTCTCCTATCTTACTTTCAATTAAAAAGATTAAATTTGGGCAATTAAAAAGAGGATCAAATTTGGGCATGAGAGGGGAAGAGAATACTTCTCAAAAGGACATTAGGGATTCTCTTCTCGTAGACTCATACAGGCCAATTTCTCCAATGAACACAAATGCTAAGATTCAGACTACAACAATAGCTGCATGATCAAGAAATGTGTTGGAAGATTTCAATTCATACTGACCAAGGTGGACTTATGACCAGAATCAGAACTCAGTACTACTGTAACATCTCTGCCTGTTCGGGTCTCTGTGCCACCCTCTGCTCACGTGCTGCGGCGCAGGAGGCGTGTGCAGTTTGGTTTATGGCTTAAGGTTTTTGGTCGCACTGTGTGAACACGGCTCTACTGCTGTGATTGTGTTTGCACCACACCCGCCTTCTGCCCTTATTTGCTCTGCTCCTCTAATGGTTAATCTGACCTTGCCCTGTGATTGACGGCCTGCCTTCCTGTCAACTCCATGGGCGGGTTCTTCGTCCCTATATAGCCTTGGTTCCCATTCAGACCAGTGCTTGCTATTGTCTTGCATACCTGCTCTTTACTGTCCCTATTTTTGCTTGCATTCTAATCCTTGACCTTTGGCTTCCCCTACTGACTGTTCTTTTGGACTTCGATTTGGCACTGCATTGCTCGACTGTTACCGAACCCTGGCTAGCTGACCTCCCATTGTTGTTGTTTGTCTTGTTTGCGTTTTGTGTCTCACCTATACAGGTAGGGACTGTCTTCGTGGTTGCTGCCTATTACGTAGGATAGGGCCTGGCAATAGGAAGGGAAAGTTGGGGGCTTCAGCTTTGGGCTCACTGTCTCTTGTGTCCCGTTCCAGGATTCTACCGTTACTGGGGAATTGCTGTCCTAACAATTCCCTTACATAATAGCAAGCCAAAAACCCACTGCCATTGCTTCTCTCCTGATAAGCATGGATCCTATTCAGTGCAGTGCAGCCAAGTTGAAGGGATTGACAGGCCTGGTAGCTGAGCTAGCTAAACAGGTTCAGACCCTAACTGAGGCTGCTGCATCATCCCCATCTGTTTTGGCACCTTATAAGGTCAAGATGTTACTCCCGGATCGTTTCTCAGGGGACCGTGAAAAATTTTAGACTTTCAGGGAGTCTTGTCGCTTGTTTTTTCGGATTAATCCACATGTGACTCACGCCGAAATGGTGGGAGTGGTTATATCTCTGCTACAGGGGGATCCACAAGCTTGAGCCCTTAAACTCCCTCCTGATGCTGATGAGTGGTCTGATGTGGAAAAAATTTTTAAGTCCCTGAGCGCTATCTATGCTGAGCCAGACCACATTGTGCTTGCGGAATCTCAACTTCTCACCATGCGGCAGGGAAAACGCTCTGCAGGAGTATTGCGCAGAGTTCCGTAAGTGCAGTGCAACTGCAGGTTGGTGTGAGTCAGCGCTAAAAGCTCACTTTAAAAAAGGTTTGTCTGACCGTGTGAAGGAGCTCTGGGTTGGTCACCCAGAACCCCCTACCTTTGAGCAGGCCATGACTTTGGCGGTCCGTATTGACCGTAAGATCCGGGAAAATTTGAAAGAGAGAGTAGGACTTGTTTCTTCCAAATTTTCTGTCTCTTCCACTCTCTCTCTCCTGAAAAACTCACTTTTCCTCCCATCACTTCTGGTGAAGAAACCATGCAACTGGGAGCTATGGACGCCAAGACACGACGAGAGCATCATCTCAGGAATAACCTGTGTCTGTACTGTGGTTCTCCAGATCATATCATCCGAGACTGCTCGATCAAACCCCTGACACCAGCGAAAAAACTTCAGTGCCTGAGTGGTAATCAGAAGAACCACTCAGGCAACCAGGTATTTGGTGGAAATAACAATAAGATGTTGTTATCTGTGTCTTTGTCCTCTGGGGACATTTCTGTTTCTGGCCAGGCCCTAGTTGATTCTGGGTCTGCAGCTAACTTTATTAAATACTCGTTTGTTTCATCTTTGGGCATTGAGCTTTTGCCACTTGATACCCCTCTGTCTGTTACTGGAGCGGACTTTGCCCCACTGGCCAGGGGAAAGGTTCAATTTAAGACCCCCTTAATTCCATTGCAAGTGGATTCTACACATTCAGAGGTCATAAGCCTTTTTGTTATGGAGAATCTCTCTGCTGATGTTATTTTGGGGTTCCCCTGGCTGAAGCTCCATAACCCTATTTTTGATTGGGGTAAAAAGGAGTTGGTAAAGTGGGGAGATCAGTGCTCATCTCACTGTATTGCATTGCATTCCTTAGATTGTGTCAGTGAGGAGAAGGTCGCAACTACTAAAAGTTGGAAATGTCCCTCCGGTATTAAAACCTGGTGGTATCAAAAATGCCAGGTGAATAAAAAATGTTTGCCTGGTCCTCAAACATCTGTGGGTGAAGCAGAACTGAAATACAAGGCAGGGAAAATTCTGAATCCCTCTAGAACTGGTTTGTCTGGTGAGGGTCCGGTGGCCCCTCATAAAAGGGGGGGTACTGTAACATCTCTGCCTGTTCGGGTCTCTGCACCACCCTCTGCTCACGTGCTGCGGCGCAGGAGGCGTGTGCAGTTTGGTTCATGGCTTAAGGTTTTTGGTCGCACTGTGTGAACACGGCTCTACTGCTGTGATTGTGTTTGCACCACACCTGTCTTCTGCCCTTGTTTGCTCTGCTCCTCTAATGGTTAATCTGACTTTGCCCTGTGATTGACGGCCTGCCTTCCTGTCAACTCCATGGGCGGGTTCTTCGTCCCTATATAGCCTTGGTTCCCATTCAGACCAGTGCTTGCTATTGTCTTGCATACCTGCTCTTTATTGTCCCTATTTTTGCTTGCATTCAAATCCTTGACCTTTGGCTTTCCCTACTGACTATTCTTTTGGACTTCGATTTGGCACTGCATTGCTCGACTGTTACCGAACCCTGGCTAGCTGACCTCCCATTGTTGTCGTTTGTCTGGTCTGCGTTTTGTGTCTCACCTATACAGGGAGGGACTGTCTTCGTGGTTGCCGCCTATTACGTAGGATAGGGCCTGGCAATAGGAAGGGAAAGTTGGGGGCTTCAGCTTAGGGCTCACTGTCTCTTGTGTCCCGTCCCAGGATTCTACCGTTACTGGGGAATTGCTGTCCTAACAATTCCCTTACAACCACCGCGATATTCACCTAGTATCTGAAAATTCTGACAAAATGTTAATAATGTCATTGGAGGGAGCCAAGACCTTTGATTATATTGAATTTAGTTTGATATGGGAAGTCTTGAGACTTATGGGGTTTGCATCTTGGATATTTGGGTTGAATAAAGGATTTGTATAATGGACCAACAGCAAGGCTGCCAGTGAATGGAACTGTTTCAGAGTCATTTCAGGTAAGAGGAGGACCAGACAAGATATAATATATATTGCAACTGTTGTTTGATCCTGTTTTTGAGCTCTTGACAATTTAAATTAGGATGAACACAGAAATAGTGCATTAAACTACAACAAGAAACATCAGTTATATTATATGAATATACCAATTTGAAGCACCACCTAGGTGATAATACTTTTTATAAAATATACACAGGGTACGGAAAGTATTCAGATCCCTTTAAATTTTTTACTCTGTTTCATTGCAGCTGTTTGCTAAAATCAAAAAAGTTATTTTATTTCTCATTAATGTACACTCAGCACCCCATCTTCACAGAAAAAAACTGAAATGTAGATATTTTTGCAAATTTATGAAGAAAGAAAAACTGAAATATCACATGGTCATAAGTATTCAGATACTCATATTTAACTCACATGCTGTCCATTTCCTTCTGATCCTCCTTGAGATGGTTCTACTCTTTCATTAGAGTCCAGCTGTGTTTAATTAAACTGCTTTAACTTGATTAGAAAAGGCACACACCTGTCTCTATAAGACCTCACAGTGCATGTCAGAGAAATTGAGAATCATGAGGTTAAAGGAACTGCCCAAGGAGCTCAGATACAGAATTGTGGCAAGGCACAGATCTGGCCAAGGTTACAAAACAATTTCTGCAACACTTAAGGTTCCTAAAAGCACAGTGACCTCCATAATCCTTAAATGGAAGAAATTTGGGACGACCAGATCTCTTCCTAAACCTGGCCGTCCAGCCAAACTGAGCAATCGTGGGAGAAGAGCCTTGGTGAGAGAGGTAAAGAAGAACCCAAAGATCACTGCGGCTGAGCTCCAGAGATTCAGTAGGGAGATGGGAGAAAGTTCCACAAAGTCAACTATCACTGCAGTCCTCCACCAGTCAGGGATTTATGAAGAGTGGCTCAAAGGAAGACTCCCCTCAGTGCAAGACATACAATAGCCCACATAGAGTTTACCAAAAAAACATGACGGACTCCCAGACTATGAGAAATAAGATCTACTGGTCTGATGAGACGAAGATTGAACTTTTTGGCATTAATTCTTAGCGGTATATGTGGAGAAAACCAGGCACTACTCATCACCTGCCCAATACAATCCCAACAATTAAACAACTGGTTGCAATAGCAGGAAAGATGAGTGCAGCCAAGTACAGAGATATCATGTAAGAAAACCTCTTCCAGAGTGCTCTGGACCCCAGACTGGGCCGAAGGTTCACCTTTCAACAAGACCATGACCCTAAGCACATAGCTAAAATAACAAAGGAGTGGTTTCAGAACAACCCTATGACCATTCTTGACTGGCCCAGCCAGAGCCATGACCTAAATCCAATTGAGCATCTCTGGAGAGACCTGAAAATGGCTGTCCACCAACGTTCACTATCCAACCTGACAGAACTGAGGAGAATCTGCAAGGAATAATGGCAGAGGATCCGCAAATCCAGATGTGAAAAACTTGTTGCATTCCCAAGAAGACTCATATCTGTACTAGCTCAAAAGGGTGCAAATAATCAATACTGAGCAAAGGGTCTGAATACTTATGGCCATGTGATATTTCACAGGATATTTTTTCACAGGATATAGTTGACAATATACCCCTCCCTGTGTGATTGTGTTGTATCTGATACTCTAATGATATCATTTAGTTAGAAGTTTCATATCATTCAAATACACATTGTTAATTGGACAGATTATTTCCTATATAGATTGGCAAAATCCATAAGGAAAAAGATCCATCTTGTCCAAAATGTATGGAAAAAGGGAATTAGGAGTAAGTTCAGGTACCTAGGCTTTATAGAAATTGTAGCATGAGGCCTCATAGTGTACTTTGTTTCAGGTATCTTTTGAGATTTGGGGTTCACATCATTTATCTTTTGTGTTTAGTATATATTGAGGCATTTTTTGCTATTGTATACATTGAGGTACTATTTATACAATACCAGGAAATCGAATATGTTATAACTGGTGTTATCTTATTACTATTCATTTGCAATAAATATCCTACAGCAATATTAAATAATAAATAAAAAATGTTAGAGCACCCCTTTAGTTGTTCTATTTCTTTTCATACATTTGTTTGTGGAAATAAATAAAAAGAAACAACAAAAAAATGTTTGAAAAATTGTCATAGTTGAAATGAAGATGCGCTATACACCTGAAATCTCCATTGTGAAATCGTATGGTTTATGCCAAGAGACAGAACTATGTACCGTATTTTTCGGACTATAAGACGCACTTTTTTTCCCCCAAATTTGGGTGGAAAAGAAGGGGCGTCTTATAGTCCGAATGTCACCTGTAATAGAGAGGCGGATGCCGGCGAGGGATAGACGCTGGCACAGGTGCCGGGGCCTGAGACATCGCTTGTTTGTTCCTGCCCTGTATGAAGCCAACAGCGGCAGGAGTGATGCTGCTATTCCCGGCAGGGGGACGGAGTAGCAGAATGTCAGCATTGTTCCTGCCGCTGCTGGCTTCATGCAGGGCAGGAACAAACAAGCGATGTCTCAGGCCCCGGCACCTGTGCCGGCGTCTATCCCTCGCCGGCATCCGCCTCTCTAGTACAGCGGATGCCGGGTCTGTATTGGCGGCCCCTTCTCCCCCGGGGTCGGTCCCCACCGGTCTCCTACCTGTAAAGTTGCAGGCCGGCTCCTGCGTGGCGATATCGCAGGAGCCGACCTGTTCAGGTGACAGCTGGGAGCCTAATAAAGGCTCCCAGGCCTGTCACTGCTATATTAGTATTGCGGCTGGGTCTATGACCAGCCGTAATAGTAATATACAGAATGTCCCATAGATGGCAATACAGTTGTATTGCCGTCTATGGGACTTGCAATCAAGTGACTGCAGGTTCAAGACCCCGGGGGAATAAAATAGTAAAAAAAAAAAAAAAAAAAAAAAAAAAAAACCTTTAAAAATATATAATAAAAAAATGAAATAAGTCAAAGTTCTAAATCACCTCCTTTCCCTAGAATATATATATAAAAGTAGAAAATCATATGTCAAACACATACACATTAGGTATCCCTGTGTCCGAAAATGCCCGGTCTACTAAAAAAAAAAAACACTCTATGCGTCCCCGTACAGCTGCAGGGTCACCTGTCAATGTGGCCTTGCAGCTGTTGCAAAACTACAACTCCCATATATTAAATATTTTACCATTTTTTGCTTCAAAATTTTTTTTCCCTATTTATCTCCTCTAAAACCTAGGTGCGTCTTATAGTCCGAAAAATACGGTAAGTTTTCATTTTATATCAGAGAAGGTAGTATTATTTTCTTGAAAATATATTACAATATTAGAATACAATGAGGCAACTATGTAGAGTATTATAAAATGCACCTTTTTCTGTAAACGTACATTATATCCTTAGAAATTCAGATTTTGCATTAATTGTATTCCTTGTAGACCTAAGCCACAAGTTTCCAAATAGAAATTTTGCTTTATATTATACCTTTGTGTTGCTCGTGAAGGACAGTTTTTTGAGCTTTGACTTCTATTTTTTTAACCCTTTTGAAAGCTAATTTTCAGGTTAGATGAAAGGCTTTGTTATTTCAATTCAGCAGAAAAATAAGAAATGGATAGGAAAAATTCAGACTCTACAGTCATATAGTAGGATTCAGAACATTATAAAATGTATGGCTGCAGGCTTAGCATGTGTGATAAGCACCTACTGTTTTTTATCCTGTGAGTGTATGGAATAAAAGACTGGTTTATAGGAATTCTTCATGGTCTGCAGTGTTTTTCCTTTTTGCATTAACTCAGATTTCATGAGTTTACTGAGATATTTGTATAGGACTATAGGTGTAGAAATACAAATGCAAGTGGATATCCATTATAGTGGAGACCCCTGTCAGTGACATTTCTCTTAGACTTTATCGTTTGCCTGTTATTGAGTTTTGCAATCTTGAAACAATCTATGTTTTTAAGGCTGAAGAAAAAAACGCAGTGGAAAGACATTACGGTTTTTCCTGCAGTGCTATTCATAGAAAGTCCATGGGAAGAATATGCAAATCTGTCTTCCATGATGTAATTAGGAAGTCAGCTGTTGCCTCAGTGTTGCAAACCAATAGAGGGCGCTCAATGGAATGTGCAAGCCTGTCTTCCTTGATGTAGTTAGGAAGACAGAATTTCAGTGATATAGCCCAATAAAGGCTGCTCCCTTTAGCATCATGCTCAACCTTCCAAGAGGCCTTTGTTTTGCAATGACGCTGGGATTATTATCAGGTATAGTCTCTCAATCGAGGACGGCCGTTTCAATGTACTTGCATCTCGTCAGCTCGATGTAGAGAGGACTATAGCCTGGTAGAGGTGAGAGGCTTAGACAGGGTTAAGGGGATATTGTCACTCCTTGGAGAGAGACCACCATATAGGTGTGTGGAGACTTATTAAGCCTTTAGCACTCCACTTCGCAAGGGACCATGGAAAGAATATGCAAATCTGTCTTCCATGATGTAATTAGGAAGACAGCTGCTGCCTCAGTGTTGCAAACCAATAGAGGGCACTCACTGGAATGTGCAAGCCTGTCTTCCCTGATGTAGTTAGGAAGAAAGTCAGCAGAGTTTTCCTCAGAATTTCTAATATACCAATATGGAAAACGCCAGCGTTTTCGTAGGTATAATTGATATGGTCCGTTTTACAAAAACACAACAATTTTGCAGATATTTTTCTGCAATTAGGTCGAATCCCATCCAAATGAAGTGGTTTTTGCCACAATGTTTCCGCCAGAGCTAAATCTACATGGGGCCCTGATCTAGTACATGTGCTGCAGCTTCTGAGAAGTTACCTACATTGTTTTTAATATATGTGAGTATTTAATCTAGGGTTAGACTAACTCAGTAGAGTATAACAGGATCTTTTGGTGAGCTGAATAAAATTATGGGCTTCCAAGTTGCGGCCAAGGGCAGCCACATTTGGAGTTGACTTTGAAGTCAATCTAATCTACATTCTATCAATTTATAAGAATTTATGAATAATATGTCCTGTTTGTGCATTGACAACAAACAATGTTTACAATAGAAGGAGGGGAGGTTGGGAGCTAAGAAACATTGTCACTCACAATCTGAATCAGCTTAGATCTATCATAACATTTCACTATGAAAGACTAATTTCGTCAATTTGAAGGCACAATGTGCTTGAACGCTTGCACATCCAGAATGCAAATGAAATTCTGTGTATTTTACTTCTGTGACTGAATCTCCTCCTGCTTTCTGTAGCTTATTTAGAGCTATAACCAATGCGCATAGTGTTTTCCTCACTTCAAGTGAAGATTATATGTTGCATTATGTGCCCTCTACTTTAAATGATAAAAATATTATCAGACACATGACAGTGGGCCAAGCATATATTATACTAGCCACAGACATCCCAGTTGACATTTAATATTCTAGATATTGTATATTGGTGTAATACATAATAATAAACATTTATAATAGACAATGTCTCGGCTGCTACAGAGTTTTTAAAGAGTAAAGGGTGCGTTCACAGTACCGTTGCTAATGTCCATTGCAGTCTTCTGTCATAGGATGACAGCAACGGACTTTAAATTGTCAGAGAGAACAGTCACACACTGATTCTGTGTCCATTCCCAGTGACACTAATGTAAACAAGATTACATAAAGACCTGCATGCATGACTTTATCTTACATTACAATAGTAAACAAACATAAGGAAAGATAGCTTCTGTCATATTGTTTACATTAGTGTCAATGGGAACAGGCACAGAATCAGTCTGTGACCATTCTCTATGATAGTTTAAAGGGTTGCCCCATGTCAAGGATCCTATCTATACTGGTAGCTTATGTAAATTGAAGACTTTTCCTAAATATATTGCTTTAGAAATTCTGCTTTCTTCTCCTGCTATGTGAGCTTAAAACCTCCCATTGTTTACACAGCGTTGCTATAACCACAGACCTATAGGAGAAGTGACGTCACTTACTTAGTGCTCTTGCTGGCAGGATGATCGTTCAGCTAATTGCAGTTTGCTGATAAAGCCTGGTCTGATATCTTTCTATGTAAACTCACAGATAACACTGAGTCCATTCTGTACAAGCATTTACATATTATATTATATGTATAAGTGTTGTGAGACTTCTCCGGCCCATTTAGCAAGAGGGAGGAGGAGGGAGGAGAAATACAGGAAGTGAAATGAAAAGACTGCAGCCAGACTGCTGAAACACTGAGTTGGGAAAACTCCTTTAATGTTCGTTGCTGTCATCCTATGATGGAAGACAGTAACGGACATTACAAACAGTAGTGTGAATGCCCTCTTAGGAAAGAAATTCCAGTGCATAACTAATTGAAAACCCCTTAACCTTTTCAATAAGACAATGTAGATCATATGCAATGTACCCTATGATATTCTTCAGCAACATAAGAACAGAACTGTCTACTACAAGTGGCAGATTCTGATGAAACTCTTCTTAAAAACTAAGCACTAGAGAAATATGCATTGTGTAGTAGCACCATTGATCTTTGCGTAACCATGGTTCTGACAACAAAATTCAGCATAATGTTTCTATAAAAATTGTTGCAGACATGTCAGATTAAAATGTTACGTGACATATATTAAATCAATGTATTAATTGGTTAATCTGATAAACATGTTTTCTAGGTTAGATATTATAATTCAGTAAAATCATGGCCTAAATCTAAATGGCTAATTGATAACATTACTGTATCCCCAACATAAACTATAATGAAAATAAATAAATAAATTAATTAATATATATATATATATATATATATATATATATATATATTCTCTCCTTGAAATACAAATAATGGCAGTGACTTCTTATTATATGTCTCATCTAATGCATAAATCAACTACACAGGGGAAACCAAGTTGCCATCTTTAAATCTTCAAAACCGATGATATATTTACTTTACATTTTCATAGGTTACCATATTGCCTTGGCCTGACAAACTATTATTACAATAGAAAACATTTTAATGTGAGCTTAAAAGCATGTATGAGATAAAACCCTTCAGATATCTTTGAAAGACAGGAGCACATAAAGTGAATTTATTTCTTCTATTTTCCACTTTTTTTTCCGTAAATGTGTAGAATATTATCTATGTTGATATTTTCCAGTCATTCACTATTTTATTTCTGTACATGTTTTCCCCGCTGTAAGTAGATCCTGTACTTTTCTTTCATTCATTTCTCTTGTGGACTGTATGGTATTTACAGCACGCTCGCAAAGTTGAACATAGGTTATTTTCCAATCTCTCTATTATGTATTTTAGGCTTTGGACTGGAAACATTCAGTAAAAGTGCAGTATAATTTGGGTCTATCTATTTTTTGTCATTTATCACTGAAGTATTCAGTGTACTTTGTATTATATATTGGCATTTCCGATCAGGATCTTTTTAATTCTAATTTAAATTCTAATTAATTCGAAATTTTCTGTTAGGTAATTCACCATTATATCAGATTTCAATATAATTGAAATTTTCATTTCAATTGACTTTCCAGGATAAGTTATGTGTTTTGACATAAGGAGGAATGTTATTTCCAGTCATGGCATGACATATATTCATAGTTTTTAGTTTCGCCCTCTGTATGCTACGTCTGATGTTTACAGTTCTCTTTGAACTGGTGGGTAGAATCTAGTTGCCATACACTGCACACAGTACCAGTACTACTCTATGGTCTCTCTCTCTCTCTCAAAAACAACCTGTTACGATTCTGATAGAAACAACTGGAATCAGGTAGCCAGATGAATATGCCAGGCGCAGTCATTAATAGCAAAGTTGTAGTACAGGATGCAGCTTGAATTGTAGATCGCAAGGTAATAGTTTAGTGAAGAGTAGAACAGTCTGGGAAAGACAGTTCTGAGGAGCAGGAGACTGGAACAAGTCATAATACTCAAGCAATGGCTGTATGGCCTCATGGGTCTAAATAGGCCCAAACAGAAAACAAGATGGCTTCATATTGGCAAGGAAACATGAAAATGTGTGGGTAACCTGGAAGGGGACATTATGAGGGGCATTATATTGTATGGGGCCACTAGGCAGACATTACACTGCTTGAGAGACACTAAGAGGCATTATACTATGTGGGGGCCATTGAGGGGGCATTATAATATGTGCAGGTCAAGTATTTCTAAGTGGTGGTGATGAGTGAAGGTCCACTTATGAAACCTTTGCACAGGGCCCACCAATGTGTTACAATGGCCCCGTGTGTCTTCTATTGTGACGGGTGGATTAGGTGTCACATCTACATATATATGATAGCTGTGACCATTAGTGGGCTGTTAAGGGAGGTGACTGTTGCAAATGAATCTCCTACTAAAAGCAAGAAGTGTCAGCAAATTAGTTATCTAGTTATCTATCTAACTGCAAGCTATTTCAGGATTTACTTTTGCTTTTAAATACAGATAAGAACATGGAAAACATAAAAACCTCACAAGAGATTCTTACAAGACTTTGTTTAACATAAAACCTGCTTTAAAAACAGGCCATTTACTAGTACTACATTCCCTTTAAATGAAACACATTAAGAAAAATGAATGTAAGTTCACATAATCTTCCTAACATGAAAGAACTTGCAAAGCAATGTGAATATTTGTATATATAAGAAGTTATACTCTGCAGGAATGTATTATAGTTTTTAATAGCTTAAAAAAGCTAAGGCTGGTAGCAAAAACTATACAGTATTTAGGTATACCTCCTACACAACACTCTTGTAAGCTATCGCATACTGTTATATCTATTTATCAGCTATATGAGCTATACATGATATATAGCTATACAAAGCAAGGACATTGGTAACAATTTCATATATCTATAGTAAACCACTTCCATAGAGTACTTACCCAGATGCAGTTATACTATCTTTTGAAGCTAACTGTCAAAGGTTATCTATCTAATGTTGGATCAGACTGTAATATCACCATTAACAACAAACCCAGTCTATGATAGTATGCATACATCTGTACGTTGCATATTTGGTGTTTCATGTGGGCAGCCACACACCTGTACGTATTAGACTAGCGCTCCTCAGCTGGGCATTGTCTCATTCTCCACATAGTTTTTTTTTCCCCCCTCTGGACAATCTTCTACTGATCAATGTCATATCATTTCAGGAATGTTGTATAGTAAGTGTGAATGACATGACCCCTATATACTAAGCTACTGTCTGATGTAAGTCAATAGGGGTTTTTTTTTTTACAAAATTATTCTTAATCAATGGTAATGGTGCACAAAGATCCACCATAATATGATTAGAACGTAATAGTGTTACTATAATGTAACTTGACCCTCATTAGATCCTCTTTACCTAGTTATACATTGAGAGTGTGGTACAGATTTTCATGTCTTCACACCGGCCTTGTCAAAAGTATTGAATATTTAACAATCAGTAAGACACATTGACCATAGCCGAGTGAGTTCCCAGTGACCTATTGATCATGTATTGATTTAATGAAGTGCTGTAATCATATTCATTAGCATCATTTTTCCATTAACTTTAGATGCAGTCATTGTATAGAGATTGCGCTTTGATCATGTAGCATCAAACATGTCGCAGACAATTTTTCATGTAGCTAGCTTTGGATCCCCATATGAAATGAGAGGACACACGCTTTGGGGTGTATCTTAGATTGCCTGGAATTTGGTCTCAGCTCTAGATTCCTGAACAAAGGTACTTGGATTTGGTTTATAATTATAACCAATGTTCCCTATAAACTCATCAATCTCGAAATCAGGAAGTAAACACACTAATGAAACAAACAAGTGCATTTTCAGTTATAACTGTCTACAGGGTATAGTGTGTTTTAATGCTATTATTTCCAATGCACACAGCTTTTTCTAACCTATTTACTGCTGACAAACTCCTTGTCACCTCTCTTCACTGCCGGCATTTTTCGATTTTTGTTTTTCACTCTCCACTTTCCAAACCCCATAACTTTTAATTTTCACAGATTCAAACGCTATTCTAGTCCTACCTCTGGTGTACTTCTGCACATAGCCGTTTTTAAATATATTGTTTTTTCCATAAATCTAATATGAAGCTCAGGGAACACAGACAAGCCTCAATAGCCATATTCCTTTTTTTTTTTTTCAAATCTTATTTTATTAACATTTTTCATATTTTACAGCAAATATAGCGGCAAGAAAAAAAAGGAACAGTTTGGGAATGTACAAACATGTCGAGCATAGAGGATACAAACAATGAGCAGAGGGAGAAGCCCTCTGCTAAGTATGGGTTGAACAAAGCAAGTCCAAGTGATAATATAAAGCTTACAACATGACCTGTATGGAGGAAAGAGTTACAACGTAAAGGAGATAGGTGGGAGCAGGGGAAGAGGGGATGGGAGGAAATGAGGGGGAGAGGGAGAGAGATAGTCCGTGGTAGTCGGGCTACGGGAGGGGACGGTATGGGGGAGCAAATTGGAGTACTAAACATTTTCTGGGAGAGATTACTGGTGGTCTATAGAGATGTCAATTCGGCAGTAGCGGGCCCATGGGGACCAGGTTCTCAGGAAGCGTCCGTGCGAGCCAGTGGACCAGCTGAGCATTTCTTCGAATTTGAAAATTTGTGTGACTTTCTCTTTCCATTCTACAACTGACGGAACGGTGGCTTGGAGCCAATAGTTGGGAACAAGGCTTTTAGCTGCTTCGAAAAGGTGAGTTACAAGGTTGGATTTGTTTGGTGTGTAGAACGACGTAGGGCACGAGAGAAGAATTGAGGCAGGGGGATACACTAGGGTGGACTTGGTAATGCATTGGATTTGTTGTGTGATTTGAGACCAGAGCCATATTCCTATAACAGGCCTGGGAGCCTTCATTAGGCTCCTGGGTGCCATAGAAACAGGACAGGTCTCATGATCTCACTGTGCAGGAGCCGTTCTGCAACCAAATGATATACGGGGCTGGTTCAGGGGCAACATTTTTCTTTGGGGGGGACTAACACCCAGCAATACAAAGAACTTTTCAGCAAATGTGATCCTACCTTCAAAAAATATGTTGATGAAGTGATAGTCATGAGTCAAAAAAGAAAAACCATTCTTGTTACTTTCCTAAGCAAAACTTCTATAAACCAGCTAATTCTAATAATGGGTAATATGGTGAAGCAGAAAATAAGCGAGGATGTACAAGAAGCTGTACAATTCAGTGTAGAAATGGACAGCACCCAGGATGTTGCAGTTAAGGAGCAATGCAGCATAATTTTGTGATAAGTCAAGGACAGGAGTGTCCATGAATGACTCTTTTCTTTAATCAATGTCAGTAGCACAACTGGTGAAGAGCTTTTTACGGAGTTGAAAGGGGAATTAGAAATGTTTTCTCTAAGTGTTACTAATATCATTGGCTGTTCATTTGATGGTGCAGCAAATATGAGCGGCTACTACAACTGAGTCCAAGCTCACATTAAAGCTGTAGCAAACAATTCCATATATACTTGGTGCTATGCTCACATCCTGAATTTAATGATCATTGATGTCAGTCAGTGCGTCCATCAGTAAAATCATTCTTTGGCATGTTGGAAAAAACAGCTGTATTTTTCTCCAAATCATATAAGAGATCATCTATTTGGATAGAACAGGTATCGTCTCAGTCTCAGGGCTCAGGAAATTTACCAGGCTAAAAAAATAGACACTCGGTGGTGGAGTAAGCCAAGAGCACTGAGCACAATTTTTGTCTCATCTCATGATTCTTCAAAACAGCTGTATAGTACCCTATTGTACTGCTTGGAATACATCACTGATTCTCCTAGATTTGACAGTCCAGTTTCTGACTATCTACAGACCCGAGGACTGGACATTCTGCAGGCTTGGCAAATGATAGAGAATGGCAAAAGACAGACTGGTTGTCTTAGAGATTCATTTTCAAATCTGACTACACTAGTAAATCGGTTCATTGAAATGACTGAAACCATGCTGGATGAGCAGTATGTAAAGGCCGTACTTGAACACAGTTTACCGTAAAAAAGGACAGCAAAGAAAAAAAATGATGCCTGGTGAATTAGCTAAAGATGAGCCTCCGCCTGACCCTCTTAAGGGTTTCCAGTGTCAAGTATTTAGTTCTGTTATAGACCAGGCAACAACCAGCATTGAGGTTAGATTTTTCCAAAAATGAAACCCTCCTCCGTGGTCTATCACAATTAGACCCAAGAAGGTTTGGCTAACACAACAAGACATTACATCTGAGTCTTTGAAAACAGTGGCCCAGTTGGCAAATGTTGATATTGTACAACTTAAAATTGAGCTTCTTAGTTTCCAAGAGAACTATGCCACTTTGAAAAAACGTTCCCTTCTGCAATAGATGTTATTGAAGCTGATGTTGATAGTGATGGTGAGGATGACATCAATGATGAAACACATGTAGCTTGTGAAAACTGCCTGACCTGCTGCTATAGACTTTTATATGATCACAACTTGCATTCTGCTGCATATACAAATCTTTTTGTGGTATATAAAACGCTGCTTACTCTGGCATGCACCCAAGTTTCCTGTGAAAGAGTGTTTTCAAAACTAAAAATTGTAAAAAAAAAAAAAAATCGGTTGAGGTCATCGATTGGACAAGACCTTTTAGAATCTCTCATTTTAATGAACATTGTTGATTGATTTCCAAACTTGTCTTCTGTTCTTCAGAAACTGCTGCTGTAAACTGGTTGCGTAAAATAGTTTTCTTTTGTGTCTTCTTATGTTTATACTGTTCTATTTAAGGTTAGTTGTTTGTATTATGCAGCTGATACATTAAAAGTAAGGTTTATAGAAAAAGAAGACAGGGATAGGTCTATCATACGACCGATGTAGATGAACCGTTTTGACTATCATGTGGTCCATCAGCTTTCTACTTTGATGTTTGTCATATTGTCTGGCAAAAGAGGCCAGCTATTTGCACTAATTTGTCTGTAATGTTTGTTGAACTCTATCTGTGATGCAGAATAAGTTCATGTCTGTGATGGAGGTTAAGTTAATGTTTAATTTTATATTACTTATTTAAATGCTATTTGGTTTCCTTTAGTTGTGCAATAAAATCATTTTGATTTGCTTTTCTGTGTATGTGTGTAGAACATAACATAGTTTGAGTGCTAGTTCTCATGCCTGAATGTATTTAAGATCCATATCACACAGATCTCACATATGCACCATGCATACCCATATATAAAATAAAATACATTTTTCTATTCAAAGACAGTAAATTAAGTCTCAGCTAAAAGTGATATCTGCATTGTTTAAGAGAAAATTCACTTTGATTCAATACAAATGACAATACAGTTCTGTTTTGCACACTGTATTGTGCGTGAAAATGCACTTTAAACGTGCCTGATGCCAAAAACTGGACGGGCGATATTTCATATGGCAGTAGGGTGGGACCTGGAAATAATCCCACTGGTGGGCCCTAGGCACCCTAGTCCGACCCTGTACTTATTTCATGGTTATGTGATGGACACAGAGGTGCGCAGCTTGTTATAGTCACAACACAGAAATGAGAACTCTTGTAACAAGCCATGCACCGGTGTGACATCACATGATCATGGATTGATTCTTATCCACTGGAAATAGACAATGAATTACAAGATCTGACATCCAGAAAACTGTATAACTTTTCTTTATATTTATTTTCTAAAATTGACAGTGTTTGCCTTGTGTATCATGGTCCTGAATTTCCTTCTAGTCACCAACTCAATAATAGTTGAGATATGTGACTTATGTGACTATTGTTGTATAAAAGTTCTTTTTTATGGGCTTTCCTAAGCCAAATGGTGTCAAAGATTGAAACGTCATGCTCTACATTGTATGGTCTAGCTTTTTAGAGTCCTAGGATCTATGTTTCTGTAGTATGAGCTGAATCAACATTTTATTCAATCTATAAGCTATTGATCTTTCTGCACATAGAGGTATTTCCATGGACAGAAGGGTTGTCTGTAGCATAACAGGACAACCAGGGTTTACAAGTAATACTGACCTTTCTGAATTTGCCTTTTGAAATACCCAATAGTTATTTGACATAAGTTCCTAGTAGCAGATGTGGGGCACAGAAAGTTGTTAGCATTGTCTGGTACTGACACTATTTCTGAAAACTACTGGCAAGGGCTGGTTAGTTGTTTTCAGCTTGGCTGCTCAAATAAAAAGTGCAAAACCAGATATGTTTAAAAACTCTATGAAGGCCACAAATTAAACCAATGAAACATATAATCCTACCAAGAGAAAGTACTTTAGTTTAACCCCTTTCATGCAAAAGATAATAAATTCATATTCTTTTGCCAGGAGAGAAGTAAGGAGAGGGCATAGTAGCTGAGCCCTCTCCATGCATGGTGGATGCCAGATAACAGTTACAAACAGTGCTTGCACCTATTATTACCGTTAACACTATGGACAATTGCAACTGCAGAATCTAAACGGTAGCGGGACGTGGATGTTTTCACATTGGCACCAATTACTGTCCCCCAGAGCATCATCTGGAGTGGTTATCAATTGTCAGAAACTATTGAAGGCTGTCAGACCTCATTACTAAGTTTCTATACTATAACAGAAGTGACCAAACTTTACATTATACTGCAATGCCATAGTATTGCAGTATATTGTATTAGCGGTCGTATCCCCCTTGGGTTCAAGATCCTTAGTGGATCTAAAAAGAAATAAGAGTTAAACTTTTTTTAAAATTTCCCTAAATCACATATAAAAAAAATATATAAACACATTAGGTATTCCCATGCCTAAAAATGCATAAACTACAAAAATATAACAATACTGGGGAATAGCCTGATGGCTCATGATGTCGTCTGACTAATCTCATGTCACTAATGTGTTTCATGATAGGATATCTCAAACCAGTGACTGCACTGAATCCTACAGCCTTCATGTGGACAAAAAAAGGCTTCTACAATCAATATGACCACAGAGAGAACCTTATTACATATGATTGTCTGCAAAGCCTCAGACTCCTTTAGTGTAGCAGAAGGCCAAGAAGACTCTACTCACTAAACAATATGAAAACTATTAGATTATCTGAGATACTCCCTACAAGATGTGTTATGGAATTGCTTGGACAGCAATTCCCCAATAGCTGCTGGCGAACCCTGGAGGAAGGGGCACAAGGGACAGTGAGCCCTAAGCTAAAGCCCCCCACTGTCCCTTCCTATTGCCAGGCCCTATCCTACGTAATAGGTGGCAACCACGAAGACGGTCCCTTCCTGTATATGTGAGACACAAAACGCAGACAAGACGGACAACAACAAAGGGAGGTCAGCTAGCCAAGGGTCAGTAAACAGCCGAGTGCCAAATCAGAGTCCAAAGAATAGGCAGTAGGGAAAACCAAGGTCAGGATAAAGAATACAAGTAAATAAACAGCAAGGAAAGCCAGCAAGCATGAGGCAATAACAGAAACCAGTGTGAATGTGAGCAAAGACTAAATAGGGGAGGAAGAACCCACCCTGAACCTGACAGGAAGGTAGGCTGTCAATCACAGGCAAGACAAAATTTAACCACTTACTGGACAGAGGCAACAAGGGCAGAAGACGGGTGTGGTGCAAATACAATCACAGAACTAGAGCCGTGTTCACACAGTGCAACTAAAAACTTTAAGCAAATTATCAAATTGCACGCACCTCCTGTGCCACAGCATGCGAGCAGAGGGTGGCGCAGAGACCCGAACAGGCAGAGATGTTACGAGATGACTTTAAATTAGTCCTGCAGTAGTTGAGGCAAGGCATATCATCTAAGAGGATATCACATATCAAGTTCAAGATGGCAAACCAGTGTCCTAAAATCACATCTGTTTGGTCAGGCTTATCATGTGACCCGAGGTATAGAATAATAACTTTTTATCCTTCCTCCTCTTTTCCTCAGATCCTGTCTTCTCCATCTAGAAGTTACACTGCATTCCTTACATTTAGTATCTGTTTATTCACAGATACTTGCTGGTGATGGTTCATAACCTTTTCTATTAAAAGAACAAGCCCTCTGACCTCTTGTGTCCCCCTATCTCCTCAAAGAATGTAAGCTCTTGCGAGCAGGACCCTCATTCCTATTGTTTGATATGTTTATTTTTTTTGTCACATTGTAATGTCTTATATTATCTGTCCATGTGTCCTCTGATTTGTAAAGTGCTTTGGAATATGCTGGCACTATACAAATAAAGTTTTTCATTATTATTATTATTATTATTAATATTATTATTATTATTAGACAACTCATATCACATCTAAGATGGCAGAGTAAGCCAACTAACATAACTATTTAATAACTAAATAGACATACAGCACTAGAGGAAGAAGTGTCTACTTTTGAAAACAAGCTGTATGACCTAGAAGATGAATTTCTGTATCAACTACAAGATAGAGTCAAGTGGAATAATGTATGCATTCAGGTTATCCAGGAACACATCTCTGACACAGGCCTGGGGTTTTACTTCCACCAGATTTTTTAAGTGGCTATACATGACGCTCTGGAATACATCCACAAATGGTTATTCTTGATGTATCCCTAGATTGCATCAACAGGGTTACCAGATAGCAAAAAAAAAAAAAATAGGACCTACAGACCCTCTGGATACTTTGTCCTGGATACACTTCATGTTAAAGAGGCCTTTTGGCAACAGACTCAGTGCATACCTGAGCTTCCCAAGGCTTATGAAAGAATATATCTTCATAAATGCCTGAGGGCTGCTGGATAGCACTACTACTTGCCTGGGGGTCAGTGTCGCATTACTACGCACCTGGGGGTCATTGGTGGGCATTATTACTTACCTGGTGGTCACTGGGGAGCACTACTAGGTGTCAGGTGTCACTAGGAAGCAATAAACTGTTGAGGGAAAACTTATCTGTCTCATGCATCTGAAATCCCTTCTACATTTATAGGATCATTTCAAGCCAACACTTTTAGTGCATACCTAGGGGTCATCCATTTTTATATCTGCAGATCACCCTGTATTTTTGCACTTGAACAGCTGACACCCTTATAAAATATTTGGCTGCGGTACACTACCTATAGAATCTTTCCTGTAGCTGGTCATATTTAAAGGTCTATTATCTCCTAAATAGTGTATAGTCCAAGTTTTTTCTACACAGTTGACATCGTTGAACACTATTTGTAGTGTCCATGTTAACTCTGGACGTTGTGTAATAGTGGTTTACTCCAGGCATGACCCTCACACATACACTTCTTATTGTTGTCATGGAACCATGGAGACAGTCTTAACACAATAATATTATTTACGGTTATTATCCGGTTATGTCACACAATATCTTTTAATATGACCATAATAAAGGTTACGTTTTATTTATTTTTGTTCATTTTTAGAGACCTGTTGATTAGTCCATATTTTCTAAACAATATTAGATCGTGCCCTATAGTGAGATATCCCCTGTCTCCTTCAGATATATACATCCTGGGATTCTGAGTATCGCAATGCATATTTATAGAATGTAATAGTTTTTATTTTTTATTGACAGATCCTGTAGATAAATGTGATGCCATTAATTGTGTTAATAAAGAAAAACCTACTAAATATGCAACCACTGACTCACATTGAACTAATAGAGAATCAGTATTTTCTACATACAATTTCAGTAGTAACTTTAATAAAGAAAACACAGAACAACCGAGTACATTTATATTTTGCTTTATATTAACTGCCTGAAATTATTTCCCTTTTTTTCAATGAATGTTCTACATATATTTTAATGGGATATTATAAAATTATATATTTTTCTGAATAAGGACATATTTTTCATGGGCTTTTGTGTTTCAGATCCAAAAAACAGTAACTAGCGCAGTTTCTATCATTTATATACTTTTAAAATGATAGAAATATTATTTAAAACCATTATCTTTGCTGCCAGGTTTCCATAAAACATCAATGCAAAATTTAAGAAGCTCCATAGACTACAAACCAAATGATAATAAAATGAATTTATTATAAAAGCATAAGCATTTCAATTTAAAAGAAAAATACTAAACAGAAATAAAACCACATTCAGTCTGTTCTTTATGTGTTGAAACAGAAATTAGAAATATGAAATGATATTGCTTCAGTTAAATGGATCTGCAACTATAATTTCCAATTCCTGGAATTTATTCAGCTTGAATGCTATTTTACACACCACAAACTCTAGCTGTCCTTTTGTTCAAAAAACATGCTTTTTTCCATAAGTCATTTTCATTCTGCAAGGTAAATTATGTTTTTTGTTTTTAAGTAAAGCCGAAATTTCTTTTATGTAAACGCGAAACTAATTAAACACTGATCTTCAACTTTATACCTTGTATGAAATTGATAAACCCTCCAAATGTGGTCACCAATGTTCTTCACATCTCATTGTTTTAATTGAAAAAGTAAAAACAAATCACATGAAAGTACCATAAAGCAGGATATATAACAGACAATAATATATGTCTAAAAGCACGTAAGAAATTACAAAAACATACACAAAGGCTGAAATTTAACCCCTTCCCAACATCCACCATACTAGTGTGTCTGACGCTGGGTGTTTAACTAAGGCAGCTACCATAGCCACCAGGTGGCTGTTGTTTTATACAGCAGACACCCGGCGGTAATACCCGCGATTGGTGCCCACACTAATTGTGAACATTACCCCCTCTGGCGCCTCGGTCAAAGCTGACTGAGGTGCCATTTTACCAGTGGCGCCTGGGCTCCGCTATTTTCCTGGGGCCTGCCTCCCATTTCTAGGATAGCCAGGAGCCTGTCATTCTACATTTTCTAGTGCAGGCTACTCTATGTAGACTGCAATAGAAATGCCTTATTTTTGCAATACATTAGCATTGTAATGCATTTCATTAGTGATCAGACCCCTGGGGTTCAAGACCCCTAGGGGGGTCTAACAAATTAAAAAAAGTATGAAAAATTCAAATCACCCCCTTTTCCCTAGAACACATATAAAAGTACTTAAATACTGTGAAACACCTACACATTAGGTATCACTGTATCCCAAAATGCCCAGTCTACAAATCTATAAAAATATTTTTCCCATATGGTAAACGCCATATCAGAAAAAAAAGGTCAAAAGTGCCAAACTGCTGGGGGGGGGGGGGTTTCACAGTTTTGCCTCTGATAAAAATTTGAATAAAAAGTGATCAAAGCAAAAGCAATAACCCAAAATCCACAAAAAAAGACGCTCTATACATTCTCAAACATGGAAGTATAAAAAAAGTTATGGGTGTCAGAATATGTCAACGTTTAGAAAAAAAAAAAATTTGGCACAGTTTTGGATTTTTGTTAGGGGATTAAAATGTAAATAAAACCTTATAAATTTGGTATCCTCGGAATCGTACCGAAACATAGAATACAGGTGACATCTCATTTTGGCTGCACAGTGAACGCAATAGATACAAAATATTACAAGATTCCCTATACTTGCTTATACTATTAATTCTCATTAAGACTCATTACTAACAATACTATTACTACGACAGGCTACTACTTTCCTTCTCCCTGTGACATAGAGAGGATACTGACATGCTTGCAGATCCTACAGATTATCAGACATTCAGTAGTAGCAGGTCTTAAAGTTTCTTAAAATGTTGCTTTTATGCGCCAATTGTCTGGATTTTATGCAAAGTTTATCAAAAGGTTAGAGACCATATAATGCAGATTGGTGACGTGGAAAAGGAAGTTTAGTTGACAATAAACCTAACTGTAGCAAAGTGTCACTCGGCTTCTACAAAGGCAGATAAGATTATGTCATACAATAAAAGATGCATAGGTGCATAGATAACGTGAACACTGTACTACCACTTTATAAATCTCTAGTGAGACCACAAATATAATACTTTAGACAATTTTGAGCAGTATACAAAAAGACAGTGTTTAGAGATGAGCGAACACTATTCGGATCAGCCGTTCCAAACAGCACGCTCCCATAGAAATGAATGGAAGTGCTTCCATTCATTTCTATGGGAGCGTGCTGTTCGGAACGGCTGATCCGAACAGTGTTCGCTCATCTCTAATAGTGTTTGAGTTGATTCAAAGGCTGGTAACCAAAGTCAGAAATTGAATGGTTGCACTACAATACCCATCATCATGGAGATGAACCAAATTAGGTTTACTTAGGTTAGAATAAAGATAGTGACCTCATAACTATGTAGAAATATATCAAAGGTCTCATGCTCTCGTATTGGAATGTAACTATAAAAGGGAGGCATTCACTCTGTCCACAGGAAAGAACGATTTGCACCAACAAGGGGAGATCTCTACTGTAAGAGAGGAGACTATGAAACTCACTCCCAGAGGAAGTTTTCATGGTAAGTTCCCTAAAAAAAACATTTAATGAACATATCATAAATTATAGTTATGGGGCACACGGTGGCTCAGTGGTTAGCACTGCAGCCTTGCAGCGCTGGGATCCTGGGTTTGAATCCTGCCATGAACAACATCTGCAAGGAGTTTGTATGTTCTTCCCATGTTTGTGTGGATTTCCTCCCTTTCTACAAAAGACATACTGATAGAGAAAAAAAATGTACATTGTGTTCCCTGTATGGGGCACACAACCTACATTTAAAAAAGGTACAGTTACTAGGTAGAGATGGGATATTAATCCAGAAATGTATTCTGACTGAGAAAAGGATATGCTGCTAACGTCTTTGTGCCAGATGTCACACAAGACCCGTTGAGGTTTTGTGGAGCCCATACCTTGGCAGGTTTAGCTGGTATAATGGGGACCTATACATAATTTTAGGATGTTGTTACGTTAAGGTTATATTATAGCAAGGTTCAGTATGAACATATCTATGCATTGAGAAAGCTCAATATTTTACTTGCCCACCTTACCATTTTCTACCTGTATAGTGAAAAAGTGTCTGTTATTGGCTATACTTTGATATATATTTTGAAAGGTCTATGGGGAAGGTTATGTTAGATTCAGCTACTCTTGTTTTGTAAGAAAACTCAGATGCGTCTAGTTTCAAATGTCACAGCAAATGTAAAACATCCTGTATTGTTACAAAACAATGGTGTGGATTCACTGGTGTTTTGACAATATGACAATAAAATAATCCTTAGAAACCTTAATGACTTAGTAGTTGTGCATACAGTGTACAGAAAATGTCTATATTATTCAGAAATTCAACTTTAAACAGATATTGTACAACATTCTATTGGCAAATAATAGATGTGACAAAAGTTACTCCTTCAGAATTAAAGATGTAGCAAAGGATAGTTACTGAATTGCTAAGCCTGATTTTGTAATCGGTAGTGCTGTTGTTTAAGGGCTTTTCTGGGCTAAAATAGTGTTGACCTTTCTTAAGAACAACTCAAGTGGGATAGCCCACCAATCGAATATTGATGTCTTATCTTTAGGATAGGTCATCAATATTTTTAACCTGGAAAACACCTTTAACAACAGTACTAGAGACCAGCAAAATAATGGCTAGCAGTGACATTAGCTTGCTTATAAAACAAACAGATATACACAAACAATCATAGACTCGGAAAAAGTTTTTGGTAATCTAAAAAATTTTTTTGCTATTTTCTTTCCCTTCTCTAGTAACCCCATACCACATCATGGTGTGCATTTATGTGAGTGGGACATGAAACACCACACCTTTATAGCCCATGCCTAAGAGCTGAGCCTGTGTCTTTTAGAGAACCATGAAAGAGGACAGCTGAACATCTTAGTGATACCTCCAATGGTTGTGACAAATGTGTTTCTTTGAACATTTGTTCCTTATTTTAGATCATTGGTTCTCCAACTTTAGGAAATGTTTTTTATACTCCTGCTTATTTCCTCAAGATGTTCCTTTTATGAGAAGGCAACTCTTATACAACTTATACAGAAGCCTGTTAATGGTTTCATTCTTATATACCACATCCCCTTCTTTTCCCTTCTTATTCTATACAATCCTCATTGGCATGTGGTTGTCATAGACATACCATTTCTAGTATTAACCCTTTGTTTGTACAATGGAGCCATATATTCTCCTAGTGATTGTGCCACCTTCCCTTTGTTTCTTTTTGCAGGGGTTGCATGTCTGGGATGTCTGACATCCAATAATTATGTGCTCCCTGTTTAGATGCAGCATTTGCTAAGTAAATGATTAGACATATGGGTTTGTGCTGTAATTATGCCTTTATAGGTGTTGTCAATAGAGGTTCATCATTATGTGTATCTTGCTGAATATGGGAATAAATCTATGTGGAGGTATGGCAATCACAACTCTGAAGGTGTTGCTGTTGGAGGCTTGGCCAATCCTATTAAGAAGACCCTTCATTATGGGCGGTATGTTTAGCCTTTTTTATGAGCAGGAGGCATTCAATGTAGCTATGTTTCAGAATGGCATTTCTCCCTAGCTCCCTGGCTATCACTTCGCCTCATCAGCCATGGCAATTAATTTGAAACATAACAACACAATGGCAAAATAGCTGTTTTTTTCTTTCCCCCCAAAAAAAGAGTTGATAAAAGTTGATGAATAATAGATGTATACCACAAAACAGTGGCAGTCAGATAGGTCTAATGAAGGCTTGTTTTTAGAGGATGAAGTGCAGTTTTTAATGTATTTTTGGGTACATAAAATATATCCTATAACTGTAATTGTTTTTTTTTTTTTTGTTTTTTTTTTTTGGGGGGGGGTTATGCAAGGGAGGTGGGAAAAACCACAGTTCTGCCAAATTTGTTTTTCGAGCATTTACTATTTCTTACAAATACCATGATAAATTTACTCTCTGGTCAATACAATTCATAGGGTTTTTTTTTATGTTTTCCTACTTTTGCACAATAAAAACACTTTTTTAAAAAAAAACTATTGTTTTTTTCTGTTACCATTTTCCAAGATCCATAACATTTATATTTCTGTCCACAGAGTTGTAGGAGATAATTGTTTTCTCTTTCTGTTTTCCTCTTTTTTATGTGACAAGTTGTAGTTTTCATTGTTACTATTTTGGACTTCCTTGTTAGGATAAAAAGAAGAAGAAAAAAAAACAGTAATTTTGACATTTTTGAAAGTTTTCACCATGTGGTGTACAGTAAATAAATGATTAACTTTTAACAATTTTAACATTTAGAACTTTTTTGTTTCATTACTTTTACCCAACACCAAATAGTACAAAAGAGTCATACACATCTTATAGCATCTGAAAATTGTCATCTTAAAATACATTAGGGAAAATGGAGACCATAACTTACCAAAAAGGTGATAAGAGGTTTGTATAAAGTCTGTGTATAATACATAAGAAGCAATATATACTGACTTGTTATCATAGTAAAAAAACACCCCATATCAATAATGTATAGTAAGAACTGGTAATTAATGCTAAGAATATATTGCTTGCTATTTGCACATTGCTGCTATTTATGTATTATGCATTGATTTTCTACAGACCTCTTGTTATGTTGCTGTGGGTTGGCGTCTCCATTTTCCATTATGCATTTTATGATAACAAATTTCACATGTGTTAAATAAATATGTATATGACTCATTTGTGTGCGTCTTTTGGGGTTTGTGTACATAGTTCAGTGAGTGTTTTTGAGTCTTTTGCACAATAAACAGATTACAGATAATTTTTTTGTTGAATTTTAGTTTGCATATTTTAGTCAGACTTGACTTTATTCACTTAATAATACATTGTAGTACTTATGTAGTACAGTGTACTATGCCTCCCACTAGTATGCTGATAGGTAGTCTATTAAGCCTGCCTTAGGCAACATATTGGCACACTGACCACATTGCACACAGAAGGGAGCCCCCTCCTACTGAAACCAGTTAATGACAGCCAGGAAGTCGCTCTGGTCATTAGACAGGTTCCCGGCTGTCATTAGTCAGCTAAACATCCATTTCACCAAGCATAGGACATCCATGCCATGTTTCTAAAACAGCTTATGGGTAGAGTTAAAGCCCTTTAGGGTAAGTTCACGTAGCAGATTTTGCATAGCAGGGTCCGACATGCAAGATCTGGCGCATTTATACAAAGCAACTTTGTATGCCTCATGAAATTGATGGCACACAGACATATATACAAAATAGAAAAATAATAAGGTCATGTGAATAAATGTCTACAATGTAAATACAGCATTAGGTTCTATTCTGATCGAGTTTGTGTTTTTATTTCAATTAGGAAGCTATAATAATTATTTGCAAAATGTGCAGAGAACCTGGAATCTGACGGGGTCTTTAACTCAAGCTACAGACTTAGCAAATCCAAGTTTGTTATGTAAGACACAATGTTTGAGCGAGAGACAGAATGAATGTAAAACCTATTTTAGAACGATTTCAGCTCAGCTACATTATACTGTATGTTACGGATAGATAGCATGCACACGGTTTACTTTAACTTAGCTATAAACTTCTTTGTGTGCACTGTTTTTTGTAGAAATATGTTTTTACTATTTGTATGGCCTTTTTAAGTGTGGTGATACTAATGTGAACTATATGCAAAGCAAATGGGTGAAGTGAATTATCACCTTTCTGCTGACATAGAGTTCTCTCTATTTAAACTTCCCTTTGTCTGCACATTATTGAAAATGCGGTTTCTTGTTAATATTATCTTTTCAACTTAGTCTAATGGTTTGGGCCTTGAAAATAAATGCTTGATTTTCCAGACATAATGATATAAATATACCATCTACACTGACTATATTATAAAAACACAAGCGTTCAGATTAACAAACCTTACACAATACTGCCCTCTACTGTCATCCACATCAATGACATTTTGATCAGCGATTGACGTTTCATTAAAATCTGAGAAAGAAAACAACATTATTTAATGATTTACACAATTCTGTTGCTAATTAAAATAACTTCCAAATTCTGCTTCAACAAGCAACGCCTTGAACAATACTGTTTGTTTTTTCAGCAGTCAGCACCACCAATTAATTAAATTGACACATACTGTAGCATGGATACTTCTGGATGTATCAACAAACACCAAGTTGCCTATACATTCAGCAGTTTTACATTTTTATATTTAGCACTTTACATTAAAGTATATTGCAGAGCTATACATCCTTTGTGTGCTGGCATACAGCTTTATAATCTGCACAGAAAAATATCTTTGTAAAAAAACAGTGTGAATTAGTCCCTGAATCTATTGCTACAAAAGTACAAGAATAAAAAGATGAAAAGTTAGAGGAAATACAATTTGGGATATGGGTTAAGCCACAGCTTTTCACTCCAATCCATTGTGATTTTTTTTCTCTGTCCCCCATGTTAAATGAGCAATCAGTGCTGTTAGTTTTGGTGCCTGATATGCTAATTAGGTTCTATATTGTCAAGTAGGTAGGCTTTAGCCAGAGCCAAAAATAAAGCGTAGAGAGCTATGAATCACGCCCCCTTGCCTAGTCCTGGCAGAGATCACCAACTTGACAGTAGACTGCACAATTTGCATATAAAACTGCTCTGGAATCGGTGGAGCAGCAGGTGTTAAGAATACAAAGAACTGGGGTACAGGGAAGAGGTGTAAGATGTATCCCCATATTCTTTAACTCTTTCCATGTATGGGCTCATTATTTGTAGCTGTAGTTTTTATTAATACCATTCTGGAGAATGGATGACATTCTGATTTTTCACATATTATTACATTTTTTGGAAGTCAAAGAAATATCAATTTAGGCATTTTGATTTCTATGCCCACTGTGGCATTGTCTAGAAATGGGTGACCCTCATGAGATTTCTTTCAATTAATATTTGTGGGTTTCAGCCTTCTGGAGACACAGAACAAGGCACCAGGCACAGGTTCAAATCCTGACACTTTTTGGGGTTATATTCTGCCTCCTTCTGCGATCCGCATGGATTCAGCCAAGGTTCAAGCTATTGTAGATTAGACACGCGCTACGTCTCTTAAAGCTTTGCAAAGATTTGTGGTTTTTGATAATTATTGTAGGAAATTTATCTGTAATTTTTCTTTCATAGCAAAACCACTTACCTCTAACAAAAAGAGCTGGCTTAGTTCATTGGAATCCAGATGCTATTTTACCCTTTGAGTCTCTTAAGCATAGTTTTATGGAAGCTCCAGGCATTACTTTTCAACAGGTTTGAAGTTGTGGTAACCTACATACCATCAGATGCTTTGTCTCAAAGTTTTTGTTCCTCTCAAATCCCTAATCCTGAGCCTAAACCAATCCTCTCTGAAGGCATTGTTATTTCTGCTATTTCGTCTGATCTTGCCTCTGAGATTGGAGAGAATCAGCTATTAGTCCCTAAAAATAGCCCAGGTAGTAAATTATTTCTACCTCCTCAATTTAGACTTGGATCGTTGAAGAAATTACATGTTTTACTTTTGTTTGCTCATCTAGGAATTTCTGGTACTAAAACACAAATTACTTATCGCTACTGGTGGCTAACAGCGCCTTGTGATAGCATAGCCTGTGATACTTGTGCCAAGGAATTTCGGGTGTTCAAACTTTTTCCATTGCCAGTCCCTCAAAGATCATGGATAGGGTTGAGCCGATCTTGACTTTTCGGTATTGATTTTGAAATCCGATTTCTGATCATTTTTCATTCGAACCCGATCTCGATCCCAATTCCGACCCCAATACAAGTCAATGGGATTTTTTTACTAATCGGAGATCGGATTTTAAAAAACGATCCTATTCACTATACAGCATGGAATGTAACAATTGAACGCTTTAATTGTTAGAATCCACGCTGTATAGTGATTTTTTTAAATCACTAAGTAGCCAGAGGATTTTTTTTTTAATCCTCTGGCTACTTATTCCCCCCCTGGTGTTCACTTACCTGCAGAGATGGCTGGTCTGGTGCCCGGTGTTCTCGTTCTTCTTCGCCTCGCTGCCCCCACCTCCCAGGTTAGTGTTAAAGACCTAGAACCTAGCTCTAGTCACCCCAAGGGCCAAAAAATAAAACACTGCTGCTGCATGGCTCTAGTCACCCCAAGGGCCAAAAAATAAAACACTGCTGCTGCATGGCTCTAGTCACCCCAAGGGCCAAAAAATAAAACACTGCTGCTGCATGGCTCTAGTCACCCCAAGGGCCAAAAAATAAAACACTGCTGCTGCATGGCTCTAGTCACCCCAAGGGCCAAAAACACTGTATTTTAAAGGCTCTACTCACTCCAAGGGCCAAAAACACTGCTGGTGTAAGGCTCTACTCACTCCAAGGGCCAAAAACACTGCTTTATAAAGGTTCTGCTCTCTCCAAGGGCCAAAAACACTGGTGGTGCAAGGCTCCACTCACTCCAAGGGCCAAAAACACTGGTTTTGTGCACTAGGAAATTTAGACTGTTCCTGTAAAGTATCAATTATAGCTTTTATGCCTAATTCATATACTATGTTTGGGAACAAAGCACTGATATTGAGTGTAGCAAATAAAAACTCAGAAAGTCGTCTCAAGTTAAATAAATACATTAATGAATTGGAAGAGTCCCTTAACTAAGATGACACATTTAATACAAACTCCTGAAGAACTAAATCTGGAAAATGGGACAAATGAGAAGTCAGAGAATCTATCCCAGGTACAATGGGGTGTCCCGGGGGATGCGTAAGAGATTTGTGAGGTTTGGGTAAGTAATAAAAAAAAAATAGGGATTTGCAAGTTAGAAATACAGAGGTATTATTTTTCATTTTATTTTATTGTATAACCCTTTTTTAATGGCTTCTGTTATAAATTGTAGTTGTAGTTATAAAGCGTACCTTAAGTTCTAAACAACTTTTCGTAAAGAAGTAATAAGTATCTTTGTTATAGATCTTATTAAGAAGATCTGGCTCCTTCACCACTTACTACGCTGTTCTCCTGCTCATTTTCTTCAATCTTATTGCCTGTTTACATTTGTCTATGTATTCAGCCTTACACACAGAGCTCTATGGAGAAGAAAGAATGAACGTTGTGAGGGTCACATCAAACGGCTACATCTACAACTATAAATTGTAGAAACTTGCTTTTGGTATCATTATAAAAGAGGAGAATCTCATTAAATCACAGACTTACAGAGATATTGCTTGTTGAAAACACAGTTGGGATTGGAATACTTATATGCAGCTTCACGTTTCTACGATTTATAATGCCAAAGTTATAGAAGTTTGAAATGACCCTTCCCCTCTCTCATTTTCTCTTCACTTTACGCAGCCCCATACTCAACAAAATGCAGGCTTTCAAAGAAAGGAGACAAAATTTGTTTAAAAAAAATTATATATATACATACAGTCCTATGAAAAAATTTGGGCACCCCTATTAATCTTAATCATTTTTAGTTCTAAATATTTTTTTGTTTGCAACAGCCATTTCAGTTTGATATATCTAATAACTGATGGACACAGTAATATTTCAGGATTGAAATGAGGTTTATTGTACTAACAGAAAATGCGCAATATGCATTAAACCAAAATTTGACCGGTGCAAAAATATGGGCACCTCAACAGAAAAGTGACATTAATATTTAGTACATCCTCCTTTTGCAAAGATAACAGCCTCTAGTTGCTTCCTGTAGCTTTTAATCAGTTCCTGGATCCTGGATGAAGGTATTTTGGACCATTTCTTTCTACAAAACAATACAAGTTCAGTTAAGTTTGATGGTCGCCGAACATGGACAGCCCGCTCTCAAATGATCTGAAAACAAAGATTGTTCAACATAGTTGTTCAGGGGAAGGATACAAAACGTTGTCTCAGAGATTTAACCTGTCAGTTTCCACTGTGAGGAACATAGTAAGGAGATGGAAGACCACAGGGACAGTTCTTGTTAAGCCCAGAAGTGGCAGGCCAAGAAAAATATCAGAAAGGCAGAGAAGAAGAATGGTGAGAACAGTCAAGGACAATCCACAGACCACCTCCAAAGAGCTGCAGCATCATCTTGCTGCAGATGGTGTCACTGTGCATCAGTCAGCAATACAGCGCACTTTGCACAAGGAGAAACTGTATGGGAGAGTGATGAGAAAGAAGCCGTTTCTGCAAGCACACCACAAATAGAGTTGCCTGAGGTATGCAAAAGCACATTTGGAGAAGCCAACTTCATTTTGGAAACAAAGATTGAGTTGTTTGGTTATAAAAAAAAGGCGTTATGCATGGCGTCCAAAAAGAAACAGCATTCCAAGAAAAACACTTGCTACCCACTGTAAAATTTGGTGGAGGTTCCATCATGCTTTGGGGCTGTGTGGCCAATGCCGGCACCGGGAATCTTGTTAAAGTTGAGGGTCGCATGGATTCCACTCAGTATCAGCAGATTCTTGAGAATAATGTTCAAGAATCAGTGACGAAGTTGAAGTTACGTCGGGGATGGATATTTCAGCAAGACAATGATCCAAAACACTGCTCCAAATCAACTCAGGCATTCATGCAGAGGAACAATTACAATGTTCTGGAATGGCCATCCCAGTCCCCAGACCTGAATATCATTGAACATCTGTGGGATGATTTGAAGCGGGCTGTCCATGCTTGGTGACCATCTAACTTAACTGAACTTGAATTGTTTGTCCAAAATACCTTTATCCAGGATCCAGGAACTGATTAAAAGCTACAGGAAGCGACTAGAGGCTGTTATCTTTGCAAAAGGAGGATCTACTAAATATTAATGTCACTTTTCTGTTGAGGTGCCCATACTTTTGCACCGGTCAAATTTTGGTTTAATGCATATTGCACATTTTCTGTTAGTACAATAAACCTCATTTAAATACTGAAATATTACTGTGTCCATCAGTTATTAGATATATCAAACTGAAATGGCTGCTGCAAACACCAAAATATTTAGAACTAAAAATGATTAAGATTAATAGGGGTGCCCAAACTTTTTCATAGGACTGTATATATATATATATATATATATATATATATATATATATATATATATATATATATATATATATATAGTACAGACCTTCTCATTCAAAGAGTTTTCTGTATTTTCATGACTATGAAAATTGTAGATTCACACTGAAGGCATCAAAACTATGAACTAACACATTTTGAATTATATACTTAACAAAAAAGTGTGAAACAACTGAAAATATGTCTTATATTCCAAGTTCTTCAAAGTAGCCACATTTTGCTTTGATTTATTGCTTTGCACACTCTTGATGAGCTTCAAGAGGTAGTCACCTGAAATGGTCTTCCAACTGTCTTGAAGGACTTCCCAGAGATACTTAGCACTTGTTGGCCCTTTTTCCTTCACTCTGCGGTCCAGCCAAACCATCTCGATTGGGTTCAGGTCTGGTGACTGTAGAGGCCAGGCTATCTAGTGTAGCATCCCATCGCTCTCCTTCTTGGTCAACTAGCCATTACACAGCCTGGAGGTGTGTTTGGGATCATTGTCCTGTTGAAAAATAAATGATGGTCCAACTAAACACAAATCGGATGGAATAACATGCCGCTGCAAGATGCTGTGGTAGCCATGCTGGTTCAGTATGCCTTCGATTTTGAATAAATCCCCAACAGTTTCACCAGCAAAGCAACCCCCACACCATCCCACCTTCTCCTCCATGCTTCATGGTGGGAACCAGGCATGTAGAGTCTATCCGTTCACTTTTTCTGCATCTCACAAAGACACGGTGATTGGAACCAAAGATCTCAAATTTGGACTAATCAGACCAAAGCACAGATTTCCACTGGTCTAATGTCCATTCCTTGTGTTCTTTAGCCCAAACAAGTCGCTTCTGCTTGTTGCCTGTCCTTAGCAGTGGTTTTCTAGCAGCTATTTTACCATGAAGGCCTGTTGCACAAAGTCTCCTCTTAACAGTTGTTGTAGAGATGTGTCTGCTGCTAGAACTCTGTGTGGCATTGACCTGGTCTCTAATCTGAGCTGCTGCTAACCTGCGATTTCTGAGGCTGGTGACTTGGATGAACTTATACTCCACAGCAGATTTGACTTTTGGTCTTCGTTTCCTGGGGTGGTCTTTATGTGAGTCAGTTTCTTTGTAGTGATTGATGGTTTTTGCAACTGCACTTGGGGACTCTTTCAAAGTTTCCCAATTTTTCGGACTGACTGACCGTTATTTCTTAAAGTAATGATGGCCACTTGTTTTTCTTTACTTACCTGCTTTTTTCTTGTCATAATACAAATTTTAACAGTCTATTCAGTAGGACTATCAGCTGTGTATCCACCTGACTTCTGCACAACACAACTGATGGTCCCAACCCCATTTAAAAGGCAAGAAATCCCACTTATTAAACCTGACAGGGCACACCTGTGAAGTGAAAACCATTTCCGGTGACTACCTTTTGAATCTCACCAAGAGAATGCCAAGAGTGTGCAAAGCAGGAATCAAAGCAGTGGCTACTTTGAAGAACCTAGAATATAAGCCATATTTTCAGTTGTTTCACACTTTTTTGTTAAGTATGTAATTCCACATGTGTTAATTCATAGTTTTGATGCCTTCAGTGTGAATCTACAATTTTCAGTCATGAAAATACAGAAAACTCTTTGAGAAGGTGTGTGCAAACATTTGGTCTGTACTGTATATTACTAAATTTATTAATGCCACATATACTGCCAGATAAGCAAAAGTTGTCCAATAATTTAGTTTTGCTTTAATGGAATAAAATGACACATTTTACTGAAAGGATCAACTATCCACACGACAGACTTCCCCTCAGAAGTTGGCAGATCAGTAATGAAATCTATTAATGGGTCCATGATTGGGGTTGAGCGATCGTGTTTGGAAAAGATCGGATTCCGAACACAATCTTTTTAGGTGGGATCGAGATCGGTGATTATTTCCCACAATGCTTTGCTACTAGCCAAGCATTGTGGGAAAAGCTAACAATGTTAGACTTCACACTGAGTATACGCTCCGCTCATTCTGAACGTAATCTCGTTCAAAATGAGCGGCGTTAAAACAGATCCCATTGATTTCTATGGGTGCCGGCATACGTGTGCTCCCCATTGAAATCAATGGGAGGCTTTTTAACCTATTGCTTTCCATGTGATATGCGCTGCCCAACCTCACATCAAATAGAATCCTCAATACAAAAACTCCAAGGCTCCTTCAATAACAAGACATCTAATCAGAGTCCCATAGATTAAATGAGCCTAGACTCAATCTCTATTCTTAATAAAGTGGTTATACAGAGTTTGCCCTACATCCTTTTATCCCCTCAACATTTTTCCCTAACCCTATTATGGGCTGTTCATCAGGAGGAGTTTCAAATGGATTAATGTCTGCATGATTTGCAATAACAATCGCAGTTTCCCTGCCCTAGATGGTAGGACAGGGTACTTAGATGTAATGCCACATTACATGTAGGGCAAAATCTCTATAACCACTTTATTAAGAATAGAGATTGAGTCTAGGTGCTCTCAATATGAATGAGCCTAGTCCTGTTTGCCTTTAAGTCAGGGTTCTCATTTAATCTATGGGACTCTGATTAGATGTCTTGTTATTAAAGGAGCTGTGGAGTTTTTGTATTGAGTCTTCTATTTGATGTGAGGTTGGGCAGAAACCTGTGGGAGGATTTAAAGTGGTGTATATTTAGACCACACACACTATTGAAAGGTCCAGCCACCCACATTTTGTTGTTTTTAGGACTTAATTTATCCTTTAAATAATTGTTTTAAAAGATCCAATAAAAGTTAAATTTCAGTTACTCCTTCAGTGAACTACTGAACCCAGGTAAGGTTATTTCATGATTGACATCAAGTAACTTCTGGAATAAATTCTGGCGATGTTCTCATGGTCACAGAGTCCTCTCTTACTTGTAGATCTGGATCTCTAGACATGAGAACTCGACATTCGCTAATCTTCTGGGATAACATAGTTACAACCACAGCAATGTTTTTAATAAGATATCCTTCAAGCTTGTCTTTCAGGATCAGCCACATGCTGGGACTGGCTTATGTACCTCCAGAATTATATTTATGATTACCTGAAAGAACCTCCTCATGAGACAACTGGAAACGCAGACTGTAGTTGTGCATTGATGGTTGTGGCATGGACCTTGAGTGTTATATTCTAGGGTCTTTGTTAGGGAATTGCCAAGACAGCAATTCCCAGAACTGTTAAACCCTGGGAGGGGCACAAGAGACAGTGAGCCCTAAGCTGAA
Organism: Leptodactylus fuscus; assembly: GCF_031893055.1. NCBI lineage: Eukaryota > Metazoa > Chordata > Amphibia > Anura > Leptodactylidae > Leptodactylus > Leptodactylus fuscus. Next base: position 193,353,730 of record NC_134266.1, on the reverse strand, counting down.
GCCCCCCACTTTCCCTTCCTATTGCCAGGCCCTATCCTAAGTAATAGGCGACAACCACAAGGACAGTCCCTCCCTGAATATGTGAAACACAAAACACAGACAAGACGAACAACAACAAAGGGAGGTCAACTAGCCAGGGTTTGGTAACAGGAAAGCGATGCAGTGCCAAATCGGAGTCAAGAGAATAGTCAATGAGGAAAGCCAAAGGTCAAGTATAATAGTATAAGCAAAACAGGGACAGTAAGAGCAGGTATGCACATGGCAATAACAAGCACTGGTGTGAATAGGAACCAAGGCTAAATAGGGAGCAAGAACCCGCCCATGGAGTTCACAGAAAGGCAGCTGTCAATCACAGGGCAAGGCCAGATTAACCACTTAATGGACAGAGGCAACATAGGCAGAAGACGGGTGTGGTGCAAATGCAATCACAGAACTAGAGCCGAGTTCACACAGCGCGACCAAAAACTTTAATCCAAGAACCAAACTGCACCCACCTCCTGCGCCGCAGCCTGCGAGCAGAGGGTGGTGCAGTGACCCGAACAGGCAGAGATGTTACAGTCTTCTTGTAGCAGTTGAAGGACAGATGGAAGGACTTCTGGACTTGTGTAAACGGAGGAGCACCAAGATTTACAGAGACGGTAGAGCGTCTTCCTGCAGACCTCCAATTTGCTACCACAGTATCCACAAGGCCAGATTTTTTTTTTTATTTTTTTTTTAAGTTTCCCTGTTAGTCTTCAAATGTAGACTGTGAACTTGCATGGAAGAGACCCATCTAGAGAAATGGTTATTTTCAGACTGGAAGTTACCAGATCCTGCCCTTCAAAAGATGTAATGTGTAAAAAGACAACCACGCCTGATGGAGCCATTACGGCATTATTGCATTTGCCTCAGTTTCTTCATCCAGAATTTCCCTCAGAACCTCTGGGATGGAGATACAACAGTCAGATCACTGGACTAGCTTATTACCCGATCATCACTACCAGGTTTCCTTTTTGGATACAGGAACCAAGACATGTTGGCTTTTTGCGTTGTGCCATGGCACCAGTGTGTCTGAGGATAACCCATCTTCTGGGTAAACTCCTTGAAGAGATTTGGATTCCAACACTCATTCTCCTGGGTTTAAAACTTTTTACTTGACTCCTGTAGACTCTTTATAGGTTTGCAATAAACGGAGATTTGCTTGCCTGCTTCTACCAGGCCCTTTAGTCAGTTTATATTGGAGAGAGTCTTCCCCGGATGACCATGGCTGTGGAATCATTTCCAGTCTAAGTTGCGCAGAAGAAAAAATTCCTTGCCCAGGTTGGCTGGCTTCCTATCCCATATGGTTATAAAATTCTTTGAGATTTACTTCTGGAGAGAGCTTCACCTTGCAGAATGAATTGACCAAAAGCCCCTGTTCCTTTTGATTTTTAGATTCATCCAGAATAAGAGTAACATCCTATTTCCTTGAGGGAGATATAAGGAGCCCATTTTACAGGTATGATATAACTGTGCATCCTTGAAGATGTAGGGCTGTTGTAAGACCTATGACAACTTTCATGAAGACTGGAGGGACTGAGGTGATCCAAAATTGAAGACGTCTGAACTGGAAATATAACATTCCTGTCCCCCTCTGTATGGTAATTCCCAGAAACTGGAATATGAAGGTATACATCTGGAAGGTTTTGTGAGGACACCAAAGCTTCCCTTTGGATAAGAGCCATGCCTGAGTCCATGGACTCTATTTTTGTGCCCGTACTGGAGTCTACGGGGATATCGGATCTATGACTGACCCCATTTGTTGTCAGCTTTTGAAAACCAGGACAACTTGACCATACACTCCTTGTTCTAGTTGAGTGCCTGGGACTGGATGTAATACAGTTCCACAAATTCTCGCACTGACTGAAGGGGGACGGAGTTTGCTTAATGGAGAGGATTTCTTATCCTCTTGTAATTCTTGGAGCTCCAGAGAGTGACCTCTATTTAGTGTTGAAGACATCTCTGAGGAACCTTTAACCATATGGACAAGATAGAAGATCAGTCTCCTTCCTGCTGGAGGTGATGGAGATCTGTGCGCCATAGCTCAGATTTTGTAGTAATCTGCTTCCTTCTGGAGTTGACAGGAGCACTATGACATTGCCTACACCCTGTTAGTGAATTTGGTATCTGCATAAACTGTAAAGCAAACAGATTATCTGACTGAGAAAAAGCAAAGTACAAAAAAATGATTCATCCATAATGTGATCTATAAAGCTCTATTAACAGCATTAGGGGGTACCCCGCCATTACATAATGTGATCTATAATACTCTATTGGCAGCATTAGGGGACACCCCACCTTTACAGACACTTCTGAATATGACTAACAGAGCACTACATTTTTTTTTTTTTGCAGTGCCGACTACAGAACCTGAGATACATTGATTTAAGCAATATAGAGAGCTCCGGCATTCGATATAGAGGAGATGGCCACTTAACAAGCAGATGAAAGATGTAAAAATATATAGAAACCGAAAAAAAAGAGAGAGAACATCACTGTGGGAAATACAGAATACCCCAATAATACAACAATTAGGAGACTCATTATAGGAACTGAATCCCACTGACTGATAAGTTGTGGATCCATATACTTAAAACCTACTCTCTAGAAAAAAAAATCCGGATACTTTCCCAGATGCAGGACAGGCAGAATGTATAATAACAAACACTATTATCAGAACAGGCGGAATGTGTAATACCATACACCCTTATCAGAACAGGCAGAATGTGTAATAACATACACCCTTATCAGAACAGGCAGAACGTGTACTAATATACACTATTATCAGAACAGGCAGAACGTGTACTAATATACACTATTATCAGAACAGGCAGAATGTGTAATTACACTATTATCAGAACAGGCAGAATGTGTAATAACATACACCCTTATCAGAACAGGCAGAACGTGTAATTACTAGAGATGAGCGAACAGTGTTCTATCGAACACATGTTCGATCGGATATCAGGGTGTTCGCCATGTTCGAATCGAATCGAACACCACGTGGTAAAGTGCGCCAAAATTCGATTCCCCTCCCACCTTCCCTGGCGCCTTTTTTGCACCAATAACAGCGCAGGGGAGGTGGGACAGGAACTACGACACTGGGGGCATTGAAAAAAATTGGAAAAAGTCATTGGCTGCCGAAATCAGGTGACCTCCATTTTAGACGAATAGTGGATTTCAAATCCGGGTCATATGAGAATGTGAACTTTGTGACTATGAGACAGGGATAGCTGTACAGGCAGGGATAGCTAGGGATAACCTTTATTTAGGGGGGAATGTTATTAAAAATAACTTTTTGGGGCTCTATCGGGTGTGTAATTGTGATTTTTGTGAGATAAACTTTTTCCCATAGGGATGCATTGGCCAGCGCTGATTGGCCGAATTCCGTACTCTGGCCAATCAGTGCTGGCCAATGCATTCTATTAGCTTGATGAAGCAGAGTGTGCACAAGGGTTCAAGCGCACCCTCGGCTCTGATGTAGCAGAGCCGAGGCTGCACAAGGGTTCAAGCGCACCCTCGGCTCTGATGTAGGAGAGCCGAGGGTGCACTTGAACCCTTGTGCACCCTCAGCTCTGCTACATCAGAGCCGAGGGTGCGCTTGAACCCTTGTGCACACTCTGCTTCATCAAGCTAATAGAATGCATTGGCCAGCGCTGATTGGCCAATGTATTCTATTAGCCTGATGAAGTAGAGCTGAATGTGTGTGCTAAGCACACACATTCAGCTCTACTTCATCGGGCTAATAGAATGCATTGGCCAGCGCTGATTGGCCAGAGTACGGAACTCGACCAATCAGCGCTGGCTCTGCTGGAGGAGGCGGAGTCTAAGATCGCTCCACACCAGTCTCCATTCAGGTCCGACCTTAGACTCCGCCTCCTCCGGCAGAGCCAGCGCTGATTGGCCGAATTCCGTACTCTGGCCAATCAGCACTGGCTAATGCATTGTATTGGCTTGATGAAGCAGTGCTGAATGTGTGTGCTTAGCACACACATTCAGCTCTACTTCATCGCGCTAATAGAATGCATTGGCCAGCGCTGATTGGCCGAATTCCGTACTCTGGCCAATCAGCACTGGCTAATGCATTGTATTGGCTTGATGAAGCAGTGCTGAATGTGTGTGCTTAGCACACACATTCAGCTCTACTTCATCGGGCTAATAGAATGCATTGGCCAGCGCTGATTGGCCGAATTCCGTACTCTGGCCAATCAGCACTGGCTAATGCATTGTATTGGCTTGATGAAGCAGTGCTGAATGTGTGTGCTTAGCACACACATTCAGCTCTACTTCATCGGGCTAATAGAATGCATTGGCCAATCAGCGCTGGCCAATGCATTCTATTAGCGTGAACTGAGTTTGCACAGGGGTTCTAGTGCACCCTCGGCTCTGCTACATCAGATTGCTACATCTGATGTAGCAGTGCCGAGTGTGCATCAGATGTGTAGTTGAGCAAAACTGACTCAGCACTGCTAAGTCTGCATTCGCATAGGAATGCATTGGCCAGCCTTCGGCCAATCAGCGCTGGCTCTGCCGGAGGAGGCGGAGTCTAAGGTCGGACCTGAATGGAGACTGGTGTGGAGCGATCTTAGACTCCGCCTCCTCCAGCAGAGCCAGCGCTGATTGGCCGAATTCCGTACTCTGGCCAATCAGCACTGGCTAATGCATTGTATTGGCTTGATGAAGCAGTGCTGAATGTGTGTGCTTAGCACACACATTCAGCTCTACTTCATCGGGCTAATAGAATGCATTGGCCAGCGCTGATTGGCCGAATTCCGTACTCTGGCCAATCAGCACTGGCTAATGCATTGTATTGGCTTGATGAAGCAGTGCTGAATGTGTGTGCTTAGCACACACATTCAGCTCTACTTCATCGGGCTAATAGAATGCATTGGCCAATCAGCGCTGGCCAATGCATTCTATTAGCGTGAACTGAGTTTGCACAGGGGTTCTAGTGCACCCTCGGCTCTGCTACATCAGATTGCTACATCTGATGTAGCAGTGCCGAGTGTGCATCAGATGTGTAGTTGAGCAAAACTGACTCAGCACTGCTAAGTCTGCATTCGCATAGGAATGCATTGGCCAGCCTTCGGCCAATCAGCGCTGGCTCTGCCGGAGGAGGCGGAGTCTAAGGTCGGACCTGAATGGAGACTGGTGTGGAGCTATCTTAGACTCCGCCTCCTCCAGCAGAGCCAGCGCTGATTGGTCGAGTTCCGTACTCTGGCCAATCAGCACTGGCCAATGCATTTCTATGGGGAAAAGTTAGCTTGCGAAAATCGCAAACTGACAGGGATTTCCATGAAATAAAGTGACTTTTATGCCCCCAGACATGCTTCCCCTGCTGTCCCAGTGTCATTCCAGGGTGTTGGTATCATTTCCTGGGGTGTCATAGTGGACTTGGTGACCCTCCAGACACGAATTTGGGTTTCCCCCTTAACGAGTTTATGTTCCCCATAGACTATAATGGGGTTCGAAACCCATTCGAACACTCGAACAGTGAGCGGCTGTTCGAATCGAATTTCGAACCTCGAACATTTTAGTGTTCGCTCATCTCTAGTAATTACACTATTATCAGAACAGGCAGAATGTGTAATAACATACACCCTTATCAGAACAGGAAGAATGTGTAATTACACTATTATCAGAACAGGCAGAATGTGTAATACCATACACTATTATCAGAACAGGCAGAATGTGTAATAACATACACCCTTATCAGAACAGGCAGAACGTGTACTAATATACACTATTATCAGAACAGGCAGAACGTGTACTAATATACACTATTATCAGAACAGGCAGAATGTGTAATTACACTATTATCAGAACAGGCAGAATGTGTAATAACATATACCCTTATCAGAACAGGCAGAACGTGTAATTACACTATTATCAGAACAGGCAGAATGTGTAATAACATACACCCTTATCAGAACAGGAAGAATGTGTAATTACACTATTATCAGAACAGGCAGAATGTGTAATACCATACACTATTATCAGAACAGGCAGAATGTGTAATAACATACACCCTTATCAGAACAGGCAGAACGTGTAATTACACTATTATCAGAACAGGCAGAATGTGTAATAACATACACCCTTATCAGAACAGGAAGAATGTGTAATTACACTATTATCAGAACAGGCAGAATGTGTAATACCATACACTATTATCAGAACAGGCAGAATGTGTAATAACATACACCCTTATCAGAACAGGCAGAACGTGTAATAACATACACCCTTATCAGAACAGGCAGAACGTGTAATAACATGCACTATTATCAGAACAGGCGGAATGTATAATATACACCATTATTAGAAGTAACGGACTATATAATAACATACATTATTATCAGAAGTGGAGGACTGTATAACGACACATTACACCATTACCGACAGCAGAAGACTGTGGCTGTTACAATATTGTCAGAAAATGGTTTATTTTTCCACCATTAGATATCTGACCTGATATAAGTAAACCTGTAATGAATATTGCTCCTCTCATTTAGAGATATCATGTGATATCCTTTATCAAAATATTACTCTTATTCATACGCAAGCAGAATCCGCCTTGGATTTACACATATAATATGTTAGATCTCATTCCGAAAAGGAGATATACATGCCATATAAATGCTTAGAATATAGCATTCTGAAATGAGCTGTACACCTTATATACATCCTTCAGTATATCCTATTCCAAAATGGAGTTATACACGCTATACATATTAACCAGCGATGGTGTTACCCATGCTATTAGTATATATCATCCCGCAATGGGGTTATACACGTCATGTAAGTACATGTATATATGCTTTGATATATACAACTCAGAAAGAGCGTTATGCATGCTATCTATATCCATCAGTATATATCATTAAGTAATGGCATTGTCAGTATATATCTTTCAACAATGGCGTTATGCATGCTATATATCTATCATCTATCAGTACATATATATATATATATATATATATATATATATATATACGACCGTAAGGTGAAGTTCCTGCTATATGCCGACGACCTCCTACTTCTGTCCCCCACCAAGAAAGCCTGTCAGTGCTGGAAAAATTCAGCACCACATGGGCCCTACCCATCAACCAGAAGAAGACCAAAGTCATGGTATTTCAGAAGAAGGGCCATAACAAAGCCCCCACCCCACAATTCACACTGAACGGCTCCACACTGGAGAAAACCAACAGCTACACCTACCTGGGGCTGGAGCTCAGCCAATCAGGAAGCTTCAAAGCAGCAATAGAAACCCTGAAATCAAAAGCCTGCAGAACCTTCTACGCCATCAGAAGACAACTGTACCTCCTCAAACCACCAGTGAGGGTCTGGCTGAAGATATTCGATGCTGTCATCTCCCCGATCCTTCTCTATGGCAGTGAGGTTTGGGGCCCAGCCACCTACCCAGACCAGTCAAAGTGGGATTCCAGCCCAACAGAGACCTTCCACTTGGAGTTCTGCAAGTACCTCCTCCATGTCCATCGCAGCACCTCCAACATGGGATGCCGGGCAGAGCTAGGCAGACTCCCCCTATGGCTCAAGAGGGCGCTATCATTCTGGACTCACCTACAGGGCAGCAGCCCTGGCTCTTAGAACCACCAAGCCTAGCTGAGCCACAGAGCGCTGAGCAACCCCCAACCAAGCATTAGCCATCTGCCAAACCAAAACCCCCAACATGCCCTGAACAAGGCTCAAATAAAAGGAGTCATTGAGAGAGACAGAGAGCGTACATCGAGGAATGGAGAAGCGCAATAAATAACTCCAAGAAACTCACTGTGTACCAGTCACTGCAAAGGGACTACACCATGGCCACCTACCTGGAGAGAATACGCCACCCCAAACACAGACAGACCCTGAGCCGGTACAGACTGAGCGCCCACAACCTAGAGATGGAGACGGGGCGACACAGGCAGATGTACAAGCCACGGGAGAACAGACTGTGCCAGCACTGTGACCAGGGGGCCCTAGAAGACGAGACCCACTTCCTGCTACACTGCACCAAATACTCAGCTGTGAGGGCCGTCTACTACCAAAGACTCTCTGCCCACATCCCAGACTTCACATCTGCAGACGAGAAGAGGAAACTCTACATCCTACTGGAAGAAGAAGAGGCTACTGTGGAGATCGCTGCCCAATACGTGTCCAGCTGTCACCAAAACAGAGGAAGATGAGACTCCACGGACTGTTATACCCCAAACCACCCCCCCCCCCATACAGCTGTCACCAACTAAGAGGAATATGAGACTCCACTGACTGTTATACCCCAAATCAGACACCCCACCCCGCCCCACCCCCCATACTCTCCCCTTCGACTCCAGCAAACCCCCCCACACACACACACACACACACACACACACACACACACTTTACTAGCTTTGGCAATGCCAAATATCTATTCGGATGTGCCAATAAAGCCTATTTGATTTGATTTGATTTATAGCATTCAGTACTGGCGTAATACATCCATTATATACCATTCAACAATGGCGTGATTGCATGGACTCTGCATGGACTCTGTTTTTGTGCCCACGTAATCAATGTCAAATACAAGTAAAGGGGAATGTGCTAATTAACATTTCCCAACATACACGTACGTGATGATATTGAGAAGTCCTTTGCACAGTGACATGGGCCAGATGTTACTCCAAAACCCAAATGTCAAAAGCAAGTGGTAGGTCCTGGCATTAGCTGGCTGCTACCTAGCACTCTGTTGAACTCATCAGCTAGAGTCAAAGTATACTACACAATAGGTCTTCTCTACGCACAAAGTTTACTTTGTTGTTTCATTATCCATTGAAGGAAGGAACACACAGAGTGACTTCACACAGTCTTTAGCAGTAACCTGGTAAAGTCAATTTTCAATTTTACACTTGAAGTGCATGCTAACACAAAATCCAAAGTTCTAATTGCAACTACGTGACTATGATGTATATATAAATTTATACAGATCAATAAATAGTCTCTGGTTTGACAAAAAAGTGGTACTTTGAGGGCTAGAGGAGTCTGCAGGGAGCCAAGGATAATAATTTACTGATGATACTGAAGGAAGGAGCTTGGTGATACAATACCCAACACTACCACTAGATGTCAGCAGAGATTTATTACTTTGCTCCTATTTCCTTCACTGCACAAATAGGGTACAATCATAGATCAGGGTTTTTACTCAAACGCCTGCACTCTCTTCCCACTCACCAAGGTACCGTTCGCAAAACTTTCTAATTAGTGCCATAACTATAAAAGACTGGGCCTAATGTTTGTTTTGGGGGGTTGTTATGATCAGGACTTGCTCCCACCTCCATACAAAGTGATTTCAACCTCTTATCTTGGACATTACTGAGTTGTATTTACCTAGTGGTATCGGTGGATATACAGATCTACTCCACTGATCCCCATTATTCCTTATCCTTATTGCATTAGAGTTTGATAACGTCTCCATTTCACGCTGCCTCCTCTAACAGACTCTTTCCCTCTCACCTACTCCCTTTCCTCCTTCTCCCTTCTCTCTCACTCTTTTCCTTTTCTCTTTTTCTTCGTCTCTTTCCTCCTGCGTATGCTTTTTGGACTGGTAGCTCTCTTTTCCCAGTTCTCTTTCTCATTTTCTCTCTCTATAACAAATTGAATATGGCGAATTTGTGTGCACATCCATCAATGTGAAGGGGTTCAATTCTCCAAACAAACGGCATCATAATCTACTCCTGCTTTGAAAATTGAACTCCAGTGTTGCCTTTCTTCAGGAAACCAACATCCAGGGCTTACGTATTCCATCTCTACCTAAAGGACAATGTTCCTGCTGGTTCCATAACAGTCATCCTGTTTCAGCTTCGAAAGGAGTGTTGACCCTCTTTATGCAGTGGCCAGTACTGACAGTGAAGGTAGAATCCTGCTCCTCAAGGGCACTATCACCTCTAAATCATTTACCTTTGCTAACCGCTACGCACCTAATAGAGGTCAGGTTTCCTGGATCCTAGATGCTTTGCGAATAATTAAACTCTTTTCTGAAGGTACTAGGTGGTAATCTCAATATTGCCTTCAACCATCTGTTGGACTCCTCCACTTCCACTTCCCCTTTCTCCCAGAGATCAAATGGAAAACTTATATCTACCCTACAAGAATAGCAACTGGTGGATGTTTGGCATACACAACACCCTTCTGTTAAGGACTACATGTTTTATTCAGCTATGTAAATCCTATCACAGGCTAGATTAAATACTCATCTCCATACTCATCTTCTTCCTCCTGTCTTATCTTCACGGATTGGTTCCGTCACAGTTTCTGATCATGCTCCAGTTCTGGATGCTATGGTGTTACAAAATCTTCCGCGCCCACACTGGACTTGGCGAGTCTATGAATCCCTTTTGGACTTAAAGGAAAATCTTTGTTTTCTCACCAAGCAACTTGTGGACTTTTTTGAACTCAACACCACTCCGGGCATCAGCCATACTGTGGTTTGGGAAGTCCACAAGGCCTACATTAGAGGCATCCTTATCTTCTTAGCGGCCAAAGTGAAGAAGGCCAAGCAGAAAGAGGTTGACGACTTGCTGACTCGTATTCCCAATATTGAGTGTTCACACAAATGATCCCAAATATCATCGGCCCAAAATGATCTCCTTCAGCTTTGGGAACAAATGCTTGACGTCCTCAATGCCAGAGCAGCTAAACATCACCTTCACTACAGGAAGATCCTATATGCACATGGAGACAAGGGAGGACAGCTCCTCTCAAATCCTCTATCCCAGCTCATCTGCTACAGAAATCTTGCCTTCGTGTCTGAACTCTGGCTCCCTAAATCTACTCGGAGGAACCAAACCAGGACTTGCCCTCTAATATTGGGTTCTACAACCATTTGGTAGGAATTTAGCCCAGTCCTGGCTCCTCACCCATCTCCATTACTACCTGTGGGTTCGATACCAACCCTACTAGAGGACAGAGAGGATTTCTATTGCTCCCTGTGGTCTAACTCAAACCATCTCACGTTATGTGGTATCACCAAGGACATGGGGATTATGCCATTGGACAACATCTTGATCTTGATTCCAGACATTTCATTATCCTTTTTGCATAAGCAGCATCTTTAGATCCACTTGGACTTGTTCCAGAGGAAATTCATGCTTTGGACTCAGTTAACAGAATTTGAGAAACTCTTCTAGGACTGGTCTGTTACAAAAAAACTTCTCGCTTTCTACATCGCTTCATAGATCCGATTTCTTACTACAAGCTGTCTTTTCTATCCTCCTTGGAAGAAGACCTACAGATTACTCTCTCAAAAGATGAGGTTGACTATATCTTGAACAGCTGCAATGGGTTCTCGAAATGTATCAGATTACAAGAGAACCACTACAAACTTATATCTCGTGGGTATAGATCTCCGGACTGGTTCTTTCTCAAACACTTGAGTAGTACTGACAAGTGCTAGAGATGCCTGGATTCCTCTGACACCTACTAACACCTGATCAAGCCACATTGGGAGAACACTCACGATTCTATTACAAAAAAATTACTCCCCCTATGCTCTTCCTTTCCTTGCCCATGGATACCTACCAGCCCTCAAAAACATCTCTTATCTCCCACCTTCTGGCAGCTGCCTTGGTTCCTCCTTTTTGGCTCCAAAAAGAAGCCCTGCCTATAGTGCATTGGAAAGAGAAAACTAACCAGCTGGCCAGGTTTGAGGAACTTCTGAGTTGGTTCTCCAGGTTCCACGACTGTTTTCTATAAGTCTGGTCTCCCTGGCTGCAGCGCCCCATTTGAGTGTTGAACTTGCTGCATCCTTTCTAACTCTAGCTGGATTCCCGCTTGAGGAGAGAGGCTTCTACTTCTCTCTTTCTCACATGCTCCTCCTCTTTTCTTCCCTTCTTTCTTTCTCCCCTAACCTCTTTTACTTCTCTCCTTTTCTTTCTTTCCTCTTTGTCTCCCTTCTCCTCCCCTCCTCCCACATTCTTTCCCCTACTAACTGGCCACCACTCCTTCCTCCCCCTCCTTCCACTTCCTGTATATTCCAGATGGTGCAAGTCCATGCTCCTTTTAATACATGACCATATCCTACTGGCCTTAGAAGCATTTGACTGACATTGCATATTGTTTTGTAATTTATAATCTACAAGTACATCCAGGTCATTCTCCAACAGTGACTCTCCCAACTTTACATATGTTGCATGCAGATTATTTTTAACCAGATGCATAAGTTTACATTTATCCACATTGCCATATCCCATGTGGATGCCCAAACACTCAGTTTGTCAAAATATGCTTCTAATCTACATAATGTACATCCTCAATAGACTGTACTGTACTGCATAGTTTGGTGTCATCTGTAAAATAGAGACAGTGCTATTAATCCCATTTTCTATATCATTAATAAATAAGTTAAATAACAGAGGACTCAGCACTGAACCCTGGGGTACACCACTTATAACAGAGTATCACAATCACATACTCCTGTATATAATCCCTTAAAAGCCCCCCAAACAGTTTCCACACAATGAATATTAAACTCTCTGGTCTGTACTTATCTGGGGTTGACCTAGAACTCTTTAAAAAAAAAAAAAAAAAAAAAAATAGGCATCAGGCCCATAGCACTGTACCAGTCAGTAAAGAATCCCTAAAAATTGAGACCAAGGCTACACAAATGACCGGTCTGAGTTCTTTAACCACTTCAGTACCGGGCCAATTTGTGGTCCAGGACCAGACACATTTTAGGTTTATTTTGTATGTGCGGTTTTGAGGTCTGTAAAATTTTTCTCGTATGTCTCAGTCAACTAATTTTTGCGTCTTTTTTCGGGGACACATACGGCTTTATTTTTATGTTATTTTTATTTTCAAATGTGTTTAAATTTTTTTTATATCCAGGAAAATATAAACAAAATAGGAGGGAAATTGTGTCTGGTTTTCAATTTATTATTATTTTTTATTTAATAACACAAGGTGTCACTGAAAAACTTTATAAAATAGTTTTTGCTCTCCGTTACGGTAATTTTTATTTTGTATGGTGTCGTCGGGGGTTGGGCTATAACCTTTAATAACGGCGTTTTATTAGCGTATTATTTATTTATTTTTTATTATTATTTTATTTACATTTTTTGTAAACTTTTTTATTATATTTTTATTTTTATTTTTTTTCCAGATTGTGTCCCCATAAGGTGCTAAGAGACCTTTGGGGACATCTGATTACTTATTTTTTTGTACTTGAGGCTGATTTCTCCTATAACTGGGGCTGCTACATTTAACCCCAGTTGCAGGAGAAATACAGCCTCCTGCACGCTGTATATGCAGCTTACTGAGCTGATCTAGGGTCCTGTAGGACCCAGCAGCTCTGGTAAGACTCTGCTCCTGGCGGATCACGTGTCCGCCGGGTCAGAGGGCAGCTGAATTATGGCAGCGTCCATAGCTGTGTATACAGCGCTCATTGCTGAAGTTACAGCCGGCTCCCATTGAAAGGGTACGTCCTGTCAGAACTAGGCAACCACTTCCCGGACATATAAAGTCTATGGGCAGTCCAGAAGTGGTTAAAGGGGTATTCCCATGAACATAATCATATCTATATTTGTAGATAATTAAAAGTTAAACATTTTTGCAAATATAAGTACCGTATATACTCGAGTATAAGCCGAGTTTTTCAGCACACTTTTTGTGCTGAAAAAGTCCGCCTCGGCTTATACTCGGGTCATTACGGTAATTCAGCAATATTTATAGTTACAGACCCGGTATACCATGGGTGCCGGGCTGTAGCATCGCCATGCTCATAGCAGGAGCGTGACGATGCTGCTCATTTCAAACTGCAGAAGTACTTACGGTACTTCTACCACTAAAACAGTTTTTTTTTTTGTGCTTAAGACGTCTGAAATTCGTCTCTTACCTTTAGATGTGGTCTCCGGCCCACTGTTCCATAGAAATACCCGTTTTTACCAGTATGCAAATGAATTCTCTCGCAGCAGTGGGGGTGGGCCTCAGCGCTCAAACAGCAATGGGGGCATCCCCACTGCTGCCAGAGAGCTCAATCCAGTGACGCCTGCATCTTCAGCTGCAACCACCTCTTCTGTCTTCCGTCTCGGTCCAACCTCCGACGCCTGCGCAGTACGTTCCTGTATTGAACTACAAGAGTGGCCTCCCAAAAACGGGGAGCTGAAGATGGAGGCGTCGCTGGAGAGAGCTCTCTGGCAGCAATGGGGACTCCCCCATCACTGTTTGAGTGCTGAGACCCGCCCCCATTGCTGCAAGAGAACTCATTTAGATACCAGTAAAAACCAATATTTCTACGGAACGGCGGGCCGGAGACCATGTCTAAAGGTAAGAGACGAATAGACTTTCTAAAGGCTATTCCAATGTCTTAAGCACAAAAAAAAAAACAGTTTTAGTGGTAGAATACCTTTAAAGCACCTGCAGTTTTTCAACATTTTGTCAATGACATCTTTAGAGACTTGCATGGTGGATATGTGGTTGCAATCTGGATGACATTTTGCTTTTTTTTTCCTGGTTAGGCCACGCACATTGAACATGTTAGGAATCTTTTGCAACTTTTGCATCAAAATTGTAGCTTTGCCAAACTGTCCAAGTGCCTGTTCGGAGTCCAAAGAATCACTTTCCTCAGTTATGTCATTACTCCTAACTCGAATTGTATGGATCCACTCAAAGTCATGGCTATTAATAATTGGAAACACCCCTCCAACTTTAAGGCTCCTAAAAGTTTATTGGGTTTTTCTAACTATTATCGAAAATGTATTAAAAATTTCTCTATCATAGTGAAGCCGTTGACAGACCTCACGAAGAAAGGTGTCGATCTGACCAATTGGACACCTGAGGCTGAACAGGCATTTGTATGACTCAAGAAATGTTATGTTAAGTCTCCTGTTTTAGCATCACCAGACCTAAATCGTCCTTTTGTTATTGAGGTTGATGCCTCTAAAGTGGGGGTGCGTGCAGTGTTGTCTCAGGGCTCTGAAAACTTTACATGTTTGCAACCTGTGGCATTCTTCTCAAGGAAATTCTCCCCTTCACAGTGCAACTACAGGCAATTAAATGGGCATTTGAGGAGTGGAGACATTTCCTCAAGGGGTCCAAACACCAGATCACTGTATTTATTGACCATAAGAACCTATTGTATCCGGACAGCCCTAAACAACTGTCTCCGAGGCAGGCCCACTGGGCACTGTTCTTCACATGTTTTAATTTTGTGGTGACTTATCATCCAGGCCCTAAAAATGTTTTGGTCCCAGTAATGCCCCTAAGGATGTCCCAGATAAAATTTTGTCCCCTGGAGTGGTTCTTGCCACTATTATTCCTGATCTGCTACTTTAGTTGTTATCTTGCTCCCAGAAATACCCCCACTGGGAAACTATTTGTGCATCCTAATCTTCATCTTTGTGTTGTGGAGGAAATTCATTGTTCTACCTTAATGGGACATCCTGGTTTCACTATGTCTAAATACCAATTTTCCCACACTTACTGGTGGCCTTCCTCGTCTTGAGACATATGTGAATTTGTTTCCACCTTTGAGACATGTGTTAGGATGAAGGCACCTAGGAGGTTACCTTAGGGCCTTCTTCATCCTCTTCCTATACCTAAAAAAACTGGGTCAGATGGACTTCATTACTGATTTGCCTTGTTCCCAAGGGAAAACTGTGATATGGGTGGTTGTGGATAGGTTCTCTAAAATGTGTCATTTCGTACCCCTAAGGAAACTTCCAAGTGCTTGACTTCTAGCCTCACTCTTTATTAACCACATACTTCGCCTGTATGGTGTGCCCAAAAATATTGTATCTAAACAGGGGGTATAATTTGTCTCTAAATTTTGGAAGGAATTCTGTGGTCGTCTGGAGTTCTCTCTAGCTTTCTCGTCTGCGTTTCATCCTGAGACCAATGGTCAGACGGAGAGACTTAAACTCTTGATCAATACTTGAGGTGTTTTGTGTCCAATGCTCTGGAAAAATGGAGGTTTCTCCCCTAGAAAAGTTTGCCATAAATAACAGGGCTAACGCCACCAATAAAGTGTCTAGATTTTATTGCAACTATGGCTTTAACCCCAGATACTCCTCTCTCCGTAGCACCGAATCTGTTAATCCCACCACCGAACAGACTTATCAACAACTGTGGACTGTATGGGCCTAGGCTCTGCTGAACCTGGTAAAAGTTCAAGAGTATCAAAAATGTCAGGTAACTAGAAGATGCTTACCTGGTCCTGAATACAAGGTGGGAGACAGAGTATGGTTATCCACTAAGAATCTAGGACTCAGGGTTCCATTTGGGAAATTCACACCACGTTACATTGGGCTGTATATCTGAAGTCATAAATCCTATCTTATTTAAATTACAACGTCCCAGCTCTTTCCATATTCACAATGTTTTCCTCAAATCTATTTTGAGAAAGTATATGTCACCTGTCCTAACATCATATGGTCTACCAGCACTTGTGGTGGTTCAGGAGAAACTAGAATACAAAGCAGAGAAAATTCTGGGTGCAGAATTCTATCCAGTACCTTGTACACTGGAATTTTTATGGCCCTGAGGAGCGAACAAGGGTTTCTGACAAAGACCTTCATGCCTCACGTTTGATTAGCCTGTTCCATTGACATAATACTTTGAAGCATGGTTTGTCTGGTTATGGTCCGGTGGCCCCTCGTAAAAGGGGGGGTACTCTAACATCTTTGCTTGTGCAGGCCTCTGCGCCATCCTCAAGTCACACGCTTTGGTGTTTTCTTCTGTTGTGATCCTTTTCACTTCTTATTGTAGCACAGCTGAGGATTTACTGCTGTGTGTGAGTCCAGCCAGTACTTTATTTCCCTGGGTTACTATGGAGTTAAGTTAGTAGCTTTTGATTGACATTCCTACTGTCCATTCAATTCTAGGGCGGATTCCTTCATATACTTTTCCAACCCACTCCCTTATGCTTGATATTGCCTTGTGCGTGCTGGCTATAAACTG
The DNA here is from genome assembly GCF_031893055.1 of Leptodactylus fuscus. Lineage (NCBI taxonomy): Eukaryota > Metazoa > Chordata > Amphibia > Anura > Leptodactylidae > Leptodactylus > Leptodactylus fuscus. The sequence continues at coordinate 193,336,786 of NC_134266.1, read as the reverse complement.
TTGCTATCTATATTCATATTTCTGACTTTCTGGCTTTTTTCTCTGCTACGCTACGCTTTTGGATTCTGACTCTGTACTTCGCTGCTTTACTGGTTTCGACCCCTTGAGTAGCTGACACCTTTTCATTGTTGTTTGTCTTTTCTGCATTCTGTGTTATCACTTGCATCATAGGAAGGGACTGTCCCCATTTGTCCTCTTCTACTTAGGGTAGTTAAGGTGAATAGGCAGGGACAGAGAGTGAGTTCAGGATTAGGACTCACTGCCTTGTTGCTCCCTTCCTCCCAGGTTTCACCAGCAGCTACTGGAGAATTGCTCATCTAGCAATTCTCTAACAATATGCAAGGGAAAGAGTGAAAAATTCCAGACTTCACAGAAAGGAGCCACAATTTGTTAATAAAGTAAAATTAATAAAGATGCAAGGGACAAAATGTATTAACAGAATATTGAAAGATGTTTGAAAGTTTAGTCACGTTTTAAAGATGCAAGGGACCCTGGCCATGACATAGTAGCTCCAGTTCTTTGCGGATACTCTATCGGTCTACCAGAATTTTTGAAGAGACCCAAAAAGAGAGCACAGAGTATACTGTAATAATAGCACTTCCGGTTCAACCAAAACTTGCATACAAATGAAACAAATATTCACAAGACAAAAAAATATAAAGTTTACCCACCACAAGTGATGACCTATTCTAATTATTTTAGTCCTTAGAACCCCTTTTTAAATACTGTCACATTGGCAAAATAGAAACCACTCTAAGTTCCTAAAAACTCTCCCTGGATTAAATTTCAGTGAATCAATCTAATCCTTTTTGAGAAAAACCTAAACTTAGTATCAACAATATATTGCAAATAATATACCGTATATACTCGAGTATAAACCGACTTTTTCAGCACATTTTTCATGCTGGAAAAGCTCTCCTCAGCTTATACACGAGTCAGGGTCCACGGAGCACAGAAAACTGGAAGGGGGAGGTCCTTTAGTTCTACTACTCTGTGATTGGCTTGTCATGAGGTCATGTGACTGTGATGTCATCAAAGGTCCTGTAGCCACTGGTATGCAACATCTGCAGATAAGGTTGAGTCTAAATCCTAGTAGCTCCGCCCACACCAGAGTCTGATCACATGGTCATGACGTCATCAGAGGTCCTTTAGCACACTAGGATTTAGCATCCATCCTGCAGATGAGTGGCCAGGATTCATTACGTCTTATGGAAGATGTCTGTTGTATGGAGGAGAGGAAGCTGCAGTAACGTGACACACACAGGGACCTTCCTTTAGTCACTCTGCCTATTAATGTCAGGCATTTGGGGTTATTAATTTAGTTTCAGTAACTCCATGTGCCTCACATTAATAACAGTTAACCCCATCATATCCCTCATATTAACCCCTATGTGCCCCATATAAGGGTCGCTAATATGTGAGACACATGGGGGTACTAATGAAGGACCTTAATTATGAAGATACCTAATTATTACCTCCATATGTCCCACATATCAGTAACTCTTATGTGAGGCACACAGGGGTTAATGTGAGGGACATGATGGGGTTAACTGCTATTACTATGATCCCCATGGAGTTACTAAGCTGTAATGCACATGACCAGACTTTATCTGCAATGGTGGATTTCCCCCCTAGGCTTATACTCGAGTCAATAAGTTTTCCCAGTTTTTTTGTGGTAAAATTAGGGATCTCGGCTTATATTCGGGTCGGCTTATACTTGAGTATATACGGTAAATCACTACTCTTTTGCAAATGTATGCACAATTCTTTACTTTTTCCAACATTGAACAGAATTAAGCAAGGAATGATTTCATTTTATTTCTTTATTTACTTTATAAAATTGGTTTTGAAAGCTACAGTATATAGGGATGGTGCCAGAAGCAGAAAGCACTGACTGCTGTATAGCAACCATGCTTCAGTATAACAGCTCTGCTCTGTAATTGAAGTGAATAGTAGTAGCTGCAGTATCCTAACTTGACCACTATAAAGCGAATGGTACCTTTTGTTTCCGGCATTGTAACCTAATAGCTTCCCACACCTGGAGGCAGCCAAAAAGGCTGATCATTCCACTGTCTATTGTCAGATTCCTCTAATGATCACTAACTGATAGCTTATCCTGACAAAAGGATCAAATTTCATTATGAAGACTGCACAGGGGCCCAGAAAACCCCTTTAAAGGGTCATTTATTTTTGAAAAAACAACTACATTTACTAAAACACTTTTATCACTATAGCTGACAGATCTTCCATTAATCCTCTTCAGGACCAGGCCTAATTTTACCTTAACCCCTTCCCGCACCATGATATACTATTATGGTATTGTGATGGCACCCAGCTATATTATGGCTGTGGCATGTAATGGTTTTCTTGTCATGTTCTATTCGCGATCGCCCCCCATGGGACACATATGAGGAGCCTAGGGCTAGATTCATGACCCAGGCTTTGCCTGTGGCCTAACAATGCTCTGGAGACTGAATCAATCACACAAATTGTCACCCTGTGCTTCTGCATTGCCTGACAGGTTATATACACTGCAATACAACCTGTTCAATAAAATGAAAACATTATTTCAGGGCTCGTTCACATCTGCGCCCGGGTCTCCGTTCTGCAGGTTTCCGTTTCCTGCATAAAACAGAGGCAGGAGACGGAAAGCTGCAGGACTCTTTCATACCCATTCATTTGAATGGGTTTGAAAGATGTCTGGCCGTGAGTGGTGGTGAGCGTTTTATGCTCTCCGCCGCGAAACCAGATTTTTAAAATTGGACACAGAGTAAGACATGCAGTACTCTGTGTCCGGTTTTAAAAAACGGTTTCGCGGCAGAGAACATAAAACGCTCACAATCGCTCACGGCCAGACCCTCTCTAACAGTTTTCCGTCTTCTGCATGCAGAAGACGGAAAGCTGAGAACGGAGACCCGAATGTTAGTGTGAACCTAGCGTCACCTGTATTGTAATCAGCTGGGGAAAAAAAAAAAAAAAAAAAAAAAAACATTCTGGAAGTAATTATTTTTCACTAGCTCACCTCACAAAATATCATGGGAAGAATATGCAAATCTGTCTTCGATTATGTAAATAGGCAGACAGTGCCTCAGTCATGCAGCCCAATAGAGGGCGCTCCCTTTAACATCATGCCCAACCTTCTCAGAGGCCTTTGCTGCGTACTCAACATGACTTACGTATTTACTTTTACCATCTGCTGTGTATTCATATCCGGACAAAATAAAGCCCCCTACACTCCTTGATAACTTCTTTGAGGGGTGCAGTTTTCAAAATTGGGTCACCTTCTGGGGGATTCCACTTTACTGGCACCTCAGCAGCTCTGAATCATGACACGGCATCCAAATAACAAACATCCTAATTTGCACCCTATAAGCCAAACAGCTTTCCAAATTCAAAGTAAGTATTTTAATGGACATATTTTTGATGTTCTGCAGAACTGTTTGCAGAGTGCAGAAGAAGCTGGAATTGCTCATTCCTAATAATGCACAGGATGACTGTAGGTCAAGGGAGTATAATATATTGCATCACCTAATCTAGTCTTGGGAAGGGGACACTGTAGAATAGAACAATATCATATTCTGCATCAACCATTTTAGGCCTGGGTGTAAAGCACTTTGTAGACTAGCACAATATCATACATTGCATTAGCCTGTTTAGTGCAGAGGGGTGAAGCACATTGTAGAATTGCACAACATAATATAATTTATATGAATAAAAGAATTGAGATTTTTTTTAATGTAAATTAATATATAATATACAGTATTTATTTTTAAGTCTTTGATTATGGGGTTCTCTTTTTCTTCTTCTTTAGGGCTAGTTCAAATGGAGTAAAATGGTCCAAATTTTGACGCGGGAAGCGTCAAATCTTTCAATCTTATTTCAATCTTACCACATATCTAATAAGGATATCATCAGGATCACTGAAAAATACTTCTTGTAAGTCAAATATATGATCCTGAATGTGATTGCTGTACAAATACGTGCTTACCGTTGATAGTGCCTGTGCAGTTGGGCAAATTGACCACAGACTGAAAACCTGCTGCTTCAAACCCCAATCAAGGAATGTGGCAAAAAGATTAATATATAAAAATCTTACATTTTATTAATATATCAAAATATAAATAACAGTAATTGGCACATGTAAGATGAAAATACAGACAAGGGTCACAAAAAAGTGACCCAACTTCTAGAACCACACCAACCTTCAGGAATAATGCATATACAGAAAATAGAAAAATAATATATGATAACAATCAAACCACCTGTAAGAATACTGACACAATAGTCCCATACGTAAAGGCCAAATAGATATGATCAATGACAGTATAAAGATTTACACAAAAGACCAATACCCTAAGTCATGATGAGCAGTAAACTAGAATAGAGTTGACATGCAAAGTTGTCCGAGGATAAGAGGTGTGAGAAAACACAACCCCGACTCCAGTTTCGGCATGCACTGGCTTCATCAGTAGGCAAAATTTAATCCAAAAATTGCTGCTGCCTGCAACCAAATCTCCAGGGTCGGATTTGGCATCAATATGGGCTGCAGGTTCTGCCAGATCACATGGTAGGTGCTCCTCACAAATGCAGAGGTGGTGGATTAAGAAATGTTTCCAGTTATCTGTAAGAAACTACTGATCTTGTTAATCAACAATACAGTAGCACAACAAGAATGAATGTATTTTCATGGTCACAATTTTAACAGGTAACAATATATTGCAAACACCAACATACTGTCATCCTCCTTGGAGGCCCTAAATAGGCTGACAAGCAGTGTGCAATGGACTGTAATTTATTCTCACTCAGAATATAGTGTGCATATGGATTAAAATATAACCGTCTCAACACCTGGAAAAAATGTCCATGGAAACCCCTTTTACATTGTATGTTTCTTGGTCGAACCCAACAGCGGCGCCTGATCAGACCCCACCATTTTTATTGATACTATTAATAAGCAAATTTACAAAAATTGCTTAATAAAAAAATTGAATAAAAAAAACAGTTGATATAACTGTTGCTATATCCTTCAGTGGCATGTAACATTTATTAAGATCTTCATTAGAAGGAACATTTCTCTCCTACTGACTTTCTGAGCTGTAATAGCTCTTGTGCAGCCCAGGGCCCTAGAGCTGCCTGGCTCAGACATGTCTTATCCAAGGATGATTTCCCCCTACGCCCAACAGCAGCACAACTGGGGTATTCCTGCCCCTAATGAGCAGTTAGGACAGGTGGAATTTTTAATTACCTAACAGCTTTTGACCCCGGAAGACATGCTCCTCCCTTGTGTTTTTTTCTGTCCTGTGGGACAGGACAGGTGGTCAGGGGGGGAGCAGGTGTTCTGACCTAAGTACCTTAGCCCATTCAAGAGCAGAGGCAACCAATCAGAGCTACCAAAGGATCGCCCGGATATTCTGAGATTGGTGTACAGGCAGCCACCGCGATCCAGACAGAGATGCAGTCCTAGAGTTCTTACAGAACGGCCTGGAGAGAGGACTAGCACCTGCCACCCTCAAGGTTCAAGTGTCAGCTCTATCTGCTCTCCTGGAGACACGGTTATCACAAGATCCTCTTGTCAAACAGTTCCTTAGGGGGGCTTCCAGGCTCCACCCCCAGGTACGGCCCCCTGTCCCCAGGTGGGACCTGGCCGCGGTTCTACAAGGGCTATGTGCGCCCCCCTTCGAACCATTATCTGAAGTGGACTGGAAGTACCTGTCATTTAAAGTGACCTTTCTGTTGGCAATAACCTCCGCCAAGACGGTTGGCGAATTGCAGGCTCTAGCAGCCTCCGAACCTTTCATAACTTTCTTTCCTGACAGAGTACAGCTAAGGTTCGTCCCAGGATTCTTGCCGAAGGTACCCACACTTCAGAACACCAATCAAGTGATCACCCTACCGGGTTTCTTTCCCTCCCCTGCCACTGAGCAGGAGGAGAAGCTACACACACTGGATCTGGTAAGAGCACTACGTATCTACCTGGACCATACAGCACCGTTCCGAAGATCAGAGAATCTTCTGGTTAATGTGTTTGGCCACAATAGAGGCGCTAAAGCATGAAAGGTAACCCTGTCTAGATGGATCAGAGAAGCTATCAGCTGTTCCCTACGGGCTCAGAATCTTCCTGTTCCAGATTTCCTACGAGCCCATGCCACCCGATCAGTGGCGACATCATGGGCAGAAACACGGTTCCTCTCTCTAGAGCAGATATGTGCTGCAGCCTCTTGGAGCTCACAGCTGACTTTTGCCAAACACTACAGATTGGACTGGCGTACGGCCGATGCTACAGCATTTGGGCACTCCGTCTTGGCATCAGCCTGCCAGGAGGTCCCGCCCTAGGGGAGATAATACTTGCTAAATCCCCAGTTGTGCTGCTGTTGGGCGTAGGGGGAAAGAAAGATTATGAATGATAATCTGTTTTCCCTTAGCCCAAACAGCAGCACAAGGCTCCCTCCCTAAGAGGTGCTATTGTACAGATTTTGTGTATGTGTGTAGCTCTTGGCATAAATTGCTCTCTGTATATCATACTTGTTACTAACACAAGGGAGGAGCATGTCTTCCGGCCTCTTATAGGGGTCAAAAGCTGTTAGGTAATTAAAAATTCCACCTGTCCTAACAGCTCATTAGAGGCAGGAATACCCCAGTTGTGCTGCTGTTTGGGCTAAGGGAAAACAGATTATCATTCATAATCTATCTAAAATGGCTTCTGGAGACAGACGGCCTGGCTAAATACAGGTGAGAAATCATATTAAATTCCACGTCAGATCCATGTCAAATTCTACGATGGCTTTTTATCAAGGCGAAATTTTCGTCTTGGCAAATTCATTGTCAAATTCAGTGCCGAATTCCTTTGTGTGAACATACCCTAACTAGAGATGAGCGAACACTAAAATGTTCGAGGTTCGAAATTCGATTCGAACAGCCGCTCACTGTTCGAGTGTTCGAATGGGTTTCGAACCCCATTATAGTCTATGGGGAACATATACTCGTTAAGGGGGAAACCCAAATCTGTGTCTGGAGGGTCACCAAGTCCACTATGACACCCCAGGAAATGATACCAACACCCTGGAATGACACTGGGACAGCAGGGGAAGCATGTCTGGGGGCATAAAAGTCACTTTATTTCATGGAAATCCCTGTCAGCTTGCGATTTTCGCAAGCTAACTTTTCCCCATAGAAATGCATTGGCCAGCGCTGATTGGCCAGAGTACGGAACTCGACCAATCAGCGCTGGCTCTGCTGGAGGAGGCGGAGTCTAAGATCGCTCCACACCAGTCTCCATTCAGGTCCGACCTTAGACTCCGCCTCCTCCGGCAGAGCCAGCGCTGATTGGCCGAAGGCTGGCCAATGCATTCCTATGCAAATGCAGAGACTTAGCAGTGCTGAGCCAGTTCTGCTCAACTACACATCTGATGCACACTCGGCACTGCTACATCAGATGTAGCAATCTGATGTAGCAGAGCCGAGGGTGCACTAGAACCCCTGTGCAAACTCAGTTCACGCTAATAGAATGCATTGGCCAGCGCTGATTGGCCAGAGTACGGAACTCGACCAATCAGCGCTGGCCCTGCTGGAGGAGGCAGAGTCTAAGATCGCTCCACACCAGTCTCCATTCTGGTCCGACCTTAGACTCCGCCTCCTCCAGCAGAGCCAGCGCTGATTGGCCGAATTCCGTACTCTGGCCAATCAGTGCTGGCCAATGCATTCTATTGGCGTGATGAAGCAGTGCTGAATGTGTGTGTTTAGCTCAACTACACCGGTGGAGTAGTTGAGCTAAGCACACAGATTCAGCTCTGCTTCAATCAGCGCTGGCCAATGCATTCTATTAGCTTGATGAAGCAGAGTGTGCACAAGGGTTCAAGCGCACCCTCGGCTCTGATGTAGCAGAGCCGAGGCTGCACAAGGGTTCAAGCGCACCCTCGGCTCTGATGTAGCAGAGCCGAGGGTGCACTTGAACCCTTGTGCACCCTCGGCTCTGCTACATCAGAGCCGAGGGTGCGCTTGAACCCTTGTGCAGCCTCGGCTCTGCTTCATCACGCCAATAGAATGCACTGGCCAGCGCTGATTGGCCAGAGTACGGAATTCGGCCAATCAGCGCTGGCTCGGCTGGAGGAGGCGGAGTCTAAGGTCGGACCAGAATGGAGACTGGTGTGGAGCAATCTTAGACTCCGCCTCCTCCAGCAGAGCCAGCGCTGATTGGCCGAATTCCGTACTCTGGCCAATCAGCGCTGGCCAGTGCATTCTATTGGCGTGATGAAGCAGTGCTGAATGTGTGTTTTTAGCTCAACTACGCCGGTGGAGTAGTTGAACTAAGCACAAAGATTCAGCTCTGCTTCAATCAGCACTGGCCAATGCATTCTATTGGCGTGATGAAGCAGTGCTGAATGTGTGTGTTTAGCTCAACTACGCCGATGGAGTAGTTGAACTAAGCACACAGATTCAGCTCTGCTTCAATCAGCACTGGCCAATGCATTCTATTGGCGTGATGAAGCAGTGCTGAATGTGTGTGTTTAGCTCAACTACGCCGGTGGAGTAGTTGAACTAAGCACACAGATTCAGCTCTGCTTCAATCAGCACTGGCCAATGCATTCTATTGGCATGATGAAGCAGTGCTGAATGTGTGTGTTTAGCTCAACTACGCCGGTGGAGTAGTTGAACTAAGCACACAGATTCAGCTCTGCTTCAATCAGCACTGGCCAATGCATTCTATTGGCGTGATGAAGCAGTGCTGAATGTGTGTGTTTAGCTCAACTACTCCACCGGTGTAGTTGAGCTAAACACACACATTCAGCACTGCTTCATCACGCCAATAGAATGCATTGTCCAGTACTGATTGGCCAAAGTACGGAATTCGGCCAATCAGCGCTGGCCAATGCATCCCTATGGGAAAAAGTTTATCTCACAAAAATCACAATTACACACCCGATAGAGCCCCAAAAAGTTATTTTTAATAACATTCCCCCCTAAATAAAGGTTATCCCTAGCTATCCCTGCCTGTACAGCTATCCCTGTCTCATAGTCACAAAGTTCACATTCTCATATGATCCGGATTTGAAATCCACTATTCGTCTAAAATGGAGGTCACCTGATTTCGGCAGCCAATGACTTTTTCCAATTTTTTTCAATGCCCCCGGTGTCGTAGTTCCTGTCCCACCTCCCCTGCGCTGTTATTGGTGCAAAAAAGGCGCCAGGGAAGGTGGGAGGGGAATCGAATTTTGGCGCACTTTACCACGCGGTGTTCGATTCGATTCGAACATGGCGAACACCCTGATATCCGATCGAACATGTGTTCGATAGAACACTGTTCGCTCATCTCTAACCCTAACACTTTAGATAACACAATGATATCTCTGACTAATGTGGCAGATTTCTCCTGCAGTCCCATGTAACACCACAGGTAACAGTGATAAGTAAGCGACTCAAAGAGCTATTATGGAGTTATCTGAGGTGTTACATGGCACTTCAGGTGACATCTACTACATGATCTTCACTCAGAGTTATCACTGTGTTATCTCAGGTGTTACATACGAATGCAGGCGTGCTAGTAACACCACAGGTAACACCATAATAACTCTGAGTACAGATAATGTAGTGTTACTTGCAGTCCCATAGAACACCTTAGGCTGTATTCACACAGAGTAACGCCAGGCGTTTTTTGTGTGTATTTTGTGTGTATTTTTACAGCCGTAAAAAGCAGTCTCCATTGAGTTCTATAGTAAAATACGCCTGTATTTTTACGTCCGTAATTTTACGGACGTAAAATTACGGACGTAAAAAAACGCCAGCATTTTACTATAGAACTCAATGGAGACTGCTTTTTACGGCTGTAAAAATACACACAAAATACACACAAAAAACGCCTGGTGTTACTCCGTGTGAATGGAGCCTTAGATAACATAGTTCTGACTATACTGAGTATAATTGAATGGAGTGGGAACGTGAATATTCAACCTGCCACCCCTGTTGTGCGGGTCACATGGTACAACGTATCCTTAGTTTAACACTTGTCTATACCGTCTACCACTTCTATTGAGATTTGTCTTTACCCCTTTTTCCCCTTTTTTAGAGATGAGCAAACACTGTTCGGATCAGCCGATCCGAACAGCACGCACCCATAGAAATGAATGGAAACACCTGTGATGCCGGCCGGCCGCCGGCAAAGTCAGCGTCACAGGTGCTTCCATTCATTTCTATGGGAGCGTGCTGTTCGGATCGGCTGATCCGAACAGTGTTCGCTCATCTCTACCCTTTTTTACTCAGCCAACCTAAGCACTGGGCATTACAACAGCTCTGTCCACATAGCCATGGGACTTGCTAAAGCGGCACCTGCTGTTGCTTTGACAAGATATGGAACATGAGTAGAGTACCCACTCTGAAGGCAGCAATATTAAGGGTTCTTTGTTGCCCAGAGAGAGTTTCCTGAGTTGCTGAGCAATGGTCACCATCCTCAGTACCTACATATTGGTGCAGGGTGAACTCAAGCACATCTGTCTAACACATAATGTCACATTTCTTTTTAAAGGGTCCCTAGGTTTCCTTAGGGAGATTTTGCCTTTGAAGGCCACCTTACAGTGGAATGATCTACTAGAAATTCTAGGAAAAGAGTATGCAAATAATTTCTCCTTGATGGACAACTTACGCTAGCACCACCTTTTGAAAAGTAGTTCTCTACAGAGAAATGCCTGGTTTTCTATGAAACCCAGAGACTTTGGGGCAGATTTAGTAAAATGGTCTAAAACAAAACTGCCTTAGCTGCCCATAGCAGCCAATAACAGTGCAACTTTTCCAGTAGCAGAATATATATTGGAAGCTGAGCTGAGACTGGTTACTATGGGTAGCCAAGACAGTTTTGCTTTTTGACCATTGGAATAAATCTGCCCTATTGTTTCGGAACAAAGCCAAACCAGAACATCTCTTCCAAAAGAAAAACTTCTGCCGTCGACCTTTATCAGTACCAAGCTGGGTAAAAGTTTGTAAGGTCATAGATCTGGGTCAAATGTGTTACAATGTCTCTAAATGGCTTTTTCAGGCTACCATACAGTGTATAGAATCTAATAGACCATAATAGACCATGTATGTGTGACTGTAGACTAAGTATACTGCCTTGCTAATCTGAAGAGTTATCACCAAATCCTCTCTTCTGCTTATACACGTTTCCTTAAATATCACCCTACATTTTTTAATCTGCTAATTCAATTTTTTTGTACTAAGATCTATTTGGTGTCTGAGCTTTATACAAGAAAAACTTGTACACCTGCTTTCAATCAATGATTCCAGAAGGACCTTTGGTACACTGTCCCTGTGTTACAAGGTTTCACTGTATACAGTTTAGAGTGTTTGATCTGATTTGGAACCTTTGCATTTGTTGGTATGTTACAACTTATGTACATTGCCACCCTTGACTTCTGTCTCTATATCTGTTAGCATAAGTACCAAAATGTCAGATAGATACCATATATATATATATATATATATATATATATATATATATATACTGTATATATATACAGTCCTATGAAAAAGTTTGGGCACCCCTATTAATCTTAATCATTTTTAGTTCTAAATATTTTGGTGTTTGCAGCAGCCATTTCAGTTTGATATATCTAATAACTGATGGACACAGTAATATTTCAGTATTTAAATGAGGTTTATTGTACTAATAGAAAATGTGCAATATGCATTAAACCAAAATTTGACCAGTGCAAAAGTATGGGCACCTCAACAGAAAAGTGACATTAATATTCAATAGATTCTCCTTTTGCAAAGATAACAGCCTCTAGTCGCTTCCTGTAGCTTTTAATCAGTTCCTGGATCCTGGATGAATGTATTTTGGACCATTCCTCATTACAAAACAATTCAAGTTCAGTTAAGTTTGATGGTCGCCGAGCATGGACATCCCGCTTCAAATCATCCCACAGATGTTCAATGATATTCAGGTCTGGGGACTGGGATGGCCATTCCAGAACATTGTAATTGTTCCTCTGCATGAATGCCTGAGGATTTGGAGCGGTGTTTTGGATCATTGTCTTGCTGAAATATCCATCCCCGGCGTAACTTCAACTTCGTCACTGATTCTTGAACATTATTCTCAAGAATCTGCTGATACTGAGTGGAATCCATGCGACTCTCAACTTTAACAAGATTCCCGGTGCCGGCATTGGCCACACAGCCCCAAAGCATGATGGAACCTCCACTAAATTTTACAGTGGGTAGCAAGTGCTTTTCTTGGAATGCTGTTTTTTTGGACGCCATGCATAACGCCTTTTTGTATGACCAAACAACTCAATCTTTGTTTCATCAGTCCACAGGACCTTCTTCCAAAATGAAGCTGGCTTGTCCAAATGTGCTTCTGCATACCCCAGGCAAATCTGTTTGTGGCGTGCTTGCAGAAACAGCTTCTTTCTCATCACTCTCCCATACAGCTTCTCCTTGTGCACAGTGCGCTGTATTGTTGACCGATGCACAGTGACACCATCTGCAGCAAGATGATGCTGCAGCTCTTTGGAGGTGGTCTGTGGATTGTCCTTGACTGTTCTCACCATTCTTCTTCTCTGCCTTTCTGATATTTTTCTTGGCCTGCCACTTCTGGCCTTAACAAGAACTGTCCCTGTGGTCTTCCATTTCCTTACTATGTTCCTCACAGTGGAAACTGACAGGTTAAATCTCTGAAAAAACTTTTTGTATCCTTCCCCTGAACAACTATGTTGAACAATCTTTGTTTTCAGATTATTTGAGAGCGGGCTGTCCATGCTCGGCGACCATCAAACTTAACTGAACTTGAATTGTTTTGTAAAGAGGAATGGTCCAAAATCCCTTCATCCAGGATCCAGGAACTGATTAAAAGCTACGGGAAGCGACTAGAGGCTGTTATCTTTGCAAAAGGAGGATGTACTAAATATTAATGTCACTTTTCTGTTGAGGTGCCCATACTTTTGCACCGGTTAAATTTTGGTTTAATGCATATTGCACATTTTCTGTTAGTACAATAAACCTCATTTCAATCCTGAAATATTACTGTGTCCATCAGTTATTAGATATATCAAACTGAAATGGCTGGTGCAAACACCAAAATATTTAGAACTAAAAACGATTAAGATTAATAGGGGTGCCCAAACTTTTTCATAGGACTGTATATATATATATATATGTGATCTAATTAAGTAACATTTTTGCTTTCTTGGTACCACATGTAACAAGACTGAATGTATATTATATTAAACTGTCATAGTATTCAACTATAAAGAAGCTAAAACTTGGGTGACAAGTCCTTGAGAGCATGAGATGGCAGGAGGTGGATCTTTATTTTGTCCACTTAACTGCACATACTTTGAAAGCCCCTTAATGGCTGCAGTAAAAAGTATCTGCATGGAGGGTGGTGCAGCTGCAGGTTGGGTGCTCAGCTGTCACAGCCCAGCCAGGCTCCCAGTATACAAGGAAAGGATGTTTCTTTACTGCTTCTGCCTATTTGATCTCTGTATACACACAACGCTGTACATGTTTATACAATAGAAGTAGTATGGCTGTCTCTATTGCTCCTAACAATCACATGATCACCACAGAGTTACTATGTGTAACTGCATCCAGCACAACCCTGACTACTATAACATAATCTGGTCGCTCACTTCTACCGAATCAATTCTCTCTAGGCTGCGCTGATGAAGTCCAACCAGACAGAAACGGTGCCATCCGTAGCTGAGAAATTGATTTGGTTATAACCCCGCATTATGCAGTAAAGACTTCTGGGAAAGTCAGGCATGATGTTCAGGGTGCTTCCCATAGAGGGCAGCATAACAGAGGCACTGTCTCCCTGTTTACATCTTGGGAGACAGATTTGCATATTCTTCCCATATACTATAACTAAGTCATTAGGTCTGTTGGCTCCATAAACTGTAGAGGTAATGACAGTCCTTGTTATATGAAAAATACAGTATAAAACAAAATTAAATAAATTTATAAGTTCCATGTGATATACTTTTATAGCTAATACAGTCAAAGTACAAAAAAAAAGTGGTATTAAGGTTTAAAAATGTGTTTCTTAAACAGATACTCTGGTTCACAATTCTAATTTTCAAAAAAAAAAAAAAAAGCATAAGTAACCTACTTTTTCTCCTCCTTTTTAATATTTCCTCTGCTGCAAGTTCCTCCAATACCCAGTCTCCTCTTCAATTCTGTAAAATAACCTCTAGCTTCCTATACTATTCTACAGTCCTATGAAAAAGTTTGGGCACCCCTATTAATCTTAATCATTTTTAGTTCTAAATATTTTTTTGTTTGCAACAGCCATTTCAGTTTGATATATCTAATAACACAGGACACAGTAATATTTCAGGATTGAAATGAGGTTTATTGTACTAACAGAAAATGCGCAATATGCATTAAACCAAAATTTGACCGGTGCAAAAATATGGGCACCTCAACAGAAAAGTGACATTAATATTTAGTACATCCTCCTTTTGCAAAGATAACAGCCTCTAGTTGCTTCCTGTAGCTTTTAATCAGTTCCTGGATCCTGGATGAAGGTATTTTGGACCATTTCTTTCTACAAAACAATACAAGTTCAGTTAAGTTTGATGGTCGCCGAACATGGACAGCCCGCTCTCAAATGATCTGAAAACAAAGATTGTTCAACATAGTTGTTCAGGGGAAGGATACAAAACGTTGTCTCAGAGATTTAACCTGTCAGTTTCCACTGTGAGGAACATAGTAAGGAGATGGAAGACCACAGGGACAGTTCTTGTTAAGCCCAGAAGTGGCAGGCCAAGAAAAATATCAGAAAGGAAGAGAAGAAGACTGGTGAGAACAGTCAAGGACAATCCACAGACCACCTCCAAAGAGCTGCAGCATCATCTTGCTGCAGATGGTGTCACTGTGCATCGGTCAACAATACAGCGCACTTTGCACAAGGAGAAACTGTATGGGAGAGTGATGAGAAAGAAGCCGTTTCTGCAAGCACGCCACAAATAGAGTTGCCTGAGGTATGCAAAAGCACATTTGGAGAAGCCAACTTCATTTTGGAAACAAAGATTGAGTTGTTTGGTTATAAAAAAAAGGTGTTATGCATGGCGTCCAAAAAGAAACAGCATTCCAAGAAAAACACTTGCTACCCACTGTAAAATTTGGTGGAGGTTCCATCATGCTTTGGGGCTGTGTGGCCAATGCCGGCACCGGGAATCTTGTTAAAGTTGAGGGTCGCATGGATTCCACTCAGTATCAGCAGATTCTTGAGAATAATGTTCAAGAATCAGTGACGAAGTTGAAGTTACGTCGGGGATGGATATTTCAGCAAGACAATGATCCAAAACACTGCTCCAAATCAACTCAGGCATTCATGCAGAGGAACAATTACAATGTTCTGGAATGGCCATCCCAGTCCCCAGACCTGAATATCATTGAACATCTGTGGGATGATTTGAAGCGGGCTGTCCATGCTCGGTGACCATCTAACTTAACTGAACTTGAATTGTTTGTCCAAAATACCTTTATCCAGGATCCAGGAACTGATTAAAAGCTACAGGAAGCGACTAGAGGCTGTTATCTTTGCAAAAGGAGGATGTACTAAATATTAATGTCACTTTTCTGTTGAGGTGCCCATACTTTTGCACCGGTCAAATTTTGGTTTAATGCATATTGCACATTTTCTGTTAGTACAATAAACCTCATTTAAATCCTGAAATATTACTGTGTCCATCAGTTATTAGATATATCAAACTGAAATGGCTGCTGCAAACACCAAAATATTTAGAACTAAAAATGATTAAGATTAATAGGGGTGCCCAAACTTTTTCATAGGACTGTATATACAGTACAATGCACTTTGCAAGTTTGAGGGACTCTTGGCTCGACCACTGGAGAGTGTCTAAGGGCCCCTTCACACGGAGTTTACGCTCACTGATTCAGAACGTGTAACACGTTCCGAATCAGCTGCATTAAAACAGATCCCATTGCATTCTATGGGAGCCAGCATACGTGCGCTCCCCATAGAAATGAATGGGCTGCCTTTTCCCTATTGTCTTCAATGTGATACGCACGTATCACATTGAAAGCAATAGGGAAAAAAGTTTTCACAGATCAGTAATAATGGGCAAAAATAGAATATGAACTATATTTTGGCTATCTGTTACAATGCTCTGTCAAGATAATGGTCATGTGAATAACCCCATTCACAGACATTTATTACTGCCGTATGATGTTTGTTTAAAAAAAAAAAAGAAAGAAAAATTAATTCACTATAGCCATTATTCGCTATAGCTTTAGTTGGGATAAGTCTTTAGGGTATTTACCCATAGCACCTCAACTGATTCTTAAAAGGTGGCATTAAAACTATGTTATTCTTTACATGCTATATATATTCGCACTTATGGATTTCTTTAATGTGTTTGAGTTACCTTATTTTGCCTGTTTTTAACTCTTGTGCTTTGAAGTGAAATCTTTTCAGACCCCCAAGTATAATGATCGGAGGCCCAGGGGAGGTAAAGGAACATAAATAAAATGTGTTACTTATCTCTCCAGGCAGGACTTCGGCCTATTTTTTTTTTTTTGTAGATTGTGAGCCCCACATAGAGCTCACAATGCACATTTTTCCCTATCAGTATGTCTTTGGAATATGGGATGGAAATCCATGCAAACACAGGGAGAACATACAAACTCCTTGCAGATGTTTTTTTGCCCTTGGCGGGATTTGAACACCAGGACTCCAGCGCTGCAAGGCTGCAGTGCTAACCACTGAGCCACCGTGTGGCCCCAACTTCAGCCTATTTGTGTGATGTCCCTGACATCACATGATCGGGGCCTGCATCCTTATGCGTTGTGACGCAGGCTCCTAGGGTCACGTGATGTCCCAGACGTCATTGAAGATGGCCGCCATCACCTGGGTCTCTGATTATTATACTCTGGGTCTGAAAAGAAGTCAGTCAGGGTCTTGGGCGTCAGTTGGCCTATGTCAAAAGTGTGCCATGAGGCCCCGCCGTTCCTAGTTACGCTACTGGAGAGAACTGATATACAGAGCTCAATAGGACGATTACTATTATGTGAAATTTACAAGGAATATGTTCAAACATAAGTGGAAAGTGATCAAATTCTTTTCCACTTTGTTTCAAAAATATTAAAGAGAAAATAGGTAGCCATAACTCCAAAATATCCTGTGCAGGGAGAAAGCATTATGTGACATCAGTTTTCATACAAATATCACCATACAGAATTTGTTCAGTTAAGCAAAGAGATTGGGTAGTTTGCAGATTAGTTGAGTAAGGCATAATAAAACATATTTGGCATGAAATATGTTATTCTTAGGTTAAAGATGATTGGAATAATCATGAACTCAAATAGGAATACTCTAGAACTGATACTGTGTGAGTTTTAAAATGTGAAAGGAAAGAAACAACTCATAGGTACATTGGGATAGACAGGTAAGTGGTAAGGGTATAGTCACACTAATTTACTGAGACAAAGTAATTTTAAGGACAAGCTCTCATATGCATGAGATGCAAGCATTCCAAGTCTTTAGAAACCCACCATGTTGTCAGTATGCAGGCCATGCATCCTCTCAAAGATCATCATACATGAAACTCTGGACTTGATAGTTTGTAGAATGAATTTAGGGGATTACGTGTCTATGCTGCCAAGGAAATGAGTTGTGATATACTGTTTTTGAAGATGTGACCACCAAGGCCTGTGATTGGCTACAGTAGTCACCAGGTACAAACAAACAGAGGACCTCTATACAAACAAACGAAGCTGGACGTGGCAGCCGGAGAAAGGCGAGTATTTGGATGTTATGTTTAGTGGCCCACTAGCAGTAGTAGAAGAAGAAGAAAAAGAAAGTCTCGGAACACCCCTTAAGGCTGAGGCCCCACATTGCAGAAGCACAGCTTCTTTGGTTGCAGATTTTGGATTGACCAGGAGGTGGATTGACCAGCAGGTAGAAGTGTATATAGTTCCTATTCCCGCTGTAGCCATTCTTGGCTTTGGCTCAAAAAAAACGCTACAAAATCTGCAACAAAAGAAGCTGCGTTTCCGCAACGTGGGGCATCAGCCTTAAACTGCTTATGATATTCTATGAGTATGGCACTCTATTTTATTTTCTCTACTAGTATTTGACCGGTATTAGTTGTTCATAAATAAAGTTATTGTCAGCTTCTGGCATTATATGATTACTAGCTGGTACCCGCGACTTCGTCTGCGGTGATTGTAGAAGTGGGTATATACAGGTGTGGGTAAGGTTTTCGTACTGTGTATAAGGTATGGGATATGAAATGTAACTTTGTATCTTGTTTTTGCTGGAATTCAGAGAATACGTGAGACTTTTGTGTTGGATGTAATTTGTATTTGAGCTGCTATACGGTGTTGTGAGAAACGTTACATAGTGTCTTTGGGACAGAGGTATTTGAAGTTAACCCCTTCCCGTCGATGGCATTTTTTGATTTTGGTTTTTCATTTTTGACTCCCCTCCTTCTAAACCCCATAACTTTTTTATTTCTCCGCTCCCAGAGTCATATGAGGTCTTAATTTTTCTTGGGATAAATTTTTCTTCATGATGCCACCATTAATTATTCTATATAATGTACTGGGAAGCAGGGAAAAAATTCTGAATGGGGTGGATTTGACAAAAAAAAATGCATTTCTGCGACTTTCTTACGGGCTTTGGTTTTACGGCGTTCACTGTGCAACCAAAATGACATGTCCCCTGTATTCTGTGTTTGGTTACGATTCCGGGGATACCAAATTTATATGGTTTTATTTACATTTTGACCCCTTAAAAAAATCCAAAACTGTGTTCAAAATTTTTTTTTTGAAAAGTCGTCATATTCCGACAGCCGTAATTTTTTTATACGTCCGTGTACGGGGGTGTATAGGGCGTCTTTTTTTGCGGGGTTGGGTGTACTTTTTAGTTCTACCATTTTCGGGAAATGTTATTGCTTTGATCACTTTTTATTCAAATTTTTATCAGAATCAAAAGAGTGAAAAAACGGCGGTTTGGCACTTTTGACCATTTTTCCCGCTACGGCGTTTACCGAACAGGAAAAATATTTGTATAGCTTTGTAGAGCGGATGATTTCGGACGCGGGGATACTTAACATGTATGTGTTTCACAGTTTTTAACTACTTTTATATGTGTTCTAGGGAAAGGGGGGTGATTTGAATTATTAATCCTTTTTATTTGTTTTTATATTTTTTTTTTATTTTTTTTAAACTTTTTTTTGCATTTATTAGACTTCCTAGGGGTATTGACATGGGTGGGCGGTGTCGCGGATTGTCAGAGCGGTGGGGGTCGGCAAACATGGCTGCTCCGGAGCGTTAAAGAGAGCCTCCTGGAGTATCGTTAAGGGGAGGGGCAAAGTGGTAAAGTATATGTATATGAGATTGTGTGGGGTTAGGGGCGAGGCTGAAGAGGGCAATATGAATTTTGTGGCTTGCTATGGTCCAAAGTGTGTGAGATTGCAGAGATGGTGGTGTGAGTTTGGGTTTTATGGGGGTCCTGGCACAAACGTATGTGCGCTGTTGTGACGAACAGTAGCCTATTGCGCAATCGAGTGTAGTGACTATGTTTGTGGAAAATTTCAGCCAAATCGGTCGAGCGGGTTTTGCGTGATTGAGGAACAAACATCCAAACATCCAAACACACAAACCCACAAACATCCAAACTCACAAACTTTCACATTTATAATATTAATAGGATTTCTGATCTCACCTATTTTTGACAAATGGTGGGGTAGAGATTTGCAATCACAATGACACTAAAGGCAGGCCTTTTTCTGTCACTTGGGATTTATCATCTTATGCTTATTTTATCTCTGTCCTTTTGGATACTTTAGTACTTGCTATATACTGTATTTAATTACTGATTAATTAACTGAAAAATTATGGGATTTTTATTTAGTTGTTTTATATTTTTCTATGAGGAACCTAAATACATATATGAACCATGAGAAGAATTACTTCAAAAGTAAGAGATAGTTTTTAAGGTCAACTGGACAAAATATATTTCATAAGTGTTCGGAGCAAGCTGGGATATATTTTCACAAAAACTGTGCTGAAAAATTTGGCTTATACTTGAGTATATATGTATATACGTGTATGTATTTATCTTAAACATATTTTTATAGACTTAATTGTACATTTTCCTTATCACTTTGGACTGACATTTGCCAATTCTGTAGGGGTTTTCTTTGCACTGCTCATCTCATTTACATCACAGACAAGACAGACAGTATTACAAAAGAAGTAAACACTATGGATAACTTCAAATAACATCTATCATTACATCCATTACTGACAATAGATTGTGTCAGGGCTTATCTACTCCCCCTTCCTGCACAGAACATGTCTAGAAAATTCTCAAATACACCTCAATGAGTCGGCGCCAGACTATTGCTGCCTATGGCCATGACTATGTTGTAAATATTGTGAGGTGTTCTGCACTCCGTATTTGATAGTAGGGTTCCAGCAAAGGGCCTGTTACAACCAACCAAAAAACATAACGGATTTTCTCTGTCCCTACCCCAGGTGGTGCCCCCTAGCTTAGTTGGCCCCATTGTTCTTTCCCTTCCCACCACATTAAACATCTTAATGAAAAAGTAAATAACAGATTTACGGAACTCCAAGTTATATATGCAAATTAAAAACATTATTTCCACGAATGTGAAATCCAGGCGTAATATGGCATAGTAAGATCAGGTGATCTCCCCATTAAAAAGATACACACAAGATATACCAGATTTTCTGTGGTTTCGAACCTGTAGCATGTCAATTATTGCTCCGTTTTTTTGTCTCATGTGGCCTTTGCATTGCATGGATTTAAAGTCTTTCGAGTCCGACAGGAATCTGTTGAAAGCTGTAGAGTTAACAGACGATTATTGCTGGTGTTAGCTAAGGACAGGAAGCGGCAGACCAGTCCGATATGTCCGTAGGCTTAGCAAGGAGAATAGCAACACCAGGTTATCCATGTATTCATAGATACACAAAACTGTTACAATGCACAGTTGTAAGAAAAGTTGTTGCAAAATGATCACATAGAAGGCTATTTACTAAAATAGACATGCCCTTTTTAGCTTTTCTCTCATGCCCCCTACTATTTCTGTATGAATATACAATACTTTTGAAACATCTGCTAAACTATCGATTCTTAAGCACTTCAAGATAAAAATCACTTGACAATAACATGGTCAGTAATTTCAATCATGGTTTGTAAGGCAAAACCGAGAGAGAAACTTACACGGAAGAAGTGCGGATCTATCTATTGTACTTTTTCTCCGTTTGTGTTCCATTCACAAATTTTGATGCAAACTACTGACCAAAAAAACTTCCATATTTAAAGGTAACCTGTCAATCTGTTCTTTGCTACAAAGTCAAGGAGGCGGTCATATCAATGATTGACAGCCATCTCTGTATACACAGGACGGCCTACTGTCAACAAAGAGCAGATTTCAATTAGTAAGTGACAGGTTATACTGAATGCTTTTCCAAGAAGCTATACCTCAATCTACTCAGCTCCTCCTGCTCTATAACATGATGCATACAGTTTTCACTGCACTTTCCTGGTGACAGATACGCTTCACTGATCAATATGCTTGCTTTTACTATGGAGATAATTTTTTCAAAATGGCCACCATTCACCCTGGAGATTAAAACTTGTACTAGAATACGTGCAGCTCTAGATCTTTGCAGGGATAGGACATTGAGGAGTGAACAGTCCTGCCCATTGCTTCTGTCAGGCTGACTAACAGCAAACCTGAGCACGCCTGTCGCGCTTAGTCAGTCTGGCAGAATTTTGGAGGCATACACTTCGATAATAGCATCAGGAGCTGACTGTGGAACAGCAAGAAACAATTAGGTGCCAATAGTGGTATGAAAGTATGTATAAAGAGCCAGCATGAGATATGATTTCATTAGGGTATATTCACACACAAACATAAATTGTCACAAATCTGCAAAAATATTGCATGTGTTACACAGTGTATGGAGATGATTTTAACTGTAATAAGTTGAATCTTCTACCTGTGAGTAAGGACAGAAAAACAACAGCATGCCTACCATTTGTGAACATATCCTTATAGCTGTGATAGATGTGGCGTGCCTGTGTGGGACAGAATATGTCATTATGCAGGAGCAACATGGTGGCTCAGTGGTTAGCACTGAAGCCTTACAATGCTGGAGTCTTGGGTTTGAATCCCACCAGGAACAACATATGAAAGGAGTTTGTATGTTCTCCCCGTGTTTGTGTGGATTTCTTCCCATTCTACAAAGACATACTGCTAGGGGAAAAAAAAAAAAAAAAAAAGTAGTACGTTGTGATCCCTAAATGGGGCTCACAATCTACATTAAAAGACAAAAAAAAAATTATGAATATATCATTATGTCATACAGGAAATTGTGGTGCCTGTACTGGATGACTGATTTATCCTTATTGAATCATGATACAGACTATTGCAGCAGCTCCAGTGATATTCAGGGAAAGAAAAAGCGTGACATATCCTTAATAAAACAAATTTCATCTATGAAAGGAATCCAATTATTTAATTTATTAATACCAGATATTGGAATAAATCACTTTTTATTCTAATCTCTTTTCATTTCTAATTGTAGACTTTTTAATTCTGTTTTCTGTATAATATTATGGGAGCGGACATCTTGCTTTAGATTCTCTGCTCTATTGGTACAGCATAGCCATGATAATGGAAAGCAATAGTCTGGAGTCAGTTCACTGAGGTGTATGGTAAAGTTTTTAGACATGCACCGTGCAGGACGGGTGTAAATAAGCTATGACATCTTCTAATAGTACGAGGGGAGTTCAATATATTCTCGGAATTGGGGCGATTTAGTAATGATTTTTTCGGACAAAGAGGAAAATTATTTTTTACAGGGTATTGAAAAGTTAGTTTCCAGATCAAACAAGTGTATTGAGGTAATGGGGGACTACAATGAAAAATAAAATTTATTCAGAATTTTTGTCTTTCCTTCATGCCTATACCGAGAATATATTGAATTCCCCTTGTAGATGCAGTGATAGATGTTATGTAATGTTCTCTAGAGAGTTGTTAACTTCTATTGTAATGTCTACTTTGTGATGTAAATGAGGTGACTGCTGTGAAGAAAACCTCTACAGAATTAGCTAGTGTGAGACTTGGTTTAGTGTGTAAACATTGTAGCATATAGTAATTTTTTGTAAAAGTATAGATATTCTATATTTTTAGCCATATGGAATATTTTTAAATTCTTTAAAATTCTTACATGTTTAACATTTACTTGTGACAAATTCATCTTTCATATGATCAGACCTAAAAAAAAAAAAGCACAATTTTTACTGTAAGTAACTTGACTGTCATCGAGCAATTGTATGCATTACCAAAAAAAAAATAAAAAATGTATTTTTGTTCAAGAATGTAATAAAAAAGAGAAAGGAACAGAGATCAATGTATGGTTACCAGATGGTATTAGTTGCTTTCTGAATCAAGATCTTTAACATGAAGTCTTTGACAAAAGTGTATACAGCCATGTTGCTTGCTTTATTCTCTAAAACTAAGTACATGCATTGTTTAGAAATACAGATTGTTTAAAACTTTTTAAAACAATCCTTATGAGTCTACATATAAAATAGATAATATTCCGTATTAAAAATGTTTACAAAACAATTCACATGTACCGAGTTATACATTTACTGTGTGCATTTTACAGTATATTAAATGGTTGAATGAATCGTTTTTGCACATGTTTTAGACCAATTTTTCTGAATTTCTCTTTGAAGAAAAAGTAGTTTTCACTTTCACTTTCCACTATTTACATAATCCCATCCCAAGTTTTTTGGTTGGTTCTAGATATTCTATATTTAAAACTAAATTTTTAGTATAATAAAGCATGAAATACTTCTTACTTTTAGCCCACGAAGGGGAAACAGATATATTGAATTTTTTTTTTTTTTTTTAATAAATTTCCCATGTGTTTTCAAATTATTCTCAAAAACAGTCAAAAGCTATACGTCTTATGACCGAGGGCAAGATATAAGAGTCAACAAGTTTTTATTAACATATTATATGTATATTTATTTTACACTAACAAAAGTGCAAATAAGTCATGGAGGCTGAAAATAATGTAAAATACAACATTATGATTATAAATGTTACAACTTAGCTCTTTCTAGAACATGACTGAGCTAAAACAAATTAAAAAATGAATTAGACATTGGTAAATTCTTACACATGGAAACTAACAGGAAAAATAGAATTGATAGATTTTCCTAAGAGTGATGATTTTATGTCAATGTAAAACAATATAAAACACAATCTCACACATACCTTACAGCATGACCTGACCTATGAGAGCTGTGGAGTACACAACATACTGGATCAAGATTTTTTATTAACTGATAGACAAGTGTAAAATAATAGGCAAGATGGTAAACAATTTATTGCAGAGATCATATCATTTTGAGTTACCTATGTATCAAGAAGTCTTAAATAGCAAAAATTTATGTCAATAAGAAAATTGTATAAGCAGCTAGTAAGAGAGTACGTAATTCACAGTATTATTATTCTGACTCAATCTACTATAATTTTTACACTTTCTTGTAAATGTTGTATGTGTGTTTGGATTACCCGGTATTGGGCTTCTAGGATTTTTTCTGGCGGTGTAGATGTTTGTGACTGTGTCTTGTAAATAAAATTTCAATTCCTTTGTGGGCTATATCATTACCCTATAACTTTACATACAAAGTACATTTTTGATCCCAACAGACTGACAGATATTTCTCCCTTTCTGTGTGCTTCCAGATAAGCCCCCCCCCCCCCCCACCACCACCACTACCACCTTTTAGGAACACACACATATATATATATATATATTTTTTTTTTTATAATTGCGATAGAGCCATATGAGGGCATGCTTTTTGCAGGATGAATTGTATTTTAATGGCATTCACTAAATCAACATGTTAACTTTATCCCGCAGTACAATTACAGATACACCTGATAGAAGTATAAAACCGGAAAAAAAAACTGCTTTGTGTCACCATAGTCTGTCAATTTTGGGGGTTTTTTTGTCTAAGAAGTTACATGAAGGTTTATTTTGATGCATGGCAAGTTGTAGTTTTTATTGGTACCATGTGGGGACTACATGCAACTTTTTGATTTTTGGAAGACAAAACAGCAACTAGGATACCAGCAATGATACTGATTCTATTTATACACCTTCACTCTAAGGCTGGGCTCATATCTGCGCCTGGTGTCCGTCTGCTTGCAAACCATTTTAAGGCTCCGTTCTCACGGAGTAACGCGCCGCTGATTTAGACACGTATCAGAGCGCGGTGCTTCAAAACAGATCCCATTGATTTCAATGTGTGCCAGCTTACGTGCTACACATTGAAAACAATGGAATCTGTTTTGAAGCACCGCGCTCTGACACGTGTACAAATGAATTTCGCGTTACTCCGTGAGAATGGAGCCTAAGAGAAAAACGGTTTGGTACAAACAGGATTCCAAAGGGTTACACCGCAGATACCCAACTCTTTTTTTTTTTTTTAGATGGATTATTCGATAGGTGTCTGTTCAAAAAAAAAAAACAGACCATTTGTGTCAGTTTATAACCCATTTGTGTCCATTTTTGACCAATCTGGTTTTTTCCTTCTCCCTTCTGGGCAAGCACAGAGTGAAAAATGAATTGCAAAACGGACACAAAATGATTGCTATCCATTTGTAATCAGTTTTCCATAAACCTCAATGTTAAAAACAAACGGATTGGTTGTTAACTGTCTGGAATCTTTATTTTTAGTATGTTGACAAAGTCCTTCAATTTCTACTTTTCTCTCCGTACAAAAAAGCGGAAATCAGACAGAAATGGCATAAACTGATACATGTGGATTACTTTTAAAACCCATTGAAATCAATGGGTTTTAATCCGGACAGTTCGAAATCAGCTTTTGAAGATTTCAAATACTGAGTTTGGATGGATTTGCTGAATGCAGATGTGAACCGGGCCTAAGTGACTAACCTCTTAGGTGCAGTGGTTGAAATTGAACATAGCATCTGAGGGATTAAATATCTGTGATCAAATTTATCTTTTATCATGGACAAAGCTGAAGGTGTCATTTGTATAACAGTCAGCACTTGCAACTTATGAAGTGGATTCAGTTCCTGAGCCCGCACCATATCCCTGCTGCTCACATTCTCTGTCAGGCTAGGGCTACATGGTGATCTTTGCATGAGTAACAATCACAATGTTGTCCTTCACTAATGTTAATGAAAGGATTCACATTGGGACCCTGAGGGAGCCGTGGCTGTGACACAAAAAGATCAGATATTGGTTGCAATTCAACTCCATTCAATAATATTAATGAAAGAGTCACAGGGCTAGATGGCAATCTTTGGTCACAATACTGGAGTGTAGCCTTAGGCTGGTCTTACACAGCCGTAGTTTAAGACCGCAAATGGTCCGCAATTGAGGGTTTTCAATTGTGCACTATTTGCGGACACATTATATTCAATGCGGCCTCTTACACCACCGGATATTTTATCCGTAGTGTGTCGGGCCACAACCGAGGTCCGCACTTTATAGAACATGTCCGTAATTCATGGCAGTACACAGACTCGCCCATAGAACTCTATGGGCGAGTGTGGCAGTTTACGGGCATCTGCGGAGTCTATGTTGCTGATCAGCAACTTGCGGACCGTAAAAGCATTACGGTCGTGTAAGACCAGCCTGAAAGTACTGCAGATGTGACCAAGTGATTAAACTGGTGTAATTTGAGCCAAAATGTTTAAGGCTGAGGAACCATGTGGCAGGCCACAACGAAAAAGCACTGTTGGAAAAATCAGGGTGGAAACACATCACGGTTTTCACAGAAAGTCTGCAGGGCTTTTCTCTGCAGTTTTGGAAATTGCAGCATTTCCACTGTATGTATTTTTCTGCAGTGTGTGGAATGGATTCACTAGAATTGCAAGGAGTATAAAATACTGCGGTTTAGCCCCGGCCTAACATGCATTCCAACATTTATCAAGTGTTTTAAGCTAGAGCCCCAAGTTGCGAAAATGCTGCATTTTTGCAGCTGTTGAATGGAAAAAAAACCCTGTGTTTTACTGTACCTGCAAAGTGAATGAGATTCTGGCTAAACCCATCCACACATTGCAGAAAAAAAATCCACTTTGGAGAAGCTGTGTTATTGAAAAAACGCAGCATGTCAATCATACCTGCAAAAAAAATTTTGGCATTTTGCCTATAGGTGTAATAAGGGGGGGAGAAAAAAAAACAGCTGAGATAAACTCAGCAAAAACACAATGAAATCTACTGTGGGGAAAAACTTTTTTTTAGCTGCGTTTGGCTTTAGGGTGAATTCACACTGAGTAAACGCTAGCTTATTCTGAACGTAAAACACGTTCAGAATAAGCGGCGTCTAAAGCAGCTCCATTCATTTCTATGGGAGCGGGGATACGAGCGCTCCCCATAGAAATGAATGGTCTGCTTCTTTCACTCCGTGCAGTCCCATTGAAGTGAATGGGGAGTGCCGGCGTGTACGCTCCGGCATGAGCAGAGCTTGCCGTATACGCCGGCACTCCCCATTCACTTCAATGGGACTGCACGGAGTGAAAGAAGCAGCCCATTCATTTCTATGGGGAGCGCTCGTATCCCCGCTCCCATAGAAATGAATGGAGCTGCTTTAGACGCCGCTTATTCTGAACGTGTTTTACGTTCAGAATAAGCTAGCGTTTACTCAGTGTGAATTCACCCTTAGCCTTGGTTCACATCTGTGTTTGGTAATCTGCTCGGGGAGTTCGTATGGGGACCCCCCTAAACGGACTCTTGAACACTATAATGGGGTCCCTGTGCTTGCCGCGGGCTGCCCGCACAAATTATGTGAACAGGAAAGTCGATTGGGAACTACTTTCCTGTCCGCATGTTCCCTGCAGAGATCTCACGGCAAGCACAGAAACCCCATTATTGTCTATGGGGCCCGTGTGCTTTCACTGCCCACCGCTTGCAAATGCGTTCGATACTCCGTTCGGGGGAGGTCCCCATGCGGACTCGCCCGAACGGATTACCGACGCAGATGTGAACGAGGTCTTTGACTTAGACATTTTTGTAAATTGCATAAAAAAGACACCTGGCTTTGTGGGAAAGTGAATGTGGCTAAAATTGCAATGCTGTATACCAAACATATTTCAAAATTGAATTGCATTTTCTAGTGAAGGCAACTAATAAGAGAAGTGAAGTCACACTAGAAAGTCTTATTATACATCAAATTTATCATTCAGCACAAGAATATTGGATAAATCTGTTGCGTTTTATCAATTTAAAGAGGACCTCTCATGTCCTTGGGCATATGCGGTTTTATATACTGCTAGAAAGCCGACAGTGCACTGTTGCCTTTCCCGTTATATGCCCTAGGTCAAGAGCTATCGGTGCTGTTACCGATAGCTCTTCACTGTCAGAAGGGTTGTGAGGATCGCCCCGCCTGACAGTACTGTCTATAGCTCTTCACTGTCAAAAGGGTTGTGAGGAACGCCCCTCCTGACAGTACTGTCCATAGCTCTTTACTGTCTGAGGGGGAGTTCATTACCACCCAGCCATGACGCTAAGCTGTGAGGAACGTCCCATCTCTGACAGTATTCGTCCATAGACTAGTACTGAGAGGTGTTCCTCACAGCTTAACGTCCTTTTGGCTAAGATCAAGTGTAGTATCTGTTCTTATCAGAAGCAGTTAGTAATTGAAACTGCCGGAGGGCCTGGTGGGCCAAAGGCAGGAGTAGACAGAACGCTGTGGAGATGGGAATAAGAACCACTTGGGGCACGATGCTGGGAGAAGTAGTAAGTAGCAGGTTCTGCCGGTGGTTTGTGGGAGCCACCATAGGGGTACCTGTGAAAGCTATGGATGCTGGCAAAGCAACCACCAGGTGCCACAGGATGGGTGCCTAGGAATCTTGGCTGCGGGCGAGGGAAGCGTCTCGAAGGCTTCTAGTGCAGTGCCCTGGGGGTGCCGAGTGGCCCCTGGGGTGCCTTAGATCACTGGGGATGGGATCCCACTGATTTTCGGCACATTGCCCTATACACACACCTTTGTGACAACACTCCTTATGCCTGGTTTACCCAATGCTGGGAAATTTTTAAAGATTCGGCAGGTAGACCGGGTCTGATTGGGCACTCTACTCACTTGGTTAGTCTTTTTTCACTCTGTTTTTGTGACTGTTTTTTGTGTGGATGAAGGGATGCGGTGCCCTTTTGGGCTCTCCCCTCCGTCAGTGACCTGCCTCTTCTTTGGTGGGGGCAGGCAAGGGATCTGAGGACAGGAGTATCCCAGGTGGTGACAGCCCAGGGAGAAACTGTATGTAGGATTGGCTCTTAGTACCCTAGGTGGTGGCAGCCCAAGGGGAAAAAAGCAAGTGTGACCTTCTGCTTCGGCAGTCCGTCCCAATTGGGACTCCGAGCTGCTTGGTGCCTTTTGGCCCAGCAGCCTTGGAAAGAGGTCGGGAGCCTATTCCCTTTTGGGATGGGCACCTACGGCAGAAAGCATCCTTTGCACGTTTTTTTTTTTTAGTGGCGCTCCCACTTTTTTCGTGCACTGGGTGTGAGAGATGACAGTTTAGAGGCCTTGGGGAAAAAAAAAGTGGAAATTCTACACACCATCTATACACACTGCTGGCAGGTGCACGCAGGGGTCACCTACCCGGGCTCACTCGTGTGACCAGCAGGCACCCGCACTAGGTTTATAAAAAGACAGTGGAATAATAGGAAATCATCATGTGGTTTCCTCTCACTCATTACATGCGTGCAGACCAAGGATGGGCAGCCAGGGACTGCAGTGATTCACGTAAACATGCTCACATCCTGGCGGATAAAGGCGCGGGAACAAGTGTAGTAAATAAGAGCCGGGCACACTGTCAGGAACACATGCGGTACCCTGGATTGTACATGACACAGTAGGACTACGACCATGCGGGATAGACACCAAATACTATAGGGCTGGGATAGTCACAACACACCTGAAGCTGTAAGCCATAGTATACACCTAGCAGACAGTAAATAAGGCGTATACACACTAGGAATAAGCAAGGCTTCAATGTGTCCAAGTACAGTAACGTGAGAACATTGTGTACACGCTATACATGTGACAGTAGCCATCTTTAACTCATTAAAGGCTTCTTCATGTGTGCAAATCATTGCTATATCACCATGTTCATTGTCTCATAAGACTTACATATAAGTATGTTTGGCCACCAACATAGCTCTTAAATATACTTCAAGGACAAGCCAAACAGGCAGATTATGGAGACAGTCAGGCTGCTCTGATAAGCCATAGCAAGACCATGTGAAACAACCACCACAAGCCTGTAAACTATGGAACAGAACACACTGCTTCTTTGCTAAATAACCGTGTATAGTTTTTAGGAGACTTCACCTGTTTTAATAAATAGCCACTGGATATAAATAATGACAACTAGCAGAGACCTAGAAGAGGAATTGATGCAGTGTATACTGGAAAGATGCACAGCTTTGTATTATAAGAGAACCCCTTTATAGTAAAGAGTAGCACATGTTAGTAATGGCCACAAAATGTGTACGATATAGGTAAAAAAAAAGTGCACTACATTGAAAAATATATACTTTTATATCTCTTTAAAATTGTATTTAATATTCCATTGTGAAATATTTGGTTATTTTATGGACATATTTACAAAACATATTGAAACCTACACAACACAAAACTGAATGCAGAAAAAATTCTGAAAGAAATACATTCTTTGTCGCTCCCAACAACCCATTACAACACATCTTTGAGGGTGGCGACATACTATGTATGTTTTTGCTGCATTTTTGTCTCCGTCTTTTCTTCCCGTAGTCGATTTATAGGGGAAACGGTAATTTTGCAGCTAAAACTAACATGCTACAATTTTCAAAAAACCAAACCTTTCCATAGCTTTTTTTTTCTGCAATGTATGGAAGAGATAAAGGAAATCTTGTTCATTTTGCTGGTACCTTAAAACGCAGTATTTCCTTCCCACTGCATTTCCGCGGCAGCCAAAAATGCTGTGTTCCCACCTTAGCCTTAGGATGTGTTTATACAGCACTTTATTACTGTAATACTGCATGCAGTTTTTCATTACAGTAATGAGTGGTACGTTACTATACATTTCACCTCTATGCTAACAACTATTAAACGGATAGTCAAAATATCGGTCATGTGAATAGCCCCATTCCACCTACAGTGAATTTAATGCAGCTTTGTGACGGACGATTATTAAAGTCATGTGAATGTGCTTGGTTTATGTGCTAGTAATGTTTTTCTCATTAGCCTAAGTTTACAATGTTCTTTTTGGCTTAAAAACCGCATGCAGTTTATAAATGCAATAATTTCTAGCACACATTACTCTGCATGGGACCTGTATGCTAACAACCATTATGCTAAGTTAACACAGCGACATCTGTTGCAGGACTTAAAACCACAATAAGGTGTCGCAAGAGCCATGCTGCGACTGCAGCAGGACAGTCACACAAAAATACAACTTTGCCGAATTTTAATGTCGCATGTGACTCCACTTCCATAAAGAGACTATGAGTGTTTTCTTTACTATCTTTGCTGTAATTGTGCATGCTGTCCAGATATATAGTTTTTAATTCACGTGTATTTGCGTAGATGTGAACAGTTACAGTTATTTAAAAAAAAATAATTTCTTAATAAAAAACCAAGCAATTGCAGACACATGCAAATCAAAGCAAAAATCGCATTGTGTGACAAATGTTGCCATGTGGCCCTAGCCTTAAACTGAAAACTTCTGGTTCTCTGGCTGTTAACATGCAGTGACATGTGCTACTCATTACTGCAATAAAAACCGGAGGCTATTCTTCAGCACAATAACAAAACAAAAAAAACAATTTAAAAAATGCATGTGTAATTCCATCCCTATAACTGCAGTCAGTACTGGGGCTACAGGTTCTTTCCTTTATAAGTAAGTGACATATTGATTAATTCCAGGCGATTCTCATTACAGACTGCGAGGTTTTGCTAATAACGAGGCCAGTAACGAGAAATATCCTGGCATTAATCAGTCATTCACATACTTATAGGTGGTGCCATCTATGGTCTTACTATTGTGTGCTGTTAGAACTTCATCCAAGTCCATGGTGTGGTTGTTACCTGAAGGTTGGATTCAGACCATGGTGCGTCATTGCCCTAAACAGGTACTGTATAAACCCAGCCTCAATTCATACATTGCTCTTGGAAATAGAATTTATGCTGTAGGCAACAAAAAGCTTGCTTTTAAGTGAATTTGCCCTGTTAAAGCCAATGAGTTACTTTTATCCTGTGTTGATCCAGAGGAAGGCAAATGAAAGACGTCAGTCATTATGACAAAAGTTATTATGCAAATTGTCTGGTGTAACTTATAACAAAAAAACAAAACTGTGCACCCCACTTATTAAGTGTTTTAAGAACCTCTATCTAGTAATGGGTTAATATAAAAAAAAAAAAATACTCCAAGTGGTGTAATGTTCTAACAATACACTAGATGTATCAAATGATGTTAGGCAAGACAGTCAAACCTGTACCAGATTTATCAATCTAAAACTTAGACACTTAGTAACTCTGAGACAATGTTCCAGAGACCTGCTCAGATGGGAAACTCTGCAATAAGAAAGGAAGTGCAGGGGGGTATATGCAAAAAAATTATCTATAATATATAAAATTTGCAAATCTTACTCAACTTGAATTTTCCTAACTCAACAAACAGTAGAAACAAATCTTTTATCATGTTATGTACTCACAAAACTGCAGGCAAGGCTTAATATTGCAACAACTGTATCTATAATACAACAGGGTCCTGTCGGTAGTCTGGATTAAATCCAGCAACAGACTAATTATAACTCTGCATTACAAAAGTACTGTGGTAATCTCCAAAAAGTCACTACATGACATCATCCTTATAAACTGTTTGAAGGGAGCAATAAAAAAACAAAAAAAAAAACCTCGAAAGTCTGTTTCATACGGAAGACTAACTAGCTTTTTTTTTTTTTTTCTTCCCCCCCCCCCAAATAAGGCAAATGTATTAACTCTTAGCATTAGCTATTACACTGCAAACCATACTGCCCACTTTTAAGCAATAGTGTTACTATAATGGCATACATAGGTATGCCAGCAAGTCACACTGATATAAATTGTTAGGTAAGGTTCACATGGTGCTTTATGCTGAACTGCATGCAGTTTTTAATTGTTGTAACGCGTAGCACATGTTACTCTGCGTTATATATGCTTGAGGTTTTTCTATGATGGAAGACGTGATCCTAACAATCTCTATAAAATGCTGTACTATTTATAATGCTCAAATTTATAAGATATCACCACAAAATTATATTTAAAGTTTTTGAAAACGTTACTAACATAACAGGTCATGCGTATTGAAATCTATAAGACTGAAAATACACATGCAGTCTTTGATGCCGTGTGAGAAGCTGTTTGTTTGAAATATAGCTTTCATGTTTTTCTGTTCCTTGAAATGCACTTCTAGCTTTTATTAAAAAAACAAACAAAACTGGCATGTAGGATTCCAGCCTCAGGCCCCTTGCAAACGACTATGGTGTGGGTCAGTGTGTTGCACATGTATTTCACGCATAGCACACTGAGGGCTCCTTCACACGGCGTAAGCGTGCCGCTCATTTATACACGTGTCCGAGTGCGGCGCTTCAAAACAGAGCCCATTGATTTCAAAGGGAAACGCGTATATGCCTATATATGCGCGCTTCCCATTGCAATCAATGGGCTCTGTTTTGAAGCGCCAAGCTCGGATACGTGTCTAACAGCGTGCTTACGCCGTGTGAAGAGGCCCTTACTTGTTTTGTCTGGGCCCGTGTGCGGAACGACAGTTCACGCTGCATCAGATAGGACAGGTCCTATTCCTGTCCGATTTTTACGGTCCTGCTTCCGCAGTTCCTATTCATTTAATGAAAGGAGCATGACCTGTGCACACTGGCCTAAGCCCCTCCCATTGTGTACAAACAGCCTTTTTTTTGCAAACTTTGTTTTTCTTGAGCCAAAGTCAAGAGTTGCTTAAAAAGCAATGGGGAATATTGTATATAGAAGCTCTTATTCTTCTCCCTGTCCACTCCCTAAAGCTGGTTGCACACAACTAACCTGCATCCGTAAATAAACCACACGGACAGCTCGCGGGTGACACACACGTTACCCATGTGCTGCCCCCGCTTCTGTGGCTTTTCATTCAATGCCTAGGAGTTATGGAGGCGAAGCAGGGCCGCAGAATTGGACAGTAATAGAATAGAATGTATTCTATATTTTGCGGCCTGGAATGTTGGCCCACACACGTGACTGTGTCATTCACGGTCATGTGTACGGCCCATAAAAATGAATGGTTGAGTGTGGTATCGGGGAGAACCCTGGATAGCACACTGAGCAGACATATGGCCGTCTGTAGTGGAGCTAAGGCCACATATAGAGCTGCAGTGAAAAAGCGCTGCGCGAAAAACTGCAACGGTTGTGCAAATGCCTGTGCATATATTTTATTTCGCCATGTATTTCCACACATACACGAGGCGGGTGGAGGGAACACGTTGTGTTGTGTATTAGCTGCTGCGTCGTCATCTTGTGTGGACTCGTAGTACTGCGCGCATATGTGTGTAGTAAGGGGGCGCAGCACTTCCCCCTATGCTCTGGCGCTGGCGGCCCGCTGATTGGCTGAGCGGCGGGTCGGAAGTCCATTTTTTTTATGCTAATGACCAAGCTGGGCTTGTAGATATTTACGTTCATGCGGGAGCCGCCCTTCATTCACCCACATGGTCGGATTCAGACATCATTCGCGCCACTTTCGCGATCGTATTGATAATGGGGAGCCGCTCTCCCTCCGGAGGGGGTTTGTGAGGTGAGTCCGGATCGCTGGCTCTGCGCCGCTGTGGATGGGTGGGGGGGCTGGATGTCAGGCTTGTTTGCTAGGCTTTAGCGCTTCCCAGAGGTGGAAAGCGTGTGAAGATGGAGGCTTCCTCCGCTAGTGTGCAGCGCGCAGTGTTTATCATAGTAGAGGCAGAGCGCATGGCAGCCGCGGCTCTCCCATAGTGCGGAAGAATGAGGGAGATTTGAAACGCGTGCTGCAGTGCTCTCCTCCTCCTCATGCTGCAAGTCAACACTCGGGAGGGGGCCGTGTGTGTATGCCATACTCGGGCCGAAAGTTTACGGCGGAACAAAGCAGTACACGAAGCCTCGGTGTAGGCCGTGTGGCCGCTGCCGGCCTGTAGGCATACGGTATCCCTCGTAGTCCTCTATTGTTTCCGCTCCCCCGGGTATTGTCCGGCGGCCTCCTCAATCCCCCAGGGACAAAGCCCTTTGTGTGAGCGCAGCGGGTCCCGGAACTTCCCGCACCCCCACTTATCCTCACGCACAGGGTCATTGTGTGAGGTGCGCGGAATCGCGGCGTGTCGTGACCTTCTCCCTCCCCGCCGCCGTGTTTGTTTACATCCCGTGCAGTGTGAGGGGAGTCCAGGCCGCGCTTATTGTTAATTAGGGAAAGCGGTAACAGCTGAGGGGACTCTACGGCGCCATGTTAGGCGGGAGAGCGAAGTGTGGGGGAGGGGAGGCCACACAGTACATGTACATTAGTGCTGCGCAGGATAGTGCTGAGGCCTCGCGTTAGATGCCTGGCTTTCTGCCGCAGCTTCACCTCACTCTAGTAAAGTGGGAGGGGGCTCCACAAGCCTGGGGAGGAAGTGGAGGCCATAGGAGCTATGGCTGCTGCTCGGCTGCGATGTGAAATGGCTTGTGTGTATTGTGAATAAATCACTGGCGCATTACTGCGCAGCCCTGTGCCTCCCTCGTTTCCCAGGGTTCGTGTGAGGTACTCTGTATACGCATAGGGCAAGGCTGTTTGCGCAGCGCCCCTAGTGGCTATGGGAAGAACGGCAGCAACACGTGCTGTTTCCATGAGGGCCGCAGAGGCGCAGCTCCCCGCAATGTCCTCCCTCATTCCCCAACAGGGACTCCCTTCTGACCCGCCATCCGGGGTGCAGGCCCAACACGTGGTAGGCCTTTAGGGATCCAGTGTGTTGTGGTGCTAAGTGCCGGCAGCTCACCACGCTGTGCGTGCATGCCTCACCACAAAGGAGCAGGCACCGTGTCACATGTGGTGTAGTCCTGAATAAAGCCGGTGCTCCCCGGCCCTGTGAGTCATCACACTGCTCATAGTGGTGTAGTCACCATGATTCATTGTGGTTTTGTGATGCTTTTACCCTATTACACCTGATCTGCCTTGTAAGGAGCCTATTGTAACTTCCCAGGTGGCCTGCAAGGTTTCATCTGAAATGGGGTTTGTACTTTGTCCCTCTCAAGTTCCCACTTTGTATTGGCATATTAAATGACAAATGTGTTTCTTCAGTTTGCAGTAATTGTACATTTTTATCTTTCAGATCTTTGAAGGTCAGAAACCTTGGTATCTCTAACAGTGCCAGTAGTAATGCCAAAGTGCTTACAGTGCAGGTAGTTATTAAGACAACCTACTGCAGTGAAGGCACTTGTAGCATTATGTTGGCAGAGGCTGACAGGCCGCTGGTTGTCAGGTATATGTCTATGTACTTTTTGTTCTAAGGTGCATCTAGTGCAGATAGTGACGTAGATTAGCATCTACTGCCCTAAATGCTCCTTTTGGCATAAGAAGTGCTGTTGGTAAGCTGTTTCCATTGTAAATCTCAATGCTAGTTTTGAGGCTCCATGCAATCTTCTGTAAGTTTTGCATAGTTGCACTACAAGAAGAATTGAGTTGTGCAAATCTATGCAAAACTGATAGTGGACTGTGCTGCCGACTATGCTACAACTTGACAGATCAAAGTGTTGGCTTTAGCGGTGCTAAAGTGCTTATAGTGCAGGTAGTGTTTAGTATTCTACTGCATCATGAGCACTTGAAGTACTTCTGGCTACAAGGCGCCTACTAACCTGTATTTTCTTTGAGTCTAACTTGTTCATGAGGTGTCTCATGTTTAGTTTTGCAGGTTTGCTTTCAGCTGCTTTAAGGCTTGCTGTGCAAATCCATGCAAAACTGATCATGTCACCACTTACTGCTGGACACTAAAGAAGGATATACCCCTTTCTGTGCAGGTTGGGATTGACTGCAATGCTGTGGTTATTGATGTGGTATTGCACTTGTCCCGGCCTGTTGAGGATAGTTGGGATTTATCTTTTATTTTGTGAATGTAATACTGATGTCACATGATATATAGTAAAATATAAAGATGTGATTATTTGTCAAATGCTTTTTAATTCTCAATAAAACTATACATGGTCTTTAGCATGTGGACATGTAAATATTCTCATGGGATTCTCTTATAGTTAAAGCATAACCATTAAAAAGTCAAATGGCCTTTCCAGTGTCTGCAGACTGTCTTCTTTGACACTTGTAGTGGCACAATTGTCTTGCTAACTCAGCGGCTTGCAGTAGTGTAGACTGCTATAAACTACCTTCCGCTTATTGCAAGTATTACAGGTCAGCTTGTCTGCAGTTATTAGTAGGGCAGCTAGCAATGTGTATTGAACACGAGTCACTGTTCTCAAAGGTTGTACATGAAAGCATGTGTATGTATTCTGTTGGAGGCCACTCCCTGAAGGAGAGGTTACTTGGCTCATGAGATATTGTGTAAGAATGTTAAATGCCTTAAAGGAAAGCGTGGATTGAAGTGTTTCCAGTCTTTGTGAGATGCCCATCAGGAGATACTTATTTGTATAGTGTAAATTTTTTTTTTTCCAACAATTCTGTACATAAAATATTTTGCAGCAATGACTTCACTCAATAATGGACATCATTAGCCTATCTGACATATTGTAAGACTGTCATGTGTTCATATAATACAGTGAAGACTTGGCATAGGTTCACTTGTAAGCAGCATAGGAATTAAAAAGGTATTCCTATTAACATAATCATTTCCATATTTCTAGATAATTAAGAGTTAAACATTTTTGCAAATACAAGTAGATAAAAAATTCTCCAGTGTCTTAATTTTTTTTTTTTTTTTTTTTTTTCCCTTTGACTATCTTAGTGTTGACAGACTTGCCTAGACTGGTTGGCAATGGATACGACCACTAATGCATAAACTTTCAGTGGTCTGGGACTTGTCAGGAACCCAGCCATGACTTTTCTTGTAGCTGTGTCATCAGACAGGGACAATACATGTATGAGAAGATATAATGACTGATTTTCTGAGCTTAGAAAGGTTCTGCATTCATGGTCGTATCCACTGTCAATCAATCTAGACAAGACTGTCACTACAAGATATTTTGGAGAACTCTGCAAAATATTTAATTATATAGAAATGTTTAACTTTTAATTGTATACATATTTGTAACTGGTTATGTTCATTGGAATACCCATTTAAAGAGGAGCTTTCATGTCCTGCACATGCAGTCTTCTATACTGCTAGAAATCCAATAGTGATTGTAATTCGGCGCACTGTCAGCTTTCCCTTTGTGCCCTGGGGCTGGAGATATTGGTGCCGTTATCAATCTCTGCCCACTGTTAGAATGGCATTCCTGACGTATAGCTGAGGGGAATGCCCTCCTCTGACAGGACTTGTCCACAGCCCTTTATTGTCAGAGGCAGTATATAGCCACAGTACTAGTCTATGGATGAATATTGGGGGGGGGGGGGGGGGGGGCGCAACATTCCTCAGTGGGCAGACATTGATAATCGCACCAGTATCTCCAGCCCTGGGGCACATAACAGGAATGCAGTGTGCAGAATTCAGCACATTGGTGGCTTTCTAGTGGTATATAAAACCGCGTATACATGAAGGCTCCTCTTTAATTGTGATTTATGATAAACTTTACCCCCACCCATCTCTTTAACATAAGGGATCCTATCATTGAAAGTCACTTTTTTTTTTTTGAGTACCATGTAGGAATAGCCTTAAAGGCTATTCATCTCCTACCTTTTGTCGTTTTCTCCACACCCCCGTTTGCCTACAATCCTGGTTCTTGTCGGTATGCAAATTAGTTCTCTTGCAGCATGGGGGGCGGCCCCTTGCTGCGAGAGAACTCGCTCCAGCGCTGCCTCCATCTTCGGCAGGAGCATCATCTTCCAGCTGGGTGAGAGTGAAACGTATGCGCAAGTAGTCTCTGCCCCTGGGCTGTGAGCACTGTCAACTTCACATGTGAGCGGCCTTTTTTTTTTTTTTTTTTTTTTTTTTTTTTGTGGCTGCATGTGCCATTAAAAAAAAAAAATGGCCGTTCGAATGTGAAGTCGACTCTGCTTGCGGCCTAGGGGCAGAGACGACTTGCGCATACGTTTCACTCACCCAGCCGGGTGAAGACAACGTTCCTGCCGAAGATGGAGGCGGCTCTGGAGCGACTTCTCACAGCATTGGGGCGGCCCCCAATGTTGTCTGAGCGCAGAGGACCGCCCCCAATGCTGCAAGAGAACTAACTTGCATACCTACAAGAGCTGGGATTGTAGGCGAACAGGGGCATGGAGAAGACAACGAAAAGTAGGAGATGAATAGCCTTTCTTAAATCTTTTCCTATGTGGTACTCAGAAAAAAAGATTTTCAATGATAGGATCCCTTTAAGGCCCGATTTGGAGTAACCTGTATCATATTTATCAAATCTCGTGTAATTTAACAAATCATACACATCTAGAAGACTAGTCACATTTGGCCTGAGATGTTAACATAGAGTTGAGCTGTCCATCACTTAGGTCTGCTGTGGGAACCAAACAATGGTGAGATGAACTGTCTCAAGTGACACATGGACACCAGTGAACCCCTTGCCCACTAACTATAATGCTGTTTCAAAAACCTGAAACTGGCAGACGTGAACCCAGCCTTACTTACCCTTTCTATGCTTCCCACTGACTGGAGTGAGTTTGACAGTTTTTGTCTTTAAGGAGTTGCAGTTGACAAGTGCAACTGGATTACAGACAGGCAAAACGCCACCTTAACCAGTTCTGACTCCCCCCCCCCCCCCCCCCCCCCCCCCTCCCTCTTGAGGGCTATAACACTTACCATTTCTATTCAACTGTGTTTTATCTTTGACTTGGTGCTTTCTAAATACAGCTGCCCAGGAAAATATAAACTGAGGGAAAATGCCTAGCTTCGCTTTAATTTTTTTTAAATT
Source organism: Leptodactylus fuscus (assembly GCF_031893055.1). NCBI lineage: Eukaryota > Metazoa > Chordata > Amphibia > Anura > Leptodactylidae > Leptodactylus > Leptodactylus fuscus. Next base: position 193,296,723 of record NC_134266.1, on the reverse strand, counting down.
GCACAAAGTGTTTCTCAAACTCTTTAAAATGGCTTTCCTCCATTACAGTAACTTAATTTTTGCCAGGGGTGGGATAGAACCTTTAATAAGATGGTATATTTTGGTTTTTTACTCCGAATTTTTCTTGCATTGTCTCCAGAAGGTTATAATAGACTTTTGGGTGGAGGAATACAGCCTCCTCATGTTACTATAGAGCTGATATGGGTCCTGTAGGACACAGCAGCTCTAACACTCTGATCCTGGCATATCATGTGACCACTGGGGTCAGAGAGGAGCCACATCATGGTGGTGCCCATAGCTGGTTATTACTGTCCCTGTATTCTAGGGGAGCTCTGGCTGTAGTTAGAGCCATTTCAGCAGTTACACAACTTCATGCAGCTGCTGAAAACTGCAAGGATGTACTGTACACTTGCAGAACGCGAGGGAGAGCGCGTAGACCCTATAGTCTGGGTGTCCCAGAAGATGGTAAATTCGGATGTGAAGGGTTTTCTGGCTTGGTAAATCCCACTCCAAAGTAACTTTACAACTGAGCTGACGAATAGCCTTTCGTGTAATGTTAGCACTTGTCTTTAGTACCACATCAAAGAATGGAGTCAAAGTTTGTTTCAGAGCCAGTTCTGGGAGCTTGTCTCCTGGTATGATATGGATACAGACATCTAAAATGGTGGCATACAGTCTTGTTGGTTTCTGAGAATCCCATGCAGTGCTCTGGCATCTTATAAATTGCTGATGAGCAAAACTAGCAACCCAAAAATAAGTACTAGTCTCCAAAAGACAATAAGATATAAACCAAAAAAGACAAGGGACTAGAAATTATACAAAAACATATTTATCAAGGTGACAAACAGGAGGGTCTACCAGAGTGGTGGACAAATACCGCAACCCTCCCACTAGTAATCAACTAGAGAAATCCCCTAACATAACAAGTATCTGTCAGAATGTAAGGCAAGGTAGTAAAGTTGGAAGAAATGTCCAATATAGGTGTACACACGGTCAATTAAATATGCTAGAATGGCACATCTTACCAATAGAGGAGATCAACCATAAGATCGATAATACACAATTGATAAAATATGCTGCAATAGCAAACCTTACCAATAGGGAATTAATATGTTAACATCACATAGACCCCACCCTCCAATAAAAAGATCACAAAATTGACTAAGTACATGCCTAGAGACTTATTTCTAAAGTCTCAATAGACTTCTCAGGGGAGACTTCGCAGTATACCACCAGTGGGAAAGATATATATGAGCAGTCTATTGAGACTCTGGAAATGTCTCTAGGTATGTACTTATTGGGGGGGGGGGGGGGGGGGGTCTGTGATGTTTACATATTAATTCCCTATTGGTAAGGTTTGCTATTGCAGCATATTTAATCAATCGTGTATTTATCGATCTTAGACATATGGTTGATCTCCTCTATTGGTAAGATGTGTGATATTCTAGCATATTTAATTGACCATGTGTGTACACCTATATTAGACATTTCTTCCAACTTTACTACCTTGCCTTACATTCTGGCGGATACTTGTTATATTAGGGCTAGTTCATACGTAAAAACCTGGCTTGTTTTGGGGGGGGAAAAAAACACTAATTAGGAAGTGGTGTTTTTTTTTTTTTTTAAATTATATCTTGAAGCGTTTTTGGTATGGAGGCAGATTTTGAGGCGAAATCTGTTGTCAGATGATGCTTTTACACCCATTTAACGGATGTGGAATCTTAATAGTTGGCATCTTAACTATTTCCCAAACATACACCACACTTCTATGGCAGATGTTGAGCAGACTCTCTTGCATTTCTACTTTTCACCTCGCATTCCAAGAGCAAGAACGTCCACTTTTCAGTTCAGGGTCACATGATGGCTTTGGTTATTGTTTGAAAAACCAAACTGTAGTCTGGACAGGGTATTGAAAGGTGCTATTACAATGTAAAGGGTACTCAGAGTGGGGATTCGGTATCTTACACTTGGGCTGACTTCTTATTGCTTAATTTTTACATAATTCATGTGCTAAAAAATACATGTACTGTGGGTGAGTACAATCACTCGGATATCTAAATTATATCTTTAACCCTTCCCAACATCCGTCGTACTAGTACGACAGATGTCGGGTGTTTAAATATGGCAGCCACTTGGGAGTCAGATGTCAAGTTTCTGCTCTAGTCTGCAGAGACCTAGTGCCCACTGATCACAAGCATTAACCTCTTTAGTGCCTCAGTCAAAGCTGACAGGTGGTACATGGGTGCCACCATTTTGCCAGGTATCACTAGCATCCAGAGCAGTCTCCATTGCCATGACAGACTGGAGCCTTGTGAAGGCTCCCAGGCCTGCCTCATTAGTTTCTATTGCAGGCTAGTAGATGGATATCAGACCCCTAATAAAGAAAAATTAAGTTCAAATCCCCCCCCCCCCCCCTTCTCTAGAAAACATATAAAAGTACTTAAATACTGTAAAACACACTAGGTATCCCTATGTTTGAACAAAGCCTCTACAGATCTATAAATATTTTTACAGTATGATTAATGCAATTGGAAGGGGAAAACTCTGTACCGAACTGCTGTGTTTTCACTATTTTGCCTCTGCTTTTGCTTTGATCACTTTAACCCCTTCCTTCCGATGGCATTTTCGTTTTTGACTCATTCCCTTTTTTTTTTTTTTTTTTTTTTTTTTTTTTCCTCCCCACTACTGCTTTTACCATACAGGAAAAATATTTTTATAGATTTGTAGAGCGGGCGATTTTTGGACACATGAATACCTGTATGTACATGTACCTGTATAACATGTATGTGTTTCACAGTATTTAAATATTTTTGTGTTCTAGGGAAAGGAGGGTGATTTGAATTTTTAATACGAAAAAAAAAAAGGTTTTTTTTTGCATTTTAGACCCCCTAGGGGTCTTGAACCCCAGGGGGTCTGATCACTAATGCAATGTATTACAATGCTAATGCATTGCAAAAAATCATCCTTTCTTTTGCAGGCTGCATAGACCAGCCGGGGAGCTTTTACAAGGCTCCTGGCTGTCATGGAAACATGACGTCTGCCCTGAAGCTTGCGCCGGCGATCACCGGCAAAATGGCTTCGGGGGACCGATCGGAGACATTAGCAGCGGTTGTCTACTTCGTAAAGCTACTATTACGGCGGATGTCGGGGAAAGGGTTATGTTTGTAATTTACCCCAAAAAAACTTTATCTAAAAAGTACATGTGGTCCTGCAAAATACACTATGCATTCCTGTGCACAGAAGGATTAAAAAAGTTATGGGTGCCAGAATATGGTGACTCTTCAAAGAACTTTTTTTTTTTTTTTTTTTGGGGGGGGGGGGGGGGGGGATTTTTAACGGTTTTAAAACGTAAATAAAACCATATAAATTTGGTATCCTCAGAATAACACCAAAACCTAGAATACAGGTGACATCAGGCCCGCTGCACATGTTTGGTATTCTGTCCAGGCAATCTGCTCGGGGGACACCCCCCCCCCCCCCCTCCTCTTTCTCTTTGCATGATTTGTGCAAAAATCACAGAACCCCCCCCCCCCCCCCCCCCCCCCCAAAAAAAAAAAAAAAAAAATAGTCTGTAGTCCATGTTTCTTACTAACTGCTTTTCAATGCATATGGTATTGTTCAGAGTCCCCAAGCAGACATACTCAATGGAATAACAAACACATATGTGAATTGAGCCTTATTTTGGCAGTGCAGTGAATGTTGTTTTAGGGCTAGTTCACACGTGAATAGTGTGGCGGAATTTGGTCTGGGAGGGGGGAAAAAACCACTTCAGGTAACTTTTTTTTTTTTTTTTTTTTTTTACATTTGAGGCAGTTTTTGGTTAAAAAAAAAAACAGGCGGTTTTTCCCTCCAGCACAGTGAATGGACCTGAAAAAACTGCAACATGTTTTTTTTTTTTTTTTTGGCACCGTTTTTGCCATAAAGACCGCTAGCAGTCTAAATAGACCTCTATTGTGAGGGGGTGAAGTTTGAGGATTTCATGCCAAAATCTGCTCCCTCTTGCCCCGTGCGAACAGGGCCTAAAAATGAAGTCTGTAAATCACACAAATGCACTCTTTCTCAAAATTGACACCATTCTGAACTTTATTTTTTTGGCTTTCTAGGAGAAGACTTAATAATACTTCCAGAGAAGTTTATCTTTCATATGTAAATGAGTTTTTGGGCAGCCCATGGTACATCCCTTGTGCTATCCGAAAACTACCGTATATGGGGAATGCAGCAGCTACTGAGAAATTTCAAAAATTAAAATGGTGGGAGTTTTTGGGTGCTGGGGAGGGGGTGTTTTGGTTGTCTGTTTGCCCCTTCCCTGAGCTTGAGGATTTTTTTTTTTTTTTTTTTTTTTTTTTTGCCCCCCCCCCCCACTTGGAATTCAGTCTGGCTGAATATAGGGTATCTGCAGTGCTCCTATTAACCCCTTCCTGACGGAACAGGAGCACTGCAGATATCCTATATTCAGTAGACTGGGCATTTTCAGACACAGGGAGACCTAATGTGTTTGTGTTTCATAGTCATTTTCTACTTTTGTATGTATTCTAGGGAAAGGAGGGATTTACAACTTAAAAAAAAAAAAAATTAAAGCTTTTTTTTTTTCCCCACTATTTTATGGGAGATTCTATACATTGATATTGTGGCTGGTCATAGACCCCCCCCCCCCAAAAAAAAAAAAAAAAAAATTTTTTTTTTGCTGACTCGAGTATAAGCCGAGGGGGGCTTTTTCAGCACAAAAACTGGGCTGAAATTCGGCTTATACTTGAGTGTATATATGGTAATTCACATTTGGAAGAAATTAGAAACTTCTCTGGAATGGCGGCTCAGAAAAAGGCTATTCCTCCCTTAAGGTGTGTACTTTAAAGGGAGTGTGTGTAATATATATATATATTTTTTTTTTAAATAAACATGGCAGTCATTCAGGAGCTGCATTGCTGCTTGGTCTCAGCTGTATTATACTGATAGATGCCAAGACATTTCTTCAGAGGCGCTGCTAGGGGTAGTGATGTTACCATGACCACCAGGAGTCTCATAGAGAGGAGCTTGTCGTTAGTATGGTTCTATACAGGCTGTTAAACGTGGTTGGTAATGGAACGCTGTGAATTTTGTCTTGTAATGATCAGACTGACACTAGTTAGGGTCAGGGGATAATCGTACACATCAGGGAGAGTGTGTGTCTACATAAGCAGTAAGGAGACTTACAAGTCATTCCTGCTCCGCTAGGGATTCTGGGTAAAAAATATGCAAATCTATTCTCCAGGATGTAATTAGAACAGTGCACTCTGTTCGCCTCCCTCTACAGGGCAGCATCCTTGGCATCATGCATGACTCAGTTAAAGTCTATTTAATCATGATGCAGATTTAATTGCTAAATTAGTATTTCTATTCCAAAAGGAACTGTTAAATCCACATCATGATTAAATAGGCTTTGTAACTGAGTCATGCATGATAAGGATGCTGCCCTCTAGAGGGCGGCGTAGAGAGTGCACTGTTCTCCTAATTACATCCTGGAGCATAGATGTGCATATTTTTTACCTAGTTTGGGTTAGTCATCCAGCTCTACTGAATGCCATACACCACTTGAATTTTATTTTTTTTGCTGTGCCCCTGTCTTGAAGCTTGTCCACCCATTCAAAAGAGATGGCTCCTAAAAGGTTATATGTAACCTAGCTGTGACTTCTCCGTGTGGGTAGTAAACCTGTGTCTGACATCAGCCTAATGGTTCGCTGTTCACAGGCACGACTCCTATATTGTGCCTGGTATACCCCTACCTGCCCCATACCTTTCTTTGCAGTATTACTATCACATTAAATGTAAGCGCTATCCTGTTGCCAATAACTGCCACAGCCTTATGAGGTCACAGGAACAACCATTGAGGCCAGCTTCAATAGCTATGCAGAGAATCTCCCATACCCTGAACAATCCATAGATGGCAATACAGTTAAGTGTTTAACCCTTTTACACTATTTCACGTACATGCACCTCAGGGAATGTGGTTAGTTCCCACGTGCCTGTACATGATGGAGGTCACACGGGCTCAGAAGCGGAACCTGTGCAATCACCATGGGAGTCAAGCTGTATCTGACAGCCAGGCTCCCGCTGTAGCAGCGGGGACGGTGATGACACTGATCCCTGCTCTTTAACCCTTAAGATGGGGCGGTTACTACTGACTGCCTGCACCTTAAGCGTTGTGAAGTAAAAATGCCGGCGGCATTGGGAGCCAGAGTTAGCTGTAACACACAGCTAACATCCTGCTCCTTAATCCCTAATCGAAGCTGTGCTTCAGTCGGGTTTTAGCCCTCTGGATACGGCGAGCAAACATGTCCGCCGTATCCAATGGGCTCTGCTGGGTTAGGGGCCCCTGGGCATCCTCCACAGTGAGATCGGGGGGGGGGGGTGCCCATATCAAGTATCTTCAGCCTGGGGTCTGGACAGTGACCCCAGGCTGCCTGCAGGCTCTACATACCTGGTTGATGCTGCCAGGAAGGGAGGAAGTTGGTCTATGCGCCTGCATATACTAAGGGAGCGTTCACACTACCATTGGTGTCCGCTGCTAATGACTGTGCAAAATCTTGTGCCGACACTAGTTGTGTCCATGACATTTTTCATTGAGTTAAATGGACATCAGGTGCGTTTTTACTGTCCGTGGGTGTCCTTAACTGTCCATTCCCAAAGATATCCAACTCTTCAAGCGGACAGCAAAAACCTACATGTACCCATACAGCAGATTCTGACCATATATGGGGTATTGCCATGTTTCAGGAGAAATTGTATAACCATCTGAAAATCCCTTGCCAAAATGAAAACTTTGGGGATAAAGGGACATTTTAGTAACTTTTCATTTACAGATCCCAATGTTAATATCTGTGAAAAGGCTGTGGGGTCTAAATGCTCACTATACTCCTTGATGAATTATGTGAGGGGTGTAGTTTACAAAATGGGGTCCTTTTTGGGGGGGTTCCTTTGTATTAGTACTCTAGGGGCACTGAAAATGAGATTTGGTGCCTGAAAATTATTCCGGCAAAATCTGCTTTTCAAACACCCTGTGTTGCTCCTTCCCTTTCATGCGCTGCCGTGTGCCCAAAAATCAGTTTACACCCACATGTGGGGGATTTCTGTGCTCTGGAGAAATTGCATAACAATGTGAGATGTGTGGGGTGTTTTTTTTTTTTTTTTTTTTTTTTTTTTTCCCCCCTTTGGGAATGTGATCATTTTAGGGCTGTATGAATGTATTGTAGAAAAAAATTAAGTGTCTAAATTTCGCCTCCATATTGTAATTTCTGTGAAATACTTAAAGGGTTAAATTTCCCAAATGCTGTTTTGAATTATTTGAGGGGTGCAGTTTTGAAAAGATGTGACTTTTTTTTTTTTATGGGGGTTTCCATTATATAGGCCTTTATAATCCCCTTCAGAACTGAAGGGGTCCCTTAAAAAAAAAAAAGAGTTTGGGAAATTTTCTTGTAAATCTGGAAAATCGCTTACACTTCAAAGCCTAACATCCAAAATAAATTAAAAGTTGATGCCGATATAAATCAGATACGGTAGATAATATTTAATGTATTTCTGTGATAATAACTGTTTCAAAAGCAGAGCAGTTCACATTTTGAAAAATGTGAGGGTTTTTTTTGCAAACTTTCTAATTTTTTCTTTTAATACACAAGTATTGATACTAACACAATGTACAGTGTCACAAGAAAACAGTCTCAAAATCACTTGTGTAAGTTAAAGCATGTCAGTTTATATGGCCATAATTTTGAGATGTCAGTTGAAAAACGAGGCCTGGTTCTTAAGGCACTTTTGGGCTGTGGCCTTAAGGGGTTAAAGGGATTCTATCACGGGTGTCAGTGGTTCTGGGACGTTCTCTCCCTCTTCCCTCTCACCCCTTGGTGTTCTGTTGTAATCCTGGTTAATTACATAAATGAGCACCCTGGATGTTCTTCTGGCCAGATCACACTGCTGCATTTGAATTCTTGGGCATGCGCAGTTCTGCTCTATTCCAAGCGGTACTGTGCATGCCTGATCACCTTTTGAAAGGTTATCCACGAATGTCTTTCTCAAAACTGCTGACACAAATGATAGAATCCCTTTAAAATTCAAACTGTTCCCTTTACTTCATTTGAACTAAAATGAAAATTATATATCCCATGTAAAAAAAAAAAAAAAGCCATCTACAAACACTTTTCCCATAGCTGTAGCAGGAAAACCTCAAATGGTCCAAACAACTTTTTTTTTTTTTTTTTTTTTTTTTTCTTTGGGTACCATGTAGGAATAACCTTTAAGAAAGGCTGTTCGTCTTCTGCCTTTTAGATGTCTTCTCTGGGCCGCAGTTTGGTATATAATCCGGTTTATGTCGGTATGTAAACGAGTTCTCTTGCAGCACTGGGGGCGTCTCCAGCACCACCTCCAATCTTCAGGAACAGGTCTTCGCATTGTCTTCCGGCGGTGGCTTCAAACTTGTAGGCCTTGGGCAAAGCTGACTGCGCCTGCCCACCGGCCATAAGAAAATGTCTGCTTGGACAGTATTGTAAGCAGCCGTTTTCTTGTGGCAGGCATGCACAGACAGCTGCCCGAGTCCTAGAAGTTTAAAGCCACCGCCGGAAGAAGACTCAAAGACCCATTCTTGAAGAAGATGGAGGCGGCGCTGGAGAGTTCTCTGGCAGCATTGGATTCTTCCAGTGCTGTTTGAGAGCTGGGGCCTGCCCCAGTGCTGCAAGAGAACTTAATTGCATACCAGCGAAAGCCGAATTGTATACCAAACGGCGCTATATATAACGTAAAGGTAAAAGACGCATAGCCTTGCTTAAGTGCCAAACCTTGTTTTGTTTTTCTCACTGTTTTGCCTCTGATAAAAGTTGAATTTAAAAAAAAAAAAAATCAAAGCTATAGCAATTCCCCAAAGTGGAATAACAAAAAATACATCTGGCCCCGCAAAAAAAAAAAGCTCTATACATTGAAGTATAAAGTTGCTGGTGTCCAAATATGGCAACTCTTAGGGGGGAAAAAAATTGGCACAGTTGTGTTTTGTGGGGTTAAAATGCAAATAAAACCATATAAACTTGGTGTCTTTGGAATTGTAGTGAAGCATAGAATGTAGGTGACGTCATTTTGGCTATACAGAACGCTGTAAAAAGGAGGAAATTCAAAAATGAAAAATGCCCGCAGCAGGGAGGGGTTAAACTAGGTGTAACTAGAATTGTACCAAGGTACAGAGTACAAGTCACTTTGGCAGCAAAGGGAATGGCATAAGAAAGTGGTTAAGATTTTGGTTTGGAATTTCAAAAGTGACAGTCATGAGTTTAATACTACCATATCACCTTTGATACATTCTAGAGGGGGTTAAATCTGTCGCATGGATTTGTCCTTCTATAAGAACTAGGCATCACATCACCAAAGGGACCATAAAAAAAGTCAGTTCAAAGGATGGCCCTGAGTGTTTTTGTTTTTGTTTTTTTTTAAAACTTGTCTATTTGTGTATACTGCTTTCCATCACTGTAACACCGAACACTTGATTCCTGTGCCTCTTTGTGTATAAATATGCCATGCCTTCAGAAATTGTCCATGGCTGATGAGACCTAGTAGTCTCAAAAGCTTGAAATCTGTCATTTTTGTTAGCCATTAAAAAGGTATCAACTACTGAAAACTCTCAATCTTTAGATTTCATATCCACTGGCTAATACAGTACAAATATATCTACTTCTACAACTTGACTAGTTATTAATGCAGCTGCTGGGCCCTCATCTTGCACAGAAGATGTGCATATTCTATGCTGCTCCTGGAACCTTCACTATGTTGCTGGGAAGCCAAATAGAAGATGAACAGATCCTTGGAGAACAGCATTCGTGACCAGGTAAGCATAATGTGAGGGGACTATTACAGTGTTAACTCTGTGAGCACTAGCTGTAGCAGTGCCACACACAATGCCCCCCACAGGTAATTTACCTGAGGTTTAGTCAGTGTCCCCCTCTTTAGCCTATAGCAGTCCCACACCAGTAATGTTAACTGGGAGCAGTATTACTGTGACAGTGCTCAACACAAGTAAAATTACTAGTTATAAAACCCTGCTAATGGGCCTGTTATTAACATTGTCTGTGAGAACTGCTTACGCTGGGTTCACACCTGCGTTCAATGTGTCCGTACTATGGTTTCCGTCTTCTGCATGGCAGAAGACGGAAACCATAGACCGGGTCCGGCCGTGCGCGGCGGTGAGCGTTTTAGGCTCTCCGCCGCGAAACCGGATTTTTTTTATCCGGACACAGAGTACTGCATGTCCGACTCTGTCCGGATTATAAAACCCGGTTTCGCGGCGGAGAGCGCGAAACGCTCACTGCCGCGCACGGCCGGACAGCTTTCTCACCCATTCAAATGAATGGGTGAGAGAGTCTCCTGCAGGCTTCCGTCTCCTGCATCTGTTTTATGCAGGAAACGGAAACCTGCAATAAGGAAAGAATGCAGATGTGAACGAGCCTTAAGTTATAGTAATTATATACACTGTCCTGCAAAAAATGAATATAGCTCTTGGAAGGAGGAAGAGTAAAAAGTTAAAGGTTCACTTTGAGTAAATATAAAACAGTCATAGATGTGCAGTATTAGATTTTTCTAGTATGTCCCAGTGCTGGAAATTTATTTATTTATTTTTTTCTTCAGTTTAGTTATTGCAATATTTATAAGACTCAACCTGCTTTTTTTTCATTCACACTAAATGCATTCAAAATGACTAGTCTGGTCAGACACCAGAGTAAAATGGAGGCCCAAAGGAGGTGATCAAACAAGTCACTGCTCCAGGGTTGACTCCCTCTTCTTGGGTCTGAAGAGTCTCCAGAGTACAATAGCCATTTCAGTTTGGACATAGTCAGGCTGTATCAATCTTTTGGCTGTATCTCCGCAAGGTTTCCCAAGACCTTCTGCTTGAAGTCCAGGATTTTTTTTTTTTTTGTTTTATTTGTGGTCTGTGCAAAAAAAATCTAATGTCTGGAGGAGAGGGTGGCTGAGTTCTCTGTATTTTCAGAACTGTTAGCTGACCTGATTGAAATTAGATAATGGTCCTCCCAGGCATTATTGACTCTTCAGGTCTCACCCCTATCATTTTTGTACATATAATATTGTATGTTTTCATTTCTATTTTGGATATATAATTATAAATTTTACATTGGCATTAGCGTCATCTCTGCTGTATAATATTCACCATATCTAAAACTCCTAATATCTGCTGTACCATTATGGGATGGGTTAAAGAGGACTCTTCATCAGAGTGGGCATAGGCAGTTCTATATACACTGCTGGAAAGCTGACAGTGCGCTGAATTGAGCGCACTATCGGCTTTCCCGATCTGTGCCCCGGGTAAAGCGCTATCGGTCCCAATACCATAGCGCTTTACAGTCAGAAGGGCGTTCCTGACAGTCAGGTACGTCCTTCTCCACAGCAGCGCCTATTGTGCTGTACAGTGTGAGCAGGGAGGAACGCTCCCTCTGCTCACAGTGCTCATCCATAGATGAGCATTATCAGGAGGGGAGGGAGGCAATCCTCCCCGCTCACATTGTACAGCACGATAGGCACTGCTGTGGAGAAGGACGTACCTGACTGTCAGGAATACCCTTCTGACTGTAAAGCGCTACGGTATTGGGACCGATAGTGCTTTACCTGGGGCACAGATCGGGAAAGCCGAATTCAGCGCACTGTCAGCTTTCCAGCAGTGTATATAGAACTGCCTGTGCCCACTCTGATGAAGGGTCCTCTTTAACCCATTCCATAATGGTACAGCAGATATTAGGCATTTTAGATATGGTGAATATTATACAGCAGAGATGACGCTAATGCCAATGTAAAATTAATAATTATATATCCAAAATAGAAATGAAAACATACAATATTATATGTACAAAAATGATAGGGGTGAGACCTGAAGAGTCAATAATGTCAGTAATGCCTAAATGTGTGGGAGCAGGTGGTTACATTAATAAAACATCAAGTGTGAACAGTCTGATCAAGACATAAATAAAATGCTGAGTCCTACCCAAGAATGTCTGCTGGACTTGCTTCTCCCATGTGCACACCAGATCATTGAAGTCTTTCTTCATGGAATCAAATGCCACAGGAGACAATCTTTTCTTTAATTCAACTTCAGTTTTACAATATGGACAGCCAACTCTTCCAGGGACTTAGTATTGTGTCCTATGATCAACTGCTTAAATTCCTTGCTACACTTATTACAGACCTCCTCTGTTTATTGGTAATAAGTAGAGATGAGCGAACAGTGTTCTATCGAACACATATTCGATTGGCTATCAGGCTGTTCGATGTATTCGAATCGAACATCACGTGGCAAACTCCCCAAAAAAATTTGATTTCCCTGGCGCTTTTTTTGCACCAATAACAGCGCAGGGGAGGTGGGACAGGAACTACGACAACGGGGGCATTGAAAAAAAAATCAGGAAAAAGTCATTGGCTGCCGAAATCAGGTGACCTCCATTTTAGACGAATAGTGGATTTCAAATCCGGGTCATATGAGAATGTGAACTTTGTGACTATGAGACAGGGATAACTAGGGATAACCTTTATTTAGGTATGAATGTTATTAAAAATAACTTTTTGGGGCTCTGTCGGGTGTGTAATTGTCTTTGTGAGAAACTTTTTCCGATAGGAACGCATTGGCCAGCGCTGATTGGCCAATGCATTCTATTAGCCCGATGAAGTAGAGCTGAATGTGTGTGCTTGACTCAACTACGCCAGTGGAGTAGTTGAGCTAAGCACACACATTCAGCTCTGCTTCATCGGGCTAATAGAATGCATTGGCCAATCAGCGCTGGCCAATGCATTCTATTAGCATGAGCTGAGTGTGCACAGGGGTTCCAGTGCACCCTTGGCTCTGCTACATCTGATGGGCTGACCGGCACATGGTGTAGTTGAGCAGAACTGGCTCAGCACTGCTAAGTCTCTGCATATCCATAGGAATGCATTGGCCAGCCTTCGGCCAATCAGCGCTGGCTCTGCCGGAGGAGGCGGAGTCTAAGGTCGGACCTGAATGGAGACTGGTGTGGAGCGATCTTAGACTTCGCCTCCTCCAGCAGAGCCAGTGCTGATTGGTCGAATTCCGTACTCTGGCCAATCAGCGCTGTCCAATGCATTCCTATGGGAAAAAGTTAGCTTGCGAAAATCGGAAAGCTGACAGGGATTTCCTTGAAATAGTGACTTTTATGCCCCCAGACATGCTTCCCCTGCTGTCCCAGTGTCATTCCAGGGTGTTGGTATCATTTCCTGGGGTGTCATAGTGGACTTGGTGACCCTCCAGACACGGATTTGGGTTTCCTCCTTAACGAGTATATGTTCCCCATAGACTATAATGGGGTTCGAACACTCGAACAGTGAGCGGCTGTTCGAATCGAACCTCGAACATTTTAGTGTTCGCTCATCTCTAGTAATAAGGCAAAACCTGGACCATTAATCCCTGATGGCTGAGTTGTTCTTTAACATAATTTCTTGAAGATGCCTACCAGTGGTGACTGTTGGTGTCTGTAGCTACTGTCAATTACAAGATTTAGCAATGGTCATTAGCTAATCCGTCACAAATCTGTTAAATTCAATGGGATTTTATCTTGTATCTGTTTACACCCAATCCATCTGTTTGTTTGTTTGTTTGTGTGGTGTTTTTTTTTTTTTTTTTTTTTTTTTTTATGCTGGTCTATGGGCAATAGACAAATTGACTGCCATCAGTTAGTGTCTGTTTTGTCTCGTTATGCGCATGGTCATTTTCTACGCATTTGTAGAACTGAATCCAACAGTAGTGTGAACCCTGCCCTAGTGTCTCAACTCACAAATCATGCATTGGTCTCAATAGGTAAACCAGTACTCTTAAATACAGCATCTACTTGGGTTTGCAAAGTGAGCCTCAAAATCCATTATCAGAAATGGAAAATGAACCACTGTAAACATACAGGGGGGGGGGGAAGAACAAAAGGAGGCAAATAAGAATAGTGATACATAGGACAAATGTGTATAAAAGCTCCCACTATGTAAAATACATAGTTATTAATCCAAAAATAGAAATGAATGGACAAAATAATGTAAAAAAAAAGAGATGTAAGACCTGAAAAGTCAATTACTAGTAATGCCTAAATAAATGAGCAGGCACTTGCACTAAGTGTGAACTGCATCTGATAGACATAAATAACAACATATTAAGAATCTTAGGGCAGGTTTACCCCAGCGCCTGGTCTCTGCTTTGCAGGTTTTCATCTTCTGCCTGAGAACCTGGACAGGAGATGGAAACCTAGCAGCCACTCTGCAAATCCATTCACTTGACTGGGTTTGCAAAGTGTCCACCCATAAGCATCTTGTGCCTTTGAGGCAAGCTTCTCACTCCTCTTTAACTAGTGATATCTCTAAATCTATGTGGACTACAGACTACTAGGTCTTAGACTTAGTATATTTTTAGGCAGCTGCATAATATGGCAGAAATACCCCAACTTCTTTCAACCAGTGATGTCTGTGGAAGTTTAGATGGCACCATAACTCTGATTTGCTTTTGATTCATATGAAATTGAATTTTATATTTTTTTTTTTTTTTTTTTTGGGTGGGGGGTGGGGGGAGAGAGACTATAAGCAGCAATCCCAAGTGTGCACAAGAGAATTAACATCACTCTTCCAATTTTATATTTTTCCCTATACCAAATGTAAAACTTGTATGACTTTTACACTGATTTAATAAAAACCTATTGAGTATTTTGAGGTGTTTTGTCTCCTTCCAGGGTTTAAACAGGTGATTTAATCACTCATACAATTGATTGTCAATGTATTGAGCTATTGCAATATGGATTTTCCACTTGTGCCTGGAATGTGGCAAGGTGTACTGGGAAACCTAGCATGGCAGGCCTTGGCATCTGGGATTATGATGAATAAACTGCATGCCACCTATACCAAACAAATTGCAATAAGGGCAAATTTCATCTACAAATGAAAGGGCTAAAAGTTTTTCCCATAGTCAAAGGAGGTCCTTTTATCCTAATTAAAGTCCTGCAAAGTTTAACCTTTAACAATTTGGGGTTTGGGCACTATGTTCATCTCTGCAACACAGATTCTGGTGTAGTTTTGACAAAAATCCCAGATAAAATAACAGCTTTTTAAAAATTCTAGAGTCCTTTACTACCTCCCTCCTTAGGATCTGTTAATGGGTACGACTCCACTGATTCTGGGGTATTTGGCGCCTAAATAGCTTATCAGGTAGGCACTGACAAGCATGAGTATCTAAGCTCCAGTCGTCAGTGTCAGTTCAGAATCTAATCCCTTGCCTGCTTTTGTGTCACTGCTCACCCTACCAGCATATCAGGCACCTAAACAAACAGCACGGACTGCTGCTGAAGAATGCCATTGCTACACTGACATCACTGGTGTTGGCTCTACCAAAACAAAAACTTGTCATTTACACTAAAATACAAAAACCCTAATGGGGCCTAAAAACTATTGTAGCCAGACTCCATGTCAAGTTTACAGAATACCAGAACATTGGAAAGTCCCAAAAGTGACCCACTCTGGGGAAACCCCCTCCCCACAAGAAATAGCACTAAGTACAGTGAGAATTTGTCCCACATCTGTTACATAGAAAGTGCCCATAAATGACACACTTGCCAAAAAAAGTTCCTTTTTATTTTTGCACCCGTAACTTGTACCAAATACAGAAATTTCCCACACGTGGATAGAAACCACTCTGAATACATGGCAGGGAACCAAAGGAAGATTTTCAGATTTTGCTGGAATTTTCATATTATAGAACTTTATGTGTCAATGGTTACAACTTGCAGCACAGCAATTACAAAGATCAAGCTTATAACTCACTGTGAGGTTGTTACTAATTCTAGCCTCTTTCAGCACCACCACCTTCTTGACAATATCCCCCATTTTGCACACAATTTATATACTAGAACAGAGTGTGCACCAATCATGACAAACTTGCAGCGTGGTAATTAAAAAAACAAAACAAAAACGCATAATTTGGTCATCAGATAAAGCTTGATGTACTGATCTATGTACCAGTTGGGTTTAAAACATGGTACCCACAAAATAGAGGTATAAGTGTGCACCATTTGGGAATAAAACATAAATTAAAAGTCATAAGTATGCATAAATTGGGAGTAAAACTTGTGAGGTCCAAATGGGGTATACAACTGTATGAGGTATCTTTACAGATCCTCCTTCTGCAGGAATTACACATGCCTTTTGAGCCTTCCTTTTTTCTCCCAGTACAAGGAATTTCATTTAGAAAGTGTTGGCCAGGTACAGTCTAAATGCCCTTACCTTCTGAAGTGCTAGGCCCTGCCAGATTCCACCCTTTTCCCTTCCCCCAGGAATTTGAGGAATGTCCCCTGTTGTTGAATGGGAAACCACATTACTATCTCTTATGCAGGCCAGACACTTGTACTAGGCTTCCCCCCCCCCCCCCCTCGTGTTGTTTCTAAGACTTCGTGTGAGTGGTCCACCCCGAGATTGAATAGACTGTAGTCAAAGATGGGCTTGTGGGAGACCTTGGTACAGTCTCCGATGGAAAAACAAACCTCTTCTTTATCACTTTCACAACTCTTGTATCCATTGAACTTATGAGTTTTTGGATAGTTTCTGCTTAAATTTCTATGCCCCAACTGTTCCTGTTAGCACCAGAATGCCTATTTACACAAATTGAGAAGAAGTGTTTTTGTGCACCTGACCACACTGTTGGCTCTCTTCAATACTTTGTAGCTGTAGACAGGGATATCAGTGGTAGTAAGTCCTCATCTACTGGAGTCTAAGATAAAGACCTCATGCAATCTCTTCCAGCATGTAAGTGGACCTGTGGGTAGTCATTTGTTTTGACATTGTCTGTCTTGGATGATTTGGCTACTTAAAAAAAAAAAAAAAAACTTCAAAGAAAATTAATCCTAGGGAAAGGGTTGATAGTTGTAACATAGTTGTGCATTGTGTATAAGATATCTTCCTTCACATTACCATAAAGGTTTGCTGTTCATGCATTCAAAAATGTTAAAAATATTTTTTGAAATTCATATATAAAATGTAGGACTGTAATATGATGGGGGTTGTTGGTGTGCACCACCCGTCTCCGTCAACTAGTGGCAGACCAGGACAATTTGAGAGATCTTGCAAACCATATGGTGCAGCGTCTCCTACACACACACACACACCAACCAACACTACTACAAACAGGATAACAAGGCACATACTCTATCCTGAGAGACTAGCACTTCCTCACCTCCTTTCTCCCACCCATATGTTGTGCAAGATGCCTGAGGTCTCCTCTGACGCTATTGCAGTAACCGTCCCTGATTATTATGCTAAGCTATACAATCTCCCTGCCAGCCACACTTTGACACAGCATTGCAAGATTACCTAGCATCCTGTCACCAATGACTCTCTCTCCAGAGGCCTTGACTATCCTCAATGCCCAGTTCACTGATGAGGAGATAATGGGGGGGTCCTAAAAAATCTACCAAATGGCAAGGCTCCAGGTTCCAATGGGTTTACCTACATTATAAAGCCTTCCAGACTGACTTCCTTCCACACCTGAAGTGGATGTTTTACTCCTTCCTCGAAGATACTCCTATCTCACTGTTGATGCTACAGTCTCATTTGATCCTTGTCCCTAAACCTAATAAGGACCCTCATAATTTTTATTTATACAGCGCCAACATATTCCGCAGCACTGTACAATTTGTAGGGTTCAAATACAGACAGAAAGATGCATTACAAAGAAAGTCATTTCACACAATGGGACTCGGGGGGGGGGGGGGGGGGGGGGGGGCCCTGCTCGCAAGAGCTTACAATCTATCAGGTAGAGGGGGTGACACGAGGTAGCAGGGGCGGCGTCCTGAGGGATCCTCAGGAGTGCTCTAGCTTTAGACCTATCACCCTTCTGAATACAGACTTGAAGCTTTTCACCAAACTCCTGGCCAGCAGGCTAATGTTTGGCTGCCCTCTGCCCTCTCTCGTCCATAAGTACCAAGTGGGCTTCCTCCCCTACTGTCAGGGGGGAGGTAACACTAGGACGACTGTGGAACTGATTGGCTACCGCATTCATTCCTCCTCCCTCCCCCCCCCCTTAGCCTTGACACAGAAAAGGCCTTTGATCGTATTGATTAGTCTTTTATGATGTCATCCCTGGAGGCCTTCAGATTTCATGGGGCATTCATGCGAGCAATCTCAGCACTTTAGTTCTCCCCCACCGCTCTGGTAAAACTCCCCCACTCCTCATCTGATTCCTTCCCCATCGGAAATGCGATCAGTTAGGGCTGCCCATTCTCTCCCCTCATCTCCCTGCTCTGTATTTAGCTGCTGGCAGGGCGTATACGGTTTAATCTAGACATAAATGGTGTTGGGGTCTGAGACAGAGACTTTAAAATTTGTTTGTTTGCAGACTGTGTTCTTGTAACCCTCATACCTCGCTACCTAATCAGATGGCCATCCTCAAGGACTATGGCTGCCTATCTTGGCTATAAAATTAATTCGACCAAGACGAGGGCCGTCCCCTTAAATTGCCCGCAGCACAAGGTGAAGTTATGTCGTAATTTTGACTTCCAATGGGAACAGTTTCTTAAATATCTGGGAATTCACTTGTCCCCTTCCTATCCCATGCTATATTTTGTGAATTATCTGAGACTTGTTCTGTGACCTTAGTTTGTTGGTTAAGTGGTGCCCCTTACATACTAGTGCATCTCAATAAATTAGAATATTGTCAAAAAGATTTATTTTTTTTGTCAATTGAAAAAGTGAAACCCATAATTATATTGAGTCATTACAAACATGATTATGGCTTACAGCCTAGGAAAACCTAAAAGTCATTCTCTCAGAAAATTAGAATATTATATAAAACCAACTGTAAAAAGATTTATCACAGAAACGTTGGCCAAATAAAAAGTATGTCCAGTAAATGCACTCAATACGTGGAAGGGGGACTCCTTATGCATGAATGAATAAATCAATGTGGCATGGAGGTAAACAGTCTATGGCACTGATGTTAGTGCTTCGGGCCGGAGCCTTCGCTCTGCAGTCTGTGCGCATCAGTGCTTCCGCTCCTATGGAGGAGGACTGGAACCTCTGCAATAGTTTGCGGGGATTCTGGTCTCCTCCTGGGACCGGAAACCTTACTTTCGAGGGTCGGGGAGGTCAGCGGTGGGCTGGAGGCTACTTAGGCCTCATTCTGGCTCTGGTCTATCGCTGGTTATTCAGTTTTCTGGTGACAGCTCTTCTTGTGTGTTAACTCTCTCTTGACTGTACTTCCTGCTGTGTTTTGATCTTGGCCTGCCTTTTAGACTACTTCTTCCTGACCTTCTGATTTGGATTCCTTCTCACCTCCTGTGGATGACCTCGGCTTGCTTCTTGATTACTCCTACTGGACCTCTGTTTGGCTACTCCATGACTTGTGTATGACCCAGCTCTCTTGACTACGCATTTGCTTCTCCCTCTTGCTACCTCCTGTGCACCGACCTGGCTTATTGACTCCATCTTGGCTTTTCCTGGAACCTGCAAACCCTTCTGTGTGCCGACGTGGCCTATACGACCTTCCTGTGGTACTTCCTCTACCTCCTATTGTCCAGCTTCTCCATCTCCTTATTTGCTGAGGTTAGTATTAGGGCCCCTTCACACGGCGTAAGCGCGCCGCTCATTTAGACACGTATCCGAGCGTGGCACTTCAAAACAGAGCCCATTGATTTTAATGGGAAGCGTGCGTATATCGGCATATACGCGCACTTCCCATTGAAATAAATGGGCTCTGTTTTGAAGCGCCACGCTCGGATACGTGTCTAAATGAGCGGCGCGCTTATGCCGTATGAAGGGGCCCTTACTGGGTTTTCTGGGTCCTCTGCTACTTGGGGTGCGCTGAGTTTGCGACACTCTCTAGGCAGTTGTGGTTCTGGGTCTCAGAATTTACCAAATCCAACTCCACCATCAAGAGCTCTGGTGAAGACCTTTGGGTACCACAAAACAAAAATATTCCACAGCCCATATTATATTCCATAAGTTCATGTGGATCAAATCAATAGGAGACACTGTATAGTGCACAGTAACAACACCCTCCGGTCAAGGCAGACACAAGCTAAATCCAAAATAGTAAAAATCGAGCACAGAGGTCTCCAAATATATAAAACTTATCTTTTAATTGAAAAAAATGTCCATAAAATACAGCATTACCAGCACTGGAGGTGAAAACCAAATTCACAGCATGATTAGACGATAGACTGACCTACATGTTGTAATAGCGGTTGCCTACATGTTTCAAAGCGTGAGCTCCTTAATCATGGCATTGACCAAAGCTAAACCACACACCATAGAAGGCTGCACTGACTTTGGTCT
Source organism: Leptodactylus fuscus (assembly GCF_031893055.1). NCBI lineage: Eukaryota > Metazoa > Chordata > Amphibia > Anura > Leptodactylidae > Leptodactylus > Leptodactylus fuscus. The sequence continues at coordinate 193,276,407 of NC_134266.1, read as the reverse complement.
TGATAAGACAGTGGATTTACACCTGCAGATGACATGGCTACCCAAACCATCACTGATTGTGGAAACTTCACACTTGACCTAAAGCAGCTTGGATTGTGTGCAGCGCTGCTCCAGCGGCCGCCCCTCACACGCAGGCAGAGAGCAGGTCCTCTCCCTGCCTGCTCTCTGCCTGCAAACGCCGCTTGCTCGGCCACGCCCCCTTTTCGCTCAACCCCACCCCCTTCCGTTCGGCCCTGACCCTTTCTTGTGACCCTGCCCCCTCAGCTCCGCCCCTCCTTCGGGGTGTGTGTGGGGGGGGGGGGCGGCTTTCTGACGCCGCTTCAGGCGGCAGAAAGCCCAGGTTCACCCCTGTCTATATGACATGCCAAGCGTCATCTGATCTCTAGATTCATCATTCTGGTGGGAAGGGGGGGCTGATGGTTTATTGGTCCCACAACTTCTTCATTACTATTGAGCCACCTATCTGCAATGCATTCCATTTTGGGCCTCACCTGCAGACATTTACGAAATGGGTAGAGATTTGGAAGCTGTGGCTCGCTCCCATGCATTCTAATGCTCTCCTGTGGCCTCGGTTGCCCTCTTCTTCACATTAGGTCCCATATGTTTCACCAGGGCAATCTGGCTTAGCTGCAGTAAATTTGTTCCCCCTTGCCTCACAGAAATTCTCTATGATCTTTTTCTTATAACCTGCTCATCCAGGAGGGATTGTTGCCTTCTATGGTTTATGCTTGGTCCATTGCTGGCTTCTTTAGATTTGTGGACTTTGACTCCTGGACATTGGAGCTCAGGCCTTTTGAATACCTAATCACGACACTGCGCCTCTCTGAATCGGTTCCACTTTGCATTCTCACTATTCTGCTCACTCAAGGTTTTGGTTTCTGTACGCTTTTGAACAACTGTGTTCGGGCAGAGAACTCCACAAAAGGCATGATCACCACAATCCACTACTTCCTAACATCCCCTGAGGGCCGCTTCCCCTCAATCCATAAGTATCAAATGGGAGGAGGCTTTGGGAAGAGAGATTTCCTATGCTCAGTGGCAGATTAGGCTGCTAGGTTGTAAGGCCCAACCATCTGAGAGTTGGTAGACATCGGTGCTGTAATTAACAAATTCAATATCCCCAGTACAGGTCACATACAGGAAAAGCAGACAGTGCGCTGAATTCAACTCACTGTCTGCTTTCTACTGATATAGAACACTGCACATCAATGTGGATGTGAAAAGTCCTCTTTAAAAAAAGAAATAGAATCACTAACAAAGAAAGGTATATTTACCTCAATCCATTAACCCTTCCCACCGACGGCATTTTTTGATTTCCCCCGCCCTTCCATACCCCTTAACTTTTTTTATTTTTCTGTTCTCAGAGCCAGAGGTCTTAATGTTTGTAGCCCAAATTTTTCTTCATGATGCTACCATTAATTCTGTATATTGTACTAGGAAGCTGGAAAAAAAATTCAGAATGGAGTGGATTTGAAGAAAAAATGCCTTTGTGCGATTTTCTTAAGGGCTTCATTTTTACGGTGTTCACTGTACAGCCAAAATGACATGTCATTTGTATTCTATGTTTCGGTACGAATCCATGGATATCTAAATTATATGGTTTTATTTATATTTTAACAAAAATCCAAAACTTTTTTTTTTTTTTTTGTGGGCCGGGTGTACTTTTCAATTATACCATTTTGAGGGAATATTATTGCTTTGATCACTTTTTATTCAAATTTTTATCAGAGGCAAAGCAGTGAAAAAACGGCGGTTTGGCCCTTTTGACTTTTTTTTTTTTCCCGCTACGGTGTTTACCGTATGGGAAAAAGTAGTTTTATAGATTTGTAGAGCAGGTGTTTTCAGACACAGGGAAAATGGCGCCTCAGTCAGCTTTGCCCAAGGCGCCAATGAGGTTAATGCCCACGATTGGTGCGGACATCAACAGTGGGCACTAGCACTGGGTGTTTACTGTATAAAACCGTAGACTCTCGGCAGCTAAGGCAGACTCCTGGATCCAGAGCCGCTGCCATGTTTAAACACCCTGAATCTGCTGTAATAGTATGGCAGATGTCGGGAAGGGGTTATAAGGAAGTATCCTTTTGATGAAAATGACACAGCTTCTTGGAATAGAACCCAAATTAAATTTTGCAAAGATCTCCAGAAAAGCAGTCGCCTCAGTGATTTTTGAATGAGCCCATTTTTATTCATATACTAATTAGCTTCCAGCCAGCACAGGAAGTTCCCAGCAGCACTCGTCTCTGCTATTATCTCCTATGTGTGTGTGCAAACAGGAAGCAGGAAGTCATCAGCAGCAGGCTGTGCTGTATACATACATAGGAAAGAATAGGCAGAGGAGTGCTCAATGAGACTTCTGAGGTGCACCGAGAGACTAATTAGCATATGGATAAAAACAGGCTCATTCAAAAACCACTGAGGCGATTTACATACAAAAGGTACATGTGGAATAGCATTTCTAAAGTCTATGCAAGGATGTGATTATCTAAAAATGACTTTTCCCAATGATAAAGCGCCTTTAAGTCCCAGGTGAAAATTAAGCTTCTTAGGGTGAATTCACACTACTGATACGTTGCCTGATTCTGAACGTTAAAACACATTTAGCATCAGCGCGTATAAAGCAGTTCCCATTCATTTCAATGGGAGCCGGCATACGAGCGCTCCCCATAGAAATGAATGCGCTGCTTTTTTTCACTACGAGCACTCCCATTGAAGTGAATGGGAAGTGCTTGCGTGTACGGCTCGGAATGAGCAGAGCTAGCCGTACAGAATCAGCACGTATAAAGCAGTTCCCATTCACTTCAATGGGAGCGCTTGTAGTGAAAAAAGTAGCCCATTCATTTCAATGGGGAGCGCTCTTATGCCAGCTCCCATTGAAATGAATGGGAACTGCTTTAAACGCGCTAATTTTGAACGTGTTTTAACATTCAGAATCAGGCAGCGTATCAGTAGTGTGAATTCACCCTTAGAGAGGAAATTACTTCCTCTATTTCCACTCACAAGAAAGCTGTACAGTTTGTTGCAGATGCAGTTAGGCTTTCTGGCAGTGGCATGACTAAAGTCTTGCGGTCCCAGTGCAAACTTTTGTCCAGGGCCCCTTATCTCATCCATATAGCGATATGGTGATGGTTATGGGTGCTAAGGAATTTAATCAAATTTAGTGTCGTTAAGGGTAATCTCTGGGTCTCCTTGGATTATGGGCCAAATGGAAGCCGCAATCTCAATACTGATACAGTGCTCATGGGCCCCCTAAGGCTCATTATCCCGTGCGTCTGCACTCCCTAAAGTTACGCCCCTGCTTTCTACTAGAGCCTGTGCATCTTCTAATTCAGCCCTCCCAAACCTCAAGACTTAAATAAGAAACAGTCTGCCCAATGACATCAGGGACCAGATGAGGGGCAGAGTTTTGTTGTTTTTCTGCCAGCTTGGGAGGCCTTTTCAAACAGCCAGTGTTTAATGGAAGTTATTAAAGAAGATCTCAGGATGCAATTTGGAGTTCCTCCATCCCCACGACATTCATGGTATTTTCCCAGGGTTCAAGGGCAAAAGCATAATTCATCTCCTAAGTAAGGATGCTGCTGGAGTCGGGAGCGATGATTCCAAAGCAAGGGGACCTCTTTTCCAGAACTGAAGAGTGTCTCTCAAACCTGCTATGTTGTCTCTATATATTCGTATTTGTATCTGCTATGCCGTCTTACATTCCGGCTATGGCTTGGGTTCGGCCCCACACCAGATGTCAGGATTCTATTCAGCTGCCAGGATTCTATTAAGCTGCTATACCTTTTAAGGGTATAGTGTCAACCTAGGAAGCTTCTGCAGTTTTAAAAGTCCCTGGGCTTGTCCAATTAGCAACTGAGGCGGCATATATAAGACTCCTCCCGCCTGACCAGGTTACCTGTTAATTCAGTTCTCTAGTTTGGCTGCAAACTTAATTGAGTGTATTGCAATGCTTTTCTGACCCTTAAAATGGCAGGCAAAAGAATAACCAGAAAACAAGCTGCCATCGATTTACCCATTCCAATTTGACCCTTGGCTTTCTATTGGATATCACTTTTGTCTCCTGATTCTGCCTCTGACTCTTCCTGTTTTTGATACTTTGCCTGCATGATCATTATTCTGTTTCTGGTCTGCCCTGTAAGTTAATTGTGGGTTCTGGTTTGGTTTCAGTTAGTGGAGCATTTATTTCATGTACAATGTCTCATGGCAATTAAGATGCCCAAATTCAGCAAAGCCCATCTGATCTTGTGGCTGGCAATGGTGAATATGTGGGTGTATGTCTATGTTTCACAGTGCTGTGCTAGTTTTAACAGTGAGCAGAACAACAAGCTATCGGCCATTTTCTGCTTTTGCTGTAATTTGCCCTTGCATCTCAACCATAACACCAGAGCTCTGCAGATGGACATTCTTCAAAACTGGGACAAGAATTATCAGCTGAGACAGTGGAGTCTTTGACCTGCTGGTTTCAGATGGAGAAATTGAGCAAAGAAGTACCTTCGTCATTCCAGGACCATTTCCTGATAACTTCAGATCAGAGGTCTTGTGTAGGGTCAGTGGGATCCAAAAGAGAAGACAAATGCAAATGAAATGCTGGCAATTGAGAGGGTTCTCCTAATGTCTATGCCTTGGAAGGAAGGAATGTGAGTGTTCTGACAACAGTTGCCTATGTAAATAGTGGGGGAGGGGAGGAGGACCTGTCATCCTTCTGTCCATTACAGCTAAAACTATGCAACAATTTGTAATCTTTACAGGTATAGACTGAATCAAGAGGAATTGTGCTTTAACAAAATATTCATAACGATCATACAAATATGGGGCAAGCTAGAGAGATTCTTCCAGAGCAAGCAAAGGTATGTAAAGGTTGTTGGTTTTTTTTGTTTGTTTGTTTGTTTGTTTTTACAAACTAGACAATCTGACAGCATCTGCTTTTTTCCCTCATCTCTCTAATGCCAAAAGTCATAAAGAAGGTCTGAGAAATGAAAACAAAGGTCAAACTGTTAGCTCCATTTTGGCCCAGGAGGGCTTGGTTAGCTCTTTAGCATATCATTGGGTACTTCTAGAACAGGAAGAGCTTCTTTTTAAGGGTCCTCCATCTGCAGATAAAAAAACAAAATTTACATCTCTCGGCTTAGATAATAAACGGAGACTTTCAGGAAAAGGAGTCTAGCTGACCACTTTTGTGTATTTTTTATTTTTATTTTTTTTGGCCAAAACCTTAATACTTAGTAGGATACACTGCTTTGTTCTCTTTTCTTCCTGATGCTGAAATCCTGGTTGATAGTTATTTTCAGGCCCTATCCAGCCTTTTTACTGAAAGTTGTTTCCCACTTTCATCAATCACAAAAAATTGTCACAAAACAAAAGCGCAACCTGAGGAATGAGAGGGAGAATTAAATCGCCTAAGATTGTCATTAAATATCTAGAATGTACCAGAGAGTAGAAAAAAATCTAGTAGGTAAAGAGATACAGCCGTGGTCCCGGAGTGTAAAGTTAGGATCCCACCCCATCCTGTAAATCTAGGGACTTGTATTTTTTAAATTTCCAGTAAAAACAAGGATATTACACTAATCTATGGATCTTAGGGCTCTTCTCCTCCTTTGTTTGGTGGAAGCTGACTTGATTAGGTCTATGGCCACCTCATGGAAAGAGAGGACATGTACTGATTTGCAAAGCCTCTGTATGGTCCTCTCCATACATCATTTTTAAGCACTATCTGTTGATTCTGGAGGAATTTCTGACCTATTGTTTGGCTGTAAGGGACTCCAGGCTGAAATCCCTCCTAAGTCCTTTTCTTCTCTGATTATATCTCTGTGGTTGCTGTCATGCGCAAGGGGAAAATGCAGATTACACTTAATGGTAATTTGATATGTGTTTGGACAAACCAGGCACTGAAGTGATCTATTAGTGGTCAAAACTGGGATCTTCTGGGGGTGGGCACTCTTCATTATCTGTATAATGAAGAAACCAAAGTATTGCCTCAAAATTCATCCTGGAAATTGTGGTTCGGTATAATTGGTCTGTCATCATACGGTCTATTAGACCATCAGTCAAAAAATTATTATTGTTTAATTATTTATTTCTGTGTTAAATTTAATCTCCAGGCTACTTGTGTTGTCAGGGCTCTGGGGCACACAATTGTCCTGATCTGTCCAAGTGGGGCAACTACTTTCTGGGCTTTCTATTGTGGCTATATCACTCCTTCTGGGGGGTTTCAGGTTGAGGGCCCATGTTTTCAAAACGCAGGGATTTATTTTTGCAGATTTTCTGCGGTCTTTTGAGCCAAAGCCAAGAATGGATGCAAAAGGAATGGGTAATATATAGGAAGTATTTTCTGATCTATCCACTCCAGGCTTTGGCTACAAAAATGCAGCAAAGTCTGCAACAAAAAAGCTGAGTTTCCTCAACGTGGGGCCTCAGCTTCAAATGGCATTGGTCTAGGGCAGTGATGGTGAACCTATGACATGCATGTCACCAGTGAAATGCCAAGACTTCTCAGATGACACGTACATCAGCAGCTACTTAATTTGTTATTGCAATAACAAGCTGCTGATAACTTTTACGCACCTATCCGTGCTCCTGTCCTGGCTGCCTCCACAGCCTCCTCTAGGTTGTGCTAAACTGACATCATGACATTGAAAAATGCTGGGGCGCTACGTACAACGTCTCAGCGTTCTTTAGTGTCTGCTACAACACACCGTGGAGGTGACAGCAGCAGCAGGTGGCTGGGACTGGAGCATGGACAGTTGAGTATTGGCCAATAGTGTATGGGAGTGGGGGTATTTAAAAAATAAAATTAATCATATATTGCGGGTAACTTTTAGAAATACTTGGGGGGGGGGGGGAGTATAATATGGGGGCCATAAATAGGGAGATCATATGCTGTGTGTGTGGGAGGGGCAATGAAAAGGGGGTCATTTATTGTGATGGGGCCCATATACCATGCATGTGATGGGCTAGAAATATATATATATTTATATATTTGTATCTTGGGCCTGGTTCACATCTGTGTTCGGCAAATCCATTCGAAATCCGTATTTGAAATCTTCAAAAACTGATCTCAAACTGTCGGGATTAAAACCCATTGTTATCAATGGTTTTTAAAAGTAATCCATATGTATCAGTTTGTGCCATTTCCAGCTATTTTCAGCTTTTTTGTGCAGAGAAAAAAGTAGAACTTGCAGGACTTTTTTTCTCCATACTAAAAATAAGGATTCCAGATGGACAGCAAGCAATCCGTGTGTTTTTTTTTTTTTTTTTTTGTGTAAATATTGAGGTCTATGACAAAGATTACAAACTGATAACAATCTGTTTTTTTCCCTCTCCATATGCTCAGAATGTAGGGGAAGAAAAAACGACTGGTCAAAACCAGACACAAATGGGTTTTTTTTTTTTTTTTTTTTAAAAAACTCTAACTAATCAGTCTAAAAAAACTGATTTGAGTATCCGCTGTGTAACCATTTGGGTTGTTCCAAACGGTTTCCAAACGGTTTTTCTCTTAAAATGGTTCATGAGCAGACAGATACCAGACAGGGATGTGAACCCAGCCTTAGTCAAAGATATAACTTTTCACTAGAGCTACAAATATCGCACAATTATAGGTATTTTTAAGTATGACACGGCACCCGGGTTTTAAGCTAGGTTTTTTTTTTTTTTTTTTTTTTTTTTAAGATATGTAGTGGCATAGAAAGTATTAAAAAAATCTTCAAAAATGTCTTTAAAATAAAGTGTGAGTTAAAAGTGTAATTAACAAACTAAGAAGAATCAGAAATATTTCCCAAACAAAATAATTGCATACTTTATCCACCCATAATATCCTACAATATTATGTAAAAGCATGCAAGTATATGCAAGCAATGTAAATACAAGAACTGAGTAAATGTATATCAAGACCATAACTGCCTGCCCCAGCGTACGTTTCACTACCGCACTGTAGAGAACCGCTGCTACACCGGAGAACCGCTGAACCCTCTGCTGCAGCAGAGCTGAGTGTGCAGCAGGGTTCAGCGGTTCTCCGGTGTAGCAGTGCTGGCCGTGCGCTCAGCTTGGCTCATCTCCAGAGTAGCCGAGCCGAGTGCACGGCTAGCACTGCTTCATCTCCGGTGTAGCAGTGCTGGCCGTGTGCTCAGATCGGCTCATCTCTGGAGTAGTCGAGCTGAGCGCACGGCCAGCACTGCTACATCTCCGGTGTAGCAGTGCTGGCCGTGCTCTCAGCTCAGCTTATCTCTGGAGTAGCCGAGCTGAGCGCACGGCCAGCACTGCTACATCTCAGCATAGGAATGCATTGACCAGCGTTGATTGGCCGAATGCCATACAGAGTACAGCATTCGGCCAATCAACGCTGGTTCTACCAGAGGAGGCGGAGTCCAAGATCGATCCACAGCAGTCTCCATTCTGGTCCGATCTTCGACTCTGCCTACTCACAGGTGAGCCTCTGGCAGAAACAGCATTGATTGGCCGAATGCTGTACTCTGTATGGCATTCGCCCAATCAATGCTTGTCAATGCATTCCTATGGGAAAAAGTTAGCTCACGCATATCGCAAGCTGACAGGGATCCTGACGTAATACAGTAACTTGGGCATGTTAGATGCCCCCAGGCATGCTTCCCCTGCTGTCCCAGTTGCATTCCAAGGTGTTGGCATCAGTTCCTGGGGTGTCATAGTGGACTTGGTGACCCTCCTGTGTCGAATAGTGGTTTCCTCCTAAATGAGTATTTATTCCCCATAGACTATAATGGGGTTCGATGTTCGATTGAACAGTCAAGTATTGAGCGACTACTCGAATCGAACTTCGAACATTTCACTGTTCGCTCATCTCTAATCATTATCCCACACAATCTTTATTCACATCTGCATTGCAGTCTCCATTGGAGATGCCACCATAGATTTCTCCTAAAATCATCAGATGATGCACTTGGTTCACTAAAGAGACTGGAGGCTACCAGAAAGATTGTCAAAAGCTGAATGGGCTCCAGGGCAGCAGAAATTGACACTCAGTTGCACAGAGATTTTAGTTTGTAGCACTTACTAACAGCATCTAGCTCTCTACAGTCTGAAGCAGTGGAAGATATAGTACCATCTATATCTAGGGTAATCAACAACATTAGGTAAAGGTCTGTTGACCAGGGCCCCCATCAAGTAAAGGTCTGAGCTGAACACATCCAATATTTACAGTATTTTTTGGACAAAGACTTTTCTGACTATGAGATGCACAAGAAAATCAGAAAAAAATATTTCCCAATGTGGCATTATAGTGTGTGCGTACACACTAAAGAGCATTATATGGTGCCCGGGGGCCCTTGTCTAACTTGTATCAAGCATCTGTGTCTCATATTTATTTGCAGAAAAAAATGTACACCTTGAAATGCTGATCAATGTCAACTTAAGAAATGGACAAAAACCAAAAGTAGAACAAAGTCCTTTGTAAGCGAACGCTCCTCTACAGGGGGAACGCTATGTCTACTCATGCCTTACTAAATAAAGACTTTGCTGTGGTTTATTGAGCCAAAGCCAGGAATGGATTGAACATATGGTAGAAGTATAAGCACTTCCTATATAACTCCTTTTGTAACCATTCTCAAAATTCACAGCAAAATCTGCAACAAAAAAATGTGTTTCCGCAATGTGGGGCCTCAATCTTAGAGGGGTTGTCTTACCAAGTGAGCACTACAGGACCTTTTTCCAGCTCCACATTCAACCTAACTGCAACCAGGCTGAATGTGGTTGGCACTCATTCTTTTCTAGGGTATTGCCAGAGATAACCAAAGTACAACACTCTGCTATCTCTGGTGTTTCCACTGAAATGAATGGGAGCGCTGACTGTCACCAGTTCAGCCTTCATTCAGCTTGGCTGTGCTCAGGTTGAATGTGGGTTGGAAGAAAGGTTCTGAAGTACTCTCACTAGTACAGCCCCTTTAAATCATGACAATTTTCTGGAATTGGCAGTACTGTATAGTAAATGTGATCTTTCCCTCAAAAAAATGGCAATTAAGTAATATTCATAAGTCAATTAAGAATAAAGACAAAGCAAAATATCCCTAAACAAACTAATTCTAATAGCATGGTAAAACAAATAATACATAATACAGCTCCTTTTATGCTTTGGGTTAAGTGTAGAAATGGATGGAACCCAAGAAGTTGCAGTCAAGAAGCATATAATACATATTTTTGATATTGAAAGTCCATTCTTGGAAAACGTAAAAAGACAGTTGGTTATCTTACGGACTCATTTTCAGATCGAATTATATTGGTAAATCTGTTTATTGACATGATCGGGACCGTGCTTGTTGAACAGTCTGTGAAGGCGGTACTCAACGCAGTTTACCAAAAACGTCAGTAAAGAAAAACATGATGCCTAGTGAATTGGCTAAAGATAAGTCTCCTCCTGAATATCTTAAGGGTCTGTTCACACGGCGGAAACTTTTTTCGCCGTGTGAATTCTCTGTGCGGCTAGCCGCGATGGGATGGCGATGCAATGCATAGCATCCCACTCCTGATTGGGCCCAGATGAATGGGCCTAATCGGGAGTGAGTCTTGAACCGCGGCAAGATAGGGCATGTCGTTTATTTTTCCCACTAGTGATTTATTTTTATTTTTTTCAGCTAGTGAGCAGCTCCCATTGAAGTGAATGGAAGCCTTTTTTGCAGACGGATTCGGTGACGAAATCCGCCTGCAAAAAACTCAGTGTGAACATACCCTAAGAGTTTTCAGTATCAAGTATTTCATGTTCTTGATCTGTCGCAATTAGACCTAAGAAGGTTTATCCAGTGTGACAGGACCAGGGGTAAAGTTGTAGAAGGAGTATACATTTCTCCTAGGTTCTTGTCATACTCAATCTACATGCAGCTGAGAAGAGCTGCGCTCCTTGCTGATGGGTCTTACCAAAACCCTGGTAAAGGTCTGGCTGTTGGAGTAGGAGTATTGATGTCTCTACTCCATTCAGCCACTCCAGGTTTTGGGATAGGTGGGGTTAAATCCTTGCTATCCTGAAGTATTGTGTATAAAAGGGCAGTCAGCCCACAAGTATATGACTCTCTCCTCCTGGAAATTCACCTGTGAGTAACATTTGCTGTATGTTGTGTTTAGGGAGCTGTGCAGAAGGCCCAGCTCTCATAGTTAGGTATCCTGTGTTGAAGGTAGAAGCTAGGATTTTATTTTTGTATTATATTTGTTTTTGTTTTCCTGCACCATTACTAATAAAGCTGGTTGCGGCCAGTTGCACCATACTTGGCTGGATTGGACTTTCATTTTGTGCCAAAAAAGTGCCGGTCTATCTGAAGAGACGACTATCCCTACGCTAATCCTGTTACACCAGGTAACACAAAAAGACATTACATCTAAGTCTTTGAAAACACTAGCTCAGTTGGCAATTGTAGATCTTGTACAACTTAAACTTTAGCTTCCAAGTTTCCACAAGAACTATACCACTCTGAAGAAATATTCCCTGCTGCTATGGATGTGATTGAAGCCGATGATAAAAGTGATAGCGAGAATGACTTCAATGGTGTAAAACCTGTAGTTTCTGAACACTGCCTGACCCTCTATCATCATATATATTGACTTATATGATCATAACTTGTATATTGCTACATATGCAAGTCTTTTGTAGTATATAAAGCAATGTTTAATCTGGCCTATACTCAGGTTTCTTGTAAGAAGGTTTTTAAAACAAAATTGGTTGAACTCTCTAATTGGACAAGAAGTGAATTAAAAATACCTAATTTTAATAAACATTTGATGGATTTTTTTTTTCCATGATTTTAGATTTTAACGACATTGCTGCAAACTCCACTTTTGTCTGACAAAAACTTTCTATAAACTGGTTGCCGTACACAGACTAAGGCTGTGTTCACATCTGTGCAGAAACTGCCGAAAATCAGTGGAGAGAAGTTCTGCATGGGGGACTTTTTTTTTTTTTTTTTATTTTCCCCACCACTTTCAGTTTTGAATTGGCAGACACCTGACAGACTCCATTATAGCTAATAGGTTCTGCTAGTTTTATTTTAACCCTTAACTGAAATCCAAAATTTTGCCCTCCACCAATGGGTTTTTTTTAATTATTATTTCTATTTATCTTTGAGTCACCACTGACACTTTTTTTTTTTTTTTTTTTTTTTTTTTTTTTTTTTTTAATACATTGCCACGTATGGGGAAATTTAATATGCATAGGGCATCTTTTTATGCAGGGTTAGATGTACCTTTCAGTTCTATTTGGGTGAATGTCTATTGCTTTGATTTGCTTCAGAGGAGATGAAAGACCATATGAGGAATTGTTTTAGAGGTTTGTAGTCTAGGCAGTTTCGGACAAAGGGATACTTAATGTGTGTGTGCCGCCTCAGAATCAGGACCAAAAAAAGCCTCCCAAGGCTAGCTGTGACTGTTGCGGCATTCTGCTCTGGATTAGGCCCAAATGAATGGGCCTATTTGGGAGGGAGTGTCGCACCGCGGAATCCGTGGCAAGAAAGGGCAGCTCACTTCTTTCTAATGCGAGTGGGAAGAAACCGCTCGCGGAAGAAGGATGTGAACGGATTCCATTGAAGTCAATGGGAGGCCTTTTTTTTTTTTTTTTGACGCACATGAAAAATGGGTTCAGATCTAAAAAAAAAAAAAAAAACACCAGAATTAAGTTTTATGTTTTGCTTGTTACTACTACCCCTTTTCCTCACCGCTTCCCTCTAGTGTCTGTGCCGGCCAGCGCACCGCACTTCTGACATGACGCACATGAAAAATACGCACAGATATAGAAAAAAAATCCAAACTCAGACTGAATTTGTGTCTGAAGAACAAGTTAATGAATCTATCAGGACATGTTTTGAACAAGTGGCATAATAAAACCTTTGTGGACTCTCGAAAGGATAGAAGTTATCACACATTGAACAATATAAAATTAGCCACAACTACTTACACTACAACAGACACAGGACTATTATGGGAAAAATTACGATGTTATGGAAGTAGGTACTAAAAAATATCACCTTAAAGGGATTCTACCATTAAACTACCTTTTTTTTTCTAATGAACACGTCGGAATAGCCTTAAGAAAGGCTATTCGTCTCCTACCTTTAGACGTGGTCTCCGCCGCGCCGTTCCGTAGAAATACCGGTATGCAAATGAGCTCTCCGCAGCAATGAGGGCGGGCCCCAGCGCTGAAACACCGATGAGCGCGTCCCCATTGCTGCCCAGAGCTCTTTCCTGCGCCGCCTCCTTCTTCTGCAGCAACTCCACCTCTTCTGGCTTCTCTTGCTCTTGTAGTTCGATACAGGAGCATAGAAAGGCTACCCCAAAATGGCCGCCGGCCGGCTCCTATATTGAACTGCAAGAGCGGCTACCCCAAAATGGCCATAAATACCAGTGGTCGCCTACCTGGAAACTACCTACTCCTGGAGAAAGGATGTAAATTTATTAAATTAAATTTGTGGGTACAAAAATAAAGGTCATAAGGCTTCCAATACTACCATTGCAGGGGGATTAATGTGACAACCCTGCAGGCTTTCCTGTTAAGGAATCTACCAGAGCCAGGGAACATCAAAGCTCATTCAACTGGGGCAGCTTCCTCCTCTTGGGCTGAGAGACAGGAAGCTTCCCTAGAGCAGATATGCAGGGCTCCCACTTGAGCTAGTTCACTGACCTTTGCTAAACACTACAGGTTGGGTTCGGTAAGTGATTTAGCCTTTGGACGTAAGGTCCTTTCGGCAGGTAATCCCGCCCTAGGAGTTGTAATCTGGTATATCTCCTTGTGTAGCCATCATGGTGGATGTAATGGAAAACCGGAGTTAGAACTTAACGGTAACTCTGTTTCCATGTAATCCACCATGATGGCATCTAATTACCCTCCCTAGTTAATATCTTTATGTAAGACGGTATACTGTAGTTCATATTTCGCACCTTTCCTTTGTAGTTTGGTAAACACTGGTGAATGGTGGTGGGAGTGGTGTATTTAACAAGTCTCTCAGTTCCTGTCCCTACAGCGGGTCAGAGGTCAACCTCCTTGTGTAGCCGTCATGGTGGATTACATGGAAACAGAGTTACCGGTAAGTTCTAACTCTGGTTTTCTACGGAACGGCGTGGCGGAGACCACGTCTAAAGGTCGGAGACGAATAGCCTTTCTTAAGGCTATTCCGACGTGTTCATTAGAAAAAAAAGTCATTTAATGGTAGAATCCCTTTAAGTATAGGTTTGTTTTGTTAATTAGTTTCAAATAAATAATGTTTCAATGAATATTGTTGTATTACCTGCTCTACATTTAACAATGCACGGTTTACTAAATAAATACTTTTCATATCTTAAACAATATTATTTCATCATTTCACTAAAAAAGTTCAGAGATTTGATCAAATCACTGACTTTCTTTAGGGAAATGACCCCATCATTTCCATGAGATTATATATATATATATATATATATATATATATATATATATATATATATATATTGTAAGCCGATGACTACTCAGGTGGGTGAGATGAGAAAATTCCAGGAATGTTTGCTCTCAGCGGACAACTTTCGTCTGCGGAGCATTTTGGTAAATGCTGAGTACTGGGCTGGATTTTTAGGAATGACAGGTAGGATTGGTAGTGGGACCTGTCATTCCACCCTCCTCCAGTCCACAATTTGGGGATGTTCCGGTAGTGACTCAGCTGCAGAGAGTCTCCTAATCAAGGAGGCATAAGAAGCCAGCTCCAGCAGCAACACTTTGGCAGAGCTTGGCTGGAGAGCTAACAGAGAGGTCATATTTTTGGAGCTGTGTCCTGAATGATTCTACTGGCTTTTTGGATTTCTGTTATTATAGGTGAGGTAACCTATTCTATGTTTAGTTAGAGCCTAGCCGGGCAGGTAATTATTTTTGTATTGTTTCCTTTTGTTGCTGCATTACCTTTTTGAGTGAAAATAAACTCTACCATTGTTTTGGACTAAAGAAACTGGACTTGTGTGTGCATGCCACCCCACCTAGCAGCCCCAGACCCTGACTAACTATATATATATATATATATATATATATATATATATATATATATATATATATATATATATTTTCTGAAAAATTTATACTACAACACGTGGGGGTAAAACACCTCAGATAAATTCTTCGATGGGTACATTTTCCAAAATAAGGTTACGTATCAGGGGATTTCATGTTACTGAAATTTCTCAGGGGCTCTGTAAAAGTGGTATGACGTTCACAAACAAAACGGTCTAAAACTCTGTTCCAATAGACAAAAAGCTTTGCTTCTCTTCTGTGCTCAACTTTGTGCCCAAACAGTAGTTTATACCAACATATGACGTTATGCAGGGAGTCCTGGCAGGGGAGTAACTAGCAGAGACTGGCACCCATAGCAAACTTTTGGGGGCATAGTGTCACCTTATTTTTTTTTTTTTTTGCCTCCATGCAATGTAATGTCCCATAGTGGCCCCATCTTGCAGTAAAATATAGCAACCTAAAAGCAACCTCCACACAGCATTATGTTCCATTGTGATCCCAAAGGTGTGACTTGCAAAAATTTCACGTAACACAAAAACCAATGGTACTTTCCTCTCCTGGGCTCCACTGTGACTCCTTGCTGTTTTTAGTCCTCTTCAATGACTTTACAGATGTGGATTACCCTGACCTGACCCACCTGATGTCTATGAGGGTGCTACAGAGGCCCGAAAACAGCGGGGAAGTCTCTGCTGGAGCCCTGGAGAGTTGAGTAACACTAGTTTTCAGGTTCACTCACCACTAGAGATGAGCGAACACTAAAATGTTCGAGGTTCGAAATTCGATTCGAACAGCCGCTCACTGTTCGAGTGTTCGAATGGGTTTCGAACCCCATTATAGTCTATGGGGAACATAAACTCGTTAAGGGGGAAACCCAAATTCGTGTCTGGAGGGTCACCAAGTCCACTATGACACCCCAGGAAATGATACCAACACCCTGGAATGACACTGGGACAGCAGGGGAAGCATGTCTGGGGGCATAAAAGTCACTTTATTTCATGGAAATCCCTGTCAGTTTGCGATTTTCGCAAGCTAACTTTTCCCCATAGAAATGCATTGGCCAGTGCTGATTGGCCAGAGTACGGAACTCGACCAATCAGCGCTGGCTCTGCTGGAGGAGGCGGAGTCTAAGATAGCTCCACACCAGTCTCCATTCAGGTCCGACCTTAGACTCCGCCTCCTCCGGCAGAGCCAGCGCTGATTGGCCGAAGGCTGGCCAATGCATTCCTATGCGAATGCAGACTTAGCAGTGCTGAGTCAGTTTTGCTCAACTACACATCTGGTGCACACTCGGCACTGCTACATCAGATGTAGCAATCTGATGTAGCAGAGCCGAGGGTGCACTAGAACCCCTGTGCAAACTCAGTTCACGCTAATAGAATGCATTGGCCAGCGCTGATTGGCCAATGCATTCTATTAGCCCGATGAAGTAGAGCTGAATGTGTGTGCTAAGCACACACATTCAACACTGCTTCATCAAGCCAATACAATGCATTAGCCAGTGCTGATTGGCCAGAGTACGGAATTCGGCCAATCAGCGCAGGCCAATGCATTCTATTAGCCCGATGAAGTAGAGCTGAATGTGTGTGCTAAGCACACACATTCAGCACTGCTTCATCAAGCCAATACAATGCATTAGCCAGTGCTGATTGGCCAGAGTACGGAATTCGGCCAATCAGCGCTGGCTCTGCTGGAGGAGGCGGAGTCTAAGGTCGCTCCACACCAGTCTCCATTCAGGTCCGACCTTAGACTCCGCCTCCTCCGGCAGAGCCAGCGCTGATTGGCCGAAGGCTGGCCAATGCATTCCTATGCGAATGCAGACTTAGCAGTGCTGAGTCAGTTTTGCTCAACTACACATCTGATGCACACTCGGCACTGCTACATCAGATGTAGCAATCTGATGTAGCAGAGCCGAGGGTGCACTAGAACCCCTGTGCAAACTCAGTTCACGCTAATAGAATGCATTGGCCAGCGCTGATTGGCCAATGCATTCTATTAGCCCGATGAAGTAGAGCTGAATGTGTGTGCTAAGCACACACATTCAGCACTGCTTCATCAAGCCAATACAATGCATTAGCCAGTGCTGATTGGCCAGAGTACGGAATTCGGCCAATCAGCGCTGGCTCTGCTGGAGGAGGCGGAGTCTAAGGTCGGACCTGAATGGAGACTGGTGTGGAGCGATCTTAGACTCCGCCTCCTCCAGCAGAGCCAGCGCTGATTGGCCGAATTCCGTACTCTGGCCAATCAGCACTGGCTAATGCATTGTATTGGCGTGATGAAGCAGTGCTGAATGTGTGTGCTTAGCACACACATTCAGCTCTACTTCATCGGGCTAATAGAATGCATTGGCCAGCGCTGATTGGCCGAATTCCGTACTCTGGCCAATCAGTGCTGGCCAATGCATTCTATTAGCTTGATGAAGCAGAGTGTGCACAAGGGTTCAAGCGCACCCTCGGCTCTGATGTAGCAGAGCCGAGGCTGCACAAGGGTTCAAGCGCACCCTCGGCTCTGATGTAGGAGAGCCGAGGGTGCACTTGAACCCTTGTGCAGCCTCGGCTCTGCTACATCAGAGCCGAGGGTGCGCTTGAACCCTTGTGCACACTCTGCTTCATCAAGCTAATAGAATGCATTGGCCAGCGCTGATTGGCCAATGTATTCTATTAGCCTGATGAAGTAGAGCTGAATGTGTGTGCTAAGCACACACATTCAGCTCTACTTCATCGGGCTAATAGAATGCATTGGCCAGCGCTGATTGGCCAGAGTACGGAACTCGACCAATCAGCGCTGGCTCTGCTGGAGGAGGCGGAGTCTAAGATCGCTCCACACCAGTCTCCATTCAGGTCCGACCTTAGACTCCGCCTCCTCCAGCAGAGCCAGCGCTGATTGGCCGAATTCCGTACTCTGGCCAATCAGCACTGGCTAATGCATTGTATTGGCTTGATGAAGCAGTGCTGAATGTGTGTGCTTAGCACACACATTCAGCTCTACTTCATCGGGCTAATAGAATGCATTGGCCAATCAGCGCTGGCCAATGCATTCTATTAGTGTGAACTGAGTTTGCACAGGGGTTCTAGTGCACCCTCGGCTCTGCTACATCAGATTGCTACATCTGATGTAGCAGTGCCGAGTGTGCATCAGATGTGTAGTTGAGCAAAACTGACTCAGCACTGCTAAGTCTCTGCATTCGCATAGGAATGCATTGGCCAGCCTTCGGCCAATCAGCGCTGGCTCTGCCGGAGGAGGCGGAGTCTAAGGTCGGACCTGAATGGAGACTGGTGTGGAGCGATCTTAGACTCCGCCTCCTCCAGCAGAGCCAGCGCTGATTGGTCGAGTTCCGTACTCTGGCCAATCAGCGCTGGCCAATGCATTCTATTAGCCCGATGAAGTAGAGCTGAATGTGTGTGCTTAGCACACACATTCAGCTCTACTTCATCAGGCTAATAGAATACATTGGCCAATCAGCGCTGGCCAATGCATTCTATTAGCTTGATGAAGCAGAGTGTGCACAAGGGTTCAAGCGCACCCTCGGCTCTGATGTAGCAGAGCTGAGGGTGCACAAGGGTTCAAGTGCACCCTCGGCTCTCCTACATCAGAGCCGAGGGTGCGCTTGAACCCTTGTGCAGCCTCGGCTCTGCTACATCAGAGCCGAGGGTGCGCTTGAACCCTTGTGCACACTCTGCTTCATCAAGCTAATAGAATGCATTGGCCAGCGCTGATTGGCCAGAGTACGGAATTCGGCCAATCAGCGCTGGCCAATGCATCCCTATGGGAAAAAGTTTATCTCACAAAAATCACAATTACACACCCGATAGAGCCCCAAAAAGTTATTTTTAATAACATTCCCCCCTAAATAAAGGTTATCCCTAGCTATCCCTGCCTGTACAGCTATCCCTGTCTCATAGTCACAAAGTTCACATTCTCATATGACCCGGATTTGAAATCCACTATTCGTCTAAAATGGAGGTCACCTGATTTCGGCAGCCAATGACTTTTTCCAATTTTTTTCAATGCCCCCAGTGTCGTAGTTCCTGTCCCACCTCCCCTGCGCTGTTATTGGTGCAAAAAAGGCGCCAGGGAAGGTGGGAGGGGAATCGAATTTTGGCGCACTTTACCACGTGGTGTTCGATTCGATTCGAACATGGCGAACACCCTGATATCCGATCGAACATGTGTTCGATAGAACACTGTTCGCTCATCTCTACTCACCACCCCTGTGCCTCCAATCATTATACTCTGGGATCTGAAGAGACCTCACAATATAATAGAAATATATATATATATTGTTTTTACTTTTTTCTGGCATTGCTTTCTAACATTTTAATTTCGCAGTACAGTGTAAGTAACATACACTCACCGGCCACTTTATTAGGTACACCATGCTAGTAACGGGTTGGACCCCCTTTTGCCTTCAGAACTGCCTCAATTCTTCGTGGCATAGATACAACAAGGTGCTGGAAGCATTCCTCAGAGATTTTGGTCCATATTGACATGATGGCATCACACAGTTGCCGCAGATTTGTCGGCTGCACATCCATGATGCGAATCTCCCGTTCCACCACATCCCAAAGATGCTCTATTGGATTGAGATCTGGTGACTGTGGAGGCCATTGGAGTACAGTGAACTCATTGTCATGTTCAAGAAACCAGTCTGAGATGATTCCAGCTTTATGACATGGCGCATTATCCTGCTGAAAGTAGCCATCAGATGTTGGGTACATTGTGGTCATAAAGGGATGGACATGGTCAGCAACAATACTCAGGTAGGCTTTGGCGTTGCAACGATGCTCAATTGGTACCAAGGGGCCC
The DNA here is from genome assembly GCF_031893055.1 of Leptodactylus fuscus. Lineage (NCBI taxonomy): Eukaryota > Metazoa > Chordata > Amphibia > Anura > Leptodactylidae > Leptodactylus > Leptodactylus fuscus. The sequence goes on along the minus strand of NC_134266.1, from coordinate 193,256,636 downwards.
AAAGAGTGCCAAGAAAATATTCCCCACACCATGACACCACCACCACCAGCCTGAACCGTTGATACAAGGCAGGATGGATCCATGCTTTCATGTTGTTGACGCCAAATTCTGACCCTACCATCCGAATGTCGCAGCAGAAATTGAGACTCATCAGACCAGGCAACGTTTTTCCAATCTTCAATTGTCCAATTTCGATGAGCTTGTGCAAATTGTAGCCTCAGTTTCCTGTTCTTAGCTGAAAGGAGTGGCACCCGGTGTGGTCTTCTGCTGCTGTAGCCCATCTGCCTCAAAGTTCGACGTACTGTGCGTTCAGAGATGCTCTTCTGGCTACCTTGGTTGTAACGGGTGGCTATTTGAGTCACTGTTGCCTTTCTATCAGCTCAAACCAGTCTGGCCATTCTCCTCTGACCTCTGGCATCAACAACGCATTTCCGCCCACAGAACTGCCGCTCACTGGATGTTTTTTCTTTTTCGGACCATTCTCTGTAAACCCTAGAGATGGTTGTGCGTGAAAATCCCAGTAGATCAGCAGTTTCTGAAATACTCAGACCAGCCCTTCTGGCACCAACAACCATGCCACGTTCAAAGGCACTCAAATCACCTTTCTTCCCCATACTGATGCTCGGTTTGAACTGCAGGAGATTGTCTTGACCATGTCTACATGCCTAAATGCACTGAGTTGCCGCCATGTGATTGGCTGATTAGAAATTAAGTGTTAACGAGCAGTTGGACAGGTGTACCTAATAAAGTGGCCGGTGAGTGTATATCCTAGTTTATGGCTCAGTACAATTGCAGCAATAGCTAATTTGTAGTGTGAGGTTTTTTTTTTTTGTTTAAGCATTACTAAATTTGGCAGAGCAAAAACTCATTTGGGGAAAAAAAATCAATTGTTTTTGTTTTTGTGTCTGAAAGGCATAACATTGTTCTGTTGATAGAGCTGGTTGAGGACTTATTTTTATGATAGACTAGCTGTGCTTTTGTTTCAGGTTAATTGTACAGGTTGTTTCAGATGAGCTGATACTAAATATGCATTTTTTTTTTAATTAAAAAAAAAAAAATAGAGAGTAGGTAGATATAGATTTTGTGAGGACGTGACAGGCAGAGTTATAGAGTCACAGTATATATCCTCCAGATGTCTGATCTATGTGTGATCTATGGTGGGTCTTGAGTAGGCCTCAGCCCAGGTGTAGGTGCTGGGCTCATTACTGGGCCATAAAAGGCTGAAGAGCCTGCACTTCAGGGCAGATCCGGAGAGTGAGAGAGGCACCTGGGTCTATCCCGATCCACTGTGAGACTGTATTGCACTCTTTTTTTTTTTTTCTTGATTTGTGTGGCTGGTAGTAAGCCACCTGTACAGTTAGTACTCATTGTATAATAAGTGTTCAGACGAGCAGGTTTTAGCTAATTTTTTTGCCTACTACCTTCCCCACAAGAATATATATATATATATATATATATATATATATATATATATATATATAATCTTTATACAGACAAAATTGTTGGTACCCCTTGTTTAATGACAGAAAACAAACAATGGTCACAGAAATAACTTGAAACTTGAAAGTAATAAATAAAAATTCTAAGAAAATGAACTAATGAAAGTTAGACATTGCTTTTCAACCATGCTTCAACAGAATTTTTTTTAAATAACAAAACTCATGAAACAGGCCTAGAGAGAGAGAGACTGATCAGTAGTATGCACTGCATAACCCATCTATTGTAGTATATACAGTCTGTCAGCCTATAAAGACATATAAAATGACAGCCTCCATTATGGGCATGTTCAACTATATGAGCTCTGGTGGAAGACCCTGGGCTGCCCTTAATGGATACTGGCACCCCCCCCCCCCCCCCAAGCACATCACAGGGAAATGGGGCTGTCAGAGACACCATAGCAGCAAGAAGTGCTGCAGTCGAGGGGATCTCGGCTCTCACTACCTGCCGCTGAATCTGTACTAGCTGGAGACACTCTGAGGAAGAGAGAAGTGAAGCTTCTGTAACCCATTACCACATCCTAATGCTGCATTGACTTTGTAATGCTACCTTGAAAAGGCTATTTCTTTCACCTTTATTTCTATTCATATGTTCATGCATTGTTTTTGGAAGTTTGGAAAAACTGACTGAAATTCTTTTTTACATCAACTAAAAAACATTTAGTAAATGGGAATATGTTTAAATTAAATTAAAATGTATTCGGAAATTGAAAATTGAGTAAAAACTATAGTCCAGATCCTACTATAGGCAGTCTAGTAACGTAGTACGACATAGCATGGTGCATGCTGCCATCTATTGGCAGTTATTTGTCCAATATTGCATAGAAAAAGCTGTTTTTGTAGTGTTTTTCCCTTTGTTATTCTGTTGCAAAAATTTGGCAGAGATGTGTAGAGAATGTTGTAATTGAACAGTGCCTATCTCAAATTGCAATTTGTGGGTGGGAGGCGATCGCATATGAGGGACTTGTCCCCACAGTATGTTTTATTCTGTTGCAAGTGTTATTAACTTTGTGTGGTTTTGTTCCTGTTTTATTTTGAAGTGATTTTTTTTTTTTTTTTTTTTTAAGCTGGGCAAACCTTTCTAAATTTAGGTTTGCTCTGAAACTGAAGTGCAAAAGTAGTTTTAAAAACTTTTGTATGACACCCTGAGTGCTCCTAGGACCCTATTGGACTATGGTCTAGATCTGTAAAGCAAACACAGCCTTAGTAAAGGGACTATGGGTAAATGAATGGCAGCCATAGGTAACAAATAGACAGTTTAAAGCCATACTGCACTGTAGAATGTTGTAGGCTGTCGAAAATGTTTTTGGCTTTTTCTGTTTTGGCAAGGAATATATAGGAATTCTATAATTTTATAGAACCACTGCTACATACTGTAATATATGTAACTTCACTGGGTTTTTGTGTTTGGTAAGGGGAACAAAATAGTCAAATTGTGCTAGTTGCATACAAAAAGAGTGCCATGAATAAATTGTTAGTGAACTGTGATTGATTGATGCATCATCTTTATCATAGTAACAGTAGGCTTCAACATAAGTATCTGCATCTACCATTAGGGCACCGAGAACTGCGGTTTTAACCGCAATTATTAGACTTTGGGGTCGTCTTTGCATCTCACTTTATGTTTAACTCTCCTGATGAACCCGGTGGAGGGAATCTCTCCGGGGGAAACGAGTAGAGAGGCTGATATATTAAGGCTTAGTGTGTCTGGAATGGCTCAGCGCTTTTTAAACATCTTAAGTCACTGTAGCTAATTAATGCCATGCTATTGCTAAGTAGTTAGAGATCAACATATAGAGACATCAATGAGCTGAGCATAGACTGAACTAACCTAGGCTTGAATATTAATAGCCAGTGGGATGTATTGTGCTATGTGAACTGCTGAACTATATGTTCCTGAATAGGGATGAATAGCAACTTTGTATCTCTATTCGACCCCTTATTTTGTATAATATCTAACATGTGAGTTAATGACTATAATGCAAATTGTAGTAGTCATTATTTATGCAGTAGGAAACAAACCATAGTGAAAGCTACTGTTACCTGCTATCTGGTGCAGAATATATTATGACTAGGAGAGCAGGTGTCTCACTAAGTGGTAAATTCAGTCAGGGGAAGAAGATTATGCATGTGACCTATGATTGTTGAGAGGATAAAATATCAATTCCTCTATACAGGACTCATGTGGTATCCTATCCTATAAGGCTTGGTTCACACATCAGTATGCCATCCGCCATGACACCTTTTTATGCTGATAGCAAACGCTGTCCATCCCCTAGAGGATTAAAAGTATAAAATTGTAAACAGAGTAGAGATAAGGACATTTTATTAACCCCTTCCCGACATGCGCCGTAATAGTACGGCGCGTGTCGGGTCCGTAACTATGGCGACCGCCCGGGAGCCGGGCGGCCGTCATAGCCGCCCGGTGTCTACTGCTTTAAGCAGTAGACAACCGGCTCTAATGCCTCCGATCGGTCCCCGGACCGATCGGAGGCATTAACCCCTCCGGCGCTGCTGTCAAAGGCGCCGGAGGCGCCATCTTCCCGGCGGCGCATGGGCGCCGCCATTTTGGCAGGGATCGCCGGCTCCTGGAGCATGCTCCAGGGCCGACCCCCCGTTGCCATGACAGCCGGGAGCCTTGTTAAGGGCTCCCAGCCAGTCTGCAAATTCTCTCTTTTGCAGGCTGGTGTATACAGCCTGCAAAAGAGATGATGATTTTTTTGCAATGCATTGCAATGCATTAGCATTGTAATGCATTGCATTAGTGATCAGACCCCCTGGGGTTCAACACCCCTAGGGGGTCTAATAAATGCAAAAAAAAAAATAAAAAAAAAAAGTAAAAAAAAAAAAAAAAAATATAAAAGTATTAAAAGTTCAAATCACCCCCCTTTCCCTAGAACAAATATAAAAGTAGTTAAAAACTGAAACATATACATGTTAGGTATCCCCGCGTCCGAAATCGCCCGCTCTACAAAGCTATACAAATATTTTTCCTGTTCGGTAAACGCCGTAGCAGGAAAAATAGTCAAAAGTGCCAAACCGCCGTTTTTTCACTGTTTTAATTCTGATAAAAATTTGAATAAAAATTGATCAAAGCAATAACATTTCCCGAAAATGGTAGAACTAAAAAGTACACCCGACCCCGCAAAAAAAGACGCCCTATGCATCCCCGTACACCTATGTATAAAAAAGTTACGGCCGTCGGAATATGGCGACTTTTAGAAAAAAAATTTTTTAACACCGTTTTGGAATTTTTTTTAGGGGTCAAAATGTAAATAAAACCATATAAATTTGGTATCCCTGGAACCGTACCGAAACACAGAATACAGGGGACATGTCATTTTCGCTGCACAGTGAACGCTGTAAAACCAAAGGCCGTAAGAAAGTCGCAGAAATGCATTTTTTTCTTCAAATCCACCCCATTCTGAATTTTTTTCCTGCTTCCCAGTACATTATATAGAATAATTAATGGTGGCATCATGAAGAAAAAATTGTCCCGCAAAAATTAAGACCTCATATGGCTCTGAGAGTGGAGAAATAAAAAAGTTATGGGGTTTAGAAGGAGGGGAGTCAAAAACGAAAAACGAAAATCAAAAAATGCCATCGGCGGGAAGGGGTTAAATGTCCTTATCTCTACTCTGTTTAGGGGGCGTTCACACTACTGTTGGTGTCCATTATGAAGGTGTCTGTTTAAAAGAAAAAAACGGACACCTATCATAACGGACATTAACTGACACTTAGGGGGCGTTCACACTACCGTCAGTGTCCGACAGCTAGTGTCCGCTCCTAGTGTCCGTTCAAAATCTCGCACGGACATTAGCAGCGGACACTAGCTGTGTCTGTGACACTTTTCATTCATTTAAATGGCGATCGGATGCGTTCTTTTGCACTCCGTGCCTGTCCTTAAATGTCCGTTTGTATAGATGTCCGACTTTTCAAGCGGACAGAAAAACCCGACATGTAGGTTTTTTCTGTCCGCTTGAAAAGTCGGACATCTTTACAAACGGACAGTGAAGGACAGGCACGGAGTGCAAAAGAACGCACCCGATCGCCATTTAAATGAATGAAAAGTGTCACGGACACAGCTAGTGTCCGCTGTTAATGTCCGTGCAAGATTTTGAACGGACACTAGGAGTGGACACTACCTGTCAGACACTGACAGTAGTGTGAACGCCTGCTAACTGATGTTAATGTGTATACACATTAGTATCAGTTAATGTCCGTTTTTTATACTGTCTTTTTTCTTTTTTGCTGTTTATGCTTTCTGAGCATGTGCAGAAAATAAACGGACAAAAAATAACGGACTGTAACTGATGGCCACCAGTTACTGTCCGTTATATGTCCGTTGCCCATAGACCTCAATGTTAAAAAAAAAAAAAAAAAAAAAAAAATCCTGCATGTGTGATTTCTCTGTCGGTTTGAAAAAACGGACATGGTTGTTAACGGACCCTTAAGGACACAAACGGACAACAGATGAAATTCCATTGAATGGAAATTGTAACGGACACAGCTAGTGTCTGTTGCTAAAATCTTGAACGGACAGTAGCAACGGACACTGCAATCGGACACCAACGGTAGTGTGAATGCCCCCTTACAGTTGCTACTTTTAATCCCCTTATCTGTCCTCTAGGCAGGGGTGAACCTATCTTTTTCGCCGCCCGAGGCGGACGACAGAAAGCCCCCCCCCCCGGGAGGAGGGGGCGGAGCGAAGGGGGCGTGGCGGAGCGGCGTTAGCAGGCGGGAGAGGACCTGCTCTCTGCCTGAGCATGAGGGGAGGCCGCTGGAGGAGCGCTGCCTCCCCAATCCACCGCTCTGTGACGGTGACGCTAAGTCAGTCCAGGACAGCTTGTCCTGGACTGGCTTAGGTAAGCAAAAATGCCGCCCTCCCTGGAACCTCTAGGGGACAGACAGCGTTTGCTATCAGCATAAAAAGGTGTCAGTATGCAATCAGTATGTGCATCAGTCCGTTTTTAGTCTCAAACTGAATTCAAACGGATGGATGGCATACTGATGTGTGAACCAAGCATAAGACTACTGACTCTGATTTTATGACTAGAGTCAGTTGGTAGGTGATTGATATCTTAATTTTCCCTGTGCACAAACGCTCAAGCCACGTGGATATAAAATGCTTTTATCAGAGTGTTTTTTTTTTTTATCTCACCCTTCCCTGGTGAAGCAAACCAGGAATGAGTGTGCTTTAATTGACCCCTATAATCCTCACTGATGTGGAAGATATCTTAAACACTAGGTTGTGAGGTTTTATTTAATTTAGGAGTTGATATCACGTCACACTATATAGTTTTAAAATTTTCAATAAAAGTTGAGTTTTATTTCACATTTTTGCCATTTTGAAGTTATAGTTTGTGTACCCACCCGTGTAGTCATAGTAACACTAGCACTTAACTGATGCATAAAACCACTGGTGCTGCTCAAGCAAAGGACAGATAGTTTTTCTTTTAAATAATTTTAATAAATCTATCTTAGGGGGCAATTTACCCTACCGTTGGTGTCCACTCAGCAGTGTCTATGGCTATTGTCCATACAAGATTTTAGCAACGGACGCTAGCTGCTCCATTTGAAACTTCCATTCATTTCAATGGGATTTTATCTTGTGTCCTTTAGTGTCAGTTTGTGTTTTTTAGTGTTCATTTCCAACCATGTCTGTTTTTTCAAGCGGTCAAAAAAATCCTACATGCAGGACTTTTCAGTGTCCATTTTTTTTTCCCTTTTCTTTTTTTTACATTGAGGCCTATGGGCAACAGACATACAATGGACAGTAACTGATGGCAATCACTACTACTGTCCATTTGTGTTCATTATGATAGGCATCCGTTTTTGTTTTTTTTTTTAAACGGACATCTTCTGCGCAGACACCAACTGTAGTGTGAACCCTACCTTAGTTGCCTAGAACAACCAATCACAATGCAGCTTTTATTTTTCAGGACCAGAGTACAAAATTAAAGCTGTGCTCTGATTGGTTGCTATGAACAACTAAAACCGTATTAATAAATCTTTCCCTATGACTTGTATCTCTATCAATTAATTCAAAGTTGTTGTTTTTTTCATTCCTAACACTAAAGTTCCCTAAAACCCCCACCCTATATTATCCTATCAATTTAATTCTATCTAAAACCCTATTTCTCTAAAGTCTCCCCACAAAATGGACTTTTTATACTGCTTATGTGTAATCCATGACCTGATCCATGATCAGCAAACCCCTTTCATGAGAGCTGATTGATTCTTTAGGCCATAGTTTATTTTTCTGCTTTCTCCATTCTTTGAGTATAATTCATTTAAATCGAATCTCAAAAAGATAAAAAATTTTGGACTGATCTTATAGCCATTTTAGGGTGTTGTGTGTGTGTGTGTGTGTGTTTTTTTTTTTTTTTTTTTTTTTTTTTTTTTTTTTTAAATGTAACTGTTTATAGTAAAATGCAAAACATCAATTGTTTAAAATTTTACTTGGTGATACACAACCCAATATGCTCCTATGTAGATAATAAATAATTTAACTTGAATAAATAGAGACTGAGACTCAAATTCATTTGTTGGGTTAATTGGCTGTGATGCTTTATTAAGGGGTTACCCATATATTTCATTATAAATAAGCAATAATAAATAATAATCCAGATAATCAATATAATAATCAATAACCAATCAATACTGTGAACCAATAACTGAAAAACCAAAACTGAAAGAAAAAGAGAGACACCGAGCGCACTAAGTGTAGTATGCACAACTGAAATGCGACAAATGCTAGAGGAGTGTGGTAGAAAACGACCAGTTGGCCTCTCACCTGGTGGGGTTGTGATGGAGTCACAACACCCAAAGATGCAGTTAGGTGGTGAATGGTTCTTGGTGAGAGTGGCAGCAGTTCCATCAACAAACACCAGAGGACCGGGGAGGTGAACAGGAAAAAAAAAGGAGACAAGGATCCGAGCTCTGAGGTCGTGCAAATGAAGCAGGGAGCAGGAAACAAGCATGTCGTTGAGACCAGCTTTAATAGGATAAAATACAGTACAGCACAACACGTTTCGGGTGGTGGACCATCCTTTTTCAAGTGCACAAATCAAAGCTTGCCGCACACTCAACCCAATGCAGTTTCACCCACGCGCTTAGACCCTCATGTGCCAGCTACATCCATTCATTTCTATGGGAGCGTGCTATTCGAAACGGCTGTTTCGAATAGCGTTCGCTCATCTCTAGTAAACACCAATAACCTGCTCGTGGACTACCACAGCATGACCCAAGATTGACCTTCAATCAAACTGAGGAGAATAAAGGTAAGTAATCAAATAACCAAAGCCATTTATTAATTTCAGAAACCAATTAATTAATAAAACATAACCGAAAAAACATGAATGAGCTGGGACGGTATCCCCATGTGCCCCCATACGTAAAGCTCCTGAAGACATGTCTATACAGTTGCTTTGCTATGTGTGGATTAAAGTTCATTCTTGGTTATGGTTTCAAATACTGCATAACAAAACGTCTTCAAAAGCCCCCTCATAAGGGCTGAGGAAACAATTTAACCATTTCATGACCAAAAGTAAGGGCTTATTTATATAATGTGTTTGTTTTTAAGTGCTTACATTTTTTTTGTGACAGCAGATGACGGCGATTTATATGTAAGTACATACTTGAATAACAATTTTCTTTTGAAGTATGTAAAATTAGTTGATAGACATACACTTCTTAATAAACATTTAATGATTCCTAGAAGACAGTTTATTTCTCTTTCTGGGTTTTACATCTCATTTTTCATTTCTTTTAACAGAGTATCTTGAAGACTCAAGTAGCTGCAGAAAACATAGCAGCCCCACTTAAAGGGCAAAGCAGTATTGTATGTTGTTTGCTGTAATACTGCGTTTTATTTTCTCTGCCTAGTTTTTGATTTGTTAGGGAGAGAAAAAAAACTGGGAGAAATTTATAATACATTTTACTCCAGTTTCCAGAGTAAAACGGATGACAAAATTAGCAAAATTCTTATAAAATTTCTTATTTGGGTTGATACCTGACCTGCATGTCTCTTTTCTGAATATTGGAAGAGTGAAGGTTGGGGCATAACAGAGGGAAGTGATCTCCTTAACTAGAAGATTGACTATAATTTACACTAATAAAATAACCAAAATCCAGCACAGCAGGCCTTGCACCTAACTTAAAGGGATTCTACCACTAAATTGTTTTTTTGTTTTTTTTTTTTGTGTGCTTTAGACGTTGGAATAGCCTTTAGACAGGCTGAAATTGCCAACTTTAGCTAGCTTTAGAAAGGCTATTCGTCTCTTACCTTTAGACGTGGTCTCCGTGGCGCCATTCCTTAGAAATACCGGTTTTAACCAGTATGCAAATGAGTTCTCTTGCAGCAATGGAGGCGGGCCCCAGCGCTCAAACGGCGATGGGGGCGTCCCCGCTGCTGCCAGAGAACTCTCTCCAGCGACGTCTCCATCTTCAACAGACACCGTGCCTTCTTCCGGCTGGGGTCACACTCCGCTCAGTACACAGTACACTCCTGTAATTCCAGTAGTTCTACGGAGAACTACAGGAGCGTACTGCGAGTGTGACCCCAGCCGAAAGAAGATGCGGTTTCTGTTGAAGATGGAGGTGTCGCTGAAGAGAGTTCTCTGGTAGCAGTGGGGATGCCCCCATCACCGTTTGAGCACTGAGGCCCACCTCCATTACTGTGAGAGAACACATTTGCATACTGGTAAAAAATGGTATTTCTATGGAACGGCGGGCCGGAGGCGACTGAGCAAGGTAGGAGATGAATAACCTTTCTTAAGGCTATTCCAATGTGGTAATTTAGAAAAAAATGTTGGTTTAGTGGTAGAATCCCTTTAAATGGGAGATTAACAATGGCATAGGAAATGTGTATCTTGATAAACCTCACCCCCCCTTTTTTTTTCTTTTTGTATTACAGAAAGGCACAGGCGCCCACAGTATGAGACCTCAACCAAATAACAAATAACTCCACATTCCTTCCTGCATCCTTGAGAGCTTTTTATGAAGGTATATCAAGTGTAGGTAAGTTTTATTGTCTATAAATAACCGTTCTATACTAAAATCATTTTTTTTTGCCGCCTCGAATTAATATTTAAAACCTAATCTGAAGCTGATGCCATGTTGGTAAGATTAAAGGAAAATGTTAATGATTTCAGAACAGACATATAAGCGTAGGATGCATGTCTCCGAATTGACCACTGCATGGTGCTACAACGTAAGGCATGAAGTTGTAGCATTTGAGTGTCATCGGTTGAGATTTATTTGCGATGTGTTTCTATTGTGTTACTATGGAAAGTAATATATAGTATTGTATGTATAAACTCCATTAAAGAATATTATTGTAAATAGTAAGTTAGTATCTGTTGGTTTAAAGGAATTTCCTGGTCCTAGTGAGTTTATTATGACGTGAAAGCTGAAATTTAAAACTGAATAGATTAAACTTTTTTTTCTATGATTTATGTGTAAGATTTGATATGCTTAAAATGGGAATAAAACATGAAGTGCAATACAATAACTTTATTGGGTGCGTGTAATTCCAAGGCCACAAGTGTCCTATCCTTTTTTCTGTTTCACAGCAATATGCTATGATGTTTATGCTTGCAGTACTTTTCTGTCCGCATGCTTTATGCAGAAAACACACGGGCCCCATTATAGTCTATGGGTTCTGTGTGGTCTCTTAGTCCCCAAACGAACTCCCCAAATGGAATACTGAACGCAGTTGTGAACCAGGCCTTAGACTGTCATTATGTTACATGACACAGACTTCATCTCATATAGCTGATGTAAAAAGAAGTTTAGGGATGTTTTCTGCTATATATAAATTAGAAGATCTGTTGATTGACCCCATTATGCTCTTTTCAAGTCCTATAACACTTGGTACAGCTTGGCCCATCTCTACTAATACATCTTTGTACAGTACATTAAATATATATAATAGAGTTCCCTTGTTACTATCCCCCCTAATTGAGAGGAGAAAAGCACTTTACTCCTCTGTGGCTGTGGACATCTACTAAATAATTCACTATTATCTATTTGATCAAATAATAAGGCAGTAAACTGCAAATAGATCTCCTTTTGTAGATAGATCCAGTCTCTCCTATGTTTAGATCAGTTGGAAGACTGTGATTAATCACAAGATAGAAAAACAATACTGTATGACATATCTACTGCAACAAACAAGTTATAAGACTGAAAAGTCAATAAAACCCCCCACAAACCCTTATAGTTATAAATGTAAACCAACCAAATGCCCAATCACAATCCCTTCTGTTGGGGTCCTTGCACCTCATCTTTCTAAATATATATATTTTTATACAAAAAGATGTATAGGTGCAAGAACTCCAACAGAAAGGACTGTGATTTGGCATTTTCTCTGTTTACATTCCCAACCATAAGGGTTTTTATTACTTCTTTTCAGTCTTATAATTTATTGTTGTAAATATATATTACGTCTCATTGGTATTGATTAGAGATGAGTGAACACTAAAATGTATGAGGTTCGAAATCCGATTCGAACAGCCGCACACTGTTCGGCTGTTCGAACGGATTTTGGATCCCCATTATAGTCTATGGGTTAAATGCTCATTTCAGGGGTAGGCAAAATTCGATACAATTATACTTACCAAGTCCACGAGTGACAGTCGGGCTGCATTCCCCTTGAAGTCTTCTCCCGGCGCAGCGCCCCCATGGCGTCTTCCGGCTGGAATTCACTCTGCCTAGGCGTCTGGGCCTAGGCAGAGCCGACTGCGCATGCAAGGGCATGCCCGCGCATGCGCAGTCGGCTCTGCCTAGGCCGGATGCCTAGGCAGAGTGAATTCCACCCGGAAGAAGACGCGGGGACGCAGCGCGGAGAAGACTTCGGAAAGGTAAGAGAAGAACTAGCGTTGATTGGCAGAATGTATAGCATTCTGCCAATCAACGCTGGTTCTGCATCGAACCTTAAACTTCGAACAGCTAGTAGTGTTCGATCGAGTACGAGTATTTCGAATACCGTAGTATTTGATCGAACACCTACTCGATCGAACACTACTCGCTCATCTCTAGTATTGATCTCTGCTGAGACTGGCCATCCAACTGTCCTTATGAGTCCTGCAGAATGAAACAGTTGCTTGGTTGGTTCTGAAGTACAGGTGATGCAGTAATAAAAAACTTTAAGGGGAAATTCATCTGGTATTATATACAGTCTTGATCCACTTTACACATGAGTGAAAATGCACTTTATTTATTACAAGGTATATACTGTGTAAATGGTCACTAACTTTTCAGACAACTTAGACTAGTTTTATAGAGCATGTGATTCTGGACTAACATGTATTGCACTTTAATTAAAAATGTGTCTGCTTTCTGCATGAAAAACCTGTTTGAGGCTGGGCCACACATGTCGTAAACGCTGCGATTTGCTGTGGTATTGAAACAATACTGTGAGTCAGTATGACATGCACATGACAGGTGTCGCTCTTAGAACCGCTGCACACCTCACTTATTTGGCCACAACTGACCAACTAACTCAATTGTGAACTCAGCCTTACAGTTCAATATTAGTGCCAGGTATAAAGAACCGTGCAGAGACTCAAGATCCTACTATAGTATGAAAGAGCGCACTCCTTTTACACTGTTGTCTGCTGATTCCACATACTGTAGATGTCTACAGAACCTGTTCTATTAAAAGGTTATACAAGTAGAGCCCCCCTGACAGAGTGGAGAGGGTGTCAGCAGTAAGTTTGTGCTGACCTCATTGATTATTTTGCGTTTCCTCTGATCTGTTTGAACAATTACCACCCCAAAAAAACGGATCCTGTCTGTTGAGGATCCACCTTCACTCAGTCAGAATTTGGTCAGTAATCAATCAGTATTGCTGATACTAAAAATAAACAGGAGTGGAGCCAAAACAGATGACACGTGAATGGAATATTTGCATGTCTTATGTGTTTTGTACCCACTCCTGCTTTTGGTTACCAAATCATAAGCCAATTGTGATGGGACCATACAGGCCTTACAGCTGGTACACAGATAGGATCCATTGTGCCTCTCATTTTTACTTCCTTCTGACAGATCAGAAGAAGGGTCAAATAAATCACAATGTCAACTAGGACAAAAAGGCAAAATAGTGGCCCAGTCATGGAGTGGAGAGGGTGTGAACAGCATGAGAAGTAACATAATGGGGTGGTAGCGGCAGCATCATTAGGTCACAGAGTGGCAAGGTTACTTGATGTGGAGGTAGCAGAAGCATGATATGGCCACAGAATAGCAAGGTGACATAATTTAGAGGTGGCAGCAGCATGATATTGGCCGCAGAATGGCAAGGTGACATAATGTGGAGGTGGCAGCAGCATGAGGAGGTCACAGAGTGGCAAGGTTACATGATGTGGAGGTAGCAGAAGCATGATATGGTCACAGAGTGGCAAGGTTACATGATGTGGAGGTAGCAGAAGCATGATATGGTCACAGAGTGGCAAGGTTACATGATGTGGAGGTAGCAGAAGCATGATATGGTCACAGAGTGGCAAGGTTACATGATGTGGAGGTAGCAGAAGCATGATATGGTCACAGAGTGGCAAGGTTACATGATGTGGAGGTAGCAGAAGCATGATATGGTCACAGAGTGGCAAGGTGACATAATGTGGAGGGAGCAGCAGCAGGAGGAGCTCACAGAGTGGCAAGGTGACATGATTTAGCGGTGGCAGCAGCATGATATGGCCGCAGAATGGCAAGGTGACATAATGTGGAGGTGGCAGCAGCATGAGGAGGCCATAGTCTTTTCTACCACTTTCCCTAGCGCCTGATGACATTCCTTCCTGCACTAAGAAACTTGATTATGAGGGACATGGGACATATTTATGGATATCAGTCTCTTGAACAATTATCTACCCAATAGTTGTTTGTTGTGTATAACCAACTAACTATACAGTATCTGCAGTAAAAAAGAAAATATAATGTAAATCAATAAACATTTGTCTGGCCATTGAGACTGGTGGAACTTTGCGGGGGAGGGGGTTGACAAAGAAACATGTAAAACTGAATGCAGCTTTTGCTGGAACTTGGGATCAATGCAAGATAAGAATACTAATACATTCTCCAAACTGCATGCATTTTTTATATACAGTGGACTTCTAAGCAAGGAAAAGTCACAACTTCAAAAATTGGTATTCCACAGTGCCCCTTCAAAAAACAGATCCTCTCCTCATGGCTGTTCCATGCTTCCTTTTACATTGTGGTGAAGGCCTCCTTGGCCTACAGCTAGCTGTATCCCAGTATAAGTGGGATGGTAAAACTTTGCTGCATGCACTGCAGATACTGTCACAGGCTAATGGCCTAAAGTGGGCTGTGATTCCCACCCTCCATGAATAGTTTAGGTACATTTGCTTAAGCTTTAAAAGTTTATAACTTGACATTTTAGCAACAGAAATGTTAGTGAGGAGCACCATAGGAAAGATTTTACACATGCTGCAGTGGTGTAACTACCGGGGTAGCAGGGGTAGCAGCTGCCACAGGGCCTGGGACATTACAGGCCCAGCCACAGCCGCTACCGCTGCGGTTTTTTTTTTTTTTTTTTTAACCCCTTCCCGCCGATGGCATTTTTTGATTTTCGTTTTTCGTTTTTGACTCCCCTCCTTCTAAACCCCATAACTTTTTTATTTCTCCGCTCCCAGAGCCATATGTGGTCTTAATTTTTGCGGGACAAATATTTCTTCATGATGCTACCATTAATTATTCTGTAGAATGTACTGGGAAGCAGGAAAAAAATTCAGAATGGGGTGGATTTGAAGAAAAAATACATTGCTGCGACTTTCTTACGGGCTTTGGTTTTACGGCGTTCACTGTGCAGCCAAAATGACATGTCCCCTATATTGTGTGTTTCAGTACGGTTCCAGGGATACCAAATTTATATGGTTTTATTTACATTTTGACCCCTAAAAAAAATTCCAAAACGGTGTTAAAAATATTTTTTTCTAAAAGTCGCCATATTCTGACGGCCGTAACTTTTTTTTATACGTAAGTGTACGGGGATGCATAGGGCGTCTTTTTTTGCGGGGCTGGGTGTACTTTTTAGTTCTACCATTTTCGGGAAATGTTATTGCTTTGATCACTTTTTATTCAAATTTTTATCAGAATCAAAACAGTGAAAAAAAGACGGTTTGGCACTTTCGACTATTTTTCCCGCTACGGTGTTTACCGAACAGGAAAAATATTTTTATAAATTTGTAGAGCGGGTGATTTCGGACGCGGGGATACCTAACATGTATATGTTTCACAGTTTTTAACTACTTTTATATGTGTTCTAGGGAAAGGGGGGTGATTTGAACTTTTAATACTTTTTTTTATATATATATATATATATATATATATTTTTTTTTTGCATTTATTAGACCCCCTAGGGGTGTTGAACCCCAGGGGGTCTGATCACTAATGCAATGCATTACAATGCTCATGCATTGCAATGCATTGCAATAAAGCATCCTTTCTTTTGCAGGCTGCATAGACCAGCCTGCAAAAGAGAGGATTTGCTGACAAGCCTGGGAACCTGTACAAGGCTCCCGGCTGTCATGGCAACGGGACATCGGTCCTGGAGCATGCTCCAGGAGCTGGCGATCCCGGGCAAAATGGCGGCTCCCATGCGCCGCTGGGAAAATGGCGCCTCCGGCGCCTTTGACCGCGGCGCCGGAGGGGTTAATGCCTCTGATCGGTCCAGGGATCGATCGGAGGCATTAGAGCCGGTTGTCTACTGCTTAAAGCAGTAGACACCCGGCGGCTATGGCGGCCGCCCAGCTCCCAGGCGGTCGCCTTAGTTACAGACCCGACATGCGCCATACTATTACGGCGCATGTCGGGAAGGGGTTAAATAAGCAGTTACCGTCTGGAGTTACTCCAGACGGTAACTGGCCCTATTTACTTGCCGATCCTGGCAGGGACTGGGATTGGTAAGTGATGCTGTGGAAACCACAAACACTGTTGTTATACTCGGGGTTCTTTTCAGACCCCCGAGTATAATGATTGGAAGCCCAGGAGAGGTAAGAGAACATAAAAAATGCTGTTACTTACCTCTCTGGGCTCCAGACAGGCTTCGTGCCTACTTGTGTGATGTCCCTGACGTCACATGACTGGGGCGTGCGTCCCGGGTCATGTGACATCTCAAACATCATTGAAGATGGCCGACTCCATTGAGGAGTGCAGCGGAGCCAGGGATAGGCAAGTACAATGTTTATGTTGGTGTTACCCCTTCGGTCTCCAATTATTATACTCTAACGTCTTAAAAGACCCCAGAGTATAATAATTGTTCATGGATGTCCACTATAGGGCATAATACTGTGTGCAGGAGCCACTATGGGGTATAATAATGTGTGCAGGAATGTGGGGGGAGGGGGGTCAGTTGGTTGGGGTATTTGGCGTCGGTCTGGGGGGGAGAGCGCCATGTCTAAAGTTCACTGTGGGACCCCGCCATTCCAAGTTACACCACTGACATGCCTGGGACCAAGGCACAAGTCGTCTCGGCAGGCCATCGCCTATATCGGCCATACCTTACATCCTCCCCTAATGAAACTTGTTGGTTGGTTTGCCACTGTAAAGTGTAGGTTACCTTCCAGTATCATCATATTAGACTATAAGGTCTTACATTTTGTTTGTACTATCCTGTGTATTCCCCGTTTGTGGAACACTGCAGAGCGTATAAAATATTGTCATCTCAGTGCTAGGTCATAAAATTATCACAAACTACTATAAATAAGATATATTTGGAATTAATAACTTCTCCTTTGTTCATTGAATTACTGTGGGGATAAATGTTAGTAGTAGTTGTAATGAAAATATATTAAAATATAATGACTTTAGAGAATTTGGTTATTAACAATACAAATGGTAACATCAACGTCTATCTCGTGTCACTCAAGAGAATTTTTCTGTGAAGTCTTATGCATGCAATAGAGAATGTAATCTTCATATTTTGTGGAATAAAAAAAATGTAAAATTAATTTAATTAGCAAAAGGGCCAATGAATTATCAATGGAATTTAAAGCAAAACTTTTATGTTCAAAAATTCCTCCCAAGGGTATAATTAATTAGCTCACTCATTAAAACAACACTTAGCACCTCTAACTTTTTAATTAGTAAAGTATTCCCAAAATGAAATTTGTCATATGCTAAATATTTTTCTGTTTTTACTTATTCCCTACGTGTTAGGCTATTAATTTGCATTCTGATGCATTTATATGATAATACTTTGCAGTTAGATTTTTTTCATGTGTGTGTTCTACAAAATACCAAATTTTAAGATGTAAGTTTGCATAATAAATATACTACAAATACACAGCAAGTACAATCTACTTGAGTCTTTATAAGACTAACCATGCTGTCTTATATTGAGCCTCCTGTATTAACTATTAAACTCTGGGTATTTACTATGATTGATTGATTTATTTGTATTGTTATCATATAGCTTATTAGAAATAGAAAATTGTTTAACTTATGTGTAAGATGGTTGTCTACTTGCTATGTAAAATATTTCTTTTTTCTTTTTTTTCTGCTATTTGCAGATGATAGTCAGATTCCTATGTCATTTTCTATTAATACTTTAATCAGGGGCATGTGATCATAATGACACTGTGCCGCTATTCCCGACAGGTAGGATTTAGAGATGAGCGAACACTGTTCGGATCAGCCATTCCGAACAGCACGCTCCCATAGAAATGAATGGAAGCGCATGGCACGGCGACCGGCTGCTGGCAAAGTGTACGTGCAGGTGCTTCCATTCATTTCTATGGGAGCGTGCTGTTCGGAACGGCTGATCCGAACAGCGTTCGCTCATCTCTAGTACAGTAGGATTTAATATTGTTGTAGTCATTGGCTTGAGTGTCCACAGGAATCATACAAGCATGTGCCATTGCAATCTTTCTCTGCTCACTTCAGTGTATAAATTGTATTGTAATAGCTGTCCCCAAGCCACTATTCTAGCCAGGTAGGACTTAGACATTGTTGTAGTCAATGGTTGAGTCTCCATAACAATAATTTTTTCAGTAATGTTTTAAGTATTATTTAAAATGATTTACATTGATTATCTTTAAAACATGGCTTTACCAAGCTTTTAAAGTACAGCCTTTTCTAATCTTAAGTAGCCTATAGTATATAGCTCCAGTGTCAACTGCATATAGAATTCAGACTCTGTACTAGGCATAATAATGTATGTATTTTGCTTGAGTATTCCTTTAACGTCATGACTTTACCCACTTGCTGTTTAAAGGACTAGATATTTCGAGTTGATACTAAAGCCCAGAGTGTCAATTCTTAAATAATACCACTATTCTAGGTGCAATATTTGTGTTCCAGCATTCATTTGTAGTCATGGAAAGGTATGAAAAGTGTGTTACTTCCTGGTTCTGGGTGTGAGGAAGAGGTGGCGGGAAGAAAGCTGCAAGTGAGATCAGGAAGAAGGGTCACAACCTACTAGGCTACGTGTACACGACCAAGTGTGCCACACATTCGGGGCTCATATGCATCATTACAATCTGATAATTTTATAACAGGTCCTATCCTGCTTCATGGTATCTGAACAAGATGGAACTCTCCATAGAAATTAATGAATCGGTGAAAGTACTCGGAAGACACTTTTTGTCATTAGAGTGTGATCCGAGTGCCTTTGTTAACAAATCACTATTCACTCGTGCACGTCATTACTTCTGTATAGCTAATGGTGACTCTGGGGAACTTTTTTTTTTTTTTTTGTACTATCCCCCTACCAATAAGAGAAGGTATATGTCCTCATTTTATTAAAATTTAGGGGAGCTGTAGAGTCATTTAATTTCTTCAAAAGAAGAAACCGGATGATCAGCTTCTTATTTAATCACTTTCTGCATCTGAATTGGGACACTTTGTTTACACTGTTGGCCTCAGGATTACAGAACAAAAATGACTCTATTAGGTCCTGACCTCATTATATAAATATATGCATATGTAGACAGAAGGGATGTGGATGAACTCTGCACATTGGGAACTTGAGTTTTTAGAAGGTGTTGAATGTTTTCAACTGTACTTAGATTTTTACGGCATGAAGTTATATAAGATTTTGTTGGGTGTCCCAGATCTAGTTTTATAGAATATGAAATAGAAATTATGTGAGTATGGAAGATGATCAGTGTGGTTGCAAATGTCTAATAGATCTAACTGGAAAACAATAAATGTATAAGGAAACCTTCTTCCAAATGTCCCCAAATTGGCCCTGCTGCTGTAACTGTATATGCAGAACTTTTATGTTATAGTCAGTGTATGGAAAATAAAAAGTTCCTAGTTTTGACTGAGCAAATCTGTTTATCTGAATACTGGTACAAACAAACATTGTTTCGGATGAAGGATGCCAGTAGCATTTCAGTGATGCATTATTTTGTTTGTGTGTAGAAAAGAGTGAGCAGATGGCAAGATTATTACTTTTCTAACAAGGAATTCATCATCATCTTCTAGTCTCTACTGAAAACCAACACACATCTCTTTGACTCATACAGACTCTCCCGTAATTAGAACATTTTACACAGATTAATTGCAATTAATAATGGAACATTACTGAAGAAACATTTAGTGATCATCCTAAAGATTTGTTGTCACTTTTATAGATCAGTCTCTGCATCTTTGACAATATTCTTAAAGTAATGACAGAGACAAAGAAATATGTGAGGTGAGAAGTTCTTTTGGGTCTACAGCGCACTTAAAGCGGTATTCCCATCTCTGCTTTCCATGGCTGAAATTGATAATGCCCTTCTGACTGGGAGCCTGAGGTAGCTTTCATAGGGAATAACTTGCAGAATAGACCCGCACAGATCAAGAGAATGGGATTTTTTTGTCTTCTGTTTTGAATGGAGTGGTGGTCAGGTAGTGCACAAACCACTCCATTCATTTTAATGTAAGTGCAGGAGACTTGCCCTCTGGCACTCCCATAGAAATGAATGAAGCATTGCTCTTGGTAGACAACCACTGCTCTATTCAGAAGGAGAGATAAAACATGTAAGCTCCTGATTGGTGGGGTTCTCGATGGTCAGACCAATCTGCTATTTTTCCCATATTCTGTGGACAGTAAATAATTTGTTCAGATGGGAAAACTGCATTAATCCTCTAACAGTCATATTAAAATTGCAATTTATGGCTGAAATTACTATTGCCTTATGTGCATTTTAACACTTTTTATCCCTGTACCTGTATCATTTTCCCTCTTCACACAATCAGAATTTTTTACATTTTATTTCAATGTATCTTTACAAAACCTTGTATTTTGTGGGTACATAAGACGTTTTGTTCAGGTTTTATTTTTTTGTTTTTCAGATGAATTTTTGGGATGTGAATTTTAATGTTGATGGTGTTTAACATGTAGAATAAATGTACTAATATTATTTTAGGGTTTGTTACAGATGTGGTGATACCAATTGTGTGTGTTTGGTTTTTTTTATTTATTTTTTCAATTAACAAGGAGGAAAGGTCTATTTTTACTTTTTTCTGTCACACAGTATTAACTGCAGCATGTATGGGGTTAAAAGGCAAGTATGCTACTGATTGATAATGGGGAAGGGGGTGATAACATGAGCAAAAGGCCATGGTACCCCCTCCCCTGTGGTTATCTGAACGGACAAGAGAATAGTAAAATAATTTTCTTCTCTCCCTGCACCTTCAGCTGTTCGTGTTCTTCTGCACACTGGTTAACCCAAAAATGTGAGTATATGCACCCCTGCTATAATCCGAGATCTCTCTAAATCTATGGGGGATGAAGTTAGAGCTGTTTATAGTTAGTGTTTTTGATTGAGTACTACTTGGGGTGAACTGTAAGGGTAAGTTCGCATGTAGTTTTTTTGGTTCGGAACCTGATGTGGAAGGCCGCCTCAGGTTCCGGACCAAAAGCCGGATAGCCACAACTGAAAGCCAGTGCACTGCACCGGCATCCAGCCGCGCACTCCACTCTGGATTAGACCCAATGAATGGGCCTAGTTTGGAGGAGGGAGTGTCTTCAGGCTGAATCGCGAGGTGACTCGGCCTGAAGAATGAGCACCTCCCTTCTTTTTCTGGGAGCGGCTCCCATTAATTTCAATGGGAGCCGTCTTTTTGGTCAGGATTTTGAGGTGGATACGGCCTCAAAATCCTGACCAAAAAACATGTGTGAACTTACCCTAATGCACTTGGCTCAAGCCCGGAGTCCTACTCATTCAAAACTGTAGGGGGTTAATATTAAAAACAACAATGTGCCAAAGTTTCTGATACAGGTGTCTGGATGCTGCTTACAGTGAAAGAAACTTCACTTTCTTATGAAATCGATTCACGTCAATGTTTCATTCACAAATGACCATGTAATAAAGTCATCAAAAAGTGACTATCTACAAAAATTCCAAACAGAGAAAACAATCAATATTTAGTGACGTTTCAGTCCTCCAGACCTACATCAGACTCTATGTAAAATATAGTGTACAAAGAATACACCATCAGTATTAAAACCTCCCATCAACAATTCCTCAGCACCCCAAAATGAGGCACTTTCCCATGTTTATCATGCTTTCAGTGCTCTAATATCCTCAAGGGTGATAAAATCCATCAACCCCTGACAGGACAAACATTTAAAATCATTAACTATTTTACAGAAATTACTATAAAGGAATTACTTGTAGCTATTTTACCTACTCCTGCCTCAGGATTAGAAAACCAAATTTAAAGGCATTCAAATATTAAAACTGAATTTTTCTTTCTCCCTAACACATAGGCTATTTTTCTCCTACTGTTAGGAGTATTTAGGTTCATTACTTTCTATTTTTCTTACCTGGGGAGTTTTTGGCTGCGCAGTGTCTGGGGTGGCATCCTGGCGCTGCGGGGTTGTCCTGTCGGGGGTATTGGTGCACACCTTCTGACTTGCACGCGCGCACTGCTGGTAGGCAGCTTTATTTCCTGGTTTATTAGTCTGTCCTCCCATTTGCACCTGGGAGGAGTGGTCTCTACTCTGTATTTAAACCCATGCCTCCCATGGTTCTGTGCTGAGTGTCGCTTTTGCAGAGCTAGGCCTTAGCAGGAGTAGTAGGTGGTTATCTTGGATAGAGGAAGTTCCATGGTTGGTTTTTGGGAGGTTTGGGTGAACGAGTTGGTTTGTGTGTTTTCCCTTCTGTGTTCACCAATCCTCCCTCTGTGTATAATTGACTGTGTGAGTGAATTGCCTTATCCTTTGATTTCTACTCAGTTTCCCTGTGTTTGTTTCCTAGTGTAAGGTTCCTTCCCATATTGGTTTGGGGGAATCCTTTCCCACATTTTTCCTGTGTGCTGCTTGTGTTGTTAGTCAGCGCACACCCTTGTCAGTCCCTGTCAGTAGCAGCTTCACTTGTTCGTTAGGGGTGACCCCCTTTAGTCTCCAGTCCCTAGAGATCTTATAGGGCATTCCTTCTCCCACTTCCCTCTAGGCCTACGGTATCAGTGAGAGAGGAGCTGTCGGGGTCAGGCTTAGCCTGAGTACAGCCGACCCACACCCGTGAGGCAGGGACCGGGTTAGCTAGTGGGAGTAGTGCAGGGCGAGATTCCCTACTGCTATTCCTTAGCCCCGTTGCAGCTACCTGGACTGACATAACACCTACCTTTAGATGTTTTCTCGGCGCTGCCATTCTGTAGATATCCCGGTTTTCATCGGTATGCAAATGAGTTTTCTTGCAGCACTGGGGGCAGTCCCTAGCGCTCAAACAGCATTGGGGGCATCTTCAGTGCTGCGAGAAAACTCTCCAACGACAGCCTCTTCAACCTGGGAAACGCCTTCTCCGCGACGTGTTCTTCCGATGGCTTCTTCTAGCTTTAGATGGCACGCATATATAAGATAAGCTCAATATGGTAGGAGGACCATCCTACGTTACTATAAATGTCACACATACCTAACCTCATGATCCATCGTGATGCTAAATATGCATATATGCCAATCATATACATTTGTCATATTAGATATTAAGTAGTGATGAATGTAAATCATTTTTAACTAAATAAGACAGATAACAGATAAATAACCAGCATAAACACAGTGTGTACCAAGGCGGAAGTATTTATAGTTGCACACCTAAGTAGTAGGGGTAGCAATATGGCAACAGGTGAAATTGATGCCCTAACAAGTGTCTACTGGATCCATCAGAGTAACTTGCTGTATGGTGGTAGCAGCAGCATTATGCTGGGATGCTTCCATAGATTGTCCTGGAAGACACGGCTAAAATTAATGCAGCAAGGTACAAAGCAAATCAAGATTGCCATCAAGGAGTATCAAGGAATATGTTTCAAGTGTGTGTTTTTTTGTTTTTTTAAAGACTTTGTATTAGGTTGCATGGTACTTATTTCAGCTGAACCAGTGAGTGCATAATAAAGCGAGAAGTATAAAGGAGAAACTTTTAAGCTATTTTATTATCTACTCCTGCCTCAGGATTAAAAAAAATCACAAAAAACTGCTGCCTTCTGCAAAATATTTTTTGTTAATGTTAACAAAATCCACTAATTTGATCAAATGATACACAACGTGCGTACAGTATCATATGTCTCTAGAAGCCGATTACAATTAACCATCATTAAGATATGTTTTATAAATAATAATGAAATCCTAAAGCCTACGATAAGAGGAAAGTTCATACACTGTAATGTTTTGCATTAATGGGAAAAAAGAAGAGACATCATGATATATATTTGAAGGCCAGCATGTAGCTGCATCTGATAGAACATCGCACAGCTGGAGACTGTGTTTTATGCTTCCCAATCACTAGCCTAAAGTGATTGCAGGAGATGGTGTTGTGACTGTTAATGGAAAAAGTTAAAGTATTTGCTCTACTTTTCTTTATCAAGTCAATTGATATTGATTATCCCAAAACTATGAGAAACTTTTCTATCTCATAATATATAAATACAAGTTCAATTGTGGGTAAAGCAGAAGGCTAAGGCTCCACTGGGCGGAAACGCAGCGTAAAAAAAACGCAGAGAAAACGCTGCATTTTATGCTGCAGAAAAAAACCCACTTGTACGTGCGTTTTTCAGTTTTGTGCTTTGGAAATTCATATGAGTTTTCTGTTGAGTTTTTCAGTGCGTTTTTGCTCGAGTTAGCCTTGGCCTCAACCAAGCAAAACAGTGAGTTTTTGTCTGCGGATTTTGATGCTTTTCCACAGCGTCTCTGTGGAGTTTCCACAACACATTTATCATGCTGTGTTTTTGCTGCGGTTTTCACACACTCCAAACAAATCTATGGAGGAAAAACTCAGCGTTTCCGCAACTATAATTGACATGCTGCGTTTTTGAAAAACGCATCTTTTCCGCAGAGTTTTTTTTCGCAGTGTGGGGCTAGGATTAGATAAAATCACATTCACTATGCTGTGGTACTGTAAAACGCGTTTTTTTCCCCGCTGCATTTCCACAATGCCCAAAAACGCTGCATTTCCGCCCAGTGGGGCCTTAGCTGAAGACACACTTTGGGGCAGATTCATCTATTCCTTACACCGCTTTTATGTGCAGGATGCCTCTGATGAATCAAACAAATCTACCACCATCTTAGAGATCGGTTCAAAATGGAGGGATATTATCAATCCTTCTATGCCAGTTTTTTGGCATAGACAGGTGATTATTGTGTTGCACATTTGGCATATGGCCTATTCATGCACCAAACGTGTGCTGCAAGCTCCGATCTACACCTCGCATGCCATGTTGTGTAAATGTGGGTGGAGCAGAGTGAGTCGGGGATGCCTCAGCCAATCAGATTCAGTATAACTCATGTCCGTTTTCTACAACATTTCCTAACTGACACAGATTTCCTTTTTGGCACAGGGACATCGTCACAAATCTCTCGGTCCCTGCATCAGTTGGGCTTACAATAAGCCAGTATTAATAAATCTGCCACAATATGTCTCCAAACTTAGAAACGTTCATGTACGTCTATAGTTCTGATTCAATAGTAAATATGTTCTAACATTGACCTAAATGTATTATAAAATGTCGGCATATGGTAATCGGCCAAGACAAAAAAAATAGAACAACTCAGCCGTCAATCCTGGATTCATGTATCAGTCTTAGCAAATGGAGAGACCTCTCTGTTCTTCAACCTCTTTAAAGACATCCCATGGAGTAAATGTAATTGTAATAGAATAGACATATGTATGAGAAAAAAACTCCCATTTTTATTCCCTTTAGGGCTCGTTCACATCTGCGTTCATGGGTCCTTATTGCAGGTTTCCGTTTCCTGCATAAAACAGATGCAGGAGACGGAAGCCGGCAGGAGACTTTCTCACCCATTCATTTGAATGGGTGAGAAAGCTGTCCGGCCGTGCGCGGCAGTGAGCGTTTTGCGCTCTCCGCCGCGAAACCGGGTTTTATAATCCGGACACAGAGTCGGACATGCACTACTCTGTGTCCGGATAAAAAAATCCGGTTTCGCGGCGGAGAGCCTAAAACGATCACCGCCGCGCACGACCGGATCCGGTCTATGGTTTCCGTCTTCTGCCATGCAGAAGATGGAAACCATAGTACGGACACATGAACGCAGGTGTGAACCCAGCGTTAGGGTAAAATACAAACAGCAGATGGAGACAGGTGCCAGCAGCTTTCAAGCGATGGCCTTTTTGTGCACTGATGTGCTGTATCTGTCACTGCTAGTAGTTTTTATCATACTTCGGTGCCCTCTTTCTTTCTGTTCTATTACAATTGCTCTATGGAGATGTAGAGTCCGTGGCCCAGAGACCCGTGAAATATACTGTAGTGTGCAAGCAGCCTTACTGAACAGCAATAGCTGTCAGGTGAAAACTGCCCCATAGTAAGATTGTCATTATTGCTGACTATACAGGAGCTTTCATCACTGAAACTGCTGAGGTAAAGTGAAAGCTGAACTCTGATTGGTTGCTATGGGCAACTCCACAAGTCTGTCTGTGAGATGGTTCTCATTACTGAGATGTCATAGTAATACTGTGTGAGGGCGGCTCTGGATTTACTGTTCATCCTATTACCTCTTATCAGTGTCAGGTGAATAGTAAAGGGTCATAGTTTATACTACAAAATATGTGTTGAATATGTAAAATCAATAAAAATGTTGAACTAAAAAAAAGTTGTTCTCATCAATGTTACGAAAAATTAGAAAAATGCCAAAATAATAAAAACTTAGATTTTACTGTAGCACTCTCAAAATGTCAATTTCAGTGTAACACTGAAAATTGTACGTTAGCTAGCATAACCAACAGTTTAACATATTTTTCACGAGCGAAGCCGCGGGTATTCTACTAGTGGTTACTAAATTAGTAAACTATAGCTCTGGTATAGAAATGTATGTGGTCAATTCTGGAGTTACAAAAGTAAATTAGTAGTTGTATTGAGAAATCTTCTTGCAAAGTAGGTTTAATAACAAGAATATTCGGTTAACAATATGAGGTATTTTTGTTATATGTGTTTTTTTTTTGGTTTTTTTTTAATAATTTGAAAGCAGAGGCAGAACTTGAATGCCCAGATTAACAAAGAAAAATCTGTGATGATACATAGCTGAATTAGGATTTTTTTCAGTGTAATTGTGGGGTCCATATAAATTATTGATTGACTTATGTGTGTATATCTATCTATCTATCTATCTATCTATCTATATATATATATATATATATATATATATTATATATATATATATATATATTATATATATATATATATATATATATATATTTTTTTACAGGGTTGCAAAAGCAATTGTGGCTTTTTTTTTTTATTTTTTTTTTTTTTTTACAGTTTTTACTTTGTAGGTTAATGTGGTAATTTAATGGCTTGAGTTGTTAGTGATCCCACAAAAACAAATATGCACTTTTAAAAATAATTTTATTCGGAGTTTTAAACTTTAGGGGACACAATGGATGCAACATAGAATAGGGGTAGACTGTGGAAAGTAAGGGATTAAACCGACACAATTATCACCAACTGTCGCTGTTGTAGTAGGAACCTGGATGTCCTTTATAGTCAACTTCCCCCTGCAAACACACTGGCACACCTGCTGTGCCAGTGCATACCAATTGGCATACATGTGAGACTTACTGCCTTAAGGAGGACCTTTCAGGTCCTTGGGCACATGCGGTATTATATACTGCTAGAAAGACGACCGTGCGCTGAATTCAGTGCACTATTGGCTTTCCTGTTATGTGCCCTAGCTGAAGAGCTATCTGTGCTGTTACCATACAGTGTTGGCCAAAAGTATTGGCACCCCTGCAATTCTGTCAGATAATACTAATTTTCTTCCAGAAAATGATTGCAATTACAAATTCTTTGGTATTATTATCTTCATCTAATTTGTCTTCAATGGAAAACCACAAAAAGAATTGTCAAAAAGCCAAATTGGATATAATTCCACACCAAACATAAAAAGGGGGTGGACAAAAGTATTGGCACTGTTTGCAAAATCATGTGATGCTTCTCTAATTTGTGTAATTAACAGCACCTGTTACTTACCTGAGGCACCTAACAGGTGGTGGCAATAACTAAATCACACTTGCAGCCAGTTGAAATGGATTAAAGTTGACTCAACCTCTGTCCTGTGAGTACCACATTGAGCATGGAGAAAAGAAAGAAGACCAAAGAACTGTCTGAGGACTTGAGAAGCAAAATTGTGAGGAAGCATGAGCAATCTCAAGGCTACAAGTCCATCTCCAAAGACCTGAATGTTCCTGTGTCTACCGTGCGCAGTGTCATCAAGAAGTTTAAAGCCCTTGGCACTGTGGCTAACCTCCCTAGATGTGGACGGAAAAGAAAAATTGATGAGAGATTTCAATGCAAGATTGTGCGGATGGTGGATAAAAAACCTTGACTAATATCCAAACAAGTTCAAGCTGCCCTGCGGTCCGAGGGTACAACAGTGTCAACCCGTACTATCCGTCGGCGTCTGAATGAAAAGGGACTGTATGGCAAGATACCTAGGAAGACCCCACTTCTTACCCAGAGACATAAAAAAGCCAGGCTGGAGTTTGCCAAAACTTACCTGAGAAAGTCAAAAACGTTTTGGAAGAATGTTCTCTGGTCAGATGAGACAAAAGTAGAGCTTTTTGGGAAAAGGCATCAACATAGAGTTTACAGGAAAAAAAAAAAAGAGGCCTTCAAAGAAAAGAACACGGTCCCTACAGTCAAACATGGCGGAGGTTCCCTGATGTTTTGGGGTTGCTTTGCTGCCTCTGGCACTGGACTGCTTGACCGTGTGCATGGAATTATGAAGTCTGAAGACTACCAACACATTTTGCAGCATAATGTAGGGCCCAGTGTGAGAAAGCTGGGTCTCCCTCAGAGGTCATGGGTCTTCTAGCAGGACAATGACCCAAAACACACTTCAAAAAGCACTAGAAAATGGTTTGAGAGAAAGCGCTGGAGACTTGTAAAGTGGCCAGCAATGAGTCCAGACCTGAATCCCATAGAACACCTGTGCAGAGATCTCAAAATGGCAGTTTGGAGAAGGCCCCCTTCACATCTCAGGGACCTGGAGCAGTTTGCCAAAGAAGAATGGTCTAAAATTCCAGCAGAGCATTGTAAGAAACTCATTGATAGTTACCGGAAGCGGTATTGTTCACAGTTATTTTGTCTACAGGTTGTGCTACCAAGTATTAGACTGAGGGTGCCAATACTTTTGTCCGGCCCATTTTTGGAGTTTTGTGTAAAATGATCAATGATTTGACTTTTTTTCATTCTCTTTTGTGTTTTTTTTTTTTTCATTGCAAGCAAAATATATGAAGATATTAATACCAAAGAGTTTGTGCTTGCAATCATTTTCTGGAAGAAAGTGAGTATTATCTGACAGAATTGCAGGGGTGCCAATACTTTTGGCCAACACTGTAGCTCTTCAGTGTCAGAAGGGCGTTTCTTACAGTAGAGCCCATAGCTCTGTACTGTCAGAGGGGGCGTTCCTTACCACCCAATCATGATGCTCAGCGGTTCCTCACCGATAGCTCTTCGGCAGGGGCATATAAGGGGAAAGCCAAAAGTACCCCTTGGAGATGATGTACATGTAAGTGATTCTGGATTAAATTGTAAACGGGATCCCTATTAAACATTGGTCATTTTCATATTGGTGTATGGGGTC
Organism: Leptodactylus fuscus; assembly: GCF_031893055.1. Taxonomy (NCBI): domain Eukaryota; kingdom Metazoa; phylum Chordata; class Amphibia; order Anura; family Leptodactylidae; genus Leptodactylus; species Leptodactylus fuscus. The sequence goes on along the minus strand of NC_134266.1, from coordinate 193,227,104 downwards.
GCTATATATGTATATTTTTTTATTTTGGTTCGTTTTGGTTTTATGTTTGTATCATTGAAAAATTGTGTCTCCCATGAAGCACATTCACACTTTACAATTGTTTTTTTTTTTTTAATGTTTTTAGCTTTCTATTGTAACTTTAGCAACTATACCCACTTACAGAGAAAAACAGTCCTTGGCAGAGAGCGAAGCAAATCTGGGTTTCACAAGAACACGCATCTCTGTAGTGCCAGGAGTCACCTAGGGTTCAGAGAGTCCAATAGGAGCTGCAGTTCTGCCATTTTCTGTGCACTAAATAGCACTCAAGAAAAAGACGAAAGCAGCTACAAACTGGTTCTATATTTTCCTCTGTTTACTGGAGACCTGATCTATTCCTGGTGCACTGAATAAGCTTTAAACTTGCATAGAATGTCAATTTGACCCTTACAGGTACCAGGGCTCAAGTACCCCCTATATAGGCCTTTTTATTTTATTTTTTTATCATATTGGAGACCTGACCTTCTTGTATATAATAAAATACGTTCTAATATGTCTAACCATAAAAAACTATAACCACTTTAAAACCATTAGAGTGGTAAAGGAAGGTCACTCATTCATGTAGTTATTCAGTTTTGTATTGAAAACTAAAAATTCCATTCCTACTAAAACGATTACAAAAACTGAGCAATTTATGGGGGCCACATGGTGGCTCAGTGGTTAGCACTGCAGCCTTGCAGCGCTGGAGTCCTGGTGTTCAAATCCTGCCAAGGGCAAAAAACCATCTGCAAGGAGTTTGTATGTTCTCCCCATGTTTGCATGGATTTCCATCCCATGTTCCAAAGACATACTGATAGGGAAAAAATGTACATTGTGAGCTCCATGTGGAGCTCACAATCTACATAAAAAAAAAAAAAAAAAAAAAAACAAAAAACTGAGCAATTTACTTCCCTGTGATAAACAATATCCCCTACTGGTATATTACAATGATTATTCATTGCTTGAATTTCAATATGCAATAATATTGTAACTAAAGTTTTCTATTAAATGTTAGCACTTGTATACATGAGCATAGCTTACCCTTGCACCTAGCACATGGACCCCATTATAGTCTATGGGGTCCGTGTGCTTTCACTGCACATGCTTGCAAATGCGTTCGGTATTCTGTTCGGGGGTTCCTCATATCGACTCCCCCGAACGGATTACAGACGCAGATGTGAACGAGGCCTCAGCTAACTATCCCTCTGTCTAATTGTCCAATTAGAGAAATTACATTCCTTCTAACCAGAAACCACATATTGTTCACCAACCAGCCTGGTTATCTAGGCCCCAAATGTTTATAAGACCTATGTATGAGCAGCATCATTGTTCTTTATTTACTAACATTTTCTGAGATTCAGAATACAATTTTCCTGTTCTATAAAATACAAAATACTTTCCTTACCTTTGAGAACATTCAAGGTCATGCTCACTGATCGTACCATATGTTGCGTTATTTATTTATTTTTTTATGTTGATGCCTAGATGAATGAAATAATAGATTAGTGTAATTAATGGGTCCCAGAGAAGATGGCTCTTCTATTAAAACAAATTAATTTATGATAAGCCGTTGGATAATTGGTAGATAAACAAAGTTTTTAGACCTAAAGTCACCTACACAGGGACAGCTGTCTGTCACATTGCAGAAAATCCAGAGAACTTAGTGGGTCAAATAGTTTAAAATTCTGTTGTCTTTGCATTACTTTTTTTTATTACTGGCTTACACATTGTCTTAAAGGGTCTATTAAAGATGATATTGAAGAGTTACTATATGTGATAAATTAAAACAAAATTTTGAGAGAATTTTATTTCTTGCACTAGATGTACTTAAAGTCACTCAAGCTAGCTTTTATTGCCTATTATTTGAAAAGAATGAGAAAGCAGATACTTGTTTTAGCAATAGATAGCTACTGTAAGTATAAAGATGTTCATACTCCTTCAGCAGACTTTCAGCAATTTTTCCTCCTGACTTCCCCCATAACAATATATGTTTGGATCAGCTAAACTATACATGTATTTTCAGTGGGGAGAGTACAGTTTGCTGTTGCCATGTACGTGATGACTTATGGAGATGGTAGGTTATCTCACGGAAAAACAAAGAATCAAGTAGAAATTTTTTTTAACATGCCAAATTCTTTGTTCCCTCAACATAATTTGTTAGAAGGCCCCATACACAAAAACTGAGCTTTCCAATCCTTTTTTTTTTAACAGAAAAATTAATTTCTGCACATTGTTTGGGTTATTTAAGACCATATGCAAATGCCCTACCCTTTTTTAGATTTATGTGAACAATACAGTCCCTGTTACAATCACTTATTTTCTGGTCCTGATCATGTACCGTCCATTGTGCGCATGAATTCAGTTGTTCATGTATATATGAAAGAGTTTTACATATCATCAGACGGTGTAATGGGCGCTGTTGAAAAACTGCTAAGTAGTGCAGTGGGAAGGTCTGTCTAGTAAAGCACTGACACTCCCATAACCAGGAAGTGTAAACCAAAATTTATTGCATGAACATGAAAATATTAGGAATGGTAAAAATGGTCCAAACACACATAAAGGTACTCCGTTATGTCTGTTCATTAATATAACAAGCATATTCTGAATTTAGTCACATTTTCTCAGTCCCGGAAAACCTCTTTAACTCTTTCGCGACATCCGCCAAACTAGTAGGGCGCATGTCGGGTGTACACTCAGCTCTGCTGCATCAGAGATGCGCTGAACCCTGCTGCACACTCAGCTTTGCTGCATCAGAGATGCGCTGAAACCTGCTGCAGACTCAGGGTTCAGCGCATCTCTGATGCAGCAGAGCTGAGTGTGCAGCAGGGTTCACATCTCCGGTGTAGCAGTGCTGGCCGTGCGCTCATCTCGGCTGCATCTCTGGTGTAGTCGAGCTGAGCGCATGCCAGCACTGCCACATCTCGGCATAGGAATGTATTGACCAGCGTTGATTGGCTGAATGCCATACAGAGTACAGCATTCGGCCAATCAATGCTGGTTCTGCCGAAGGAGGTGAAGTCTAAGATTGGTTCACAACAGTCTCCATTCTGATCCGACCTTAGAGTCCGCCTCCTCACAGACGAGCCTCCGGAGAACCAGCGTGGATTGGTCAAACACTGTACTATGTATGGCATTCGGCCAATCAACGCTGGTCAATGCATTGCTATGGGAAAAAGTCAGCTCCCGCATATCGCAAGCTGACAGGGATCCCAAGCAGATAGAGCCCCAAAGAACTGGGTGAGTGACATTCCCACCTAAATAAAGGTAATCCCTAGCTAACTGAATCGAATTTTTAGCGAGTTTTCCACCTGGTGTTCGACTGGAATCGAACATCTGGAACAGCTTGATAACCAATCAAACATGTACATCTCTAGTTAAAATGTAAATAAAACCATATAAATTTAGTATCCCTGGAATTGTACCGAAACATAGAATACAGGGGATATGTTATTTTGGCTGCACAGTGAACGCCGTAAAACTGAAGCCCGTAAGAATGCCGCAGAAATGTATTTTTTCTTCAAATCCACCCCATTCCGAATTTTTTTTCCAGCTTCCTAGTACATTATACAGAATGGTGACATCATGAAGAAAAATTTGTCCCGCAAATATTAAGACCTCATATGGGTTTAGGAGCAGAGAAATAAAAAAGTTATGGGATTTAGAAGGAGGGGAGTCAAAAAAAAAAAAAAAAAAAAAAATACCATTGGCGGGAAGGTGTTAAATAGTTATTCCTATCACAAGGATCCTATCTAAACTTGCTATCTTCACAAATTCTGCTTTGTTTACCTGCTATATCAAATTCTTTCCCTTTGTTTACAGATCATTTCCAAGGTTCCTGGCTAGGCCTCTTATCTAGCTGCCACAAGGCACAGGTCTGCTAATGTCACTTCTTGCTTCCAGGGGGGGATGGGTACTGAGCTCTCCAGAGCACTCATCTCACTGCTCAGTTATCTTCTGTTCTTAGCTTACCTGATAGCTGACATAGCTACTGGCTAACAGGAAGGGGGAAAATTGCAGTTTGTTGATAATCTGATAAGGGTTTTCTCAGTGCCTGTTATCGCTGTATGTTAATACAAAGAGAAGTGTGTAGTGCAATGCAAGCCAGATGTTTGTGATGGCAGCCTGGAAGTTTTCTCTCCTTATCCAAAAGTGACTTTGGCACAGATATAAACCCAGCCTTGTGTATAGTGGCTGGTATGGCGCATAATAGTGTGTGCAGGGGCCAGTATGGCACATAATAATGTGCTTTGGAATGTAGGTGGGGGCTATGGTAAATGTCCGCCTTGGGGCGCAGCTATGGTTAGTTATGCCACTGCACACAAGCACCCTAAGAAATCAGTGACAGACAGGAAGATTTCACTTAGCTTTCATCTTATTTTAATTTTTTAAGCAAAAATCGGGGGTGGATGCAAAAACAGAAGTAGTAGTGCTTCTATTATACAGTATATCCAACCCTGACAAATCCTGGATAAAAGGAATATCCATGTGCCACTTCTTGATCGTGGTTTGATATGTATGTCATATAAGCATTTCAAGCCTCCAAAACAGTTGTGGCAAACAAAAATCAGACAATCTACAGGATGCATAAAATTGGAATACAAATAAGATAGAAGGGCATGTCATAGTACTAAAGACAGAATGATAATGGTACAACAAACGTGGAAAAATCAATGCATCAAATTAGTAGAATTAATTTTATCTCTTGCATGTCTGGGGTGGTTGACATGGTTTTTAAATAATGTATGCATTGACCTAATTACATAAATATTGATTTGTTGTGCATGAATACTTTCTAAGTCTTTTCATAATCACAATGTCGATATAAGTTGCAAGTAATAACCTTACATTTAGACTTGGTAATTATAATTGATGGAAGAATGAAGTAAGCTTATGGAAAATAAACTAGGTGGTCTGCAAACAAAGCACTAATATATCAATATAATTGACATTTTTGGCAGAAACATGCAACAGATTTTGTCCTGGCTTTACATTTTTTGCTTTAAATAAAACAAACCTTTCTCTGACTAGGTGAACCAGTGCCTAGAGGTTCATAATAAAGAAAATAATATTTTTTTCCATTATCATGTTGAATTCTAAATATACTATATTTCACATACCGTACAAGCACTGTTGTACAAACACTGTGTGCTAGTTCAGAAGTTTGCGGTGTACTGGTTTAAAGCCATTTGAAGGCTATGGGATTAGGGAAAGTGTACAAGAACCCAAGCTGTGAACATACTGTTGTCGGAAAGTAGATGCATATCAAATGGAAAAATAAAAAATAGATCCAGGAGCCATGAAAAATATTACCATAGCCACAATGTATTGTACAATCCCTGGAAGGATATGCTGAATAAGAAAGGCATACACAAAAACTAACTTGCAGTAGGAAGCAGTTGGTGGTAATTCAATGGTAGTGGTATGTATGTGCTATAATGAGAAATTTACAGGCTGTTTTGAGAACTGCCGGCCTGTGGGGGTTGGAGAACACAATAACAAACATTTGTAATGTTTTTCTCACACAATCGGCAGGCAGTTACAAAGTTTTGTCTAGCTGTCTGTGTAGTGCAAATGCAGGTGAAAGCTGATGTAGACATGCTTGACCTAGACGAGTAGCCCAATATCCCCAATACTATTCTATTCCCCAATTCTATCAATACTGAATCTCTAAGAGTCTGACACCTGGGACCTTTTCAGGTTACGCTGGGTTCGCACCAGCGTTTGATCAGTGGACCAGCTGTTATTATGGTCTGACCGCTAATCTGACCCGGTGGTCGAAGGATTAACCAATGTCCAGGAACTGTAGAAGCTGCAGGGTCCTAGAGAACTCAGATCAGCTTTGTATTTCAGGATGGGAGGCTGCGTTCTTCGTTTACCTGGAGATAAATGTAGCAGCCTCAGTCGTAGGGGAAATCAGCCAAAAGAAGGAAACAAAAGCAATATTAAAATGTGTTCAAAGGTCTATTATGACTCTATGGGGGCATGTAAAAATAAATAGACAAGAAATAAACTGCCAATACCACCCACACATTATAACCCCACCCCCTTCAATACAATACTATAGCTATATAAAGACTACCGTAACTAAGAGGGAAAACTATTTGAAATTTTTTTTAATATCATTTAAAAAAATAAAGTAAATGTAAAACATGTGAAAAACATGTTTCTCATTTTTTGTTTACATTTTCCCACATATAAAAAAACTTGGCAAAATAAAAATAACATAAATATAAAGACTATTTACCCTAAAAAAACGAATACTATTTGAATAACCTGTGTCATCAGTGCACTGATTGCGAGCATTAAAGCCCCCAGTGCCTCAGTCAAAGTTGTAATTTTCCTGTTGGTGCATGAACACTGGCAAGTCTAATAAATAATGTACAAAGAATATAAAAAAAAAAAATCGAAAATTTCAATCACCACATCCCTAGAACACATATAAATGTGAAAACAACTAAGTGGCACATAATAATAATAATAATAATATTTTTTTTTTAATTTATATAGCTCCAACATATTCCGCAGCGCTGTACAATTTGTAGGGTTCAAATACAGACAGAAAGATACATTACAAAGAAAGTCATTTCACACAATGAGACTGAGGCCCTGGTCGTAAGAGCTTACAATCTATGAGGTAGAGGGGGTGACACAAAAGGTAGCAGGGGCGGTATTGCTTATGCAGAGGTCAGACACTTTTGTAATACAGGTGACTGTCATTACATAAACATAAGACTTTATGAGCCGTCAATAGTCGTGTCCTTTAACATGTGGATGGAGCTTGGACCTATAAAGTTAGCATGAGATGACATCATATCATGTGGGGAAATGTGGGAGCGGGGACAGAGGAGGGTTAAGGGTTTACATTAGAAATTGTGATAGGCTTGTCTGAAAAGATGTGTCTTTAGTTTGCGTTTGAAACTGTAGAAATTGGGAGTTAATCTGATTGTCCGGGGTAGAGCATTCCAGAGAAGTGGTGCAGCTCGGGAGAAATCTTGTATACGAGCGTGGGAGGTTCTGATAATAGAGGATGTAAGTGTTAGGTCATTGAGTGAACGGAGAACACGGGTTGGGCGGTAGACAGAGATGAGGGAGGAAATGTATGGAGGTGTGGCATTATGGAGAGCCTTGTGGATGAGGGTGATAACTTTATATTTTATTCTATAATGAATAAGCAGCCAATGTAACGACTGGCACAGACCATACATATTAGGTATCACTGTGTCTGAAAACGCCCGATCTACAAACTTGAAGAAAAATAAAGAAAAATTTCATATAGTGAACAGCATGGTGGGAAAAAAATTCAGCCAAACCATTTTTATTTATTTTTTTTGCTATTTCACGTCTCTTAAAAATTTTAATAATCTAAGCGATCAAAATATCAGGAACAAAATAGCATAACTAAAGAGTACATCTGACCCCTCCTTATGCATCCCCACATATGAGAAATATAAAAAGTTTTGGGTCTTGGAATATGGTGACTTCAAGAAGTTTAGTTTTTTTTGTTTCCAGTATATTATATGAAATATTAAAGGGGCTCTATCATTGGGAAAAGTCATTTTTAACTAAGCACATACTTGCATAGCCTTTAGAAAGGCTATTCCACATATACCTTTTGTATGTAAATCACCTCAGTGGTTTTTTAATGAGCCCTTTTTTATTGATATGCTAATTAGTAGAGATGAGCTAGTAGTATTCGATCGAGTCGGTATTCGATAGAATACTACAGTATTCGAAATACTCATACTCGTTCGAATACTACTCGCTATTCGCAGTAAAGATTTGATTCAGAACCAGCATTGATTGCAACGCTGGTTCTGTTGCAGGCTCGTCTTTGCTATTCGGGAGAGCTGGCAGCTTGCGGTTATGCGGGAGCTAACTTTTTCTCATAGGAATGCATTGATCAGCTTTGATTGGCCGAATGTTATACAGTGTATAGCATTCGGCCAATCAATGCTGGTTCTGCAGGACGAGTAAGGGCCGGTTCACATTAGCACTTGCCTCCTGTCCGGAAGGAGTCCGTAGGAGAACCACTCCCAAAAGAATATCAGTGCAATTGCAAGCGTTGTGCAGTTAAAGTGCACGGACCACATAGACTATAATGGGGTCCGTGTGCTTGCCACGCACTGCCCGCATGAATCATTCGTGCGGGCAGTGATCTGTAAACACACAGACCCGTTATAGTCTATGGGGTCCATGCGCTTTAACTGCACAGCGCTCTTCCTAAACACTCTCCTCCTGCTACTCGTGGACTTGGTGACCCTCCTGAGTCGAATAGTGGTTTCCTCTGAAACAAGCATTTTTTCCCATAGACTATAATGGGATTCGATATTCGATCGAGTAGTCAAATATTGAGGCTCTACTCGAAACTAATTTTGAATCTCAAATATTTCACTACTCGCTCATCTCTACTAATTAGCCTTTTGATGAATCCTGGTAGTGTCATAGTGCACCCTCTGCCTATTCTTTCCTATGTATGTTTACAGCACAGGCTGCTGCTGCTGGTGACTTCCTGTTTGCACACACACACATAGGAGAGAATAGCAGAGTGGAGGCTGCTGGGAACTTCCTGTGCTGGCTGCAATCTATTTAGCAAATTAATAAAAACAGGCTCATTCAAAAACCACTGAGGAAAGTTACATACAAAAGGTAGGTGTTAGAGATGAGCGAACACTGTTCGGATCAGCCGATCCGAACAGCACGCTCCCATAGAAATGAATGGAAGCACCTGGCACGTACGCTTTGCCGGCAGCCGGTCGCTTAACCTCCCGCGTGCCGGCCGCTTCCATTCATTTCTATGGGAGCGTGCTGTGAGCGTGCTGTTCGGAACGGCTGTTCCGAACAGTGTTCGCTCATCTCTAGTAGGTGTGGAATTGCATTTCTAAAGGCTATGCAAGTATGTGCTTAGTTAAAAATGACTTTTCCCAATAATAGAGCCCCTTTAAGTGGTACAATTATGAAGTACAATTTATTCCGCAAACATTAACCCTCACACAGCTCGGTGAACATTAAACATAAAAAGAAACTATGCTGTCAAAAAATACCTGTCGGAAGGTGTTGTTTAGATATAGTGTAAATGTGACATTTACATTTAAATGTGTCTTTTTTAACCTAATGCAATAATGTTTATGTACCATGTATATACATAAGGACAAAAGACTGTACTCTCTATTGTGTTTCAAACTAAATGGCCGTGTCTATTAGCAGAACAACGTCAGCTATAGTTCACTAGTTCACCTATAAAACAAGTGTTAAAAGAAAATACTCTTTCATTTGGAACATACTAGAATAATATATTTTTCTTTCTATACTTTTTTATTCCTATTTCAACTCTTGAATGTTAGGAATATTTTTTTCTAAAGTTACTTATTTGCATGATGGTTACATTTGATTGTAATTGTATAATCATTATGCCTAAAATAAATGTTTGTGTATGAAAATGCTTTTTCCAATTTGTACGTAATTTAATGGAACACTGAGTTTTGTTTGCAATAATGCTTTGTACCTGGGGGGATAGAATAATAGTCCAAATGTGTTGAATTTTATGTAAAAGTCAATGACATATAGGATAACGAAAGTGTGTTAAAAATATAAATTTTGCAAATGTTAGGGCAAAAAACAACCTTTTTCGATTGGAATTCTTTTTTGCTCCATTGTGTGTAAATATTACTGTTACAATAGTTTTTGCAGTATGTTATTACAATAGTTAATCTGATTTTACAGAATTTTGGCCCTCCATACAGGTCAGGAAGAATGGAAACATAATCAAGGATGTAACTAAAATTAGATGAAGGCCAGTTTAACAGGCCAGAGTAACCCTGTCCCAGATTAAACAAGAAAAAAAATTCCAGCATACTGATATAAAATAAAATTTAACTTTTACTGAAAATTAATTAAAATCTTTCACATGAACATGGATCCATGTTCATGTGAAAGATTTTAATTAATTTTCAGTAAAAGTAAAATTTTATTTTTTAGCAGCATGCTGGATTTTTTTTACTTCTTTATTCCTATTTACCCCGAGTAACAGTCCGGGAGTGTCTCCGTGCAGCTGACTGTTTCTGCTCGTAATACTTTGTGTGTGGTTTCAGAGCGTTTTCACTAAATATTTTTGAATCTGTCCCAGATTAACCCCGGGTATTATTTGGCCTAGACCAGAATATACCCCGGGGTATAAACTGGCCTAGGCCAAACTATACCTGGGTATAAACTGGCCAAACTATACCCCGGGGTGTAAAATAGCCTAGGCCAAGCTATACCCCTCCAGGCCAGATTATACCTATCTAACATGGAATCTGGGGTTAAAGTGGCCTAGGCCAATTTATACCTTTCAGGTCATAGTATACCCCAATGAAATCATTAGAATTGAGGGATTTGGGGTATCATTGACCTTAATTTCTACACCTGGTGTATACTGGAAAAATTGTGCAAAAAATTTCTACACCAGGTGTAGAAAATAAGGGAGGATATTGATTCCCCACCCCCCATAGACTTGTTACCTTAACCAGAAAAACTTGAATGCTAATTAGAGATGAGCGAACATCAAAATGTTCGAAGTTCGAAATCCGATTCGAACAATCGCTCACTGTTCGACTGTTCGAACGGGTTTCGAACCCCATTATAGTCTATGGGGAACAGATACTCGTTAAGGGGGAAACCCAAATCCGTCTCTGGAGGGTCACCAAGTCCACTATGACACCACAGGAAATGATGCCAACACCCTGGAATGACACTGGGACAGCAGGGGAAGCATGTCTGGGGGCATATAAGTCACTTTATTACATGGAAATCCCTGTCAGCTTGCAATTTTCGCAAGCTAACTTTTTCCAATAGGAATGCATTGGCCAGTGCTGATTGACCAGTTTACAGAATTCGGCCAATCAGCGCTGGCTCTGCCGGAGGAGGCGGAGTCTAAGATCGCTCCACACCAGTCTCCATTCAGGTCCGACCTTAGTCTCCGCCTCCTCCGCCACAGCCAGCGTTGATTGGCCGAATTCTGTAAACTGGCCAATCAGCGCTGGCCAATGCATTCTATTGGCGTGATGAAGCAGAGCTGAATGTGTGTGCTGAGCTCAACTACGCCGGTGGTGTAGCTGGGAGTTCAGTGCATGGCCAGCTCTGCTATGCCAGAGATTGAGCAGAGTTGGCCGTGCGCTCTGGTGGTGTAGCAGAGCCGAGGGTGCAGAAGGGTTCAAGTGCACCCTCGGCTCTGATGTAGCAGAGCTGTGTGTGCACAAGGGTTAGAGCGCACACTCCGTCCGGAGATGTAGCCGTGCTGATGCTGTCAACACTGCTACATCTGATATCGGAACACAATGGAGACTGCTGTGGAGTCCACATTTTCACATTTTTGTACACATATTTGCGCAAACTGTGAATTTAAATTGGCCTAGGCTAATTTATACTCCGGGGTATAAATTAGACTAGGCCGATTTGATCACAGGTGGGTATAATATGACCTGAGAGGTATGAATTGACCTAAGCTCATTTATACTCCGGGATATAAATTGGCCTAGGCCAAAATAAACCCAGGGTTTATTCTAGCCTAGGCCAATTTAACCCTGGTTATAGTCTGGCCTGATGGTATACTCTGGCCTGTTACAGTTTGGCCTAGGCTATTTTACACCCCGGGGTATAGTTTGGCCTAGGCCAAAATGTACCCGGGCTATAATCTAGCCTAGGCCAATTTAACCCCAGGGGGTTTAATCTGGCCTGGAGGGGTATACTTTGGCCTAGGCTATTTTATACCCCAGGGTATAATTTGGCCTAGGCCAAAGTATACTCGGGGTATAATCTAGTGTAGGGCACTTTAACTCCGGGTATAGTCTAGCCTAAGGGTATACTCTGGCCTGTTACACTGGGAACCCATGTGGTGTGTTACAGTCACAGCAAAGTGGATAGGATTCTAGTGAATCCCATTCCCATTTAAAATATGCACAGCAGAAATGCTATGATTTCCAAAACTGTTGCAGTGTCAATTATACCTACAGAAAGAACAGTGGTTTCTCTATAGGTATAATTGAACCAGCAAGTCCACAGAGGAAACCTCTGAAAACTATCTATGTAAAGCACTGCGGGAAGAACCACAATGTGTTGCCTGCATGGTTTTTCCCACAGCACTTTTTTTTGCAGCAGGACACTACAGAGGACCTTAGCCGAAGACCTGTTTTGACCATATTCAAGGCATGTCTCATTTTCCTCTAGCCAGCCCAAGGCACAACAAATTCACTGACCTATACCATTTTCATGAGCTTGCATTCCAATGCCTTATCTACATGTCAGTGTTTGTGTAATCCCCACTCCCAGTTTTGGTTTACAAAAGATTAGGCATAATGGAAAGATTTGCTCACAATTTTTGCTTATAAACACTGACTTAAAACTGACCAAAATACTGGTATGTGAATAAGTCTGCGTTTCCATGTTGTGTTCATGGATTGGCATGGATTCAAAATTCACAGCCACTGTTTTAAAGCACTTACAGAAGTATTTTATTGAATTTTATAAAATTTACAAACAATGCCAAAAAGCAGGCAAAACAAAATAAGAAAGGGCACAGCAAGGGGGCCAGGGAAGAAGCGGGTGGTGGTGGTGGGGAGAACAAAAAAATGACTGGTATGGATCAGTAAGGGCCATTTCACACGGGGATTTCGCGTGTGCACTTTACGTCGCGGGTGCCATGACGAGATGTAGGTGCAGTACACGAAGTGACTTTCTGCTGTGGATTAGATCCAAATGAATGGGCCTAGTCTGGAGGGTGCTGTTGCAAGGCGGACGCCGCGGCTGAATCAGCCGTGGAATCCGCCTGAAGAAACAGCAGCTCGCTTCTTCTTTCCGCTAGCGGGAACAAACCGCTAGCGGAAAAAAAGAACACTAGCATTTTGCATAGACCTCTATTGTGAGGGAGTGGATTTGGAGGAGGATTCAGCGCCAAAATCCGCCCCCTCTTGCCCCGTGTGAACTAGCCCTAAGGGAACATGGTGGGGGAGGGGGAGGAACAAATACTCCGGTGCAGCAGAGTTATATACTGAGTTTAAGAACAAGAAACATGGTAGACATGCCTAATAACATGGAAAGAAGGAGGAGAGCGGATATAGCCAATAGGGGTGGGGGGTTGGGGGTGGGGTGGTTGAAGGAGTTAGGAAGACATAGAAGGGAAGACAGACTGAAAAGTAGTGGAGTGATAAAAATGGTTCCACAGGAGCCACGCCTGTTTATGTGCTCCATTCTCATGCTTCAATTCAGCAACAGGTTCTCCATGCGGTGTATGCTTAGGATCTCTTAAAGCCAAGAAATAAGAGAGGGGGGAAGTAGGAGACTTCCATAAACTAGGAATGACTGATCTCGCTGCCACCAACATGAAACCCAGAAGTTTGCGAGTGTTTCTGATACTTGCGTGGGAAGATAGAAAGGAGCAAAGGAACAGGATCATCCGCTAATTCAATACCAGTGACCATCTGAATAACTCGGCGTACAGCACTTCCATATTTGCTTGGCTGCGGTGCGAGTACTACAGGAAACCCAGCCTAAACCTATCTAGTCAGCCAGTGAAAGTTATCTCTTTAAGTATAAAATGCCTATATTCATTGATGGCTAATATTACAGTCTTAAGGGTAAAATAGATTTAATGCAGCAAAATGCCTGAAATAGTCTGCATTTCTATTGCTAACACTAGGAGACAGAGAAAAGCATGGAAGATATTTTCCAATCTGTATTTTAGATTTGTAATATTTTCTTATAGTGATAATTCAATAATACATGATCTTCAGGGACATATTCATAAACTATGATTAATCCTCAATGTAAAGTGTTTATTTTACCTTGTGCCTGAAAAAAAGCAAGATATTGATTGTATATTGAAACCTCTGGTTCACTGGTTACCTTAGAGACATCCCACATATTAAAATGACAGCACTTCTGTGTGTACCCTGTCGACCTTGGCAATACCTTTACCCGTACAGAAATCAATGGGAAATCCAGGCAAATTAATTTTGGATAAGGCATCATAGTTAAATAGTCTGTCAGATAAAGTAATGGTCCTATTGTTTGTGAATACACAGATATTAATCTTTGTAGCGCACATTACTCACCAAAGGCTGTATCGAGTGTTTTTATGAATAATTGTAATTACAGCATTATTAAAGGACACGCTACTGTGAGACCCCTTCTCAAATTTTATTTTTCAATCACTGTCACTGCATTTTCCTGAATATTAAAGTGACTGTATGTATTAGAAGAATGGATTTTGGAAAATTTGCACATGAAAGGTCACTGCAGAGACCAGTGATTGGCTGCAGCACTGAAGACCATGCAGCAACACTGGATCTCACATGTAACACATTTCACTCCCCCCCCCCCTTATTTTACAAATTTACTTCCTTATGCAAATTGATTAGAGTCCTAGACCACCCTTAACATAATATCCACCTATAGGTACTATTTACTTGTCATTTATTTTCCCCAGGATTTGCAGTTTACTGTGATCTCTGACTATAGTTTAACTACAGTGCCAACAGGGAGTCTAAAGTAGTCTGAGACCCCTGCCCTATCCCATCATTGGCTCAGACTGCTGCTTTCTCCTTGCTACTGCAGCTCAGTCTTATCAGATAGGCTTCTGGTGCATAACATAGGTGCTTTACAGGCTCACCAGGTAATTAATACATAGAGCGCTGATCATGGACGATGAAGATGAAGACTCGAAACCCTGCTCCTTCCCTGTCTCCCCCTTGTGTCTGTCTTTCAATATAGCTTCAGGCCTGTGATTCCTCTCCTTTTCCCCTTCTTCCCTCTCCTCCATCCCTTGAAGTTTTCTTGATTGTTATGTAAAGCTTTATTAGAATCTTGATGTGGTGCGGTATTAGTGTAGAATTTGTGCCATTACTATATTTTATCCTCCCATGCTCCATGGTATACATGAGATATTTCTTGTACTGTGTTCCAATCTGTGGTATTCAGTCTGCCAATACGTCAAGGATAGAATGGTTATGGATTTCCTACTAACTATAGTAGGAAAGGATAGGTCATCAATGAAGGGGTGAAGGTGTCACAGTGCTTGTGACTTCTTTACTGTTTGAATCAGATGGCTTGTGATGTAATTTCAGTATCATCCCATTCACTTGTATGGAACAAGGCTGTAATTACATTGCATGGCTGCTATGAATCAAGTAGCGTGGAATGTCATCAGTGAAGATGTTGTGACATTTACACGGATGCTGCAGTCCTTCCTGTGTGTATATACTGTATGTACCAATTCTGGGTCTCTCATCTATCCTGAGAATGAGGATCCTCTGCATCTGAGTTTACAAATACATAGGGGAAGTGATCATGCATGAGTACATCTCTCTCCATTGTATACTTTGAAGGTGACAAACTAAAATATTTCAGAACTTTTCTAAATTCTCTCCATCACATATCATCCTTTCTTGAATGATGAATAGAGAGGTAGGGTCCCTGATTCTATTGACATAAGGGGGTCCCTGTCAGATATTTTATAGAATATCCTGGAGAACAGAGATGTTATGCCTGGAAGGGAAAAACAGTAAGGTTGCAGTCACAACTAGCGTTCGGGGACTCGGGTTCCTCTATTCTGCTAATAATATGAGGAGAGAAAACCAGGTGGAAACCCGGAAGACCCCATTATTGTCTATGGCAGACCTGGGCAAAGTCCGGCCCCCGGGCCACATGCGGCCCTCTGACTGATTCAGTCCGGCCCGCACAGCTTTGACTAGGGAGGCGTGTCTAGGGGGGGGGCGTGTCTTAGTGCCGGCCGAAGATGGAGATGTGGAGCGTGTCATAAAGTACTGAGAGATGTAAGGTGAGCTGCAGGGTGGAGAGAGTGTGTGTGTCTGTCTATATGTGTGTGTGTCTATATGTGTGTCTATATGTATGTCTGTCTGTATGTGTGTGTGTCTATATGTGTGCCTGTCTATATGTGTGTCTGTCTGTCTATGTGTCTGTCTATATGTGTCTGTGTGTGTGTGTCTCAGTAACCTAGGGGCAGAGATGGAAGGGGAATGTTATACTAGGGCAGAGATGGCAGATGGAGGGGGGGGGACATGAAACTGGGGGAGAGATGGAGGGGGGGGACATGAAACGGGGAAAATAAAGGGGGATATGAAACTGAGGGAGAAATGGAGGGGGGGGACATGAAACTGGGGGTAGATGAAGAGGGCACTTAGACTGGGGGGACATTAAACCGTGGAAGAAGCTGTAGGGGGACCTGTCTGCCTCTAGTTGCCCCCAGTTTAATGTCACCCTCCAGCTACCCCTATGGTTTAATGTCTGCTTCCCGATTTAATGTCCCCCTCTAGTTGCCCCCAGTTTCATGTCCCGCTCCAGCTGTCAATTTATTGCCGCCCTCCAACTACCCCCACTGTTTAATGTCCCCCTCCAGCTGCTCCAGTTTCATGTCCCCTCTAGTTTCCACCAGTTTATACTGGGGCACCAGGAGAGGGACTTAATACTGTGGGGCAGTTGGAAGGGAACATTACAATGTGGGGGCATATAATGTACGGGTGACTATAGGAGGATTATACTGTGTGGGGGCACATGGAAAGATGATTGGGAATGGGCGGAGTCAACATAGAAGTGGGTGGAGCTAAATTTGTCATGGCATGGCCCTCTAGCATAATTTCAATTTCTTATACGGCCCCATGGGAAAATTAATTGCCCACCCCTGGTCTATGGGGTCCACAGTTTTCCACGGGTAACCTCTTTTTAAGTGGATAGTGTTTCCATTTTTCAGGTACCTAAGTGGACCCTAAGAACAGAAACCCAAATGCTAGTGTGAACATAACGTAACCTGGATCCGTTGACAGATGTCTCCATGAAAAAAATATGATAAACTGAAAGATTTGCTTCTAAAAGAATATAGCTACAATGTATTTGCATGTAATGGATGTACAATGTAGAAGCCCATTACCAGAATAGCGCTCAACTTGCTCCATGGTTTTACCATAGGCAGAAGAACTACCATAAATGACCTGTTCCCACCTCTTCCTTATACTATTGCATTTCTATGTCTTACATCTTCTGGTTTAGGGATTGAAGTGGAACCTGCTTACGTCTATATGTGTTAGTCACTGAGTTTTTTTTTAACTCAAATTTTTTATTGAAAATTTTTTACAATAAGAAAAGAAAAAACAATTACAAGTTACAAGGCGAACTAGTCACTAAGAGTTGATCCTCACAAGTACCCATGTAAGTCACTAAAATATCTATCATTGTGTAATCCTGAAATACAAAACAAAGCAGTGTTCCTGTTTCCATCATGTGGTAGAGGTGGGAAAACAGGTTTCAGCAGCGTCTGACAATCTACAGTTGTCTATCAGTGTGGATTATTATTTAGTGCTATAATAACCTTTTAAGAATGCAGCCCAGCTTAGTTTTCAGGATGTAGCAAAATCTTTATTTGTCGTGTTTTCTCATCCCTGCCTCACAAACCTTTTGATTTATGTAGCCACATGAAGACTTATTTGTTGCAAGATTAGTTTCATTTTGATGGCACCAATTTAGAGTATATTTAATGCATTGAAACAATTAGTTTTAGTTTTTTTTTGTTGGAGTAATGGAAAAAAAACTGAAATTCATCTTTTTTTGTTTCTACAGTATTCATTGTGGGCTATAAATGACATGTTCAACTTTAATTCTATGGGTTGATATTCTCATAGCAGTACCCCATTTTTTTATCTATTTTATGCTGTACTGCTTTTACATTATTATTATTATTATTATTATTATTATTATTATTATTATTATTGTTGTTATTAATTATTCTGTTGCCATATTCTGAAAAACACATTTTTTTCCATTGACAAAGCTGTGTGAGGGTTTGTTTTTTGCCATTTTTTATTTTTTTGGAAGTGGGACAAAACCAGCAATTTTTTTAAAACTCTCTTTATGGAGTTCATTGTGCAGGTTAAATAATGGGATACATTTATAGTTTGGTATTTTTTTTATTTAATCTTTTAACTGTATATAATCAATGTGACCATTATTTATTTATTTTTTTACATATTTTTAAAATTTAGACTTTTTTTTTTTGTTAGTAATATTAAGGCACTCAAAAATCTAGTCACTTGAGTACATGAATAATAGTATTGCAGTGTATTATATCCACCACTTTCATATTGATAGCATCCTGTTAGTCTCTTTTTTCTTTCTTTTCTTTTTCTTCTTCTTCTCTGAGTTGGACTAATAAGCTTCTGTAGATGGCAGACCCAGCCATTACAGTACCAACCAACCTCCAGCTCACATGGCATCAAAGGAGGATCCATGTGGGTAGTAGAGGTGACATCCTTACTCTAAATGCTTAGATGCCATGGTCACTAATGAGTAAGGTACCATCAAAGGTAAACTACTAGTTATCTTACTAGTTACCTTTGATCTCGTCAGTTACAGCTACCTTGAGAAAGGTCCCAGTGTGGACCGATACATGTGTACTGCTTTCCCCAATAAAAGGACATTTTTCCATCCATACAAGTTGCTGGCAGATAGGGGATATATATATATATATATATATATATATATATAAAAATATATACACACACTAGCCTCTGCCCGCGACTTCGTCTGTGTGTTGTTGGCATCAATGATCCAACTATATTCATCAAATTTCTGCTGTCTATGGTTTGCCTGCTCTGGCGTTTCGGAAGCTCTTAAGCTGTCCCGTGGCTGAACTTGTTCCTCACGCCATGCCTGTGATTATTCCGGCATCTCAGCAGCTCACTGGGAAGCCATATAATGAGTGTGTTGATGGCACTAATAATCCACCTGCTCCGGCATTTTGGCAGCTGTCAAGCTGGCCTGCCACTAAACTCGTTCCTTGCGCTGTGCCCGTGATTGTTCCAGCATCTCAGCAGCTCGCTGGGACACCATATAATGAGCGCGTTGTTGGTGCCGATGATCCCCGTCAGCTCCGCTTGAGGAGAACTTTATTGACTTCTGGCTATGTTCATAGATGTCATTGTTTTAGAGTTTTGCAAGAAATTTGATTTTTCTTTTTCCCGACATGTTTAAAAGTAGCAAACTGCCAATTTAAATTACAGGTGTTTTCTCATCCAGTGTGTCAGTATGTTGCCTGAAGCTGAGATAAGCTGCAGCCAAGAGCAGTATAATATAGTATGTGAACATAAATTCATAACAGCCATGTCATTTACCGGGATAAAAAAGTAGCCTATGTTTTAATCAAGGTTACAAACTATGTGCCACATTTCATTCAAATCCGTTTAGCCATTATATATCTCCTATGGAGTGTTAAGGGTGCTAAGAAAACTATCCATTTGTTTTGTTTAAATATGCTGCTTAACATTTACTAAAAAATCCAAAAACAACTGAATACACTTTTATGTCTACACTGTGATGTTTTCCTACCATCTTACAGGTCAAGGTGCTTCCTATATTGCAAATTCAGTTTTCTTGCATGGCTGTCATTGTGAACAACATAATTCTTTCTGTAAAATGACTGGAATTACAAGTATTTCACCCTTTGTATTGAGGCTCAGGGTGCAATGATGGCAGTATTATGTTAGTATTTTGCATCTGTATTTTTAAACAAAAGCAGGAGAGGAAAAGTCAGTCAGGAACGCCCTTCGTCGCAGCAGCACCTATAGCGCTGTACTGTGAGAGTGGTAAGGAACACCTCCATAGTACTCTTCTTTGGACCAGCACTATCAGGAGGGGAGGGGCCGTTCCTCACTGCTCTCACAGTACAGTGCTATAGGTGCTGCCTGGAGGAAGGGCATTTCTAACTGACTGTCAGAAACACCCTTCTAATAGTGAAGAGCTATGGTACCGACACTGATAGCTCTTCACCCAGGGCACAGATCGTGAAAGCCGACAGTATGCTGAATTCAGTACACTGTCTGCTTTCTAGTGTTATATAAAACCGCATGTGCTCCAGGTGGTGAAAGGTCCTCTTTAAATCCACATCTTTGTAAGGAATTAAAGGGTGAAAACCAGGGATCCTGTAGATGCCACACCTCAGTTTAGCCAGTAGAAAACTGTTGCAGGTAAAGGATCCATACTCAAGTTTTGAAAAGTCACCACATGTTGTACTTTGACAGCTTACTTGATGACAGTACCTTGTGTCATAAAAATGTAAGTGTAATATGGTCACCAAAAATTTTCCACTCATCGCTAACAAAAATCAAGGATTGAAGTGTCAAAAACAAATTTCTTAGTCAACAAAAAGGTAATACTTACAAGCGTGTTATGGTTGGTTAATTGTACACTAAATGTATGAATATTATCCCAACTTTTCTTGTTCTCTGTTTGTTTGTTTTTTTGTTTTTCTAAGAACATTACAGTATATTATTGTGTTAAGTCAAAGATTGCAACATTTTGGAACCTAAAGAAGTAACCTGAATAATCTGAATATATTTCCAAAATGAAATCACATTTAATTTTACACTCTGTAATAAAATATATACTCATAATAATTTCCTATAAGAATCTCCATTAAATTGTGTTTTTTCTCTAATTGTCAGAGCTAGTGATTATGGCACTGATAATTACTCGGGGGAATCTTTAAAACACGGACAGCTGTTCTTCCTTTATGGGAGGATCGACAATCTCTAAATCACAAATAGCATTATAGGAATTATATCTACTGCTCTTTGGCCAGTATTTATTCACATCACATCATTTTAAGAGGAGGTGAAATTGAAAGGAAGATAATTTTACTTAATAATGAAAACATTACTGGGAAAACGATTCATTGTGTATGGCTGCACTTTGTCCGCGCATGAAATTCCCTAATTATTAATACATCAAATGCTCAATTCACACCAAATTTTTGCATACAGCCGGGAGGATGGGACCAATAAAAATATCTAGATCTAGATGTATAGTCTGTAGTATTCAAAGAACTTTATGGCTCAAACATATGCAAAACATGTCAATAACCTACCAATGTCAATATTATACAACCTGAGATTACATTCCTCCAAAATATGAATGTCTTTGCTATTAACATAATCAGCAATAAAAATCAGTAATTGTTAAAAGCAATTGACCAGTGTAACAGGCTAGCAGAGCCTCTTCTAGGTTGCTTGACCTCACAACCACTCAAGCTGACATTGATACTGTGACTTTTCGAGTATTCTGTTCTTTCCTGATGACTTCATATATACCATTAGTATACACTGCATGCCAGAATTAAACTTTCCCTTCTATAAAATATTTCACTTTAAGGTTGAAAGAAGAACATGTTTGAAATAGTCCCTAATAGCCCCACAGCACCATGTCAGTAGTGATGACAGGTTTGCTTCAAAACATGAAGTATTCACAAGATTTTCCTTTCCCAAAAGGATTTTCACGCTTAAACAGAGGCAAAGCTCTAAGAGGGAGGAGGCTCAGCAAGACATTGATACTGGCTGACAAATATGGCAGAACAGGAAGCAGTTGGCTTCCTGCACTGCCACTCTGTAATTTGTAAACTGCAAGCCTTTTTAAGCCTGCAGTTTACAGGTATCCATGACCACAAGCAAGATGCTGTCTTGCTAGCGCAGACAAGTACAATGACATCACAGAATTATACTTGCTATGGTGAGATACAGACATCTTGTCTTCAAGTTAGTGCATGGAGCTGCCGACAACACATCTTCTGACTTCCTACTCTAAGGGGTCAGAGGCAAGGGAGTATATAACTTTGATTATTTTTATTGCACATTTTAGGGGACATTATTAGTGGCATTGTATAAGATGCATATTACCATATTTTTCGAACTATAAGACATACCAGACCATAAGATGCCCCTAGGTTTTAGAGGAGGAAAATAAGGAAAGAATTTTAAAGCAAAAAAAATGGTAAAATATTTAAAGGGATTCTATCATTAAAAAACACATTTTAAACCAAAAGCATCTAGGAATAGCCTTTATAATGGCTATTCATCTCTTACCTTTATCTTGAAGGTCCATGCCGCCATTTTTGAATTTTTCTTCATTGTGCTCTGAGCACAGCGTTGTGTAAGCCGATGGCTGGTCAGGTAATGGAGGGGGTGTACATCTCACCCAGACTACTCAGATGGGTGAGATGAGAAAACTCCAGGAATGTTTGTTCTCAGCAGACAACTTTGGTCTGCTGAGCATTTTGGTAAATGCTCAGTACTGGACTGGATTTTTGGAATGACAGGTAGGATTGGTAGTGGGACCTGTCTTTCCACCCCCTTCCAGTCCACACGTTGGGGACGTTCCAGCAGCAACTCAGCTGCAGAGAGTCTCCTCGTCAAGGAGGCTTAAGAAGCTAGCTCCAGCAGCAACACTTTGGCAGAGCTTGGCTGGAGAGCTGACAGAGAGGTCATATTTTTGGAGCTGTGTCCTGAATGATTCTACTGACTTTTTGGATTTCTGTTATTCTAGGTGAGGTAACCTATTCTATGTTTAGTTAGAGCCTAGCAGGGCAGGGATTTATTTTTGTATTGTTTCCTTTTGTTGCTGCACTACCTTTTTGAGTGAAAATAAACTCTACCTTTGTTTTGGACTAAAGAAACCGGACTTGTGTGTCTATGCCACCTCACCAGCAACCCCAGACCCTGACAGTTGTCATCCATTCCAATGCTGCATGTTTTCTGCTCTGTCAGCCATTCTCCTCCTATTCTTACAGGACACCACAAAATGGCCAACGGCATAGCCGACTGCGAATGTCTGTTGGCCGTTTTGTGGTGGTCTCATGTAAGAGGAGAATGGCTGACAGAGAAAAATGGAGGTAGCGCTAGAACAGATGACAATGCTGTGCTTAGAGCACATGGGTAACGCCCCCTGTGCTTTCAGAGCACACGGGGAATACCCCCTGTGCTTTCTAAGCACAATGAAGAAAAATTCAAAAACAGTGCCGCAGACCTTCAAGATAAAGGTAAGAGATGAATAGCCTTTATAAAGGCTATTCCTATATGCTTTTAGTTTAAAATGTTTTTTTTTTTTTTTTTTAAATTATAGAATCCTTTAATATATGGAAGTTGTACTTTTGCAACAGCTGCAGGAACCATATGGCCATAGGGCATCTTTTTTTTGTGGTGGCCAGAAGTAACTTTTAGTTATACCGTTTTAGGGAAATAAATATTTTTATATGTTTGTAGAGTAGGCATTTTGGACACAGGGATACCTAATGTGCATGCGTTTCACAGTAATTTTCTACGTTTATACGTATTCTAGGAAAAGGAGGTAATTTAGAACTTTTAAATTTTTATTTTTTGTATACTTTTTAAAAACTTTTTTCTTTTTACCATTTTATTAGCCCCTCATTTTCTTGAACCTGTGATCATTTGATTTCAAGTCCCATAGACTGTAATACAAGCGTATTGCAGTCTATGGGAGGTTCTATACATTACTATTGAGGCTGGTCATAGACCACCCGCAATAGAAATATTACTATGACAGGCCTGGGAGCCTTCATTAGAGTTCCGGCTGTCTCAGGAACAGGTCGGCTCTGGCGATCTCATCTTGTGGTAGCCGGGCTGCAACAAGAAAGGTAGGGGCCAGGGGGACTATTTTCACACTTTAGGAGGGGGCCTTGAAGTATTGATGCCCACATTCAGAATGGATCCTGAACACGGGCATTAGCTCCTGATCTCCTCTGTACAGTACGTCTGAGACCAGGTAGCTATGGTGACCCCTCTGCAGAAGAGCTGCAGCCATTATCATTACAGAAACACAACATCTGCTATAATATAATGGTGGATGCCGGGATGGGTTTGCTGGGAAACCCTGTCCTTGTAGCGCAAGGCTCACACATTGTCCCTCTCCTGAAGCAGAAGTGGGATGATGCTGCGACTTTGCTCCTCTGCGCACCATCCCACCAAAACACTCAATATTTGGACTATAAGATGCACCCCATTGTCCTCCCAAATTTGGGGGAAAAAAAGTGAATCTTATAGTCTGAAAAATACGGTATATTATAAATGGGATATTATAGGTTATAACTGCCACCTATAGTAAATTATATCTTATAGTTTTAGAATATGCCACTTATGATATAAAATACCAGTTATGATATTTTATAAGTGGCATATTATATGCAGTATTTTATAAGTGATTTATATATTATTGGATATTATAAGTGCCATAAATAGACATCATTTATATAAGGAAGCCTTACTAATTTAAGGGGAAATATCATTGTACCGTGTCAGCCAGTGGATATGAAATTAAAAAATTTTTTTTAGGGAGAAGTCCTCAGTAGTTGATACCTTTTTTGAAGGAATTTAGTCTGTTCAATTAGTTTATAATTAGAGATGAGCGAACAGTAAAATGTTCGAGATTCGATATTCGTTTCGAGTAGCCCCTCAATATTCAACTACTCGAATCAAATATCAAACCCTATTATAGTCTATGGGGGGAAAATGCTTGTTTCAGGGGTAGGCAACGTTCAATCAAATTATACTTACCAAGTCCACGAGTGAGGGTCGGGCTGGATCCTCCGAGAAGTCTTCTCCGTGCAGCGTCCCCGCGGCATCTTCCGGCTCTTCATTCACTCTGCCAAGCATCGGGCCTGGGCAGAGCTGACTGCGCATGCCCGCACTACAAGCGGACATGCGCAGTCGGCTCTGCCCAGGCCCAATGCCTGGCAGAGTGAATGAAGAGCTGGAAGACGCCGCGTGGAAGCTGCACGGAGAAGACTTCTAAAGGTAGGAGAAGAACCAGCTTTGATTGGCCGACTGTATAGCATTCGGACAATCAATGCTGGTTCTGCATCAAACTTTTACATTCAAATAGCGAGTGGTACTCGATCGAGTACGAGTATTTCGAATACCGTAGTATTCGATCGAATACCTACTCGATCATCTCTATTTATAATGTGAGACATAAAGAAAGAGAAGTCAAAAGTAAGGACTGTCCCTCCAGAAGAAGAAACCTTGGATAATATGTTGCATCTGTTTAAAAAAAAAAAAAAAGCTTTTCTTTTGTTATCATGTACAGAAATCCAGAAATCAAAGCAGCAGTTTGTGCTCCAGAGCTGCTTTTCTAACTTTATCTACAGTCAGAAAGGTAAAAACCATTGTTAGCTGTGTTAGAGCAAAGAAGAGCTCTGATACTCAGTTCCATGTGCCTGTGTATACATAGAGCAAACGCTCAACATTACGAAGAAAACCAAAATTGCAATTGTACTGTATTTTAGGGTTTTCTCAATTTATGGTCTGTTCTTGAAGGGAATTTGTCTCCAGGGAACACAGAATCAAACCAGCCACAGTGCATTGTGTGGGAAATTACGTTGATCACCGTCATACCTTCACATAGTCCAATAGATGTGCCATTTCCTTGTAAAAGTCTGTTATCTTATATAATCCTATGGTGGATCAGAGCAACAGATATCAATGATGGTAGTGTGCACGTACCCTTAGGCACATGTAGACATAAATAGAAGATCACTTTAACTGCTATATTTCTGCATGCAAAATTTTATTAAGAGTCTCGATGGGATGACCAAGGTTTCCTACTCACCTCCCTGTTATCCAGCACATCTGTGTTTATTCTGTACTAGGTTATAGTTTATGGGTTAAAAATCTGAGCGATACTGCAACTACAAATAGTAGTATCCTTTCAGTCTCTATACTGTTAGAAATAAGCAGTTATACATTTTCATAAGAAGACAAAGCTAAGTATTAATATGTCAATGTGATGTAAAGGAAATTCAGAGTTTCATTTTTTCTAAAATGGTAAGAAATGCATTTGCAATAAGCATGCACATGGATTATTATAGAAAGCCATTTGTTTCTGTTCACAGCTCTGTGCACTGTCCATCTCATCACTGGCAGGACTGCAACCTATACAGAAGAATGTCTAGAATCTGATAGGCAATTATACAGCGTGTGGCGACTCCACTCCACATTTCCCTATCAGCCTTGTTCCTAGATTGAGGCAATACAATGTACAGCACGTCTCACTGTGTCTCCAGGATTTCTGCTGGCAGCTGGGTCAGGGAGCTTGTGTAGAGCAGAGCTGCATGCACTATGCACAGTAGCCTGGCACAGTGTGACATCTGTAGAACAGAACATATAGTACAGACAGGTCACATATATAGCACATAGTGCAGGCTCAGGTTAGCTTAGAAAGCTGTGATCCCTGCAGCATACTACACCCTGGCTGCACACTTCACATCTGTCTACAGGAGCAAGCAAGGATCCTACTGCTGTCAATGAAAAGTTTTTTGCCATTTGTGAAGGGATGAGTAAAAAGGCTCTACACCTCTACCAACTGCTCGCATAGGGTCTGTTGGGTTGGATGACATTTATTTGTTATTGCAGTGCCAATAAGGAACTGGGAAGTCTTTATTTTTCTGATAAGAAGACGGGGATATTTTGGGAATTCCTAATATTGGATTATTAGAGCTTACACCATGATTTGGATCTGGGGACCTATGCTACTGTCACTTTGCACAGGGGCTGATGTGAAAGCTGGTAGCTGCAATGAGGTCAGACAGGCATATAGTGCTAAGGGATTCAGCCTGGCCAATGTCCCCTACCTAGAAATAGCAGGTAAGCATAAGCTTTCATCTCTCTTGTCCCATCAAGTAATATGTTATACTACTATGCTTGTATATGCTTTGTGCACTTTCCAAATTGTTAACCCCTAATTGTTCTAGATGTGTTTTCACTATCGTATATTTAAGTGTTTTCTTTATTTTACATTTCAGTTTTAACTTACCATTGTGCTTATTACATACAGGTTTACATGTCGTTTCAATGCACTTTGTTATATTTGTAGGCATGAAGTGTTGTGAAGTATATTCTACACATTTACCATCAATACACTTGTCATTAAGTGAGATAACAATGCTGACAAATCTCAATCTAGTTGTAACTGACACAAACTGATTGGACCAATAGCATGTAATGTGTGTATTGTTGGCTTAAGATCTAACACTGCATGTCATGTTATTTGCAATGCTGTGCAGTAAGTGCTAATCTTTGATGTCAATGCTGAAGCATGGTAGGCAGCTACTGCAAATAGACTGGGACGTTTCAGATATCAAAGTGCTACATTGATATCCAAGAAGACATATACTGCATCATTTAGAAATATCACTTGATTTATTCTGGATCCGATCTGCTGTTGTCTTTCCTATTTTTCAAGAATGAACATCTCAGTTATATTAACATAATCTTCAATCAGTCACTTTTTTGGTCCGATAAATGACTCTTTAAATTTCACTTTGGATGTAGGTGCATGTTTTTTAACTGGCCACTAATACTATATATAACATTATAGCATTAGCTGCAATTTATATAGTATAAATATCGCTCGATAAAAGATTGCTTAGACCACATGTATTGAAATATGGCAGTGATATGGTATAAATCTGAAAAGTAAACTGTAGAATAATGAAGACTTATAAAGATAATGCACCAGTTTGCACATTGCCAGCAGCCAGCAGTAAGTGACAATCTTATATGTCCATGCATTCATACCAAATCTACTGAGTGATCTAGCCTGCTGTCTTCTAACTCCGGTCCAGTGCACCAGGTTGGGTTTCCCTAATGTATTTGCTTTGTGTGTGTGTTCATCTCCAGATAATGCTGAGTTGCACTTTGGAGAGCTGCTGTGCACTCTTTCAGTAATTAGGATAAACTTAGAGTTGCTGAAATGTGGATGTCATTTCCAGCAAGCCTTTACTACTGAGCATATATGTGTCAGATAAAGTACTGTGCCATGTACAAAGAATAGGTACTCTATTTCCACCAGGTTCAGAAATGTGACCAAAGAAGCATTACAGTTTTCTTTGTAGTAAGTAAGGATTGTAGCTAATAAAAATACGTATTGCTATTGTCAACCCACAGACTACAGGTTTTCAAATATATTGTGCCTATGCCATAAGCGGATTTGAGATTTTCAGGGCCTGTCCAGGTGCATAAAGGATGATAGCCTATTAATTACATAGCAAAAAGGCATGAGCCACTCTGATGTATGATATCTGTACCCGCCTGGCATAAGTAGCAGCACTGGTAAGCACCCACTGTCCAGAATAAAGCTTTAGACTAAGGCCCCACATGGCAAAATGCAGAAAAAAAAGCTGCAAAGAAAACTGTGGTGGACATACATTGCGTTTTTGCTTTGGATTTTTTCAGAGTTATCCTCTGTTGACTTTCTTTATTAAACCTAAAAGGAAAAAATGCCAGCATTTGCACAGGTCTAATTGACATGCTGTGATTTTCAATAGCATGGCTTTTCCACTGAAGATTTTTTTTCTGCAATTTGTGGATGGGATTAACTAGAATCCCATCCAATCAAAAAACAAAACAAAATGCAGTAAAATCTGCAACAAAAAAAGCTGTGTGTCTGCAATGTGGGACTTTAGCCTTAGGTCAGGCCCCATGTGATGTAAACAACGCGATTTCCCCGTGGCAGAAACACCACGGAAATAATTGCAGCGTTTTACAGTCAGGGCACTGGCGATTTCCCCATAGGTATAATTGTAACAGAAAGTCTGCAGAGGAAACCTAAAGCAATACGGGAAGAACTGTGATGCATTGCTGACGCGTTTTTTTCCCACATTGCTTTTTTGCTGTGGAACATCCCGTGGGGCCTTAGCCTAAAAGAATTTTATCCTGCACCATGCCACTGCTGACTGAGCACTGTCCAGGTACTGAAACCTAATCTCATTTGCTTGAATTGAGGCTGTATTACAGTTCCCTGTACTATGGAAAAAATAATGTTGGGCCCTTCTGATTAGGATATTATAACATCCTCACAATATGTTATAATTTCATACCTTTCTCATTCATAGTAGAACCCCTTTAACAATTAAGGCTATGTTCACATCTCTGTCAGGTATTTTCACCGTGTCAAATATAGGGGCAGAAAGACAAGATAGTAGAAGTACTGGATTAGTTGTATGGCTAATACTGAGGACAAAGTTCCCTCTTTGACAATAATATGGTCCAGTTTGTTTCGACTTGAAAGTTTAGCATTTTATAAGACAACTAGAGGGAGGACCCGGCTTCGCACGGGTATATTACATTTTATGTTTGTGTAGTGGCCCCATAAGAATTGTCCAGTTTTGCACTGATGTATTTTGTATGTTTGTGTGTATGTCCATAAGCGTCATGTGATTATGTGTATCTCATTTTGGATGTCAGTGAAAAACCTGTGATCAGTTGTTATGGATACCTGGAGTAAAGCTGTATCTAATCCTTCCCCGTGTAGTACTGTGTTTAGATGCAAGTATCCAATCCTTGTTGGTGTGGTACTTTGTGCAGATGCACATATCTAATCCTCCCCGTGTGGTATTGTGTGAAGAGGCACGTATCTAATCCTCCAGTAAGTGAAACTGTGTGCAGACGCACATATCTAATGACTCTGGCTTGCGGTACTGTGTGCAGATGCGCGTATCTAATACTCTGGCGTGTGGTACTGTGTGCAGATGCACGTATCTAATCCTCCCCTGGGCGGTATTGTGTGAAGAGGTGCGTATCTAATCCTACGGCATGTGGAACTGTGTGTAGACGTGGGTATCTAATCCTACGGCATGTGGAACTGTGTGTAGACGTGGGTATCTAATCCTACGGAATTTGGTACTGTGTGCAGACACGCTTATCTAATCCTCTGGTGTGTGGTACTGTGTGCAGACACACGTATTTAATCCTCCCCTGTGTGGTATTGTGTGAAGAGGCACGTATCTAATCCTACGGCATGTGGTATGGTGTGCAGACACGTGTATCTAATCCTACGGCATGTGGTACTGTGTGTAGACGCGCGTATCTAATCCTATGGCATGTGGTAATGTGTGCAGACGCGTGTATCTAATCCTACGGCATGTGGTACTGTGTGTAGACGCGCGTATCTAATCCTACGGCATGTGGTACTGTGTGCAGACGCGTGTATCTAATCCTATGGCGTGTACAACTGTGTGAAGACACGTGTATCTAATCCTCCCCTGTGTGGTATTGTGTGAAGAGGCGCGTATCTAAACCTACGGCGTGTGGAACTGTGTGTAGACGCGTGTATCCAATCCCCCAGCATGTGGTACTGTGTGCAGATGCGCGTATCTAATCCTATGGCATGTGGTACTGTGTGTAGACACGCGTAGCTAATCCTCCCCCGTGTGGTACTGTGTGCAAACACGCGTATCTAATCCTCCCCCGTGTGATACTGTGTGCTGAGACGCGTATCTAATTCTCTGGCTTGTGGTACTGTGTGCAGAGGCATGTATCTAATCCTCCAAAGTGTGGTACTGTGTGCACACAAATGTATCTAATCCTCGCCTGTGTGGTATTGTGTGAAGAGGCGTGTATCTAATCCTTTGGCGTGTGGAACTATGTGTAGTCGCGCATATCTAATCCTACTGCATGTGGTACTGTGTGCAGACGCGTGTATCTAATCCTATGGCGTGTACAAATGTGTGCAAACGCACGTATCTAATCCTCTGGAGTGTGGAACTGTGTGTAGACGCCTGTATCTAATCATTCGGCATGTGGAACCGTGTGCAGACGCACGTATCAAATCCTTCAGTGTGTGGAACTGTGTGCAGAAATGCGTATTTAATCCTCTGGTGTGTGGGACTGTGTGGAGACCCGTGTATCTAATCCTCTGGCGTGTGATACTGTGTGCTGATCTGTGTATCTAATCCTCTGGAGTGTGGAACTGTGTGTAGACGCCTGTATCTAATCCTTCGGCATGTGGTACTGTGTGTAGACGCGCGTATCTAATCCTATGGCATGTGGTACTGTGTGCAGACGCGTGTATCTAATCCTATGGCGTGTACAACTGTGTGAAGACACGTGTATCTAATCCTCCCCTGTATGGTATTGTGTGAAGAGGCGCGTATCTAATCCTATGGCGTGTGGAACTGTGTGCAGATGCGCATATCTAATCCTATGGCATGTGGTACTGTGTGTAGACACGCGTATCTAATCCTCCCCCGAGTGGTACTGTGTGCGGATGCGCGTATCTAATCCTCCCCCGTGTGATACTGTGTGCTGAGACGCGTATCTAATTCTCTGGCTTGTGGTAATGTGTGCAGAGGCATGTATCTAATCCTCCAAAGTGTGGTACTGTGTGCACTCACACGTATCTAATCCTCCCCTGTGTGGTATTGTGTGAAGAGGCGTGTGTCTAATCCTTCGGCGTGAGGAACTTTGTGTAGACGCACGTATCTAATCCTACTGCATGTGGTAATGTGTGCAGACGCGTGTATCTAATCCTATGGCGTGTACAACTGTGTGCAGACGCACGTATCTAATCTTCTGGAGTGTGGAACTGTGTGTAGATGCGTGTATTTAATTCTACAGCATGTGGTACTGTGTGTAGATGCGCGTATCTAATCCTATGGCATGTGGTACTGTGTGTAGACGCATGTATCTAATCCTATGGCGTGTACAACTGTGTGAAGACACGTGTATCTAATCCTCCCCTGTGTGGTATTGTGTGAAGAGGCGCGTATCTAAACCTACGGCGTGTGGAACTGTGTGTAGACGCGTGTATCCAATCCCCCGGCATGTGGTACTGTGTGCAGATGCGCATATCTAATCTTATGGCATGTGGTACTGTGTGTAGACGCGCGTATCTAATCCTCCCCCGTGTGGTACTGTGTGCTGAGACGCGTATCTAATTCTCTGGCTTGTGGTACTGTGTGCAGAGGCATGTATCTAATCCTCCCCTGTGTGGTATTGTGTGAAGAGGTGCGTATCTAATCCTTTGGCGTGTGGAACTATGTGTAGATGCGCGTATCTAATCCTGCTGCATGTGGTACTGTGTGCAGACGCGTGTATCTAATCCTATGGCATGTACAACTGTGTGCAGACGTGCGTATCTAATCCTCTGGAATGTGGAACTGTGTGCAGACGCGCATATCTAATCCTCTGGAATGTGGAACTGTGTGCAGACGCATGTATCTAATCCTATGGCATGTGGTACTGTGTGTAGACGTGTGTATCTAATCCTATGGCATGTACAACTGTGTGAAGACACGTGTATCTAATCCTCCCCTGTGTGGTATTGTGTGAAGAGGCGCGTATCTAAACCTACGGCGTGTGGAACTGTGTGTAGACGCGTGTATCCAATCCCCCGGCATGTGGTACTGTGTGCAGATGCGCATATCTAATCCTATGGCATGTGGTACTGTGTGTAGACGCGCATATCTAATCCTCCCCCGTGTGGTACTGTGTGCAGACGTGCATATCTAATCCTCCCCCGTGTGATACTGTGTGCTGAGACGCGTATCTAATTCTCTGGCTTGTGGTACTGTGTGCAGAGGCATGTATCTAATCCTCCAAAGTGTGGTACTGTGTGCACACACACGTATCTAATCCTCCCTTGTGTGGTATTGTGTGAAGAGGCGCGTATCTAATCCTTTGGCGTGTGGAACTATGTGTAGACACGCATATCTAATCCTCTGGAATGTGGAACTGTGTGCAGACGCGTGTATCTAATCCTATGGCGTGTACAAATGTGTGCAGACGCACGTATCTAATCCTCTGGAGTGTGGAACTGTGTGTAGACGCCTGTATCTAATCCTTCGGCATGTGAAACCGTGTGCAGATGCACGTATCAAATCCTTCAGTGTGTGGAACTGTGCGCAGAAATGCGTATTTAATCCTCTGGTGTGTGGGACTGTGTGCAGACCCGTGTATCTAATCCTCTGGCGTGTGATACTGTGTGCTGATCTGTGTATCTAATCCTCTGATGCGTGTATCTCAGTTTGGATATCAGTGTTGTATTGTGCATGTGGAGTGACCGTGTGTATTGCAGTTGGAATATGAGTGAAAGACTTGCAGGTTTGTATTGGCTAAGGGGGGGGGGCACTGTGTTTGGAATGCTGTATCTCAGCAACGGTATGTCCGAGCGAGTTGGAGTCTCGTCTTAAACCTTCCCGGATACCTGAAGTATCTCTGTACCAAATTTGGTGAAGATCGGTCCAGTCGTTTGGTTCGCATTAGAGTACAGACGGACAGACAGACAGACAGACAGACAAGAATTCATTTTAATAAGATAGGGAGAAATAATTCAACTTGCGGTATTACTATGTCCAGCTTTTTCTACGCAGATGTGAATGTGGCCTAACTTGTCATAGCCTTCTGGACCATCTGATCTTGTGCACCTACCATGTTAAATATCATGACAAAATTAGCCAATTGTATATTGAAAGGGTTGTACAAAAAAAAAAAAAAAGTTCCCGCCTATCCATGGATAAATGATAACTCTATCATTCTTACAGAGATTGAATAGAAGGACAGTGAGGAGGCTTGGCCACCGGCTGGGGAGATTGAAGACTTAGAAACCCAGATTCAGTGGTGGTCTTCCTGCTGGTACCCCCACCAATCACCAGAATCTGGGTTTCTAAGTCTTCAATCCCCCAGGCGGTGGCCAAGCCTCCTCACTGTCCCTCTATTCAATCTCTGTAAGACTGATGGGGTATATTAATCATAACACTTAATGTCTTCTGTTGCTATTACTATTCTGATTGTCTACAAGTTATATACTACCACTTCAGAACAAGGTATATATGAAGTTTCTGTAGCTCATGTAGGTAAAGGACATTGATGCCCTATATTTCTCTACTTTTTCTTTTTTGTTATCTAGCCTTCTTTTTTGGCCCAGTTGTTACTGTTGATCTGAACTTCTACACATGAATATAATGTTATCATGTATGATGCAGTTTTAAACCCAGTAATGTCAGGTGCACTTTGTTGATATAGGACACTGCCTTTAAACATGAAGCTACTAATAATATGCTAATATTGTACAGTGCATTACTGTCAATTACATGGCAAATATCAAATGCAAACAAATATTTTTCAACATTTACTTAATATTTCATGTGAATGCCGTTATTCTCCACCCTGCACAGATGTTCACATGTCATTTATTTAATATGTGGTTCTATTTGCCTGTGCAATTTGTATAACATAATATAGTATATAAACTATGCATAATATATCGCAAAAATGCTTTGTTGCTGGTTAAAAAATAGAATTGGTATTTGTATAGAAAGTCCCTTTAGAAGCAGCTTCATGGCGTGCAATAAATATACAAATAATATGGACAAACAGGCAATTTTTATTAGTAACTACATTAAGACTGCCCGACAAAAGAAAAAAATAATCAGGGTTACAATTATTACAACAGCAGTCTATGTAAATGGTTTGGGAACAAATTATTATTTGGAAAAGAGACAATTGACTGTAAAAAAAATAAAATAAAAAAATGCTAAATTTTCATATGTACTGGTAGGCCTATGCGGAAGACGACCGCAGACCATATAACTCATCTTTTTAATATAGTTGTAAGAAACACAGGTGAAGGTTTGATAGATAAAGTTTTCCTTTCTGCAGATGACAAAACCGTGTAACCGTGTAAAATAATAGGGTTTATTTTCTGGAGGGTTTTGTAACATGGAAATAATTTAGTTTTACTGGATAAATGATCCAAACAATGGAAACTGCTCCTAAATCATTCCACATGTGAAATAGTGTACTTGGGAAGAAGGAACTCTTTATCTAACTATTGGCAGTTCTGTATTAGCCAAGACTGCAGAAGAGAGGAATTTAGGGGTACTGGTTTCGGAGAACTTAAGGGGTATTCTCATTTCAGTATTTATGGCTATATCTATAGCATCTCTGGGAACCAAATCTATATTGTAAATAAGGCCCTGTCTGTTCCCAAAAGAGAATGAACAGAGGCTGTCCATTCATTTATATGGGAGTTACTGAAATAGCCAAGCAGGCAGCTTTTAGGAACAGACTAGATACTTTCTCAAAATAGATATATGGGAAGAATATGCAAATCTGTCTTCCATGATGAAATTAGGAAGACAGTGCCTCAGTCATGCAGCCCAATAGAGGGCGCTCCCTTTAACATCATGCCGACCTTCCCAGAGGCCTTTGCTGCAATGATGTGGGATTTTACCAAGGACTGAGGCACTGTCTTCCTAATTACATCATGGAAGACAGATTTGCATATTCTTCCCATGTTCCTTTGCACAGTGGAGCGCAAATGGCTTAATAAGACTCCACACACCTAAATGGTGGTCTCTCCCTAAGGAGTGATGATATCCCCTTAACTCAAAATAGGTAGGAGTCCTCATTGTGGGACTCATATCTGTTAAGTATTTATGACATCCTATAAAAATAGCCATAAATACTGAGATAGAAATAAAATGTATGGTCAGTGAGAGAGCCCACATCTGGAATGCAGTGTCTAGTTCAGAAAACCCAACTTACCAGTAGTCATTGATAAAATAAGTCTAAAGATGGGCTACAAAAGGGTCTTAAACCTTTACAAATGATAGATATATAGAGTTCAGGAGGGAAGTGTTTTTAATAACCTATTCATATATGTGTGTTAACATTAAAACAAAACAAAAATGCTGGATATTGCATACTAAAAAAGAAAAAAATTGCAAATATACAGTGGC
The DNA here is from genome assembly GCF_031893055.1 of Leptodactylus fuscus. NCBI lineage: Eukaryota > Metazoa > Chordata > Amphibia > Anura > Leptodactylidae > Leptodactylus > Leptodactylus fuscus. The sequence continues at coordinate 193,191,748 of NC_134266.1, read as the reverse complement.
TGTAAGAATGTTCATATAACTTTAGTAGTGAAACCAAGTATATGTAAAACTAGTGAAAGATTTATCATGGCTTTTGCACTAGCAATTTGGCATAGAAGCCATGACAAAACACCACAATTTTTGTTGTAAGTCTGAAATTTTGAGCAAAATATGTGACTTTTCAGTTTTGTGCCCTTATGGGGCTTGGTAAGGCCATTGACTCTATCACATTTATTTTAATTTACCCTAGTTTTCTGGTGATTTCTGATACTAGAAATCTATGCCAGCAAGGAGCTAGCATAGGTTTCTGTTTAGGTGTATGGAATCAGGCTTAGACTGGCCCACTGGGGAACAGGTTTATCCCCAGTGTACCCCTGAGTGCTGGTGGGCCCTCCACCCCCTGCAAGAGAGGTGCACAGCACTGTACTCAAACTGGGCTATATTTAAATAGGCAGCATACAGTATCGTAACAAACCATATAATATGTGTCCATATAATAAACTAGGTAGATTATTCAACAAACTACCCAGTTTCTCAACATCACTGCAGAGACCCTATCACCTTACAGTGTTGTGCTTCTTTCTGCTGCTGTGTGAGCATATATCCCTGGCTCAGGGTCCTGGTTCAAGAGCCATGCAGCAGTTTACTGACAGAGACCCCAGGACAAAAAAGATAGACACGCAAGACCTAGCTAGCAAGCTACTGCTAAAAAAAAGTGTGGTGTTTGTTAAAAGGGGTCAGGTAATATTTACATTTAGCTATACAGTGGGCCTCCAGAATGATTTCTGCAGGTGGGCCCAAGGCATGACATTCCAACACTGCATGGACCCCAGAAGATACACACCATCACAAATTAATCTCTAACTCTGGCAGGGTCTATCAAGACTGTTATGGAAAATGTCAGTCTTGATAAATGAGCCCCTATGTTTTCAGACACTTGCTCAGGATGACTTTATCCAGATTAATTTTATTCAAATCTGATGACATTATGGTCAATTTCACACAGCTACATTTTGGTCAGTATTTTGCATCTATATTTGTTAGCTTAAGCAATGATTGACAGGAACAACTCAGGAGGCATTAGTGCAGTTGAACCAAGATTAACTTTATTGAGATAATTGATATCTCAGGGTGGTATATGACTGGGTTGATGGATTCTCTTCCCTTAGGGGCTGCAATGGGCACATAGCATGTGATCTTTCCTGCACCACTTTTGTGACACATTCCCTTTAACCCTTTCCTGACGTCTGCCGTAATAGTATGGCAGATGTTGGGATTCTTAAATATGGCATTATCTCCCTTGGATAAAGCTCCAGCATGGGTGACCATGTCACACAATGGTGCATAGTGCCATGAAATGAGGGATGGGCAATGGAAGTAATGCCTTGCCCTGGTGAAGTTGGGGGTGGGAAATGGACATACATGGACATTCAGGAATGAAATGAAAGGCACACAGATGATTAAGACTATTTAAAGCAGGGACAGCCTTCCTATGAAGATATAATGGAAGCTAGGTGTTGTCCATCGAGACTGTGCAAATGCCATCAGTTGTTGAAACACTTTGGGATCCACAAAGTATCACGACAGTAACTGCACTTTCAGTAACTTGACCTGGTGCTAGACCAGCCAGGTGGCTAGACGCATATTGCTGTAATAGAATCAACATGAGATTCAGTAATTTTGGGAATCATCATGGCAATGGGATTCCCTCTACCCTTACAATTTCAACCTCCTGAACCCCCCTAGTAACCCTACCACCATAACTACCAAGGTCACATTCCCTGTCACAACTACCTCTACCTCTATGTTCACCTCTGCCTCCTATATATTGAAAAGACAGTCTGTTTGCATCCAACTCCTCAAGAAGACGAAGACTTAGGCTGGGAGGAATATCTTTTGGCAGATGCCACATGACCACTAGGAAATGGGATCTGTGTTAGTAAAATTGAAGACCGGGTAAATTTATATGTTGCAACAGCAAACAAGGAGGAAAAACACAGAACACTTACTTAACATTTGTGTTTAACTGCTTTTCTTTATCACAGGCAGTACAACAACCCTGCATCTACTGGTAGGACTGCTAAGACCAAAAGTAGTATTGCTGTTGCCACATACATTTTTATTGATTGTAATAGTACTTGTACTGGGGGATGGTATGACAGAAACACAAGTGTAAGATATAAAGACCAAAGCAAGTTGTCCCTCCTGTGACAATGGAGTCCAGTCGACATAGGAACAACACTCACCCCAGGTTCACAGCACACGTTTCTTTATTAAAAAAGTAACAACAAACCATCACACAATGCCAAACTGCTTTCTACCCCTTTTTTAAAGTGGGTTATGGCATAGGAGTGGAATCCTTTTTCAGATAACAGTATCGGCGTGACAGCATCTGTTGATGGCTTAGTATGAGCAACGAGTGTTTCTTCCTACTTTGTGTCCCCTGTTTTTTTTTTCTGTCTTGAAGGGGTAACCTGGCCAGTAGTAGACTATAACACACTGCGTGAGTCAGCTGGGATTTTTGCTGTTATAATGGCAGTTGTTCTGTATTGGTGAACAAAAAAACACTATTGCCAAAAAGATCTCCTTATACTGAGATTTTGCATTATAAACCACACTGCATGAGTCAGCTTAGATTTTTGCTGTGAAAATGGAAGCTTTTCGGTGTTGGTTACAAAAAAAAAAAACATTATTGCAAAAAAACAAAGGGGTTTTGCACTAAAAGGATTATCTTTGTCAGTAAAAACCATGTATGGCAATGGTGGTGTACGAGCAATGTATTAGCAACAATTTCTTTGGACCATGCAGTGATAACACATTTTTCCCCTAACTTAAGTATTACATCATGGTTCCTCCTGCCCACAGTATCTTATATTTTGTATGTGACATCATCACTGTAACCTCCCCACCTATCACTAATGATTGGCTGAGAGGCTGACAAGTGATTTCAGAAGTCTACCTAGATCGCAGAGGCCACATGATCCTCCTTCTCCTATGCATTTCTATCTCACCCCTCATTCACATCTGCGTTTAGTAATCCATTCGGGGAGTCCGCATGGGGACCTCCTGAATGGAATACCAAACGCATTTGTAAGCGGTGTGCAGTTCAAGCAAACGGACCCCATAGACTATAATGGGGTCCATGTGCTTGCCGCGTGCTGCCCGCACAAATCATGTGGACAGGAAAGTAGATTGTGAACTACTTTCCTGTCTGCATGATCCCTGCGGAGATCTGGCGGCAAGCACATGGACCCCATTGTAGTCTATACAGATCCTTTTGCTTTCTTTCACTACACACTGCTTGCAAATGCTTTTGGTATACAAACACACGTGATCGAGGGGTCATTTTGGCTGCAGTCATTTTAGTTCGGTAAAGACAAATCACAAGATTTTTGATTTTGTCAAAAATGAAAACTTTTGGAAAATTCAGGTGAAAACCTGTTAAAAATCAGTTTAACATTTTCAAGTTGAAGATGGCTATATCTGTAGCACTTTGCATTTGTAGATACCCTTCAGAAAGTTCATCTTTGTTGCCGTCACTGATCAGTACTGGGCCCTAATAGTGCGGAGTTAAGAAACTGCCAGGTATCCAACACTAAAGAAACGAATACCAAGTAAATGTTATCCATAAGTATAAACATATTTTTAGTCTGTGACTGGACATTTACTTTTGAAGTATTTACTAGAGAAATAGACATCCCCAGGGGAATCATTAAAAGTAAGAAGAACTAGGACATAATTCAAGTTACAGCAAAAGGTTCTTTAAATGTTGTTCAAAAGATGTTCCAAAGAGAAATAAAATGATACAAGCATATTTAAATTACCTGTACATCTAAGAAAGTTTTGATGTGGTCCAATTTAAAGGATTGGCTTGTAGACAGTATGGCAGCAGTAAGAATTAATTTAGTAAATTATTTAACACACTTAGAATTCATACAAGGTTAAAGTATGCAAAGTGAACATTTAAAAATTGTGCATTGTAATTCAAGCTATCAAAGCTTTGCTTGATGACTTGACTATAAAATTATTACTTGTCATTTTGTTTGACTGTTTTGAGGATGTAGCGAAAAATAATGTCACACAGGAAGCCACTCTAAAAAATAAATAAATTTGCACCTGTACTCACAAAAAAATTGAAAATTACACAATGTGAAAATAATACCGTTTTACCCCTAAATATAATCTATCTATCTATCTATCTATCTATCTATCTATCTATCTATCTATCTATCTATCTATCTATCCTCATTGATCCTGATGAGCATTTGTGTGGTCAGACAATAATGTTTGACAAAAGTGTCTGCCTCTCAATTTCCCATCTAGTTCATCCCAAAGGTGTCCAGAGGTTCTTCCAGAACAAACTAACTCATCCAACCATGCTTTTACAGACCTTGTCTTATGCACTGGAGACATACTGGAATAGTAAAAGGTGTTCCCTAAACTGTTCCCACAAAGTTGGAAGCATACAATTTCCCTTCACTTGAATTAAAGGATCTATGCAAACTCCTGAAAAACAACGCCATAGTTTTATTTAATCTCCACCAAATTTTACAGTTGCACAGTACAGTCAGACAGGTAGCGTTCTCATGGCATTTGCCAAACCCATACTCCTCCACCAGACAGCAAAATAGAGAAATGTGATTAATGACTCCACAGAACATGTTTCCACTGCTCCAATGGTGGTGGGCTTTACACCACTTCATGTGATGACTGCCGTTGTTCTTGGTAATGTAAGCCATGCATGCAACCGCTCAGCCCTAGAAACCATTGAATGGCCAAGCATTGGATAGAGTGCTGCCATGCTGTTAAACTCTAGGTGCATAGTTTTTGGTGCTGACTTTTATGCACCTCAGTTGTAGGCCAGCATGCTCTGTAACTTTCCACGGCCTGACAATTTGTGGAAGAGTTGCTGTTAAAGGTTCCTAAATGTTTTGACTGTTCAATAATACTACTTAGTTTACTTTCTGCAACAGTGACCTCTTATTACAGAACTACCCTCAAATTGGTGAGCTCTTGAGAATGGCCCATTCGTGCACAACTCTTTGTAAAGGCAGACTACATGGCTAAGCACTGGATTTTTATCACCTCTGGGAACTCAAAGACTACTAGATGTAATACCTTTGTTCATGCAGTGTGTGTGTGTGTGTGTATGTGTATGTATGTGTATATACATATATATACTGTATATTCCTTTTTCTTCTTAATTTCACGTCCAGAGATGCACATTCAGTGCTGTTTGCCTTTTAAAATACTGTATTTTAGACAATTCATGAATATTTCATTTCTCATATTGGTATAACATTTTGGTTGTAAATGAATATAAGGATCATTTTATCAAAAGGCCAAAACCGCTGAGCTGTTCAGTTTTAGAAGAATTTATTATTAATTTCTTTTTTATATCTGTTCTAAAGTTTTCAGTTTCTCTTCTTTGGCCATTTCTTTGTTCTGCGTAAGTAAGCGAGTCCGTTACGCATTGTTAATAAATTATTAATAATTACCATTTTTTCCCCCAAAAAATAAAAGGAACTTCCTTTAAGAGCTTTATACCTACATAAGGGTAGATCATCAATTGATAGGCTTGTATAATACCTTTAACTATTTTAAGTAACTATCTGGCATCAATGTCCATTTTATTTTTTACCCTACTATTGTTATGCATTGCTGTAATAAATAAATGTTGCCTGATCTCTTTGTGGGTGGTGTGTAGCAATACTATTTCCTAACCCATGTCCATGTCTTATGTCAATGAACATGAATGTTCTCTTATAAAATAAAAACTCATGCTAACATTTATCAATGATCCAATTAATTGTAATTGGTTTATGCCATCATTATACAACTATAGCGATGGTAAAATTATATTCTGTAATATTAATGGCCAGTTTAGGTTTATATGTTTGCAAGCTCATTTAACATAGAAATAAAGCACAAAGGTAAGAAAATAATAGCACTGTCTGAATTGTCTCCCATTGTAACTATTGTAATGATTTACTAATTAGCCTACACATTGCCAAGCTAGCAAACTTGTTTTATATGTGACTAATAGACTCATTTTCTTTGATAATAATTTTAGTAAATGCTGTAACCCTGCCAAGAAGATATTCCTTTCATCATTCTCTCTTATCTTTGTTTCCAAGTCCGTTTTTTCTTCATCAAGACTTTTCCTGCTTTACCTGTTCCCTTTAATGTTGCTGCTTGTTCTCACTGAATGCTTTAAGTGATCCCTGATAACATGAGACTTCGGGGGAGCTAGTCATAGTCACTAAGTGTCCTTATGTTAAAGCGCAGCTAAAAATATACATATAGATTTTATACAAATCCTCCCCACTGTTCATTACCAAAGGCTTTTGTATACAGTATATTGTAATGTAAACTGCTTGTGATCCAGCAGATTAATGGTTTGCCTGCAGTGATGCTCATTTTCAGGGAAGTTGTTCATCCTCTAAGGGAGATTGTTTTGAGCCCAGACCACATTGTTAAAATGCTTTATTAAAACCCAGTTGGTGCTGTTTCACATAGCTACTGTGAAATCACCAAGTCGACCCACTGGGATTTAATGAGGACAGAGGTCTACCAAATAAACATGGCTTATTTGTGCTGATAGAGGCACTGTCTGTGTCGGGTAGCTTTAAAGGGTACTTAAGTTTTCATTAAAAGTTGAAATAACTTCAGGGTCTTGTTGAGCAGTCTGTTCTGTGACTGCATAAGCCTTCATACATTGTTTCCTGTAATTTTGTTGCACAAATAATCAGATTATGGCTGAAACACAGATTATATTTTAGTCTGAGGCTGTGGGAGTGTACAGTAAGGAGCAGACTGTCCCCCTGCCCGATCCATTGCTGATACTGCATACCTTCCAACTTTAAAATAACAGAAAGAGGGACAGCATGTGCCCCTCCCACTTCTAGTTTGACTCAACATATTCCCATTCATTACTCTTGTACCTGCACACAGTAAAATGCTCCTACAGTCACCCCCACGTTAAAATGTGTTGGTGGTGCTCCCACAGTTTACTCTCCCCATCCCTCTGCCCAAGTTTTAATGTTGCTCTTCATCTGATCCCCAGTTTAATGTCCCCCTCATCTGACCCCCTATTTAATGCCCCCCTCAGCTGCCCCCCACATTACAATGTCCCCTTCATCTGGCTCCCCAGTTTAATTTCACCCTTCATCTTCCCTTAGTTTAATGTCTCCCTCATCTGCCCCTACAGTTTAAGGTCTTTCTGCTGGTAACAAATATAAAAAAAATCCTGATACTCACCTTTTCCTCGCTCCCCTACTGCTCTGTATGAGTTCTCTTCTCCTGGAGTCTTCAGGGAGCTGAAGGCTATGTGAGTGTCGTCATCACATCATACCTCTGGCTCCCAGGGCTGGAACAGACAGGAGGCAGAGCGGAGAGACAGGTTCACTGCTGTATTCAACTCATCTGTGTCAGGAGAGGATACATTTGAATTGAGGCCGGGACATAACTCCCGCTGATCGAGAGAGTGGGACAGGACTCAGAATCCAGGACTGTCCTGCTTTACCCAGAACGGTTGGAAGGTATGATACTGTTCTGCAAGGAACAAATACCTGAGAAAAGCCCCCAAGTGACCAAATGTTCAGGAACACTGAACTGAAAATACAGGTCAAATACATGCGACTAAGCAGATAAAATACAAGAAAAAAAAAATCTATGAGAACAGTCAGTAAAACTGATTGGTGTCTGAATAACACATCTGTAATAAAAAAAAAAAAAGCATCCAGAAGTGGATACAAGTACAGAGAAGACTTTTGTTTCATTGTAAACTGAGATTTTCAGGATCCTTTACCTTTTGCGCACATTAGCAGTTTGCAGATATGTCTGTGCAGGCTAAGAGCTGAATCACCCTTCCCCTCGGCATTCACTGGGTGAAGAGGAAAAGGAGGGCTCCCTCCACACACTGATATAAGCAAGATGGGATGTTTATAGGGATGGACTTTAAGTAGCAAAGGAATGAACAGTAAATTAGCTAGAAGGAAGCCACCTAGTGGCAGGAGCATTAGAAAGGTTTTTCAGGCAGAAAACAGCCATACTTTAAATTAAAGTGCATTACATTTTGGTCCAGAATCACATTCTCTATGAAATGAGACTAAGTTGCCTGAAAATATTTTACAATTTTAAAAACTGACTACAAAGTGTGCTTTCTAGGTATATAAAAATATGTGGTAGGGGGCTGCAAATGGCTTAAAAAGCAAAGGAGCTTATATTCTCCTCTAGCAATCCTACTTCTACCATTGTTCCCTGGCCTCACTTCCCCCTTCCTACACCTATTCCATAACATCAGGGAATGGTTGGGTACCGCTGCTCAGTCAGTCAATAGCTGAGATGAGTAACTAAATAAAATGACTGCCATTCAATTAATGAATAAAACTTTTGTTAATGCCTCAAATTTTATGCTATTAAAGAAGACCTTTCACTATTTTCATCAATTCAGGTTCATAGCATCTATTACTAGGCACCGCTCTACTGATTCCAGCACAGTTGGAATTTTTTCTCTAGTCCCCAATCAACAAGTGCAGTTAGTTTTGGTGCCTGATGTGCTATTTAAGCTCTGCAATGTCTCGGCAGTGTCAGAGGTCAAAATTACACCCCTTGTTTGTCCCTGCCTGACACCACCCTCCTGACAGTACAAAGACTAAATAGCATATCAGGTGCTGAATGCTTCCCTTAACTCTGCAGTCCTGCTTTTGTTTGTGTTAAATGAACGTCTTGGTGCACCCAGGGCATCTCTGTGCCTGACAGTGCACACCGTTTCATCTGTAGCTGCCACCCAGCACTATTTCCGAAGATAAAGACGGACAGGTCCCATTATGCAAAAGGTGAAAAATGGGTGCTCTGGTACACTGAACAGTTCTTTATTGTATAGATTAAAAGTTTTTTTTTTCAGCAGCAAGATTGACATAAAAAGGTATGTTCCTATTAGACTAATGGCCTGTTAGAATTGTGCAGCAGGTTTGGCCATGATATGGGAGTCGCAGCCTGTTCCACTGCGCAGTCCAGCATTCATAGGGTTAACTTCCCTTGCAGCAGCTGGCCGTGGTCGGCTGTCTGACGGACTGGGGTGTCGACCAATGTACGCTCGGCATGGGCAGCTGGGCTGTTTGCTTGTGACCGCCCCTTCCCTATTTAAGGAGGCTGGTCTGGACGCCCGGCACTCTAAGATCAAACCTGAAACCTTATTTGAAAAGATACGTGCATGTGTGCGTGCATGCCCGCGCGCACACGTGTGCATGTGCATGGGTTCCAGCCTGAATAATTTTAGTTGGCCTTAGATAGTAAATACCCCTTAGTCAGTAATCACACTGTTATTTGGTTGAGCAGCAAGCTGCCTTGTGTGTTGTCTGGAACTGGTAGCAGACACTGTTTAGTTGGTCTCTGTCTAGTCCAGGAGTTCTGGTAAGACAGTTTTCTTTGTTGTAACGGCTGCTCTGAGCTGCTCAGGTTTATTCTGTAATTTTAACAGAGCACACCCGGTGAGTGTAGTTATCTGGCAGTGACACTAACTGCCAGACCGTGTTCACACCAGGTTGTTATTGCAGTTTAGAGTCCAGCAGGGCTCCGCAGGGTTTTTGTTTTAGTTTTTTTTTTTTAATAAACCCTACTTACCATAACATGGTCCCAAAAACAACATATAAGGCTGCACTCATTTGTGTTTGTAGACTCCGTTGAAGAATCTGCCTAAAATCAGAGAAAGAAAAAAATCATGCAAGGAGGACTTTGTCTTCCATCAGTTTCAGTTTAAAAGCAACAGACACCTGACAGACCCCATTATAGTCATTGGGGTCCACCAGGCTCAGTGTGTAACTGCTGTTTATGTGGTCCACCTCGCCGTTGCTCAGACCCCCGATAGACCCAGACATTGGATATGCAGCACTAGTGTGAACCTAATGCATGTGGTTTAGAAGCAATGTTGGTGGGGTTAGGCCATGGAAAAACCTTGGCGTTTTACAGTCACTGCAAGTGGTTCTAGCGAATTCCATCCACACAGTGCAGAAAAATTCACTAATGGTTTTATTTTGTAATAACGGGGTTGATTATTTTTGCAATTGTGTGGAATTAGTTTTAAGGTAGTTTTAGACAGCATAATAAATAGCCCTACATTTATAATGTAAAGTAATGTCCTAAACTATTCTATAAATCTAAATCTATTTTGACGCACATGACACGACTCTTCATTCTTCAAGAGCGAGTTAATTTTTTTTTTTTTTTTTTTGATCAGTATTTTCATGGGATACCATGTATCATTGTGCATCATTGTGTGCTTAGTGTTGGCTTCTGATGGAGCAATGCATTTCATAGAATGTATTTAACATAGAATAGTTTCCAACTCTATATAGTTGAGTTTTCCAACTGTACTGTACGAATTAAGTAAAAAATACACAAAATCTAGCTTATGTACAGTGCATGCATGGATCTTTTTTCTTAACTTGGTACTTAGAACATTTACAGTATTTATTAAAATAAATATGGCACAAAATGGGTCAAGAAAAACTTTAAAAATATATATAAAAAAAAATATTAACTTTGCTCCGTGTAATGAAGAGCTGATGTTGAATGAGGTTGGACTGACTGCTTGGACATTGCTGCTGTGTATCCACTAGGAGACTCTGTAACGCAAGCAGAATTTTCTTTTCTACAGCACTGAACTTGTATTAAAATGAATTTTTTTTAATGTTTTACTGAATGTCATGAGATTTGTGCAGTGGTTCATAAGTATTTTGTGTTATTTGAATCTGGCTATGGACCCATTAAAGAACATTTATAGATAGATTAATATATGATACAGACTTACTGCAGTGGTCGGTACAAAAGTGTGCATACATATGGTAGTATAATAGTGTGAACATTTACATATGAATACATAGATGAATGCAATTCACAAAAATCAGAAAATTGTGGGGTGGATGCAGTTCATTTCAATGTCCAAAGCCTTTGTTTCCTTGTTGTTTTATGAGTTTTCACATGGCAAGACTGACACAGGAGTATTCACAAAGCCCCCCTGCTGAACAGTCATGCGTCAGGGGTTATCGGATGACAGCTGCTCTTCTGTTCACAAATCATATATAGTCTCTGATATATTGTGTTTGAAGCTTGATGTCAGCGTTGTAAGAAGAGGCGTGCATAAGCATACTGTCAGTCTTGACTCCAAATTATGCATATTTAGACACACTGTGTGGTATCTCCATGTGAAACCTTTTTAAGCCGACCACCCATATTGGCACAGAAAAATAGTATTTTTCTGCAGGTCGCGCAACATTAAGGGGACCACTACTCATTTCCCCCAGCCTAATACCTGGCGTCACTATTCTTGCTACCGTAGGCAGTTACTGTTTTGCAAGACTAGGGGGCCCACATTCACCATTGCGGTACTCACTTCACTGCCCTCTCCCTGTACAGGCTGCCCATGTTGATCAGCATCAGGAAGATCTGTCCTCCTCATGTTCCTCAATGTCCTGACACTGACACTTTTCTAATTCTGACAGTAAGGTTACACATGGAGAATGGAAGCAGCAAGATATGCTAGTTCAGAAGTAAAAAAAATCTTTACTTTTCTAATACATGGGGGGCAGAGGGGAGTGTTTTAAATGGGCGACTGATGACATTTTCATTAATGTAACCATTGAAGGTGGACTGTGAATGGCATAAAACTTATATTAGCTTGACTGCTGGGGAGGGAGACCATTGCCACAGTCAGTGCCAATGAATAGTATTGTTCATATTTAGGTCAACTTTTCATGAAAACTCAGGTACTCTATGTAGGGTCTTGCTGAGGAATGTGTTCTATCACTGTATAAACCTCCATACATCCTGTCCTATCAGTTTTTCTTCTGCATAAAGTTGCAGTAAATTTAGCAAGCTATGTATGCTTTTTTGGCTTTTGTCATCATCTTGCAAATTCATGTACCCTAACATATTGTGGGGGTTTAGCTTATGTGGGGACAGTAGCTCGGTAGAAGCAGTGGTGCGGACCCAACCAATCAGAGAAAGGGACATAAATCTTGCAGCAAAGTGGATTATATATGAAAAACAGCAAAATAAATAAACCTTTATGTCAGGCACAAAAATTTAGCAAATTAAAATGCAGCCTTAATCATGGGCAAAATAACGTCAAACAAAATCCTGCTCGTCTGAGCGCTAACTAGACAGAAAATACTAACTGTATGTGTGGCTTACTACAATCCACATGAAACAACCAAAAAAACACTGTACCGTATCACAAGGCTCTCAGTGTCAGGACTGACCCAGGCACCTCCTCTCCTCTCATGATCTGCCCTGAAGTGCTGGCTCTGCAACCTTTTATGGGCCAGTAATGAGCCTCAGCACATCTGAGCCTTGGGCCTCGGCAGCGCTGACTTCACATGCGGGTGAGCATGCGCAGTACGCTACTGTAGTTCTGTGGCCATAGAACTACAGGAGCGTACTGCGCATGCACACATAAGCGGTCACAAAAAAATGGCCACCTGCATCTCGTAGCATTGAGGAAGACCCTACTGCTGTTTGAGCGCTGGAGCCCGCCCCCAGAGCTGCGAGAAAACTCATTTGCATATCGACAAATACCTGGATTTCAGGTGAACGGCGGCGTGGAGAAGACAACAAAAGGTAGGAGAAGAATAGCCTCTCTTAAGGCTATTCCGACGTCTTAATCAGAAAAAAATGTGTTTGAATGATAGGATCCTTTTAAACTGCTCCCATAGTGCTGTAGATGCCGTTAGAATAAAAATGATACCTTTCCTATGTTTCAGAGCCCCAGGATGCAGAGAAAAAGGCTTTTTTTTCCTTTATTCTTTTCTTTATTTTCTTTATGAGGATCTTGGCGCAGAGTTTTCTTCTATTGCTGAGCACTGCTACATCATCACTAAACATGCCCATGCTGCGTTCAGCTCGTCACCCTGGGCAGTGTGAGTTGATGCTCCCACTGAAGCTTTTGGCTAAAGTATATTACAGGGTGTTCTTCCCCATTGAATTTTTAGGACATGAGAGCCCCAATCCCTACATCTGAAGCATCATTCTGGACTATGCACTTCATTGTAAAACATGACATGACCCGTTTTGTATCACCTCCACTTTATTTTGCGTCTTGATCAGGCCCCTTCCCATTACATAACCCAGATATTTTGCTTCTTCCATCCCAGTCGCATAATTTTTAGGGTTGATAGTGAAACCGCTTTCCTGAGGGTGTTTACCACTGCCTGGATCTTATTCAAGTGACTTTCCCAATTGCAGCTGAATATCACAATATCATCTAAGTATTTGGCTACATACTTCTTGTGCGGAATTAGGAGTCAATCCGTTGCCCTTTAAAAAGTTGCAGGAGCCTCCTGGAAGCCAAAGGGCATTCTCACATACTGTTAGCATCCTTTAGAAGTGGACTAGGCTGTTTTTTCCTTAGCATCTTCTGATAATGGGATTTGCTAGTAGCCTTTTATGAAGTTTACTGTTGTAATAAAGCAAACAAGCCCAAACCTTTCAATGAGCTTGCCCTCTTTAGGCATAGGGTAGGCATCAAATTCAGAAAAGCGCCATTCCTCTGTGAGTTTTGGTACAAATGCTATCGGGCTTGACCACCCACTTTTTGGTTCTTCAATCACATCCAATTGTATCATCTTTTTAACCTCTCATGAAACCACTTCTTAAAGAATACAGTAAGGCTTCACCTTAACATGGGGCTCAGTGAGTATCTCAAGCTCAATCACATTGGTGAGATCTGGCAGATCAGTGAACAAGTCATTATTTTGCTGCATGAACTTTGCACTTTTGGGACCCTGAAAGAGTTTCTACAATGGTAATATCTTGTATGCCTTTTTATGGAGTTGCAAGCTAGCAGGGTGCTACAGATCAGCCCCTATCTTTTGAGGTTTAATTAAGTTGACATGATATACTGTAGCTGTACTGGTTACCTAAACTCTACTTTAAGCTTCTTGGGCCCTAAGAATATGTACTTTTACTATCTTGCAAATGCACAATATGCTCGACAACACTCTTATAGGGAGTAGCTTCACTTTCCCAGGTCTCCTTTACCACATCAATATAACAATTCAAAGGGAAAAAAACCCAGTGGAGCAACTTCACTGATGGCGAACAACAGGCAGGGGACAGTCACAATCACAACCATCTTTTTCCACTACCTTTTTCAATATACTTTTAAGTGTTTTGTTGAACCTTCTACCAGGCCTTCTGTCTAACCTAGGTAATGTCCCAAGATATGGTAATGTGCCATAATTAATACCAATTGTTATTAGGGACCATGTACCAATAGTTCTTATACCACCCGTCTCTTACTTTGGGCACACCATACATTAAATAACAGTTAATTACAAAGTAAAGGAAACAGTTATTGGCACCGACAACTTTTACTACTATTACATCTTCTAGAGCACCTTTCACCTGAGCCGTGCAGTCACAGAATTATGCCAAGATACCTCCAGATCTGGGGATAATACCTCCTCCTCACCCTCCTCTCCAGCTAATACTGCTAGAGGAAATTTTTTGTATCAGGGGGTCACCCTTATAGTTTCATATGTGACATTAACGTTACTCTCAGTAGCCACCGGACTACTTGGGGATACAGGTTTTTTTTCCACAAGTCCCAGAATAAAGTAAAGTCCTGCCCAATTATTACCGAGTGCAGTGAGTCTTCTACAATTTTAACTTGATGTTATATGGCACCACAGTCATTGTTCATAGATACCTGGGCAATGGGATAGTCCTTTGTAATTCCGTGGATACATATTACCCCCATTTGCTTCCCAGGTATTAACACATGAGGAAGTGTGGCAATCAACAAGGTGACTAGGCTCCCTGAATTAAGCAGTATAGACACTTTGACTCCATTCACAGTGACTTGGCACCCTTGAATTCCTTTTCCCGAGTGAGCAACATCACTGCACATGGGGCAGGCACAGTCAGCCCAATGCACAATCCATCAGCTCTGAAGATTGTGGGCAATGGGCTGTTATATAGCCAGGACTTGACACTTCCAGCAGGTAATAGGACAAGCCTGACTTTGCAAAACAGTTTCTTACTGCACTTGGTTTCTATTTTTCCACTCTGTGGTGGGCTTTGAGTCCTTCCTTTGAAAATCTGAAAGTCTTTTTAAGCTCTGGTACAGTGATATCATGTCTGCAATGCTCATAACCTCCATGGACACATATCTTTCCACAATAATCAACAGGTCATTAGCATTCTAGGGATCTTCTTGGGCAACTCAACACAGTGCGGAGTTGGAAAGAGAATTGATAAATCTTTCACTCACCATTCTTTCCACCATTTGTGCCAAAGAACAGTATTCAGGGTGCAGCACCATGTGCAACAATTCAAACATCTGAGATCGTGAAAGTTTGTCTTTGCTGTAAGACCAAATGTGCACCCATTTAGCTCTGACATATGAAGTTACTCCCATGCAAGCAAGAATTTCCCTTTCTAATTTTCCATATTCTTTGGCATCCTGCAGTAACAGATCATAGTATAACTTTTGAGGCTTCTGAGTTAGAGCTAGCATTTTTGCCCATTGTTTTGGAAGCAGATTTTCTCTTTCTACCTCCCTTTCTAAAACAGGTAATCTTCAACATCATCATCAGGGGTCTTCTATAAAACTTCTCTCATTGTTCTTTATTACACTAGAGCTGGCACTTTGACCAGGTACTGGCTGATACCCTCTATATGATACTGTCTCTTGCTGGACTTGCAGAGCCTCCATATGGGCTTTCTGCTGCAGTGCAATGGTCTGCTGCTGCAGTTGTTCATTTGCCAGCACTAGCTGTTTCATCAGCTGCTCCATCCTGAGGGAACTTGACACTGCATTTACCCAGGACATACACAACCTTTTAACAGTCTTTAAAGGGATTCTACCATCAAATTATTTTATTTTTTTTGTGGATAAGAGGTCGGAATAGCCTTTAGAAAGGCTATTCATCTCTTACCTTTAGACGTGGTCTCCGCCGTGCCGTTCCTTAGAAATACCGTTTTTTACCGGTATGCCAATGAGTTTTCCTGCAGCGATGGGGGCGGGCCCCAGTGCTCAAACAGCGATGAGGGCATCCCCACCGCTGCCAGAGAAGTGTCTCCAAGCATCGCCTCCTTCTTGGTCCGCCGCGTCGTCTTCAATGTCTTCCGGCGCAGGCTTGTAACTTCTAGCAGAGCAGACTACGAGTAGGCTACGACTAAGGGGCGAGTACTCCCAGAAATGCGTCAGCCAGAGCTAGTGATGATTTTTTAAGTCACTTTGGGGAGTTTTTGCACACTTTATTTTTTGTAAGAAGATGAACTTTTAAAAAAATGGAATTTCATTTAAGGAATACAGGAGTGCGGACCTCATCTTTTACATGTGAGAAATTATTATTTTAGTAGATAGTTTCTATCTCCAAATCTGTTGTCTTTTACTATCATTTCGACTGTATCAGGGAATCAATAGCTCTCTGCTCTGCCTTCCTTTATGTTTAACTCCATGAGTTAGAAACAGTAGTTTGACAAAATTGCTGTCTGTCCAGCTGGATTGAGTATCAGTTTCTGTCCTCTTCTATGTGACTTAGAGGCAACCCAGCAACCAATTGACTTATCTAATGTATCACATTTCTATTGACAGTTTGACAGTTGATGCTTCTTGGACTGTAATGACAATTTCCCCAGGCATGACAGCATTACTGATCAGCATTACTGAAGGGCACATGTGGACTGGATTACTGATTATACATGCAAGATGTGGAGCATTTTTATTTTGCATGCTTTGCATGTTGTTGCTGTATAATCTGATTGCATAAAGACTTTTTAAACAGATTTTGCTAGAGGTGAAGTCCGGCTTGTCTATCCTTATTCTTGTCATCCTTTTTAATGTAGCAAATGTAACTGACTTTCCAGAGCAATTTACCAGCACAGAAATCATTTGATCTTTTATTTTCTTAAATAAAATGCATTCAAAGTTAAAAAGCAAATACCGATTGTGATTCTTAATGATTTCCTAGAGAGAACCTTTTGCAACCTCTGCCAAGTCCAGCTTTTCTTTTTAAGTAGATGCTGGTCCGCTGATTCTGGCACGGAATGATCCCCACCATTCCTGAGCTATATGTGCTGTTAGTTTTGGTGCCTGATATGCCATTTAGTCTCTGAGCTGTCAGGAGGGTGGTGTCAGACAGGAACAGGCAAGAGGTGTGATTCTGAGCTCTGAAATTGTCCAGCTCTGATTGGAGCTCTGACTCACAACCCTTTCCTGCTCCTGCTTGACATTGTCTATCTGACAGTACAAAGCTTAAGGAGACTGTCTGGGCAAAAAAAAAAAAAAAATAGACCAGGGGATGTGAAAAAATAAAACAAAATCATACTTACCTGTCCCCGGTGCTCCAAAGTCCTCTTAGTGTGTCTGGTCCTTCTGTTCTGGTGTCTTCTAAAAGTGAAACTGCTCTCTGGCTGTGACATCCTGGATCCCTTCCGTTGAAGTCCCTGATTGGCCTGAGGAAGAGACCCTGACGTGCCTCAGGTAGTGACATCACGTGCCCTTCACTGAAACCACTGATTGGCTACAGTGGTCACGTGCGTCGGGAACTTCCCACGGAAGACAACAATGGTTAGTGAATGGATTGCTCAGATAGGACTACACTATGAATACTGTGCTGTACGTGTAGGTAGGATATTTTTAGTTGTATAGGTGGGGTACAAATAGGTGGTCCAGTGTGGGCTTTACTATGCAGTCTCTGGAAATTGAATCTTCTATCTTTTTCAGTGGAGTGCAATATGATGGTTAGGACAACCAGAAAGGTGAATCTTCCTGTTGGTAGGTGGCATGTCTCTCTATAGAAATGGTACTTGAAGAGGACCTTTCATATCCTCATGAAAGTGAGGTTTTATATACCGCTAGAAAAGCTGACAGTGCGCTGAATTCAGTTGACTTTCTCGGTATATTCCCCAGTGGTGGAGATATTGGTTGGAGCCCATTGTCAGAAGGGCGTTCCTTTCAGCCTAGTGTTCCCCCCTTCCCGATGGCACTCGTTCATAGACTTGTACTGGGAGGGTGTTCCTCACAGCTCAGCGTTATCATTAGGCTGTAAGGAATGTTCCCTCTAACTTTACAAGGCTATGCTAGAGTACAGATGGTGGTGGTGGTGGTGGTGGTGGTGGGGGGGCATTCCTCACAGCTCAGAAATGGCGGTAGGCTGTGAGTACGCCCTTCTGACTGTGAACACTGATATCTCCACCACTGGGATATATACAGCTCTCTAGCGGTATATAGCACCATACTTTCACATAGACATGAAAGGTCCTCTTTAAATGAAATATTGAGCCTGTATTGTTTGATAACTTTTACATTTATAAAGATTCTTTCAAAATCAAGACATGCAGTGATGATAGAAACTTTTCTCATTGAAAAGCTAGCATACTTAACAAAAGTAAGTTTATTATCGGAGAAGGTAGGGGAAATAAACAGAAGAGACCTTATTATTCTGAATTACCGCTCGTATACTGTATATCAAATATTATACTTTATTTCTTTATTTCCCTAGTGACTGCTGCATTATACTGATAAGCTTTGAGATATTTATTAAGGCTCATTAAATCTTACACAGCAATAAATAATTAATAGAGGTGATTGAAAAGACAAATATTCACACTGCATTGATGTGCAAAAGTTCAGTAGCTCTTGGGATCTCACTAGTTTCCATAGCAATTATGAAGATGCCTTTACTATACTATATTTTGTGCCAGAAATTAGGATTTTTAAGTAATTTTAAAGTCTCTACCTATCACTAAATTCTAAGTTATATTGCTTGTGTTTAAAATGAGATCCTAGCAGAGAATGGTACATGCAATCTTCCTCAATTATATTTTACAGTTAAAGAGGATGTATCTCCATCTCCACTAATTCCATTTCTTAGCATATGTTCATAGCTGATTCTCCTCTGATACCAGCACCAGAATTTTTTCTCTACCTCCCACCATTCCTAAGCTAGCGATGCTGTTAGTTTGGGTGCCTGATATTCTATTTAAGCTCTGCAGTGTCAGGAGGGCGGAGTCAGGAGGAGGAGCAAAAAATAGCGATTCTGAGCTCTGACACTGGCTGCAATAGATTGACGTTCTGAATCACGTTCCCCATGTACTTGTCCTGTATTTGTAATCCACTGTTCCTGGATCTTGTATATTATACAACCCTTGGAAAAAATTATGGAATCACCAGTCCCTGAGGATGTTTCTTCAGTTGTCTAATTTTGTAGAAAAAAAAGCAGATCACAGCCATGAAAAAAACTAAAGACATTTCATATGGCAACTTTCTGGCTTTAAGAAACAATAAAAGAAATCAAGAAAAATAATTGTGGTATTCAGTAACAGTTGGATTTTTAGAACAAGCACAGGGAATAAATTATGGAATCACTCAATTCTGAGGAAAAAAATATGGAATGATGAAAAACAAACAAAATAACACTCCAACACATCACTAGTACTTTGTTGCACCACCTCTGGCTTTAATAACTGCTTGGAGTCTCTGAGGCATTGATTTCATGAAAAAAAGATTTTTGAATTCCTTTGCTTCATCTTCAGAAAAGCAGTCACGGTCAATGTGACTGAAGTCCTGTCAGACTGCTGCATAGCCTGAACAGAAATGATCGATGCTAGGCCCAGGTCTTGACTCTGTCCCCTCCAGTAGTAGAACCTGTCCTGGTTAATTTCTAAGATGGGTTTTACACATAGAACGGCACAAGTGGCTGTTTTATTTTTTATCACCATACTTCTATAGGCAATGCGAGCTCCTGCATATTACTAAGGGTAGGTAGACAGCCATGACTTGAAGATCCTGGCCCCCAATGCAAAATCTATAATGAGGCCTGTCACGGAGCAAAGGTATACGTCTTCCTCCGGATGGTCTTTTGAATCAACACGGACGCAAGAGGTCGGGAGACAACAGCAATTTATTGTAATCCACAAAGTTAGTAGCCGGCGGCGGTCACATCAACCGTAACAACAATAAGTCCACAGAAGTCACAATCCAATGATAGCTTTGGCTCCTTGGTCCTGTAACTATATCCTGGCTCTCTGCAGAGCTGTGCACAGGCCGGCTAACACATACTAACTCCAGCTACATCTATATACTAAACTGTTACTTCCTCTATCTGTGGGTGGGAAGGGCTGAGCCACAGATCCTTCCCCCCTCACCTATACCAAGGAGAGCAGACTCCCTGTCTACTATGGACAATGCACCATCCAACATCTTCTTGGAGACACCGATCAGATTATCTCCACCCATTGTCCTCACTGGTCCTCACTAGTTAGAGGTATTTGCATACAATGTGCTAACACACTAGACCCGAATCAGCCAACTACACATTGATGTATACAACAGGTTAGAGAATACATTCCACATGAAATATATATTACACATTGCCTATTGCCGGACTCTAACCATCCCGTGACAAGGCCTCTACCTATCCTGTGCTACATAGAGTAGTGGTACTATTTATTATTCTCTACCTAATATTCTCTATGTAACGGGAAGCTGGGAAAAATTCAGAATGGGGCAGAGTTGGAGAAAAATTACATTTGTATGACTTCTTATGGGCTTTGTTTTTACGGCGTTCACTCTGCAACTGAAATGAAATATCACCTGTACACTATGTTTTGGAACGATTCCAGAGATACAAAATTTTATATAGTTTAATTTTGATATTAACCCTTTAACAAAAATACAAAACTTTTCAAATTTAAAAAAAAAAAATTCTTTATGGCCCCTATCACCTTGGTCAAAGATGACTCTGGCACCATTTTGCCAGGGATTGCTGACATTGGAAGCCAGATTCAGGGCTGGCATCCTATTGCCATATCAGCCAAGAGCCTACTAGCACTGGGTCTATAGCAGCCACTCAGCTGATTTTGCATCAGTTTTTCATATTTTTTTCTGTTTTTGATGGAATAGTGTCATTTATTTTGCACTTTTGTTTCATTGGTCTTTGTTGACTCAACCCACTGATCCATTTTTAATGGACGTAAAACTAACATCATTTTTTCAAAGTTTACTGTGCAGAATAAACATAAATTTATCTTATACATTTATGTACTTTTGATGTTTTACTACAATTAATTACTACATTTTAATAAGGGAAATTTAATTTTCATTAGTACCAAACTGAAGGTGCTTATACAGTATATCCAGGGTGTAGGAGTGCAAACATTTTAATTAAGAACTGCCGTATATTAGTATTATAGCTCATGCAAGAAAACTGACTCTTTCTCCCTGCCCCACTCTGCCCTCATTTGCACAATGTGGTGAGCGAGGTCCAGAATGCAGGTTTTGACGCATATTTTGCGCCAAATCTCTACCACAATATCATCCTTCTAAGGAAAAAAAAATGGCATAAAGGGATTTATAAATTTTCACCAATGTACCAAAAAAAGAAAAAAGTATCAAAGCTTCCTATATATTTCCCATTCCTTTTGTAGCCATTCTTGGCTTTGGCTCAAAAATGCAACAAATTCTGCAACAAGAAGAGCTGCGTTTCCATGGCATGGGGCCTTAGCCTTAAATTTATCCTTATAAAAATCATTCATCATTAAAATTTTCCAGCTCTTAATCAGCCTCACAGCACTTTATTCGCCATTTTCAAACACTTTTTTCTGAGTAATTTTGTCTATAAAGCCATCATACCAAGTTTTTTTTTTTTTTTTGCAATTTCAGGTGATACTGATTTTTCTGCTTTATTTTATGGAATCTGGCAATGTAGGACCTGTAAGGCATCTGTTTTCCAAACCGCAGACTCTGATGTACTTATCCTTTTGTTTAGTTGTGTATGAGAGTCTTTTGTTTGTTTTCCTTTTTTTATCTTATTAGATGTCGTTTTCCCTTCTCTCTTAAGACTGTAATGAAAATTTCTATATGGAATTTTCCAGGCAATCTGTCAAAATGTCAACTCACAAAGTAACTTGAAAATAGGAGTTTGCAATGAATTGTGGAAAGTAGATTATAAAGTGGACATTGCAAGCCACAAAAGTCATGGTTTGCAAAATTAGATTTTTTAATAAATGTAATGTAATCCTAATTTTTATTTTTTTAAAGTTCTGATAAAAAAAATAATACAAAAGTCATTCACTTATTACATTCACATATTTTGGTGTATGTCTTACAAGGATAAATATAGAAGCAGCTTTGGATAAAGGCGGGTTCACACCTGCACCTGTGTCCACTTTAGGCAATCCTGCTGGGTTTCCGTCTTTTGCCCAAGACATTGGACAGGGGACGGAAACTGGCAGTCCGTTTTTAACCGCACACAAAGTCCTGCATGTCCGAATGTGTCTGGTTAAAAAAAAATAATGGTTTCGCTGTGCACAGGCATAAAACGCTCAGGGACAGTCACTTTGCAAACTGATTCAACTGAATGGGTTTGAAAACGGACTGCCGGGTTTCCGTCTCCTGTCCAGTTTCTTGGGGCAGAAGATGGAAACAGGCAGGTTCGCCTAAAGCGGGCATGGGCGCAGGTGTGAACCCGCCTTATTCAGATAGTAGGACCAGAGCTGCAGTCCCCCAGTATCGCGGCGACACAGTACCCCAGTACCACCACAATTCAGTCTGCAGCTCTGGTCCTATTACTTGAATATATGAGCAGAGGTGCTTCTAGCTCTGTCCATCGCAGTAGCTTCATGTGCCAGAAAACAGTTGGATTAACTTATTGTTTAAACGTCTGATCCCCACCTTCAGATCCTCGTGTAGGTCATCTACTGAGAGGCCAGAAGAACACCTTTAGGTCAGGGTACCACATAGCGTAAATGTCACGATTTGGCTGTGGCAAAAAAACTTTGCAGTGCCTGCAAAGTGGATGGGATTCTAGCTAATGCAGAAAAATATCTGCAGCGAATATACAGCAATTTTTGTAAATCACGGCATGTCAATTATATCTACAGAAATGCTGGCGTTTTCCACATAGCTATTATTGAAGCAAAAAGTCCGCAGAGGAAACTACAATGTGGTTCCACCATGGTTTTTCCCATAACGCTTTTTGGCTGTTACTCATTACATGGGGCCTTAGCCCAAATATGTTTTCAGTACTAATGAACACTGCGTCTAATCACTAACCTTCTTGCAATCTATGTAGTAACTAGCTAGCTAGTAACTGAAATTCAGCATTAAATGCAAAGAAATGATAGTGAAGTAAATGCACACTGAAGCTATAATTGTTCATTCCAGATGAATTATAGGATTTTTGACACAGAGCCAATCATTAATGGGAAAATATGAAGAGTATCCAAACTAGCAATATCCGTTAAATGTAGTGCAGAGCAAGGCATACTTAATATAGACACAAATGGCCATTTTTTTTCCTTTGCACACTTTGCATAAGCTTTACTAATGATGCATCATTGTATTTAAAGTATAGATTGTTGCTTGGACATTTTCCTAAGGCTGCTTTCACACAATCAAATACTGTAATCACTATGGAACACTATTTTACTGGGAGGCAGGGACTCCTAGCAGCATAGATAACTATAATACTAGGAATCCCACTCCTGGCATGTGTTCAGACCAGTAAATCTGTGGTACACATGGACTGAGTTTCATGAATGATACTCAGTTGTGTGAAAGTAGCCTAAGCACTGAGCAAGCAAGGATACATTTTTATAAATAGCCTACAGTAAATTTGGATTTACTGTATAACCAATTCAGCTGAAACTATATAAGGATTTTGAATATATAAAGTCGAAAAAGTAATCTTATAATGTTCATCAGCCATTTGATTGCAAGCCTTGTCCAGTGAACACCACATAAAGGTAGTGTACTTCACTGAAAGAGACGGCACAGTACCTCTTGTTAGGCTCGGTTCACATTTGCACCTGCTCTTCGTCGTTTGCATCCACTGTGGGACCTGAATGATGGAGAGCCCGCCTGCTAAACCTGCCACATCTGCAGACCCCTTAGACTACACTGGGGTCCAATGAAGATTTTTTTTTTTTTATGCTAAAGAAAAGTCCTCTGACTGTTGGCGCAGTCTATGATGGAGTCTCATGCGGAAACGCCAACCAAGATATTTATGAAGGTTTAGACAGCAAACTTGCAGTGAACAATTTCATTATATAATCTCAGATAAACATGGCCCCTCTTTCAGTGACACCACAGGAAGATCACATTTAGATTTATTTAGTTGGAGAACTGAGAGTCATACAATTTTCTATTTTACGATGGTTAACCCTTGGAGTCAGTGCACACTGAGTTTTTCTGGCTCTGATTTTGACGCTGAATCCACCTCAAAATCACCTCATGAATCATTTGTGCGGGCAGTGCGCGGCAAGCACACAGAGCCCATTATAGGCTATGGGGTTCGTGTGCTTTGACAGCACATTGCTTGCAATTGGGTGTCCATGTGGACTCCTTCCGGACGGAATACTAGCACTAGTGTGAACCAACCCTTAGTGTTCAATGAGCACTGTGTGAAGAATAGAGGAAGCAGTATGGGAACAAATGACCGGCTGCACTTTTACTGAGTTGAGAACGTTTACTTAGTGGTTCGATTCTATTAGTAAATTCCTGACATCATGTCATTTCTGTGGTGCATATATTCTTTGTAGTTGTATGTCAATTCAGATAGCAATACATGTTAGATGTTAAAAAGAGCATTTGATGAGTTACCTCTAGAGTTGAGTGAGTTGTATTCGATCGAATACCTCCCTGCCATACGTATTCGTCCATGGGAAGAATATGCAAATCTGTCTTCCATGATGTAATTAGTCAGCTGCTGCCTCAGTATTGCAAACCAATAGAGGGCGCTCACTGGAATGTGCAAGCCTGTCTTCCCTGAGTTAGTAATAGGAACTGAGTAGTTAGGAAGACAGAATTCCAGTGAAATAACCCAATAAATATTGGTTTGCAATACTGAGGCAGCAGCTGACTTCCTAATTACATCGTGGAAGACAGATTTGCATATTCTTCATGGTCCTTTGCGAAGTGGAGTGCTAAAGGCTTAATAAGTCTCCACACACCTATATGGTGGTCTCTCCCTAAGGAGTGACAATATCCCCTTAACCCTGTCTAAGCCTCTCACCTCTACCAGGTTATAGTCCTCTCTACATCGAGCTGATGAGATGCAAGTACATCAAAACGGCCGTCCTTGATTGAGAGACTATACCTGGTAATAATCCCAGTGTCATTGCAAAACAAAGGCCTCTTGGAAGGTCGAGCATGATGCAAAAGGGAGCAACCTTTATTGGGTTATTTCACTGGAGTTCTGTCTTCCTAACTACATCAGGGAAGACAGGCTTGCACATTCCAGTGAGCACCCTCTATTGGTTTGCAATACTGAGGCAGCAGCTGACTTCCTAATTACATCATGGAAGACAGATTTGCATATTCTTCCCATCGTCCTTTGCGAAGTGGAGTGCTGAAGGCTTAATAAGTCTCCACACAACTATATGGTGGTCTCTCCCCAAGGAGTGACAATATCCCTTTAACCATAGTTATTCGTGTAAGCAGCCGAACACCAAGGGGTTAAGCGCATTGAATATTCTGATGTTAACCCCCCCCCTGCAGACAACCGTATGAAAGGTCAGTGTGCAATTCTGGTTATTCATTCATTCTATGGGCCCATACACATGACTGTTAGTTACCTCCTACAGCGGCCAGTAGATAGCACATGGTCATATACAACCTTGCTTACTAAGGAATCCATCTGCAAAAATGGCTCCCATTGACTACCTAGTAGCAGAAAAAAGAAGCAAGAGATCCTATCTTGCTGCGGATTCCACATCCGATTCAGTTAAAGCACATTCATTTGGCCTAATCAGGAGCGGGATGCTGCAACACATGCTGCGACACTGTGGCATTGGCATCCTGTCATGGCTAGCTGCGCGTAAGTTTGCTCAGTGGAAACCATTTTCCCCCATGTGAACGTATCCTAATACTATTAAAACTTGTATCAAAACATCAGAAAACCTAACATGACTACCCATCCTGACAAAGTTTACAGTTTTCATGTCATGTAGCCAGTCTAAGCTGATACTACCTTCAGGGTAAACGTTGCATTTTACATTACTTGCCAAGTGGATTTCTAATCCATTCCACACATTGCAAAAAAATTAAAAATAAATAAACTAAATAAATAAAAATTGCAGCATGCCAATTATACCTACGGATATGCTGGAGTTTTCCATATAGGTATAATAGGGGCAGAAAGTCCAAAGAAGATAACTCTGTGGACAGCAATTTGGTGCATGAGGCCTTAGCCTCACCATGGACTGTCTGCTAATCTTGAAGACTTGGTGGTTACCTTTATGTTACAGGGATCTTTGTATCCAGAGATAAATTAGGTATGCAGAAAGAGAACATACAACTTCATGCATGAATGACTGGTTTAAACCCTGCCTTGACCCTTATTATGCACCAAAATATAGTGATCATTATGTAAATGTGCCATTAAACATTATTTTTGTGCAGTCTAACTTTATTATAAATTCTGAAGAACAAGACTGTGAATAGAAAATAGCATAAAGGTCATGTGTGGAAATAATATCTTATCGTTACAATACCACATGGACTAGAATATGGCATATAAAATATTGAATATATTGTGTAAGATGGCATTTCTCCATTCACTTCAGGTGAGCATTGAAGGCTTTAATAAGGAATTCTAATACACTTTGGAGACTTCTTTCTCCTCATTTCTCAACCTTTTAATTTAGTCATTTGATCTTCCAGAAAATAAAAAAAATGATTTTCCTTTATGTTATGCTAAACTTTTATCTTTTCTTCTACACCGAATTATTTTTTTTTAAGTTAATTAACAAAGTCATTCTGGAACAGAGAGGTAAATCTCTTCTCAATCTGCACAACCTTTTCAGATAAGTATTAAATTCAAGCTTAATCCATAAACTACTTCATTTGCAGAGTCAAAGGCGACTATGCGGGAATATAGTGAGCACTTTTATATAGCTTTGATGCAAGTTCTTCTTATTAAGTACACTTTTAGAAAACCCAGTAAGACGCATGAACATGTAAGATAACCCATAGGGCATTGCAAGTCTAATCGGGCAACATATGTGTATTTGTACAATTACTACACACAGATGCTAGTTAAGGCACATGTTAATACTCCGATTTATCAAATTAATTACTGTATATACTCGAGTATAAACCAACCCAAATATAAGCTGAGGCCCCTAATTTTACCACAAAAAACTGGGAAAACTTATTGACTCGAGTATAAGCCTAGGGGGAGAAATCCACCATTGCAGATAAAAAGTCTGGTCATGTGCATTACACCTTAGTAACTCCATGTGCAACAGCTGAGGCATGTATAGAAACCTATGTGTGGGTATATAACCATAGCAACAAAACAAGTCAACCACACAATTGTACAAAAATATAAAAGATAACTTTTATTAAATACTACTAAAATAGTATAACAACATGACACATGTAAATAATACAGGGATTACAGAGGGGTAGACAAGACTACATGTACTAATATGTTAACATAAGGATATGGAATGGATGGCTCCATGAACATGACTATATATCAGGCAAACATACCATGAGGTTTAAACAGCTCAATAAGAAGACAAATAGTGTAAAAACACCTCCACTGTCATGTATGTACTAACCACAGGTAAGTAACATGCCCACACAGAATAAACAAAGTATTGCCACCATACATACCCAAAAAAATTACAAGGTCCTTGTACATGTAGTCTTGTCTACCCCTCTGTAATCCCTGTATTATTTACATGTGTCATGTTGTTATACTATTTTAGTAGTATTTAATAAAAGTTATCTTTTATATTTTTGTACAATTGTGTGGTTGACTTGTTTTGTTGCTAACTCCATGTGCCTCAAATCAATAGCAGTTAACCCCATCATGTCCCTCACATTAACCCCCCGTGTGCCTCACATAAGAGTTACTGATATGTGGGACATATAGAGGTAATAATTAGGTATCTTTGTTAGTACCCCCATGTGTCTCACATATTAGTAACCCTTATATGAGGCACACAGGTTAATATAAGGGACATGATGGTGTTAAATGCTATTAATGTGAGGCACATGGAGTTACTGAAACTAAATTAATAACCCCAACTGTCTGACATTACTAGGAATAGTAACCCCAGCAGGTACCTGTGTGTTTTACTTACACTTTACTGTAGCTTCCTCTCTTCGATACGACAGACATCTTCTACAAGACACAATGAATCCTGCACATAATGGCCACTGACTTATCTGCAGATGTTACATTCTAGTGGCTACAGGACTTTTCATGACATCACAGTCACGTGACCTACATGACAAACCAAACAGAGCAGTAGCACTCAAGGACCTCCCCCTTTGTTTAATTTATGCAGTTCCTTGCAGGTCTCTGTGCTCCGTGGACTCTGACTCGAGTATAAGTCGATTCGGCTTTTTCAGCATAAAAAATGTGCTGAAAAGGTCAGCTTATACTCGAGTATTTACAGTAGTCTGCAAGAATCTTATCCTAAAGTTTGTGTGTTTGGATGTTTGTTCCTCAATCACGCTAAAACGGCTGGACGGATTTCCCTAAAATTTTCCAGAAACATAGTTATTCCTTGCGATTGAAACCTAGGCTACTTTTCGTGCCGCTAAACAACATGGCTCCTTAGCAGGACAGTCCCAAAAGTAGGACTCCTAGCCCCCCCCACACACACTTCCTTGCATTTCCGGCCCCAAAATACCTCCACACTCCATATTGTTGCCTCTACAGTAGCCCTAACCCCACTCCATCACATTTACATGTATTTCCACACCTTACACACTCACATAACCCCGCCAATTAAAAATAACCTGTATACAGTATAGCCAGTATATACAGTATGACCTGTATACAGTATGGCCAGTATGTACAGTATGGCCAGTATGTACAGTATGACCTGTATACAGTATAGCCAGTATATACAGTATGACCTGTATACAGCCCTGAGAAATTACATAGAAATGATCAACTTTAACTTATCCCCAGCATGGTCAGTATTAGCAGAGCTGGAGGTATATACTGGGAGTATCAGTGCGGCCTCCATCACCCTCACCACACTGTACCAGGTTGTCCCTCTCTCACCACAGGACCTCCATTACATGTGTACTCTCAGCTCCACCATAGGCAGACCCTCAGTCCCCAGGAACAGTCTGTATTATATAGTAGTATTTATAAGATATCAACTATGTCTGCAGTGTGAGGTAAATACATGAGAGGACTCTGTGACTGTATATAACCTGAGGTAATACTGCAGTATATATGATATATCAGCCATGCCTGCTTTGTGTGGTAAATACATGAGGGGACTCAGCCATGTCTGCAGTGTCTATGGCAAATACAGGAGAGGACTCTGTAGCTGTATATATCCTGAGGTAATATTGCAGATATATATATATATCAGCAGTGTGTAGTAAATACATGAGAGGACTCTGTGGCTGCATATATCCTGAGATAATATCGCAGTATGTATATATATCAGCAGTGTGTAGTAAATACATGAGCGGACTCTGTGGCTGTATATATCCTGAGGTAATATTGCAGTATATATATATCAGCAGTGTGTAGTAAATACATGAGAGGACTCTGTAGCTGTATGTATCCTGAGGTAATATTGCAGTGTATATATATCAGCAGTGTGTAGTAAATACATGAGGACTCTGTGGCTGTATATATCCTGAGATAATATTGCAGTATATATATATCAGCAGTGTGTAGTAAATAGATGAGAGGACTCTGTAGCTGTATATATCCTGAGGTAATATTGCAGTATATATATATCAGTAGTGTGTAGTAAATACATGAGAGGACTCCGTGGCTGTATATATCCTGAGGTAATATTGCAGTATATATATATCAGCAGTGTGTAGTAAATACATGAGAGGACTCTGTAGCTGTATACACTCATCGGCCACTTTATTAGGTACACCATGCTAGTAACGGGTTGGACCCCCTTTTGCCTTCAGAACTGCCTCAATTCTTCGTGGCATAGATTCAACAAGGTGCTGGAAGCATTCCTCGGAGATTTTGGTCCATATTGACATGATGGCATCACACAGTTGCCGCAGATTTGTCGGCTGCACATCCATGATGCGAATCTCCCGTTCCACCACATCCCAAAGATGCTCTATTGGATTGAGATCTGGTGACTGTGGAGGCTATTGGAGTACAGTGAACTCATTGTCATGTTCAAGAAACCAGTCTGAGATGATTCCAGCTTTATGACATGGCGCATTAGCCTGCTGAAAGTAGCCATCAGATGTTGGGTACATTGTGGTCATAAAGGGATGGACATGGTCAGCAACAATACTCAGGTAGGCTTTGGCGTTGCAACGATGCTCAATTGGTACCAAGGGGCCCAAAGAGTGCCAAGAAAATATTCCCCACACCATGACACCACCACCACCAGCCTGAACCGTTGATACAAGGCAGGATGGATCCATGCTTTCATGTTGTTGACGCCAAATTCTGACCCTACCATCCGAATGTCGCAGCAGAAATCGAGACTCATCAGACCAGGCAACGTTTTTCCAATCTTCAATTGTCCAATTTCGATGAGCTTGTGCAAATTGTAGCCTCAGTTTCCTGTTCTTAGCTGAAAGGAGTGGCACCCGGTGTGGTCTTCTGCTGCTGTAGCCCATCTGCCTCAAAGTTCGACGTACTGTGCATTCAGAGATGCTCTTCTGGCTACCTTGGTTGTAACGGGTGGCTATTTGAGTCACTGTTGCCTTTCTATCAGCTCGAACCAGTCTGGCCATTCTCCTCTGACCTCTGGCATCAACAACGCATTTCCGCCCACAGAACTGCCGCTCACTGGATGTTTTTTCTTTTTCGGACCATTCTCTGTAAACCCTAGATATGGTTGTGCGTGAAAATCCCAGTAGATCAGCAGTTTCTGAAATACTCAGACCAGCCCTTCTGGCACTAACAACCATGCCACGTTCAAAGGCACTCAAATCACCTTTCTTCCCCATACTGATGCTCGGTTTGAACTGCAGGAGATTGTCTTGACCATGTCTACATGCCTAAATGCACTGAGTTGCCGCCATGTGATTGGCTGATTAGAAATTAAGTGTTAACGAGCAGTTGGACAGGTGTACCTAATAAAGTGGCCGGTGAGTGTATATCCTGAGGTGATATTGCAGTATATCCTACTGAAAGTTTGTGTGTTTGAATGTTTGTTCCTCAATCACGCTAAAACGGCTGGATGGATTTCCCTAAAATTTTCCAGAAACATAGTTATTCCTTGCGATTGAAACCTAGGCTACTTTTCGTGCCGCTAAACAACATGGCTCCTTAGCAGGACAGTCCCAAAAGTAGGACTCCTAGCCCCACACACACACTTCCTTGCATTTCCGGCCCCAAAATACCTCCACACTCCATATTGTTGCCGCTAAAAAAAATATCCAAAAATACAAAGATTTCTATAGAAAGATTTCTCAAATGCTCTGACAGTTTCACACGTCTGTCTCCACCCAATTCTCCAAACACCGCAGACGAAGTCGTGGGTAAAAGCTAGTAAACAAAGTGCAGTAGTGTCTGTATTAGGATATACAAAAGAGACATCATCATCACATATATTCACATGATGTGATTGACAGTTCCAACTCCAACCATTTAACACTTGGCGGTCTCTGTCACCTTACTGTTAGCCCAAGCCCTAACACAAATTTCTGGGCATATCTGGACATGTTTAGTCATTTAGAAAGATATGGGAAGACTCATTTATTTATGTGCAAACGTAAATACTGGCTGCTGACTGACTCATGCAGCTTTAGGAGGCGTTCACACTTGCGCCCGTGTCCACCCTGTGTCACTCCGCCAGGTCTCCATCCTATTCCTTGAGAATAGGAGGTTTGAATGGAGGTTTGAATGGGTTTTAAAAGCAAACTGCCGCTGTCTGTCAGCAGCTTCTCCGCCTGGACCCTTTTTTTTTTTTTTTTTTGCGAAACAAAAAGTCCTGAATTTGTGTCAGGCCAAAAAAAAACAAAACGGTTTTTCAGGTGCAGAGGCTGCAGACGGACTCCGGTAGTTTGCTTTTAACACCCATTCAAATGAATGGGTTTTAAAACTGACTGCCGGGAAGCCGTCCCCTGTCCAGTTTCTCAGGGAATGGGATGGAGACACAGCAGAGTGACACAGCGCAGACACAGGTACAAGTATCAATGAACCCTTATAGGTATTACCCTGGATTTTTGTTTGTTTTTAACAAGATGGTTGGAACAGTGTACACCATAAGCACTTTTATCTCAACATATTCCATCATAGCAACTCATTCCAAAGCGATACCCTAGAAAATATTTTCCCTTAATATTTCTGACCTCAAATATTTTACTTAGTTTACACAAAATGCGACACAGTTGTTGTGGCATTGATTCAGCGTCCTAAAAAGCCAAATTAGAGACATTTAGCACAAATTGCGTTTCAATGAAACTTTGATCTCTTGTAGTAAAAGTGAACAAGGATCTATTTGACTGCATCAATAAACTGATTTTTTTTTCCTGGAAAAGATAAAACAAATCACCGGCTTGAATCACTCTCTGCAAAATAGAGTCTACTGTTACACCAAACTTGATGGAAATATTACAAAAACTATAAAAGAAAGTAAAAGAAACTATCAAATGTAATGCTTTTTCTCAGCATGGTAGTGTATGAGCTGCAGCCGTAAGCGCTATTTGTGGCCAGACCAGAATGATTCTGTTTCTCTCCGGACACAGTGTCCTTTCTTGTTAACAGACTGAATTCAAGCTGAAAATTATTTCATTTGACAATATGTCACCATCACAAGGAGAGTGTTCCAGAAATGGGTTTGCTTTTTCATTTTACAGCTTCAGCTGAATAATGGAGACATTAGCAATTTGGCACCATTAATTACCACAACTTCCTCATGGCACTAGACTTCATGATGGAATTGTTACATGGTACCCAAGAGAGTAGCCATATAACATCTGAAAAGTACTAAAAGGAAATGCAGGTGTCTTCTAAAATTAGGGACATCTTGTACAGTCTAAGATTTAATCATTCACTGTATTTTGTTTAGCTAAATTGAAGAACATACAACTCTTTAGGCGATGTATCCATTTGTTGTTGAAGGTTTTATTGTACCATCTTTGTAAGGCTTAAAGATGATGAAATGCTTTCAGAAGATCTGTGCAACAGCTATAGGAGGAATGCAGCTTCCTGAACTACACTGCGTAGATGATCTGAGTCCTCTAGGACCCATCAAGCCCCTGCAGTTCCCGGTTTCCTGTGGATCAAATGACCATCAGGCCGGAAAGGTAGCCACTTCAGGAAGGCAGAGATGGTAATAAACTGCCTGTGCCTTCTCTCTGAGATGTCTGGCTTTGTAACAGCAGGCTAGTTGCTTACCTGTACGTCCTTGCAGAGTTAGGAGCCCAATCATATAAAGATCGGGTTAAGGCCAGAGGCCCCATGTTTTCAAAAAACACTGCAGTCCACTAGCAAAGTGGATGGGATTAGCCAGAATCCCATCCACTTTGCTGGTTTAGTACACATTGCAGAAAAAATTGCACACCAGAAATCTGTTTTAAAAAATAAATTGCAGCATGTTAATTATATATGTGAAAAAACTGGTGTTTAACATATACATTAGGTGTTATAGGGGCAGAAAAGAAAACTGCGGACTTTCTGTAAAAAATCGTGATGCATTTCCACTTTTTTTTTTATGTTGCTGTGACTCATGATGTGGGGCCTAAGCCAAAATGGCAGTCATTGGCAGATATGGCAGTCATTGGCAGATATATATATACACACACACACACACACACACACACACACACACACACACACACACACAAACATTAGGGTATATATTTGCTTTTTGGATTATTATTAAATATTATTATTTGATCTTTTCTATTGTTCAAACATTTTAGGTGTGTTACATGAAATGTTATACAGTATATCGGCCCTATTATTGTTCTTTTGTAAATTACTGTTTTTTGCTCCCCTCTTCTTGTGAGCATCAAAAAGCTAAGGCAAAACATGGTTACTTGAATCATGGGGCATTGAGGTAAATCTTTAAACCCGACTATATTCATAAAAAAAAGTTCCTTTAAGTTAAAGCCTCACGTGGCAATTTCCAAAAATGCTGAAGGTATTTTTTTTGCAATGTGTGGATGGGATTCACTAGAATTCCAACCACTTTGCAGGGACTGTAAAACACTGCGTGGGGATACAGCCTTAAAGAGTAACTTTACCATTGATCTCTTAAAAAAGTCAAACTTTTTCACAAACCTATATTGGCCACCTAGTGGTCTAGAAATCTTTCTAATCCAGCATTTAGGAAAATGCATTGATAGTCATACATTGGTTCTATGTCTCAATGCTGTATCTCTTATAGAGGTGATAGACTATCCTTGAACATCCCCACACCAGTGCCCACACTGCAAAGATAAATGAATTCCATACACCAATGTTGTCCTAGGCCATATTTAACGGCTTGAGTGGGACTCCTAGCAGTATAGTTATCTATGATGTTAGGAGTCCTCAACTCACAGCGACATACTCCCCTGTACTGTATGGGGCAGTTTGTTGATGGGAAGCAGAAGTAGCACCATAGATAACTATACTGCTAGGAGTTCCACTCCCGGCATGAAGTTCAGACCAAAACATATGTACTGAGTTGTGTGACTTTAGCCTTAGTCTAAATTCAGATGTATGTGGGTAAAAACAGCTGTGAAAAAGAACCGTTTTTCTATGGCCATTTCGCACTCGTCTCCAGGGTATGGTAGAATCTGGAAAAAAAAAAAAATACAGTAGAACATGACCTATATTTTGACGCTCCATTACAATAGACCATGAAAATATCAGTCATGTGAATAGCCCCCAATCATAGGTTAAAACAGCCTTCACATGGTCAATGTTCATCGTCATGTGAATATAGGGTAATGAACAGATTCAGATGGGTCAAAGCTTCTGAGATTAGAAAAGTCCTCTATACAATATCAAGTACACAAAGAAGGAAGCAGCACTCCAGTATAAACCAAATCCTAGGAAATTGCTTGATCATGGTTCTACAGAGGAACTGAAATGTTGCTTTACACTGGGAATATAAAAATCTTTCCTTGGATTTCTGTTACGTTTGTATTGCTGCTTCCTCTATTGCAGGGGTCTCAAACTCAATTTACCCCGGGGGCCGCTGGAGGTAGAGTCTGGGTGAGGCTGGGTCGCATCAGGTTTTCCCAATTTTTTTTTTTCTAAAAGTCGCCATATTCTGACAGCCGTAATTTTTTTATATGTCCGTGTATGGGGATGCATAGGGCGTCTTTTTTTGCGGGGCTGGGTGTACTTTTTAGTTCTACCATTTTTGGGAAATGCTTTTGCTTTGATCACTTTTTATTCAAATTTTTATCAGAATCAAAACAGTGAAAAAACGGCGGTTTGGCAATTTTGACTATTTTTCCCGCTACGGCATTTACCATACAGGAAAAATATTTTTATAGATTTGTAGAGCGGGCGATTTCAGACACGGGGATACCTAACATGTATGTGTTTCACAGTATTTAACTATTTATTTTTTATTATTTTTTTACTTTCTTACTTTTTTTTTTTTGCATTTATTAGACCCCCTAGGGGTGTTGAACCCCAGGGGGTCTGATCACTAATGCAATACTTTACAATGCTAATGCATTGCAATGCATCATTGCAAAAAATAATCATTTCTTTTGCAGCCTGCAAAAGAAAGAGATGGCAGACAAGCCTGGAAGCCTTGTAAAGGCTCCCGGTTGTCATGGCAACGTGACGTCGGCCCTGGAGCTTGCTCCAGGCGCCGGCGATCACCGGCAAAATGGCGGCGCCCATGCGTCGCCGGGAAAATGGCGCCTCCGGCGCCTTTGACCGTGGCGCCGGAGGGGTTAATGCCTTCGATCAGTCCTGGGACCGATCGGAGACATTAGCACCAGTTGTCTACTGCTTAAAGCAGTAGACACCCGGCGGCTCCCAGGCGGTCGCCATAGTTACATACCCGGCATGCTCCGCACGATTACGGTGGATGTCGGGATGTCCGCCAGGGGCCGCAAACTATTGTCCCGAGGGCCGCAGTTGGCCCGCGGGCCGCGAGTTTGAGACCCCTGCTCTATTATGTACCTAGTATTGATACTAGTGAACCTTTGGATGTTGTTGCAATGGGCTATAAACGCTAGTGTGCTTACGTTATACATAGGGACTAGACATCCAAATCCCAGTTAAAATAGAGTGGAAATACATATATAAAATGTGTCATATTTGTGTGCTTGCATGTATATATGTAAATTAATGCTGCATTATTTGTATATATATCTCTATATGCATATATGTTTTTAATTTCAATCTATCTGACACATTGGTGATTGCAAAAGTTCCATATTATTTGAATTTTTTTTTATTTAAAGATCAATAGTATAGAATTCATTGTCTTACTAACTGTGTCTCTTGGACTAATGTCTGCTTGTAACTTTGTATGGATAGTCTGTAATTCAAACAAATGACTTTCACATCAGCACATTGTGGTCCGTATTGTTAGCAGATACGTTAAGGTTTACATAATGAGCAATCACAGTCAGTAATCATATTAATGCAATTTAAATTTTAGTATTTCACTATTATAGAGGAAAACTTTTGATGTCATGAATTACATTATATTACAAGGATCATGGATGTAAATAGGGTTCTAGTATATATATACCACGCTTGTGGCCACAATAGTGATTGACACACTTTTTTAACGGTATGTTGAGTTTTCCGGCCGAGAAGACAAATTCCAATTTCATCAATTGACTATTTGTAGGCTTCAATTTACATTGATCTTGCTCTACATAGAAATTGGACAGAAATCTGCACCTGTAACCTGAATATAATGGCATGTGTCCATGATTTACAGCCACACATACAACAAGCAGACTAAATACAGCAATATACTTGAGATGATTTTTTATAAAACAGTTAAAAAGCAATTTACATATTAATATTTAATGACTTAATGAAGTCTCCAAATTTAACCAGCTATTTCCAAATGAAAATGCAAGTGCTCTTAATATAACGTTGAAAGCAATTGTGTCATTCTGTATTATCTGGTATCTAATGACTGTGATTTCATAACCTTAAGATGAACTTAGAATTTATTTTGTACTTGGTTCCCTAAAAAATTAATGTACAAGACTTTTATTTATCAGAATATTTCAAAATATTTGTACTCTCGAGGTATTTTATAACATCGGTAATTTATCTCTGTTTTATAGTAAGAGGGGTGTAGGATATGTAGGACATTTAGATATGTTGAATTACTTAACAGTGTTCGTACAGTGCAACTTTTACTGATTATCAAAAGTAATTTTCTTCCTGAAACTGCCAATATTGGTTCATGTGGGTTAAATTGTCAAAAAGGGGTGACCAACTACTTCAGCCCAAGTGTGAGAAGGAGCGCTACCAGAGATCCTTCCTCCCAACCGCGGTCAGGCTGTATAATCAACATCAGGCTAAGCAGAGATCACTCAGCACAGAGAACTAAATGATCCTGAATAGAGATGAGCGAACACTAAAATGTTCGAGGTTCGAAATTCGATTTGAACAGCCGCTCAATGTTCGTGTGTTCGAATGGGTTTCGAACCCCATTATAGTCTATGGGGAACATATACTCGTTAAGGGGGAAACCCAAATCCGTGTCTGGAGGGTCACCAAGTCCACTATGACACCCCAGGAAATGATGACAACACCTCTGGAATGACACTGGGACAGCAGGGGAAGCATATCTGGGGGCATCTAACACACCAAAGACCCTCTATTACCCCAACATCACAGCCTAACAACTACACACTTTCCACATTCAAAAAAACCTCTATCAAAGTGGGAAAATACCTGGAAACCTTCTTTACTCCCCAAATGGATGGACACAAACCCCAATTTAAGCTCAACAAACAGTAACAACCACCCCTTTAAATCACGTTCCCCATGACAACCACGGATGGAATAGACAATGGGAAATCCAAAAGCCCTCACCCTTAACTGTCATTTTG
Organism: Leptodactylus fuscus; assembly: GCF_031893055.1. NCBI lineage: Eukaryota > Metazoa > Chordata > Amphibia > Anura > Leptodactylidae > Leptodactylus > Leptodactylus fuscus. Next base: position 193,153,800 of record NC_134266.1, on the reverse strand, counting down.
AGTGTGTGTGTGTGTGTGTGTGTGAGAGATGTAGTAAGACCTTCCAAAATTCACTTTTCTAGCCCTTAACATGAGCCCTTCCAAACAAAGTTCCAGGACCTTAAGCTGAGCTACCAGCAGAGATTGAAGCCCTTGGCATGAGTAGAGCCTTGCACCAGCAGTGTTTTTGGCACTTAGGGTGAGTTGAGCCTTGTACCAGCGTGTGTCCCTTAACATCAGGCGGGCCCTAAGTTCTGTGCTTTGCACAAAAGTTCCACATTAACTAGGCTGAATGGTACAAAGATTAGTAGGCCCGAGAACCAGGAACAGGTCTTGCAATGGCTGTCGGATAACGCTTAAAGCACATTGTCCACCAGCCAGTCAGCCTCTACCTCCTCTTACCCAACAGTCTTGTCCTCCTTCCACCCAAAATTCCCAATCTTCCCAGAACAATAACCCCAACTGTCCCTGCTCCCCAGAGCTGTTCTCCCTTCCTTTGACTGTACCGCAACCTGCCCCTCCATTTCGCGATTCCACGGACCTAACAGACGAGTATCTGTGTCCAGATGCTCAAACACTAGAGTCTCCTCCATTCCATCTCCGGTCGATTTGGTGGCGGATGACCAGCAACCCACCCTCATCGACGACGATGAGACGCAGTTGCTGTCAGGGCAGCCAGTTGACATGCGCATTGTGCAGGAGGAGGAGGCGAGACAGGAGTTGGAAGAGGAGGTGGTGGACGACGAGGACACCAACCCCACCTGGACAAGGCGGATGTCAAGCTGGGAAAGTAGTGTGGATGTTGAGGCAGGTGCAGCACCAAAAAGGGTAGCTAGAGGCAGAGACATGTCCAGAGGCAGAGGTCAGCTGCTTTGCCGAAGCCAGGCCAGACCCGGAATGTCCGAAGATGTTCCCTTTTGTACCCAGCCCAGAAAAACTCCCCCATTGAGGGCACGTTTCTTGAAGGTGTACAGTTTTTTCAAGGAATGTGCCGAGGACAGATATAGTGTCGTCTACACAATTTGCCTCTCAAAATCGAGTAGGGGCCCTGAGAAGAGCAACCTGTCCACCACTTCAATGCACCGTCATTTGGAATCCAAGCAATGGAATCAGTGGCAGGCAGCAACGGCAGGACAAACTTCGCCCGCCGTTCATGCCACTGCCTCTGCTCACAGTGCTGGCGATGCACTCCAGAGGACGAGCCAGGACATCACTTCATCTGCCTCCGCCACTTTGTTGACTTCTCCCTCATCCTCCCCTGTTTCTGTCTTATCTCCTTCTCCTGCACCATCAAAGGCACCATCAGGCGCTTCTTTACAACAACCCACCATCTCTCAGACATTGGAGCGCCGGCAGAAATACACCGCTAACCACCCACCCACGCAAGCCTAGAACGCCAACATCGCTAAACTGCTGGCCCAGGAGAGGTTGGTGTTCCGGCTTGTTGAAACTCCCGCCTTCCCGGACCTGATGGCAACTGTGGCACCTCACTATGCCGTCCCTAGCCGTCACAACTTCTCCCGGTGTGGCGTCCCCGCCTTGCACCAGCACGTGTCACTCAACATCAGGTGGGCCCTTAGTTCCGCGCTTTGCTGCAAGGTCCACTTGACCACCGACACTTGGACAAGCGCCTGTGGTCAGGGATGCTGCTTATCTTTAATGACAGGCAGGGTGAATGTGGTGGAGTCTGGTCCCCGGGTGCAAACTGGGGTGGCCTATCTCCTCTCCCAGGCCAAAATTCATGGCAGGAGTAGACTGAAACCCTACGATGCTGCAACCTCCACCCCAGCTACTAGCGGCAAACACTGTAACACTGGCGTGGGGAGATGTCAGCAGGCCGTGCTGAAACTGATCAGCTTGGGGGACAGACAGCACAGTGCCTCCGAGGTAAGGGATGCCATCCTGGCTGAGATGGCATTTTTTTTCCCTGCTACACCTGGGGCCTGGCATTTTTGCGTCTGTGATAATGGCTGGAACCTGGTAGCAGATCTGGAGCTTGCCAGCCTCCAACACGGTCCACGCATGGCCCACGTTTTTCAACTTGTTGGTGCCATGTTTCTTTGAAACCTACACCATTGTGCCTGATATACAGGTCAAAGTGGGGCCATTTTCGTAAGTGAGAACTAGCCTCTGCTAGGCAGAAAACATTCAGAGCACACTCCTCTCATCTTCGCACCGTTGGCTGGCAGAGGAAGACGAGGGGGTTGGAGTGGCATCTGATGTCCCTGTCCCACACGAGGCTAGAGGGTGCACTTCAGTGCATCCCATTGCTTCACCACAAATGGTGTGAAGGGGAGTGGAAAATAGAGGAAATGGAGAGTGACCCTTACAGTTGGGGCCAGCAAAGGCATGCCAAGTAACACACTGGCACACATGGCTGACTTCATCTTGGGTTGCTTTTCAACACATATTTCACATCATGAAGAACAAATAATACTGGATTTTTACAAGCCTCGAACCCCGGTCTAGGTCTAATGTCTGTTCCTTTCTTATATTAGGGGAGAGGGAAAAAAAATTACTTCAGTGATACGTTTAGCGTACATAGACTGACTATTAATGTGTATCCCACTTAGTGTTGTTAGGGTTACACACCGTCACAACCTGGCTAAAGCTTCTATAGCTGTTAATAAAGTCAACATAACTTTACGGTATCCAAAAAGACAGCTGGTACCGACAGAGAGCAAGACAAATGTCAACCAAAGCTGTGAGCTCTGAACACCCACAGTGACTTTGGCGTCATCATCATTATAAGGGAGCGGGTGGTAATAAATAACTTGGCAGTGCCTAAAACCCAAAAAGCTTATACAACTATATTTACATTAAGATACACAAATGACACTTTTTAGTAGCATGTCATGAGACAAGCTGATAAGATCTTCCTTTGTGCAGTGCTATTTGCAAGTTAAACGCTGCCTTTATTTTAATTCTGGAGAAGGTGCAGACATTAGATTTAGAACATGTTGTCTTCATTGTCCAAATCCTCTATATAGGTAATGTGTTTTTTGGGCCGAGCTGTCTGGGAACGAGCTGGTGCAGCACTGACAACCTGGGTGAATATGGCAAGAGCCTGAGATGTAGGGTGAATGAATCCCCAAATTATTTGGGGAATTTCCACTCAGAAACTGGCACTATATAGCAGTAGCAAAAATTGTGGGTGCACGTAACCCCAATATATTCTTTGAATTCCCAGTGAGACAATGGCACTATATACCAGTAGCAAAAATTGTGGGTGCACGTAACCCCAATATATTCTTTGAATTCCCAGTGAGACAATGGCACTATATACCAGTAGCAAAAATTGTGGGTGCACGTAACCCCCAATATATTCTTTGAATTCCCAGTGAGACAATGGCACTATATACCAGTAGCAAAAATTGTGGGTGCACGTAACCCCAATATATTCTTTGAATTCCCAGTGAGACAATGGCACTATATAGCAGTAGCAAAAATTGTGGGTGCACGTAACCCCAATATATTCTTTGAATTCCCAGTGAGACAATGGCACTATATAGCAGTAGCAAAAATTGTGGGTGCACGTAACCCCAATATATTCTTTGAATTCCCAGTCAGAAACTGGCACTATATAGCAGTAGCAAAAATTGTGGGTGCACATAACCCCAATATATTCTTTGAATTCCCAGTGAGACAATGGCACTATATAGCAGTAGCAAAAATTGTGGGTGCACGTAACCCCAATATATTCTTTGAATTACCAGTCAGAAACTGGCACTATATGGCAGTAGCAAGAAATGAGGGTATTTGTAACCCCAATATATTCTTTGAATTCCCAGTGAGACAATGGCACTATATAGCAGTAGCAAAAATTGTGGGTGCACGTAACCCCAATATATTCTTTGAATTCCCAGTCAGACAATGGCACTATATACCAGTAGCAAAAATTGTGAGTTCACGTAACCCCAATATATTCTTTGAATTCCCAGTGAGACAATGGCACTATATACCAGTAGCAAAAATTGTGGGTGCACGTAACCCCAATATATTCTTTGAATTCCCAGTCAGAAACTGGCACTATATAGCAGTAGCAAAAATTGTGGGTGCACGTAACCCCAATATATTCTTTGAATTCCCAGTGAGACAATGGCACTATATAGCAGTAGCAAAAATTGTGGGTGCATGTAACCCCAATATATTCTTTGAATTACCAGTCAGAAACTGGCACTATATGGCAGTAGCAAGAAATGAGGGTATTTGTAACCCCAATATATTCTTTGAATTCCCAGTGAGACAATGGCACTATATAGCAGTAGCAAAAATTGTGGGTGCACGTAACCCCAATATATTCTTTGAATTCCCAGTGAGACAATGGCACTATATACCAGTAGCAAAAATTGTGGGTGCACGTAACCCCAATATATTCTTTGAATTCCCAGTGAGACAATGGCACTATATACCAGTAGCAAAAATTGTGGGTGCACGTAACCCCAATATATTCTTTGAATTCCCAGTGAGACAATGGCACTATATACCAGTAGCAAAAATTGTGGGTGCACGTAACCCCAATGTATTCTTTGAATTCCCAGTCAGACAATGGCACTATATACCAGTAGCAAAAATTGTGGGTGCACGTAACCCTAATATATTCTTTGAATTCCCAGTGAGACAATGGCACTATATACCAGTAGCAAAAATTGTGGGTGCACGTAACCCTAATATATTCTTTGAATTCCCAATGAGACAATGGCACTATATACCAGTAGCAAAAATTGTGGGTGCACGTAACCCCAATATATTCTTTGAATTCCCAGTCAGACAATGGCACTATATACCAGTAGCAAAAATTGTGGGTGCACATAACCCCAATATATTCTTTGAATTCCCAGTGAGACAATGGCACTATATAGCAGTAGCAAAAATTGTGGGTGCACGTAACCCCAATATATTCTTTGAATTACCAGTCAGAAACTGGCACTATATGGCAGTAGCAAGAAATGAGGGTATTTGTAACCCCAATATATTCTTTGAATTCCCAGTGAGACAATGGCACTATATAGCAGTAGCAAAAATTGTGGGTGCACGTAACCCCAATATATTCTTTGAATTCCCAGTGAGACAATGGCACTATATACCAGTAGCAAAAATTGTGGGTGCACGTAACCCCAATATATTCTTTGAATTCCCAGTCAGAAACTGGCACTATATACCAGTAGCAAAAATTGTGGGTGCACGTAACCCCAATATATTCTTTGAATTCCCAGTGAGACAATGGCACTATATACCAGTAGCAAAAATTGTGAGTGCACGTAACCCCAATATATTCTTTGAATTCCCAGTGAGACAATGGCACTATATACCAGTAGCAAAAATTGTGGGTGCACATAACCCCAATATATTCTTTGAATTCCCAGTCAGACAATGGCACTATATACCAGTAGCAAAAATTGTGGGTGCACGTAACCCCAATATATTCTTTGAATTCCCAGTCAGACAATGGCACTATATACCAGTAGCAAAAATTGTGGGTTCACATAACCCCAATATATTCTTTGAATTCCCAGTCAGAAACTGGCACTATATAGCAGTAGCAAAAATTGTGGGTGCACGTAACCCCAATATATTCTTTGAATTACCAGTCAGAAACTGGCACTATATGGCAGTAGCAAGAAATGAGGGTATTTGTAACCCCAATATATTCTTTGAATTCCCAGTGAGACAATGGCACTATATAGCAGTAGCAAAAATTGTGGGTGCACGTAACCCCAATATATTCTTTGAATTCCCAGTGAGACAATGGCACTATATACCAGTAGCAAAAATTGTGGGTGCACGTAACCCCAATATATTCTTTGAATTCCCAGTCAGAAACTGGCACTATATACCAGTAGCAAAAATTGTGGGTGCACGTAACCCCAATATATTCTTTGAATTCCCAGTGAGACAATGGCACTATATACCAGTAGCAAAAATTGTGGGTGCACGTAACCCCAATATATTCTTTGAATTCCCAGTGAGACAATGGCACTATATACCAGTAGCAAAAATTGTGGGTGCACATAACCCCAATATATTCTTTGAATTCCCAGTCAGACAATGGCACTATATACCAGTAGCAAAAATTGTGGGTGCACGTAACCCCAATATATTCTTTGAATTCCCAGTCAGACAATGGCACTATATACCAGTAGCAAAAATTGTGGGTGCACGTTACCCCAATATATTCTTTGAATTCCCAGTCAGACAATGGCACTATATACCAGTAGCAAAAATTGTGGGTGCACATAACCCCAATATATTCTTTGAATTCCCAGTCAGAAACTGGCACTATATAGCAGTAGCAAAAATTGTGGGTGCACGTAACCCCAATATATTCTTTGAATTCCCAGTCAGACAATGGCACTATATACCAGTAGCAAAAATTGTGGGTGCACGTAACCCCAATATATTCTTTGAATTCCCAGTGAGACAATGGCACTATATACCAGTAGCAAAAATTGTGGGTGTATATAGCCCCAATTCTATTGCTAGGGGACTTGCAGGGTATTTCTGAGGTGAAGGTGGGGGGGCACACCGTTGGAACGGGGATTTGGGGTGTATATATGGGGTATATGGGAATACACTGTCAGTGTGTTCCATTCTGGATCCTGGGAAAGCTGGGTTGCGGCGATTGAGCCCGTCAGTGCCACGTTACACTGACAAGCTTCTCCCTGGAATTGAAGTTATATGTAACCCCAATATATTCTTTGAATTCCCAGTCAGACAATGGCACTATATGGCAGTAGCAAAAATAGTGGGTGTATATAGCCCCAATTCTATTGCTAGGGGACTTGCAGTGTATTTCTGGGGTGAAGGTGGGGGGGCACACCGTTGGAACGGGTATCGGGGGTATATATCGGGTATACGGGAATACACTGTCAGTGTATTCCATTCAGGATCCTGGGAAAGCTGGGTTGCGGTGATTGAGCCCGTCAGTGCCACGTTACACTGACAAGCTTCTCCCTGGAATTTAGCTCTTACAAGAGCTGTTGTGGTTGTCTTCTCCTTCCTATCCTAGCCTGTCCCTGCCTACCCAGAATCTAAGCCCTAGCTAACTGGACGGAAACCTCCGTCCCCGGTGAATTGCAAGCTCAGAATGACGCGAACCTGGGCGGCGCTGTTCTTTTAAATTAGAGGTCACATGTTTTCAGCAGCCAATGGGTTTTGCCTACTTTTTTCAACGTCACCGGTGTCGTAGTTCCTGTCCCACCTACCCTGCGCTGTTATTGGAGCAAAAAAGGCGCCAGGGAAGGTGGGAGGGGAATCGAGTAATGGCGCACTTTACCACGTGGTGTTCGATTCGAACATGCCAAACAGTCTAATATCCGAACGAACATGAGTTCGATAGAACACTGTTCGCTCATCTCTAATCCTGAAGTCTTTCTTTTCTTTTAGTTGCTATGACTCCTAGCAACTTTCTGCTATTCTGAGCTTGTATGTGTTCTTTCTTGTAATATATTACTGTATTATCCATGCTGCTGTAACATACTGAATTTCCCCGTGGTGGGACTATTAACGGATTATCTTATCTTTAAACCTTTAGAACCTGTATTGAGGTAGGCTACATATAAACAACACTGAAAAAATAAAACTATCAGTTTTTAATGCCCATAATCTAATATCTGTTTGTCAGTTTTAATGTCCTTTCTGCATCAGATGAACAATGGATTTCATTGGTCTTTTTTATTTTGACCCACTTAATGTCAGTAAAATTAATACATTGTATATATAAAAAAAAAAAAATCTGATCAATTGTGTTGGATTTGCCAGAACTGAAAAATGGACAAAAAGAGGACGTCTCATATTTTTTTTCTAAACTTGTTTTATTGAAAATTGTACAAGTTACTCAATAGACATAGACAACTAGAACAATTCTGCAAAGTCCATAACATAATGATAGTAAGCAGAAAACACATAAATTGTCCAGAAGGAATTCCACCAATAACAACGAAAAATACAGTATAATCTTATCAGGAATCAACAATCAGAAATAGTCCCAAAACCAGTATAGAGACAAAAAACTCAGATGAGTCCTTAGGTACACCTAGTAGTATACCCTAACTAGGTAACTGCACTATGTGCCATGCAAAAGGATGGAGCTGTGAATAAAGTCAGTGGTGAATTGCACCAGGGACTCCAGACTTTTTTGAATTTTTTTTTTGGCAGCTCCTATCTTTTTATACCATTTGATTATATGGTAAAAATGAGTTTACTAGCTTTTTTCCACATTGATAGTGAGGGTGGGCAGGTAAGCATCCAGTGTAAGGCAATGGCTTTTCTAGCCAAAAATAAGGATTCATGCAAAAGGAATTGAGGAAAATTGGCCTCATCATTCATCTAAGGTACCAAATAGACAAATTTCAGGGGTAAGTGAAACTAGGGCAATGAGTATATAATGATACAAGATACACAATTTCCACTCAAAAATGTTTATAGGGCAGTCCCTGGTCAAAATAAGAGTGAACAGCTGAACAATGCAGACACCCACTCTATGCAAACGTGCAGGAGTCAAGTAACTTTGTAGAACCTGCAGTTCTGAATGTTTCATCAGTAAGAGCAAGAATAGGGGTGCACCATTTCAGCAGAGCAGGGGCATCTAAAGGAAACCTTGATCTGTGTGCGATTATTCCAATAATAGGGAGTTTGATTTGGGCCCTCAATGGGTTGCTTGTTAAAGAGGACCTTTCACCATATCTGGGCACAGGCAGTGTTATATACTGCCAGAAAGCTGACAGTGCGCTGAATTCAGCGCACTGTCGGCTTTCCCGATCCGTGCCCGGTGTAAAGCGCTATCGGTCCCGGTACCGTAGCGCTTTACAGTCAGAAGGGCGTTTCTGACCATTAGCCAGAGACGTCCTTCTGCCTCGCGGCGCCAATCGCGCTGTGCTGTGGAGCCGGGAGGAACGCCCCCTCCCTCTCCTGATAATGCTCGTCTACGGACAAGCTGTGTGAGCAGAGGGAGGGGGGAGTTCCTCCCCGCTCCACAGCACAGCGCGATAGGCGCCGCGAGGCAGAAGGACGTCTCTGGCTAATGGTCAGAAACGCCCTTCTGACCATAGAAGAGCTACGGTACCGGGCCGTAAGCTCTTCACACCGGGCACAGATCGGGAAAGCCGACAGTGCGCTGAATTCAGCGCACTGTCAGCTTTCTGGCAGTATATAACACTGCATGTGCCCAAAAGTGGTGAAAGGTCCTCTTTAATATGTAATATGATTGTATATTATTGTCCTTACTCCCGGACTGTTTATTTTGTTATATTTTTGTATTGGTCAGCTATGATTAATTGTTTATTTTTTTTTCTAACTATAAAAACTGAATAAACTTGATTAAGTATAAATAACAAAATCTTTAAAACGGCATTTTTTTTGTTTGCAAGAGTGTTTGTCTACAAAATTAAATATGGTAATGTTTATGGAAAAACCCCTTTAGGATGAGGTCCCACATTGTTGAAAGTTGTTAAGCTTTTTTGGAAGCAGATCTTGCTGCATTTTTTGAGCCAAAGCCAGTAGTGAATTTGAGTGTCAAAAACCCTACCAAACAATGTGCGAGATATTGGGGAATAGTTGGGATATTGTTATTGAAGACACATGTGGATTTTACAAGTTTTGAGTGTATTTGAGCAGCAATACATTCCTAATGTGCTATGTTGGAGTATAGACAATTTAATCAAACATTAACAGAGTAATGTCACCTAAAGGTATCCTTAATTTATGTAGGAATTTGGGAGTATCCAAAATAAAGGGTGAAGAGTGTTTAATCAATGTGGGGAGAATCTTGCCAAGGTAAGCAGTTCGTAGAGACTATAGCCTCTTACCTTACCTACTAAAGGCCCCCTGGAGGATACTTCAGTCTTTCATAAATTTCAGGAAGTACTTAAAAAAAAAAAAAAATTCGGTATAATTAGAGCATTGTAAGTTCGAGTAGTGAAAGGGTTAATGTATTTAATTGGGAACATGAAATTCTTCAACATTTCACTTGTACTTTTCTATAATATTTCACCTCACAGTCAACATCTGTGCCATTCAGCAGGCTGGCAGAATAATTCCATAAATAATTGTGCCATATAGGAGTCTGTAATAGAAGGAAAAACATACCTTTGTGGCCACAAACTATAGAAACAGTGTATGGATATTCAGATCAGCCAACAAGTTCACAATGGGTGGGTCTGATTTGTTAGATTTGCCTGCAGCCTGATGTAAATGTTTTTACTCTTCCCTAGAATTCATGCCCAATATTTCCCCTTTGGCCATGATTGATATTTTCAGATTCTGTCTGCATCATGACTGTCTGTAGGCATATCTAACAGATCAGATCCCACCCTTGACTCACTTGCAGGATGGTTTGCATATCTATGAAAAGACGATTAGCCCAGCATTGTTTTATCCGTTTGTTGCCATACAAGTATGTTTCTATGCCTATTCAAAACCCCTACATGGCTTTATTATTGGTTTGGGAGGCATTTGGGACCTGACAGAATCTTTTGAAGTTGCATTATCTTTAACAACCTGTATACAATATGTGTGGCTAATCTCCTGACTACAGCGACTTCTTACTAGTATCCTGCTGGTACTGGCTACATAGTCTTGCTATATTGCACTACTGAAGACCGTGATTAAAACATCCAATTCGTTCATTATGTAAACAGAGCAATGCCATCAACACATTTTACTCAAATGGAATTACAAGTCATGTCAGCGTCACATTGAAAAGAAATGGAGTGAACAATGACGTTTCCACATGACAGCTTGACAATGTAATTGTAAACTAAAAAAAAATAGCACAAAACAAAAATCCCTCTCAATTATCAACAACAAGAAGCTGTTAAGAAAAGAAAAACATAAGTGCCAAATGTATCTCTTGTCAAATGTGTCTTAATGGATTAGTCACTACACACTTAGTGAAGTCAAAGAACGATCAAACAAGTTGATATATTGGATATTGCATTTATTTTTTAATATATAAAAGATCTTCTCATACTGAAATGTACTTTGCACATTATTTCCAGATATTTCATGACCAGAAATGAGTATTTATATTAGTTTTTATTCATTTATTCAAATTATTTTTTGAAAACTTTTAAAAAATATGACAACTTCATAGGGTTATGCCAGACAGTATATTTACCCTCTATCCATAAGATAGAACATAAATAGCTGATCGGTGGGGGTCTGACCACTGATATCCCCACCGAACCTGAGAAAAGCAGTGTTTCACCACCATTGTGAATTCACTGTGAATGCAGTGGAGCTGAATATAGGCATGCCCCTGGTTTGCAGGACACACTCATACTCCCATTCACTTCAATGGGAGTGCTGGAGATAGTAAAATTATCAACTGCCCTTTGGCCTCCACCATCCTCCATTTATGTGAGTTAATAAAATTTCTGAGTGTCTCTGGTTGCTGTTGGCATTCTCCCTTTGTTTACATGGTGTAGCTTCCTGTTGTGCAGCTTCATGTGTAGCTGTTACACTAGGTCCTTCTCACTCAACTCACCCCTCCTCTCTCACTCCGTTACAAAACCCTCCCTGTCTCACTAAGCCTAGCCCCTCCCACCCTCCCTGTCTCACTAAGCCTAGCCCCTCCCACCCTCCCTGTCTCACTAAGCCTAGCCCCTCCCACCCTCACTGTCTCACTAAGCCTAGTCCCTCCCACCCTCCCTGTCTCACTAAGCCTAGTCCATCCCACCCTCCCTGTCTCACTAAGCCTAGCCCCTCCCACCCTCCCTCTCTCACTAAGCCTAGCACCTCCCACCCTCCCTGTCTCACTAAGCCTAGCCCCTCCCAACCTCCCTTTCTCACTAAGTATAGCGATCCCGCCCATTACTAGTGAGTCAGCTCCTTCTCTTATTGACGTATTCTGGCCTCCCTATTGCTGGAATGGCGGCATGCTGACACCCCAGCACTTTTGTACAAGCGAAGGCAGACATCAAGAGGAGGAGCAGCCGGCCCTACAGCAGCAATTGATCTCTCATGCTCAGAAGAACTGAAAAGGAAGACAGGTAAGTATGATAGGGTGAGGTGGACTGAGCTAGTTAAAGGGGCTCTATCAGCAAAATCATGCTGCTAGAGTCCCACATATGCGTGCATAGCCTTTAAAAAGGCTATTCAGGCACTGTAAAAGTTAAATTAAACTACCCCCCCCGTTTTAAAATAATAACTTAAAAAAGAATCTTCTCTACTTACGGAACGTGCACCCTGGGCGGGCCCTGGGCGGGCATTCAGAGTGCGCCGTCTTCTTCTTCCCCGCCTCTTCTTCCTCTGATGTCTTCGGGTCCCGTCCTCCAGCGCTTGCTCGCGGACACTGATAAAAAAAAATAGCCCGGGCGCATGCGCAGTAGCACGCGGCTTCTACTACGGCTACTGCGCATGCGCCCGGGCTATTTTTTTTCATCAGTGTCCGCGAGCAAGCGCCGGAGGAGGACGGGACCCGAAGACGTCAGAGGAAGAAGAGGCGGGGAAGAAGAAGACGGCGCACTCTGAATGCCCGCCCAGGGCCCGCCCAGGGTGCACGTTCCGTAAGTAGAGAAGATTCTTTTTTAAGTTATTATTTTAAAACGGGGGGGGGGGGGGGGTAGTTTAATTTAACTTTTACAGTGCCTGAATAGCCTTTTTAAAGGCTATGCACGCATATGTGGGGCTCTAGCAGCATGATTTTGCTGATAGAGCCCCTTTAAGAAAGGCTAATATTAGGCAGGCTACCTAGGGAAACAAGGAGGGGGTGTAAAGTAGTTAGAGAGAGAGGAGCAAGGAGTGAGAGGGGGAGACAGTGTGAGTCATCTCTGCATCATGGTAGTTGTAGGAAAACAGAACAGGAAGTTCCCAAACAAACAAATGCAGAAGATGCCAGAGAAACCCAGAAATCACTCAAAACAGTGCTAAAGGTGTTTGGTTGCACTTTATTAACCTATTAATAGAACTAACTGACCTGTTTAGAAAAATTATTTTTTTTTAGAGGAAAGCCACCTTAATAATTTGTTTATGCATTACAAGTTTATTATATAACTTTTTGTGAAAATATATTTTACACATCTGAATGGGATTTTGTAATATGTGTATGAATTTTGGTAAAAGCAATTGGACATATGGAACAGTCAATTACATGTCTACAACTAATATGTGGATAGGTAGGTAGGTAGATAGGTAGATAGATGGATGGATGGATGGATGGAATGGATCTTATGTTCAGTTTCACTGAGATCATTACTTGTCTTCCGTTACTTCTGCCTGACATGCAGTGTATCCCAATCAGATATTGTTCTGGATCATTAGAGCTTGTAGATCCAAACATGCTTTTTGTGTTGTGTTGTATGCAGGGCAGTGGTGTAACTAGGAATGGCGGGGCCCCGTGGCGAACTTTTGGCATGAGTCCGTCCCCCCCCCCCCCGACCGATGCCAAAGACCTCGACCAACTGACCCCTTCCACCACTTGCATTTCTGCACACACTATAATGCCCCATAGTGGCCCCTGCACACAGTATTATGCCCCATAGTGGCCCCTGCACACGGTCTTATTCCCTATAGTGGCCCCTGCACACAGTATTATGCTCCATTGTGGACACCCATGAACAATTATTATACTCTGAGGTCTTTTCAGACCCTCGAGTATAATAATCAGAGATCAAAGGGGGATAAAAACATAAAAAAAACCCACTGTTACTTACCTATTTCCCAGCTCCGCTGCATTCTCCAAACGCTGTCAGCTATCTTCAATGACGTCCGGGACATCATGCGACCGGGGGGCGTGCGTCGCGGCGCATATGGACCCAGGTCCTGGTCATATGATGTCATGCAAGTAGGCCCGAAGCATGCCTGGAGTGCGGAGAGGTAAGCAACACTGTTTTTTATGTTTTGTTACCTCTCCTGGGCCTCCGATCTTTATACTCGGGGGTCCGAAAAGACCCTCGAGTATAATAGTACTTGTGGGGCCCGCGGTCCCTGCTAGGATCGGTAAGTACGTAGGGCCCGTTAACGGCTGGAGTAACTCCAGCCGGTAAGGGCCTATTGAAAAAAAAAAAACACAGTGGTAGCGGTTGTTGCCGAACCCCTAATGTCCCTGGCCCTTTGACTCAAAACAATGTAGAAAAAACTGCTTTTTGGCCAAGGTTTAACATAGCGTATCACTGTTAAAAAAACAAAAAACAAAAAAACAAAAAAAAACGCACCAAAACTGTGTTGCTTTTTTCCGCAACACTTTTCATAGGGTTTGTATTCCATTTTTCTCTACTTTTTTTCCTCCCCATTTAAGACTATAGGGAAAATGCACGTTTCTGAAAAAGCAGCTTTTCCGCAGCTCTTTCTACAATGCTGAAATTAACCAAAATGTTATTCACTGTGCTGGTATGGTAAAACACAGCATTTTTTTCCCTGCAGCATTTAGAAATGTGATGCTTAATAGAGATGAGCGAGTAGTGTTCGATCGAGTAGGTGTTCGATCGAATACTACGGTATTCGAAATACTCGTACTCGATCGAGCACTACTAGCTGTTCGAAGTTTAAGGTTCGATGCAGAACCAGCGTTGATTGGCAGAATGCTATACATTCTGCCAATCAACGCTGGTTCTTCTCTTACCTTTAGAAGTCTTCTCCGTGCAGCGTCCCCGCGGTGTCTTCCGGCTGGAATTCACTCTGCCTAGGCACCTGGCCTAGGCAGAGCCGACTGCGCATGCGCGGGCATGCCCTCGCATGCGCAGTCGGCTCTGCTCAGTCGCGGGGACGCTGCATCGGGAGAAGACTTCAAGGAGAATCCAGCCCGACCGTCACTCGTGGACTTGGTAAGTATAATGGTATCGAATTTTGTGTACCCCTGAAACGAGCATTTCCCCCCATAGACTATAATGGGGTTCGAAATCTGTTCGAACAATCGAACAGTGTGCGGCTGTTCGAATCGGATTTTGAACCTCGGACATTTTAGTGTTCGCTCATCTCTAATGCTTAAGCCTTATGGTGCATTACAATGGAACCCATCCTTAAGTCAGCATGCCCCAACCTCACCAGGCGCGTAATACCTATACATATATGTCATTTATTGTAACCCGGCCCATGACCACCCGTTTTCTAATTACTTTTGTAAGTAAGAAGGGCACAATAAGGAATTAAGAAAATAGAAAAGTATCTAATTTGGTGAAAGTTCTGAATTGATTTTTAAAAAGTAGTGTTAGCAAATCATAATAATTTGATTACATATAATATTTGTTGTTGTTATTATTATTATTATTATTATTATTATTATTATTATTATATACCTTTGTCTTATAAGTAACCGTCATATGAATAGCTCCTTTCTGTGGAGATGTAAAAATGGATGCTATATTGTAATGATTATTGATATGATGATTATTTAGGTGAGCTAATGGGGCAGATTTATGAAACTGGCTAAAAGGAAAACTCTTTGTTACCAATAGCAACCAATCAATGCACAGTTTTAATTTTTTTCAAGGTCAGTTGGTTGCCATAGACAACAAGAACAGTATTCCTTTTAATGTCTAAAGAAAGCATGTAGAAAGAAAGTAGAAAATGAAGTTATTGAACACGATGTTCTCCAGGTTTTGACCTCCTGTGCCATTGCAATGCTGGCAGCTTTGTAGACAATGCTCTGCACTAAATATATTTGTCAAGCCCATTATTTATAGGTTTTGGAAGGTAATCACCATAATGCAATCAAGACATAGAATTATGCAAAGGTCAAATGACACTGCCAAATGATTACAAGAGAAATCTAATCAGCGCTTTCACTCAGGATATCCAGTATCCCTGGAATGAGCAGAAAGCAATTCTTAGCATTAGTTTCCCAGTGTACACTGAATTACAGTATACCTACATAATCATTGTGTACTACATTCATTAGCAATACATAATATGCTGGCTAAATAATTCCCATATAGGCCATGACCACATACCTGTATACCTGCCAACACCATCAGCAGTGGAAATATATATTTGTCAGTGCCACAAACCACCAGTTTGCCTTAGACCTGCCTCAGGCAGGTTTTTTGGATGTTGGGCATGCACATGAGATACATTTAATTACTTATTCGTTTTATCACGCTGAGTTGGTTGCCAGATCTTATCTAAAATAGAATCATTACCTGATGCAGTAATTTCATCATCTTCTACACTTTTTTTTTTTTTATTCATCATGACAATGTTATTCCTCTATGTCCTCCAGGGTCACTAAAGAGAACAGATTTCCCTCTAGTGCCCCTATCAACATGACTAATAGTAGTACACCCCCTGGCACAACTACAAATTCAAATGGCACACCCGCTGCCGCTACTACCTCCGCCAACAGTCATGTCTTCTACCTGTAATTCTTCTAACTTCACAAAAACACTGTCTCTTTTCTCTTCCAACTCATCAAGAAGAGGAAGTCCTGAGTTATGGAATGTATTTCTATCAGCAGTTACCCCATGACTGCTGGAGAATAGTCACTTTGTCAGTGCAGATAAAGAAGTAAATTATGTGCTACAAATGAGGAGAAGGAACACACATTACATTCAAAAACTTCTTTAGTCTCAGGAAGTACAACCATACATCGGCTACTGCACAAGTGCTTCCTCCTACTTCTGCCACCCTGTTTTTTTCAGTCATTTTACTACACACTGCTTAATTATAATAGTAATTGGCAACAATTCTCATACCCTGTGTATGTATTTTTTTCCAGAAAAATAACAAAGCACTAAAAGGCTGACCTAGTTTGAGAATATTAGATTAAAGAACACTGCATCAGTTAGTTTTATTTTTTTTGGCTGTTACAAATGCAGTTTTTACGTATATTAGATACTGAACCTGAAACAACCCTACTTGGCCCATTGAACGCTAAACAGATAACCAGAACCTACCTGTACAATAATGGCCCTACCTAAAAAATTAGTCCAAAAATATTTTTCCAACGTGCCTTTTTTCACCTAAGCATTGCTGGGCTCATCGGGGAATAGTAGTATAGGGACAAAACAGGCTAAAGATGTTGCAAAGTGAAGCTTAAGATGGGGCTTAACAAGATTAAAAATGAACTATTGCTGCTTATGAAAGCAATGCTGCTGTGTGCGGACAATTCATGTGGAATTGGTGGACTACCTCATGCAACTTATCAAGGGGCAGAGGACAGCAAAACTCAGCTCATCTTATATGCTGTGTCTGGTAAACAATAAGTATCAATAAGTTACATATTGAATCGGCTATATACCACACATGTATATATTACTAGTTCATGTAGCTATAGGTATAAATATTATTTATTTAAACAAGACTTTGTTGTTAGATATTCATTTTACTATTGTTTTTATTTTTTCAATTAATTAATCCATTTTTTAATTACAGAATTACTCTAAAATGTTATAATGTAGGTTAAGACAGCTGTGGATAGATATTTATCTAGACCAATTTTAAGGAAAATAAGCTAGATTTTAACAACAGGCAAAAATCAAGGGGGCAGCATTGCATCGTCACTAAAGTACACTGAATACCAGAACTATTTCTGACCTATTATGTAGCATTAAAGAAGATGTACATTGCAGTTCTAACAGGTAGCTAACTCCTTCGAGCCAGGGCGCTGTGCCAATGGTAACCGTAACTCACTAAGCATTTGAACATACAGACATAGCCAAATGTGATTATGTTGGTTGAATAAGAATATAATCTATAGATTTTGATGAATTTTAAGATTTTCCACAGAATTAATCAACAAATGTTTATACAAAATGTACTTGATATATCCAACATTTGACAGCGCAACATGATAAATCAATATTCCACATATTAAAAACCTAAAATAGGGGCCACACGGTGGCTCAGTGGCTAGCACTGTAGCCTTGTAACGCTGGAGTCCTGGTGTTCAAATCCCGCCAAGGGCAAAAAACCATCTGCAAGGAGTTTGTATGTTCTCCCCGTGTCTGCATGGATTTCCATCCCATATTTCAAAAAACATACTGATAGGGAAAAATGTACATTGTGAGCTCTATGTGGGGCTCACAATCTACCTTTAAAAAAAAACAAAAAAAAAAACCTAAAATACATTTTGTGCTCAATCTAAGGCCTCGTTCACATCTGCATTGGTAATCCGTTCAGGGTAGTCCGCATAGGGACAGCCCCTGAACGGACTACCGAATGCATCGGCAACTGGTGCACAGTCAAAGCACACGGACCCCATGCAGACTCCCCCAGTCGGATTACCAATGCAGATGTGAACGAGGCCTAATTTCTTTTTTTTTTTTACATCAATTCTTTATTTATAAATCACAAGAATAAACAAAAGGGGAACAATTTGAGGCAATGAACAGGCCAGCAGCAAAACATGGAGGGCCCACAAACAAAATAAGGGCCCAAAAACTCAAATCAGTACAGAGAGCGCGGAGACGGGGCCTCCCTCCTCACAGTAATGCGAGAGAGACACTGAGATCGTCCCAGAAGCGCCTAGGAGGCGGAGGAGAGGAAAAGAGGAGGAATAAGAGGAATTCGAGAAGGGAGGGCAGGGGAATGAAAAGAGGGAGGTGAGGAAAAGGGCAGGAGAGAAACAAAAAGGATGTGGAGGAGACGAAAGAAGGGGAGGGGGGCTCCGGAACCGAACCAATGGGTGAGACCCAGATCTAACCCATGACATCTCTGTAGGACTGAGACCCCTGGAAAAGGATCCACGGGGTCCAAGCCTTCAAGAAAGCCTCATGAGAATCTCTGAGAGACACCGTGAGGTCTTCCATCGATTGGATGTCCTCTACCTTGTGGACCAAGTGGCGAAGAGACGGAGGGTTGGGAGATATCCACAACGCCGAGACACAGGCCCTGGCGGCATTGATCAGATGTCGGATCGCTGACTTACGGTAGGCTCGGCGGGGAATATTAGAAAGGTGGAGGAGGAAACAAGCCGGTGTATTAGGGAGAGTAGTTTGGAATATCTGAGATGTCAAGCGGTGGACACCATCCCAGAAGTCCCTCAGAGCCGAGCAACTCCAAAAAACATGGAGGAGGGTCCCCTCCGCCGAATACGAGGCCTAATTTCTATAAAACTTCATTTTATTCAAGTCCTCTCTGGAGCTCCGGGAAAGGACAATGTATCCCTTCATCAGCAACACATGGTATTATACACTGGACATTATACATGGACAATAAAAACAAACAGGTTGTATGGCAAATAGGGCCTACAATATATGATAAACACAATTTGGGACAGACATAGTGGACCACCTTTAGTAAAAATTGAATGAATGAACTGAGAAAGATAAAAAGAAACTCTTATAACGTCTCTGTTACTGGATGCAATAGAAGACAATATCACTGCAGCTTTTAGACTTTAAATCGGGTATTGGTTGAGTAGTATACAGTATCTCCCTAGTGAATGCTATATATACATAGCTAATCTTCAATCATGTGGATATGAATCTACTGCAAGAAAACAAAGCAGTAATCGGGACTAATTACAAGAAGCTATATCGGAGGGGCCACAATAGAGAAGATGACTTGTGATGAGCGGAGTCTAGATTGAAAGATGTCATATGATAAAAGATGATAGTGATAGAGCTTGTTACGAAAGGTGAACAACTTCTTTCTCATTACAGCTCATAATAAAGTGTGAACAAGTGATGGAAAATCTCACTGGTACTCGGCAGGGCAATCACAAAGTAAAATCTCGCCCAAGATGAGTTTATGAAAGACACTTAACATTTCAATCACATTAAATCACAATTTAATAGTGTCAAGTCCTAATTCAGTAATGATTATTACTGCTTATTGTACAGATCTTAAAATGCTATTAAATATTAATTTGTATCATCTACTTGGAACCATTATTAAAAAACGATAAAGACTTACTAAATAAGATGTACTGCGTAACTTTATTATATTGGGAATAACTATCACGTGCAGCTTTTTAGGTAGCACAGTGGCTAAGGGGGATGGGCTACTGCCTGAGTCTGAATCTAACCAGGGGCAATATCTACTGTAAAGCCAGGTTCAGATGGGGTTTTTTTGGACCTGCGGAGTCTGCGTCAAAATCCGGCTCAAAAAACCGCCTCCCAATTAATTCAATGGGTTCCTTTTTCCATGAGTGGTTTGTTCCCATTCATGGAAAAAAAAAGTGACATGCCCTTTCTTGAGGTGGAATCTGTGGCGCGACACGCTCTCCCAACTAGGCCCATTCATTTGGGCCTAATCCGGAGCGGAATGCCGCGACTGGATGACAGTGCACTGTATACACTGCATACACTGTATACACTGCATGAGTCCTCTGCCTCAAAATCTGGTCCAAAAAACCAGTGTGAACCTAGTCTTAGTGTAGAGTTTCATCAATGTACTACGGTTTCTTCCCACACTCCTTAAACATACTAGGTTAACTGGCTTTTTTGGAAATTGGCTACAGTATGTGTCTGAGATACAGTAGAGTTGGAAAATTACATTCTGGGGTTCAGTGAGTGTCACTGATGTAAGTGACAATACCTGCACCTTGATGGGTATGATATGGATAATGAGTAATAGAAAAGCATAAGGAAATAAATACATCAGAAATAACACAAAATGTGCATTAAGACCACACATCACCCACAGCATAATATGTTTTAAATAACAATAAAACATGCCAATTTATAAATTATTATTAATGTGACATATTGAATCTTCTCTGGCACTTATAAAAACCTTAAATCATATAGTAAAGTTTGTCACCCATTATATTCAGCTTAGGATATCACTATAGAAATATGTCTGTAAAATACAACTATCACAAACTCACTGTCCAAAGTGTTATCCTTTCTTGAATTCACATTTTGCACTTAACTATAATATGATACATGCTGTTCAATCACTGAAATATGTGGATATAACTATTACATATTGTCTTCTTTTCTTTAGACATGATGTGAATTTATACTTTAGATACTTTGTTTTATACCTTTCATCATTCTGTGATCTCTCATGTAATTGAATGAAGCTGCAACACCAGCCCCTGGACAAAAATAGCGTTATTTATCTTTAGTTTAGGACATGCAAGAACATTGTGTCCTAGGCTAAGGCCACACACTGCGAAAATGCGGCAATTGTGGCAGTTGCAAAAACGTAGCACAAAGAAAGGAGCATTTTATAGTAACAGCAGCATGAATTACATTTTATGTAATCTCATCCAGACATTGCGGAAACTAAACTGTGTGCGTTTTTGAAAAACGTGTCATGTTTAGGGTTGAGCGATCGTGTTCGGAAAAGATCGGATTCCGATCGGCGATCGAGAAAATTTCACGATCGCGATCGGAATTCCGAACACGATCTTTTTATGTGGGATTGAGATCAGTGATCTTTTCCCACAATTCTTTGCTTAGCCTTCACACTGAGTATATGCTGTATACTCAGTGTGAAGGCTCCGCTGCAGTTCCATAGGAATGAATGGAAGCAGCTGGCACACAGCCTTAACCCCCTGTGCGCCGGCGGCCTCCATTCATTCGAATGGGAGGCTAAACTAACCATCTCTAGCAGCTACTTACCTCTAGAGATGGCTGCTCCGGTGCCCTCCTTCTTCTTGTCCTCGCTGCCGCTCCACGCTGCTCTTCTCGCCTTGCTGCCCTGCCTCCCAGGTTAGTTTTTAAAGTGCTAGGTAGGTGGGGCTTATGGCTTAGGAGAGTGTGGGTGGGTACAGGGCGGGGAGACGTGACGTCTCCCCTCCCAGTACCCTCCCACACTCTCCTAACCCGCCCACACTCTCCTAACCTGGCAGGAAGGGGGCAGCAAAGGGAGAAGAGCAGCGTGGAGAGGCAGCAAGGCAAAGAAGAAGGAAGGTACCGGGCACCGGACCAGCCATCTCTGGAGGTAAGTGGACACCAGGGGGGAACTAAGTAGCCAGAGGATTAAAAAAAAAAATCCTCTGGCTACTTTAGTGATTCACTACACAGCGTGGATTCTAACAATTGTTAGATTATATGCTGTATATTGAATAGGATTGCTTTTAAAATCCGATCTCCGATTAATAAAAAAAAATCCCATTGACTTGCATTGGGATCGGAATTGGGATCAAGTTCGGGTTCGAATGAAAAATGATCGGAAATCGGATTTTAAAATCGATCCTGAAAAGTCAAGATCAGCTCAACCCTAGTCATGTTAATATTACCTGCGGACTTAAGATGGAGTGAGGAACGTAAAGATGAAACTTATATGCACTGGCCAAAGTAAAAATAAAAAAAAAAAGCAGTGGAAATGTAAAAAAAAAAAAAAAAAGTTTTTGCTGTTTTTTTTCTGCAACATTTTGTAACTGTGGTTCTGCAACGTAGACTTTGGACGCAGAGGAAAACTCTGGACTTTCTGTGAAAAACGCAGCGAAAAAAATGCCATACGTTTCTGCTGTGGTCTTTTTTGCAGAGCGTTTTGGATGTGGCTTCCACTTGGGGCCATAGCCTTGTAGTATATTTTTTTGAATCATTTTAACATTGTTTCTTACAGTCTATTTTTACCGCAACATGCATTTGAAAACCTTGGAAATAGATGTTACTGATTATTAAGAAATTCTGAATAACCCTACATACAGAGCATTTTTTCCTTGACTTTTTTCATGTCATTGTGATTTTTGCTTCTTTTGTGTTTTTTTTTTTTATTATTATTACAAAAAGCAGCATGCTCCGGGTCTGGCATTTTGTTAGGTGTTGTTTTCTAATTTAATTTCCATTTTATTAACAGATTAAAAAAACCTGAACAAAACACTGTCAGAATCAAAATGCCATGCTCAGAAATGCCATGAAACAATGAAGCAATAATGAAATTTTTTATGGTATTTTTTAAAAAGAAATGTCAGGATGAAGGAAGTCTAAAGCCTTTTTTTTTTTAAAAAAAATAATTTCTTTATTTATAACATAACAAAATATATAAATAATAAGACCCTCAAGACAAATAGGGGTCCGAGACAAAAATAGAAATGGAACCAAATGTAACAACCGACAATATTACAGGGAAAGTCAGTATACACATTGTAAATAACAACCACAGATACCAACCAGATAAAAGAGAAAAAGAAGAAGAATAGAAACAAAAAAAAAAAAAAAAAAAAAAATGGAGCGGGGGGGGGGGGTTTGTATCGGGGTTAATAAGCAACCACAGCTCCAAATGTGGGAACAAGGTTACCAGCACGGCCTCAACCCACCAGATCGCGGTAGGGAAGTCTAAGGGTAAGTTTACACAGCGTTTTTCGCCTCAAAACCCTGACCAAAGAGACGACTCAGGTCTTTTTTCCAGGAGCTGGAAAAAAACGGCTCCCGGAAAAAAGCAGTGCGATGCTCATTCTTCAGGCTGAGTCGCCTTGAGGTTCGGTATGAAGACACACCCTGCCCCGGACTAGGCCTATTCAGGCACTTTCAGTCGTGGCTACCCGGTTTTTGGATCAGAACCTGAGGTGGCCTCCTTGTGAACTTACTCTAAAGCCTTGTTATGTAATGTGATGCATGTGCTTCATGTAGTGCAGTTACCTATGGCATCTATTTCAATGTATGTTAATTTCAATTTGTTTCACAAGTCAGTGTGTTTTTCAGACTCTAGGGAGCTTGTGTTTTCTTTTTTAATGGATTCTGATGCATCACAGATGTATCACACCAATGTAAGTCTATGGGTCCATCAAAAAATTTGTGTCATTCATTTTCACAGACCCACAAACATACAAAATATAGATGAGACAAAAAATAAAGTTGATGTGCTTTTCACATAGTAGGGTGGGAGTCTGTCCAGTGTTCATTCTTAAGACAGAATAGCTCTCTGCTGGAATATAACTAATACGTTACATATTTTCACATCATTTCTGTTGTTAAGAACATTTCCTAGCAATGACCATACAAAATAGAAAAAACAAACAGAAAGCAAGATGAATCCATAATTGATATAGAATACAAGCTCTTTTATACTACACTTGGCAGAAAATTATTTCGAGGCAATACTGGCAAGTCATTGTCGATTTGCTGAAGGCGGTGGCACATTATTACATTACCCTGGCTCTTGGCAAAATAACTGAAAATGGAAAAGATATTAAATTAAATATATCTATTGTCATAATCCAACATGCAATTTTACAACAAACACAACATCATCTGGAACATTCATAATTCAATACCTAATGATCCAGTGACAGCGCCTGGTATAGGGAAGTATTGAGAGCAGCATGAACTAAATATACAGCTGGTAAAGTATTGTACTATTCACAAGCAATGATTTATGGAGCCTATATTCACACAACAGTGAAAATGGACCGTATGATGACCATATTGGCTGTCACATGGACATGTTAATATCACTGTATGTGAAAGGGGGCTATTCACACAACTGACTTTTTGACAGTCCCTCAAAAAATAGTTCACATTCTATTTTTGTGCATTTTAACAGATCTCTTAATACAATCGAATGTATTAAGGGCCTGTGAAAACAGACACCCCTCAGATGCAAGATGGCCATCAAAAAGATAGATTATTCGCAGCCATTTTACAGAATTTTGTGTGAATCTAGGCTAAGACAACTTAGTGTCTGCAAAACATTTTTGTTCAGCTTATCCTTAGTTATTTAACCACTTCCGTACCGGGCCAATTTGTGGTCCAGGACCAGACACATTTTCAGGTTTTTTTTGTATGTGCGGTTTTGAGGGCTGTAACAGTTTTCTCGTATGTCTCATTCAACTTTCACTTTCAACTTTCAATTTTCGCATCTTTTTTCGGAGACACATAGGGCTTTATTTTTATGTTGTTTTTATTTTCAAATGTGTTTTAATTTTTTTTTATATCCAGGAAAATATAAACATAATAGGAGGGAAATTGTGTCTGGTTTTCACTTTATTTATTTTTTATTTAATAACACAAAGTGCTACTAAAAAACTTCATGTTAAAAAACTGTATACACAGCGATCGAGAAGGCAGGGAAGGTAATGAACCTTCCCTGTCTTCTCTCTTGGAGCTCCGGCTGAAGTTACAACCGGCTCCCAGCTGCAGCCGCTGCACGATCTCCGTGCAGCGGCTGTGTTCTGACTGGACATACTGGTACGTCCTGTCAGAACTAGGCAACCACTATACGGACGTATATACTCTATGGGCGGTCCGGAAGTGGTTAATGGCGTCCACCATATTTAGCCTAGGACTCTCCAGTAAATTTCCAGCTGTAAACAATTGCTATTTATATAGGGAAAACATCATTATGAATATTAGCTTCCCTCATTCACAAATTTATAAAACTGCACTGATACACTTCTTAGGCCCCTTGCAGACGGCCGAGGGCTGGCTGTTGGCCGTGATGTCATACATATGTTGCCTATGCACTGACCATTCGTTAAATGAATAGGAGCTGCAGAAGCACAGCTGCAAAACTGGATAAGAATAGGACCTGTCCTGGGTTTTGTGGCCTGGACTGTCAGCCCACACACTGATCCATGTAATACATGGTCATGTGCGTGGGCTGATAGAAATGAATGAATCGGTGTGCTATCCGGGCTAAACGCATTTCTCCATATTTATATTATTAGGGTTATCTCAGCCACCTGATGCATCTATATACAGTAATAATAAACTGAATAGTTTGTCAAACAATGTACCCAGTTTATTATATGGATGCATCTATTGAGTTGCTGTACACTGCCTCTCTGTATGTAGTGAAGTGCAGGGATTTATTCTCTTTGCCAAATTTGGAGTTGGGAAGAAATCTTTCCCCAATATTATGTAATTGATATCTTCCTTCTTTGCCTTCCTCAGGATTAACACTGTAGGGTTATACAGTATGTTGAACATGATGGACTTGGATTTTACTAATCCTTATTAAAGGGATTATAGCATGGTGAATCTATAGGATAGAGCAATGATGGTGAGCCTTTTAGAGACCGAATGCCCAAAACCCACTAAATTATCACGAAGTGCCAACATGGCAATTTAAACTTAATACTGTGCGGATCCACAATTGCGGACAGTTATGGATCCACAAATTACAGTTGTGTGAATGGGGCTTTGCAGAGCTTTCAATAATGCAAACAACTTTGTACTGAAATGTAAAGCTATCTGCTTTTAGTACTTTGTAACAGTGAATGTTCACTATTCACTTTGCACAGGTTCTGTTTTATAGTGACAGTGCAATGTTATTACAGCCTTTACTGATATCACGTCTGCTATAAAACAGATACTTAGTGATATAAATAGTGTGGGGACCCCAGACAGTATTATATGCTCCACAGTACCACAGTAGCCCCCTCCCCCCCCACAGTGTTATATGTTCCACAGTAGACCCTCCCCACAGTATTATATGCTCCACAGTGGCACCCACACACACAGTATTATATGCTCCTCAGTACACCCCCTCACACAGTATTGTATGCTCCTCAGTATGCTCACCAGTATTATATGCTCCTCAGTTCCCTCTCACACAGTATTATATGCTCCTCAGTATGCCCCCTCCCACACACAGTGTTATATGCTCCTCAGTACACCCCTTTCCCACACACAGTATTATATGCATCTCAGTACGTATCCCCCCAGTATTATATGCTCTTTAGCATGCCCCCTCCAGTATTATATGCTCTTCGGTATGACTCTCACACACACACACTCTATTATACTTAACCATGAAGAGCCACCTGCGTCATCCTCTTTTTGACTGCGGGCACTGATGAATTACGTCATCATGCTTACATTGGAGCAGAGGTCACACTCTGCAGTCCGTGTAGGTTGTGATCTACACTAACAGCTTTCAGTTGTATGTGCATTTTCACATACAACTGAAAGCAGCGATCGCTCATCAATGGGGAATCCTGTACTAGATTCCCATTAGTGAGCGATCTGGGCAACCGCACGCGTACCAGCATAGAGGGCTCCCTCTCTGGCACATGTGCCATAGGTTCATCATCACGGGGCTAGAGGATAAATTAGTGAGAGACAATCACTTGAGATCCCCATCAATGGGAACACACATTTAGTTTTTACAAGTTTTTTTTTAGCATTTTCTTACATATGACAGTTTAGTTTGACTTGTTCATTGTTTAACCGACAAAATACTGGGAAAAAGGGAAATATATATACTCAGCCTATACGTTCTCCTGATGCTTGTAGTTCCTCATATACCTCCTTGGAGGATTCCGCTCGGATATAGGAAACTCTCTTGGTGCAGAGTCACATAGAAAAATCCAACAAAAGAAACATCCAGCGAAGCAGTGGAGTTTGTTGAATAAAAACTTCTCCTTTATTTTAAACAGCCTTTAAAAGTCAGCACTACACATGAAAAAATAGGAAAAAGGGGAGGGGGAGTGTCAGACTGACACGTTTCGGATATTAATCCTTCCTCGAAGTCCCCTTTTTCCTATTTTTTCATGTGTCGTGCTGACTTTTAAAGGCTGTTTAAAATAAAGGAGAAGTTTTTATTCAACAAACTCCACTGCTTCGCTGGATGTTTCTTTTGTTGGATTGTTGGATTGTTCATTGTTTGTTTGATGCATTACATCTAAGTACCCTGTCCTACCATCTAGGGCAGGGGAACTGCGATTGTTATCGCATATCCTGCGGACATTAATCCATTTGAAACTCCTCCTGATGAACAGCCCATAATAGGGCTAGGGAAAAATGTTGAGAGGATAAAAGGATGTAGGGCAAACTCTGTATAACCACTTTAATAAGAATAGAGATTGAGTCTAGGTGCTCTCAATATGAATGAGCCTAGTCCTGTTTGCCTTTAAGTCAGGGTTCTCATTTAATCTATGGGACTCTGATTAGATGTCTTGTTATTAAAGGAGCCGTGGAGTTTTTGTATCGAGGCTTCTATTTGATGTGAGGTTGGGCAGAGACCTGTGGGAGGATTTAAAGTGGTGTATATTTAGACCACACACACTATTGAAATGTCCAGCCACCCACATTTTGGTGTTTTAGGACTTAATTTATCCTTGAAATAATTGTTTTAATGGCTCCAATAAAAGTTCAATTTTAGTTACTCCTTCAGTGAACTACTTTCTATAGAGTGACAATCTCTCAGTGATATTCATGTTCGTGTTGTGTTATCTGCTACGTAACTGTGTGGCACAACTCATAAAACTGTGCTTCTTGTCACTTTACATATCAATATTCCATGTGGACATAAATGTTAAGGTTGGAAGATTATTGCATTCACATCTGAATAAATTTCTATTGTGCATTAACCCCTTCCCGCCAATGCCATTTTGGTATTTTATTCCTTGTTTCCAAGAGCCTTTTTTTCATTTCTCTATTCACAGATTTGTGTAAAGGCTAATTTTTTTGCTGGAAAAATTATTATTACTTAATGATATCACATAATATTTCATACAATATACTGGGAAGATTTAAAAAAATTCAAAATGGAGGTAGAATTAGAAAAAACTGCAATTACCGTATATACTCGAATATAGGCCAAATTTTTCAGCACAGTTTTTGTCCTAAAAAAGCCCCCCTTGGCTTATACTCGAGTCAAGAAAAAAATTATTATTTTTTTGGGGGTCGGCGGGTGTGGTCTATGACCAGCCGCAGTAGTACTGTATAGAATCTTCCATAAGATAGTGAAGAAAAAGCTTTAAAAAAATATAATAAAAAAAGTAAAATAAATAAAAGTTCTAAATCACTCCTTTTCCTAGAATACATATAAAAGTAGAAAATGACTGTGAAACACATACACATTAGGTATCCCTGTGTCTCAAAGTGCCCGGTCTACTGAATATAGGGTATCTGCAGTGCTCCTGTTACGTCGGGAAGGGGTTAATAGGAGCACTTCAGATACCCTATATTCAGCCAGACTGAATTCCAAGTGGGGGGAAAATAACCCAGTCCTCAAGTTCAGGGAAGGGGCAGACAGACAACCAAAACACCCCCTCCTCTCCCCAGCACCCTGAAACTACTGCACCCAAAAACTCCGACCATTTTAATTTTTGAAATTTTCCAGTAGCTGCTGCATTTCCCCCCTAGGCTTATACTCTAGTCAATAAGTTTGCCCAGTTTTTGTGGTAAAATTAGGGGGGTCGGCTTATACTCGAGTATATACGGTATGTCATATTCTTCTGAGTTATGTTTTACAAAGTTCATTGTGTGATAACAATATGTTACCTATATTCTGTGGGGTGTAATGATCAAACCGATACCAAATTGATATACTTTCTTTAAGCCACAGTATTCTGATATCCATAGCATACATATATATATATATATATATATATATATATATATATAATCATGGTGATACAACACAAACAGCACATGGATAATATTCATGTGCCTCTACAGCCCCATTCACTTCCTTCAGTGAGCATTAGCCACAAAATGGACAGATATATGACCTGTTTGAGTTTTACCCCTGGCTAATGGATCTGGGATAATACACACATGTGTATGGCGCCGTAGAAAATGATAGCTCAGTGTGCTAGCACACTGTCCAAGGACACGATCATGTAGGATTTAGCTGTCTGCTTGAATAATCGGACATCTTTGTAAATGGACACTTAAGGACACACATGGACAGT
This sequence comes from Leptodactylus fuscus, assembly GCF_031893055.1. Classification (NCBI taxonomy): domain Eukaryota; kingdom Metazoa; phylum Chordata; class Amphibia; order Anura; family Leptodactylidae; genus Leptodactylus; species Leptodactylus fuscus. The sequence continues at coordinate 193,124,405 of NC_134266.1, read as the reverse complement.
AAAGGACACTACATGATATCCAATTTAAAATAATGCAAATTGTAAACGGACACAGCTAGTGTCCGATGCTAAAATCTTGCGCGGACATTAGCATCGGACACCGACGCTAGTGTGAACCCACTCTTAGTGTCATTGCGAAAATATTTAATGGTAGGTCATGTTTTCTGCAATCCATATTTAAATGATTTATCTGCTTCTCAAGATTTTAGTATAGTACTGTGTGCTTATAATATTATATCTGCTGAAATAAATTCTTCGGATATGTCATTTTCTCACTGACCTTTAGAAATATGTATTAAGCTGGCCCCGTATTAGAAAGGATTTAAGTCACAATTTTTGCATGAAAATGCTAATGCTTTTCTACCTTATCATTTCACATAATTGAGTCTAGCCAACAGGTATTTGAAAACTGAATGCATCCCATAGTTCAAACAAATTTAGTTGCTAATGCAAAATTTTATGAAATCGTATCAAAATAGAATTAAATCTCACTTATTAGTAAAGTCTCATAGATCCTTTTAAAACTATGTAAAATAAGAACAGAATGGCTGCACTAAAGTAATGGCTGTTTTACAATTCTCCTTAATGGAAAGTTGGCAGAATTTATATGATAAATGGAAAGCCATAGATATACATTTACATGCACGGAGTGAAATATCAGTCTGATCGGACAAAAGACCTAATTAAAATTGTAAAGTCTTAGCGTAAAAGTTCATACATGTATGTTATAGAATGCATTAAAGGGGTTTTTCCATCTCCATCTCTCAACCTTTTGGAAGCTGTCTCTTTTTCTCCCTTCCTTTATTGTTTAACAAGCTAGCGGACAGGCTTTGACTGCTAGATGGACAGAACACTATAAAGTATCTCAGTATATATAGACCTTGCCTTTACCATGAGAGATTATTTATTACAATTGCTAGTAATTTATAATAATACAGATCACATATACAGAGTAAATATATATTACATTACACAGGTTTAGAGAGCACTTACATGCTGCTAGGACAGACAGCGGATTTGCAGTAAATTCAATGTTATATTTGTGCTTAACAGGAGATAACAGCTCTGAATGTAATCCAGAGAACTCAGCCCTCCTTCCCTTCAAAGAGCAGTGATTCATGTAATCCATCCTATAATGCTAGATAAGAAGAGATACTGGCCAGGAACCAAGGAAACGATGTGTAAACAATAGAATGAATAATTTCACATAACAGGAAAATGAAGCAGCATTACTAAAGCAATGCATTAGGAAAACTGTTTAAACTTACATAAGCCAGCAGTATAGATAGAATCCTTGAGATAGGAATATCCCTTTATAATGTACATTTGTGTCACGGATGTAAAAAAAAAACTAAGATGTTTAAAATTTTTCAAAAAAGAAATCAAGAGGAATAAAAGACTACAGTTATTAAAGAGACTAAAATAGTGCTCCTTTACAGAGGTACCCTCCCAGTTTGACATAGCCATAGACATACAGTGGGTGCAGAAAGTATTCAGACCCCATTAAATTTTTCACTCTCTGTTTCATTGTAGCCATTTGCTAAAATAAAAAAGGTTAATTTTATTTCTCATTAATGTGCACTCAGCACCTCATCTTGACAGAAACCCCCCCAGAAATGTAGATATTTTTGCAAATTTATTAAAAAAGAAAACTGAACTATCATATGGTCATAAGTATTCGGACCCTTTGCTGTGACACTCCTATATAACTCACATGCTGTCCATTTCCTTCTGATCCTCCTTGAGATAGTTCTACATCTTCATTGGAGTCCAGCTGTGTTTAATTAAACTGATTGGACTTGATTAGGAAAGGCACACACTTGTCTATATAAGACCTCACAGCTCACAGTGCATGTCAGAGCAAATGAGAATCATGAGGTCAAAGGAACTGCCCAAAGAGCTCAGAGACAGAATTGTGGCAAGGCAAAGATCTGGCCAAGGTTACAAAAGAATTTCTGCAGCATTCAAGCACAACAGCCTCCATAATCCTTGAATGGAAGAAGTTTGGGATGACCAGAACTCTTCCTAGAGCTGGCTATCCAGCCAAACTGAGCAATCATGGGAGAAGAGCCTTGGTGAGAGAGGTAAAGAAGAACCCAAAGATCACTGTGGCTGAGCTCCAGAGATGCAGTAGGGAGATGGGAGAAAGTTCCACAAAGTCAACCATCACTGCAGTCCTCCACCAGTTGGGGCTTTATGGCAGAGCGGCCAGAAGGAAGCCTCCCCTCAGTGCAAGACATATGAAAGCCCGCATAGAGTTTGCCAAAAAACACATGAATGACTCCCAGACTATGAGAAATAAGATTAACTGGTCTGATGAGAGGAAGATTGAACTTTTTGGTGTTAATTCTAAGTGGTATGTGTGGAGAAAACCAGGCACTGCTCATCACATGCCAAATACAATCCCAACAGTGAGACATGGTGGTGGCAGCATCATGCTATGGGGTGTTTTTCAGCTACAGGGACAGAATGACTGGTTGCAGTGAAGGAAAGATGGATTTGGCCAAGTACAGAGATATCCTGGAAGAAAACGTCTTCCAGAGTGCTCTGGATCTAAGCCTGGGCCGAAGGTTCACCTTCCAACAAGATAATGAATAAGCACACAACTAAAATAACAAAGGAGTGGCTTCAGAACAACTTTGTGACCATTTTTGACTGGCCCAGCTAGAACTCTGACCTAAACCCAATTGAGCATCATTGGAGAGACCTGAAAATGGCTGTCCACCAACATTCACCATCCAACCTGATGGAACTGGAGAGGATCCCCAAATCCAGATGTGAAAAACTTGTTGCATCATTTCCAAGAAGACTCAAAAGGGGGCAAATACTCAATACTGAGCAAAGGGTCTGAATATTTATGGCCATATATTATTTCAGTTTTTTTTTTTTAATAAATTTGCAAAAATATCTACATTTCTGTTTTTTCTGTCACGATGAGGTGCTGAGTGTACATTAATGAGAAATAAAATGAACATTTTTGATTGCTGCAATGAAACCGAGTGAAACATTTAAAGGGTCTGAATACTTATCAATGTTGGCCACACATCCTACCCATCCCAAATGAGAGGTTCTCTTCACAGGTAGATGACAAGGTATTTGGTTGTGTTCCAAGGCAATAGATTATCAGATTAAAGTGATAGGCTTTATTGCTTCCTTATTTAAAAGGGTTGTCAGATAACCAAAGAGAATCAGGGAGGCGCACTCTGGACAAGGAGGTCAGATGCATGTAGGATATTGCATACACTTTATTGGCAGGTGCCCCTATATTTCAATGCAAGATAAAGAGCACATGGCCTTCTTCATTGAGTCACAACAGTACAACTGCACTCTTCTGCATAAACCAAGGGTGATAAACACAAGGCCTCTGGGCCAAATCTGTTCCGTGGTCTTTTGTATTTCTGGTGATAGAATGCCTAACCCCAGTTCATGCTTCATTGCAAATGCTACCCTGGTAGACCTTGTGCACTGACTTGCTGTCCATGAGCACTACATCCTGGGGCGGGATTGCTAGAACTTCTGACCCTGCCAACCCCCTCCCCCCTTTTTTAATTTATTTTATGTACCTACTTAATTTGGTTCTCTCTTCTCTTCTCTCCCCTCCCTTTTCTTTTCTTTTCTTTTCTTTTTTTTTTCTTCTTCTCTTCTCTGGTCTCCTCCCTCTCCATCCCCTCTCTATGGTTATGCATATACCAACTGTGTGGTCTCCCATCTTGGTATTCTGATTGTTTCTGTATTTTCTAGTTTGTTACTTGGCTCCTATATGTTTGGCGGATGATTTTGTATGGTTTGTTGTGTGTGTTTCTATCTTTGATATAAATAAAGAATGTACAAAATAAAAATGCCCTATTTAAAGGGAACTCAACTCCCTGGCAGCCATCTTGGATCATCAACATGCATGTGTCTCTGTTAGTTTGCTTCACCTGAGGTTAGTTGTGTGTTTGTTTGGGGATATAAATACTCCTGTACCTCTCTGCCATATTGTTCCTGGATGAAGCCCATTGGAGTGGGTGAAACGTGTGCCAGGCATTGTTTGATGGTGTGGTAAGTTTTTGCTGGCGGTCATTATGTAGTATTGGCTGGGATTTGGCACTATGTACATTCTTACTCATAGGACCCTTTTTCATTTCTACTACTTTTCATGGTATTTATACCTAGATGTTCGTATATTTATTATGTGCGTACGTGTAATTATTTAGTCTCACCAGCATTCTCCACTTTACTTGTTGCACTTTACACACCATCTTGGTATTCCTGGTACTTAGACTTATGTAGTCACCCATGTCTTATATGTATTTATTATTTGTGTCTATGTATCCTTACTTTTATTCAGGATATTAATACATTTATATGTTTTATACTATTTGGGTGTGGATGTTTGTTTTGTTATCTTGATTGTGGTCCTCCATGCCTGTGATGTATTATTTGCCTCTTCTGTATAAGTAATATATTTCTGAAGAGTGAATTGAGTTGAAGGGCAGTTGTGGGGAAAACATCCTGCATCTAATAAAGGAAATATTCTTGATTAGAAATATATTGTGTAAATGGCATCTAAGCAGATCTATGTCTCCATTGTTAGGGCGGGTTCACATCAGCGCCCGATATCTGCTTTGCGGGTTTCCGTCTTCTGCCGACAAGAGACGGAAATCCGGCAGTCAGTGTCTGCCGGTGAGCGCCTATGAGCGTTCTCTGCTCTCTGCGGCGAAGCCGTTTTTTTTTTTTTTTTTTAACCAGACACAAAGTCCTGTATGTCCGACTTTGTGTCCGGTTAAAAAAAACTGTTTTGCTGTGGCAGGGGTGAACCTGGGCTTTCTGCCGCCTGAAGCGGCGTCAGGACAGCTTGTCCTGGACTGACTTAGGTCAGCAAAAATGCCGCCCTCCTGAGGCCCTGGCATAGCGCCGCCTGAAGCGGTCGCTTCAGGTCGCTTCATGGGAGGTGCGGCGCTGCGCTGTGGTGACCAGAAGACACAGGCAGACACTTTGCAAACCCATTCAAATTAATGGGTTTGAAAACTGACTGCAGGTTTCCGTCTCCAGTCCAGTTTCTCGGACAGAAGATGGAAACCTGAAAGCGGAGACTGGGCGGAGGTATGAACCCGCCCTTACCAGTAAAAACAAAAAACTTGTGTGTATTGTGATCCTGCAGTACTTTTTACTAGGAGAGAGGGCAGACACAAGAAACACAAGAACGTTATATGGAAATGTGAAAACTAAGGCTGTTACAGGTTATAAACTTATAATGGAGTAGATCTGTCACTTATATTAGGTTTTTGGAGATGTAATACTTATTGTAATAATGTAAAGAACAGGGTAAATGAATTCTTGACCTTAAAGCATCTCTGAAGTTTATATATGACCCTCTGAAAGACCACTGTGTTCTTAGTATATAACCATTGTGTCTTTGTACCACTTTTTGTTCACTTTATATTCTGTATGTTACTTTGCAGAGAAGGGAAAATAATGGTTGTCATTTTGAATGCACTTCTATCTCTGAATGTTATAGTTGCTAACAATACATCTAAAATAGAAGTAAGAATGCTTCCTATTGAATGTTCTCACATCACCACCAGACATGCATCATTGAATGCTTTGTTTGTCTCGTACCATGTAGTGGGAGATCTTGGTATTGTTGCAGTTTTCATTTACTTTTTATTATAACAAGTTATCTCATGTAAACATGGTGTTGTTTTTAACATATATTCTCAGGGTGACAGACTATGCTATTATTTAGATACTGTAACCTATAGAAGCATAGAAGAGATCTGCAGTCACATTTATGTTTTGGTGCTATGCAATGATGATACACATTAAGACTAACAGATGCTCTGCAGAGAAATAAGAGAAGCTTGTAAAAGATACACTTGTCGTTTCTCTTAGTCTTCGAGAAATTGATGGAGTGAAACAAAATTGACTGCCAGAATCATGGAGAAGAGTAAAATGATCGTTGGTAGAACATGGTGTTAAAAAATTGTGCTGAGCTCTAAGCTTGTAAATGGTATAGACAGATAAAGTTGAGTCCTACAGGAACAACACATATTTTCAACCATGCTGGTCTATGGAATTACTGAATTCTCAAAGGTAATATAAAAAGTATACTTAAAAAACAGCTTTTTGCTGGTTTTTGTATAACGATTCAGAGCAGGGTCTCTCACCAACTGCAGAGGCACACGCTGTATAAATGTCACCAATGCAGCATGGAGAGAGAGAAGGCGAGAACAAGCAGTAGTTTTCTCTCTCTTATCTGCTGTAGGATGTCAGTTCTGCACTACTAAGGCTCAGTTCACATCTGCATTGGAGTCTTCGTAGGAGAGTCCGCCAAAGGAGGCGAGTCAGCTGAGTGACTGAACTGTAGGTTGTTGTGATCGCTGAAAAGATGGAGGGTTGGTTTGTAGTGGAGTATGCAGGATGGACATGGAAGGCAGTTGTGAGGAGACAAAATGTCCCACAGTAAGGACAGACAGGAAGGAGGGCTGTCTGCAGTGTAGTTATAGCAGTATGAGGCTAAGGTCAGAGACTGTGGTCAGAAAACTTTACACTTGCCCAGGGGTGCATCTTCCATGAGGCAGTACCTCATGGCATAAACTGGGGGACGCCATTATTTTATAATTGGCTGCCACTTATTGTATTATTTAAATAGCTAGTTGATGATAATTTACTCATCCATTCACATCCTGTCCAGGCTGGACTCCACCTCCATCTATAGGCAGAGCTGCACTTACATCACAACGTTGAAGAATATTAGAGTGCTATGTCCAGTGTCCTAGCGTTCTTCAGTATTGGGTACAGTACACCCTGGAGGAGGCAACGGAGGCTGGCCTGGATAGGAGCATGGATGAGTGAGTAAATGATTGACTGCCACCTATTGCAATAATACAGTAGGTGCCGGCCTAATATATTACTGTGTGGAGGCCATAACTGGGGGGAGGGGGGAATATACTGTGTGGGAGTAATAAAAAGGGAGATCATATATCATATACTGTGTAAGGGCCATACGAAAGGAGGTTCATATACTGTGGGGGCCTGGGGCAACATGGTAGCTCAGTTGTTAGCACTGTAGCCTTGCAGCGCTGGCGTCCTGGGTTCGAATCCTGCCAGGAACAACATCTTTAAGGAGTCTGTATGTTCTCTGTGTTTGCGTGGATTTCCTCCTATACTCCAAAGACACACAGATAGGAAAAAATGTATATTGTGAGCCCTATATGGTGCTCACAATCTATATAAAAAAAAAAAATACTGTGGGGGCCTAAAAAGGGGGTCATATACTGTGTGGAGGCCAAAAAAGAAAGGGGGATTTGGGATTTGTGTGATTATCATCAATCAGACCCTGCCCCATCACTAACAATCTAAAATCTATCTATCTATCTATCTATCTATCTATTTTTGCTGTAAGAAATGAAAGTGTAGCAGTCAGTAGTAGCCCCTATTGTCTTAACAGTGGTGTTTTGCTGCCATCTACTGGTGTGAAGAAATATAGCCTGGGACTGTACTACTGTGAGACAATAATCACCCTGTTCTGTTTAGTAAATGGTGCGGTCCGGAGGAAGTGAGCAGGAAGCACAGAGCAGCGTGGTGTGGGCCCAGAGTGTGTGCTGTGAGGACCTGTGAGAGGCCATTGCTGCTGTAGGCCATACTAGAAGGCCTGAAAACACTGCAGAGACTGACTGGAGAAAGCGGCAGTGTTGTGGAGATTGTTCTGGGGACTAAAGCCAGACTGTGCCTGGGACTGTGTTCAGACCTTCACCCAAGACAGAAGCAAGCCAGAGTCTGCTGAGTTCCTGGACAGGCCTGCATCGAGGGAGCACCACAGAGAGCTGAGAGACTGTATAAACCCGGTACCGTACAAGTATCTCAGGGACAGCTAGGGACAGCTTATAGCGTGCGTTATCCTCATACTGTTATATGTAACTTAGTTTCTTTTGTTGATTCCTTCCCATTTTCCATAAGTAAAGTGTGTTATATACCTGCCAGTGTGCGTCTGTCTCCTAGTCGCGGATCCTCGTTACCTGCTGGCCCGGACTTACAAAAGAAACAGTAGCTTGCTCTTAGTGATCATATACATTCCCCAAATGAACATCTTGAGGAAAACTAACACTGACCTTTATTTCATATTTCACAAAATGACTGGGGGAAATGTTACCAGATTTACCTTTCTTCATACAACAGCCACCAAACCTAAGGCATTTCTCAGCCGAGACCTGTACCCACATCTTGTCAACACATACAGTCCACATAACTGATACACAACTGGCACATTTTCATGTATGTCCTGATCCTCCAATGTGATGTATATGTTATTGTGTTCTACGTAGCCACCTAAATTAGTCTATATTAGAAACTTACAAAAAACCTCCACAACCCAGGATGAACCTGACCTTTCACTTTCTCGGGTACATGTGGTGTAATACACCCCTAGAAAGCCGACAGTGCAGTGAATTCAGCCTACTATCGGCTTTCCCGTTCTGTGCCTCCGCTGAAGAGCTATCAGTGCCAGTACCGTAGCTCTTCAGTGTCAGAAGAGCATTTCTACAGTCAGTACCGGCACCGATAGCTCTTCACCTGGGGCACAGAATGTGAAAGCCGAATTCAGCGTACTCTTGGCTTTCCTGCGGTGTATTACACCACATGTGTCCCAGGAGTTGAGAGGTCCTCTTTAAATCTTGTTCCCTTTTCTCTGACCAATTCATTGGTAAACTTGTGAGCCACAGTGCTTTGAAAGCTTATAGATCATTCCTTAAAAACACTTTTTCTACACAAAGTATTTGACATAACAAAGGTTATCAAATGAATGTGAATTTCAGTAGGATGAATCTTCTTGGTATTCTTCATAGATTGCAATATGGAAGAATAATCCTTTTAAATGTCTCAGTATTTCTTACCTATCACATAATTCATCCTGTGAATAATAAAATATAATGGCTAAAGTACAATTTCTATAAAATCTATATTGTCCGCCTGTGGCTTAAAAATTCCTGAACCTAAAGGTATCACAGGACAAATATGCTGTCCTCGCCAAATTGGTGTAAATGAGCCATGTGACAAATGATATACAGTGCATGTCAAGGTTATTGGTTTTCGAGCACTGCAGTGGAAACCACTGAAAAATGCATCAGCAATAATTACTGATGGGAAGCGGCACAACAATCCCAGATCCTGAAGCTCGTCCCTTGGCACTAGATACAGAAATATGCTGGGACCTATAAAACTGAAAACTGATGAAATTTCATTAATATTCAGATGGAATTAATACGTAGAATTTTCTAATATATATATTTTTTAAATAATTCATTCTTTCTTTAGAAGTATGTGGTATGTCAGGTGGATTTCCTCAATATATACCTTTGATATACAATGCAAACACAGTATGAATATAACCTAAAATAAAAGTACGAGAAAGGAAGAAATTGATGGATGTATCCTTTTATCCCAAGTAACTATGTGACGACTTAAACATGAACTGATGTGGAATACAGTATGTTGGCGCTATATAAATAAAAGTATTATTATTATGCTACATTATATTACATTATTATCCTATTATATAGGATCAGATTCTTTTTCATTTAGGAAATAGTCCAGAGGATCCCTGGTCAAGACCTGCTTCATAATTAAAAAGAAATGGCTATTAAGCTTAGTGGTAAAAGCAGTGGAATAAAAGCATTGAGTCAAAAGATTTATGCTCTCTCAGAAACCGTGTTTTGAAACATTAGTGGTGGTCCTCAAAAGTGCTGCAATAAGGTAGTTGTATTGAGAATCTTAGGGAGCCTTCACACAGCGTTACGCTCCGCTCATTCAGACACATGAACACTTGCCAAAGTGACCGCTGTAAAACAGAATCCCATAGACTTCAATGTGTGCTGGTCTTACGCGCACTACCCTTTTAAATCAATGCGTTTAAAAGCCTCCCATTGATTTCAATGTGTAGCGCACATAAGACTGGCACACATTGAAGTCTATGGGATTCTGTTTTACAGCGGTCACTTTGGCATGTGTTTACATGTCTGAATGAGCGGCGCATAAACTCTGTGTAAAGGCTCCCTAAGATTCTCAATACAACTACCTTATTGAAGCACTTTTGAGGACCACCACTAATGTGTCAAAAAAAAAGCCTCCCATTGACTTTAATAGGTTCCTTCTACTAGCAGAAAAAGGAACCCATTGAAGTCAATGGGAGGCTTTTTTTCAGCGCTGAAATTCCACACCAAATTCCTCATCCTTTTTCTCTGTGTGAATGTACCCTTAATACTCTATTTAAGTTCACTCTCTAATCTCTCTTATATAACCGAGTTGGGGAGAGGGTAGGAAGAAAGGAAAGTTTTAGATCATCATGTGTGTAGGTGTAAGGGTAAGTTTATAGAGAGTTTTTAGGTCCAGAACCCGCTCTGGATTAGGCCGCCTCAAAAAATTCCAGGCGGATTTTCCGCCTCCCATTGACTTGCGTTGAAAAACGCCTGAAGAATGGACATGTCGATTCTTTTTTCCGCTAGCAGAAAAATAAAAGCAGGTTACATAGGACTGTATGGTGAGGCGTTTTTTGGAGGAGGATTTTGAGGCAGATTCTGCCTCAAATTCCTGACCAAAAAACTTTGTGTGTACTCAGCCTAAGGCTTAGCTTCCGGACTAGGCCCATTCATTGAGCCTGATCCGGAGGAGGGTGCACTGCTGGAAGCCGGTGCCGTGCACCAACTTTTAGTTCTGCAACACGTTTCATGGATCGGAACCTGAGGCAGCCTCCGCTTCAGGTTCCGATCCAAAAAACTTCATGTGCACTTAGCCTAAGGCTGCGTTCACATGAAGTTTTTTGGCCAGGAATTTGGTCAGGAATCCACCTCAAAATCCTCCTCCAAAAAACACCTCACCATACAGTCCTATGTAACCGGCTTTTTTTCTACTAGCAGATTTTCCGCTAGCGGAAAAATCCACTAGTGGATTTTCTGCTAGCAGAAAAAAAGAAGCGACATGCCCATTCTTCAGGCGTTTTCCGACTGAAAAATTCAATGCAAGTCAATGGGAGGCGGAAAAACCACCACCATTTCTTGACAAAAACGGCCTCAGAAAACGCCAGGCGGATTTCCTGACTTCCATTGACTTGCATTGATTTTTTCAGGTGGAAAACGCTTCACAAAATACTTCATAAAACACTTCAGGAAACGCTTCAGTAAACATTTCCTGAGCGGATTTTTCTTGACCAAATTCCTGACCAAAAAACTCCATGTGAGCCCAGCCAAGGGTCCATTCACACGGAGGAAAATGGTGACGAATTTGGTGTGGAATTTTAGCACTGAAAATAAAGCCTCCCATTGCCTTCAATGGATTCCTTTTTTTGCTAGCAGAAAAAGGAACCCATTGAAGGCAATGGGAGACTTTTGTTCAGCGCTGAAATTTGACACCAAATTCCTCATCATTTTCCTCCGTGTGAATTGCCCCTGAGAGAAAGCGAGAGGAAAGGGAATGGAAGTGAGTATAACTAATCTCGTCTCATGGTCAGCCTTTCCAGTATTTATTGCCACTGGAAGTATGCAGCTGTATACATTTTTGTAACAGAACAGTCACCTATCCTTTGTAAAGTTGGGGCTACATGACCAGAGTCCATTACTTTGTGCTGCAGCAGCAATAATCTAGTAATTCCAAAATAAAACTATAATAAAATGCTAAGTGACCAAATATTTCCCTGCAATCTTGCTGCAATTGTCTGAAAGTGACATGTATTGTACAAACTCCTTTAGTCAGCCCTAATTAATCAAGATAGCAATATATGGAAATATGTCAGCAAAGCCTGTGTCAGGGGATTGTAAGCAAAGTTATGTCAAAGACAATAAATGTAGCAACAAACTATGAACAAATCTACTGTGATGGAAATGGTGCAGTCAGTTTTGGAGACATAGCATTTATGTCCAATAGAACTTATTCCTAATTCTTTAAACAAGCCCTTGTCCCCATACAGATTACTCAGAGTAAACTTTTATCACTTATTTGATGGAAAAAAATCACTTTGTATAATTTTATACTGCCCAGCTCAACGATACTGCCATGGACTATTTTCTCTGATAAGGACACATTATGGATGTCATAGGCATATATAATAATGTGCTGATATCATAGATTCTATGTTATATCATATCCACATGAATTACTACCTTTCAATAGTTTTGTGTTCTTTAATAAATCATATACAACAGCTAAAGGCAGGAGATGTCCTAAACAAGAAGGTAGTCTTTCTTCTTGGACGTCATAGTGATGTCGTCAGTGGGGCAAAGCAAAGTGCACATATTTGCTGCTGTTATACTTGAAAGAATGCAGGAAGTATTGTGTGATATAAATGCATCTGGTTTAGACAGTTTTGCTAAATTACAAAAGGAACAAAGAAGGAGATGTGCACTTCCCTCTATTGTTCCCATTTAATTCACTAAATAAAACCTGGAAATCTGTTCTCCAGGATGTAATTAGGAGAACAGTGCCTCTGTTTACTACCCTCTAGGGGCAGCCCCCTTAACATCATGCATGACTTTTAATAAGCCTAATAACATAATGCGGAGATTATTGCCAAACTAGTATTTCTATTCCAAAAGGAAGAGATAGAAATTTTGGGAATTTTGGAACCTTTGGAATAGAAATACTTGTTTGGCAATAATCTCTGCATTATGTTATTAGGCTCACTAAACGAGTCATGCATGATGTTAAGGGGGCTGCCCCTAGAGGGCAGCAAACAGGCACTGTTCTCCTAATTACATCCTGGAGAACAGATTTGCATATTTTTGTTTTTACCCATAATCCCTAGCGGAGCAGAAATGGCTTGTAAGTCTCTGTACGCCTGTGTAAGTGCACACTCCCTAATGAGTATGATTATCCCCTGATCCTAAATAAAACCTAACAAATAAAAAAATATCTCACTAGCACATTAAAGCCCATTCTGTGCCCCCTCCCCCAATATATATATATATATATATATATATATATACAGTGTATATATATATATATATATATATACATATATATATATATATATACTGTATACATACATATAAATATATATTAACTCTTTGAATGTTTCATTCAAATAAGTGAAATTCTGAAATTCTGCTCTGAATATTTGGGTGTTAGAATTCTTTTTCTTCAAAGGGTTGAATGACAATTATACATCTTTATACAGTAAAGAACATAGAACAAATCTCATTAATATTGTTAAATGAATCTAAACCTATCACTATCCCTGGATATATAGTCAGTTAATAGAAAATCTTGCTTGCTCTCAGCTTTATCTAATATTTGGTTGCACAATATATTCTGATAAATATTGGCACATCTTGTTTTACAAATTTTTTCTTGCTTCACATGAAAAGTGGAGAATTTACTGGAAAGGTGGCATGAGTTATACATGGTAAAGTGCCCAAAACTGCACCAAACTTATGGGGTAAGGGGGCATTCCCACGGAGTAACACAGCGCTGATTCTGGCACTCGCATAAGAATCAGCACTGCAAAACAGGATCCCATTGACTTCAATGGGCTCCTTTTAATGCATGTAACACATTAAAATCAATGGGAGGCTTTTTAACCCATTGATTTCAATGTGTTACGCGCATTATACAAAACCCATTGAAGTCCATGGGATTCTGTTTTGCAGCGCTGATTCTGACACGAGTTATCGTGTCAGAATCAGCGCCGCGTTACTCCATGGGAATGCACCCTAAAAGCCAACTCATAGGTGATATAAACCTAGACTAAAAATCCACAAGAATTATCATCTATCATTTCAAACTTCCTGTCTAATGCACAAGAGAGTGAATGAGTCAATGGGGGTTATTTATCATCTGCCACTTTTTTAGCCATATTTTTAGACTAACTTTACTGTGGTGTAAATTTATGTTGGTGTACCTACTCTTAAATATTGTCCGCATGTTAGTTAGTTTAGACTGGACCGTATTTGCCAAAAAGCAAAGTGAGAAGGACGGCATAACACCTAGGAAAAAAGGTACAAATGCTTTATAAATAAAACTTAGGGCAAAAAAAGACTTTAAAAAGGCACAAGTAGCTTAATAAATGTGCCCCAATGGGTATACACGTGTTTTGTTTTTTAACTGACAGTGAAAAACATCAGACAAAAAGTAGGACATGTCCTACGCGATACAAGTCTAAGGGGGAGTTCACACGGAGTTACGTGCCGCGTGATGTGGCACGTAGACGCCGCGGGACCCTTTGCGGCCGTACATGCTCCCATTGATTTCAATGGGAGCGGGGATCATATGTGCCGCGCTAGTTTGCGGCCGTGCATTTATTCACGGCCGCAACCTAGCGCGGCGCATACGATCCCCGCTCCCATTGAAATCAATGGGAGCGTGTACGGCCCGCAAAGGGTCCCGCAGCGTCTACGTGCCACATCACGCGGCACGTAACTCCGTGTGAACTCCCCCTTAGAGTCAATTTCTAACATCTGTTTTCTAGGTAATGTATCAATTTCACTGACATTAAAAACATTAAAAAATGGGTAAAAAAATGGATGACAAACTGATTTAAAACAGATGTTAAATACCTGATTGGTGGGAGTTTGACTGTTATGACCCCTACTGATCACAAGTGTTTTCCCCAACTGTGCTTTAAGCCTGACTAAGTATAAGCATGTCGCATAGTTGGTAGCACTCCCAGTAAAGCACTCAGCTATCCCCAGCACACCCACTGAAGTGAATGGGGGCGCAGGGTCATTTGTCCATCAAGTGATACGCCTACATTCAGCCTGGCTACGGTCAGTTTGTGTGCACAATGGTGGGATAACACCCTCAATCTCAGGATCAGTGATGGTCTCAGAGGTCAGACCCCCCTGATCAGATATTTATCCTTTGCCCATGGATTGAGGATAAATTCTTTTTTGCTGCCTAATTTCTTCAATGTCTAGTCTTTTTCACTGTTGTTTACTAGTAGCCTAAAGTCCACACATTCTAATTAGTACATATGGATTCTGCATAGATTAAAAACAAATTGAAAAAAGTAAAACATAAAATTGAAAAGTGAAATTATTGCTAATCAGAGGTGCAACTTAAAGGGGATTTCCGGGATTTTTTTTTTTTTTTTTTTTTTTTTTAAAGCCTGTTAGTGCTATTAATAAGTGCACCCAAATACCTTTAGCAGTGTTTTGAGTGATTTCTGGATGTCTCTGGGAGGTCCTAGAATCTTCTGCATTTCTTTACATGGTGTAGCTTTCTGCTGCCTTAGCTGATGCAATGCATTCTGGTAGTTGCAGACTGTCACGCTATCTCCCTCTCACTCCTTCCCCTTCCCTCTCTAAAACCCCCTCCCTGTCTCCCTAGCTATCTCACCCACTACTAGCCCAATTAACTCAGCCCACCCATTATAATTGCCATTCTTCTTCCTGTCCAGACTTCCTTCTGTAGGGAATGGCTCCACCTCTTTTGTGACTTTACCAGTGTCTGTGCAGCAGTCCCAACACTGTGCTCTAGCCTTCACTCCATCTCTACTGCGCAGGTGTGGTAGCTACTTTGGGCTCCCACGCTTGCGCAATAGAGTTGGAGTGTCAGCTTCAGCACAATTTTGGGACTCCGGCTCTTTTGTGCACATTTGGGCAGATCACAGAAGGAGGAGGAGCCATTCCCTGCAGAAGGAAGCCTGGACAGGAAGAAGATAGGTAATTATGATGGGGGGATGGAGTAGTAGTGACGTTCCCTTTCCGGAAACGGAAAAACAGATCATCACTGGATAATCAGAAAATGTCCCTGGGGTACTCATATGACATTTATTTTTTAAAATTTTCTGGTGAATAAATACACATTATTGTTTAATCATGTCATTTAGATAGTAGGCGGGGAAGGGTGTTTAGATTATTGTAATGATTTAATTTTATCCTGGACAACCCCTTTAACTTCATGCTTTAAGCTTTTCTAAGTTACAGATTTAGTTGTTTTCTTTGACGTTGAATAAATAAAATAAATCAGTAACATCTTATTTGTAGCTGGCAGAAAACCACAAGATATATGAAAGTAGACTCTTTCTCTTTTCTGTTCCTGCACATTGCTGGCGATACTTCACCAAACTAAGCATACCTTCTTCACGTACAATAATAAAGCATAGGTATGCATATGACCCAAAATATCTACAATTAGCTGTAAATTTTAAAACAATTTCAGCTTCTCATTTCACGCTTCAGTGTTTTTCCTGAGAACACAGTTATGTAGTGGAAGTGAAATGTGGCTCAAGGGCAAAATTCCACAGATTTATCTATCGTGCATAGTTTATTCTTTTTTTTCAGGCTATTGCTTAAATGATTTACACAGCCAGCCAAGACCACTTAGTGTTTGGTTCGAAAAACAATGAACCTGGCATGTACTACGTGTATGGCAGTATCTACATAGCATTGTCCAAAGAAATCTAGCAGCTGTGTGGTCAGGACTCAGCATGGAATTCTGTATTATTACATAATCCCTTAATGATGCTGCTGCTTTTACGGAGGTAATTAATGGTTTTTATACGAGTATTTTTTTGCATGGTAAATCTAGCATAACAATTGTTGTAAATCTAGCATAACAATTGTCTGTTTTGGATGATCATCTACAAGAGAGAACGGTATTTTACTATTCTGGCGTCTTGGTGGTCAGAAGGACAGTACTTTAGGCTGAGAACCCACATTGTGGAAAAGCTTTTTTTTTTTTTTGCAGATTTGCTCCTTTTTCGAGCCAATATCAAGAGTGGTTTTGAAAGTAATGGTAAATGTATAGTAAAGACTTACACTTCTTCATTTTTGCTAAATCAATCCCTGGCATTGGCTAAAAAATGCAGCAAAATCTGCAATGAAAAAAAAAAGATTTTACGCATCTTGTGACCTTAGCATACATTCAGATGACTGTGGGAAAAATAGCCGCGAAAAACGTTAATTTTTCATGGCAGTCTTGGACCTGAAGGGGCGACCATTTTCACAGATCCATCATAGTCCATCATCCATCTTTGCAGTGTATGGAGGAATCCATGAAGATGAGCAAAAATAGAGCATGACCATCTGGTTACAACGGAAGGTCAAAATATCCTTCATGTGAATAGTCCTCATTCACATGACTGCAGTGAAATTAATGTGGCCATGTGATACCTTTTAGAAAACAACTGATATTCACTGTCGTGTGAATACTGTATAGGATTAGTCGAAATGAGATCTCGTGAGGAAGCAGTGATGCAGAATGCGCTTTGAGGTGTCGGGACACAGTGAGGTTACTATTATAGAGCTGGGCATAATGGGCATACACTGTATGAACTAAGCAGCCATAAATAAATTGTATTGCAGTGTATAGGTGAAATGTTTGTAATTTATTTATCACATATTCGTATGTTAGGTGATATAGGAATTATTGGTATTAACTTTAGACTAAATAATAATTTAAGAGATAAAATAAATAGTCATAAAATCAGATGTGTAATGTGAGTCCTCTGGTTGATACTTTGTAGGTATATGGTATTATATATACAGTAACCCTGAAAATGATCTGGTTTCACTTCAATATAGGATTAAATGAGTCGTGTGACTAGAATGATGGCAGTGAATGTAGTGCGCCCTTTATTGGTTCTAGCAAATGTGAATGTTTGGTAACTGGCCTCCAAGGCTCATTTCAGAGTTAGGGTTGAGCGATCTGGATTGGAAAAGATGGGATCCCGATAAGCAAATGAGTAAACTTCATGATCACGATCAGGTTCCAATCCCGCCTAAAAAAAGATTGGGAACAGAATTCCGATCCCGATCTCTCAACCCTTACCTGCAACTTAACTTAACTGTAACTTACCTGCACAGAAACGCTGCCCCCCCCCCCCTGGATCTCCAGACTGTTGTTCACTGTCCTCCCCTCTCTCATTCACACGCTGGCAGAGCGCCATGCGCGCCCTCGCCTCCCTAGGCTAGTGTTACTGATGCTGGGAGTAGTATAAAGAGATGCAGTAGGAGGATCTTGGAGTGTGAACGTAGGGTCCCAACCTGTGATATACTTGAAGAAAAGGACGTCACACTTGCATACTCGGAAACTCGGCATGACAAGTTTCCGTCTTCTGCATGCAGAAGATGGAAGCCTGAAAACTGAGTTCAGGCACTGATGTGAAGCCAGCATCATTATGATCTTGGAGCTTCATAATATTTCTGGAGCATCTCCCTTTAGCTCACAAGTGGATTAGGATTTATGAAAAAATTGATGCTTTCTATAAACTGTCCCCACTCACTCTACTTTGTGAATAAATTAAGCAAAACTTCAAAGCACAACACAAGTGTGACGTCCTTTTCTTCATGATGCTGGGAGTAGGCGGGGCTTGTTATGGCTTAGGAGAGTGTGGGCGGGGATACGTGAGTGATTCATTAGGGAGGCAGGGGCACATACGGCGATCTGCCGTCATCTAAATGAGAAAGGAGAAAAACGGACAGAAAACAACAGGCTGGAGCTCCAGGGAGTGGTGTACACACCGGGAGGGGAGGCGGCAGCGGTTTTGTGCAGGTAAGTGGACAGCAGGGGGGACTAAGTAGCCGGCAGATTTTTTAATCACTACATAGCATGGAGTCCAAAAATTGAAACCTTCAATTTTTGGACTCCACGCTGTGTAGTGAATAGGATCGTTTTTAAAATCCAATTTTCGATCATTAAAAAATCCCATTGACTTGCATTAGGATCGGAATTGGGATCGGGTTCGGATGGAAAATGATCGGAAATCGGATTTTAAAAATGATCCTGAAATCTGAAGATCGGATCAACCCTATTTAGAGTATAAGCAGGGCCGGGGCCCTATGGGCTGGAAACGGCACAGGAAAAAATTGCAGTGTTTTACAGTAACTTCAAAGTGGATGGGATTCTTGCGAATCCCATGACCACTTCGCGGTAAAAACCACAGCGCGGACACGCAATTGCAGCATGTCCATTATACCTATAAAAATGCTGGTGGCTTTCCTACAGGTATAATAGAAGCAGAAAGTCTGCAGAGGAAACCACTGTGGACTTTCTGTGAAAGGTCTGCATGATAAACCGCAACGTGTTTTTGTCGCCGTTTTTCCAGCAGCACCTTTTTGCTGCGACCCGCAACATGGGTCCTTAGCCTTACAGTAGCAGAATGAGATATTGGTTAGAGATGAGCAAACAGTGTTCTATCGAACACATGTTTGATCGGATATCACGCTGTTCACCATGTTCGAATCGAACACCACGTGGTAAAGGCCCGAAAACTCAATTCCCCTCCCACCTTCCCTGTGATTTTTTTGCTCCAATAACAGCGCAGGGGAGGTGGGACAGGAACTACGACAACAGGGACATTGAAAAAAATACTAAAAACCCATTGGCTGCCGAAAACATGTGACCTCTGATTCATAAGAACAGCGCCGCCCAGCTTCGCGTCATTCTGAGCTTACACTTGGTCGCAGATGGAGGTCTGCGGCCATAGAGTTAGGAATTAGATTCTGGTAGGCAGGGATAGAATAGGAAGGAGAAGAAGAAAACCAACAGCTCTTTTAAGAGCTACATTCCAGTGTCTTGTCAGTGTCCATCACCGTAACGTGGCATTGACAGGCTCAATCTGCGCAACCCAGCTTTCCACAGTGTGGAGGATCCTGAATGGAATACACTGAAAGTGTATTCACAAATACCCTATATACCCCCAATCCACGTTCCAACAGTGTGCACCCCCACCCCTGAAACTAACTTGAATACACTGTGTTTAATTCCCCTAACAATAAAATTGGGGCTACATACACCCTCCATTTGCTGCTATTGGCATATAGTGCCAAGTTCTGACTGGAAATTCCTGAAATATATTGGGGCCTTCATACTACCCTCAAATCTTGCTATTGGCATATAGTGCCAGGGTCTGACTGGTAATTGAAAACATATATTGGGGCTTTCATACCACCCTCAATTCTTGCTATTGGCATATAGTGCCAGGGTCTGACTGGTAATTCAAAAAAGATATTGGGGCTTTCATACCACCCTCAAATCTTGCTATTGGCATATAGTGCCAGGTGCTGACTGTTAATTCCCCAAATAATTTGGGGATACATATACCCTACATCTCAGGCTCCTGCCATATTCACCCAGGTTGTCATTGTCAATTCCCTAAAGAAATTGGGGCCTTCATACCACCCTCATTTGTTGCTATTGGCATATAGTGCCAGGTTCTGAGTGTTAATTTAAATAATTTGGGGATACATTCACCCTACATCTCAGGCTCTTGCCATTTTCACCCAGGTTGTCAGTGCTGCACCAGCTCGTTCCCGGACAGCTCGGGCAAAAAAACCCATTACCTATATAGAGGATTCTGACAAAGAAGACGACATGTTCTAATCTGTCTGCACCTTGTTCTTAACTAAAATGAAGGCAGCTATTCACTTTCAAATAGCACTGCACAAAGGAAGATCTTATCAGCTTGTCTCATGACATGCTCCTAAAAAGTGACATTTGTGTATCTTAATCTAAATATAGTTGTAAGCTTGTTGGGTTTTAGGCACTGCCAAGTTATTTATTACCACCCATTCCCTTATAATGACGCCAAAGTCACTGTGGGTGTTCAGAGCTCACAGCTTTTGTTGACATTTGTCTTGCTCTCTGTCGGTACCAGCTCTCTTTTTGGATACTGTAAAGTTACGTAGACTTTATTGACAGCTATAGAAGCTTTAGCCAGGTTTTGACGGTGTGTAACCCCACCAACACTAATTGGGATACACATTAATTGTCAGACTATGTACGCTAAACCCATCATTTTAGCAATTTTTTTTCCTCTCCCCTAATATAACAAAGGAACAGACATTAGACCTATACCAGGGTTTGAGGCTTGCAAAAATCCAGTATTGTTTGCTCTCCATGATGTGAAGTATGCGTTTGACTCTTGAAAAGCAACCAGACATCAAGTCAGCCATGTGTGCCAGTGTGTTACTTGGCATGACTTTGCTGCCCCCAACTGTAAGGGTCACTCTCCATTTCCTACATTTTCCCATCCCCTTCACACCATCTGTGGTGAAGCAATGGGATGCACTGAAGTGCACCCTCAAGCCTCGTGTGGGACAGGGACATCAGATGCCACTCCATCCCCCTTGTCTTCCTCCGCCAGCCAATGGTGCGAAGATGAGAGGAGTGTGCTCTGAATGTTTTCTGCCTAGCAGAGGCTACTTCTCACTTACGAAAATGGCCACACTTTGACCAGTATATCAGGCACAATGGTGTAGGTTTCAAAGAACCATTGCACCAACAAGTTGAAAACGTGGGCCATGTGTGGACCGTGTTTGAGTCTGGCAAGCTCCAGATCTGCTACCAGGTTCCGGCCATTATCACAGGCGCAAAAATGTCAGGCCCCAGGTGTAGCAGGGAAAGAAACATTACCATCTCAGTCAGGATGGCATCCCTGACCTTGGAGGCAGTGTGCTGTCTGTCCCCCAAGCTGATGAGCTTCATCATGTCCTGCTGACATCTCCCCACGCCAGTGTTACAGCGTTTGCCGCTAGTAGCTGGGGTGGAGGTTGCAGCGTAGTAGGCTTTCAGTGAACTCCTGCCATGAATTTTGGGCTGGGAGAGGAGATAGGCCCAAACCCCAGTTTGCACCCCGGGACCAGACTCCACTACATTCACCCTGCCTGTCATTCAAGATAAGCAGCATCCCTGACCACAGGCGCTTGTCCATGTGTCGGTGGTCAAGTGGACCTTGCAGCAAAGCGCAGAGCTCTGGGCCCGACTGATGTTATGGGACACATGCAGGTGCAAGGCAGGGACAGCACACCAAGAGAAGTAGTAATGGCTAGGCCCAGCATAGGGAGGTGCCCCAGCTGCCATCTGGTGATGGAAGACCTGGGTATCCAGAAGCCTAAACGCCAAAATCTCCAGGACCAGCAGTTTTGAGATGAGGCCATTAAAGGCTTATGCATGTGGGTGGCTTGCGCTGTACTTCTGCCTGCAATGAAATGCCAGGGAGATGGGGTGTGGCTGGAAAGAGGTGCATGATGTTGCAGGCCATGCTGGATGCTATGCTACCTGCCTAGAGTAGGTTGGTCTAGGGTTCTCTTACAACTAATTGCCAAGGGAACTCAGATGAACAGCATTGAGGCCAACTCCTCTGAGATCCCAAGGGAACTTCACAGGACATGTGTATTGCAGAAAAACTTATGAGAAAATAAGTGTAGGGCACAGAGGGATTGGAGAGGACAGAGCTGGGGTCGACCAGGTACTCCCACAACATGCGCCTATACTTGTCCCTCCTGGTGACACTAGGCCCCTGAGTGGCGGTAATTTGTCCAGGGGGGCCATTAACGTGTTCCAGACCTAGGAATAAGTCTTCCAACAGGGTAGAGTTTTGCATGCCTTTGCCTCTACCCACTGTTTTTGCTGCTTAGCTTCCCTCCACATCTACACTGCTTTCGCCCCTAAACATCACCCCAGTTTATGCCTCTGCTTCTACCCAGGTTTTTTGTTGATTTAGCTTCCCTCCACATCTACACTGCTTTAGCCCCTAGACATCACCCCTGTCCATGTGGGGTCGGTGGCCTCATCATCCACCAACTCCTCTTCCAATTGCGCACTGTCCTCTTACTGCAAACCGCACATAACCACAGCTTTCCCTGATGGCAACTGTGTCTCATCATCCTCGCTGAGGTCCAGAAACGTCGGTGGCGGGTCCACAACCACAAAATTGGAAGGAAATGGTGGATGCTGCAGTATTTCTAACACCTGTTCCTGGTGCTCGGGCCTGGTCTGTGTTGTACCCTGCACCCTGCTTAACGCAGCTGCCATATCCGGAGTTGTGATGAGCGCATGCTAATGTTTCGTGTCCACTGCAATGGATGGGATAGGATTTCACATAAGTCTGCCACCCATGGCCACTCATGGTTGAGAAACTGAGGGAGCTGATTTTGACGAACCCTAGGGTTTTGCAGTTGGAACTCCATCAAAGGTCTGTGCTGCTCACACACTCTGCTCAAGAGATGATATGTTTAGTTCCAGCAGTGTGGAGACGTCAAGCGTGGAGACTTTCAAAACTATCCGCACAAGCACAGCACTTTCACCAGTAGCTCGGGAACATTGGGGGACTTTTTAAAAAAGCGTTGCAGCACTGAGTTAAAAACGTGCCCAGGCATGGGCCCAAGTGCAGTGGCAAGAACCACATTGCCGTGTCAACGAGGATGGCATGACTCACTTTGTAGGCAGTGTGCTGTCTGTCTGTCTGATGAGCTTCTGCAGGGCCTGTTGACGTCTCCCCACGCCAGTGTTGCAGCGTTTCCAGCTCGTAGGTGGGGTCCACTTAATGGCGGAGGAGGAGGGTGGTGTTTCAGCCCTCCTCCCAGGAATGTTGTGTGGGGAGACAAGTCAGTCCACCACATTTTGCGACCTGGTCCCCGCCTCAAGTACATTCAACCACTGTGCCAAGATTGAAAGGTAGCGTCCCTGTCCGCATGCACTTGTCCATGCGTAGGTGGTCACATGGAACTTTGTGCAAAGCGCTGAATTTAGGGACCGCCTCATGTTTGGGGAAAAGTGCTGGTGTGGACGGCACAGTGAGGTGGTGCAGGAGCCAGCAGGCCCAAAAAGGGCAGAGTGTCCACAAGCCGGGATACCAACATCTCCTGGGCCAGAAGTTTTAAGATGAGGTAGTTGAAGCCTTGGGCATGTGGGTGGGTTGAACTTTACTTTAGCCTGGAATGAAAGGCCTGGGAGATGGGGAGTTGCTGGGAAGAGGCGCATGATGGCGCAGGCAAAAGGAGAAGTGGCAGGAAAAAGGGAGGATGAGGGTGAACTCCCCAAAGCGTCACAGTTAGATTTGGAGGTGACCTGGATGGTGGTCTGTACTGCAGTGCCAACACTGTCAACAGTGTGAGAGGCAGTGGCCACAACGCCAGACGACGATTATCCTGCACTTGCTGTCACCCTCTGAGCCCAGTGCTTGCTTCACAAATGACGGCACATGACAGAGGAGGTAAAGTTGCTCTTTTTGAAGCCCCTACTCAGTTTAGCATTACAAAGTGTGCAAACCACACTCAGTTTGTCCTCAACCTATACATTTACAAATTATCTCCCCCATCGAGGAATGTGGCCTCGATGGGGGAATTTTTCTAAGGAGGCTAGAAAAGAGAGCATCATGAGCCTTGCTGGCTCAGGCCTGGCTGGCCCAGGCCTAACTTCTATCAAGCAGCTGTCCTGTGACTCTGGACATGCCTCTGCCTCTAGCCACCTTTTTCCCTGATTAGCTTGCCTCCACATCCACACTGCTTTTGCCCATACACATCACCCCAGTCCATGCCTCAGCTTGTATCCCCAGTTTTTGATGTTTAGCTTGCCTCCACATCCACACTGCTGTTGCCCCTAGACATCACCCCAGTCCATGCCTCAGCTTGTATCCCCAGTTTTTGCTGCTTAGCTTGCCTCCACATCCACACTGCTTTTGCCCCTAGACATCACCCCAGTCCATGCCTCTGCTTGTATCCCCAGTTTTTGCTGCTTAGCTTGCCTCCACATCCACACTGCTTTTGCCCCTAGACATCACCCCTATCCATGCCTCTGCCTCTAGCCATAACTCTGCCACCCCTGGAAACTCATGGTGCAGAAACTGAGGGAGCTGACTTTGAGGAACCCTTGGGTTTTGTAGATGGAACTCCATCAAAGGTCTGTGCAGCTCACACACTCTGGTCAAAGATATGGTAT
This sequence comes from Leptodactylus fuscus, assembly GCF_031893055.1. Classification (NCBI taxonomy): domain Eukaryota; kingdom Metazoa; phylum Chordata; class Amphibia; order Anura; family Leptodactylidae; genus Leptodactylus; species Leptodactylus fuscus. The sequence continues at coordinate 193,099,775 of NC_134266.1, read as the reverse complement.
GTAGGGTTTTAGCGTGTGTGGATGACGGACAACAGCCGGTGTTCGGGCAGATATAGGCGTTGCTGAAGTGTTTTCAGGCTAGCAGCGGCTCCTGTACACTTGCGAAAGTGGGCGCATAAGCGCCGCATTTTCACCAGTAGCTCGTGTACATTTGGGTATGTTTTCAAAAAACGTTGCACCACTAAGTTAGACGTGGGCCAAGCATAGAACGTGCTGGAGGCTGGCAAGCTCCAGAGCCGCTACCAGGTTCCTGCCATTATCACACATGACAAAAATGCCTGGCCCCAGGTGCAGCAGGAAAAAACACATTGCCATCTCAGCCAGGATGGCATCCCTGACCTCGGAGGCAGTGTGCTGTCTGATGAGCTTCATCGTGGCCTGCTGACGTCTCCCCACGCCAGTAGCTGGGGTCAATTCAAGGGCAGAAGAGGAGGGTGGTGTTTCAGCACTCCTGCCAGGAATATTGGGTGGGGAGACAAGGCAGGCTGCCACAGTTTGCGACCCGGTCCCAGCCTCAACTACATTCAGCCAGTGTGCCGTGATTGAGATGTAGCGTCCCTGGCCGCATGCACTTGTCCACGCGTCGGTGGTCAAGTGGAACTTTTGTGCAAAGCGCAGAACTTAGGGTCCGCCTGATGTTACGGGACACACGCTGGTGCAAGGCTCAACTCACCCTAAGGGCCAAAAACACTGCTGGTGAATTTTGTTCAGTTCAAAAGGACTCTGTGTTTACATTTGGCTCAATCGCAGCTCCAGGACATGCCTTTGAAGGCAAGGTTTCCTTTAGTGGCTCCATCTCAGCAGGATGATGATGGTGAAGCTTGGTTAAATCTGGTGTTGGAAGGGAAAGTGGTTTCTAATCTACATCTAAAGTACTGGAGCATGTTGTTTGGACAATTAACACCTGATCAGAACCCTGTATAGGTAATGTAGAGTCCGATATTAGAGGACCATTACCGCTGGTAGTGGTTGCAGCCAATTCTCCCCCTTTGCGGTCCTGTTATCAATTTGACAGTCAAAATGAAGGTCAATGTCTGGGTCCTCAGTCCAATCCACTTCATCAATCCAACACAATGAGTGATGGTTCTGGAACCACTGTTTTATGGGGAAAGAGTTTTAAAGGGGTTAACACTCTGCTGGTGCAAGACTTTACTCACTCCAATGGCCAAAAACACTGCTGGTTCAAGGCTCTACTCACTCCAAGGGCCAAATGCACTGTATTTTGAAGGCTCTACTCACTCCAAGGGCCAAAAACACTGCTGGTGCAAAGCTCTACTCATGCCAAGGGCCTCAATCTCTGCTGGTAGCTCAGCTTAAGGTCCTGTAACTTTGTTTGGAAGGGCTCATGTTAAGGGCTAGAAAAGTGAATTTTGGAAGGTCTGACCACATCACACACACACACACACACACACACACACACACACACACACACTGACAGTTGAGGGTGAGGGCTTTTGGATTTCCCATTGTCTATTCCATCCGTGGTTGTCATGGGGAATGTGATTTAAAGGGGTGGTTGTTACTGTTTGTTGAGCTTAAATTGGGGTTTGTGTCCATCCATTTGGGGAGTAAAGAAGGTTTCCAGGTATTTTTCCACTTTGATAGAGGTTTTTTTTTGAATGTGTAAAGTGTGTAGTTGTTAGGCTGTGATGTTGGGGTAATAGAGGGTCTTTGGTGTGTTAGATGCCCCCTGACATGCTTCCCCTGCGGTCCCAGTGTCATTCCAGAGGTGTTGGTATCATTTCCTGGGGTGTCATAGTGGACTTGGTGACCCTCCAGACACGGATTTGGGTTTCCCCCTTAACAAGTATATGTTCCCCAAATACTATAATGGGGTTTGAAACCCGTTCGAACACTCGAACAGTGAGCGGCTGTTCGAATCGGATTTTGAACCTCGAACATTTTAGTTTTCGCTCATCTCTAATATTGGTCAATGTTATCCACACATTGCAGAAGAAAAGAGCAGCGAAGAAGTTGCTTTTCAAATGCACAGGAAAAGTTGTGGAATCCTTAGCTATGGAATCATGAGTGAGGAAAAAAACTGAAAAAAATGCAGCAAAAACTTTACAGAAAAAAAACACAAAGCATTTTTGCTGTGTTTTTTTTCTGCTGTGTTTTTGGCTTTGACCGTAGCCCTCATGATTCTGCTATGCATAGACATAAGTATAGTATAATTTTTACTTTACTGCATCCTTACACTAAGTCTAAATTAAAGCTAATATACTCTGGTTTACAGAGACAAATTCCTTTAATATTCTGATGGCCTGCCTTATTTAGATGCATTGTTAGACATATACTGTACTATATATCATTGTGCTAATTAATGTGACTACAGGTGCACTAAATAACCCCTTTACTCGCTCTCCCTGAGCAGCCTGAAATTTATGAAATTAGCTAATAACAATTCTTACTTCATGCAGACCTGTCTGCAGTGACATATAGCTAATTACCGAATATCTGTCATAGCTTCTAAATTATTCATACACCTAAATAGAATTCAATAATTAAAGACAAACTCTACTTAGAGCATTATAAATGTCTAGAAACAGTGGTAGAATATCGAAAAGAATGCATATATGGAGCAAGAAATAAGATGTACCTCTCTAAAGTAGTGAACATAACAAAAGTATATAGTGAAAACTGGACAAGATGGAGAGAAAGCAAAGATAAAAATACAGAAAATAAAATGTAATCATGGCCCCTCAATGATAAGGAGGATTTTAGGGATCTATGAAGAAGTTTACAGAAAACATCATTTTTTGCGTGAATCCTAATCCACTTGTGAGCTGAAGTGAGATGCTCCAGAATTATTATGAGGCTCCAAGATCATAATGATGCTGGGTTCACACCAGTGTCTTGACTCCTTTTTCAGGTTTCCGTCTTCTGCATGCAGAAGACAGAAACTTGTCATGCCGAGTCCGGCCGTGAGCGCCGGTAAGCGTTTTATGCTCTCCATGGAGAAACCATTTTTTTTTAAAACCACAGTACTGCATGTCCGACTCTGTGTCCGGTTTTAAAAAATGGTTTCGCCACGGAGCGCATAAAACGCTCAACGGCGCATACGGCCGGGGACTTTTCAAGCCCATTCAAGTGAATTGGCTTGAAACATGCTGGCAGGTCTCCGTCTCCTGCCCCTGTTTTGTGCAGGAAACGGAAACCTGCAGAATGGAGTATGGGCGCAGTTGTGAACGAGCCCTTATTCTGCTGGACTATTACTAGCTGGTGTAGATTTTAACTGTAACTCATGCCAGTTTCCTGGTCCAGATTATACTAAATATGTTGTAGCCATGGCATCCCCTCCAATGATAAATCAGCCCATAGAACAATCTCCTTCAAATTACTTATATTTTCAATACAATATATGTAAAAACTATTTTTATTTTTGTGTGTGTGTGTGTGTGTGTGTGTGTGTACACTGGTAGCAAAAGTATTTTATGTTCCATTGTGAGTTCTAATACTGTTTCTGAAAATGGCAGGAATGGTTACATATTTTGTTATACTAGAATGTTGCTATCTTTAAGCCAGGGCCCCACATTGTGAAACTGCCTCGTTTTGCAGTACCTGCAAATTGGATGGGATTCTGACTAATCCCATTCACACATTGCAGATAAAAATCTGCTATGGAAATGCTGCAATTTCAAAAAACACAAGAATTTTTGCAAATAGCAGCATGTCAGTTATACTTATGGAAGCACTATTTTAAAGAATAACAAATGGATCCATTCATTTATATGGCCGCACTCACATGCCACTGTTATCTACAGCTATGCGGACAGGACAATAAGTTGAGCTAATTGCAGTTTACAGAACACAAAAATAAGACTGAGTCCGTTCTCTCCTGTAAGTTTGTTGTTCTCTCCAACCCTGTGTAATGTAATATACATTTACTGTGCTTATTATTTGATCTGCATTTACATTCAATTTCTAATAATCATAATAAATAATCTATCCTGGTAAAGGCAAATTCTATATTGTGATACTTCATAGTGTCATGGAGGTCAGCAACCTGGGCTGGAGGTGGCTTTGATTGTTTTATGAAGAGTACAGGAAGTTAGAAGAAGAGATAGCACTTTAAGACATCATTTTTGTATTATGCATAAAAGTGGGTAAAATGTTGTCAGTCCTCCAGCACTATCATTGTCATAAAAGTTCCAGAACTGCAACTTGATAAATCCCATAATAAGGCAATATGGTCCATCAGGATTAATCAGTATCTCCTGTACTTGTAAATGGATCTGGCATAGCTGTCATGACCACACTATAAGCAGAAACTATGACACCAATGTGATCATAACCCAATATAAACAATAATAATATTTGGATATTTGGTAAGCCACATTTAATATTCATATAGCTCCTTTCAACATTATCCCGTAAACTCCACATTCAATCATCCTGGAGCTTGCAGTTGCATTTTACAAGAGTCCTGAGGGATCAAATAACTATTCCGTCTTATAGCAAGCTGTGCTATATATATTACAACAACCCTATGTTGATTTCTTTACAACTACTTATAATTATGATTTTTGAGAGCAATATTTATTATGATTAAAGAAAAAATAGTATTTTTTACAAACCAGGTGTGCCAGTCCAATTAATTAGTTTTTACTTCTGAACAGGGAATAGAAAATGACAAAGTAAAATGATAGAGTAGATTGTTAAGCAAAAGCTACAAGCAGATTAGTTATGCTTGATATCCTTAGCCCGGAGCTGAGAAACTGCATGAAGATGTAACAGCCTTTAAAATTCTCAAAGGATTGACAAAGTGGAACAGACAGATTTATTTGATGTGGTGAGGTCTAGCAGAACTAGGGGCTATGTGATGAGCCACAGAGATGTATATAAAACATGAGAAGCCATTTGTTCCCACCATGGGGCATACACCTTGACACTACCATCATAAGCTCTGTATACTTCCTCTAAATCTATATTTTAATCACATTACTTAATAATAACTAGAGATGAGCGAACAGTGTTCTATCGAACTCATGTTCGATCGGATATTAGGCTGTTCGGCATGTTCGAATCGAATCGAACACCGCGTGGTAAAGTGCGCCATTACTCGATTCCCCTCCCACCTTCCCTGGCGCCTTTTTTGCTCCAATAACAGCGCAGGGTAGGTGGGACAGGAACTACGACACCGGTGACGTTGAGAAAAGTAGGCAAAACCCATTGGCTGCCGAAAACATGTGACCTCTAATTTAAAAGAACAGCGACGCCCAGCTTCGCGTCATTCTGAGCTTGCAATTCACCGGGGACGGAGGTTTCCGTCCAGTTAGCTAGGGCTTAGATTCTGGGTAGGCAGGGACAGGCTAGGATAGGAAGGAGAAGACAACCAACAGCTCTTATAAGAGCTAAATTCCAGGGAGAAGCTTGTCAGTGTAACGTGGCACTGACGGGCTCAATCGCCGCAACCCAGCTTTCCCAGGATCCTGAATGGAATACACTGTCAGTGTATTCCCGTATACCCGATATATACCCCCGATACCCGTTCCAACGGTGTGCCCCCCCACCTTCACCCCAGAAATACCCTGCAAGTCCCCTAGCAATAGAATTGGGGCTATATACACCCACTATTTTTGCTACTGCCATATAGTGCCATTGTCTCACTGGGAATTCAAAGAATATATTGGGCTTACATATAACTTCAATTCCAGGGAGAAGCTTGTCAGTGTAACGTGGCACTGACGGGCTCAATCGCCGCAACCCAGCTTTCCCAGGATCCTGAATGGAACACACTGACAGTGTATTCCCGTATACCCCATATATACACCCCAAATCCCCGTTCCAACGGTGTGCCCCCCCACCTTCACCTCAGAAATACCCTGCAAGTCCCCTAGCAATAGAATTGGGGCTATATACACCCACAATTTTTGCTACTGGTATATAGTGCCATTGTCTGACTGGGAATTCAAAGAATATATGGGGGTTACGTGCACCCACAATTTTTGCTACTGCTATACAGTGCCATTGTCTCACTGGGAATTCAAAGAATATATTGGGGTTATGTGCACCCACAATTTTTACTACTGGTATACAGTGCCATTGTCTGACTGGGAATTCAAAGAATATATGGGGGTTACGTGCACCCACAATTTTTGCTACTGCTATACAGTGCCATTGTCTCACTGGGAATTCAAAGAATATATTGGGGTTATGTGCACCCACAATTTTTACTACTGGTATACAGTGCCATTGTCTGACTGGGAATTCAAAGAATATATGGGGGTTACGTGCACCCACAATTTTTGCTACTGCTATACAGTGCCATTGTCTCACTGGGAATTCAGAGATTATATTGGGGTTATGTGCACCCACAATTTTTGCTACTGCTATATAGTGCCAGTTTCTGACTGGGAATTCAAAGAATATATTGGGGTTACAAATACCCTCATTTCTTGCTACTGCCATATAGTGCCAGTTTCTGACTGGTAATTCAAAGAATATATTGGGGTTACGTGCACCCACAATTTTTGCTACTGGTATATAGTGCCATTGTCTGACTGGGAATTCAAAGAATATATTGGGGTTACAAATACCCTCATTTCTTGCTACTGCCATATAGTGCCAGTTTCTGACTGGTAATTCAAAGAATATATTGGGGTTACAAATACCCTCATTTCTTGCTACTGCCATATAGTGCCATTGTCTGACTGGGAATTCAAAGAATATATTGGGGTTACAAATACCCTCATTTCTTGCTACTGCCATATAGTGCCAGTTTCTGACTGGTAATTCAAAGAATATATTGGGGTTACGTGCACCCACAATTTTTGCTACTGGTATATAGTGCCATTGTCTGACTGGGAATTCAAAGAATATATTGGGGTTACAAATACCCTAATTTCTTGCTACTGCCATATAGTGCCAGTTTCTGACTGGTAATTCAAAGAATATATTGGGGTTACGTGCACCCACAATTTTTGCTACTGGTATATAGTGCCAATTTCTAACTGGGAATTCAAAATGCGCAAGGCTCCCGGAAAGGGACGTGGACGAGGCCGTGGGCGAGGTCGGGGGAATGGTTCTGGGGAGCAAGGTAGCAGTGAAGCCACAGGGCGTCCCGTGCCTACTCCTGTGGGGCAGCAAGCATTGCGCCACTCCACAGTGCCAGGGTTGCTTGCCACATTAACTAAACTGCAGGGTACAAACCTTAGTAGGCCCGAGAACCAGGCACAGGTCTTGCAATGGCTGTCAGAGAACGCTTACAGCACATTGTCCAGCAGCCAGTCAGACTCTGCCTCCTCTCCTCCTATTACCCAACAGTCTTGTCCTCCTTCCTCCCAAAATTCCCAAGCTTCACAGAACAATAACCCCAACTGTCCCTGCTCCCCAGAGCTGTTCTCCGCTCCTTTCATTGTCCCTCAACCTGCCTCTCCACGTCACGATTCCACGAACCTAACAGAGGAGCATCTGTGTCCAGATGCTCAAACACTAGAGTCTCCTCCATCTCCGTTCGATTTGGTGGTGGATGACCAGCAACCCACCCTCATCGACGATGATGTGACGCAGTTGCCGTCAGGGCATCCAGTTGACCGGCGCATTGTGCGGGAGGAGGAGATGAGACAGGAGTTGGAAGAGGAAGTGGTGGATGATGAGGACACTGACCCGACCTGGACAGGGGGGATGTCAAGCGGGGAAAGTAGTGTGGATGTTGAGGCAGGTGCAGCACCAAAAAGGGTAGCTAGAGGCAGAGGCAGAGGTCAGCAGCTTAGGCGAAGCCAGGCCACACCCGGAATCTCCCAAGATGTTCCAGTTCGTACCCAGCCCCGAAAAACTCCCACCTCGAGGGCACGTTTCTCGAAGGTGTGGAGTTTTTTCAAGGAATGCACCGAGGACAGATATAGTGTTGTCTGCACAATTTGCCTCTCGAAATTGATTAGGGGCTCTGAGAAGAGCAACCTGTCCACCACTTCAATGCGCCGTCATTTGGAATCCAAGCACTGGAATCAGTGGCAGGCAGCAACGGCAGGACAAAGGCCGCCTGCCGTTCACGCCACTGCCACTGCCTCTGCCGCTGCCACTGCCACTGCTGACTGTGCTGGCGATGCACTCCAGAGGACGAGCCAGGACACCACTTCATCTGCCTCCGCCACTTTGTTGACTTCTCCCTCATCCTCCCCTGTTCCTGTCTTATCTCCTTCTCCTGCACCATCAAAGGCACCATCAGGCGCTTCTTTACAACAACCCACCATCTCTCAGACATTGGAGCGGCGGCAGAAATACACTGCTAACCACCCACATGCGCAAGCCTTGAACGCCAACATCGCTAAACTGCTGGCCCAGGAGATGTTGGCGTTCCGGCTTGTTGAAACTCCCGCCTTCCTGGACCTGATGGCAACTGCGGCACCTCGCTATGCCGTCCCTAGCCGTCACTACTTCTCCCGGTGTGCCATCCCCGCCTTGCACCAGCACGTGTCACTCAACATCAGGCGGGCCCTTAGTTCCGCGCTTTGCACAAAGGTCCACTTGACCACCGACGCGTGGACAAGTACATGCGGACAGGGACGCTACATTTCACTGACGGCACACTGGGTGAATGTAGTTGAGGCTGGGACTGCTTCCCAAACTGGCCCGGTGTACCTCGTCTCCCCGCCTAACATTCCTGGCAGGGACACGAGAAGAACACCCCCCTCCTCCTCCTCCTCTACCGCCTCCTCCTCCGCTGTTAGATTGACCCCAGCTACGAGTTGGAAACGTTGCAGCACTGGCGTTGGTAGACGTCAGCAGGCTGTGCTGAAGCTGATCAGCTTGGGGGACAGACAGCACACTGCCTCCGAGGTGAGGGATGCCCTCCTCGATGAGACGGCAATATGGTTTGAGCCGCTGCACCTGGGCCCAGGCACGGTCGTTTGTGATAACGGCCGGAACCTGGTAGCAGCTCTGGAGCTTGCCGGACTCCAACATGTTCCATGCCTGGCCCACGTCTTCAACCTAGTGGTGCAACGTTTCCTAAAGAGCTACCCCAATGTTCCAGAGCTACTGGTGAAAGTGCGGCGCATGTGCGCCCACTTTCGCAAGTTGACAGTAGCCGCTGCTAGCTTAAAATCTCTCCAGCAACGCCTGCATGTGCCACAACACCGGCTTTTGTGCGACGTCCCCACACGCTGGAACTCAACGTTTCAGATGTTGAATAGAGTGGTTGAGCAGCAGAGACCTTTGATGGAATACCAGCTACAAAACCCTAGGGTGCCACAAAGTCAGCTGCCTCAGTTTCACATCCATGAGTGGCCATGGATGAGAGACCTTTGTGACATCCTACGGGTCTTTGAGGAGTCCACAAGGAGGGTGAGCTCTGAGGATGCGATGGTGAGCCTTACAATCCCGCTCTTGTGTGTTCTGAGAGAATCCCTGATTGACATCAGGGATAACTCAGATCACACAGAGGAGTTAGGGATAGCATCCGATCCGTCACAGCTGGAGAGTAGGTCCACACATCTGTCCACTTCACTGCGTTTAATGGAGGAGGAGGAGGAGGAGGAGGAAGAAGAGTTGTCCGATGATGTGATGGTGATACAGGAGGCTTCTGGGCAACTTCGAATTGTCCCATTGTTGCAGCGCGGATGGGTAGACATGGAGGATGAGGAGGAAATGGAGATTGAACTTTCCGGTGGGGCCAGAGGAGTCATGCCAACTAACACTGTGGCAGACATGGCTGAGTTCATGTTGGGGTGCTTTACAACCGACAAGCGTATTGTCAAAATCATGGAGGACAACCAGTACTGGATCTTTGCTATCCTTGACCCCCGGTATAAAAACAACATCTCGTCTTTTATTCCGGTAGAGGGGAGGGCCAATCGCATCAATGCTTGCCACAGGCAATTGGTGCAGAATATGATGGAGATGTTTCCAGCATGTGACGTTGGCGGCAGGGAGGGCAGTTCCTCCAGTAGGCAACCAAGTTCTCACCGGTCCACACAAACGAGGGGCACACTGTCTAAGGTCTGGGACACCTTGATGGCACCCCCTCGCCAAAGTGCCGCCACGGAGGGTCCTAGTGTCACCAGGCGTGAGAAGTATAGGCGCATGTTGCGGGAATACCTTTCCGACCACAGCCCTGTCCTCTCCGACCCCTCTGCGCCCTACACGTATTGGGTGTCAAAGTTGGACCTGTGGCTTGAACTTGCCCTATATGCCTTGGAGGTGCTGTCCTGTCCTGCCGCCAGCGTCCTATCTGAGAGGGTGTTCAGTGCAGCCGGTGGCATCATCACTGACAAGCGCACCCGTCTGTCAGCTGAGAGTGCCGACCGGCTCACTTTGATAAAAATGAACCACCACTGGATAGAGCCTTCATTTTTGTGCCCACCTGTGTAAAGCACCCCAACATGAAACTCCATGTCTGTACTCAACCTCTCCAATTCCTCCGCATCCTCATACTCATCCACCATAAGCGTTGCACAATTCTGCTAATACTAGGCTCCCTCCACCCTGATTTCCCCAAACTCTGCTGGTTAGAGGCTCCCTCCACCCTGATTTCCACCAACTCTGCTGGTTAGAGGCTCCCTCCACCCTGCTTTCCCACAACTCTGCTGGTTAGAGGCTCCCTCCACCCTGCTTTCCCACAACTCTGCTGGTTAGAGGCTCCCTCCACCCTGATTTCCACCAACTCTGCTGGTTAGAGGCTCCCTCCACCCTGCTTTCCCACAACTCTGCTGGTTAGAGGCTCCCTCCACCCTGATTTCCACCAACTCTGCTGGTTAGAGGCTCCCTCCACCATGAATTGGTCCAAACTGGGCTGTTTAGAGGCTCCCTCCACCATGAATTGGTCCAAACTGGGGTTTTTAGAGGCTCCCTCCACCATGAATTAGTCCAAACTGGGGTTTTTAGAGGCTCCCTCCACCATGAATTGGTCCAAACTGGGGTTTTTAGAGGCTCCCTCCACCATGAATTGGTCCAAACTGGGCTGTTTAGAGGCTCCCTCCACTATGAATTGGTCCAAACTGGGGTTTTTAGAGGCTCCCTCCACCATGAATTGGTCCAAACTGGGGTTTTTAGAGGCTCCCTCCACCATGAATTGGTCCAAACTGGGGTTTTTAGAGGCTCCCTCCACCATGAATTGGTCCAAACTGGGTTTTTTAGAGGCTCCCTCCACCATGAATTGGTCCAAACTGGGCTGTTTAGAGGCTCCCTCCACTATGAATTGGTCCAAACTGGGGTTTTTAGAGGCTCCCTCCACCATGAATTGGTCCAAACTGGGGTTTTTAGAGGCTCCCTCCACCATGAATTTGCCCAAACTGGGCTGTTTAGAGGCTCCCTCCACCATGAATTGGTCCAAACTGGGGTTTTTAGAGGCTCCCTCCACCATGAATTGGTCCAAACTGGGCTGTTTAGAGGCTCCCTCCACCATGAATTGGTCCAAACTGGGGTTTTTAGAGGCTCCCTCCACCATGAATTGGTCCAAACTGGGGTTTTTAGAGGCTCCCTCCACCATGAATTGGTCCAAACTGGGGTTTTTAGAGGCTCCCTCCACCATGAATTGGTCCAAACTGGGGTTTTTAGAGGCTCCCTCCACCATGAATTGGTCCAAACTGGGCTGTTTAGAGGCTCCCTCCACTATGAATTGGTCCAAACTGGGGTTTTTAGAGGCTCCCTCCACCATGAATTGGTCCAAACTGGGGTTTTTAGAGGCTCCCTCCACCATGAATTTGCCCAAACTGGGGTTTTTAGAGGCTCCCTCCACCATGAATTGGTCCAAACTGGGGTTTTTAGAGGCTCCCTCCACCATGAATTTGCCCAAACTGGGCTGTTTAGAGGCTCCCTCCACCATGAATTTGCCCAAACTGGGCTGTTTAGAGGCTCCCTCCACCATGAATTGGTCCAAACTGGGGTTTTTAGAGGCTCCCTCCACCATGAATTTGCCCAAACTGGGCTAGTTAGAGGCTCCCTCCACCATGAATTGGTCCAAACTGGGGTTTTTAGAGGCTCCCTCCACCATGAATTGGTCCAAACTGGGGTTTTTAGAGGCTCCCTCCACCATGAATTGGTCCAAACTGGGGTTTTTAGAGGCTCCCTCCACCATGAATTTGCCCAAACTGGGCTGTTTAGAGGCTCCCTCCACCATGAATTTGCCCAAACTGGGCTGTTTAGAGGCTCCCTCCACCATGAATTGGTCCAAACTGGGGTTTTTAGAGGCTCCCTCCACCATGAATTTGCCCAAACTGGGCTAGTTAGAGGCTCCCTCCACCATGAATTGGTCCAAACTGGGGTTTTTAGAGGCTCCCTCCACCATGAATTGGTCCAAACTGGGGTTTTTAGAGGCTCCCTCCACCATGAATTGGTCCAAACTGGGGTTTTTAGAGGCTCCCTCCACCATGAATTTGCCCAAACTGGGCTGTTTAGAGGCTCCCTCCACCATGAATTGGTCCAAACTGGGGTTTTTAGAGGCTCCCTCCACTATGAATTGGTCCAAACTGGGGTTTTTAGAGGCTCCCTCCACCATGAATTGGTCCAAACTGGGCTGTTTAAAGGCTCCCTCCACTATGAATTGGTCCAAACTGGGGTTTTTAGAGGCTCCCTCCACCATGAATTGGTCCAAACTGGGGTTTTTAGAGGCTCCCTCCACCATGAATTGGTCCAAACTGGGGTTTTTAGAGGCTCCCTCCACCATGAATTGGTCCAAACTGGGCTGTTTAGAGGCTCCCTCCACCATGAATTGGTCCAAACTGGGGTTTTTAGAGGCTCCCTCCACCATGAATTGGTCTAAACTGGGGTTTTTAGAGGCTCCCTCCACCATGAATTGGTCCAAACTGGGCTGTTTAGAGGCTCCCTCCACTATGAATTGGTCCAAACTGGGCTGTTTAGAGGCTCCCTCCACCATGAATTGGTCCAAACTGGGGTTTTTAGAGGCTCCCTCCACCATGAATTGGTCCAAACTGGGGTTTTTAGAGGCTCCCTCCACCATGAATTGGTCCAAACTGGGGTTTTTAGAGGCTCCCTCCACCATGAATTGGTCCAAACTGGGGTTTTTAGAGGCTCCCTCCACCATGAATTGGTCCAAACTGGGCTGTTTAGAGGCTCCCTCCACTATGAATTGGTCCAAACTGGGGTTTTTAGAGGCTCCCTCCACCATGAATTGGTCCAAACTGGGGTTTTTAGAGGCTCCCTCCACCATGAATTTGCCCAAACTGGGGTTTTTAGAGGCTCCCTCCACCATGAATTGGTCCAAACTGGGGTTTTTAGAGGCTCCCTCCACCATGAATTTGCCCAAACTGGGCTGTTTAGAGGCTCCCTCCACCATGAATTTGCCCAAACTGGGCTGTTTAGAGGCTCCCTCCACCATGAATTGGTCCAAACTGGGGTTTTTAGAGGCTCCCTCCACCATGAATTTGCCCAAACTGGGCTAGTTAGAGGCTCCCTCCACCATGAATTGGTCCAAACTGGGGTTTTTAGAGGCTCCCTCCACCATGAATTGGTCCAAACTGGGGTTTTTAGAGGCTCCCTCCACCATGAATTGGTCCAAACTGGGGTTTTTAGAGGCTCCCTCCACCATGAATTTGCCCAAACTGGGCTGTTTAGAGGCTCCCTCCACCATGAATTTGCCCAAACTGGGCTGTTTAGAGGCTCCCTCCACCATGAATTGGTCCAAACTGGGGTTTTTAGAGGCTCCCTCCACCATGAATTTGCCCAAACTGGGCTAGTTAGAGGCTCCCTCCACCATGAATTGGTCCAAACTGGGGTTTTTAGAGGCTCCCTCCACCATGAATTGGTCCAAACTGGGGTTTTTAGAGGCTCCCTCCACCATGAATTGGTCCAAACTGGGGTTTTTAGAGGCTCCCTCCACCATGAATTTGCCCAAACTGGGCTGTTTAGAGGCTCCCTCCACCATGAATTGGTCCAAACTGGGGTTTTTAGAGGCTCCCTCCACTATGAATTGGTCCAAACTGGGGTTTTTAGAGGCTCCCTCCACCATGAATTGGTCCAAACTGGGCTGTTTAGAGGCTCCCTCCACCATGAATTGGTCCAAACTGGGGTTTTTAGAGGCTCCCTCCACCATGAATTGGTCCAAACTGGGCTGTTTAGAGGCTCCCTCCACCATGAATTGGTCCAAACTGGGGTTTTTAGAGGCTCCCTCCACCATGAATTGGTCTAAACTGGGGTTTTTAGAGGCTCCCTCCACCATGAATTGGTCCAAACTGGGCTGTTTAGAGGCTCCCTCCACTATGAATTGGTCCAAACTGGGGTTTTTAGAGGCTCCCTCCACTATGAATTGGTCCAAACTGGGGTTTTTAGAGGCTCCCTCCACCATGAATTGGTCCAAACTGGGGTTTTTAGAGGCTCCCTCCACCATGAATTGGTCCAAACTGGGGTTTTTAGAGGCTCCCTCCACCATGAATTTGCCCAAACTGGGCTGTTTAGAGGCTCCCTCCACCATGAATTTGCCCAAACTGGGCTGGTTAGAGGCTCCCTCCACCCTGATTTCCACCAACTCTGCTGGTTAGAGGCTCCCTCCACCCTGCTTTCCCACAACTCTGCTGGTTAGAGGCTCCCTCCACCCTGCTTTCCCACAACTCTGCTGGTTAGAGGCTCCCTCCACCCTGATTTCCACCAACTCTGCTGGTTAGAGGCTCCCTCCACCCTGCTTTCCCACAACTCTGCTGGTTAGAGGCTCCCTCCACCCTGATTTCCACCAACTCTGCTGGTTAGAGGCTCCCTCCACCATGAATTGGTCCAAACTGGGCTGTTTAGAGGCTCCCTCCACCATGAATTGGTCCAAACTGGGGTTTTTAGAGGCTCCCTCCACCATGAATTAGTCCAAACTGGGGTTTTTAGAGGCTCCCTCCACCATGAATTGGTCCAAACTGGGGTTTTTAGAGGCTCCCTCCACCATGAATTGGTCCAAACTGGGCTGTTTAGAGGCTCCCTCCACTATGAATTGGTCCAAACTGGGGTTTTTAGAGGCTCCCTCCACCATGAATTGGTCCAAACTGGGGTTTTTAGAGGCTCCCTCCACCATGAATTGGTCCAAACTGGGGTTTTTAGAGGCTCCCTCCACCATGAATTGGTCCAAACTGGGGTTTTTAGAGGCTCCCTCCACCATGAATTGGTCCAAACTGGGCTGTTTAGAGGCTCCCTCCACTATGAATTGGTCCAAACTGGGGTTTTTAGAGGCTCCCTCCACCATGAATTGGTCCAAACTGGGGTTTTTAGAGGCTCCCTCCACCATGAATTTGCCCAAACTGGGCTGTTTAGAGGCTCCCTCCACCATGAATTGGTCCAAACTGGGGTTTTTAGAGGCTCCCTCCACCATGAATTGGTCCAAACTGGGCTGTTTAGAGGCTCCCTCCACCATGAATTGGTCCAAACTGGGGTTTTTAGAGGCTCCCTCCACCATGAATTGGTCCAAACTGGGGTTTTTAGAGGCTCCCTCCACCATGAATTGGTCCAAACTGGGGTTTTTAGAGGCTCCCTCCACCATGAATTGGTCCAAACTGGGGTTTTTAGAGGCTCCCTCCACCATGAATTGGTCCAAACTGGGCTGTTTAGAGGCTCCCTCCACTATGAATTGGTCCAAACTGGGGTTTTTAGAGGCTCCCTCCACCATGAATTGGTCCAAACTGGGGTTTTTAGAGGCTCCCTCCACCATGAATTTGCCCAAACTGGGGTTTTTAGAGGCTCCCTCCACCATGAATTGGTCCAAACTGGGGTTTTTAGAGGCTCCCTCCACCATGAATTTGCCCAAACTGGGCTGTTTAGAGGCTCCCTCCACCATGAATTTGCCCAAACTGGGCTGTTTAGAGGCTCCCTCCACCATGAATTGGTCCAAACTGGGGTTTTTAGAGGCTCCCTCCACCATGAATTTGCCCAAACTGGGCTAGTTAGAGGCTCCCTCCACCATGAATTGGTCCAAACTGGGGTTTTTAGAGGCTCCCTCCACCATGAATTGGTCCAAACTGGGGTTTTTAGAGGCTCCCTCCACCATGAATTGGTCCAAACTGGGGTTTTTAGAGGCTCCCTCCACCATGAATTTGCCCAAACTGGGCTGTTTAGAGGCTCCCTCCACCATGAATTTGCCCAAACTGGGCTGTTTAGAGGCTCCCTCCACCATGAATTGGTCCAAACTGGGGTTTTTAGAGGCTCCCTCCACCATGAATTTGCCCAAACTGGGCTAGTTAGAGGCTCCCTCCACCATGAATTGGTCCAAACTGGGGTTTTTAGAGGCTCCCTCCACCATGAATTGGTCCAAACTGGGGTTTTTAGAGGCTCCCTCCACCATGAATTGGTCCAAACTGGGGTTTTTAGAGGCTCCCTCCACCATGAATTTGCCCAAACTGGGCTGTTTAGAGGCTCCCTCCACCATGAATTGGTCCAAACTGGGGTTTTTAGAGGCTCCCTCCACTATGAATTGGTCCAAACTGGGGTTTTTAGAGGCTCCCTCCACCATGAATTGGTCCAAACTGGGCTGTTTAGAGGCTCCCTCCACTATGAATTGGTCCAAACTGGGGTTTTTAGAGGCTCCCTCCACCATGAATTGGTCCAAACTGGGGTTTTTAGAGGCTCCCTCCACCATGAATTTGCCCAAACTGGGCTGTTTAGAGGCTCCCTCCACCATGAATTGGTCCAAACTGGGGTTTTTAGAGGCTCCCTCCACCATGAATTGGTCCAAACTGGGCTGTTTAGAGGCTCCCTCCACCATGAATTGGTCCAAACTGGGGTTTTTAGAGGCTCCCTCCACCATGAATTGGTCTAAACTGGGGTTTTTAGAGGCTCCCTCCACCATGAATTGGTCCAAACTGGGCTGTTTAGAGGCTCCCTCCACTATGAATTGGTCCAAACTGGGGTTTTTAGAGGCTCCCTCCACTATGAATTGGTCCAAACTGGGGTTTTTAGAGGCTCCCTCCACCATGAATTGGTCCAAACTGGGGTTTTTAGAGGCTCCCTCCACCATGAATTGGTCCAAACTGGGGTTTTTAGAGGCTCCCTCCACCATGAATTTGCCCAAACTGGGCTGTTTAGAGGCTCCCTCCACCATGAATTTGCCCAAACTGGGCTGTTTAGAGGCTCCCTCCACCATGAATTGGTCCAAACTGGGGTTTTTAGAGGCTCCCTCCACCATGAATTGGTCCAAACTGGGGGTTTTTAGAGGCTCCCTCCACCATGAATTTGCCCAAACTGGGCTGTTTAGAGGCTCCCTCCATCATGAATTGGTCCAAACTGGGGTTTTTAGAGGCTCCCTCCACCATGAATTGGTCCAAACTGGGGTTTTTAGAGGCTCCCTCCACCATGAATTTGCCCAAACTGGGCTGTTTAGAGGCTCCCTCCACCATGAATTTGCCCAAACTGGGCTGTTTAGAGGCTCCCTCCACCATGAATTGGTCCAAACTGGGGTTTTTAGAGGCTCCCTCCACCATGAATTTGCCCAAACTGGGCCAGTTAGAGGCTCCCTCCACCATGAATTGGTCCAAACTGGGGTTTTTAGAGGCTCCCTCCACCATGAATTGGTCCAAACTGGGGTTTTTAGAGGCTCCCTCCACCATGAATTGGTCCAAACTGGGGTTTTTAGAGGCTCCCTCCACCATGAATTTGCCCAAACTGGGCTGTTTAGAGGCTCCCTCCACCATGAATTGGTCCAAACTGGGGTTTTTAGAGGCTCCCTCCACTATGAATTGGTCCAAACTGGGGTTTTTAGAGGCTCCCTCCACCATGAATTGGTCCAAACTGGGGTTTTTAGAGGCTCCCTCCACCATGAATTGGTCCAAACTGGGGTTTTTAGAGGCTCCCTCCACCATGAATTTGCCCAAACTGGGCTGTTTAGAGGCTCCCTCCACCATGAATTTGCCCAAACTGGGCTGTTTAGAGGCTCCCTCCACCATGAATTGGTCCAAACTGGGGTTTTTAGAGGCTCCCTCCACCATGAATTTGCCCAAACTGGGCTAGTTAGAGGCTGCCTCCACCATGAATTGGTCCAAACTGGGGTTTTTAGAGGCTCCCTCCACTATGAATTGGTCCAAACTGGGGTTTTTAGAGGCTCCCTCCACCATGAATTGGTCCAAACTGGGGTTTTTAGAGGCTCCCTCCACCATGAATTGGTCCAAACTGGGGTTTTTAGAGGCTCCCTCCACCATGAATTTGCCCAAACTGGGCTGTTTAGAGGCTCCCTCCACCATGAATTTGCCCAAACTGGGCTGTTTAGAGGCTCCCTCCACCATGAATTGGTCCAAACTGGGGTTTTTAGAGGCTCCCTCCACCATGAATTTGCCTAAACTGGGCTAGTTAGAGGCTCCCTCCACCATGAATTGGTCCAAACTGGGGTTTTTAGAGGCTCCCTCCACCATGAATTGGTCCAAACTGGGGTTTTTAGAGGCTCCCTCCACCATGAATTGGTCCAAACTGGGGTTTTTAGAGGCTCCCTCCACCATGAATTTGCCCAAACTGGGCTGTTTAGAGGCTCCCTCCACCATGAATTGGTCCAAACTGGGGTTTTTAGAGGCTCCCTCCACTATGAATTGGTCCAAACTGGGGTTTTTAGAGGCTCCCTCCACCATGAATTGGTCCAAACTGGGGTTTTTAGAGGCTCCCTCCACCATGAATTGGTCCAAACTGGGGTTTTTAGAGGCTCCCTCCACCATGAATTTGCCCAAACTGGGCTGTTTAGAGGCCCCCTCCACCATGAATTTGCCCAAACTGGGCTGTTTAGAGGCTCCCTCCACCATGAATTGGTCCAAACTGGGGTTTTTAGAGGCTCCCTCCACCATGAATTTGCCCAAACTGGGCTAGTTAGAGGCTCCCTCCACCATGAATTGGTCCAAACTGGGGTTTTTAGAGGCTCCCTCCACCATGAATTGGTCCAAACTGGGGTTTTTAGAGGCTCCCTCCACCATGAATTGGTCCAAACTGGGGGTTTTAGAGGCTCCCTCCACCATGAATTGGTCCAAACTGGGGTTTTTAGAGGCTCCCTCCACCATGAATTGGTCCAAACTGGGGTTTTTAGAGGCTCCCTCCACCATGAATTGGTCCAAACTGGGCTGTTTAGAGGCTCCCTCCACTATGAATTGGTCCAAACTGGGGTTTTTAGAGGCTCCCTCCACCATGAATTTGCCCAAACTGGGCTGTTTAGAGGCTCCCTCCACCATGAATTGGTCCAAACTGGGGTTTTTAGAGGCTCCCTCCACCATGAATTGGTCCAAACTGGGGTTTTTAGAGGCTCCCTCCACCATGAATTGGTCCAAACTGGGGTTTTTAGAGGCTCCCTCCACCATGAATTGGTCCAAACTGGGGTTTTTAGAGGCTCCCTCCACCATGAATTGGTCCAAACTGGGGTTTTTAGAGGCTCCCTCCACCATGAATTTGCCCAAACTGGGCTGTTTAGAGGCTCCCTCCACCATGAATTGGTCCAAACTGGGGTTTTTAGAGGCTCCCTCCACTATGAATTGGTCCAAACTGGGGTTTTTAGAGGCTCCCTCCACCATGAATTGGTCCAAACTGGGGTTTTTAGAGGCTCCCTCCACCATGAATTGGTCCAAACTGGGGTTTTTAGAGGCTCCCTCCACCATGAATTTGCCCAAACTGGGCTGTTTAGAGGCTCCCTCCACCATGAATTTGCCCAAACTGGGCTGTTTAGAGGCTCCCTCCACCATGAATTGGTCCAAACTGGGGTTTTTAGAGGCTCCCTCCACCATGAATTGGTCCAAACTGGGGGTTTTTAGAGGCTCCCTCCACCATGAATTTGCCCAAACTGGGCTGTTTAGAGGCTCCCTCCATCATGAATTGGTCCAAACTGGGGTTTTTAGAGGCTCCCTCCACCATGAATTGGTCCAAACTGGGGTTTTTAGAGGCTCCCTCCACCATGAATTTGCCCAAACTGGGCTGTTTAGAGGCTCCCTCCACCATGAATTTGCCCAAACTGGGCTGTTTAGAGGCTCCCTCCACCATGAATTGGTCCAAACTGGGGTTTTTAGAGGCTCCCTCCACCATGAATTTGCCCAAACTGGGCCAGTTAGAGGCTCCCTCCACCATGAATTGGTCCAAACTGGGGTTTTTAGAGGCTCCCTCCACCATGAATTGGTCCAAACTGGGGTTTTTAGAGGCTCCCTCCACCATGAATTGGTCCAAACTGGGGTTTTTAGAGGCTCCCTCCACCATGAATTTGCCCAAACTGGGCTGTTTAGAGGCTCCCTCCACCATGAATTGGTCCAAACTGGGGTTTTTAGAGGCTCCCTCCACTATGAATTGGTCCAAACTGGGGTTTTTAGAGGCTCCCTCCACCATGAATTGGTCCAAACTGGGGTTTTTAGAGGCTCCCTCCACCATGAATTGGTCCAAACTGGGGTTTTTAGAGGCTCCCTCCACCATGAATTTGCCCAAACTGGGCTGTTTAGAGGCTCCCTCCACCATGAATTTGCCCAAACTGGGCTGTTTAGAGGCTCCCTCCACCATGAATTGGTCCAAACTGGGGTTTTTAGAGGCTCCCTCCACCATGAATTTGCCCAAACTGGGCTAGTTAGAGGCTCCCTCCACCATGAATTGGTCCAAACTGGGGTTTTTAGAGGCTCCCTCCACCATGAATTGGTCCAAACTGGGGTTTTTAGAGGCTCCCTCCACCATGAATTGGTCCAAACTGGGGTTTTTAGAGGCTCCCTCCACCATGAATTTGCCCAAACTGGGCTGTTTAGAGGCTCCCTCCACCATGAATTGGTCCAAACTGGGGTTTTTAGAGGCTCCCTCCACTATGAATTGGTCCAAACTGGGGTTTTTAGAGGCTCCCTCCACCATGAATTGGTCCAAACTGGGGTTTTTAGAGGCTCCCTCCACCATGAATTGGTCCAAACTGGGGTTTTTAGAGGCTCCCTCCACCATGAATTTGCCCAAACTGGGCTGTTTAGAGGCTCCCTCCACCATGAATTTGCCCAAACTGGGCTGTTTAGAGGCTCCCTCCACCATGAATTGGTCCAAACTGGGGTTTTTAGAGGCTCCCTCCACCATGAATTGGTCCAAACTGGGGGTTTTAGAGGCTCCCTCCACCATGAATTGGTCCAAACTGGGGTTTTTAGAGGCTCCCTCCACCATGAATTGGTCCAAACTGGGGTTTTTAGAGGCTCCCTCCACCATGAATTGGTCCAAACTGGGCTGTTTAGAGGCTCCCTCCACTATGAATTGGTCCAAACTGGGGTTTTTAGAGGCTCCCTCCACCATGAATTGGTCCAAACTGGGGTTTTTAGAGGCTCCCTCCACCATGAATTTGCCCAAACTGGGGTTTTTAGAGGCTCCCTCCACCATGAATTGGTCCAAACTGGGGTTTTTAGAGGCTCCCTCCACCATGAATTTGCCCAAACTGGGCTGTTTAGAGGCTCCCTCCACTATGAATTGGTCCAAACTGGGGTTTTTAGAGGCTCCCTCCACCATGAATTTGCCCAAACTGGGCTGTTTAGAGGCTCCCTCCACCATGAATTGGTCCAAACTGGGGTTTTTAGAGGCTCCCTCCACTATGAATTGGTCCAAACTGGGCTGTTTAGAGGCTCCCTCCACCATGAATTGGTCCAAACTGGGGTTTTTAGAGGCTCCCTCCACCATGAATTGGTCCAAACTGGGGTTTTTAGAGGCTCCCTCCACCATGAATTGGTCCAAACTGGGGTTTTTAGAGGCTCCCTCCACCATGAATTGGTCCAAACTGGGGTTTTTAGAGGCTCCCTCCACCATGAATTTGCCCAAACTGGGCTGTTTAGAGGCTCCCTCCACCATGAATTTGCCCAAACTGGGCTGTTTAGAGGCTCCCTCCACCATGAATTGGTCCAAACTGGGGTTTTTAGAGGCTCCCTCCACCATGAATTGGTCCAAACTGGGGGTTTTTAGAGGCTCCCTCCACCATGAATTTGCCCAAACTGGGCTGTTTAGAGGCTCCCTCCATCATGAATTGGTCCAAACTGGGGTTTTTAGAGGCTCCCTCCACCATGAATTGGTCCAAACTGGGGTTTTTAGAGGCTCCCTCCACCATGAATTTGCCCAAACTCTGCTGGTTAGAGGTTCAATCCACCCTGATTTTCAAAACAAATGTTGGTGCCAACCTCAACTTACTACAAGGGCCAAATTCACTGCTGGTGACAAGCTCTCCTCACTGCAAGTGCCAAATACACATGTTTCACGGTGTTTTCCTACTGTCAGAGAGGTGGTATTGAGTGTGTAAAGTGTGTAGTTGTTAGGCTGTGATGTTGGGGTAATAGAGGGTCTTTGGTGTGTTAGATGCCCCCAGACATGCTTCCCCTGCTGTCCCAGTGTCATTCCAGAGGTGTTGGCATCATTTCCTGTGGTGTCATAGTGGACTTGGTGACCCTCCAGACACGGATTTGGGTTTCCCCCTTAACGAGTATCTGTTCCCCATAGACTATAATGGGGTTCGAAACCCGTTCGAACACACGAACATTGAGCGGCTGTTCGAATCGAATTTCGAACCTCGAACATTTTAGTGTTCGCTCATCTCTAATAATAACATTTCCAGGCAATCTAAATACAAATATTTTTTTCCAATTTGCCTTACCCTGTAGAACAGTATGAAATGCAAAAATCACGGATATACTTTGCCACCATGATTGATTATCTTATGCACTAAGTAGTTAATAGGATACAAAGGCTACAGAATAACCAGATCCAGCTTTACACAGGAGTGATAAAAAATTTGCTTCTATCAACTGACTTGTATGATGAATTGGTCATGTCTTTATAGTAGTTATTGTACTAAGAGAGCATCTCTACGAGTGTATACAAATGAATCTATAAAAGTAAATAATATTGTATGATTTTCAATGTTCATTGTTTTCCTGGAAATTTATTATTAGGGGATTATCCAATGATTTCTATTGATTAACTTTCCTTAAGATAGGTAATGGAAGCTGGGCTGTAATATCACAGCCTTCGGTATATGGCTTCATATACTGTGCAAATATCAGCTGATCAATGGGGGTCTCAAATGTGGATCCATGCCAATCTTATGTTGATAACCTGTCCTAAGGATAAACTTTTTCGTGCTGTGTACATTTATATAACATTTCTGTACAGGAGGTTTTTTTATTATTTGCAATTATGTGCAGTTCTTGCATGAATTTTGACAATTTTAGCGCAAATTAGATGATGCTAATCTTCTTGACTTATGACCTACCAAAAAAATTGGTCATACAGATCCATAATACAGTGTCCATATCCAATATGTGCTCATACCATACCCCATATGTATCAGATGTCATAAAGAGTAAAGAACACTTTCTGATATAAGTGGGTAGGTAGGTTTTTGTTGTTGTAGTTTATGTCTAGGTGCCTTGATTCAAGCTGTGTAGTTATGCTACTTTCATCTTTATACCAGGTGTCAGCCCAGGTCAGATCTATCAGAAATCAACGGCCAAAGAAAATTCTGCAAGCCCAAACACAATCGAAATGTCAAAATCCACACCTGATGGACTCCAATGACACCTCTAAGGGGGCATTCACACGGAGTAACGCGGCGCTTATTCTGGCACGATAACTTGCAGCAGAATCAGCGCTGATAAAAAGGCTCCTATTGACTTCAATGGGTTTTGTTTAAAGCACGTAACACATTGAAATTAGAGATGAGCGAACACTAAAATGTTCGAGGTTCGAAATTCGATTCGAACAGCCGCTCACTGTTCGAGTGTTCGAATGGGTTTCGAACCCCATTATAGTCTATGGGGAACATAAACTCGTTAAGGGGGAAACCCAAATTTGTGTCTGGAGGGTCACCAAGTCCACTATGACACCCCAGGAAATGATACCAACACCCTGGAATGACACTGGGACAGCAGGGGAAGCATGTCTGGGGGCATAAAAGTCACTTTATTTCATGGAAATCCCTGTCAGTTTGCGATTTTCGCAAGCTAACTTTTCCCCATAGAAATGCATTGGCCAGTGCTGATTGGCCAGAGTACGGAACTCGACCAATCAGCGCTGGCTCTGCTGGAGGAGGCGGAGTCTAAGATCGCTCCACACCAGTCTCCATTCAGGTCCGACCTTAGACTCCGCCTCCTCCGGCAGAGCCAGCGCTGATTGGCCGAAGGCTGGCCAATGCATTCCTATGCGAATGCAGAGACTTAGCAGTGCTGAGTCAGTTTTGCTCAACTACACATCTGATGCACACTCGGCACTGCTACATCAGATGTAGCAATCTGATGTAGCAGAGCCGAGGGTGCACTAGAACCCCTGTGCAAACTCAGTTCACGCTAATAGAATGCATTGGCCAACGCTGATTGGCCAATGCATTCTATTAGCCCGATGAAGTAGAGCTGAATGTGTGTGTTAAGCACACACATTCAGCACTGCTTCATCACACCAATACTATGCATTAGCCAGTGCTGATTGGCCAGAGTACGGAATTCGGCCAATCAGCGCTGGCCAATGCATTCTATTAGCCCGATGAAGTAGAGCTGAATGTGTGTGCTAAGCACACACATTCAGCACTGCTTCATCACGCCAATACAATGCATTAGCCAGTGCTGATTGGCCAGAGTACGGAATTCGGCCAATCAGCGCTGGCTCTGCTGGAGGAGGCGGAGTCTAAGGTCGGACCTGAATGGAGACTGGTGTGGAGCGATCTTAGACTCCGCCTCCTCCAGCAGAGCCAGCGCTGATTGGCCGAATTCCGTACTCTGGCCAATCAGCGCTGGCCAATGCATTCTATTAGCCCGATGAAGTAGAGCTGAATGTGTGTGCTAAGCACACACATTCAGCACTGCTTCATCACGCCAATACAATGCATTAGCCAGTGCTGATTGGCCAGAGTACGGAATTCGGCCAATCAGCGCTGGCTCTGCTGGAGGAGGCGGAGTCTAAGGTCGGACCTGAATGGAGACTGGTGTGGAGCGATCTTAGACTCCGCCTCCTCCAGCAGAGCCAGCGCTGATTGGCCGAATTCCGTACTCTGGCCAATCAGCGCTGGCCAATGCATTCTATTAGCCCGATGAAGTAGAGCTGAATGTGTGTGCTTAGCACACACATTCAGCTCTACTTCATCGGGCTAATAGAATGCATTGGCCAATCAGCGCTGGCCAATGCATTCTATTAGCTTGATGAAGCAGAGTGTGCACAAGGGTTCAAGCGCACCCTCGGCTCTGATGTAGCAGAGCCGAGGGTGCACAAGGGTTCAAGTGCACCCTCGGCTCTCCTACATCAGAGCCGAGGGTGCGCTTGAACCCTTGTGCACCCTCGGCTCTCCTACATCAGAGCCGAGGGTGCGCTTGAACCCTTGTGCACACTCTGCTTCATCAAGCTAATAGAATGCATTGGCCAGCACTGATTGGCCAGAGTACGGAATTCGGCCAATCAGCGCTGGCCAATGCATCCCTATGGGAAAAAGTTTATCTCACAAAAATCACAATTACACACCCGATAGAGCCCCAAAAAGTTATTTTTAATAACATTCCCCCCTAAATAAAGGTTATCCCTAGCTATCCCTGCCTGTACAGCTATCCCTGTCTCATAGTCACAAAGTTCACATTCTCATATGACCCGGATTTGAAATCCACTATTCGTCTAAAATGGAGGTCACCTGATTTCGGCAGCCAATGACTTTTTCCAATTTTTTTCAATGCCCCCAGTGTCGTAGTTCCTGTCCTGGGGAATCGAATTTTGGCGCACTTTACCACGCGGTGTTCGATTCGATTCGAACATGGCGAACACCCTGATATCCGATCGAACATGTGTTCGATAGAACACTGTTCGCTCATCTCTAATTGAAATCAATGAGTTAAAAAGCCTCCCATTGATTTCAATGTGTTATGCGCGTTAAAGGAAACCCATTGAAGTCAATGGGAGTCTTTTTATCAGTGCTGATTCTTACGCGAGTTATCGTGCCAGAATCAGCGCCACATTACTCTGTATGAATGCCCCCTTTCTTGTCTCCTATTTTCTGGGTTTGCTATTGTCCATTTTTCTGTTCTACTGGTCCTCTAATGGACCAGAACAATGGACTTCCTGGCGAAGATGTGAACCTAGTATCACTGGTACTGATGAGCAGCAACTCACACAAGATGGCTAATTCCATATTCAAGATATGTCACAGAACAAAAATGTTTAGTTAGGGATAAAATCTCTTAGGAAAGAAACACTTTCAGTAAATACATTTAAATGGCAAAACCCCACTGTGTCTGAGTTTTGCTGAAATTTGCTTCATGCCACTTGAAGGGTTGTCAGTTACTTATCACCGTCTCCTCAGCAGAAAGCTGTCACTTTTATGAAATAGCGGTAGATGTCTACAAAGTGACAGCTTCTAATCTGTTGCCAAGCACCTTAAAAGGAACAACTGGGACGTGGCCAATATGAGCAATACTGAGATTGTGCTTTAATGCTACTTCACTATGAATGGTCTGTATAATGCTCCTACTATTTAACATATGATTTTAGGGTTCAAATTGGGAATTGGAAGTAAATATTATTTTCAGCTATTAGATCTAGATGGCTATAAGTGTAACAGGTTTGTGACTTTTTAACTCCACTTTTCTGGTGTAGAGCTTAGTAAATATGTTCCATCATTTTGGATCTGAGGACTGGACATTTTGTAGCTGTTCACAATGGAAACTTTCATCTCTACTATTATTGTTTTTTCTAAGCCTCGAAGTTCTAGCAGTAAAGCATGAACTCATTTTCTCTCTGCTTGAAGAGTTTCTTCCTAACCGGATAAAATATTCACGATACTTGATAGTAATAAGATAATTCCACTTCATATGATTTGAGTTTTTGTTAAACTAATTGCGCATTTTTAGCAAAGCACTTGAAGATCCATTTGTACTTTCCGATTATCAGCTCAACAGGATAACACAATAATTGACCATTATAAATGACAGAATTGTTCTTCTCTGACCAATGGAATTATTGCTCATGACAATTCATGTGTGAAATTTTCTGTAACTCTGTGTGTAAAAATGTTATGGTTAAGTTGGAGATTGAAATTTTTAATTCTATGTGCAGAAAAAAAACTTTATAGCCAATATCCCAGTAACTGATATCCCAATATTGAATTATTGTCATTTTAACTGTAGCTGTGCTGAAACTAACCATTGTAAACCCGTGTTATGCATGTGCAGTAGTACTGTATGAAGATGCAATGACGACAGGCATTGCACTGGCCTTTTTCAATGGCTCACCACTATACACGTGTTTTTAGAAGTTCTGGTTGCAAATGCTCAATAACATTCACAGGCCATGGTTTTAACCAAGTTTCTCATGGGAATTTTGAAGCAGATTCAAAGATTGCAGGTAACAGCATAGAATTATATTAGATAGAATTAGAGTCGCTGTCTTGCATATAAGCACCATTGTTTCTGTTTACATCTGGGATTTTTTAAGTTCACGTGGATGCTTCTACTCAAGGCTATAGCAGGGAAAAACTACAGTTCCACTCTCCAACACACATAGTCCTGCAACAGACACTCTGAAATAATGTACCAGATTTTATCTTGATTCCCTTAAAGGTGCCTGAAAAATCCTAATAAAGGCTAAGGCCCCACATAGTGAGTCGCAGCAAAAACCGCTGAACAAAAGACTGCAGTGGAAACGCATCATGTTTTTTTCCCCACAGTGTTTTTCACAGAAAGTTCACAGTGTTTTCGCTGCAGTCTTTATTTTTTATTTATTTTTTTTATGTAGATTGTGAGCCCCACATAGAGCTCACAATGTACATTTTTCCCTATCGGTATGTCTTTGGAATATGGGATGGAAATCCATGCAAAAACGGGGAGAACATACAAACTCCTTGCAGATGGTTTTATGCCCTTGGCAGGATTTGAACACCAGGACTCCTGCGCTGCAAGGCTGCAGTGCTAACCACTGAGCCACCATGTGGCCCCCTTGCTGCAGTCTTTCTGCCTCTATTATACCTAAGTGACATGGTGCGATTTTCAAAAACACAATCTCGTCTGCAATGTGTGGATGGAATTAGTCTAAATCTCATCTACTTTGCAGGTACTGTAAAACACAACATTTTTTCTGCAGCACTTTCTCTGAAGCCAAATTGCTGCGTTTTCACAACATGGAACCCCAGCGATAAGGAGTTTTTCCAGGCACATCATGATAGAAAATACTTTTGGAAGCATAAAAAAATCACAAGGCACAATAGAGTTCTGTTCCTAGGATTTTCCTGAGGCAGGATCCTGAGAGCAGCTATGTTATGGCAGGAGGTGATGCTGACACACAGAAGGAGTGGAAAGTCCTAGGATTGGTGAATGATGAGAATCTTACTTACTGATCACTTTCTGGGCTCCATCGGTAACCAATGGAAACATTCATTGATTACCAGGCCACTCTTCCCCTGAAGCCTCATTCACAAGAGCAGTGGCTGCCTAGAGGCAGCAAGAGGTACGGTTTTAAATGTGAAAATTGCCCCCTTGTGTACACCCCTGATTGCACCACCTCCTACCCAGAATGCACTAGAGGAAGAAGTAGCACAATGACTGAGCAGTGACTATTACACTGACAGAGACAAACATACATTGCAATCATGAATCTTCATATTTGCAGGAGGGAACCCTCTATTACACTTTATTATTACAATGCCAAGAAACACATAGAGCACAAATGCAAGAAGGCTGATCCTTTGTGAAACCTTCTCCTCACAAAACACCAGTTCTATGCTTTACTTACCCAACTGACGCTAGGTTCACACTAGCATTCGATCTCCGTTCTCAGCTTTCCGTCTTCTGCATGCAGAAGATGGAAAGCTGTCAGACCGGGTCCGGCCATGAGTGGTGGTGAGCGTTTCATGCTCTCAGCCACAAAACCGTTTTTTTAAAAATCAGACACAGAGTACTGCATGTCCAACTCTGGACATCTTTCAAACCCATTCAAATGAATTGGTATGAAAAAGTCCTGCCGGTTTCCGTCTCCTGCCTCTGTTTTGTGCAGGAAACAGAAACCTGCAGAACGGAGACCGGGTGCAGATGTCTCCAAAGGTGTGACAAAGTTCTCACCAGTACCACATTTCTTATAATATTGAGCTATGCAGGGGTTGACCTAGACACCTTAGTTCTATTAAAGATAAACATTAATGGTTTGGGAACAATACATTTTGGACAATTGTATCCTTCCAATGTTGTAGGAACACCTTTTCTATTCCAACAAGACTATGCCATAGTGCACAAAGCAAGGTCCATAAACAAATGGTTGAGTGAGTTTGGTGTGGAACAACTTGTATGACCAACACAGAGACCTGACTTCAACTCTATTCAACACCTTTGGGAAGATTTCAAACAGAAATTACAACGGACCTACTCATCCAATATCAGTGCCTGACCTCACAAGTGCTCTTCTGCATGAATATGCATAAATTCTATTTTAGCTGCAATGGCTGATTCAACCCCATATTATTGCCTATGGAATTATAATGGGATTTCCAATTTTTATCCAGATACAATGAAAAATTCTCCATTCAGATCGTACTGCCTATTTTTTAATTTTTTTTCCAATCCGCTTGTTTGTAGAAAAATCTTTAAATTTTCACAGCCAGTTTTACACTTGGTCTTGGTCTATCAAGACATGTCATAGAGATTGCAGCTGCAGTATGCGCAAAAAGTAAACTTTAAGGTTTAGTCAAGCGGATGAATTACAAAAACTATCCACTGTGCATCCACTTTTTTTATTTTTAAAGTCAAAGTGGATGTTTATTTTTCACTTTCTTTCGACAGATCTAAACTTGTAAATTACCTAAATATTTGAAAATATATTTAATTCACTTCCAGTTACTTAGCTCCATGCACTTTTCACAGTGTAAACAAAAATTCAGATGTAAAATATTCTTGATCTCTGCTCAATAGAAGGTTACTATACAATATATGAACTGTATGAACTAATGTGATGTGAACCGAGCACTACTATTACTCTATGGGAAAAACCATCACGCTTCTAAGCATTCGTGTGTAGCTGTATGCAGAAAGTGTTTTATGCCGATAGTAGCAAATATAACCGCTTGCTTGTTTATTTGCCTTAAAGGTTTTTTCTATAACAAATAATAATAATGAAACATCTATATCTTAGAGAATATCCAGTCCCCAGTGTTAGCTTTTCTACTTGCCCTTACTTGTGCTTATTTAATTACCGGATCTCTGGAGCTTTAACGAACCTCATATATTCCTCTGGCCTAATTCCTGCTAATACTTAAATTTTGAAAGCAATAGGTCCTATCTCTAATTAATTGAGTGCTGATACATTTAAGGCCACACGAGGATTCCAGCAGGGTCTATTCTTAGCGTAGTAGATTTAGGTTGTATTACCTTTTAATAGGACAACTAAGTGATTACTCTCCATTTACACCTTTCACTTCATTAACCCCCATGCATGCTTTTTGAACTGTATACTGTATACATGGTTATTTTCCAAAATGCTCATGTGCTAGTTTACAATAGGATGGAATTATTGATGCAATTGCAAATTGTCCTTAAAAATATGCCAAATTATGGAAAAATTATCCCATTTGCTTAGAAAAGGTGGTGTGGCTTCAGGGGAAGGACATATGGGTTTGTGGGAAAAGGCAAAGCTTAAGTAATCAAATAATGTTCCAAATCACTGCAGAATTTTGATTCAATGTACAGAAAGGAATAAGTATACGTTTAGATTGGACAGTATACAGAAGCACCAGATTTATCATACAGCATCAGCCACTGATATATATGGCACATTTTCAGACTGCTTATATTCTCATTCTCTATTAACCCCTTCCCGCCGATGGCACTTTTTGACTTCCTGACCAAGCTCGATTTTTCAAAACTGACATGTGTCACTTTATGTGGCAATAACTTTGGAACGCTTTAACTTACCAAAGTGATTTTGAGATTGTTTTTTCATAACACATTGTACTTCATGTTAGTGGTAAATTTTGGTTGATATGTTTTGTGTTTAATTATGAAAAAATAGGAAATTTGGTGGAAATTTTGAAAAATATGCATTTTATAAAGTTTGAAATGATGTGTATTGCATACAGATAGTCAGACCACCAAAATTATATCATAAATCTCATGTCCCAGATCTCTGCTTTATGTCACCATCAAACTTTAGTCACCCTTTTATTTTTTACGGACATTATAAGATTTACAAGTGAAACAACAATATTCAAAATTTTCAAGAAATTTCCAAAACCCATTTTTTAAAGGGACTAATCCAGTTATGAAGGGGTTTGGAAAGACCCTTGTATTAACCCCCCCCCAAAATTACCCCATTTTCAAAACTGCACCCCTTAAATAAGCCAAAACAACATATATCAAGTATCTTAACCCTATAAGTGCTTAACAGGAATTAATACAAAATGGAGGTGAAATTTTCAAATTTGATTTTATTTTACTAATATTTTCATTTAGCCCTATAATTTGCACATTCACAAGGGGTTAAAGGAGAAAACACATCCCACAATTTGTTATGCAAGTTCTCCCGACTACCATAGTACCCCACTTGTGGGTGTAAACTAATACATGGACGCACAGCGAGACGCAGAAGGGAAGGCGCACCAAGGAGCTTTTAGAGGGCAGATCTGGCTGTGATCAGTTTCAGGCACCATGTCGCATTTACAAAGCCCTTGAGGAGTCAAAACAGTGGAAACCTCTAGAAAGTGACCCCATTTTGAAAACCGCACCCCCCAAAGAATTTATCAAGTGATGTAGTGAGCATTAGTAACCCCGAAGTGAATATGTAAGCTGTGCGGAGTAAATTGGGTACACCAAATCCCATTCTATTTTCCCACTAGCTCCTATGACACGGACGGGGAAGAGGGGCATTCTGGGGGATCAGCACTGCTGTATTATCTCTCATAAGCTCTAAATATGGGGTGTCCCCTGAAAATGTTCGCACAGCTTACACATTTCCTTCTAGTCGCAGCCACTTACGTCCTAATGATTTGGCGACTTTTAGGGTTTTTGTCTTCATATTGTACAAGCTAGATTTTTATTTTTATTTTCTGGCAATGTGGCCATATGAGAGCTTGGTGTTTGCGGTATTAGATGTACTTTTCAATGCCACTATTTTGGGGCCTGTAACTTATTGACTACATTTTATTAACTCTTTCTGGGTGGGATGTGAAAGGAAACATCAATTCTGGCATTGCTTTTTAGCATTTATTTTTTTCCCCGTGCAGAGTACAGCATAAGTAACATGTTACCTTTATTCTCCGGGTCGGTACGGTTACGGCGATACCTCATTTATATTATTTTTTAATGCATTGCTCTTTGTGTAGAATAAAATTCAATTTAGGAAAAAAATCAATTATTTTTGCATTGCCATCTTCTGAAAGGCATAACATTTTTATTTTTCGCTAGACAGAGCGGGTTGAGGGCTTTTTTTTTGCAGGAAGACTTCTTCTTTTTATTGGTACCATTTTGGTTTTCATCTGACCATTTGATTACGGTACTTTTTATTGAACATTTTGTAAGGAAAAGGTGGTGAATAATCATTATTTTATGCGGTTTTCTACGTTTTGTTTATACAACGTTCGCCATTCGGGTTAAATAATGTTTTAATTTTATTGTTCATGTTATTACGGACGCGGTGACACCAAATATGTAATTTTTTTTTTTCTCTTTTTCTTTATTTTACATAATAAAACATTTTATATGGGAAAAAGGGATTTTGGGGGCTTTATTTATTTATAATTTATTTTAAGCTTATTTCAACTTTTTTATTTTTACTTTTTTCTAACATTTTTTTTCTGTCCCCATGGGGGATTGAAGCAGTGATCGGCTGATCACTGATTCACTATATATACACTGCAGTACACGTGTTACACGTTGCCACTATCATCCATTACACTGTATTGAGAGTGGGAAGAATATGCAAATCTGTCTCCCAAGATGTAAACAGGGAGACAGTGCCTCTGTTATGCTTCCCTCTATTGGGAAGCACCCTGAACATCCTGCCCAACTTTCCCAGAACTCTTTACTGCATAATGCGGGGTTATAACTAGAGATGAGTGAGTACTTGTCACGGGATGGTTAGAGTCTATACTATAGGCAATGTGTAATATATATTTCATGTGGAATGTATTCTCTAACCTGTTATATACATCAATGTGTAGTTGGCTGATTCGGGTCTAGTGTGTTAGCACATTGTATGCAAATACCTCTAACTAGTGAGGACCAGTGAGGACAATGGGGGGAGATAATCTGATCCGTGTCTCCAAGAAGATGTTGGACTGTGCATTGTTCAAAAGAGACAGGGAGTCTGCTCTCCTTGGCATAGGTGAGGGGGGAAGGATCTGTGGCTCAGCCCTTCCCACCCCCAGGTATAGGAAGTAACAGTTTAGTATATAGATGTAGCTGGAGTTAGTATGAGTTAGCCGGCCTGTGCACAGCTCTGTAGAGAGCCAAGATTTAGTTACAGGACCAAGGAACCAAAGTTATCATTGGATTGTGACTTCTGTGGACTTATTGTTATTACGGTTGATGTGACCGCCGCCGGCTACTAACTTTGTGGATTACAATAAATTGCTGTTGTCTCCCGACCTCTTGCGTCCCTGTTGATTCAAGATATCCTCCGGAGGAAGACGTATACCTTTGCTCCGTGACAACTGGTTGGCAGCGGTGGGATCAACAGCGGACAGCGAGATGGACTACAGCAGCCCAGCGATTAATGGAGCCACAACCTCAGAATACAGGAACTGGACTATGGCAAGTCTAAAATTAAGGGCCCGGGAACTAAACCTGAGTTACCAGGGAAGAACGAAAGAGCAACTGATCGAGGCACTGGAGGAGATGACCCTGCAAAGCGACCATGAGGAGGGCTGCCCCCAGGAGACTGGAGAGATACAGGAGTGGCAGGTACAGACCCAAAAGAGCAGATGGGTTGTTTTGTATGAGGAGGAATTGGCAGTGCTGGGGCTAGGAGCAACTGCAGAGCAAAGGAGTAGAGCATTACAGAGGGCTCAGGAAACGGAGAAGGAGGAACAGAGAATGGCGTATGAAAAGGAAAGAATGGCGCATGAAATGCGAATGGCTGAGATAACTATGAGGAATTATAATCAAACGTCGACCCCCAGCCCAACAGTGAGAGAACCACCATATGTCTCCCATAAACACTTCAAGACCTTTGAGGAAGCGGCTGGGGATGTTGATGGATATTTTCAGGACTTCGAACACCAGTGCCGCCTGATGGAAGTCCCAGAGAAGGATTGGGTCCGGTATCTGGTGGGGCACCTACGAGATGGGGCTGCGGAAGCTCTCAGAGCCATGGACCCTAGTGATCAGCGGGACTATGAGGCCATTAAAAGAGCGGTGCAGAAGTATTATGCAGTCACTCCAGAATCCTACCGAGTTCAGTTCCGCTCTTTGTCTTACAATGGGGGAAGCTCCTTCCACATGTTCGCCCACAAGTTGAAGCAAGCATGCAAGCGCTGGCTAGAAGGAGAGGAGGCTGTCACAGTCGATAAGATCCTCCAAGTCATACTTAAGGAACAGTTCTTTTCCCAGTGCCCCGCTGAGATCCGTGAGTGGGTGCTGGAACGGAACCCAGCCACAGTTGAGCAAGCTGCTTCTCTTGCAGATGAGGGCCTGACCATCAAGCCGCAGTGGAAGAGGTTGTTTGCAGAGGAGCGGAAAACTACCACAGTCCGCCAGACACCCTTCAGCCAGCCAACCACCTTTCGTGCCCGGCCTCAGGATTACAATTCCCCCTCTACCCCTGTCCCAGCCCATCGGCCTCCAGCTATGAACAACCCTGTCCCTAGACAACGACCTACTGGAAGAATGCTAGAGCGCAGATGTTTTGGGTGCGGGCGGCCTGGACATTTGCAAGCTAGTTGCCCTGTTAACATGGGGGCACGGGCCACCGTGGCATCCCGGCCTATTCACTACCTGGGAACCACTCCTAGGACAGAAAGTTTGGCCCCATTTCCAGATGACTCCATGAATGACACATCTGTTCCACCTCCAGGGGTCTATGGGATTCAGCCTTCCGCCACACATCCCGCAAACCTTCAGCGGAAGCACGTGCAGGAGGTCCTACTGGATGGCCGAACAGTTGTTGGATTCCGGGACTCGGGAGCTTTCCTAACGGTAGCGGACCCCCGAGTTGTGCGACCCGAGGCCCTAGAGGAGGGCCCTGGCATTTCTATCAAGTTGGCAGGGGGTACTCAAAGACGTATTCCTAAAGCTACCGTGGAACTCGACTATGGTTATGGACCAAAACGATGCACAATTGGTGTGATGAGCGGGCTGCCGGCCGATGTTCTGTTAGGCAACGATGTTGGAAATCTACAGTGCCACTTTGTGGGAGCAGTGACCCGAAGCCAAGCTCAGGGAGAAGCCAACATGGATCCACCGGATTTTCTGACAGATGCCAGCCCTTCAACCCTACAACTTTACCATTCAGTACCGCCGAGGGAACCAACACCAGAACACAGATGGGTTATCCCGGCAGGAGGAAATATGAGCTATAGAGACTGATGTGCATTCCCCAATTTACCTGTGTAGGCCAATTGTGTCATGCACATGTTTTGAGAGGGGGAGGGGTTGTCACGGGATGGTTAGAGTCTATACTATAGGCAATGTGTAATATATATTTCATGTGGAATGTATTCTCTAACCTGTTATATACATCAATGTGTAGTTGGCTGATTCGGGTCTAGTGTGTTAGCACATTGTATGCAAATACCTCTAACTAGTGAGGACCAGTGAGGACAATGGGGGGAGATAATCTGATCCGTGTCTCCAAGAAGATGTTGGACTGTGCATTGTTCAAAAGAGACAGGGAGTCTGCTCTCCTTGGCATAGGTGAGGGGGGAAGGATCTGTGGCTCAGCCCTTCCCACCCCCAGGTATAGGAAGTAACAGTTTAGTATATAGATGTAGCTGGAGTTAGTATGAGTTAGCCGGCCTGTGCACAGCTCTGTAGAGAGCCAAGATTTAGTTACAGGACCAAGGAACCAAAGTTATCATTGGATTGTGACTTCTGTGGACTTATTGTTATTACGGTTGATGTGACCGCCGCCGGCTACTAACTTTGTGGATTACAATAAATTGCTGTTGTCTCCCGACCTCTTGCGTCCCTGTTGATTCAAGATATCCTCCGGAGGAAGACGTATACCTTTGCTCCGTGACAGTACTGTTCGGATCAGCCGATCTGAACAGCACGCTCGCATAGAAATGAATGGACATAGCCGGCACGTGGGGGGTTAAGCGGCCGGCCGCCGTCAAAGCGGAAGTACTAGGTGCATCCATTCATTCCTATGGAGCGTGCTGTACTCGCTCATCTCTAGTTATAACCAAGTCAATTTCTCAGCTACAGACGGCACCATTTCTGTCTGGTTGGACTTCATCAGCGCAGCCTACAGAGAACTGATTTGTTAGAAATGTTTACATCTTGGGAGACAGATTTGCATATTCTTCCCACGTTCCCTTGCAGTGGAGCAACTATGGCTATAAGTCTCCACACACCTGAAAAGGTGGTCTCTTCCTAAGGAGTGACATTATCCCCATAATCTGGTCTCTCAGCCTCTCACTTCTACCAAATCAGTTCTCTCTAGGCTGCGCTGATGAAGTCCAACCAGACAGAAATGGTGCCATCCATAGCTGAGAAATTGATTTGGTTATAACCCCGCATTATGCAGTAAAGCCTTCTGGGAAAGTCAGGCATGATGTTCAGGGTGCCTCCCAATAGAGGGCAGCATAACAGAGGCACTGTCTCCCTGTTTACATCTTGGGAGACAGATTTGCATATTCTTCCCACGTTCCCTTGCAGTGGAGCGACTATGGCTGTATAAGTCTCCACACAACTGAAAAGGTGGTCTCTCCCTAAGGAGTGACATTATCCCCATAATGTATGGAGAGATCTGTGAAATGACTTATTGGTCTGTTACAATCACTGACATTGAATGTAATGCTGCCATGTGACATCTGTTGTATGAATGTAGCTTAAAACAAAAAAAAAATAAAAAGCCAAAACCCTGTAAAAATACACAAATTCAACAAAGAAATACAAAAAAAGATGTATTATGATATATTAAGACAGATTTTAAGTACGTAATCTATGGCACTGTGCTATATTTTAGCTATTACTTGTCCCAGTTTTTTGCCTCAAGTTACAGTAAGTCTTTTGGATTGAGGCATTTCTGGTCCGCATTGAACCCAGCCCTGTTCTGTCTACTTTTTACAAAACTGGCATAAAATTGACAAAAGCTGCCAATTTTTTAAGTAAAAATGACGTGCAAAAAATGTAGAAAACTGGCTTACAAGACAAACTAGTCACTGACCAAAGATTTACAAATATTTAACAAATTCATGTAGTGAATGATAACATTGCCATCAAAGTACAATTTTGTGTAGCTGCTGAATCTGACACCAGCAGGTCCTATAGAAAACCATTGATTGCAGTAGAGAAGAGAGTGACACAAGACATTGCAGTTCAGTAGCTGTAACTGAACACATGAAACTATCATTATGAATAGAGATGAGCGAACAGTGTTCTATCGAACACATGTTCGATCGGATATCAGGGTGTTCGCCATGTTCGAATCGAATCGAACACCACGTGGTAAAGTGCGCCAAAATTCGATTCCCCTCCCACCTTCCCTGGCGCCTTTTTTGCACCAATAACAGCGCAGGGGAGGTGGGACAGGAACTACGACACTGGGGGCATTGAAAAAAATTGGAAAAAGTCAT
This sequence comes from Leptodactylus fuscus, assembly GCF_031893055.1. NCBI lineage: Eukaryota > Metazoa > Chordata > Amphibia > Anura > Leptodactylidae > Leptodactylus > Leptodactylus fuscus. Next base: position 193,062,214 of record NC_134266.1, on the reverse strand, counting down.
TGGCTGCCGAAATCAGGTGACCTCCATTTTAGACGAATAGTGGATTTCAAATCCGGGTCATATGAGAATGTGAACTTTGTGACTATGAGACAGGGATAGCTGTACAGGCAGGGATAGCTAGGGATAACCTTTATTTAGGGGGGAATGTTATTAAAAATAACTTTTTGGGGCTCTATCGGGTGTGTAATTGTGATTTTTGTGAGATAAACTTTTTCCCATAGGGATGCATTGGCCAGCGCTGATTGGCCGAATTCCGTACTCTGGCCAATCAGTGCTGGCCAATGCATTCTATTAGCTTGATGAAGCAGAGTGTGCACAAGGGTTCAAGCGCACCCTCGGCTCTGATGTAGCAGAGCCGAGGCTGCACAAGGGTTCAAGCGCACCCTCGGCTCTGATGTAGGAGAGCCGAGGGTGCACTTGAACCCTTGTGCACCCTCAGCTCTGCTACATCAGAGCCGAGGGTGCGCTTGAACCCTTGTGCACACTCTGCTTCATCAAGCTAATAGAATGCATTGGCCAGCGCTGATTGGCCAATGTATTCTATTAGCCTGATGAAGTAGAGCTGAATGTGTGTGCTAAGCACACACATTCAGCTCTACTTCATCGGGCTAATAGAATGCATTGGCCAGCGCTGATTGGCCAGAGTACGGAACTCGACCAATCAGCGCTGGCTCTGCTGGAGGAGGCGGAGTCTAAGATCGCTCCACACCAGTCTCCATTCAGGTCCGACCTTAGACTCCGCCTCCTCCGGCAGAGCCAGCGCTGATTGGCCGAAGGCTGGCCAATGCATTCCTATGCGAATGCAGAGACTTAGCAGTGCTGAGTCAGTTTTGCTCAACTACACATCTGATGCACACTCGGCACTGCTACATCAGATGTAGCAATCTGATGTAGCAGAGCCGAGGGTGCACTAGAACCCCTGTGCAAACTCAGTTCACGCTAATAGAATGCATTGGCCAGCGCTGATTGGCCAATGCATTCTATTAGCCCGATGAAGTAGAGCTGAATGTGTGTGCTAAGCACACACATTCAGCACTGCTTCATCACGCCAATACAATGCATTAGCCAGTGCTGATTGGCCAGAGTACGGAATTCGGCCAATCAGCGCTGGCTCTGCTGGAGGAGGCGGAGTCTAAGATCGCTCCACACCAGTCTCCATTCAGGTCCGACCTTAGACTCCGCCTCCTCCAGCAGAGCCAGCGCTGATTGGCCGAATTCCGTACTCTGGCCAATCAGCACTGGCTAATGCATTGTATTGGCTTGATGAAGCAGTGCTGAATGTGTGTGCTTAGCACACACATTCAGCTCTACTTCATCGGGCTAATAGAATGCATTGGCCAATCAGCGCTGGCCAATGCATTCTATTAGCGTGAACTGAGTTTGCACAGGGGTTCTAGTGCACCCTCGGCTCTGCTACATCAGATTGCTACATCTGATGTAGCAGTGCCGAGTGTGCATCAGATGTGTAGTTGAGCAAAACTGACTCAGCACTGCTAAGTCTGCATTCGCATAGGAATGCATTGGCCAGCCTTCGGCCAATCAGCGCTGGCTCTGCCGGAGGAGGCGGAGTCTAAGGTCGGACCTGAATGGAGACTGGTGTGGAGCGATCTTAGACTCCGCCTCCTCCAGCAGAGCCAGCGCTGATTGGCCGAATTCCGTACTCTGGCCAATCAGCACTGGCTAATGCATTGTATTGGCTTGATGAAGCAGTGCTGAATGTGTGTGCTTAGCACACACATTCAGCTCTACTTCATCGGGCTAATAGAATGCATTGGCCAATCAGCGCTGGCCAATGCATTCTATTAGCGTGAACTGAGTTTGCACAGGGGTTCTAGTGCACCCTCGGCTCTGCTACATCAGATTGCTACATCTGATGTAGCAGTGCCGAGTGTGCATCAGATGTGTAGTTGAGCAAAACTGACTCAGCACTGCTAAGTCTGCATTCGCATAGGAATGCATTGGCCAGCCTTCGGCCAATCAGCGCTGGCTCTGCCGGAGGAGGCGGAGTCTAAGGTCGGACCTGAATGGAGACTGGTGTGGAGCTATCTTAGACTCCGCCTCCTCCAGCAGAGCCAGCGCTGATTGGTCGAGTTCCGTACTCTGGCCAATCAGCACTGGCCAATGCATTTCTATGGGGAAAAGTTAGCTTGCGAAAATCGCAAACTGACAGGGATTTCCATGAAATAAAGTGACTTTTATGCCCCCAGACATGCTTCCCCTGCTGTCCCAGTGTCATTCCAGGGTGTTGGTATCATTTCCTGGGGTGTCATAGTGGACTTGGTGACCCTCCAGACACGAATTTGGGTTTCCCCCTTAACGAGTTTATGTTCCCCATAGACTATAATGGGGTTCGAAACCCATTCGAACACTCGAACAGTGAGCGGCTGTTCGAATCGAATTTCGAACCTCGAACATTTTAGTGTTCGCTCATCTCTAATTATGAAGCATTCACCCAAAACAGACTATGAACTAGCAACCATGCTGAAGTTGTACTGATCAATAGAGATGAGTGAACACTATTCGAAACAGCCGTTTTGAATAGCACACTCCCATAGAAATAAATGGACGTAGCCGGCACGCGGGGGGTTAAGCGGCCGACTATCGCCAAAGTCTGCGTGCCAGCCGCTTCCATTAATTTCTATGAGAGCATGCTATTCGAAACGGCTGTTTTGAATAGTGTTCGCTCATCTCTACTGATCAATAGTAAGCACTTAAGGTTTTCTTGCCATCTTTATACTTGTCTTCTGTTGGAATCATTATATTTATTTGTATTCATTTATTAAATAAAAGCAAAACAAAATATAGATTTTATGGATCAGAAGATTGGACCAAACATGATAAATGGAAATTTGGTTAGATTCTATCTATTTTATTCTACTCGCAAAAAAACATTTTTACCATTTGACTTAATCCTTGTCTGTAGTCTTTAAGAAAGTTTTAAGGGATTTAGAAGAATATACTATAACTTGAGATAGTAAACAATATTTTTTGGAGATTTTTAAAACCATCTAAAAGCAAAATCGCCTTTGTATTATTAATTTTGTTTGTTTCTGTAGAACCTACATATATTGCATTGTGTTACATACAGTATATTGTGATCACTCACTGTCCCTAGTTAGAGATGAGCGAACAGTAAAATGTTCGATATTCTTTTATTTTTTAATATATTAAAATTGTGCCCATTATAGCATAAAATATTCCAATAGGGAAATTCACTAACCAATAAAGAGATTAGGTAGATATGGCTTCTATCTCTTTGATAAAGTGAAACTCTCCCCTTTGAAAACTGCACTTCCCACGTCCTTGGTGGTAGGACGTGGTATTAGGTTAGACTGTTAGGCATTAGGTATTAGGTTAGGCAGTCTAACCTAATACCACGTCCTACCACCAAGGACGTGGGAAGTGCAGTTTTCACTGCAGCTTTCATCTTTCCTTAGAAAAACCTCCTGATGAGCTAGAATATCAGCTAGTGAAATACGTATAGAGGGTATTAGGAAATAGTTTTCTCTCCATATAATAGTTCAGGGACTTACAATACAGTTAAATTGAACCAGAAGATAGATAGGACAGCTGCTTAACCATTTTATACTGGCTATATCATTACCTGGTCAGACCTCTGAGCACAGTTGGGAGCTAATGCTGCATATTAACTCTTGCTGCTCCAATTCCTGCTGAACAAATGGAATACTTATCTATTTTTTCCTGCCAATTGGAAAGATAAAGGGGAGAGTTTCACTTTATCAAAGAGATAGAAGCCATATCTACCTAATCTCTTTATTGGTTAGTGAATCTCCCTATTGGAATATTTTATGCTATAATGGGCACAATTTTAATATATTAAAAAATAAAAGTTATGTTATATTTCTACTCCCTCAGCTGTATATACAAAATATTTTGAGTAGAATACCCGTCAGTGAATTGATATTCGATATTTGTTTCGAGTAGCCCCGCAATATTCAACTACTCGAATCGAATATCGAATCCTATTATAGTCTATGGGGGGAAAATGCTCGTTTCAGGGGTAGGCAACATTCGATCAAATTATACTTACCAAGTCCACGAGTGAGGGCCGGGCTGGATCCTCCGAGAAGTCTTCTCTGTGCAGCGTCCCCGCGGCATCTTCCGGCTCTGAATTCACTCTGCCAGGCATCGGGCCTGGGCAGAGCCGACTGCGCATGCCTGCACTACAAGAAAATGGCCTGGGCTCACAGTCAAAGCGGCCATTTTCTTGTAGCACGGGCATGCGCAGTCGGCTCTGCCCAGGCCCGATGCCTGGCAGAGTGAATTCAGAGCCGGAAGATGCCGCGGGGACGCTGCACGGAGAAGACTTCTAAAGGTAGGAGAAGAACCAACGTTGATTGGCCGACTGTATAGCATTCGGCCAATTAATGCTGGTTCTGCATCGAACTTTTCCATTCGAATAGCGAGTGGTACTCGATCGAGTACGAGTATTTCAAATACCGTAGTATTTGATCGAATACCTACTCGATCGAATACTACTCGCTCATCTCTATCCCTAGTAGGGCTCACAATATCAGTTAATCAGAATATCTTTGTAGTGTGGGAGAAACACATACAACCATGGGGAGAAGATACAAACTCAATTCAGACGTTGTCTTTGTTCTGGATTTGAACCCAGGACTCCAGTGCTGCAAGGCTATAGTGCTAGCCCCTGTGTTGTCAATGTAGCAACCAATCAAAAGCTGAAATTGGTGGCAATGGGCAACAGCGACAGATTCCTTGCAAACAGTATAAATATTCAGAAATCAGTAGCACAGAATATACAATATGAATGAATTAGTAGTTTGTATTAAAGGGGAAAATACTTTTTCATTCAATTTCACATGCTAAAAAACCCTGTAAATTAAACACTTCTATAACTTTACTAGAAAAAAAGGCTCTTAACAAAGTCTTCAAATAGCACCAGTATATAAGCTTACAAAAAAACCATAGTAAATAGAATGAAGGCTCCATCCGTCCTATAAGAGAATCTGTCACTACTTGTGACATATCTGTTTGAGCAAATAATGGCATTCCCTATGATGCACCAATTCTGGATGATCTCTTCTCATAACCTTGCATTATGTCAATATTTATGAGCATGTTGCTGGTTACTTTTTTCCTTCTGTCTAAAATAACTGAATGCACAGGGAAGAAACCTTCTATCTCTGTATGTAATACTGCAGACTATCATGACTCATGCAAATGAAAAGTGTTCTCTTCTTATCAGTCATTATGTAGTTTGTTGTTTTGATCCTCTGACAAATCAAAGCAACAGACTGTAGTGTGAACCTTGCCTAATAGAGGAATGACGCAACTTAAAAATTCTAAAAAATGTAATTACTATTATATCATGTGGAATTCAAGTATTTACCAAACATGAAAGGAGTAGTCACAATTAAAGAGAACCTTTCACCACTTCCTCCAATGGTAGTTCTTAGTATCTGTTAATAGGCACTACTCCACTTATTCCTTCCAGCACAGTTGGAAATTGCTCTCTAGCCTCAACCATTCCCAGGCAACTAGTTTTGATGACTGATGTGCTATTTAAGCTCTGTAATGTCAGGAGGGAAGTGTCAGGAAGGGGTTTCAGAGTTGCAATCAATGTCTGGCAGTGTCAGAGCTCAGAATCATAACCCTTACCTGCTCCTGCCTGACACTGCCCAGAGTACAGAGTCTAAGAAGCATAGCAGGTGCCAAAACTAAAAGCACTGATTGCTCGGGAATGGAAGGGGCTGGAGAATAAACTCCAACTTTTACAAAATCAATGAAGTAGCGCTTATTAAATGATGTAAAGAACTGGACTTGTTGAAGGTGGTAAATAGTCCTCTATAAGTGGCACATAAGGACGATTAAGTTGTCTACAAAAAAACAACAGAAGCATGTCATTCTTTTTCACTGATGCTTATGCATCTTGGATTCATCACATCAATGAAAGTTTGTAATAAACAGACCCAGATACATTCAAAATATGCGAAATGATCTGACAAGATGTGAAAAGTGGATCATCCATGGAGAGCACACCATCTGAAACTGAACAGTGTGGCGTGCTATCCATGAAAAGCACCGACTGTTTATGGAGACATGTGAGTAAAGCCGTAGCCAACAGGTGCAAAATAGCTCTGAAAAACATATTTTTTCACAGCCTTTTTTTGCACCTGTGGGGCAGCAATTTTCATGGATTCTTAATACAAGGCTGTGTATGTAATATAGAGCAGAATTTATATGTTGATGGTCTGTGAATGGTCCATCAAAATATCATTCATTTGAATAGCCCTTATTCACTATAAGGCTGCATTCACACAGAGTAACGCCAGGCGTCATTTGTGTGTAATTTGTGTGTCTTTTACGGCCGGCATAAATCGTTTACATAGAGTTCTATAGGAAAAGACGGCCGTCATTTACGGCCGTCATTTACGGCCGTCATTGTAATGACGGCCGTAAGTGACGGCTGTAAATGACGGCCGTCTTTTCCTATAGAACTCTATGTAAACGATTTATGACGGCCGTAAAAGACACACAAATTACACACAAATGACGCCTGGCGTTACTCTGTGTGAATGCAGCCTAAAGGATACCACATTACCAAACACCACGTCTGGATTTTGTGTATTCAGTCAGAGATCTTTAAGTATGCAACTCCTAGATGCCCGCTTGCTGGGATAATTAGGCTAGCCAGGTATGTTAATGGCGTTCGGCCTGGGACAACAAAGCTTTGATTACAGAGCAGCCATCCAACATTCTTGAGGCTACACAGGTTGTATGTAGAGTCTGAACAGGTGATAATTAGGGTTGAGCAATCGGGAAAAGATCGGATTCCGATCGGCGATCGAGAAAATTTCACGATCGCAATCGGAATTCCGAACACGATCTTTTTAGGTGGGATCGAGATCGGTGATTATTTCCCACAATGCTTTGCTACTAGCCAAGCATTGTGGAAAAAGCTAACAATGTTAGCCTTCACACTGAGTATACCCTCTGCTCATTCTGAACATAATCTCGTTCAGAATGAGCGGCGTTAAAACAGATCCCATTGATTTCTATGGGTGCCGGCATACGATCGCTCACCATTGAAATCAATGGGAGGCTTTTTAACATATTGCTTTCCATGGGAGAATAGCTAACATCTCTAGTAGCTACTTACCTGCAGAGATGGCTGGTCCAGTGCCCGGTGTTCTTGGTCTTCTTTGCCTCGCTGCCCCCGCCTTCCAAGTCAGTGTTAAAGACCTAGGAAGAAGGCTGGGCTTAGGCTTAGGCTTAGGAGAGTGTGGCGGGTACAGGGTGGGGAGACGTGACGTCTCCCCTCCCAGTACCCGCCCACACTCTCCTAACCTGGGAGGCAGGGGCAACGAGGCTAAGAAGAACAAGAACACCGGGCTCCGGACCAGCCATCTCTGCAGGTAAGTGGACTCCAGGGGGGACTAAATAGCCAGAGGATTTTTAAAAAATCCTCTCGCTACTTAGTGATTAAAAAAAAATCACTACACAGCGTGGATTCTAACAAAGCGTTCAATTGTTATGTTCCATGCTGTATAGTGAATAGGAATGTTTTTAAAATCCGATCTCCGATTAGTAAAAAAATCCCATTGGCTTGCATTGGGATCGGAATTGGGATGGAGATCAGGTTCGAAAGAAAAATGATCGGAAATCGAATTTCAAAATCGATCCTGAAAAGTCAAGATCGGCTTCAACCCTAGTGATAATTCACCAAGGCAAAATACACAATTGTAAAATACATAGCTGGGAGTCTCTTATCCTCATAGCCACTGAAATCCAGTGAAATTAATACAGCTGTGTGACGACCGTTAAAAAAAACAACAAAAAAAACACCCATCACATCTCCAATACTCATTTGAATATAAGAATTGTCTTTAATGGGTTCAATCTACACAATTTCCTTTCTTGTAAAATTAAAGTGTCAATAAACATACTAAAAAGTCATATACATAGACTATTTTTTTTAGAACTTTGCCACTATAATCTATTGTATAACACATAAATAAAGCAACTCTATAGTATTTAGTGACTTAGATGGAAGTTGTCCAAGGGCTGTCTATCAGTGTTCTCTCTTAAGTATTATTTGGTATGTATTTGCCATCAACTCAACCTCTATGAATGATTCACAAGGACAGCTGGGTCAGAGAATATTGAAAATGAATGGTCCCTCTGGGAAGCCCAATAACAGAAGAGTTATCCAATTACCAGTCTGTTTGCAGGACAATTTATTTTATAGTTATCACATAGAATTGTGATGAGATTTAGAATTTTAAAGAAAGATTTCCACATCCTCATATGCTTGTATGTTATACAAAACTATTACATATAAATATTAGAGAATCATTTGTATTTGATTTATAATTGTAAAATATTCAACTTTATTGACAAAAAATCTTAAAGTCTTAATATGATATTTTAGCATTCTTATCATAATAAGCAACTAGATTCCCCTGCAACAAGGGCATAACTACTGGGATGCCAAAGGGCTTGGGATATATATTTTTTTTAATAGGACGTTACACTCCAGCAGGTAACGGGCACTATTTACTTACCTTTCCTCGCTCTTGTTCATGGCCGCAGGCCCTTCCCCTTCTACGGAGGCTGCTGTGAGAGGAGAGGGGATCGGTAAATAAGGCTGCAGGCTCGTGAAACCCACAAACACTGCTACCAGTATCTTTTCAGACCCCCAAGTATAATGATCAGAGGGCTAGGAGAGGTGAGGGAACATAAGAAAAACACTGCTACTTACCTCTCCTGCACTCCAGAGGGGAGCCCAACATTCACCTTGGGGCCACGCCATTCCTAGTTATGTCACTGCCCTGCAATTCTACTGAAAAAGCTTAGAGCACTATAGAAATCTATGATCTAAGGGTAAGTTCGCACAGTTTTTTGGTCAGGATTTTGAGGCTGTATCCGCCTCAAAATCCTGACCAAAAAGATGGCTCCCATTGAAATCAATGGGAGCAGATCAGGAGTTTTTTCTGGGAGCCGTTTCTTCAGGCTCCTGGGAAAAAAGAAGAGAGGTGCTCATTTTTCAGGCTGAGTCGCCTCGCAATTAGGCTTGAAGACACTCCCTCCTCCAGACTGGGCCCATTCATTGGGCCTAATCTGGAGTGGAGTGCACGGCTGGATGCTGCAAGTGCACTGCCTTTCAGTCGCAGCTACCCAGCTTTTGGACCAGAACCTGAGGCAGCCTTCGCCTCAGGCTCCGGCCCGAAAAAACCCAGTCTGAACTTACCCTAAGATCACGGTATGGTCACATGCACACAACAGAGAAAAAAAACAGACATTAAAAATGGATGAAATTGTCCATGTAACATCCATTTTGCATCAATGTGACACATTTTTCATCAATTTTCTGGACGTTTCTAATGTTTGTTTTTTTCATTACTTTGTCATCTGTTGAAAAATACGGATAAACTTCATTTATTTAAAACAGTTTCATGATAAAATGGATATGTGTTTGTCCCCATCAATTCTCATTTTTCTAACCTCAGACATTCATCTGCATGGGACCTAACAGGGCAAGAGGGATCCATGTGCTGATGGTAAAATGCAGCCATATAAAGGCCGGGTCAGGTCAACCTAAAATGCACTATTATTTCTCATGTATAAAACTATTTCACATATACAAATTTATGAATTGAATGTTTTTTAATTCTGCTGCTGACTACGATAAATGCGGTAACAAAATGATAATGCCTGAAATATCTCTTGTATTTTCTTTTCTCTGACAGGGGAACATCTTCGAGTATGTCCTCAGGAATATACATGCTGCACAACTAAAATGGAAAATAAACTTAGTCAGCAAAGTAAATTGGAGTTTGAAAATCTTGTTCAAGAAACAAGTCATTTTGTCCGCACCACCTTCATATTGTGGCATAGAAAATTTGATGGTAAGTGATTTGTCAGCAAAATAGTTTGCAATAGATACAATCTGTGATTATTTTTCACTTAATATTTTTATTAGTTATCTTTGTTTTAAAATCCAATTTCCTCCAATTTTTTTACAATTCTATGTAGCAGTAACATAGACAAAGGACAAATGTGCATATCAGGTCACAACGATGCAAGAAATGGGTGCAGTTATCCCAGGGATTTATCTGTCTGTGCACCATAAAGAGAGGGCAGAGTCACCAGGCCAAATTTTGTGGATGTATACCCTGTGTGTTTTCAATGTGACTTTTAATAAAGCTTGAATATTTTTACAAGATCATGATATTGGTTACACCTATTGCTAAATGCAGCAGTATTGTACAGGTAGGGAATTAGAGGCGAGAGCTGAAAGAATACTAAACTAATATTAAAGACTAGAGGTGAGCGAACACTGTTCAATCGAATAGGTATTCAATCGAATATCAGGCCGTTCGAGGTATTTGTTTCCATCGAATACCACGCGGCATACGCAGTAAAAATTTGTATCCCCTCCAACTTTCTCTGGCGTGTTTTTTGCACCAATAACTATGCAGGGGAGGTGGGACAGGAAATACGACAACGGAGGCATTGAAAAAAATTGGAAAAAAAACATTGGCTGCCGAAAACATGTGACCTCCCATTTATAAGAATAGCCAGCGCCATCTTCGTGTCATTTTGCGGCTTGTAGACGTAGGGACAGATGTGCTGCTGAGGTCTAGAGAGGATTAGCTTCTAGTAGGCAGGGAAAAACTGAAGAAAAACAACAACTCTTTTCAGAGCTATACTGCAGGGAGAGGAGTCAAGTTTTCCATGGGGTGTTCCCCCGAAACAGGAATACAGAGCAATTCAGTCCAGTTCTATACCCTCAACCCAGCTTCCCACGGGGTGTCCCCCCAAACACCTAACAGGGATACAGAGCAATTCAGTCCAGTTCTATACCCTCAACCCAGCTTTGCAGGCGGTGTCCCCCCAAACACCTAACAGGGATACATAGCAATTCAGTCCAGTTCTATACCTTTAACCCAGCTTTCCACAGGGTTTCCCCCCAAACACCTAACAGGGATACAGAGCAATTAGGTCCGGTCGAGCCAATCCTTCTATCATTGTTTATGCCATAGGTCCGGCTATGTACGCTCAATCCAGATATCCACGGTGTGTACCCCAAAACCTAAGTGGGATACACAGAAATACAGTCAGGCTATGTACGCTCAATCCAGATTTCCCTGATGTGTACCCCAAAAACCTAAGCGGGTTCTGGAACCACCGTTTTAATGGCTAACAATTTTAAAGGCCCTAAAACTCTGCTGGTGGAAGGCTCAACTCACCCAAAGGGCAAAAAAATCTGCTGGTGCAAGGCTGAAATAAGTTAAAGGGCCTAAAACTCTGCTGGTAAGAGGCTGAAGTCACCTAAAGGGCCTCAATCTCTGCTGGTTTGCTCAGCTTAAGGGCCTGTAACTTAATTTGGAAGGGCTAACGTTAAGGGACAGAAAAGTGAATTTTGGAAGGTCTTACCGCATCATAAACACACATACACACACATCCACAATGACAGTTAAGGGTGGGTAGTGTTGGATTTCCCATTGCCTATTCCATCTGTGGTTGTCATGGGCAACGCAATTTAAAGGGGTGCTTGGTAATGTTTCTTTAGCTTAAAACTTGGGTTTCTGTCCATCCAATTGGAGAGGAAAGAAGGTTTCCATGTATTTTCCCACTTTGATAGAGGTTTTTTGAGTGTGGAAAGTGTGTAGTTGATAGGCTGTGATAGTGGGGTAAAACTGTGACTTGGGCTTGTTAGATGCCCCCAGGCATGCTTCCCCTGCTGTCCCAGTTGCATTGCAGAGGTGTTGTCATCATTTCCTGAGGTGTCATAGTGGACTTGGTGACCCTCCTAAGTCGAATGGTGGGATCCCCTGAAACGAAGCATTTTTCCCCATAGACTATAATGGGATTTGATATTCATTCGAATAGTCGAATATTGAGCGGCTATTCGAAACGAATAACGAATATCGAATATTTTACCGTTCGCTCATCTCTATTAAAGACATTCCTGAGCTGCACGGCTTTTGTTGTCTTGTCTTCCTGTCTACAGCAGGTTAATGCACAATGTGTGTTACCTGTTATTACTTTCTTCCACACAGCTTTCTTCTTGATGTTTCCTCAGATGACAGTTGTGTGATGTGATATGATGTCAGGGAAATGTATTAATCCCTGCAATCCAGAATTCTCATGTGAAAAAACCCACAAAAAAAATATTTGAAACTTTTTGAGCTTATTTGCAACATAATACTTGTTTATCTCACTCCAATTTTGAAATGTGGGTAGGAGAGTGTGTGTGACTAACCTTCAGTAAGAGCACATTAAGGGGGTGGCATAGAAAGAGGAGAAACCTCTGGACGGAATTGTAAGACTTCAATAGGTGCTAAATGTATCAAACAGCATACAACATTTCATAGATTTAGCACAAATTACTAAAAAAAAGATTCCAACAACATTGACTTCACAAAATCCTCTAATATTACATTTCCCAGTGTATATAATGGACTAAATATAGCATAAAAGTTGTTCTTGCTGCTTTTGTAATGTAAAAAAAATAAAGATATTCTGCTTTACAATCCAAGCCTGTAAACCCATACACAACAAAGACTGGCCAGTCACACATTCCTTGGCTGAAAGTGCCATCTACTAATCAGTTGGACTAAGTGTGCATGTGTTCTTTTTTTTTTCTTTCTTTTTTTTTTTTTTTTTTAGGAAGATTGTGAACCCCCATATAGGGATCACAATGTACTTTTTTTTCCCTATCAGTATGTCTTTGTAGAATGGGAGGAAATCCACACAAAGATGGGGAGAGCATAAAAACTCCTTGCTACAAGGCAACTTGTGACTTACAGTGTTACTCCTAATTTGACCAATAGACCCTCATTTCTATAAACACTAACCAGACTTATATTTGAAAGGATTTGAATAAACAAAACACCAAAACCAGCGCCTATCAGATGAGTTACGTCATTGGGCTTTGAAACCTGGCAACAGGTCTTCATTAAAAAGGGTCTTTTGCATCCTTTGTGTTTTTAGTAAAGTGTGTATCACCTTCATCATATGTGGGCTTATTTCTTGTAAGAGAAGTAGACTATACAACTCTTTGTTGCACAATGTTGTGATGGTTGACTCATTGAAAAAGTTGATCTGGAAAGTTAGTATTACAAGTTATGGTTCTGGATATGGGATGTTAAACCATTGATTTAGTCTGGTTGCCATATTTTGAGTTGGAAAATGATGTTTTCCTTAATATGAGCCAGTTGCGACCCACCTCATGGGTTTTATTTTGCCTTCCTCTAGATCAGAGGTTCTCAAACTTATTTTGTCTACCGCCCACTTCGAGAATTAATTATTTTCTAGCGCCCCCCCAAATTTTTTTACTTTACTACATCTTAAGAATCACAATCGCAGTCATTATGTTAATATTGGAGCTTACCGCCATCTATGGTACAGTTTGACAACTTTTGGACAGGAAATAGTTACTGTCTAGTCCCCTAGATGGCATTACATGAGGAAACGCGTGTTAAGCGTAAAGGAGCAGTAAAGTTTGTGTTAAAAGCAAAAAAAAAAAAACAATTTTAAAGGGATAGCCTCATGAAGCTTGATCTGCCTTCTAAGCTGCCTAAAAATCTTCTTTCTTCCTGTTTGCTCGCGTCAATTAGCCCCGCCCCTAAATTACCATGTAGCTCCGCCCACCACACAGCGTGATCCTATGGGATGACTGAAGGGCCTGTGATGTCATCAAAAGGTCCTGTAGACTTAGGATTTACCTTGTACGGAGTTTCCTAAAGGACCTGGCTCCTCTGCCCACTAGCAGCCTGCTCTATATAATAAAGCTTTATCCTAGTGAACAGAGAGACCAGGTCCTTTAGCCCAGTAGGATTTAGACTGCTTTATATAAGAAAGCAGCACTTATTCCACCCCCCCCCCCTTTATCTCACAGCAGGGAGCTAGGTGATGTGTATGTGATGTGTATGTGTGGTGCAGACACAGGCTGGCTCTGTACACTCAGCCCCCCCTCCCCCCACACAGCAGGGAGCTACATCATGTGGCTCCCTCAGCAATGAGCAGGGGGCCAGGTGCTAGTGTCCATAATGAAGTGAATAAAGTAATATAGTGGACAAACAAAGCAGTTTTGCTGAAGCAGTGTATTTAGGAAAAGTCTTAAATCCACATTAACAAGCAGTATAGATAGAATCATTGTTATGATACCAGCCCTTTAAATTAGCCATCGCCCCCCTAAACCGCTTCAATGCCCCCCAATCTTCTCTGTGCCCTTTACTGCCCCCCTATAGGTCTCCAGCGCCCACAAGGGGGCGTTATCGCCCACTTTGAGAAAGACTGCTCTAGATCAACATGGAAGGAATATATGCAAAGAAGAAAAATTTGTCTCAGCCCGTATTACAAAAATGATAAATGTCTCTTACTGTTAATGCAGGAGTAGTAGGTGCTTGTAGTCATCCGGATGCCCGGGACGTCATGTCCGGCACAGACACAATAGAAGCAACAAATTGAAGTAGTCTCAGCACGCCGGATGATACGTTTTCTTAAAAAAATTTCCAAATTTTATTGTGGAGACATGCTCCAAGTTAAAAATATATATATATTGTTCTTGGAAAAGCAGTCGATGGATATGTCCTTGTGCAGACGGGACAGAAGGACGAATAAGCCTACGCGTTTCGGGGATATGACCCCTTAGTCATGGAAGGAATAGGTTGTACTTGATGGACCTTTGAAGTTTTTCATTCTTCTCAGCTCTATGTAAAACACACAACCCTCCCTGCATGAGTTGTATTCATTCCTGACCTTAGACTCATCTGAAAACATTATTCCTCAAATTGAGGATGATGAAATGTTCATCGTCGATAGTTTTATTGACTCCGTTTATGATAGTATCTGAACAGACAATATTAGTGGCATATCGGTGATTGTGATGTAGTGGACAAACTCCTCAAATTGCCGTAGTCCGGAGGGAAGTATGCTATGCTTAGTAATGATAGATACATTTAATTCTAACTTCATGAAATACATGGTCTCTGAGTCTGTGGAATGTATTGAAATCTCACAAGAGCTAATTTACACATTGGCCAAAAACATTAATTGACACTTATACAAAGTCATTATAATGTTTCTCTTTGAAGTAGTTTTTCTGTCATAAATTAAAGCTACAGAAATCAAAATGTCTATCAAGATTGCACTTCAGTGCTGGAACAGAGCAAAGTAAACATCATATATTTTTTCTATAATAAATTGTCATTACACCATGTGGAGTGATTTATCCAGATCTCCTAAGAGATATAACACTCGCAACTCAAGAACTTTTATGGACAGAAACAATAAAAAAAATCTCTTTTGAACATAAAATTGATTCTTACTGCTCATAATGTAAAAAAAACCCTGCTGCTTAATGCTTAGAGTGTGCATATTAGCCTACTGCTGAATGGATCTTTATTATTGGCCCGCACAGAATGGAAATAATTTATTTTCCAGAAAAAAGAACATTAAATTGTTGCCACAAATTTGTGACAGTAATCTAGAATCACCAGGGAATTTATTCAACCTTGCAATTAGGCCTGCGAGCTGTAACTGGCTTCTTGTTCTTTTTCAAATATTAAGTTTATTGAAATTCACGATCCAGTGATTTTTGTGCTATACTTAAAGGGGGAACTATCATTAAATGCCATTAAAATGTCTGCACAAAATTAATCACAATGACACTTTTATATTTGTGTACAAAGATATAAAGCAGCAATTATTAAGAAGGCTTTCCATCCAAAAGATTGAACTGGCAACATATTAGTAAATCAGAAGTTAGAACAGTAGCCAACGTTTGGCAATGACTATGCTTTATATACTTAGAGGTATTTTAGATTTTAATATCAATAATACATCAGGTACGGAGCCAATTTTTCCAAGAGGCACAGCAGGAAGCTCTTCCACATTTATTTCTGAAAGCGCATTTATTTATCTGATCTGACTATTGATCTGACTACTGACTACTGGAGTGTAAGCATCTCCCAACATGAGCTCCTGACTTTCATCAAAGTAAAACCTTGTAATTGAGCTACCTGCAAGACGAAAACCAGGAAGTATCGGCTCCATGGAAGACATAACTAAGCGAGACTAAAAACATCCCAAGAGAAAAATGAAATAAGAACAGAAAAAGGATTTTAAAATACAAGAGAAGATTCCTACAGACCTCAGACTGGCTGAATGCAACAGGAACATCACATCTGACCCCAGGATCCCACATCACAGAAGGTAGGGCCATCACTTGGCTAATCCCATAAGAAATCGGGGACACCCTCAGATTTTGGGAACCTGGGAGATTATAATATGGAATTCTTAGATGAACCTAGTATGAGCTCCATAGAACCTAGGACAAGGTCCCAGCACAGCAGGGGTCAGGCATCCCAGAAGGTGTGAAAGAAGCAATGTAGCCAACAGAGGACATTGACTGTTATGCGAAGAGTACTGTCTCTGTACACAGCGGGGGGCAGGCCACTCTACAGATTACATACCCTGATAACATGAGTGCCAATGAAAAGAAAAATGCAAAGAAAGATCTCCTCAAAGCCCATGCTGAGACCCTGTTTGCTGATTACACATCAAACCAAAGAATGACTAACCTCATTATGCACACCGATTACATAAGAGCCTGGCAGCATGCAATATGTGACTGCTACAAGAGTACAACAACAGAAGAGGCGGATACAGGCAAAATAACAATCAGAATAAAAAACCCACAAGGGGCCGGCGAAGTGATTCTCACAACAACCATTTTTAATAATGGGACTTTAATGATTCAAGGAAGAGAAGATAGGCTTCACCAATATATAGAAAAATTCCCAGAAATCAAGAATCAGGCACAACTAAAAAGGGGCACAGACACAGGATCACCCACTGACTCAGGTGAATTACCCGTGACATCCCCCAACACTGCCAGTACACAAGCCAGCAAGCCCTCCCCCGACTCCTCACACCTCTCAGTAGAGTCCCTCACAGAGATTGTATCCCGGCTGGAGAGAGATTTTACTATCTATAAACACAATTATAACAGAAACTGTAATGTCAACGAACTGTCCAGCACAAATGGCGACACAAAAGCCATCCAC
Source organism: Leptodactylus fuscus (assembly GCF_031893055.1). NCBI lineage: Eukaryota > Metazoa > Chordata > Amphibia > Anura > Leptodactylidae > Leptodactylus > Leptodactylus fuscus. The sequence goes on along the minus strand of NC_134266.1, from coordinate 193,045,151 downwards.
AAACTTATCCAGGAAAACACAAATCTGAGAAAAGAGATAGCAGCCTGCCAGCAAGAGAATGTCAAGCTGTGGGATAAAATGACGCAGTGCCTACAAGAAATCACAGAACTAAAGGAAGAGTTATCAGGCCTGAAACTACAGACACAAGAGATAAGATCTAAGGAAGAGGGGGAGGAAAACACAACAGACTCTGATCAAGGTATCAATAAGCCAGAAATGCCTCACACATCACAAGAAAGCCCAGAACTGCCCATCACCCCAGACATAGAGCCAGAGAGAACCCAAACAACGAGAACCTCAAACCCAGATATAGTCCTGATCATAGACTCCAATGGCAAGTACATTAATACAAGAAAGCTCTTCCCACGGCAAAGAGTCAAGAAAATCCACAGCCCAACCATTGAAAAAGCCAATACCGTCATTTGCAAGCCTTTCTTCACTACCCCGAAACACATTGTCATACACACAGGCACAGAAGATCTCACTGACCAGCCCCAACAGACAGCGGGCCAACTGGTCCAACTAGCAGAGAAAACAAAGCAACAGTTCCCAGACAGTAGTATCATCCTGTCATCTCTGCTCCCACGAGAAGACATTTCTGAAGCTACCATCATGGGGATCAACAAAGAGCTGGCGACCAGAATCAGACAAACATCAGGCATCACCCTGGCACAACACCCCTCCATAGATAAGCGTCACCTATATGATGACAAACACCTCAATAAACATGGCGTCAGCCTCCTAGCGAAGGAATTCAAAGACTTAGTGCTCAACAGAGCCCCCGGGCCTAGACAACAAACAAGACAAAGAACCATGGAAATAATACCCGACAACCGCCAATATCCAAGACAGAACCCCCCAAAGATGCCACCTATCAAGAAAAAGCCAACCAGAGCAACCCAGAGCACCAACATAGAGACAATAAAGAGAATAGAGCATGCGGTTACTACAATGGCCACAACAGCAATGCACATAAACCAATACCTGGCCACACTGCAACCAACCAAGAACCCAGCCCGTCCTCTGCAGGACAGCTCATTACAAGGTTTACACACTGAAGATGAAATCACTAACTATCAGTAGTTGGAACATACAAGGGCTGAACGCCTCAGCCTTTGGATCTAAATCAAAAGATCCAGACTTCATAGACAGACTAAAAAACATAGACATTCAAATCCTCCTAGAGACATGGACCCGGGCAGATGACGAGTCCCTAACACCCATGGGCTACAAGGAATTCTCAGTGCCCGCCCAGAAAAATAAGACCACCAAACATGGCCGCCACTCAGGAGGCATACTAATATGGTACAAGGAGGAGCTCAAAGAACACGTAAAAGCTACCAAACGTGGAACTAATCACATATGGATAAAAATAAGCAGCTCCATCCTCAGCGGCCAGCAGGACATCTATCTCTGTGCAGTATATATGCCCCCACCAGGGTCCCCCTACCACGACCCCGACACTTACGAGGTCCTACAAAGGGAAGCTGTCCACTTCCAACCCAAAGGCAGAGTACTAATATGCGGAGACCTGAATGCAAGGACAGGCACAGAGTTAGACTACCTGCCTCCTGACGACAACCCACATACGCACGGTAGTGAGATCCACCACCCAGAACCCACACAGACAAGAAGAAACAGCCAAGACAGAATTGTCAACAAGAGTGGGAGACAACTGCTGAACATGTGCCGAAGCCTAGGACTGTACATAATAAACGGACGTACCACAGGCGATCCCAGAGGACGATTCACACTAAACTCTCAAGTGGGCAACAGCGTGGTGGACTATGCCATTACAGACGCAGACCTGTCAGACATTGAAGACTTCACAATCGCACCTGACTCCCATCTATCAGACCACAACCAGATCCTACTATACATGAGAACCAGGAACAAAACACCCATACATGAGCCCCAACAGTCCGGCCTCTACAACCTACCAAGACATTTCAAATGGGCCAACCACCAGGCCATAGAATATAGCAACGCAACCAACCGACCCGAAATCAAGACACTGCTCACAAACTTCCATACAAACAACTATCAGCCAGACCAACAGGGAGTCACCAGAGCTGTGAAGGATCTCAAGTACATCCTACAGACCACAGCAGAACTAGCAGGCCTGAAACGAACCAAACCCATAAGACAAACCAACAAACAGTCCCACAAATGGTTCGACAGCGACTGCAAAGCACTACGTCATACCCTAAGAACAGCCTCCAACCAAAAACACAGGGACCCCAACAACAAGGAGGTGAGGGAAGCCTACAGCAATCTATGCAAGCAATACAAGGGCACCCTCAGAGAGAAGAAACAGAGATACCTCTCCCACAAAATTGAGCAACTAGAGGACTCCCTCCAGGACAGCTCATTCTGGGAGACCTGGCACCACATGGGCACAAAGCCCAAGAAAAACTCTCTCCACATCCAAAATGGCAATATCTGGCTCAACTACTTCAGAGGTCTCTACAAAAACATCCCAGAAGAAGAACTAACTCCAGAACAGCAACAGATAATCACCAAACTGAGGGACATGGAGAAAGTCATCAAAGACTTCCAAAACCCTCTGGACTCGCCAATCACTATAAAAGATATACAGGAAAGAATTGTCCTGCTGAAAGGCAAAAAGGCCAGTGGCCCTGACGGCATCCTACCAGAGATGATCAAATACAGCCCTCCAGCAATACACGTGGCACTGGCAAAGCTATTCACCCTCGTGCTCAATGCTGGACACTTCCCCGAAGACTGGAACAAAGGGCTCATAACCCCCATCTACAAGAATGGGGACCAATATGACCCCAACAACTACAGAGGGATCTGCGTCAGCAGCACGCTAGGGAAACTGTTCAACAGCATCATCAATAACAGAATCCTCACCTTCCTCACACAACACGGGGTCCTCAGCAAGAGCCAAGCAGGGTTCATGCCAAACCACCGCACCACAGACCATATCTACACCCTGCACAGCCTCATCAAGACGCACGTCCACAACACCAGAAGAGGCAAGATATTTGCCTGCTTCGTGGACTTTAAGAAGGCGTTTGATTCAGTATGGCACCCAGGCCTACTTCTAAAACTCCTAGAGAGTGGAATAGGAGGAAGAACGTACGACGTCATCAAGAGCTCCTACACACAGGACAGCATACTTCCAACAGGCCCGAGGGGTCAGACAAGGCTGTAGCCTGAGCCCAACGCTCTTCAACATCTATATCAATGAACTGGCTACAGCCCTGGAGGCCTCACCAACCCCAGGCCTCACCCTGAACAATCGAGAGGTGAAGTTCCTGCTATACGCCGATGACCTCCTACTCCTGGCCCCCACCGAGAAAGACCTCCAAGAAAGCCTGTCAGTGCTGGAAAAATTCAGCACCACATGGGCCCTACCCATCAACCAGAAGAAGACCAAAATCATGGTATTCCAGAAGAAGGGCCACAATAAAGCCTCCACCACCTCACAATTCACACTGAACGGCTCCACACTGGAGAAAACCAACAGCTACACCTACCTGGGGCTGGAGCTCAGCCAATCAGGAAGCTTCAAAGCAGCAATAGAAACCCTGAAAGCAAAAGCCTGCAGAACCTTCTACGCCATCAGAAGACAACTGTACCACCTCAAACCACCGGTGAGGGTCTGGATGAAGATATTTGACGCTGTCATCTCCCCGATCCTTCTCTATGGCAGTGAGGTTTGGGGCCCAGCCACCTACCCAGACCAGTCAAGGTGGGATTCCAGCCCAACAGAGAACTTCCACCTGGAGTTCTGCAAATACCTGCTACATGTCCATCGCAACACCACCAACATAGCCTGCAGGGCAGAGCTAGGCAGACTCCCCATATGGCTCACCATACAGAAGAGGGCGCTAGCTTTCCAGGCACACATCCAGGGGAGCAAGCCTGACTCCTACCACCACCAAGCATGGCTAAGCCACCTGAGCAAACCAGACATTCAACAACCAAACAGCAGCCAACCACCAAACCAAAAACTCCAACAGATGATAACCAAGGCCGAAATAAAGGCGACCACAGAGGCAAACAGAGAGCGGTACATTGAAGAATGGAGAAACGAAATAAATAACTCCAAGAAACTCACCGTGTACCAATCCCTACAAAGGGACTACACCATGGCCACCTACCTGGAGAGAATACGCCACCCCAAGCACAGACAGACCCTGAGCCGATACAGACTGAGCGCCCACAACCTAGAGATAGAGACGGGGCGATACAGACAGACGTACAAGCCACGGGAGAAGAGACTGTGCCAGCACTGTGACCAGGGGGCCCTAGAAGACGAGACCCACTTCCTGCTACACTGCACCAAATACTCAGCTATGAGGGCCGTCTACTACCAAAGACTCTCTGCCCACATCCCAGACTTCATATCTGCAGACGAGAAGAGGAAACTCTACATCCTACTGGGAGAAGAAGAGGCCACTGTGGAGATCGCTGCCCAATACGTGTCCAGCTGTCACCAAACAAGAGGAAGATGAGACTCCATGGACTGTTATATTTATCCCAAAACACCCGCCCCACCCACCCCCACCCCCACCCCCCACCTCCCCATATAGCAGTCACCAACGAAGAGGAAGATAAGACTCCATGGACTGTTATAACCGAACCCCCCCCCCCATACCCACCACCCACCCAACCCAACTCCCCCCCCCCACCCACCCACTTTACTAGCTTTGGCAATGCCAAATACCTATTCGGACATGCCAATAAAGCATTTTTTGATTTGATTTGATTTGATTTAGTATATTATCATTATTTCCAGAAACAGTGGCACTCTTATCCATGGCCTGTGTATGGTATTGCAAGTTTTTTTTTTAATCATGGACAAACTCTTCAAGGCTAAGGTCCCACGTAGCAAAACTTGGCTAAAAAACACTGGAAATTGCAATGAAAATGCATCATGAAAAATGTTGAGTTTTTTTGCTGTATTTTTCTCTGCTTTATTTCTTCTCCTATTGAATCTTTAGGGAAAACGCTCACAATTCCGCAGTTAAAATTAACGTGCTGTGTTTCTTGACACAATGAGTTGCACTTGTTAAACTCGATCCATGTGTTCACTGGATTTACTGACCTAACTTTCATGCCAGCAGCCAGACTCCTAGCATCATAGTTATGTAGTCGGTATGGGACCGTATGTTTCTGGGAGGCAGGGACTCCTGGCATCATAGATAACTATTAGACATGAGCAAGTAGTGTTCGATCAAGTAGGTGTTCGATCGAATACTACGGTATTCGAAATACTCGTACTCGATCGAACACTACTAGCTGTTCGAAGTTTAAGGTTCGATGCAGAACCAGCATTGATTGGCCGAATGCTATACATTCTGCCAATCAATGCTGGTTCTTCTCTTACCTTTAGAAGTCTTCTCCGTGCAGCGTCCCCGCAGACGGAATTCACTCTGCGTAGGCATCCGGCCTAGGCAGAGCTGACTGCGCATGCGCGGGCATGCCCTCACATGCGCAGTCGGCTCTGCTCAGGCGTCAGGCCGAGCAGAGCTGACCGCGCATAACCCGATGCCTAGGCAGAGTGAATTCAAGCCGGAAGACGCCGCGGGGGCGCTGCACCGGGATAAGACTTCAAGGAGAATCCAGCCCGACCGTCACTCATGGACTTGGTAAGTATAATGTTAGCGAATTTTGCCTACCCCTGAAACAAGCATTTCCCCCCATAGACTATAATGGGGTTCGAAATCCGTTCGAACAGTCGAACAGTGTGCGGCTGTTCGAATCGGATTTCGAACCTCGGACATTTTAGTGTTCGCTCATCTCTAATAACTATGATGCTGGGAGTTCCGCTCCTGACATAAAGGTCAGCCCAGTAAATCCAATGAACACGTGTGTTTGTTTTAGTAACTAATTGTATTTTCATAATAATTAACAATTGTGAAGCCTCCTCTAAGGCCGATTTCACATGCAAATCCGCGTGTGCATATTCCATCGCGGCAGCCGGGGCAGGATGCCGGTGCATCCCGGATTAGGCCCAAATTAATGGGCCTAGTATGGAGGGTGCTGCCGCGAGGTGGACACCACGGCTGATTTAGCTGCAGTATCCACCTGAAGAAAGGGCAACTCGCGGTCTACATAGACCACCATTGTGTGGGAGGCGGATTATGATGTGGATTCTGAACCATAATCCGTTCCCACTGTGCCCGTGTGAATGAGCCCTAACATTCTCTCATTGTATTGTTCTTCCTAAAAATTCCTAAAAAATTGACAACTAGGTGTTACCAAGAGGAAGTATTTTCTTCCTAATCTTAGACAAAGGTCACACATTGGGGAAACACACTTTGGCTTTAGCTGTTACGGATGCAACAACATCCACTATAATAAAAAGAAATGTTTTAACTGCAAAGTGAAAGAGATTTTGTGTAAACCTCAAATTGCAGAAAAAAAAGCATGCTGAAATTTTAAAAAACTCATGCCTATTTGAAAATTGTAGTATGTTAATTTTAATCTGTGGAAATGCTGCGTTTTTCCCATAGACATAAGTGGTGGGAAAAACACAGCAAACAAGCTCTGAAAAACACAAGGGTTTTTAAATGTATTTTTGGAATGTTTATTTGCTGTGTTTTGCTACATGTGGCCTTAAAGGGGTTGGCCACTTTCAGACCAATATTGAGAGACAAATGTCATGGTTTGTATAATAAAAAGCTGTACAATTTTCCAATATACTTTCTGTATCAATTCCTCACAGTTTTCTAGATTTCGGCTTGCTGTCATTCATTCTGTTACTTCTAGTGGATAAAAGTCTGCCATGGTCATGTGATGTACGGTCCATGGTCATGTGATGAGGACACAGGTGCACAGCTCGTTATCGTCACAGCACAATAATCAGACATCTGCCTGGTAATCAGCTGTTCACCTCAAAACTGATGTCAGTGCTTATGGGCCCCCTAAGGCTCCAGGGTGCCAATACACCTTCTGCATCCCCTCAAGTTATGCCCCTGCTCTGACTGCCACCACATTTTCAGGTTTAATGCAAAGGGTTGAACAAAAATATCCTGTGAAACATTTTGGAATTGCAACCATTTTTCTACAAAGCCTCCTGATTTCAGGGGTTCAAAAATAATTGGACAAATTAAAATGACCATAAATAAAATGTTCTTGTTTAATACTTCATAGAGAATATTTTGTAAGCAATGGCTGCCTGAAGTCTGGAACCCATGTGCATCACAAAATAATGGGTTTCCTGCTTTGTAACACTTTCTTAGGCCTTTACTGCAGGTGTTCAGTTGCCAAGTTGCCACTTATTTGTAGATGTTTCTTCGTTTTGTGTTAAGCATATATATATTAATTGTTGTGATTGAACTGTATGCCTCTGTGAGCTACGCACCTAAATACATCTGCACACTATGTGCATCACTGTACAGTTGCTATGTAAACCGGTTTTAAGACCTGAAAGATCATAAATGTCACATCTACAAACATTGTGAAAGTCAGTGTCAGCTATTTTTCTCCTTTGATCTACAGTCTGATAGTAGTAATGGTTCTAGAAGTACTAAGAAGTGAATGGCAGTACAGACCTTGTTCTCACTGAGGTTATTTTACAATGTTGTTGCTGGGATTCCCAGTATATATTCTCCACACTACAGCACTGATCACTGTTGCTTTAAGGTTGCCATTTCAACATGTGAAGCTTTCACTGACTCTGCAGTTAGTCGGATCTCTGAGACGCTAAGCCAATGAGCGGATGAGGAGGGATTTTTAGTCTGTTCAGAACTTCTCATGTGCCTGCTATTAATTGTAACTAGCTAGTCTCAGAACATATCTGTTGGTTTGCTGTACTCCTGAGTTTGCCTTGTTCTACTGAATATCCGTCTGTTACTGATTTGGCTTTGACTGTTAACACTTGGACTTGATCTACTAGTTCCTTCAGTTTTGGGAATTGCTACTACAGTCAAGAGCAAAATAAAAGCATGAACCTTAGACATGAAAGATCACAGTACCTTAACAGTTATCTTAACCTTAGTGCACATCATTTGAGATAACAAAATGCTTTTGACATCTATTTATAACATCTCTTCAAGTCTGCATTCATAAAGTTTACCTGTCATTCCAACAAAAGTGGAGCCAAAAGCATGCTCTTCAATGGGTTAAAACAGATTTTGGTTCAATTAATATTATTGTTTAGCCACACACTAGCCCTAAGCTGTTGCTTTTTTCTTGCCAGTCACTGAATTTAAGTGAGCACTTACCATGCCCAAGCCTTCTGCTAACACGATCTGCCATAACCCCTCACTTTCGATTATGCATTGAACTTTCCTAACCAGCAATGACTTCAGACTCTCTGCTGTTGGTTCATGACTTTGCAGGAGCAGATAGTGGAGTGAGACATAAACAAAGGAACGTGGTTCAGGCTGGTGAAACCATTCCTGACAAAGGGTCAGCAAGAGACTTAGGGTCCCAGAAACACTGCAATATGGAATGATGGCGATGTACAGCAAAGATATAGAGGTGAGGAGCCTCAATTGCTTGCTGATAATAGTGAGCAGAGATAGAGAAAAGTAAGCAGAATGAGGAGAGAAAAGTAAAGTGAACATGGTGTACATAGGAGACTTCAGCTTCCCACAATTCCTGCAATCTAAGGCTAGGTTCAGATGGCATAATTATTGAAGATGATTTTGAAGTGGATTCAGTGGGATTCAATGGGAGGCAGCAACAGGCACTTATTTTATTTTATTTTATTTTATTTTTTTTGGGGAGGGGCACATTTCTCTACCACAGATAGTACGGCTGATTCAGGCACAGAATCCATAACATGAAGCTCATACTGATCATCCCCCTGTGGCTGCTTTATATTTCTGCCTGCTCTACAGGGCTAAAATTTGGAACGAAATCTGGAATAGAATCTTGTCCAAATTAGTCTCCAAATTCTGCTGTGTGGCCCTAGCCTAAGTGTCTTTATTTCTGGAGACAAATTTCACTTGACAAGTGGAAATGAAAGCAATTTAGACAAAGGGAGATATCTTGTGCCCAGGACTTTGAAGTATTTTTCAGGCAGAAATATTTTTTTTCGATAGATAAATAATTTTCAACATTGGCCACCTAAGGGTCAAAAGAATTTGCAGCTGATTTTGAAGCAGCTAGTAGAAAAAAAGAAGCGTCCTGCTCATTGTTCAGGTAGATTCTGCCAGAAACTCACATTGAAATGAATAGGAAGCAGATTTGTTAGGTTATGGTAGGTGACACCAGTATGTCACAGTCACAGACATGTGTCTTTTCTGTGCTTTTACTGCTTAATGCATGTCGTAGTGGTCATTTTAGTTAGTCTGAAACAAACCGCAAATTATTTTGTTTTGTTAAAAATTTAACAAATTAGAATAATCTGGTTGAACCGAGCCTGGAACAAATAAGTGTGCCCATCTCTACTAAAAACCCTCCACTCAATTTACCCTTGAGGTGCACTTTCCAAAGTGTGAAAATTTTGACTTTAACTTTAGACTGACATGGGCCTAATGCAGCTTAGGCCCATATCACATCTGCACATGGGTTTCCATTTGGGGGTCCACTTGGGGACCCCCTGAACGGAAACCAAATCCATATAAAAAGCAGTTACCTTAGGAAACCCGTGGACCCCATCGACTATAATGGGGACTGTATGGTTCCCACTCTGTTTCCGCACGAAAAATGCGGAGAGAAAAGTGCAGCTTGCAGAATTACAATATGGCAAATGTCCAAGTATTCGGCTTTCAAGTGTCAGACAGAACTTAAAAACTATAAGATCTCTTTTTCAAACAGTAGAAGGCATAAAGTTACAGATGAGACCTTACACAGAGTTACTTTAGATATGTACTCTGGAGATAGACAAATGTGCACTTCCGCTTATGAGAACTATGACTTCTGTCACTTTGTAGTATCCTGGTAGTGACTTGCAATGTGTTCTAACTTTTTATAAAATTCAATAATAATCATATAGTTCTAAATCATAACTATTCTGTGTGTTGTATAAAACCTACTTGTGTTCCGTTGATCTAATTTACTTGGTCATTATTTTATTTCCACTTCACTTGAATTTTAGCTGACACCATGAAATCTTTTGGGGACTAATAGCTTTATTTTTCTCAAAAATAATATGGAATAGATTTTCAACAAATCATCTCTAGTTTGTGCTGTGAAACTGATGGCAGAGGGGTTTCAGTGTAAATAAAGCTGTGCAGACAACCATGAAATTGAGAGAATTTCTGAAGCCTGTGGGAAAGCTAAAGCTTGGGACCTCAATATGATGTGACTCTCTGTTTACTGATTTGTCTTCTCAAATTGTGGAGACATGAAAGCAATCAGAAATAACTATCAAACTAGCCACTTAAAGATGATCACATAAAAGAAACTGCTATAATATCCATAGTAGCCTTTGAGAATATTTCTATATTTCAAGAGTTTTTACAGATAATATTATTTTGGAAACCATTTTATTGACATGACAGAGTAGCTTACATTGGATACTATCACTAGGGTTGGCTTATCTACAATCTTTATTATAATAAAATAACACCACATGTCTGTATGCCTTTCTATGTTCTCATCACCTGTACATTTACAGTAGACTTTTCTCTCCCTAAGGGCCAATGAATATCAATATAATATCTATATGTATTGTACAAATTATACTAATATATACAAGGCACATATAAATATCTAACAGGGAGCACATTATAAATGTATCTATAATACTTAAAAATGTAACTGTATAAAAAGTATCTATTCTGGAGTGATCTTTGTTGGTCAGACAGTCCTGTTGGAGGGTCATAATGGTCTTCAATTTCCATTATTTGTACACAACCTGTCTGACTGTGGATTGTTAGTGTCCAAATTCTTTAGAAATGGTTTTATAACCATTTCCAGCCTGATGAGCATGAACAACTCTTCTTTTGGTTCTCAGAAATCTCATTTATTCATGCCAGTATATACTTCTACGAACATGTTGTGAAGAGAAAACTTTGATAGATCAAGTTGTCCTCTTATATCTGATTGTCGTCCCAATGATTGACAACCCCTCACTCTAATTTCACCTTCAGTCCTGCTAATCCTAAAGGTTTACATACTTTTTCCACTTTCAAATATGGGATATTGGGTCATTTCTTCTATCTATAAGGCTATAGGCATGATACCATCACCCAGTGAGAGATAGTAGTGTAATACAAGTCCATAAAAACGGTGAATGAGCTGTTGCAATATCTAATTATATGGTTACCCCTATCTGGTTAGCCCATGTACATTATATAACCTTGTCCAATATGGTCACATGATGTGTGTGTGTAGGTCATGAGTACACTGTAGATGAAGCATTACTTCTCAAAACATTGCCATGTTCAAAGTGTCCGAAGAGGTAGTCATGGCATGTCCAGAGGTCAGAGTGGCAGAGTGATGGCAATAGTCAGAGTTTTCCAGAGCTTGTTGAATTTCTTCACATAACAGACTTTATTACTAGAGATGAGCGAACACTAAAATGTTCGAGGTTCGAAATTCGATTCGAACAGCCGCTCACTGTTCGAGTGTTCGAATGGGTTTCGAACCCCATTATAGTCTATGGGGAACATAAACTCGTTAAGGGGGAAACCCAAATTCGTGTCTGGAGGGTCACCAAGTCCACTATGACACCCCAGGAAATGATACCAACACCCTGGAATGACACTGGGACAGCAGGGGAAGCATGTCTGGGGGCATAAAAGTCACTTTATTTCATGGAAATCCCTGTCAGTTTGCGATTTTCGCAAGCTAACTTTTCCCCATAGAAATGCATTGGCCAGTGCTGATTGGCCAGAGTACGGAACTCGACCAATCAGCGCTGACTCTGCTGGAGGAGGCGGAGTCTAAGATAGCTCCACACCAGTCTCCATTCAGGTCCGACCTTAGACTCCGCCTCCTCCGGCAGAGCCAGCGCTGATTGGCCGAAGGCTGGCCAATGCATTCCTATGCGAATGCAGACTTAGCAGTGCTGAGTCAGTTTTGCTCAACTACACATCTGATGCACACTCGGCACTGCTACATCAGATGTAGCAATCTGATGTAGCAGAGCCGAGGGTGCACTAGAACCCCTGTGCAAACTCAGTTCACGCTAATAGAATGCATTGGCCAGCGCTGATTGGCCAATGCATTCTATTAGCCCGATGAAGTAGAGCTGAATGTGTGTGCTAAGCACACACATTCAGCACTGCTTCATCAAGCCAATACAATGCATTAGCCAGTGCTGATTGGCCAGAGTACGGAATTCGGCCAATCAGCGCTGGCCAATGCATTCTATTAGCCCGATGAAGTAGAGCTGAATGTGTGTGCTAAGCACACACATTCAGCACTGCTTCATCAAGCCAATACAATGCATTAGCCAGTGCTGATTGGCCAGAGTACGGAATTCGGCCAATCAGCGCTGGCTCTGCTGGAGGAGGCGGAGTCTAAGGTCGGACCTGAATGGAGACTGGTGTGGAGCGATCTTAGACTCCGCCTCCTCCAGCAGAGCCAGCGCTGATTGGCCGAATTCCGTACTCTGGCCAATCAGCACTGGCTAATGCATTGTATTGGCGTGATGAAGCAGTGCTGAATGTGTGTGCTTAGCACACACATTCAGCTCTACTTCATCAGGCTAATAGAATGCATTGGCCAATCAGCGCTGGCCAATGCATTCTATTAGCGTGAACTGAGTTTGCACAGGGGTTCTAGTGCACCCTCGGCTCTGCTACATCTGATTGCTACATCTGATGTAGCAGTGCCGAGTGTGCATCAGATGTGTAGTTGAGCAAAACTGACTCAGCACTGCTAAGTCTCTGCATTCGCATAGGAATGCATTGGCCAGCCTTCGGCCAATCAGCGCTGGCTCTGCCGGAGGAGGCGGAGTCTAAGGTCGGACCTGAATGGAGACTGGTGTGGAGAGATCTTAGACTCCGCCTCCTCCAGCAGAGCCAGCGCTGATTGGTCGAGTTCCGTACTCTGGCCAATCAGCGCTGACCAATGCATTCTATTAGCCCGATGAAGTAGAGCTGAATGTGTGTGCTTAGCACACACATTCAGCTCTACTTCATCAGGCTAATAGAATACATTGGCCAATCAGCGCTGGCCAATGCATTCTATTAGCTTGATGAAGCAGAGTGTGCACAAGGGTTCAAGCGCACCCTCGGCTCTGATGTAGCAGAGCTGAGGGTGCACAAGGGTTCAAGTGCACCCTCGGCTCTCCTACATCAGAGCCGAGGGTGCGCTTGAACCCTTGTGCAGCCTCGGCTCTGCTACATCAGAGCCGAGGGTGCGCTTGAACCCTTGTGCACACTCTGCTTCATCAAGCTAATAGAATGCATTGGCCAGCACTGATTGGCCAGAGTACGGAATTCGGCCAATCAGCGCTGGCCAATGCATCCCTATGGGAAAAAGTTTATCTCACAAAAATCACAATTACACACCCGATAGAGCCCCAAAAAGTTATTTTTAATAACATTCCCCCCTAAATAAAGGTTATCCCTAGCTATCCCTGCCTGTACAGCTATCCCTGTCTCATAGTCACAAAGTTCACATTCTCATATGACCCGGATTTGAAATCCACTATTCGTCTAAAATGGAGGTCACCTGATTTCGGCAGCCAATGACTTTTTCCAATTTTTTTCAATGCCCCCAGTGTCGTAGTTCCTGTCCCACCTCCCCTGCGCTGTTATTGGTGCAAAAAAGGCGCCAGGGAAGGTGGGAGGGGAATCGAATTTTGGCGCACTTTACCACGTGGTGTTCGATTCGATTCGAACATGGCGAACACCCTGATATCCGATCGAACATGTGTTCGATAGAACACTGTTCGCTCATCTCTATTTATTACCTGTCTATACTAGTGCTTGAGAGCTACAATATACTGTGCACTTCTAGTTTTAAATGGAGGTACACAAAGATCTCTTTCACTTTTGAATTTACACAAAAGCAGTTCTAAGACTACATTGTGGCATTCTCCAACTTATGTAATTTAAAATCGCTATTTTCCCCTTGAAACATTGCCCCTAATGAAGAAAATGGTGCCCTACAAAGACATTAGTCAACGGCCATGCCGTAAGTTCATAATAGTGGTTTGGTAACTAATTTGGCCTTTTCAGGACCCCATTACTATATAATGACTACAATTATGACTAGCAAAATAGTCATAAAATCTGGTTTAGGCTACAGGCTCATGTACACAGATGCACATAGATGTATTAAGGCTTTATTTTGTGCTGAATTGTAATAAAGCATTCAGAAGATGAAGGAGGACCCTACTGTACCTCCATGTGTCTCTGATTTCACTCATTATATGTTATATACAGAAAGAAGCTTCATGGTACTCCATATGTATGAACCATTGCTTCTAGGGGAGAATATCTGAAAATTGCACAGAATATAGCTATACAGGGTCAGTGTACACGTCTCTGCCAAGTGCTTGAGCTCAGATTTCATGTTAAACTTATTTTAAGATATTTGTTCAGCAACTTTATTCTTATTTCCAGTCCCCGTGGCTAACATTACCCTATTATAATTGACACTTGAGAGTGACAACTAATTTTACAATTTGGAGATCTCTTAAAAAAATCAATCTGGTAAAATCCTATAGGATTATACAATGCTCAACAGAGTGTTAGACATACTAACTGGACAGCAGAGAGCAGACTTCAATATAAGAAGGAAGAGTTGTATCTTCTCATACTAAGTTGTCAGCAATACACTTACATGACACATTAAGTGCTCTGTTATTGCAAGATTTAAGAGAACTGCAGAAATACAGTACATGCTGATTTAGTGTTCTACTGATAAAACTGCTCACTTTGTGTGATATGCCATTTGTCATGGCTCCTTATCAAGTCATTTCAGCTGTACCAAAATGAGGTGTCATAATTACTTTAGTCGCTTGTGGCAAAGTTATGTCAATGTCAGGCTTTAAAGTGCTGTTGTCTTTCCAATTGTGTGCACTCTACACTATGCCGCTCAATGTCTCATTTAAATCAGTTTTTGATGGCTCTACAAAATCCTTCAGCCATGTTTGGTCCCAATTTGTATAACAGGCAGAGCACACATGTAGTTTCTCTATACAGAAATTTAGCTCCTAATATTCTAGATTTCCCAATCAGAAGGCGATTTAATATTTTGTCAGTGTTTGTAAAAACATGAAAGTATTTTTATTAGTTTGCTTATTCCCTAATATTTATATCGACACGTCATACCTATTCCTTTGTGTCACATGTGAACTGGCCTTTAAAGATTTCATAGGAAATTTGTGTTATATTTATGCGGACAATGTTTATTGGGGGGATTATTAGGGCACTATTATCTATGGGGCAGACATACACCCATTAAAAAAAAAAACAGGTAAGGGGGTGCTCACACTTCCACCTGCTGTCTGTCTGTCATTAATCCACCGAAATTGCAGAAAAATAGATTGGGAATGGCTCGCAAACAGTCCATTTAAAAATCCATTCATGGGCTTTTAAAGCAAGCTGGTGGTGTCCATTTGCAGCCTCTCCACCATAAAACCGCATTTTTGGATGGAAGCAAAGTTCTGCATATCCCACTTTGTTTCCAGCCAACAAAAAGCGGTTTCACGGCGGAGAGGCTGACAACAGATACCTGCGCATTGCTTTAAAATCTCTTTGAAGTGAATGGGTTTTTAAACGGGCAGTTTGCAAGCCGCTCCCAATCTGTTTTTCTGCAATTGCAGCCGGATTCATGATGGACGGACAGCAGGCACAAGTGTGAATGAGGCATAAGCATTGTTACAAACCAGTTTTGTGTTTTTTGACAATTTATCACAATAACATCAGCCATATGATTGCCTTCAACAAACTATAAATGTGACTACGCCTAACTGGCATTGCTACATTTATGCAGTTGCTGAATTACTAATAGCTTTTTGAAGATGACCATAAGATTTTTGTGTCCCTTGGCAACAATGACTTTGACACCTCTGGTGTGAATAGTGATTTAGTCTCATACAAAGTACATGCCAGGCTAGTGCAGGCCATTGTTTCCATTGATACATTGCAGAAGTATAGCAGTCATCATATTTTTCATGTGCATGTTTTGAGTATGTTTTATAGTAGTCCCCCGTAAAAAAAACTGTATGAGTCTCTCAAAGGCTGTATGATGTAATGGGCAAACAGACAAGCAGAAATTGCTTCCGATTTCCTCTAAGTATAAAGCTGGCAATACACTTTAAATAGCTGTTGTATGAACTCTTTAATTCCCTCCATACACATACATGTTTGACTTTTCCGGCCACTGCATATGTACTAAATAGCAGAAAGGAGGCTAGAAGACACTGCCAG
Organism: Leptodactylus fuscus; assembly: GCF_031893055.1. Lineage (NCBI taxonomy): Eukaryota > Metazoa > Chordata > Amphibia > Anura > Leptodactylidae > Leptodactylus > Leptodactylus fuscus. The sequence continues at coordinate 193,028,886 of NC_134266.1, read as the reverse complement.
GCACGATTGTCAGTAGCTTATCTTTCTGTGAACATGTATTGGGCAGTTTAATCCACCAGTCTGATCCTTATCATGTTGACATGTGCTGACATGTGTCATCCAAGGCAGATCTGCTATTCCTATGCACATTAGACAGTTGAACTTGAACAATATACTGTACATCTAATGTGCAGATAATGCTTCATGCTTATTCTTTATTATACTATCCATACACATGTATCCATACAGTTAACTTTAGCTGCATCCATTAATTATTATTATTTATTATTACTGTGTATTTATATAGCACCATTAATAAATGAGGTTATTTAATGCCCTGTTCACATCTACTTTTGTATTCCACCCGGGGAGAGTCCGCATGGAGACTCCCCGAACGGAATACAAATGCAATTGCAAGCGCTGTGCTGTAAAAGCACAGGGACTTCATAGACTATAATGGGGTCCAAGTGCTTGCCGCGCACTGCCTGCACGAATCATGACATGATTTCACAGTTTACCTATCAAGGACTGTTAGTGAATGATAGGAGTTTATGTTTTAGAACAGCTGGAGAAGCAAAGGTTAAGAACACATAACTTTTCATCTCTAACCAACATGACTAACATGTTTTCTACCAAACATTGGCTCCTTCCTGGAGGTGTAGCCAGAGGTCACCACAGAAATTTTAACTGTATCAATGTGTACAGGACACTTATACACTTTAAATACCTGGTGGAGCAGGAAGCTATTGGCCTCCTGCTTAGCCATTCTATCACCGGTAGGCTGCACGCCTATAGTGGGTTAAGGCCTGCAGGTGCCCTGGTAACAGCTAAGACATCTGGGTGATGGAGACTTGTAGGCAGAAGGCCTGAAGTGGTTTGCAGCCTACAAGATACAGCAAGAAGTAAGAAGAGGTAATAAGTCCGTTTAACTTTTTTGCAGTGGGGGCCTTATTAATATCAAGGGGCAATAACAATATAAGGGAAATTATTAATATAAGTAATCAATTGGACAACTAGGGTATTAGGGGGTGGTATGTAAGGAGTTATTAACCTCTGGGGTGTTGGGTTGTCTTATTATTGATTTAAGGGAGCATACAGGAATATTATTAATTAGAGGGGACACAGAGGCAGATGTCACGTCAGCAGGCTCACTCTATACTGCTGTAGTGGTCCAGTCAAATTGATTTCACTGCTGTAGCTACTCTTTATATAAATAAAGCCATGAAGGTGATGGCTGGCCCAGCGCAGGAACAAAGGATAGGATGCAGGTAATTGTCAGTGCATCTTTTTGTATAACTCTCCCCTGCTGCATACATTACAATTTCTGATCCCTTTAACGGGGCACAAAGCACTATCAATGTAAAGATATACATGGGGTATTAGTCATTTATAGGTGAATTTTATATTATGTATTTTGATAATTTTGGGTAGCAGCACAGTGGGGATTTTATGTAGGTGAACAATGTAGGTTGGGTGTCTGGAGAAGCAAGAAGTCAAAGATGTGTGTGTTGTAGACTTTACAGAGTCATTGCCAAAAGAAGTGGTCATGGCAGTTCACTCCAGATTGAAGAGACGAGAAATATGAAGGATTACAGTCTTACATATCACCTATAAGCCACTAAATATTTCCTATACTGTATTTACTTAATTGGTCTGCAGAGCTTCACTATATTAGGATAACTGGGTTGGGGATATAGAACACGAACAATAACGTAAAAAAATGATTTATTTGAAAATATTAAAAAACATTGATACAACACAGTGCAGAGACATCAACATATACATATAAGGGGACCAATGCTACCTGTGAAAGAACATACGTGATAGTTGAAAAAATGTAAATATGTAACAAAAATGCAATCCAGCAATGGAGTATGGTGATAAATGATAACCTTTAGCAGAGATTTATCTTCTCGAAGAAAGCCTTTACGGCGAAACACGCGTCGGGGCACGGTCTTATCATTTACTTCACTTCATTCCAGCATCCCCAGTATTTTCTACACTTGTCATTACACAGAGTTAACTATATTAACTCTCATATGAAAGCTGTCACTATGACTTCACTACATATAAATACTCACTTATGTTGATCTCTCTGCTAAAGGCTATCATTTATCATCATACTCCATTGCTGGATTGCATTTTTGTTACATATTTACATTTTTTCAACTATCATGTATGTTCTTTGACAGGTAGCATTGGTCCCCTTATATGTATATGTTGATGTCTCTGCACTGTGTTGTATCAATGTTTTTTAATATTTTCAAATAAATCATTTTTTTACGTATGATTATTCCATTGTTCATGTTCTATATTGCTGATTTTTTTTGGATTATCATATAAAACTTTTTTGCCTTTAGTTGTGTTTTCGTATTTTTAACTGGGTTGGGGCCCAATCAGATATGCTTGATCCCCATGTCGAACCCTTAGCTGCACCTCTGCTCTTTCTTTAATAGTTGGTATCAGACTATAGCACAGGTAATGGCATAGCATGAACTCTGTTTGTGTGGGGCATAATGTTAGGTTCACAGTGTCCAAGTGAATATGCAGCTCCATAGCCCAACTTCAGTCAGGAGATGCATCAACATAGAGATGGAAACAGGAGACATAACACAATGTATGGTGGCTGCATTTCCATCACTCACTTCCTCTTGTCCTCTCCTAGACTCTTGCTTTATAGAACAACACAGAGCAGAATGTACAGAGCAATGGAGTTCAGTGAAGGGTTCACTCTACTAACTTTCACAGCTGCCTATGGTTCCCACTCATTTATATATGAGATTAATGTAAATGATGCAAATCACTGGTTCACTCCACTAAATTGGTTTGGGAGTCATTCTGAGTTCAGTTTGAAAAAGATCTAGTTGTTCAAGTTGTGTACAAATAAGTATTTTACTCTTTATGTTAAGATTATTTTTATTGACGGAGTCGCTCCCTATAGATAAGAAATGCTTGGCCCACTGGAATGATACCTGTCCACCATCGTTCAATGTGCCAGTGCCATGTTGTTTCCTTGGCAGGCAATACCGTCTCCTAGTAAGAACTGCTGAATTTCTGCCAAATGAATGTTTGAAGTAAATAAACCATAACGGAAACAAAAAAACAGTTCATAATTTATTTAAAAATACTTTTTTACCGTATTTTTCGGACTATAAGACACACTTTTTTTCCCCCAAATTTCGGAGGAAAATGAGGGTGCGTCTTATAGTCTGAATGTGGGTTTGCAGCATGGCCGCGCTACTGCCACCGCTGGTTTTCTTCAGCGGCAGTAGCGCGGCAATCCGCAGACCCCGGCAGCTAAGACAGTCCCCGGCATCTGCTGTAATAGACCGGCGGATGCCGGGGAGTGTCTTAGCTGCCGGGGCCTGCAGATTGCCGCGCTACTGCCACCGCTGGTTTTCTGCAGCGGCAGGAGTGTGACAATACTGCAGGCCCCGGCAGCTAAGACACTCCCCGGCATCCGCCGGTCTATTACAGCAGATGCCGGGGACTGTCTTAGCTGCCGGGGCCTGCAGATTGCCGCGCTACTGCCGCTGAAGAAAACCAGCGGTGGCAGTAGCGCGGCCATGCTGCAAATCCACTCCTCCTCCACAGGTCCCGACAGTCAGTTAGCCCCCCCCCCCCACCGGCCCCATACCTTCAGTGATGCAGGCCGGCTCCTGCACGGCGAGGTCGCAGGAGCCGACCTGTTCCGATGACAGCCGGGAGCCTAATGAAGGCTCCCAGGCCTGTCATAGATATATATTACTATCGCGGCTGGTCTATGACCCTCCGCGATAGTAATGTATAGAATCTCCCATAGACGGCAATACACTTGCCATCTATGGGACTTGCAATCAAATGATTGCAGGTTCAAGCCCCCTAGGCGGGGGATATTAAAATAGTAAAAAAATAAATAAAAAAAAAAACACTTAAAAAAAATATAATAAAAAATAAAATAAATGTTCACCTCCTTTCCCTAGAATACATGTAAAAGTATAACATTACTGTGAAACATATACATTAGGTATCCCTGTGTCTGAAAATGCCCGATCTACACCTGGCCCCACAAAAAAAACGCCCTATACATCCCCGTACAGCTGCAGGGTCACCTGTCAATGTGGCCTTGCAGCTGTTCCAAAACTACAACTCCCATATTAAATATTTTACCATTTTTTGCCTGAAATTTTTTTTCCCCTATTTTTCTCCTCTAAAACCTGCGTCTTATAGTCCAGTGCGTCTTATAGTCCGAAAAATACGGTATATTTTTACAGTATTTATTACATTGACATTGATTAATGGTGAAATGATATCCAAAATCTAAAAAGTTATCGATCATGTCAACTATGGAACGAAGTTAAGTTTACAGGAGGATAAATCTCTATGTAACAAATATAATTAATATATGCCATTTTATTAGAACTTTGCAGAAATGTTAAAATGCAGTAAATGTAGCAAAACAATCTAAATGTAGCAGGGCACAGAATCCTGGCAGATAACATCATGCCTCATATTCCCTCTACCCGTACAGTTGATTAACCTTAGGGAACAGCTGATAATTGATAGATTTTTATTTTAAATTGCATGGTATTCCCCACTGGAATCATGACAAACTACCTGTCAGTTTTCATCTATATGATGGGATGAAAAACAATAAATGTCTCCATGTTGTGCCTTGCTTCAGTAACTGCATTAACACTTAAAAATTCACACTATGCCTGTAAGTTTGTTCATATTTTATTGTAAACCGTATTGGATCACTCTATGACTTTTGCAATATATATTTACGGAATATTTTTAGACTGGCTGTTTCTCTGTAGTGTTCTCTATGTATGAAGCTGGCCAACACAGGCACTAATAGTTAGTAAGTGTTAGAAAAAAGCACCTACAGTACATATAGTAATATGGTTGAAAAAAAACAAACAAAACATATGTCCATCAAGTTTAACCAGGAAAGGGTATGACACTCTATACATTTCCATAAGCATCAATGCTACTTTTCTCTAAAAAGGTATTTAATCCTTTTTTGAAGCTGACAGTTGTGACCAGCTCCTGGGGTAGGCTATTCCACAGATTCACAGTCTGTACAGTGAAGAAGCCCTTCTCAGCTTTTGAGATTTTTTTCTCCAGATGGAGGAAGTGCACCTTGTCTTTTGAGAGGGTTTTACATGGAACATTGTTTCCAAATATTTCTTGTATGGGCCATTTATATATTTATACAGGTTTATCATATCTCCTCTTTAGCATCTCTTCCCTCATAACGGAGGTCCTCCATGCCACTTATCAACTTTATGGCCCTCCATTGAACCTTTTCCAACTCCAGGATATCCTTTCTATGTACTGGTGCCCATAAATAAACTTCAGATGGGGCCTCCTCAATGACTTATAAGTGGTAATATTTTTTGGCCTTTTTTCAGAGAATATGAATGATAACACAAATACTTTTTCTCTACTAATGTGTTATGTATTTGTGAACATACCCTTTAACCTAGTTCACACATTTATTTCCAGAAATATGAATTCTTGCAGTTTTATAGCTAGATTTGTCTATGACGTCCAGTTGTAAAAAATGGATCTTCGTATTATCTGTTCTAATCCCCCCCACAACACTCCACTTCTCCACCCAGCACTATAGCCTGTCCTCTCTCTGACCTTTATACCCCTATGTATGCCTGGCCCTCCCCCCTTGTTCCTAGAGAATTTTCTCCCCCAGCACAGCAACCCCCTTCCATTCACGTAGGTTCTGTGGCAAACATCTTATAACCCAGTGAAATGTCTGCCTAGTGCTCTAGGAACCCAAACCCTCAAACCCTTCAAACCCTTCTTTCCTGTACCAAGACTTTAGCCATGCATTTATCTCCCTAAGCTCCTGTTGCCTTTACTGTGTAGAGCACAGCACAGGCAGTCTAAAATTTTTCCTAAGGAACCCCACCTACAATTTGTTCTATCATTGGTACCCACATGCACCATTATAGTTGGGTCTTCCCCAGCCCCTCCCAGCAATTTGTCTACTTATTCCAACAAATACCGTTCCCTGGCACAGGGAGCTGCAAACCATTGGTTGGGGGTCCTGGCAAAAAATTATTGTATCTGTCTTCTTCATTATAGAATTCTCTATAACCACTAACTGCTTTATCCTTCCTGCCCTACCAACCTCCCCCCAATTACTAGCTTGAATGTCCCCCCAACTGTTAAGGAAAGCAATATTCGCTAGGGCTGCTCCTTCTCAAACTGATATGCTCATATTGTCACATATTTGGGAAAATAAACAGGATTGGCCTTACTTTTCAAGGAGATCCTTCCATCCCATCTATCTTTTTATGTATTCACCCAACTCCTTTCCTGATCTTCCTGTTGTCGCTCCAGCTCTCCAACCTCTAGTTCTAACCCACTAACTGCTTGCTCAGTGAGCAGCATGCTCTGTTCAAAATCGTTAAACACCCTCAGTGTTGCATTCTGCCCTTCCACATCTCTAATTTGATCTTTCAGATGGGCAAAATGCTGACAACTGCTACATTGGTATTCAACCTGGAACTCTTGTTCCAGTAACGCATACACATAATGTACCGTGCACTGAAGTAAATGTTCAATCTTGCTAGCAATTATCTGAACTGCAATGAACAGTTAAAGTATTAAAGTAAGTTACTTACAGGTATGTTCACTCCTGCTTTTAACTCTGCTTTTTTAACTTAGACAGCAGCCATTTTTCGAAACAAGCACAGCAATGCAAATTGTACCTTAAATTTCATACTACTGTGACTATAGTAGCTTTCATAGTAACATAAGTAACTGATAGAGATGAGCGAACAGTGTTCTATCGAACTCATGTTCGATCGGATATTAGGCTGTTCGGCATGTTCGAATCGAATCGAACACCGCGTGGTAAAGTGCGCCATTACTCGATTCCCCTCCCACCTTCCCTGGCGCCTTTTTTGCTCCAATAACAGCGCAGGGTAGGTGGGACAGGAACTACGACACCGGTGACGTTGAGAAAAGTAGGCAAAACCCATTGGCTGCCGAAAACATGTGACCTCTAATTTAAAAGAACAGCGCCGCCCAGGTTCGCGTCATTCTGAGCTTGCAATTCACCGAGGACGGAGGTTTCCGTCCAGCTAGCTAGGGCTTAGATTCTGGGTAGGCAGGGACAGGCTAGGATAGGAAGGAGAAGACAACCAACAGCTCTTGTAAGAGCTAAATTCCAGGGAGAAGCTTGTCAGTGTAACGTGGCACTGACGGGCTCAATCGCCGCAACCCAGCTTTCCCAGGATCCTGAATGGAATACACTGTCAGTGTATTCCCGTATACCCGATATATACCCCGATACCCGTTCCAACGGTGTGCCCCCCCACCTTCACCCCAGAAATACCCTGCAAGTCCCCTAGCAATAGAATTGGGGCTATATACACCCACAATTTTTACTACTGGTATACAGTGCCATTGTCTGACTGGGAATTCAAAGAATATATTGGGAATACAAATACCCTCATTTCTTGCTACTGCCATATAGTGCCAGTGTCTGACTGGGAATTCAAAGAATATATTGGGGTTACGTGCACCCACAATTTTTACTACTGGTATACAGTGCCATTGTCTGACTGGGAATTCAAAGAATATATTGGGAATACAAATACCCTCATTTCTTGCTACTGCCATATAGTGCCAGTGTCTGACTGGTAATTCAAAGAATATATTGGGGTTACGTGCACCCACAATTTTTACTACTGGTATACAGTGCCATTGTCTGACTGGGAATTCAAAGAATATATTGGGAATACAAATACCCTCATTTCTTGCTACTGCCATATAGTGCCAGTGTCTGACTGGGAATTCAAAGAATATATTGGGGTTACGTGCACCCACAATTTTTACTACTGGTATACAGTGCCATTGTCTGACTGGGAATTCAAAGAATATATTGGGGTTATAAATACCCTCATTTCTTGCTACTGCCATATAGTGCCAGTTTCTGACTGGGAATTCAAAGAATATATTGGGGTTACGTGCACCCACAATTTTTACTACTGGTATACAGTGCCATTGTCTGACTGGGAATTCAAAGAATATATTGGGGTTATAAATACCCTCATTTCTTGCTACTGCCATATAGTGCCAGTTTCTGACTGGTAATTCAAAGAATATATTGGGGTTACGTGCACCCACAATTTTTACTACTGGTATACAGTGCCATTGTCTGACTGGGAATTCAAAGAATATATTGGGGTTATAAATACCCTCATTTCTTGCTACTGCCATATAGTGCCAGTTTCTGACTGGTAATTCAAAGAATATATTGGGGTTACGTGCACCCACAATTTTTACTACTGGTATACAGTGCCATTGTCTGACTGGGAATTCAAAGAGTATATTGGGAATACAAATACCCTCATTTCTTGCTACTGCCATATAGTGCCAGTTTCTGACTGGGAATTCAAAGAATATATTGGGGTTACGTGCACCCACAATTTTTACTACTGGTATACAGTGCCATTGTCTGACTGGGAATTCAAAGAATATATTGGGGTTATAAATACCCTCATTTCTTGCTACTGCCATATAGTGCCAGTTTCTGACTGGTAATTCAAAGAATATATTGGGGTTACGTGCACCCACAATTTTTACTACTGGTATACAGTGCCATTGTCTGACTGGGAATTCAAAGAGTATATTGGGAATACAAATACCCTCATTTCTTGCTACTGCCATATAGTGCCAGTTTCTGACTGGGAATTCAAAGAATATATTGGGGTTACGTGCACCCACAATTTTTACTACTGGTATACAGTGCCATTGTCTGACTGGGAATTCAAAGAATATATTGGGGTTATAAATACCCTCATTTCTTGCTACTGCCATATAGTGCCAGTTTCTGACTGGTAATTCAAAGAATATATTGGGGTTACGTGCACCCACAATTTTTACTACTGGTATACAGTGCCATTGTCTGACTGGGAATTCAAAGAGTATATTGGGAATACAAATACCCTCATTTCTTGCTACTGCCATATAGTGCCAGTTTCTGACTGGGAATTCAAAGAATATATTGGGGTTACGTGCACCCACAATTTTTACTACTGGTATACAGTGCCATTGTCTGACTGGGAATTCAAAGAATATATTGGGGTTATAAATACCCTCATTTCTTGCTACTGCCATATAGTGCCAGTTTCTGACTGGTAATTCAAAGAATATATTGGGGTTACGTGCACCCACAATTTTTACTACTAGTATACAGTGCCATTGTCTGACTGGGAATTCAAAGAGTATATTGGGAATACAAATACCCTCATTTCTTGCTACTGCCATATAGTGCCAGTTTCTGACTGGGAATTCAAAGAATATATTGGGGTTACGTGCACCCACAATTTTTACTACTGGTATACAGTGCCATTGTCTGACTGGGAATTCAAAGAATATATTGGGGTTATAAATACCCTCATTTCTTGCTACTGCCATATAGTGCCAGTTTCTGACTGGTAATTCAAAGAATATATTGGGGTTACGTGCACCCACAATTTTTACTACTGGTATACAGTGCCATTGTCTGACTGGGAATTCAAAGAATATATTGGGGTTATAAATACTTTCATTTCTTGCTACTGCCATATAGTGCCAGTTTCTGACTGGTAATTCAAAGAATATATTGGGGTTACGTGCACCCACAATTTTTACTACTGGTATACAGTGCCATTGTCTGACTGGGAATTCAAAGAATATATTGGGGTTATAAATACCCTCATTTCTTGCTACTGCCATATAGTGCCAGTTTCTGACTGGTAATTCAAAGAATATATTGGGGTTACGTGCACCCACAATTTTTACTACTGGTATACAGTGCCATTGTCTGACTGGGAATTCAAAGAATATATTGGGGTTATAAATACCCTCATTTCTTGCTACTGCCATATAGTGCCAGTTTCTGACTGGTAATTCAAAGAATATATTGGGGTTACGTGCACCCACAATTTTTACTACTGGTATACATTGCCATTGTCTGACTGGGAATTCAAAGAGTATATTGGGAATACAAATACCCTCATTTCTTGCTACTGCCATATAGTGCCAGTTTCTGATTGGTAATTCAAAGAATATATTGGGGTTACGTGCACCCACAATTTTTACTACTGGTATACAGTGCCATTGTCTGACTGGGAATTCAAAGAATATATTGGGGTTATAAATACCCTCATTTCTTGCTACTGCCATATAGTGCCAGTTTCTGACTGGTAATTCAAAGAATATATTGGGGTTACGTGCACCCACAATTTTTACTACTGGTATACAGTGCCATTGTCTGACTGGGAATTCAAAGAGTATATTGGGAATACAAATACCCTCATTTCTTGCTACTGCCATATAGTGCCAGTGTCTGACTGGGAATTCAAAGAATATATTGGGGTTACGTGCACCCACAATTTTTACTACTGGTATACAGTGCCAATTTCTAACTAGGAATTCAAAATGCGCAAGGCTCCCGGAAAGGGACGTGGACGAGGCCGTGGGCGAGGTCGGGGGAATGGTTCTGGGGAGCAAGGTAGCAGTGAAGCCACAGGGCGTCCCGTGCCTACTCCTGTGGGGCAGCAAGCATTGCGCCACTCCACAGTGCCAGGGTTGCTTGCCACATTAACTAAACTGCAGGGTACAAACCTTAGTAGGCCCGAGAACCAGGAACAGGTCTTGCAATGGCTGTCAGAGAACGCTTACAGCACATTGTCCAGCAGCCAGTCAGACTCTGCCTCCTCTCCTCCTATTACCCAACAGTCTTGTCTTCCTTCCTCCCAAAATTCCGAAGCTTTACAGAACAATAACCCAAACTGTCCCTGCTCCCCAGAGCTGTTCTCCGCTCCTTTCATTGTCCCTCAACCTGCCTCTCCACGTCACGATTCCACGAACCTAACAGAGGAGCATCTGTGTCCAGATGCTCAAACACTAGAGTCTCCTCCATCTCCGTTCGATTTGGTGGTGGATGACCAGCAACCCACCCTCATCGACGATGATGTGACGCAGTTGCCGTCAGGGCATCCAGTTGACCGGCGCATTGTGCGGGAGGAGGAGATGAGACAGGAGTTGGAAGAGGAAGTGGTGGATGATGAGGACACTGACCCGACCTGGACAGGGGGGATGTCAAGCGGGGAAAGTAGTGTGGATGTTGAGGCAGGTGCAGCACCAAAAAGGGTAGCTAGAGGCAGAGGCAGAGGTCAGCAGCTTAGGCGAAGCCAGGCCACACCCGGAATCTCCCAAGATGTTCCAGTTCGTACCCAGCCCCGAAAAACTCCCACCTCGAGGGCACGTTTCTCGAAGGTGTGGAGTTTTTTCAAGGAATGCGCCGAGGACAGATATAGTGTTGTCTGCACAATTTGCCTCTCGAAATTGATTAGGGGCTCTGAGAAGAGCAACCTGTCCACCACTTCAATGCGCCGTCATTTGGAATCCAAGCACTGGAATCAGTGGCAGGCAGCAACGGCAGGACAAAGGCCGCCTGCCGTTCACGCCACTGCCACTGCCTCTGCCACTGCCTCTGCCTCTGCCACTGCCACTGCTGACTGTGCTGGCGATGCACTCCAGAGGACGAGCCAGGACACCACTTCATCTGCCTCCGCCACTTTGTTGACTTCTACCTCATCCTCCCCTGGTCCTGTCTTATCTCCTTCTCCTGCACCATCAAAGGCACCATCAGGCGTTTCTTTACAACAACCCACCATCTCTCAGACATTGGAGCGGCGGCAGAAATACACTGCTAACCACCCACACGCGCAAGCCTTGAACGCCAACATCGCTAAACTGCTGGCCCAGGAGATGTTGGCGTTCCGGCTTGTTGAAACTCCCGCCTTCCTGGACCTGATGGCAACTGCGGCACCTCGCTATGCCGTCCCTAGCCGTCACTACTTCTCCCGGTGTGCCGTCCCCGCCTTGCACCAGCACGTGTCACTCAACATCAGGCGGGCCCTTAGTTCCGCGCTTTGCACAAAGGTCCACTTGACCACCGACGCGTGGACAAGTGCATGCGGACAGGGACGCTACATTTCACTGACGGCACACTGGGTGAATGTAGTTGAGGCTGGGACTGGTTCCCAAACTGGCCCGGTGTACCTCGTCTCCCCGCCTAACATTCCTGGCAGGGACACGAGAAGAACACCCCCCTCCTCCTCCTCCTCTACCGCCTCCTCCTCCGCCACCGCCTCCTCCTCCGCCACCGCCTCCTCCTCCGCTGTTAGATTGACCCCAGCTACGAGTTGGAAACGTTGCAGCACTGGCGTTGGTAGACGTCAGCAGGCTGTGCTGAAGCTGATCAGCTTGGGGGACAGACAGCACACTGCCTCCGAGGTGAGGGATGCCCTCCTCGATGAGACGGCAATATGGTTTGAGCCGCTGCACCTGGGCCCAGGCATGGTCGTTTGTGATAACGGCCGGAACCTGGTAGCAGCTCTGGAGCTTGCCGGACTCCAACATGTTCCATGCCTGGCCCACGTCTTCAACCTAGTGGTGCAACGTTTCCTAAAGAGCTACCCCAATGTTCCAGAGCTACTGGTGAAAGTGCGGCGCATGTGCGCCCACTTTCGCAAGTCGACAGTAGCCGCTGCTAGCTTAAAATCTCTCCAGCAACGCCTGCATGTGCCACAACACCGGCTTTTGTGCGACGTCCCCACACGCTGGAACTCAACGTTTCAGATGTTGAATAGAGTGGTTGAGCAGCAGAGACCTTTGATGGAATACCAGCTACAAAACCCTAGGGTGCCACAAAGTCAGCTGCCTCAGTTTCACATCCATGAGTGGCCATGGATGAGAGACCTTTGTGACATCCTACGGGTCTTTGAGGAGTCCACAAGGAGGGTGAGCTCTGAGGATGCGATGGTGAGCCTTACAATCCCGCTCTTGTGTGTTCTGAGAGAATCCCTGATTGACATCAGGGATAACTCAGATCACACAGAGGAGTTAGGGATAGCATCCGATCCGTCACAGCTGGAGAGTAGGTCCACACATCTGTCCGCTTCACTGCGTTTAATGGAGGAGGAGGAGGAGGAGGAGGAGGAAGAAGAGTTGTCCGATGATGTGATGGTGATACAGGAGGCTTCCGGGCAACTTCGAATCGTCCCATTGTTGCAGCGCGGATGGGTAGACATGGAGGATGAGGAGGAAATGGAGATTGAACTTTCCGGTGGGGCCAGAGGAGTCATGCCAACTAACACTGTGGCAGACATGGCTGAGTTCATGTTGGGGTGCTTTACAACCGACAAGCGTATTGTCAAAATCATGGAGGACAACCAGTACTGGATCTTTGCTATCCTTGACCCCCGGTATAAAAACAACATCTCGTCTTTTATTCCGGTAGAGGGGAGGGCCAATCGCATCAATGCTTGCCACAGGCAATTGGTGCAGAATATGATGGAGATGTTTCCAGCATGTGACGTTGGCGGCAGGGAGGGCAGTTCCTCCAGTAGGCAACCAAGTTCTCACCGGTCCACACAAACGAGGGGCACACTGTCTAAGGTCTGGGACACCTTGATGGCACCCCCTCGCCAAAGTGCCGCCACGGAGGGTCCTAGTGTCACCAGGCGTGAGAAGTATAGGCGCATGTTGCGGGAATACCTTTCCGACCACAGCCCTGTCCTCTCCGACCCCTCTGCGCCCTACACGTATTGGGTGTCGAAGTTGGACCTGTGGCTTGAACTTGCCCTATATGCCTTGGAGGTGCTGTCCTGTCCTGCCGCCAGCGTCCTATCTGAGAGGGTGTTCAGTGCAGCCGGTGGCATCATCACTGACAAGCGCACCCGTCTGTCAGCTGAGAGTGCCGACCGGCTCACTTTGATAAAAATGAACCACCACTGGATAGAGCCTTCATTTTTGTGCCCACCTGTGTAAAGCACCCCAACATGAAACTCCATGTCTGTACTCAACCTCTCCAATTCCTCCGCATCCTCATACTCATCCACCATAAGCGTTGCACAATTCTGCTAATACTAGGCTCCCTCCAACATGATTTCCCCCAACTCTGCTGGTTAGAGGCTCCCTCCACCCTGATTTCCACCAACTCTGCTGGTTAGAGGCTCCCTCCACCATGAATTGGTCCAAACTGGGGTGGTTAGAGGCTCCCTCCACCATTAATTGGTCCAAACTGGGCTGGTTAGAGGCTCCCTCCACCATTAATTGGTCCAAACTGGGCTGGTTAGAGGCTCCCTCCACCATTAATTGGTCCAAACTGGGCTGGTTAGAGGCTCCCTCCACCATGAATTTGCCCAAACTGGGCTGTTTAGAGGCTCCCTCCACCATGAATTTGCCCAAACTGGGCTGGTTAGAGGCTCCCTCCACCATGAATTGGTCCAAACGGGTTTTTAGAGGCTCCCTCCACCATGAATTGGTCCAAACTGGGCTGGTTAGAGGCTCCCTCCACCATGAATTTCCCAAAACTTGGCTGTTTAGAGGCTCCCTCCACCATTAATTGGTCCAAACTGGGCTGGTTAGAGGCTCCCTCCACCATGAATTGGTCCAAACTGGGGTTTTTAGAGGCTCCCTCCACCATTAATTGGTCCAAACTGGGCTGGTTAGAGGCTCCCTCCACCATGAATTGGTCCAAACTGGGGTGGTTAGAGGCTCCCTCCACCATTAATTGGTCCAAACTGGGCTGGTTAGAGGCTCCCTCCACCATTAATTGGTCCAAACTGGGCTGGTTAGAGGCTCCCTCCACCATTAATTGGTCCAAACTGGGCTGGTTAGAGGCTCCCTCCACCATGAATTTGCCCAAACTGGGCTGTTTAGAGGCTCCCTCCACCATGAATTTGCCCAAACTGGGCTGGTTAGAGGCTCCCTCCACCATGAATTGGTCCAAACGGGTTTTTAGAGGCTCCCTCCACCATGAATTGGTCCAAACTGGGGTGGTTAGAGGCTCCCTCCACCATTAATTGGTCCAAACTGGGCTGGTTAGAGGCTCCCTCCACCATGAATTGGTCCAAACTGGGTTTTTTAGAGGCTCCCTCCACCATGAATTTGCCCAAACTGGGCTGTTTAGAGGCTCCCTCCACCATGAATTGGTCCAAACTGGGTTTTTTAGAGGCTCCCTCCACCATGAATTGGTCCAAACTGGGCTGGTTAGAGGCTCCCTCCACCATGAATTGGTCCAAACTGGGGTGGTTAGAGGCTCCCTCCACCATTAATTGGTCCAAACTGGGCTGGTTAGAGGCTCCCTCCACCATTAATTGGTCCAAACTGGGCTGGTTAGAGGCTCCCTCCACCATTAATTGGTCCAAACTGGGCTGGTTAGAGGCTCCCTCCACCATGAATTTGCCCAAACTGGGCTGTTTAGAGGCTCCCTCCACCATGAATTTGCCCAAACTGGGCTGTTTAGAGGCTCCCTCCACCATGAATTGGTCCAAACTGGGGTGGTTAGAGGCTCCCTCCACCATTAATTGGTCCAAACTGGGCTGGTTAGAGGCTCCCTCCACCATTAATTGGTCCAAACTGGGCTGGTTAGAGGCTCCCTCCACCATGAATTTGCCCAAACTGGGCTGTTTAGAGGCTCCCTCCACCATGAATTGGTCCAAACTGGGTTTTTTAGAGGCTCCCTCCACCATGAATTGGTCCAAACTGGGCTGGTTAGAGGCTCCCTCCACCATGAATTGGTCCAAACTGGGGTGGTTAGAGGCTCCCTCCACCATGAATTGGTCCAAACTGGGGTTTTTAGAGGCTCCCTCCACCATGAATTGGTCCAAACTTGGCTGTTTAGAGGCTCCCTCCACCATGAATTGGTCCAAACTGGGGTGGTTAGAGGCTCCCTCCACCATTAATTGGTCCAAACTGGGCTGGTTAGAGGCTCCCTCCACCATTAATTGGTCCAAACTGGGCTGGTTAGAGGCTCCCTCCACCATGAATTGGTCCAAACTGGGTTTTTTAGAGGCTCCCTCCACCATGAATTTGCCCAAACTGGGCTGTTTAGAGGCTCCCTCCACCATGAATTTGTCCAAACTGGGTTTTTTAGAGGCTCCCTCCACCATGAATTTGCCCAAACTGGGCTGTTTAGAGGCTCCCTCCACCATTAATTGGTCCAAACTGGGCTGGTTAGAGGCTCCCTCCACCATGAATTGGTCCAAACTGGGGTTTTTAGAGGCTCCCTCCACCATGAATTGGTCCAAACTTGGCTGTTTAGAGGCTCCCTCCACCATGAATTGGTCCAAACTGGGGTGGTTAGAGGCTCCCTCCACCATTAATTGGTCCAAACTGGGCTGGTCAGAGGCTCCCTCCACCATTAATTGGTCCAAACTGGGCTGGTTAGAGGCTCCCTCCACCATGAATTTGCCCACACTGGGCTGTTTAGAGGCTCCCTCCACCATGAATTTGCCCAAACTGGGCTGGTTAGAGGCTCCCTCCACCATGAATTGGTCCAAACGGGTTTTTAGAGGCTCCCTCCACCATGAATTGGTCCAAACTGGGGTGGTTAGAGGCTCCCTCCACCATTAATTGGTCCAAACTGGGCTGGTTAGAGGCTCCCTCCACCATTAATTGGTCCAAACTGGGCTGGTTAGAGGCTCCCTCCACCATGAATTGGTCC
Source organism: Leptodactylus fuscus (assembly GCF_031893055.1). Classification (NCBI taxonomy): domain Eukaryota; kingdom Metazoa; phylum Chordata; class Amphibia; order Anura; family Leptodactylidae; genus Leptodactylus; species Leptodactylus fuscus. The sequence continues at coordinate 193,012,391 of NC_134266.1, read as the reverse complement.
AAACTGGGGTTTTTAGAGGCTCCCTCCACCATGAATTGGTCCAAACTTGGCTGTTTAGAGGCTCCCTCCACCATTAATTGGTCCAAACTGGGCTGGTTAGAGGCTCCCTCCACCATGAATTGGTCCAAACTGGGTTTTTTAGAGGCTCCCTCCACCATGAATTTGCCCAAACTGGGCTGTTTAGAGGCTCCCTCCACCATGAATTGGTCCAAACTGGGTTTTTTAGAGGCTCCCTCCACCATGAATTGGTCCAAACTGGGCTGGTTAGAGGCTCCCTCCACCATGAATTGGTCCAAACTGGGGTGGTTAGAGGCTCCCTCCACCATTAATTGGTCCAAACTGGGCTGGTTAGAGGCTCCCTCCACCATTAATTGGTCCAAACTGGGCTGGTTAGAGGCTCCCTCCACCATTAATTGGTCCAAACTGGGCTGGTTAGAGGCTCCCTCCACCATGAATTTGCCCAAACTGGGCTGTTTAGAGGCTCCCTCCACCATGAATTTGCCCAAACTGGGCTGTTTAGAGGCTCCCTCCACCATGAATTGGTCCAAACTGGGGTGGTTAGAGGCTCCCTCCACCATTAATTGGTCCAAACTGGGCTGGTTAGAGGCTCCCTCCACCATTAATTGGTCCAAACTGGGCTGGTTAGAGGCTCCCTCCACCATGAATTTGCCCAAACTGGGCTGTTTAGAGGCTCCCTCCACCATGAATTGGTCCAAACTGGGTTTTTTAGAGGCTCCCTCCACCATGAATTGGTCCAAACTGGGTTGGTTAGAGGCTCCCTCCACCATGAATTGGTCCAAACTGGGGTGGTTAGAGGCTCCCTCCACCATGAATTGGTCCAAACTGGGGTTTTTAGAGGCTCCCTCCACCATGAATTGGTCCAAACTTGGCTGTTTAGAGGCTCCCTCCACCATTAATTGGTCCAAACTGGGCTGGTTAGAGGCTCCCTCCACCATGAATTGGTCCAAACTGGGGTTTTTAGAGGCTCCCTCCACCATGAATTGGTCCAAACTTGGCTGTTTAGAGGCTCCCTCCACCATGAATTGGTCCAAACTGGGGTGGTTAGAGGCTCCCTCCACCATTAATTGGTCCAAACTGGGCTGGTTAGAGGCTCCCTCCACCATTAATTGGTCCAAACTGGGCTGGTTAGAGGCTCCCTCCACCATGAATTTGCCCACACTGGGCTGTTTAGAGGCTCCCTCCACCATGAATTTGCCCAAACTGGGCTGGTTAGAGGCTCCCTCCACCATGAATTGGTCCAAACGGGTTTTTAGAGGCTCCCTTCACCATGAATTGGTCCAAACTTGGCTGTTTAGAGGCTCCCTCCACCATGAATTGGTCCAAACTGGGGTGGTTAGAGGCTCCCTCCACCATTAATTGGTCCAAACTGGGCTGGTTAGAGGCTCCCTCCACCATTAATTGGTCCAAACTGGGCTGGTTAGAGGCTCCCTCCACCATGAATTGGTCCAAACTGGGGTTTTTAGAGGCTCCCTCCACCATGAATTGGTCCAAACTTGGCTGTTTAGAGGCTCCCTCCACCATTAATTGGTCCAAACTGGGCTGGTTAGAGGCTCCCTCCACCATGAATTGGTCCAAACTGGGTTTTTTAGAGGCTCCCTCCACCATGAATTTGCCCAAACTGGGCTGTTTAGAGACTCCCTCCACCATGAATTGGTCCAAACTGGGTTTTTTAGAGGCTCCCTCCACCATGAATTGGTCCAAACTGGGCTGGTTAGAGGCTCCCTCCACCATGAATTGGTCCAAACTGGGGTGGTTAGAGGCTCCCTCCACCATTAATTGGTCCAAACTGGGCTGGTTAGAGGCTCCCTCCACCATTAATTGGTCCAAACTGGGCTGGTTAGAGGCTCCCTCCACCATTAATTGGTCCAAACTGGGCTGGTTAGAGGCTCCCTCCACCATGAATTTGCCCAAACTGGGCTGTTTAGAGGCTCCCTCCACCATGAATTTGCCCAAACTGGGCTGGTTAGAGGCTCCCTCCACCATGAATTGGTCCAAACGGGTTTTTAGAGGCTCCCTCCACCATGAATTGGTCCAAACTGGGCTGGTTAGAGGCTCCCTCCACCATGAATTTCCCAAAACTTGGCTGTTTAGAGGCTCCCTCCACCATTAATTGGTCCAAACTGGGCTGGTTAGAGGCTCCCTCCACCATGAATTGGTCCAAACTGGGGTTTTTAGAGGCTCCCTCCACCATGAATTGGTCCAAACTTGGCTGTTTAGAGGCTCCCTCCACCATGAATTGGTCCAAACTGGGGTGGTTAGAGGCTCCCTCCACCATTAATTGGTCCAAACTGGGCTGGTTAGAGGCTCCCTCCACCATTAATTGGTCCAAACTGGGCTGGTTAGAGGCTCCCTCCACCATGAATTTGCCCAAACTGGGCTGTTTAGAGGCTCCCTCCACCATGAATTTGCCCAAACTGGGCTGGTTAGAGGCTCCCTCCACCAAGAATTGGTCCAAACGGGTTTTTAGAGGCTCCCTTCACCATGAATTGGTCCAAACTTGGCTGTTTAGAGGCTCCCTCCACCATGAATTGGTCCAAACTGGGCTGGTTAGAGGCTCCCTCCACCATTAATTGGTCCAAACTGGGCTGGTTAGAGGCTCCCTCCACCATGAATTGGTCCAAACTGGGGTTTTTAGAGGCTCCCTCCACCATGAATTGGTCCAAACTTGGCTGTTTAGAGGCTCCCTCCACCATTAATTGGTCCAAACTGGGCTGGTTAGAGGCTCCCTCCACCATGAATTGGTCCAAACTGGGTTTTTTAGAGGCTCCCTCCACCATGAATTTGCCCAAACTGGGCTGTTTAGAGGCTCCCTCCACCATGAATTGGTCCAAACTGGGTTTTTTAGAGGCTCCCTCCACCATGAATTGGTCCAAACTGGGCTGGTTAGAGGCTCCCTCCACCATGAATTGGTCCAAACTGGGGTGGTTAGAGGCTCCCTCCACCATTAATTGGTCCAAACTGGGCTGGTTAGAGGCTCCCTCCACCATTAATTGGTCCAAACTGGGCTGGTTAGAGGCTCCCTCCACCATGAATTTGCCCAAACTGGGCTGGTTAGAGGCTCCCTCCACCATGAATTGGTCCAAACTGGGGTTTTTAGAGGCTCCCTCCACCATGAATTGGTCCAAACTTGGCTGTTTAGAGGCTCCCTCCACCATTAATTGGTCCAAACTGGGCTGGTTAGAGGCTCCCTCCACCATGAATTGGTCCAAACTGGGTTTTTTAGAGGCTCCCTCCACCATGAATTTGCCCAAACTGGGCTGTTTAGAGGCTCCCTCCACCATGAATTGGTCCAAACTGGGGTGGTTAGAGGCTCCCTCCACCATTAATTGGTCCAAACTGGGCTGGTTAGAGGCTCCCTCCACCATTAATTGGTCCAAACTGGGCTGGTTAGAGGCTCCCTCCACCATGAATTTGCCCAAACTGGGCTGGTTAGAGGCTCCCTCCACCATGAATTGGTCCAAACTGGGTTTTTTAGAGGCTCCCTCCACCATGAATTTGCCCAAACTGGGCTGGTTAGAGGCTCCCTCCACCATGAATTGGTCCAAACTGGGGTTTTTAGAGGCTCCCTCCACCATGAATTTGCCCAAACTCTGCTGGTTAGAGGCTCAATCCACCCTGATTTTCAAAACAAATGTTGGTGCCAACCTCAACTTACTACAAGGGCCAAATTCACTGCTGGTGACAAGCTCTCCTCACTGCAAGTGCCAAATACACATGTTTCAAGGTGTTTTCCTACTGTCAGAGAGGTGGTATTGAGTGTGTAAAGTGTGTAGTTGTTAGGCTGTGATGTTGGGGTAATAGAGGGTCTTTGGTGTGTTAGATGCCCCCAGACATGCTTCCCCTGCTGTCCCAGTGTCATTCCAGAGGTGTTGGCATCATTTCCTGGGGTGTCATAGTGGACTTGGTGACCCTCCAGACACGGATTTGGGTTTCCCCCTTAACGAGTATCTGTTCCCCATAGACTATAATGGGGTTCGAAACCCGTTTGAACACACGAACATTGAGCGGCTGTTCGAATCGAATTTCGAACCTCGAACATTTTAGTGTTCGCTCATCTCTAGTAACTGAGCAAAAGTTTTACACAAGCATGGAAAAATGCTGCAAAATAAGAATACTTTCAGATATAGAAATGAACAAAAAAGAGATGTAACTCAAATGAATATTTGGTGTGACCATATTTTGGAGGAGGAGTCCTGGCTGTGATGAAATGGCCACCAGAGCCTTGATCTCAACATTAAGACTCTTTTTGGGATATATATGAAAAGATTTGTTGAACTGTTCGAGATTTTTGGAACAATCTCCCTGCTGAGTTCCTTCAAAAGCTGTGTGCAAGTGTACCTAGAAGAACTGATGAAAGGCAAAGGGTGGTCACGCCAAATATTCATTTGGTTTTGATTTATTTTTTGTTCATTTACTTCATCTTGTTAACAAGATGCAATGCATGACAATTCTTATTTTCTACTCCTATTAGAGTTAGACCTTGCACAATACTTCCTGCATCACACCCAATGTTCATTCGGACAGAAAGACCCAATTATGACGTCATTCTTACTTAAAAAAATACCCTACATGGTCCCAAAATTGATTCATGAACAAATGTCGTGTCCATATGTTTTATTTGGGAACACCCAGTCTCCCTCGTCCCTCCCCCCTATACAGTAAAAGCTGGAAAAGGAGAGACTTTCTATGGGTGCTCCCATTCTGGACTTAAACCATCTTACATTACATTAATGGCAACATGTCTGAATTTCTACCATTTGATACTACCTGTGGCAGCAAAGTCAACTTTTTTTGTTGTGCTGTTTTACCCCTATTTTGTAAGAAATGTATATGATAAGATGAGTGCCTTTAACATTATTTGTCATTTTGATAAATATTAAAGAAGACCTTTTAGGTCCTCGGGCAAATGCAGTGTTATATACTGCTAGAAAGCCAACAGTGCGCTGAATTCAGTGCACTGTCAGTTTTCCCATTATGTGCTCCGGGTGAAGATCTATAGGTGCATTTACCAATACCTCTTCACTGTCAGAAGGGCGTTCGTGACACTCTAGCTGGAAACACCCCTCCTTATAGTCCGTCCATAGCACTGTACTGTAAGGGGGCATTCCTTACTGTTCAGTCATACTGAATGATGAGGAACGCCCCCACTCCTCCTGGTAGAACTTGCCCATAGATTAGTACTGGGGGGGGAGTATGTTCCTCACCGCTTAGCATCATGGCTGGGCGGTAGGCAATGCTTCCTCACAGTATAGCGCTACAGACAGACTGTCAGGAGAGGTGTTCCCAGCTAGACTGTTATGAATGCCCTTCTGACAGTGAAGAGCTATCAGTAAATGCACCGATAGCTCTTCTCCCGGGGCACATAACGGGAATACTGACAGTGCACTGAAATTCAGCGCACTGTTGGCTTTCTAGCGGTATATAATACCACATGTGCCCAAGGACATGAAAGGTCCTCTTTAACTATTAAATGCGTATATAATCTGCTACTGTAAAAGGATGAGCTTAGAAAGTACCATAAAACTCATATTTAAAACAAGTAATAAGATTGTCCGAAACTTGCAAATAACTGTAAACATTGAATTAACAAATTAAGGGTTCTATGAACTCTTGAATGATTGAAGGAGTCAAACCCTTGGAAACAAGGCAGGTTCCAAACCTTAACTGTGTAGCAAAAGGAAGGGGCTAGCAAAGCCCTGAAACACATAGCCTTTGGAATGTAACAGTCTTCTCCATTAGTTACTTTGTAACTTTTTATTGTGAAGTTAAAAAAAGCTAGATTTTATACTTACTTCTGAATCATCATGGATCCGTCCTGGTAGATGCTGGATTTTATATCCTTTCTCCAAACCTTAACACTCATTTAGATACATTATTCTCACTGAGCTTTATGTGTTCCTGGTAATTTCACTGTGTTGTTTGCATTTCGGTATATTTTCTTTGTGATCAGATTACTGTACGTACATCATGCTGATTTCAGATATTAAAATAGACAGCGTGTTTTTGTGTCACAATATTTGCCGTCATTTTAGTGTGCTATAATGGAAGCGTGCTGAAAACCTAATAAATTATTTAACATAGTTCAAAATGGATACTTTGAAATTACAAACAAATATCCCCGGTTCAGTCTGTTCACTAGGAGTTTTGGTTCACAGATGTCACTCAAAACAGCCTATCTTAATTCACAATTTAATCATTTCTCTAAATCTTTAACTGTTTTTAGTTCTGTAAAATATAGTTAATATTAGAAATGTGCAAAGACTTAAAAGATTTAAATCAAATATTTTAAAATGAAACTGATCATTTTAAAGGCCCCAGTAAATAAGGACAGGGGGCAACTAGGAGTCCACAATAAGGAGTCCACAATAAGAGTATGTGGGGGGCTCTGAGGGATTGTTTTGACACAACTATATGGGAAGTGCTGCTAGATTCCCATCTGAATGACATTGAGGGGCTTACATACTGCATAATGGACTATATTAATTTCTGTGTAGACAATGTGGTACCCACAAAAGTGGTGAGGTGTCTTTCTAAAAACAAGCCATGGATTTACTCTGATATAAAAGCTCTTCTTAAAGATAAAAAGAGAGCCTTCAGGTCTGAAGATAAGGAATGCCTGGGGGTTGTGCAAAAGGAGCTGAGGTGTCAGATTAGGGAAGGGAAAGCCAATTACAGGAGGAAGATGGAGCAGCAAATGGCTGAAGGAGGTGTCAGTAAAGTTTGGAATAGTCTTAAGGAAATATCTGGTTACAGACAACCCATCTCCCAGACAGAAGGAGACACAAAATGCCTTAATGAAATAAATCTATTCTTTAACAGATTTGATCAAACATCAGCTTTGCCCACCCAGTTCCAAAGACACCTCATCTGATGGACCTCCATGGCTACAGACCTGTAGCACTTGATGAAGGTCCTAGAGAGACTGGTCCTGTCACATCTCTGACCTCTAGTGAGTTCTTCTATGTACCCTTTCCAGTTTGCCTATCGGCCGAGCATTGAGGTGAATGATGCCAACATCCACCTTCTTCACAGAGAGAGAAACCAGGGAACACTGTGATGAGAATAATGTTCTTTGATTTCTCCAATGCTTTCAACACCATTCAGCCAGGGCTACTGAGAGACAAGTTGGACTTTCTTAGAGTGGTCCAACACCTGTCCTACTAGATTCTAGACTACCTCACAAATTGACCTCAGTATGTGAGAGCCTGGGACTGGTGAGCACCCTGCTGGAGAACAACTGTCATCCCATGTATGAGACTGTGGCAGCACTTGGCAGTACTGTCAGTGACCAACTGCTTCACCCCAAGTGTGAGAAGGAGCATTACCGGAGATCCTTCCTCCCAACTGCGGTCAGGCTTTATAATCAACATCAGGATAAGGGGAGATCACTCTGCACAGAGAACTAAATGATCCTGAGTCTTTCTTTTCTTTTAGTTGCTATGACTCCTAGTAACTTTTTATATCTGCTATTCTGAGCTTGTGTGTGTTCTTTCTTGTGATATATTACTGTATTATCCATGCTGCTGTAACACACTGAATTTTCCCATGGTGGGACTATTAAAGGATTATCTTTATCTTATCTTATCTTAATAGAGGTAGTTAGTGTATTACTTGTAAAGTAGTCAATGTTCAGTTGTTATATATACTGTTGTATATACTGGTGTATTTACTGACATCACGAAGATACTTTAAAAGTCTCAATGCATTAAAAGCACTAAGTAACTTAGAAAGTTTAATCTCCCTTGTAAATTGCAAGCCCGTGTGGACAGGGTTCTATTTACTATACCTGTCTGCCAATTATGTTATTTTATGTGATATCTAAAATACAATGACTATCAGCTTTTTGTAAAGCAAGAACAATGTGAAAGTTACAAGAATGCAGTATTTGTTTTCTCTATTAACAATGACTTGCTATATCTCAGACAGTATTACAGCATGTTTCCAAAAGAAAATAATGTTACAAGCCGAGGTAAATGAAGGTGGCAATTTTACTTTACTGGAATGTTGCCATTAATAATACAGCAATTTCCAAAAGTTATAGTATAATTCTAGTAAATGATACAAGACATGGCTCCAGCAGAATAATGCTGCTTATTTCACTAGCTGTGTTGCAACTAACCTATTAGACTAAAGAGTATTGACCAGAAACCAATGGGCAGTGGAAGGTTTATCTAACACTAGCCCAGCTACAAACAATTGTTAAATGTTCAATTTCCAGCTCACAGTTGTTTCTAAATGAAATTCTACAGTACAGTATGCAGTTAGCATTAAAGCTCCTTATAGTGGTGGCTGCAGACAGGCAGAATATTGTCATAGTGTAGTCAGTAATTCATGTGCACTTTATCTACTGGTGTCCAGAAGAGTAATAAAGAAAAAGGAATTCTATTTCAATACATATGAATAATTATAAATGTTTAGATCCTGAAGAACACATGTAAAGGAAGAACACCAACATGACACCACTAGAATTGCAGCTCTCTGTATCTTCATTTAAAGAAGTTGGTGAGGCTCAATATTAACTAAAACAGTGATTTTCTGATATCTAAATGTGTGGGATGATTGGAAGAATCTAGAGCTTGGGCCCCGCAGTTTTACAGTCAAGGCAAACCGAATCCCATGTCCACTTTGCGGTAAAAACTGAGGTGCGGACACACTGCAATTTCCAAAACCGCGTGGTTCTGGAAGTTGCAGCATGTCAATTATACCTATGGAAACACCACCGGTTTCTCTATAGGTATAATTGAAACAGAAAGTCCACAGACCTCTGTGAACTTTCTGTCTAAGTGTTGCGGGAAGATCTGTGATGTGTTGCTGCTGTGTTTTTTCCCGCACCACTTTTTTGCTGCAGGACGCCTCATGGGACGTTAGCCTAAAGGGATTTTCGGATTTCAGCAATTAAAGTTTATAGTTTGTATAATGAAACGTTATACAATTTTTCAATATGTTCCACACAGTTTACTCCGAGTGGATACAATTCTGTCCTGTTTATATGGGGTACAAATGGACACAACTGTTATGCATATGCTATAGGGGGGTAATCCGTATGTATGAAAAAACATATCCAAGCATATTGATCGTATTACTACGGCAGATTTCCATGTGGACTGGTGCTGACTTGTGCTGTGTGTTAAATGAAGCAATGATTAGGTCTATAGCAGTTTAATGATCATGTATACAGTGGTTCATCCCCATACAGTTTGCATGTTACCAGCAGCGTGTACCATGTCAATACATATGCAGACTAGGGTTGAACCAATCTTGAAATTTCAGGATCGTTTTTAAAATCTGATTGCCAGTCATTTTCCATCTGAATCCGATCCTAATGCAAGTCAATGGGATTTTTTTTTAATTATCGAAGATCGGATTTTAAAAATGATTCTATTCACTACACAGCATGGAGTCCAAAAATTGAACGCTTCAATTTTTGGACTCCACACTGTGTAGTGATTAAAAAAAAATCCCCCAGCTACTTAGCCCCCCTTGTGCCCGCTTACCTGCACAGATCCGCTGCTGCTCCCTGTTCTTCTCGGTCCGATCCTCTCCCATTGACATGTCTTCACAGCGCCATGTGCCCCCACCTCCCTAGGCCAGTGTTAGAGATGACGTGAGTAGGCGGGGCTTGTTGTGGCTTAGGAGAGTGGGGGGGGAGACGTGAGTGCATCACTCACGTCTCCCCTCCCAGTACCCGCCCACACTCTCCTAAGCCATAAGCCCCGCCTTCTCCTAGCATCTCTAACACTAGTCTAGGGAGGCGGGGGCGCGCAGGGCGCTCTGAAGGCATGTATAGGAGAAAGAAGAGGAGCAAGAAGAATGGGAAGCAGCAGCACTTCTGTGCAGGTAAGTTAAGCGATCAGGATCGGAATTCTGTTCCCAATCTTTTTTAGGAGGGATCGGAACCCGATCGCAATTGTGAAATTTACTCGATTGTCGATCGGGATCAGATATTTTCCAATCCTGATCACTCAACAGACGTACTGCTGAACATTGATTTAGTTGTGTGCATATATGACGTGATCAGCCACACGTGAGCATTCACTCAGTTTTTGTCTGGCTGCTGCCATATTTATACAGTTGCTTTATGCAGATGCTTTATACAGTGACAGTGACATGAAAAGGGTGCATGGCTAATACGAATCATAAAATGAACCAAATGTATTGACCTCTTCACATTCATACATCATATGTATAAAGGGAATTGTCATTTGCAGCCACCTTCATGCATTAGCAGGTTTTTACCCTCAGTCCTGGTATATTCACCTATAAATGGTAGAAATTTCTGCGATACTATCTAAATGGAGTTTTCATATATCTGTTCACTTGCTGCAGGAACAGATCCATTTACATGTATGGAACGGAATTTCAGTAGCAGAAATTTCTGCAACAAATACAAAAAAGAAATGGTGTACATGTGTGCTAAACATAGGGTGGTCTATGGAAGAGAAAAATAGTTCAGTAGTTAGTTTTAGTTTCTGGGTTAACATTATGTAGCAAATACAACAAACAACAAATGTCTTTGTGCAAAAACGTTTTAGGGTATGTTCACACGGCAGAATTTGCATTACGTGTGTGAACACTTGTGCACGGCTAGACACGTCAGTCGCAGCATTCTGCTCCGGATTAGGTCCCGAAGAATGGGCCTAATTGGAAGGGAGCCTCATGCTGCAGATGCAAGATAGGGTAGCTCGCTTCCACTATGAGCTAGCAGTAAAAAGAAGCGAGTTGCTCCCATTGAAGTCAATGGAAGCCATTTTTGGAGCTGGATTTTGAGGCAGATTCCGTGGGAACATATCCTTAATGTGCCTTTCTGAGAGGACCTTTATTTTTATTTTTCTAGCAAATACATGTACTGTACCAATGTAATTTAACATGACAAAAAGCATGTAAAATTTTATATATACGGAGCCATAAAATGTGGAATTATTATTATTATTATTATTATTATTATTATTTTGTATAATACATTGGTGTATAGAATGTCAGCTGAAAGGTAGCATGTGCAATTCTGATGAATTTGTCACAGTTTTTGTTCGGTGTAGTTTAATGTTGTCTTATTTTTGTCAGGAGTAATATTGTAAGTCTGTTCTTATGTCTCCAAGTAGAACAAGCATCAATAATGTTGGCTTTGCTAGGTGGCTTCAGATGACAATGACATTTTCATGGCCATGTTCTATAATTTGTTGAAGATATGTATGCAGCTGTAATATATAATGATATTAAAAATGATGGTCAATAAAAATGATGGATCAAATTCATTTATACATTTCTCTAAGATGCTGGACTAAATCTTAAGTGTAAGTAGTCTCATGAGACACCAGGCAGTTAGGATAACATGCTTTTCTGAGGGCCAGTCAGGCCAGCTAGACGACCTGATGTGATTTTTGGAAGATTTTGGTATTTTCACACTTGTGATTTTATTCCTATCCATTAACTTCAAGAATCAATTTGCACCACATTTTCAGGTCTTATCCTCATAGGATTGAACACTTGTGTGCTCTTTTCATCTGTTCTGACAGTTCTGACACTTGAAGGCTAACTATGTTTCTTTCCGCAAGAAGCATTTACTATGTAATGACTAAGCCTGTGGGTACTAAAGCTGTCATCTCTCCTATTATACACAGTACATTAATGATTACATGAGTGTACCCACATACGCAACATTAACTTTCAGCTGTCACTTTATATTATTTATATGACCTCAAATAGTATGTTTAAGTCATTCTTCTGAATAATGTCATAGAAAAATAATAGGCATTTATTAAATTATTGAGTGTGCATTAAACAAAATGTGCTGCAGAGAAGTGCCATACAATAATGTTGTCATTCAGTATATAGTGAGCATTTAGCTCACACCTGTAAGCTTCCTTTTGTCTATTTATATCATGTATAAATGAAATATATTGCATTATTTACACCTAGATGCATTTTTTCTTAAAATACAGTGAATTACCTGAAATTTGGACTTGTAAAGACACAGGTGTTTCCTCTGGATTCCTCCATAAGGGCTTCTGCACATACTACAGTAAAGGCACAGATTGTACACCGTACGATACACCCTGTAAGATATCAACATTATAATAAAGCATCAGTGAGCAAAACAACAGGCAAGTGAGAAGTGTTGCGTGAAAGGAATAGAGGAGAAACTACAGGGAAAGGATGGGAAATCGTAGGTCCAAAGCTTTATTGTAAGACATACATCCTTAGGGTGGAGAATGAAGGAGAAGGGGATCAATCTTCTCCTTGGCTGACGTCTGGACTGTCCGTAATTGGAGAGTCTCTGAGCAATATGTGGGCAAACCTGCGGTAATCCTTGATGAATATCCTATCCTAGTTCCATAATTAGGCGTGTTCTGCTAACAAAGCGTCCTTAGCTTCATGGATAGCCCCAGTGATGTATACCCCAGGGAAGAGTCCATAGATCATTGAGGTCAACTCAAGAATTCTCCTGTCTCTGAATTGATTTTCCTGGTTGTCCAACAAGAGGTGCAATGGTTTGTCTGAATCAGTGAAGAGGGGGGCACTGGTTTGTTAGAAGAAAGACTGTGGACTTAGGTTAGCAGGGGTGCTTTGTCTCATTGAAGAGACCGCCATATCAGAGAGAGGAGACTAAGAAGCGTTATATGCTTCCAAAGGAGTTCTGGGAATTCCGTGATTTTCCTTGTTCCTTGCCTATAGAGTCACTTTCAAAGAAATCTTCTGACATTGTTTCCTTTTTCTGACTAGGATATCTAAATCTTAGTAAATCTGTTTCAGCTGTTTTTCTAGTGTGTCATTTTACAATAGATTTTAGTGTTTTGATATTTTTTGTTCAGGTGTTTTATTAAGTTCTACAAAGAATCCTGTGGGAAGCATGCTAAACCCTACAACGCAGAAGAAACAACAATGTAGTGTCATCAATTATTTCTACTGATGTCAATACAATATCCATTAGCATTGTTTTTTATATAAAAAATAGCACCAGAACTCCATGAAAAATGCTGCAAAATGATACACATGAATCCAACCTTGGATACAGCACTTCGAAACAGCATTGCTTAGTAACCCTGCACATAACTGCACTGACTGCAGATCTCCCTTATTCTGTGTAATTTGGCTGTAACTTAATAATTACTAGTATATGACTACTGTGGGTAGAAATGTCCTAAAAGGTTATGTTGATATTGATTGATATTGATATTGTCATCTGTATTGGAGTCTCTGGAAACTCCATTGCAATATGCATTGAAAATTCCTGCAAGTCTGACTTTTTCATCCAGTGGTTTCTGTTTTAAAGAACAGACACCCAATGGATTCCACTATAGTTAAAAATAAAAATAGAATTAAATGATAAAAAATATTCTTTATTATTGGCTAAACAAGTTGTTCATATAAGAAAACTATTGGATTGCACAACCCGCAGTCCACACTGCCACCAGTTGTGGCATACTCCTGGTTGGACACAAGTATACAAAGACACATGAAAGCAGGTGATCAATTTTGTCTCTGGCTTGCTAAATAAATGTAATGGCAACACATTACAGCAACTACATGCATAGACGCTCCCCAGCACCATCCCAGTAATGAGCATTTTCCTCCCCATCAAGGCTTTGCTCATTGGTTATTACAGTTCTTGGCACACAGTGAAGGCTGTGTCTTAGGACTGGAGACAGCCAGTATTTATTGATGAGTGCTTTCCCCGATAATAAGGGAAACCCCTCATAGATTACTGAATGACTGCAATCATACAGACACAGAGAAGGGAAGCACTTAAGAGGTTATTGGCATGTTTTTTTTTTTTTTTAATATTTAGTATCGACCCCCTTGGGTTAATAAAACTTTAAAACTTTAGAAAGCTCTTCTCATTATTCTATAAGACCCGGTCCTCTCTCTGGTTGTGAGATTGGATGTTAAAGGTAAGAAGGTGATTGCGGTTTTGCCCGTGGCGAGGCCAGGTAGGCCAGAGGCTGCGGCCGGGTGGCTAAGGTGGAGGCAGAATCCTTGCACCTTGGAGGCCGGAGGTCAGGGCGAAACGGCGTGATTCCTCACAGGGGCCTTAGGGTAAGTTCATTATATATTACTAACTGTTGAAAGAGTCAACACGCAGAGACATACCACTAGAAGCAACTCTACCAAAGACTTTAGGACATGAAGATTTATCCCCATTAAATCCAAAGCTCTGCTGTATGTTGAACTCAGTGGAAGGATCACACCCCGAAGCAGTCACCCCCCGTGATGCTCCTGGTCTTGCAGTCTCGCGACTCGGCCTGAATAATGAGCATCTTGCTTCTTTTTTCCGGGACCTGGAAGAAATGGCTCCCGGAAAAAAAAACCTGAGTGGCTCCCATTGATTTAAAAAAAAACAAAAAAAAACCTCAGTGTGAACTTACCCTTGGCCTTATCAAGATAATCCCCTCCCATTTCCACTTCACAGGTATTTAATGTGATAAAAATCATGTTAAAAACAAATATTAGCAAAAAGACAACAGAATGCCCCTTCCCAATTTGACCAGACTATCCTTTCCCCATCTTAGTGTCCATCATTTTACTATGGGAAGAATATGCAAATCTGCCTTCCATGATGTAATTAGGAAGACAGTTGCTGCCTCATTGTTGCAAACCAATAGAGGGCGCTCACTGGAATGTGCAAGCCCGTCTTAAGACAGGATTCCAGTGAAACAACCCAATAATGGCTGCTCCCTTTAGCCTCATGCCCGACCTTCCAAGAGGCCTTTGTTTAGCAATGACGCTGGGATTAATACCAGGTATAGTCTCTCAATCGAGGACAGCTGTTTCGATCTGGTTGGATCTCATTAAGCCTCTCACCTATACCAGGTTATAGTCCTCTCTACATCGGGCTGATGAGATCCAACCAGATCGAAACAGCTGTCCTCGATTGAGAGACTATACCTGGTATTAATCCCAGCGTCATTGCTAAACAAAGGCCTCTTGGAAGGTCGGGCATGAGGCTAAAGGGAGCAGCCATTATTGGGTTGTTTCACTGGAATCCTGTCTTAAGACGGGCTTGCACATTCCAGTGAGCGCCCTCTATTGGTTTGCAACAATGAGGCAGCAACTGTCTTCCTAATTACATCATGGAAGGCAGATTTGCATATTCTTCCCATAGTTCCTTGCAAAGTGGAGTGCTAAAGGCTTAACAAGTCTCCACACACCTATATGGTGGTCTCTCCCTAAGGAGTGACAATATCCCCCATCATTTTACTAGACAAAGAAACTAGACTCTTTGCTCTGATGTCTGGCATTTTAGGCTGAATCTGATATAGAAACAAGAAAACCTGCAAATCCAACATGCTCATATTCACACTGCAGTGTAAATGACTAGAGATGAGCGAACAGTGTTCTATTGAACACATGTTCGATCGGATATCAGGCTGTTCGAGATGTTCGATTCAATACGGACACCACGTGGCAAACTCCAAAAAAATGTGATTCCCCTCCCACCTTCCCTGGCGATTTTTTCGCACCAATAACAGCACAGGGGAGGTGGGACAGGAACCACGACAACGGGGGCATTGAAAAAAATCGGAAAAAGTAATTGGCTGCCAAAATCAGGTGACCCCCCATTTTAGACGAATAGTGGATTTCAAATCCGGGTCATATGAGAATGTGAACTTTGTGACTATGAGACAGGGATAGCTGTACAGGCAGGGATAGCTAGGGATAACCTTTATTTATGTGGGAATGTTATTAAAAATAACTTTTTGGGGCTCTATCGGGTGTGTAATTGTGTTTTTTGTGAGATTTTTCCCCATAGGAATGCATTGAGCAGCGTTGATTGGCCGAATGAGATACAGAAGACGTGCAGAGACTCAGCAGTGTTGAGCCAGTTCTGCTCCGGCAGAGCCAGCGCTGATTGGCCGAAGGCTGGCCAATCAACGCTGGCCAATGCATTCCTATGGGTATGCAGTGATGCAGCAGAGCTGAGCGAGTGCACACACTCACCTCTGCTGTGCAGAGACTCAGCAGTGTTGAGCCAGTTCTGCTCAACTACACCATGTGCTGGTCAGCTCTGCTGTGCGAGCTCGGCACACACTCAGCTCTGCATCACCACTGGCATTGGCCAGCGTTGATTGGCCAGTATACAGAATCAGTATACAGAATCAGCAGAGCTGAGTGTGTGCCGAGCACGCACAGCAGAGCTGATCGGCACACGGTGTAGTTGAGCAGAACTGACTCAACACTGCTGAGTCTCTGCACAGCAGAGGTGAGTGTGTGCACTCGCTCAGCACGGCTGCATCACCGCATACCCATAGGAATGCATTGGCCAGCGTTGATTGGCCAGTCTCCAGCCAATCAGTGCTGGCTCTGCCGGAGGAGAAAGGTCGGACCTGAATGGAGACTGGTGTGGAGTGATCTTAGACTCCGCCTCCTCCGGCAGAGCCAGCGCTGATTGGCCGAAGGCTGGCCAATCAACGCTGGCCAATGCATTCCTATGGGTATGCGGTGATGCAGCAGAGCTGAGCTCGGCACACACTCACCTCTGCTGTGCAGAGACTCAGCAGTGTTGAGCCAGTTCTGCTCAACTACACCGTGTGCTGGTCAGCTCTGCTGTGCGAGCTCGGCACACACTCAGCTCTGCATCACCGCTGGCATTGGCCAGCGTTGATTGGCCAGTATGCACAATCAGTATACAGAATCAGTAGAGCTGAGTGTGTGCTGAGCACGCACAGCAGAGCCGACCGGCACATGGTGTAGTTGAGCAGGACTGGCTCAACACTGCTGATTCTCTGCACAGCAGAGGTGAGTGTGTGCACTCGCTCATTTCGGCTGCATCACCGCACACCCATAGGAATGCATTGGCCAGCGTTGATTGGCCAGTCTCCAGCCAATCAGCGCTGACTCTGCCAGAGGAAGCGGAGTCTAAGGTCGGACCTGAATGGAGACTGGTTTGGAGCGATCTTAGATTCCGCCTCCTCCGGCAGAGCCAGCGCTGATTGGCCAAATTCTGAAGACTGGCCAATCAACGCTGGCCAATGCATTCCTATGGGTATGCGGTGAGGCAGCAGAGCTGAGCGAGTGCACACACTCACCTCTGCTGTGGAGAGACTCAGCAGTGTTGAGCCAGTTCTGCTCAACTACACCGTGTGCCGGTCAGCTCTGCTGTGCGAGCTCGGCACACACTCAGCTCTGCATCACCGCTGGCATTGGCCAGCGTTGATTGGCCAGTATACAGAATCAGTATACAGAATCAGCAGAGCTGAGTGTGTGCCGAGCTCGCACAGCAGAGCCGACCGGCACACGGTGTAGTTGAGCAGAACTGGCTCGACACTGCTGAGTCTCTGTACAGCAGAGGTGAGTGTGTGCACTCGCTCATTTCAGCTGCATCACCGCATACCCATAAGAATGCATTGGCCAGCGTTGATTGGCCAGTCTTCAGAATTCGGCCAATCAGCGCTGGCTCTGCCGGAGGAGGCAGAGGCTAAGGTCGGACCTGAATGGAAACTGGTGTGGAGCGATCTTAGACTCCGCCTCCTCCGGCAGAGCCAGCGCTGATTGGCCGAATTCTGAAGACTGGCCAATCAACGTTGGCCAATGTATTCCTATGGGAAAAAGTTAGCTTGCGAAAATCGCAAGCTGACAGGGATTTCCATGTAATAAAGTGACTTATATGCCCCCGGACATGCTTCCACTGCTGTCCCAGTGTCATTCCAGGGTGTTGGCATCATTTCCTGGGGTGTCATAGTGGACTTGGTGACCCTCCTGAGACGGATTTGGGTTTCCCCCTTAACGAGTATATGTTCCCCATAGACTATAATGGGGTTCGAACAGTCGAACAGTGAGCGGCTGTTCGAATCAGATTTCGAACTTCGAACATTTGGGTGTTCGCTCATCTCTATAAATGACATGTTACTATTATACTGTTGTGCCACTTGCTTGTGACTGCATTACAGAATCCATGACATCTTTATTTTACTCTGTCTCGCCAGGTTCAACTTCTTTTAAAAAGGGACGTAATGTAATTCGTTTAATTTTTAAATGAGCCAGAGACAGATTGAAAAAATACAAAAATTCATACTCACCATCCCACACTGCTTTGGTGCCTCCCAGCGCAGTCCGGTCTTCTAGGTCCCGTGTTGACCACTGGGGTCAATCAGTGGGCAGGGATCTGTGACGTCATAGCCAGTGAGCAGTTCCACTCGAAGAAAAAAATGAGACATCTGAACACTGGGAACATGTGAGCATTTTTTTTATTTAGCTGTGATCATCAGTGTGCTGATAAGTAAGGTACCTGCTGTAAAGAGTTCTCCCACATAGGAAGGGTCAGTATATTTTTGGCTTAGTGGTCAGAGTCAGTATTTTTTAAAAATACCGATTATAAAATTGAACATTTTTAAAAACCTCACCAAAAAATCTTTAATAAAAAGAGCTATTTTGGGGGACACTTTAACATTCAAATATACAAACAATATTCTTTGTGTTCCATACAATAATCATAATTGTGCAAACATAACTTATAGCCCTAATAATATCAAGTGGTGGCCATTACTATTTGGTGCAGGACATATTTACAGAGTGAGTAAAAAAAATTTTGTTGTAGGGGATATTGTCACTCCTTAGGGAGAGACCACCATGTAGGTGTGTGGAGTCTTATAAAGCCATTTTCACTACATTGCAGGGGATTATGGGTAGAATATGCAAATGTTTTCCTAGGATGTAAATAAGGAAACACTGCCTCAGTATGATGCCCTACTGAAGCAGTGTTTCCTTATTTACATCCTAGGAAACACATTTGCATATTCTACCCACAATTTTTTTGTTGCGTATAAGTCATTACTTCAAGTCATAAGGTCACTAGATTAACTTATCCTTAATAGGCTTGTTATTTATTGGTTTATCAAAACTCCTGCACCATGTAAGCAGAATAATATGATTAGATTTATATCTGGTCAGGATCGGAGACCTTTTCAATAAAAGATAAAAATACTTATATAAACTATAATATGTTTATCATCTTAAATGTAGATACTTAAAACATGTTTCTGTTGAAGTGGTTTTCAGGTCACTGAAGTTTGTTAATATGGAAGTAAGATGCCATGAATTTGACAATTTAGCAATATCATGTATAATTGAATATCTGACCTCAATTACCCCGTGTAGAGAAAGATTTAATTACCACTGTTGAAAGATTTAGCAGATTCTGTTATGTTCCTGTCTAGATGATAGTTTATGATGTTTTTATTTGATCTAGACTATCCTCTAATTTATGGAACTTTCTATTTAAAATTCTGGACTTAACATATTTAATACTTTATTGTTTATGTTCACATTTGAACCACATATAATAGATTAGAGTTGGGTATATTTTACATAAAAAAATGTAGTGTTTTGTTTTTTAAAATCTGAATGTAAATTTATCTAGTGCTGGTTCTAAGTTACAGCCTGGATTACAGCACAAACTGATAATTGTCAGTATCGTTCCTGCTATATATTAGCACTTTGGATATTTGAATTTAGCACCAAAGCACCCAAATTCAATAGACCAATCACAGAAGAGACGCTGTCGCTATAGAAAACAAGTTACTGGGGACCCCTGAGGGGCCACTGCTGGTGGTGGTAGCTTTGTTATGTTTTTCTTTTGTGACACCGCCACCAATTAACATTACTTATTATCCTTGTACTATGACATCATTGTGTCATAGTACAAGGATATGCAGCTAGCAGCGCATTTCTCTCTGCATTTTTTAGATGGGTTTTGGGATGGAAACCCTGAACAGGATTCAAATGCTGGTTTGAACCCAGCCTTAGGGCGGTTGCAGATGACCATGGCCGTGTTCAATGTACTATCCATGTATTTCACGGATAGCACACTGACCCATTCATATCTATAGGCCTGTACACATGACCGTGAATTACACATTAATGTGTGCAGGCCAACAGGCAGGACCACAAAATATAGAACAGGTCCTATTTCTGTCCTATATTGCCGCCTTTGCTTCATTGGCTCCTTTTCATAATAAAAGGAGCTGGGGAAGCATGGCCCAAGCATGGGTGGCACACGGGGACCTCCTTGTGTTCCCCGTGTGCAACCCATACTTTTAATTCACGGGCTGTGATTCTGCACTGCATCAGATAGAACAGGTCCTATTATGTTCAGTTTTTGGAGAACAGACTCAACCATAGAAGCCTATAGGAGTCTAAAAACCTAGAACGGCACACTGATGTACTCTGAGTGCCATCAGTGTGCCGTCAGTTTTCGCAGACAAGTTAGAGATATCGTTAGATGTCACGTGTTTTTGGGGGGAGGGGGTTTGTGGATCTGCAGTGAAGACATACTGAAGACACTCTGTCCACAAAAAAAGTTTTCTGACCACAAAATACCCACGGTCATCTGCAACTAGCCTGTTATGAATTAAAAGCACGTTCTGCACATGGGGGACACAGGGATGTATTTGTGTGTCCCCATGCATGGTCCATGCTTCCACAGCTGTAGAAGAAGGGCGTCACTGGAGAGTCTTCAAGCAGCACAGGTGGCGTCCTTTGTGCTGTTTTAAGGGGGGGGGGGGGCTGTGCTGTCTGGAGACTCATTTGCATAAGGAGAAAACTGGGAATATCACCGGAACAGTGGTGCGGAGAAGAATTCTAAATGTAGGGGAAGGATAGCCTTTTTTAAGGCTATTCCAATGTAGAAATACTGAAAAAGGGATTCTAATGATAAAACACCTTTAAAGAAGGTTTATCATAACTCCTGAAATGTCTGTTTTAGCATTGCATTCATTATTAAATAACTGGAGCATATTGTGGAATTTATTTTCTTGGACTTGTGTGTTATACTGTTTCTTTTATTCCTTCTGAATATTTTATGACAACTTGTTACCATTTTCCTTATAAACCTCTGAAGATTTGTTTTGTCTTGGATTCGGAAAAGGGATAAATGGGTTCGATTTGGTCCAAACTTCTCTGGAAGTGAAATTGTTAAACTCTTTGGTCTCTTCAGTGACATAGGTACGCCAATCATCATGACATCATGACCCTTAGCCTGCCCATGTAACTGCTGTAGACCAATCACAGGCCTCAGCAGTGACCACAGGTATGTGATGTCCAAACACTGCAAAGAGGCCCAGAAGAGTTGAGGAAAGGTGAGTATAATTTTTTTTTTTTTTTTAAATTTCACCTCCTCTTATTATATTCTGGGGTCTAAAGAGACTCCATAGTATAAGGATTTCCTTCAATGCATGTCATACTGGCTATTTGAGTTCATCTGAGATTAATTGGTTTTGTTAAAACCAAAACAATTTGGGATATTTGGGTCAAACCCGGCTTGTGCCAAAGTGTTTTGCCCACCTCTAAAAGGGTTGTGTCCCGGTACAGAGTAACCCTTTTAGCACTGGTTGGACAGTGTTTAGTCATTATCTTTTAGGAAGAATAACTTTTGAGAATAAGCAATATAGAAGAGAATGCTCTAGATTTGATATTTCAGTAAGAAATATGTTCCTGTATAAATAGACATGCCTGGAGAGCTGACAGATATTCTTGGGCAATAGTCAAATAAAGATTTCCTTGGGCGTTGTCTTATTAATGCAGCTGCTTCACCTTCAAGTAATGGGATATGCTGAAATACATGGCCAATGACAAGAGTGACAGTGACAAACATTGGTAGTGGATCTCAAAGTGCAGGCAGCGTGGTGGAGGAGGGGAGTTTGTGGCTGCCATACAGGCGCACATCCCCAACACCCACAAGGGTCAGTTGTTTTACAGGAAGCCAGTTCACCTATCAGAGTATTTTGGCATGTGGGAGGAGAGTGGAGTACCCAGAGAAAGCCCATGCAAACACAGAGAGAACATACAAACTCCATGCAGAGAACCCTTCAGGATTTTTGGAATAATTTCCATCTCATACAAGAGCAGTATATATTTAAATGATGATAAAATAGTAAATGTCTTAGCTTAAGTGAGACTGTAAAAGTGAAATCCTTAACACAAATAGTATATACACTTGTTTATTAAAGGGGCTCTATCATTGGGAAAAGTCATTTTTAATTAAACTCATCCTTGCATAGCCTTTAGAAAGTCTATTCCACACTTACCTTTAGCATATAGATTGCCTCAGTGGTTTTTGAATAAGTCCGTTTTTATTCATATGCTAATGAGCTTCCAGCCAGCACAGGAAGTTCCCAGCAGCACTCGTCTCTGCTATTCTCTCCTTTGTGTGTGTGCAAACAGGAAGCTGAGTCATCATCATCAGCAGCAGCAGCAGCAGCAGCCTGTGCTGTATACACCCATAGGAAACAATAGCAAAGAGGGTACACGATGCATCGTGCACCAGTTTAATTAGCATATGAATTAAAACGGACTTATTCAGAAACCACTGAGGCAATCTACATACTAAAGATAGGTGTGGAATAGCCTTTCTAAAGGCTATGCAAGGATGTGATTAGTTAAAAATTACTTTTCCCAATGATAGAGCCCTTTTAACTTTACTTTATAAAAGCTTTGTTCTCCCTCTGTACACTGTAACAATATACCTTGAATATATGACCAGCTCATGGAATTTACCACCGTGACAAATTTGCTTCAAATCAGAAAAGATACCTGCTATTGATAAATGTCTCCCTTGACCAGTAATAGTTAAGAGGATACGAAGGTTTAAAAATGGCAACTTAAAGTAAAAAATCATGACCTCGCTTAATTAAAAATGGATATATATACATTTCAGGGTTTTTTATTTATATTTGTCATTGATGTCCTATAGAATTTTTCTTGATGTCAACTTATTTGATTGTTTAAGGTTTTCTTTATAATGTAAAAACAAATAGTTTTTTTTTTTTAAAATGTAGATTTTATTTTTAAAGCTGAATATGACTTTCTATTACAGAATAAACCACAGATTTGAATTTTTTTCTCTCTGTACTTATTTTCTTTACCTGACACATATCACCTTTTTGACTTGCTAAAAGTGGCAAGTCATGAAATCACAATCTCTGTAGATATTGTAGGTTGTACAATATTATTCTGGAAATGCAGTATATCATTATATCTTACCTGTATCAAACAAAATGCAGCTTACCAGTGGTTAGTGGCTTCAAAAACTAAAGTGGCTTCCAAACTAAAGTGACTGTTATTTCCTGCTAATTGTTATCTTCCACTTCATCCCCCTGTTTCAATATAAGGAAACAAAGAAATAATTCAGACCAGTCTTTAACTTTAACAGCAAAAGCTAAGGTTTACTAAACTCACAAATGAAGGAAAAGAAGTCAGCGAAGAAGAAGTCATTCCAGGTGAAGCTTTAGTCTGGCAGCAGCAAACCGCACTCTTCTCTTCGCCACATACATTGTAACTGTATTAGGAATGACTATAATTGTTATGAGTATGATAAACCACAACTTTTACTGCTTTTAAAGTTGAAGGCAGGTCTGCACTATGTCTTTATTTTCTTGGATTGAAACAGGGAGATGTAATACAAGATGAGATGTAACAATGAATGGCAACCAGTTCAGCCTGAGAGATAATCCTTTATGCCTCTGGAGCTATAAATATGTTATGTTCCAGATTGCAGGTGTTTGATCATTTGTATACTGCAACGGTATCGGACTGGCCCACCAGAGTAAGATAGGCTAATGGTCTACCAGATGTGAAGAGTACTTTGGTCTATTTCCTAGGGGTTGATGGAAGAAGGGGACCTCAGAATAATTGTAGGTAAAAGGAACTTCAGTCCAACACTGTACTGCGGGGTAGCCCTATTCTTTTATATTATGGAGGAAAGTGGATTATATTATTGCTACCTTTTCTGGACCTGGTGAGACAATTGTAGATGTATGCAATAGTTTGTGGTGCATGATATATATTTATATGGGAATGGCAATGGGGTCATCTCATGATCTTGAAAAAGTATCATTTCAAATCAATTATTGTATCTAAATGGGTGTGCACAACCTGTGCCACTGAATAGATTAGACTTGGGGCTATTTCATAGGTCAATGGCTAAGTGATCCCCTGGTATTCACGAGACGTAAATGCCGCGGTTTGCTGTACTCTGTATGGCATTCGGCCAATCAATGCTGGTCAATGCATTCCTATTGGAAAAAAGTCAGCTCCCGCATATCACAAGCTGACAGGGATCCCAACATAATACAGTGACTTGGGCATGTTAGATGCCCCCAGACATGCTTCCCCTGCTGTCCCAGTGTCATTCCAGGGTGTTGGCATCATTTTCTGGGGTGTCATAGTGGACTTGGTGACCCTCCTGAGTCGAATAGTAGTTTCCCCCTAAACGAGTATTTATTCCCCATAGACTATAATGGGGTTCGATGTTCGATCGAACAGTCGAGTATTGAGTAGCTACTCGAATCAAACTTTGAACTTGGAACATTTCACTGTTCGCTCATCTCTAATCATATCCTTTTCTTATATCAAAATCACAGGATACTCATTAAAGGGGTACTCCCAGGTCAAGAATCCTATCTGTACTGGCAGCCTATGTAAACTGAAGACTTTATTTTCCTGTTATGTGAAACTATTCCTCCCATCGTTTACACAGGGTTTCCATAATGCCGGACCTGTGAGATAGGACAAGTGACGTCACTCACTGCTCTCACTTTTATCTACAGCTCTGCTGCAGGACAATCAGTTCAGCTAATTGCAGTTTGCTGAGTCTGTTATCTCTAAGCATTTTGTCCCATGCAAGAGTGGTTATGTCATGCTCTCATTTTGGCCTATAGTCCACCGCATGTTACATAACTGAGATGAACTATCACATTACATCACTATAATAGATCTCAAATAGAGTGGCCTGCTAGGCCTATCCTCAAGAAACTCCATATATGCCTAGTAACTGCATATGAGTATACATAGGATATATTACTGTATCAACCTTGATCTTTGGGAAGTAGTTATATACTATTGGATACCTTTATACTCTATTAGTACATCCTTATATATCTCTGCCTGAGAACCTGGCCTAAGATATTTCCTGTTAGAGTATATTGAGGACAAATTTGTGAAACACTGCATTGCATGAAAGTTGCCTTTGGAATTTCACATCACTTCCAGTTGCAGAGAAAATGTAATCTTTTTTTATAGATACGATATGCATTGTTTATTCTAATTTTTTACCATCTAAGTTCTAATGTAAAAGAAAAAGCCCTTTTACTACTGGTTTTAATGACAATTTAATTGTACTGCATATCCTTATCTTAGTAAATTAAAGAAACCAAAATAAAATGATGTTCTTGATAGATGTAATTCAGGCATATAAATAGAAATTTCAGATGAGAAATTGTATCACAACACATCAGACCTATTTCCTGGTTCCATTACATTTTCAGTGCTTTTATTTATCACAATAAAAGTGACGTTGACTTCTCTTTTGGAAAACTTAAATGGGACTTGTATATGTTTAAAACTCTAGGCGAGAAAATGACTGAAGATGGAAATGAAAAGAAATAGAAATATATTCATTTTATTAATCTCTGGCATAATAACATTTCTTAAAAAGGATTTACTGGTACACAGCCAAGTACATATGAATAGCTTCAGGCTAATTTCGAGTCTGCAGTTTCTGGAGGAAGTCCAAGTCTTTCCACAAAATAGACTCCCACCTGATTCCTCTGCAAAATATTATTGACTGTAAATACAACTATTATTAAACACACCAGCTGTTAAATACTTAGATTCTGCCTATTACCCCTGAAATTGATAAGTGAGGAATTATTGCTTAAAATGTATTCTTATTACGACAGTCAACCATTGAGTATATAGTATATAGATTTATACCGTTGAAAGAAAGGGAACTTTACTAAAAATAAAACATTACTAGATAATGCATTACCATTTCTATAATTTGGAAAGGGGATGATACAGCTTGTTAAGGGAGATGGGCCATACCAATTTTTATTTGGACATTGAATGGCAGTATTGCTTGCAGATTGTAAAGAAATATTGATAGCCATAAATTATAGTATATGAATTGTGAGAAGGTGACAGGCAGAGTGCTGGAGTCACGGTATATCTCCCCCAGATTCCTCATATATGTGTGGTCCAGGGCAGATATTGAATAAGCTGCAGGCCAGCTGTGGGTCATAGGCTCGTTCCTGGGTGAACTTCAGGACAGATCCTGGGAGGAGAGGAAGTGGCTGGTTCTGTCCTGACACTGAGAGCTTGGTATTATGGTACAGTTCAGTTTTGTTTTGGTTGATTCATGTGCTAGTAGTAGGCCACATATACAGTTAGTATTTTCTGTTTAGTTAGTGCTCAGATGAGCAGGTTTTGTTTTGCCTTTTTGCCTGAAGTTAAGGCTGTATTTTATTTGACATATCCTGTGCCTGACGTAAAGGTTTATTTATTTAGCTGTTTTCACTGCAAGATTTGTGCCCCTGTCTCTGACTGTTTGGGTCCACACTACTGCTTCTATCAAGCTATATTCCCCACAGAATATAACGTTTGACATTAAGGAAATGTTCACACGCAGAACTGTAAAGCAGATTTTGAGGTGGTCTTTAGCTTCAAAATTCTGCTATATAAACATCCACGCAAACTCGGGACATAGAGCCTAGACTGAGTCTTGGGTTTCTCTGGTGGGCGTCCTTGCAGATTAGATTTGTACAATTGGGATAATCCGTGTAAGGCATGCACCAGGCTTTACTGGTTATTCTGTCACAGAAATTGCAGCAAGATTGGGCATGGTGCTTCTTCTTTAATATGAAAAATTTGCTAATAGCTCATACATTCTGCAACACACAATTTAATGCATATAAGTGGTAGTGGGGAATTATATGGCCTCCCCTTACTTTGTCAAGCAATACAACTGAACAGAGGAGCCTAAGGGAGAGCCACAACAAGTTGGCACAGATCAGTACCAATGCTTTCCTTCCTCAACAAATGCTTATTTAATATATATTTTGTGCTTACTCAAGTTGTCTATAAAGATTTTGAAGATCTGAAATAACAGTGATAAATAAAACAAAGCGTAATTGATGCTTTATTTTATTTTTACAATTGTGTAATATGCTTCAATTACCTATTTCTCTTCTTTTTATCAGAAAATTGCATTTGGCTAAGGCCCCATGTAGTGCGCCACAGCTGAAAGACAAATATATTTTCTTTTTTTTTACCCATACGGAAACCGCCAGCATTTCTGTAGGTATAATTGACGTCCACCAATGTAAAAAACGCAAAAGTTTTTGAGATCACAGCATTTCTGCAATGTTTCGATGGATTTAGTCAGAATCCCATCCACATTGCAGGTACTGTAATCGCAGCGTTTCGCAACGTGAAGCCCCTACCTTTAGTTTCTTTTTAGCAACGCAGTAACTGTGTGTTAGTATTTAGTGTCTGTTCCATTCACATTGTGTATAGTGTGTACTATACACAGTGTGCTCTGCTAGCATAACTTACAGAACCAGGATCATTTTCTTCTTCTCCACTCCCTGACATCCATATATCATTATATACTGCTTAGAACTCTTTTTTTCCCTGTTTAATGTTGATGACTATTTCGCTATTATAAGTCCTGCTTTGTTCAGCTGCCTTTAAAACATTTCCCTGCTGGCTTGGTAGAGGAAGCCTGTTTTCTAATAAGAAGTGACATAGGTTAATAAAGAATATTAGAAAGATTTTCCCAATACACCCCCTACACAAGAGTAAAAATATAATAAAGTGTTTTAATGTGAAATAAATGAAACACTGCTTCATGGCATGTTAGATAACGTGAGTGTCAATCTAATGCTTTGATAATTGCAATAATACTTGTCTTGTCTCTTTTAAAAAACCTTTATTTTATCCTGAATGAAGATAGAGTAACTTAATATTGTGCAACAGGTCTGATCCAAAGGTGTCTCTGGCACCAAGACACTTACAGTCTTTTAAATCCTGTAAATTGTACAATGGTGCCTCCATGGATCTGACTTGCTTGTCAAGAGCATCCCATATATGCTACATAGGCTTAAAACTACTGAATTTGGAAGCCATGTCAAGGTCTTGAATACTTCATCATGCTGATTAAGCCCTACCTGGAATATAACCATATTTGTAGTGAGATAGAAGGCGTAAATCTGCTAAAAGGGGCCCATGCCATTAGGTAATACCATTGCCAAGATGAGTTGTGCTTCATCTCCTCGATTGTTTAGGAGGATGTGTATGTCAACATCCTTAGGAGCTTAGGTTTCCCAGAAGGTTTCACACTGCTGTTACTGATTTGTCTTTGCTCTATAGTTTATTCTGGTGGCATTTACTCACAGGTCCGAAATGCATATGAAGCTGGGCAGGACTTTTTCTCCGCTGATTTTTGGCAGTCTCACCAACAGAGTCTCCAATGGAAACTTTGAGGCAGATGTGGACCCAGTCTTAAAATACTCTATTGCACAACAGACTTAGACATTAGATTATTGGCAATGAAAGAATGAACTGTTTTTGTGTGTTAGTGCAGTCTGCTGCTGTCAGGCTCACAATGGCAGCACAAATATACTCCCTCACTCCTAATAATCTATGATTTCTATCACTAATATTCCTGAAATTGATTAAATTTGATCAAACTCTCCTATTCCTAAGATTCTTCAACTCAATTCAGAACTGCGTGGTCTGTATGATGCAGTGGTATGAATCACAGATCCTTCCCTACTTCCACTATTACAGAAATGACTCAATTTCAAGATTACAGCACCTTATATTGTGTATATGACATCAGCACTGTTTCCACCTACCACTGACTATTGGCTGAGAGGCTGTCAAGACAAATTGATACAATTACAGTCTTTTAAATCCTGTAAATTGTACAATGGTGTCTCCATGGATCTGACTTGCTTGTCAAGAGCATCCAATATATGCTACATAGGCTTAAAACTACTGAATTTGGAAGCCATGTCAAGGTCTTGAATACTTCATCATGCTGATTAAGCCCTACCTGGAATATAACCATATTTGTAGTGAGATAGAAGGCGTAAATCTGCTAAAAGGGGCCCATGCCATTAGGTAATACCATTGCCAAGATGAGTTGTGCTTCATCTCCTCGATTGTTTAGGAGGATATGTATGTCAACATCCTTAGGAGCTTAGGTTTCCCAGAAGGTTTCACACTGCTGTTACTGATTTGTACTGCCTGGTCTGTATGATGCAGTGATATGAATCACAGATCCTTCCCTACTTCCACTATTACAGAAATGACTCAATTTCAAGATTACAGCACCTTATATTGTGTATATGACATCAGCACTGTTTCCACCTACCACTGACTATTGGCTGAGAGGCTGTCAAGACAAATTGATACAATTTGGAATATTCTGGTTGAACCTGGTTCATAACGAATTTGTTTGTTCATCTCTGTAGCAGATATAGACAAAATTACATTATTGGTAGAGATGAGCGAGTAGTGTTCGATCGAGTAGGTGTTCGATCGAATACTACGGTATTCGAAATACTCGTACTCAATCGAACACTACTAGCTGATCGAAGTTTAAGGTTCGATGCAGAACCAGCGTTGATTGGCAGAATGCTATACATTCTGCCAATCAACGCTGGTTGCTCTCTTACCTTTAGAAGTCTTCTCCGTGCAGCATCCCCGATTTCACTGTCGCACACTGTTCGACTGTTCGACTGTTTGAACGGATTTCGAACCTCGGACATTTTAGTGTTCGCTCATCTCTAATTATTGGCAATTAAAAGGTCAACTGTCCTTTGTTTGTATTAGTGCAAGATGCTGTTGCCAGGCTCACAACAGCAGTATAGATATACTCTTACATATGATTTTTATCATTGATCTCTCTGTAATTGATTAAATCTGACTAAACTCTCCCATTCCTAAGATTCTCTAGTTCTATTTCAATTTGCAAGCTTTTTAGTGCTCTCTGTATTAATTACAAAAAATGGAAAGCGGAAATTCAGCAGCCCAGGAGTGTCTCAATTGATTAAAACTTAACTTTTATTAAATCCATGGTGAAGCACAAATACAAAATGCTAAGTATTGAAGGGAAGTATAACTGGGCTTACGTGTTTCGGAAACAACTTTCCTCACAGTAAGGAAAACAACAAAAAAACAAAAACATGGCTTATAACACCTAAAGACATCTAAATCCACTCCCTGTTCTTAACTAAATCAATTACATATACCTGACAAAAAGCTGCAGCCCTGCTCAGAGAGGCAAACCTAACATTTTCCTGGGCAGAGAAGAATCTGACCCAGGTATCCGCTGTTCACATCAAGGGCTCCCTGAACATAGTAGCAGATCATTTGAGTCGGGGTATCACCGTATCAAGTGAATGGTCTCTCAATCCAGACATGTTTCAACAGATCGTTCAGAGACGGGGTCTCCCGGAGGTCAATCTTATGGCAACCCGACTCAACGCCAAGTGCTGCTCACTATATCAAGAGGAAAATCCCTTGGCAGTGGATGCCCTGACAATCCCATGAAGGTTCAGGCTGTTCTACATCTTACCTCCAGTTTCCATCATACCAAAGTTATTGATAAAAATAAGACAGAACCAAGCCTCGGGAATTGCCATAATCCCGTTCGGGCCAAAAACGGCTTGGTTTGCCCAGCTCATGAAGATGAGCCAAGGCGTATATTGGAGGCTTCCCCCCCTCCCAGATCTGGTAACCCAAGGAGAGATGAGATGCCAGAATCTGAAGAGATTCAATCTGACAGCCTGGAGGTTGACCAGTCCCTATTAAGAAATAGAGGACTGTCTCAAGCCGTCCTGAAGACCCTTGCAAGTGTCATGGCGGTGTCAACTAACAGCAACTATCAAAGAATTGGTAATATTTTCAACGCATGGTGCCTTGAACATGAAGTGGACTCCTCCGATCCCCCAGTAAGGGCAATCCTAGATTTTCATCAGGACGGACTAGACAGAGGGCTTGCTGCTGCCACCCTAAAGGTATATGTTGCCGCTCTGTCCACCTATCGGGGGAGGGGGGGGCGTTTGTCTCAAGATCCTTTAGTGAGCACCTTTATTAAAGGGGCAACTAGGCTTAGACCAGTAGTTACTATTCCTGTCCACCAGTGGAATCTCAGTACGGTCCTCTCGGCACAATTTACAAGTCCCTTTGAGCCTCTGGATGAGGTTGAACTAAAGTTGTTGACCTATAAAACATCTTTCCTTTTGGCTATAACATCAGCCAAAAGAGTGGGTGAGCTGCAGGCCTTTTCTTCGGAGGAGCCATATACCTCCTTTTTTCCTGACCGGGTCCAGCTCAGGTTCCTTCCGGGCTTCAGGCCCAAAATTCCTTCCACCACAAACCAATTAATCTCTCTGCCTGTATTTTTTCCATCTCCTTCTTTGGCTGATGAGAAGAAGTTTCATACCCTGGACCTTGTAAGATGCCTGAAGATTTACCTTCGGCGTACATGCCCCTTCAGGAAGTCCAAAAACCTCCTTATCAACTATATGGGGAAACAAAAGGGGCTTAGGGCTTCCAAGCCCTCAATTTCACGCTGGGTCAGGGAGACAATCAAAGTCTCTTATTCAGCCCAAGGTTTATCTCCTCCGGCACCCCTTGAGGGAACATTCAACACGGTCGATTTCCACCTCCTAGGCAGAGTCTAGAGCTTTATCTTTGGATCAGATCTGCGCTGATGCATCTTGGTCCTCAGAATCAACTTTTGTTTCTCATTATAGACTTAACACTCGTACCTAGAAGCTACCGCTTTTGGTCGTACTGTATTGAGTTCAGTTTGTGGTGAGGTCCCTCCCTAGGGGATTACTCGCTAATTTACCATATTGTGCCGCTGGTAAGATGACATGGAATGAAGGATTATGAAGATAATATTGTTTCCCTTAGTCCTAACAGCGGCATAATACTTCCCGCCCAAGGAAGTTTGATTTTAGTTGTTATATTACCTTGTATATTTGTATTACTCTTGTATGTACACGCGGTGGGAGGCTCTTGCACCCTCTTATAGGGCAAGCCATGTATGTGATTGGCTAATTAAAAATCCACCTTTCCTACCAGCACACAGGGGCAGAAAATACCCCATATTTTGCCGCTGGTAGGGCTAAGGGAAACAAGATTATCTTCATAATCCTTCGTTGATGTAAGTTGGGCTATGTTCCACAAATCATTTTCCACTCTCTGTATCATGCAGTGAGATGAATCACAGATCCATCTCTACATTTACATCCATCTACATCCATCACCTACCACAGACTATTGGTTAAGAGGCTGTCAAATAATATCAGGTAGCACTAGAATGTCACTGTCACTCACAAGACACATTTCTCTTCTGGATTTTTTTTGCGCAATAGATGTGGAGACGACCATTTTAGTTTGTCCAAATGGATTGCCATTTGTTTGGTTTTGTTAATAACTGAACAAATTGGAATATTCATGTAAAGTCTCTGCCTGTTCGGGTCTCTGTGCCACCCTCCGTACACATGCTGCAGTGCAGGAGGAGGGCTCATTTTGATTCTTTGCTTAGAGTGAATACTGCTCTATTACTTCTCCTCTGTAATTGAATTTCCACCACACCCATCCCCTGCACTTTGTTTCTCTCTGATCATCAAATGGTTAATTCTAGCCTTGCCTCTGTGACTGACAGCCTGTCTACCAATAAAGCCTAGTTCGGATCTTGAGCTTTCTATATACAGAAGGTCGGTCCTCACTGGCTTGCTGGCTCTTGAGAATCTGTCCTTAGTCTTTGTCCCTGCTAAGCTCCTCTGTCTGCTACTATTGTATTACTGACCTCTGACCTCTGGCTAACCCTTTGACTATTCTCTTGGATTTTGATTCTGTACTGCGTTGCTCAACTGTTACTGGACCCTTGGCTAGCTGACCTCCCTTTGTTGTTGTTTGTCTTATATTCGTTCTGTGTTGTCACTTATATGAGAAGGGCCCGCCGACCAGTTGCCATCTATTGCTTAGGATTGGATCAAGCAGGAAGGGACAGTGGGGAGGAATTCAGCTTAGGGCTTACTGTCTATTGTGTCCTTCCCTCAGGGTTCACCAGCAGATACTGGGGAATTGCTCCTATTACAATTCCCTTACAATTCATTTCAAAGCCAGAGTGTGACGATTTGGTTCGCCCATCTCTACTTTTCAGCAATTTTTACTGTAGTAGCTTTTCTGAGCGACCTGATTGACTAGCCTTCACTCTCCATGTGCATCAATGAGTCTTAGGTTGGTTGTTTTAGGCAGTTGCCTGTTTACTATTTAACCTTCCCTTTAACACGTTTTGCAGGTAGCAACTACTGTATACCATGAGCACCCCGTAAGCCCTGCTGTCAGTATACATAAGATGTTAATTTAAATTGGTTGCTATTAATATGTGAAGTAATGAGTAAAATCAATAGACAAGATACAACTGGACTAGCATGAGACACTAATTATGGATTAATTAAGGTGCAATTATAGAGCTAAATGGTCACTACAAAACTATATATTGCCTTAGATAATTTATGCTTCTATGACCAAATCCATTTTAAGAACATTTTACTAGATCATTTTTTTTACAAGGTATAACTATAATTCATGAATATAAATTAAGTAAATTCAGTTATCTCATCTAGACTATTAATATATTAATAAGCATACAATAAAATACAGCAGTGTGTAGGGCAAAAATTTACCATAGCAGTAAAATTATTGAAATCTTCATTGTAATGCAGAAACTTTCTGAGGTCAGAAAATCAGCCATGATTTATTTATTGTGTCCGGGATATCTTCTGATTAGAGATGAGCGAACACTAAAATGTTCGAGGTTCGAAATTCGATTCGAACAGCCGCTCACTGTTCGAGTGTTCGAATGGGTTTCGAACCCCATTATAGTCTATGGGGAACATAAACTCGTTAAGGGGGAAACCCAAATTCGTGTCTGGAGGGTCACCAAGTCCACTATGACACCCCAGGAAATGATACCAACACCCTGGAATGACACTGGGACAGCAGGGGAAGCATGTCTGGGGGCATAAAAGTCACTTTATTTCATGGAAATCCCTGTCAGTTTGCGATTTTCGCAAGCTAACTTTTCCCCATAGAAATGCATTGGCCAGTGCTGATTGGCCAGAGTACGGAACTCGACCAATCAGCGCTGGCTCTGCTGGAGGAGGCGGAGTCTAAGATAGCTCCACACCAGTCTCCATTCAGGTCCGACCTTAGACTCCGCCTCCTCCGGCAGAGCCAGCGCTGATTGGCCGAAGGCTGGCCAATGCATTCCTATGCGAATGCAGACTTAGCAGTGCTGAGTCAGTTTTGCTCAACTACACATCTGATGCACACTCGGCACTGCTACATCAGATGTAGCAATCTGATGTAGCAGAGCCGAGGGTGCACTAGAACCCCTGTGCAAACTCAGTTCACGCTAATAGAATGCATTGGCCAGCGCTGATTGGCCAATGCATTCTATTAGCCCGATGAAGTAGAGCTGAATGTGTGTGCTAAGCACACACATTCAGCACTGCTTCATCAAGCCAATACAATGCATTAGCCAGTGCTGATTGGCCAGAGTACGGAATTCGGCCAATCAGCGCTGGCCAATGCATTCTATTAGCCCGATGAAGTAGAGCTGAATGTGTGTGCTAAGCACACACATTCAGCACTGCTTCATCAAGCCAATACAATGCATTAGCCAGTGCTGATTGGCCAGAGTACGGAATTCGGCCAATCAGCGCTGGCTCTGCTGGAGGAGGCGGAGTCTAAGGTCGCTCCACACCAGTCTCCATTCAGGTCCGACCTTAGACTCCGCCTCCTCCGGCAGAGCCAGCGCTGATTGGCCGAAGGCTGGCCAATGCATTCCTATGCGAATGCAGACTTAGCAGTGCTGAGTCAGTTTTGCTCAACTACACATCTGATGCACACTCGGCACTGCTACATCAGATGTAGCAATCTGATGTAGCAGAGCCGAGGGTGCACTAGAACCCCTGTGCAAACTCAGTTCACGCTAATAGAATGCATTGGCCAGCGCTGATTGGCCAATGCATTCTATTAGCCCGATGAAGTAGAGCTGAATGTGTGTGCTAAGCACACACATTCAGCACTGCTTCATCAAGCCAATACAATGCATTAGCCAGTGCTGATTGGCCAGAGTACGGAATTCGGCCAATCAGCGCTGGCCAATGCATTCTATTAGCCCGATGAAGTAGAGCTGAATGTGTGTGCTAAGCACACACATTCAGCTCTACTTCATCGGGCTAATAGAATGCATTGGCCAGCGCTGATTGGCCAGAGTACGGAACTCGACCAATCAGCGCTGGCTCTGCTGGAGGAGGCGGAGTCTAAGGTCGGACCTGAATGGAGACTGGTGTGGAGCGATCTTAGACTCCGCCTCCTCCAGCAGAGCCAGCGCTGATTGGCCGAATTCCGTACTCTGGCCAATCAGCACTGGCTAATGCATTGTATTGGCGTGATGAAGCAGTGCTGAATGTGTGTGCTTAGCACACACATTCAGCTCTACTTCATCGGGCTAATAGAATGCATTGGCCAGCGCTGATTGGCCGAATTCCGTACTCTGGCCAATCAGTGCTGGCCAATGCATTCTATTAGCTTGATGAAGCAGAGTGTGCACAAGGGTTCAAGCGCACCCTCGGCTCTGATGTAGGAGAGCCGAGGGTGCACTTGAACCCTTGTGCACCCTCAGCTCTGCTACATCAGAGCCGAGGGTGCGCTTGAACCCTTGTGCACACTCTGCTTCATCAAGCTAATAGAATGCATTGGCCAGCGCTGATTGGCCAATGTATTCTATTAGCCTGATGAAGTAGAGCTGAATGTGTGTGCTAAGCACACACATTCAGCTCTACTTCATCGGGCTAATAGAATGCATTGGCCAGCGCTGATTGGCCAGAGTACGGAACTCGACCAATCAGCGCTGGCTCTGCTGGAGGAGGCGGAGTCTAAGATCGCTCCACACCAGTCTCCATTCAGGTCCGACCTTAGACTCCGCCTCCTCCAGCAGAGCCAGCGCTGATTGGCCGAATTCCGTACTCTGGCCAATCAGCACTGGCTAATGCATTGTATTGGCTTGATGAAGCAGTGCTGAATGTGTGTGCTTAGCACACACATTCAGCTCTACTTCATCGGGCTAATAGAATGCATTGGCCAATCAGCGCTGGCCAATGCATTCTATTAGCGTGAACTGAGTTTGCACAGGGGTTCTAGTGCACCCTCGGCTCTGCTACATCAGATTGCTACATCTGATGTAGCAGTGCCGAGTGTGCATCAGATGTGTAGTTGAGCAAAACTGACTCAGCACTGCTAAGTCTCTGCATTCGCATAGGAATGCATTGGCCAGCCTTCGGCCAATCAGCGCTGGCTCTGCCGGAGGAGGCGGAGTCTAAGGTCGGACCTGAATGGAGACTGGTGTGGAGCGATCTTAGACTCCGCCTCCTCCAGCAGAGCCAGCGCTGATTGGTCGAGTTCCGTACTCTGGCCAATCAGCGCTGGCCAATGCATTCTATTAGCCCGATGAAGTAGAGCTGAATGTGTGTGCTTAGCACACACATTCAGCTCTACTTCATCAGGCTAATAGAATACATTGGCCAATCAGCGCTGGCCAATGCATTCTATTAGCTTGATGAAGCAGAGTGTGCACAAGGGTTCAAGCGCACCCTCGGCTCTGATGTAGCAGAGCTGAGGGTGCACAAGGGTTCAAGTGCACCCTCGGCTCTCCTACATCAGAGCCGAGGGTGCGCTTGAACCCTTGTGCAGCCTTGGCTCTGCTACATCAGAGCCGAGGGTGCGCTTGAACCCTTGTGCACACTCTGCTTCATCAAGCTAATAGAATGCATTGGCCAGCACTGATTGGCCAGAGTACGGAATTCGGCCAATCAGCGCTGGCCAATGCATCCCTATGGGAAAAAGTTTATCTCACAAAAATCACAATTACACACCCGATAGAGCCCCAAAAAGTTATTTTTAATAACATTCCCCCCTAAATAAAGGTTATCCCTAGCTATCCCTGCCTGTACAGCTATCCCTGTCTCATAGTCACAAAGTTCACATTCTCATATGACCCGGATTTGAAATCCACTATTCGTCTAAAATGGAGGTCACCTGATTTCGGCAGCCAATGACTTTTTCCAATTTTTTTCAATGCCCCCAGTGTCGTAGTTCCTGTCCCACCTCCCCTGCGCTGTTATTGGTGCAAAAAAGGCGCCAGGGAAGGTGGGAGGGGAATCGAATTTTGGCGCACTTTACCACGTGGTGTTCGATTCGATTCGAACATGGCGAACACCCTGATATCCGATCGAACATGTGTTCGATAGAACACTGTTCGCTCATCTCTACTTCTGATACATGTAGTGTCCCAGCTACAATAAGAAAATCATATCTGGGTTCCTGACAAGTCCCATACCATAGAAAGTTTGTGCATTAGTGGTCATATCCATGGCAACTGATCAAGATAAAAGACTATCACCACTAAGAAAGTTAGAGAAAATCTTTAAAACTCTGCAGAATTTTTAATTACTTATATTTGCAAAAATGTTTAACTTTTAAAGGGGCTCTATCAGCAAAATCAAAGGCTATTCAGGCACCGGTAAAGTTATATTAAACAAACACCCCCCCCCCCCGTTTTAAAATAATAACCTAAAAAAGAATGTGCTCTACTTACGGATCGTGCACCCTGGGTGGGCATTCAGGGTGTGTCTTCATCTTCTTCCCCGCCTCTTCTTCCTCCGATGTCCTCCGGTCCCGTCTTCCTCCAGCGCTCGCAAACGGACAGTGATAGCCTGGGCGCATGCGCAGTAGCTGTAGTAGAAGCCGCGTGCTACTGCGCATGCGCCCAAGCTATTTTTTTTTATCAGTGTCCGCGAGCAAGCGCCGGAGGAGGACGGGACCCGAAGACATCGGAGGAAGAAGAGGCGTGGAAGAAGATGAAGACACACCCTGAATGCCCGCCCAGCGTGCACAATCCGTAAGTAGAGCACATTCTTTTTTAGGTTATTATTTTAAAATGGGGGGGGGGGTAGTTTAATATAACTTTACCGGTGCCTGAATAGCCTTTTTAAAGGCTATGCACACATATGTGGGGCTCTATCAGTATGATTTTGCTGATAGAGCCCCTTTAATTATCTACAAGTATAGATATGATTATGTACATGGAAATACCCCTTTAAGGCTAAGGCCCCACTTAGCAAGACATAGCCAAAAAAGTGCTGCAGAAAATTAAAACTACAGTGGAAACACATTGCGGTTTTTCCTGCAGCGCTTGTCGCACAAAGTCCAGAGTTTTTTTCTACTGACTTTCTGCTTTTATTATACCTATACGGAAAACACCAACATTTTCCGCAGGTATAATTGATGTGTTGTGATTTACTAAAACGCATAGGCTTTTAAAATCGCTACAGATTTTTTTCTGCAATGTGCAGATAGGATAAGTCAGTATCCT
Organism: Leptodactylus fuscus; assembly: GCF_031893055.1. Classification (NCBI taxonomy): domain Eukaryota; kingdom Metazoa; phylum Chordata; class Amphibia; order Anura; family Leptodactylidae; genus Leptodactylus; species Leptodactylus fuscus. Next base: position 192,974,131 of record NC_134266.1, on the reverse strand, counting down.
ATCCTGTTTGCAGATACTGTAAGACGCTGGCATTTTGGCCATGGTGTTTCTGCAGTGGCTATGTTTGTGCTAGATGGGTCCATGCTTCAGGACCAGGCCTTACTTTTCAAAACTGACATGTGTCACTTTATGGCAATAACTTTGAGATGCTTATGCTTTTGAGATTGTGTTTTTTTGTGACACATTGTACTTCATGTTAGTGGTAAACATTGATCAATACATTTGCATTGATTTATGAAGAAAAAAAAAAGATATTGATGGAAATTGGGGAAAATTGCTATTTTCAAAATGTGAAATGTTTTGCTTTTCAGTCAGATAATCACACCAGTGAAATACACTATGACATATTATCTACCATATCTCTGCTTTATGCTGGCATCATCTTTTAATTGTGCTGTAATTATTTTAGACATTAGAAGGATTACAAGTGTACCAGTGATTTTCCAGATTTATAAATTAATTTTTTAGGGACCAATTCAGTTCTGAAGGGAATTATAAAGGTCTATATATTAGAAACCCACATAAATCACCCCATTTTTAAAAACTGCTCCCCTCAAATAGGTCAAAACAGAATTTTGGAAGTTTGTTAACCCTTTAAGCATTTCACAGGAATTAAAACAATATGGAGGTGAAATATAGACACTTCATTTTTTTTTTTTTAATACATTCATTTATCTCTAAAATTAACACATTCACAAAGGGTTAAAGGAGAAAACGCATATCAAAGTTTGTTATACAATCTCTCCTGAGCACAGATACCCCACAGGAGGATGTAAATTTATGCTTAGAAACATGGCAATGCACCAAATGGAGTATAGATTTAGAGGGACTTTCTGGATGCTATATTTTTGTAGAGCCCTAGAGGTGCCATTAAATTTGAAGTCCCCAAGAATTGACCTTATTTTGAATGGGCAATTTTAGGGTTTCCGCAATCATGGTATCCAAAAACCAACAATCTAAATTTGCACATCAAAAGAACATAGCTCTCCTTCACATCTATGCTCTGCTGTGTGGGAAACTATGTTTCCCATGATCCATCTGCCAGCTCTTACTCTCTGTGTACCCCTCCCTTATCCATTCTTGCCTTCTGCTCTGCAATGACATCACAGGTAATAAGTCACTTCTACATCTGATGTCACATACTGCTGTGATATTTTATTTGCTGTCTGAAATGCTTGAAGAGAGGGGGTAGTGAGCTTGTAAACGGAGCAGCAATCGGAGGTTAATGACTTGAAAATAAATTAAATGGTGCTGCATTTAAGCAGGATATATATTAGGAAGTGTTTTGTATTTATGCGTCCTGTTATTTGGCTCATAGTTTCTAAAAACTGGATAATCCCTTTAATTTTGTAAGATTAGTATGTTATTGTCCTATATTACAATAGGTATGAACTTGTGGTACAGTGGTAATATCACTCTATATGTCATAAATTCTAAAGCTCCCTTCATCCTCATCTCTTGATACCTTAATGGACATATATCTTTATACAACAACACTAATTACGTAACTATATCACCTTTTAACTTTGAGGTCTACATTGCATTGATTTTTTTTTTTTTATTATGTATTAAAATGATGCTTACATCTAACATTTCTGGCAGTCATTCAAGTCCCATCCACTCAATACAAAAAATGGAAATGCTGTGATTTTATAACCCCTTGCAGTTTTGCAAATCGCAGCATGTCAATTGTACCTACGGAAGCATTGGTGGTTTCGATAGAGGTATAATGGCAGCAGAAAGTTTGTAGGGAAAAACTCTGCAAACTATCTGTGCAAAGCGCTGAGCTCATTACATGGGGCTTTAGCCTAACCTGGGATTTCCCAAAAGCCAATAGAGTTAGCAACAGGGAGTAGCCTGAAGTGGCAGGATTCATAACTAAAGATGAGCGAACACTGTTCGGATCAGCAGATCCGAACAGCATGCTCCTATAGAAATGAATGGAAGCACCTGTGATGCCAGCCGGCCGCCGGCAAAGTCAGCGTCACAGGTGCTTCCATTCATTTCTATGGGAGCGTGCTGTTCGGATCGGCTGCTCCGAACAGTGTTCGCTCATCTCTAATCATAACAGCTGAGCTCAGCCCCTGTGTGAACTGTAACAATACTGTGTTGCTGCAGCACTGCGACTCCATAGCTGTCTGAAGGGACTGTTACCTGTATTCTGTGAAACTACTGTGAAGCTTGTGAACTGCTGTGAAGTCCTAATGCAACCAATAGTTACCTCAAGTAAATAGCCCATAGAAACCTGCAAGTTGTAAAATAGAAGTATGAGATCTGAGCTGTGTACAAAAGGGAATATGAGTAGAAACATCATGTGATAAATATTTGTAGCACTCTTGACTGATCTAATAATGGTATAAGATGCTGAGAGGTTCTAAAATTATAAGAAGACATCATCATAGTAGCTCAGTTTGGATGTAGGCTCATGTAAGGATCTGTCCAGGGTAGATCATGCGTACCCTTGTCCATATGAGGTAGACAGGGTTGTAAACAGGGGCAGATTAGGAACTTAAAGTGGCCCCACATTGTTGGCTGGTCCAAACTGGACAATAGGACCAGAATAAGTAAGTTGAATGCAGCAATGTCTTTAAAAGTGTTAAAGGTATATTTTATTTATTTACTTACCCTTCTGTTTCCATACTGGTCATTGCTACTGCTGCCGCTCTGTCAGTGTTTTGGTATCATGCACTGTTTTTGTCCGGTCACTGTGTAAAGTCTAAACATGAAAAAAAGAGATATCAGCTCACCCGTGGTTCCATTGTAGTTTGGCTTGAATGCATGTAATTCGGGGTGCACGGCACACTCTATTCCACGAGTGTAATGAAGTATATATACCATATAGAGTGATATTATTTTGCAAATGCGTTTTTTAGGGGTTTTTGTTTTGTTTATTTTTCATGTTTACATCAAAGTTTTTTGTCATTTTATGATGTTATAATTAAAAGTTAAAATTTATTCACGGAGAGTTGCCAGTGAACATCGTTTTTTCTGCTACTGTGTAAAGTCCACAGAAAATTCCCGATAAAATACAATGCCAACCTGCCCATGGTGGTAAAGATAGCACATTTCAACCTTTATAAAGAAGTTGGCTTCTGATAGAGGGAGGAAACTTCAACCACACTCGTTCTCCCACTCTCCTTCACTTTCTCTTTCAAGTTTTTTCTTCCCATGCATTTAATTTTTTGTATTATTTATGTGTGCATTTAAACTTCATTTTTGTTTTTACCCAAATCGTAGGCTGTTACTCACATTAGTGTATTTCTCATTTCATGAGCTTCAAGTGCAAGACAATATTTTACAATTGGCCAGTGAGCCCAGTCGTTTTTTTCCTGGACCTTTCTAGTGAAATTATTGTGTGCTTGGATGGGCTGGTGTGTTGGGCGGTGCAGTGTAAGCACCTGGCAATGTCATAGAACTGCAAGGAAAAATTCTCCTTGGCTGTTCCACAATGCGATGCAGATGTTGCAGTCATGGTCCATGCCTTCAAAATCCTGTGAGGCTGACAAGGAATGGCCACCATTTTCATTTACAATAGCGATAATGGCCCTAGACAAAAAATGCACCTGTTGTTTATTAAAGATATGTAAAACTGTATATTTAGAAAATAATGTTTTTTTATTTTTGCTTTTTCCAGAGAACTCTTTTAATTGTTAGACTGAGTAACTCACAGGGCAACAATTTTTCACACAGTGCAAGTTAATGTTGAGATACTTTTTATCAATAAATGAAGCGACCTTTAGAATTTTATCTCATTATGAAGATTGCCCCCAACAAATCCAGGAGTTTTCCTTAAGCCTTATTTAACTCTTTCTACACAATTCCAAGTCATGATCTCTATTACCTATACACATTTACAGTAAATATTCAAAAGAATACTGATTTGTTAAGACAGAATACATTTATTATACCTTAGACTGAAATGGGAGATAAATGTATTTTTCAATATCTCAAGAAGACAGTGTTGGATCAATTTCTAATTCCAGTGACCTTAAAGAGAAATCAATACTCTTTCAAATAATGTTTTAGTGTCACATAAATTATATAAAGCAGGTCTGGAAGATAAATGCAGCAAAAGCAATATCCTAGGTAAATTCTTGTTTTTTTTTTATTTCTTAAAATAAAAGGAACATTCCTAGATTTGTGCACCTGCAACATAAAAAGTTATGGTAATTCACAAGTAATTGAACTGCACAAATACTCACTTTAGTTTTATACTCATTTTTGTAACTTTCTGCATGTTGCAGTAGCTTTTCTGGAATTAACCTGCATGTGATAGATGCTCGTCCATGGCCTCATAATCTCCCGCTTAGATACTGTAACACCCTTCTCCATGGCCTCCTAATGAATACTCTCGCCCCCCTCCAGTCCACCTTACACTATGCTTCTCTCCCTGTTCTTCATTAGCTGCACCTCTCTGCCAATGCCTTCACTGGCTACCCGTTGCCCAGCAAATTGAGTTCAAGTTACTAAGGCTAACATACAAAGTCATCCACAACCTGTTCCCTCCATATATCTCTGACCTAATTTCCCGCTACCTGCCCACACATAACCTCAGATCCTCCAAAGACCTCCTACTCCGCTCTACTTTCATTTGCTCCTTCTCCAAGATTTCTCCTGTGCATCCCCCATACTCTGGAACTCCTTACCAAGACACATAAGACTGACCCCCACAATCACAGGCTTCAAGAAGGCCCTGAAGACTCATCTATTCAGGAAGGCCTACAACCTCCAATAACACTATCACCACATCACCATCTGAACAGTCTCTACCCTCACTTACTGCCTCTATCCCTCATAGATTATAAGCCTTTGTGGGCAGGGCCCTCTATCCCACTGTGCCAGTCGGTCATTGTTAGTATTATATTTGTTTGTACATCTTATGTGCTGTATGTAAACCCTCAAATATAAAGCACCATAGAATTAATGGTGCTATATAAATAAATAATAATAATTGTTGTAGTAATGTCTGCAAGTGACAACCCTGAACATCCAAATTAGTGTATTTTCTACAGCATTTGCATCAATTTATGTAGATCTTATATAGATAATTTGAACAGGAATTGCAGAGATTTTTACAAACAAATTTTCAACAAATCAGCAGTATGTCAACAAATTAAGTGCAATTACTCTAGCCCAAGGACTTAGGAAACTAACTCTATGGTATCACACCTTTCATTACAGTGCCATATTTTGAAGCCAGAGTGACTTCATGTGTGTTACACAAAGCCCCTTTGGGTGTCCTGTGTAAGGCCCAGTTCACATCTGCATTCGGTATTCCATTCGGGGAGTCCGCTTGGGGACCCCCAAATGGAATACCAATCGCATTAACAAGCAGTAAACTTATGAAAGCACACAGACCCCATATACTATAAAGGGGTCAGTGTGTTTTCTGCATGAGTCAAGCAGAGAGTAAAGTGCTTCATGAACTACTATCCTCTCCACATGACTCATGTGGACACTGAGCGGAAAACACACGGATCCCATTTATAGTCTGTGGGGTCTGTGTGCTTTCATTGCTCACCACTTGTCAATGCTTTCAGTATTCTGTTCGGGGGTCTCCAAGCGGACTCCCTAAATGGAATCCCGAACGTAGATGTGGACCAGGCCTTAGACTTGTTTATTGTAGAAGCAACTTATAAAATGGTAAAAAAAAGGCTATAATTGTCAACATTGGTTATGTATTTTGGTTGATTATTCTCAATATTCCTTTCATAACCAAAATATTGAGAATGGAAAAGTAGAATGTTAACAGTGCCACAGAAGATGATTTTTACTTTAAAAAGCTTAAAGAGGTTTTTTAACCTCATTCTGAGAGTGACACTAAATGGCTTATCACATGATTTATAATATTTTGATTTTAGTGTAACACATTTGTACTATTTCATGTTTAATATGATTTTTTTGATCACAAGGTGACTTGTTGGGAGGTCATGTAACCAAAAAGTAGCAACTTTTATTGTTCGTGCTGATGCTACAGCTATGGCAATACTAGGTTTGTATCCATTTTCAATTAATAAAGGACTTGGTATGAGTAAATACAATTTTTTATTATTTCTTTATTTTTAACTGTTTTTTCTATTTTTTTTTGTTCCACTCGTGGACTTGAACACCCTTATTTCTTTTATAACACTCTTCAATACTTCTGCATTCCAGTGTATTTTACATGTCAGTGTAAAACAGGAACTTATTAAACATCGTATATGGCAAGACGTGAAAGGACCAGCACAGATTATAATATGGGCAAATGGGGTTATAGAATGGGGTCTGAGGCTGAAAGGGGGCCCGATGAGTGATTGTTCCTTTTCTTTCTGTATAATCCAACCTTATAATCATCTTATCGGCATCTGCCATATCTTTTTAATTGTTGCTGATGTAGTGACGTAGGATTCATAACTCTTCATTTTATGGTTGCTCTACATATTGACGGATGTTCTGACAAAAAGTCCAGTGTGGATTGTAGCGAGTACATGTGCTTAAGGCAAAGAGTTTTTGGAAGGTGTTTGTAATTGACCAGGAAGCAGTGAAAAAGAAAATCTGGATGGTGAACATAATTTTGAAAAACTGTTGATATTAAAGTTTACCTTAATGGATGATATTCCAAACAGAATGCCTATAAACTATTTAGAAGCAAATGCAGCAAAATGAGGTGAGAAAGCAAATAACCACATATAACAAGTCACACTTTACTTTCTTCATAAGTGTGATCTACTTGTAGGAGCACTTGTAGGTCTCTAGAGCTGTTTTTTTCAATGTATCAAAGAGCAGCCACTTAAGATTATAATGGAGTGTCTTTTAGGATATTATGTCATGACCCCACATTATTTGTTTAAATTATTTATTTTAAAATAATGACATTGGGTTCCCCAGTTTTTTTTAATAACAAGACAGATAAAATAAAACAGCTTCAGGTTAGCATTACTAGTGTGGGAAGGACCTCCATCACTTTAGATGATAAGGTACTGGATTGTATATAAAAGGAATAGGAAAAAGGGCATTGGAAAATAAAAATTAACTTCTGTTAATTAATCATTAAAAATGTCTCATTATCTAAAATTGATAGATTTAAACTAGAGTAAGCAGTCACCTACTTTTCACTTCTCAGGGATTAGTTTGTATAAGATCACTGTTTTTGAAGCATGCATGCTATTTTTATTGTAATGCACACAATATCTCCTATACTCCTGTAGTAAGATAAGCAACAGTGTCGAAAATGGTCTGTGATTCTGATTAGAAGTATCAGTGTGCACTCCTGATTTGCTGGGTAATACTGACAGACGCCAGAGAGGCACAGCAAAGGAGCATTGGAGAGAGGTAAATATCCCTGGCATTATTATCACTCCTCACTGCTCAGAACAGGCACTGAAGAGGCACAGCAAAAGAGTGACTAAGAAAAGTAATTTATCTCGTATCTCACGTCTTGCGGCAAACTTTTGCGATGCTTTGTGAGACTTTTATATGCAGCAGCGTTCATAGACTAAATACTTTATTGTGCCTAGTTCTTCCCAGTAGTCCTGGTGGCAGTGGTTACAGGGTAGTAATTGGAAAAAGTATTGGGGAAAAAAATCACATGAGAAGAACATATTATTGAAATACCCCGACATCCCTAATTGTCCATTTTATTGAAAATAAAAAGCACTGCTAGGCCAAGGACTCTAGGGAGACTTGCAATCTACATACAGCAGTATTTCAAGCACTGCACTACTGCTTGTAAACTCCAAGAAGGGAGAAGAAGGAAGTAGTGGATGCAGGACATTGTTGGCTCTTCATTTCAATTACTGATCTATGCTTGCATTTCAAATGAATATGGGAACCACCCAACAATTCAAATGAAAAAGTCAGCTCTGAGCAAAAGGATCACAGATGAATTAAACTAATGTGATCTGTCTGTGATGTTGTTTGCTGCACCTGTAGAAAAATGAAAATCTAAGTTTGTTAGTTATAAAGTATAAGCATTTTCTAAAATTCTCAATTTAAATATAGAATCAAACTTTCTTATCTGTTCTAAGTCTTATTGTTTTAAATTACATCAATGCAAACTATCTTTTTCCACTATATACCTCAATGCAATATTTCAGTCTTTCTCACACCATTTTGCATTATATAATTTACTAGCAGGAGGACCCGGCTTCGCACGGGTATATTACATTTTTTTGTGTGTGTAGTGGCCCCATAAGAATTGTCCAATTTTGCACTGGTGTATTTTGTATGTCATTTGTGTGCATCCATAAGTGTCACATGATCATGTGTATCTCATTTTGGATATCAGTAAAAAACCTGTGATCAATTGTTATGGATACCTGGAGTAAAGCTGTGTGTATGTGACCTTGTGTAACAGGGTCATCCACAGTGCCCTGCTTCTTTAAAGCTGACACACAGCAGTGAAGAAAAATGGCTGGGTTGCTATGGAAACCTGGAGTAAAACTCTAATGTGTGGTACTCTGTGCAGAGCCGTGTATCTAATCCTCCAGCGTATGGTACTGTGTGCAGAGGCACGTATCTAATCCTCCCTGTGTGGAACTGTGTGCAAATGTGCGTATCTAATCCTCTGCTATGTAGTACTGTATGTAAACACACATATCTAATCCTCTGGCATGTGGTACTGTCTGAAGATGTGCATATCTAATCCTTCATCGTGTAGTACTGTGTGTAGACGCAAGTATCTAATCCTTGTTGGTGTGCTACTGTGTGCAGATGCACATATCTAATCTTCCCCCATGTAGTATTGTGTGAAGAGGCGCTTATCTAATCCTCCGGCAAGTGAAACAATGTGCAGACGTGCGTATCTAATCCTCTGGCATGTGGTACTGTGTGCTGAGATGCGTATGTAATTCTCCAGCGTGTGGTATTATGTGCAGGGGCATGTATCTAATCCTGCCCCGTGTGGTACTCTGTGAAGATGCAGGTATCTAATCCTCACCTATGTGGTATTGTTTGCATTGGCATGTATCTAATCCTCCAGCATGTGGTATTGTGTGGAGAGGCACGTATCTAATCCTCTGGCGTTTATTACTGTGTGCAGAGGCATGTATCTAATACTCCCCCGTGTGGTATTGTGTGCAGTGGTGTGTATCTAATTCTTTGGTGTGTGGTATTGTGTGAAGACGCATGTATCCAATCCCCCAGCGGGTGTTAATTTGTGCAGATGTGCGTATCTAATCCTCTGGCATGTGGAAATGTGTACAGATGTGCGTATCTAATCCTCTGGTGTGTGGAACTCTATGCAGATGCGCATACCTAATCCTCTGGCATGTGGTACTGTGTACAGACGTATGTATCCAATCCCCCAGCGTGTGGTACTGTGTGCAGACTCACGTATCTAATACTACATCATGTGGTACTGTGTGCAGATGTGTGTTTCTAATCTTCTGGCATGTGGAACTGTGTGCAGATGTGCGTATGCAATCCTCTGGTGTGTGGTACTGTGTGCAGATGTGCGTATCCAATCCTCCCCTGTGTGGTATTGTGTGAAGAAGTACGTGTCTAATCCTCCCCCGTGTGGTACTTTGTACAGATACAGGTATCTAATCCTTCAATGTGTGGAACTGTGTGCAGACACACATATTGAATCCTCGGTCGTGTGGTACTGTGTGCAGGCACATGTATCTAATCCTTTGGCATGTGGAACTGTGTGCAGACGCACGTATCTAATCCTTCAGTGTGTGGAACTGTGTGCAGACGCGTGTATCTAATCCTCTGGCGTGTGATACTGTGTGCTGATTTGTGTATCTAATCCTCCGTGTATCTCAGTTTGGATATCAGTGTTGTATTGTACATGTGGAGTGACCATATGTATTGCAGATGGAATATGAGTGAAAGACTTGCAGGTTTGTATTGGCTAGGGGAGGGGGGGGGCACTGTGTTTGGAATGCTGTATCTCAGCAACGGTATTTCCGAGTGAGTTGGAGTCTCATCTTAAACCTTCCCGGATACCTGGTATTTCTGTACCAAATTTAGTGAAGATTGGTCCAGTCGTTTGGTCACGCATAAAGAACAGACAGACAAACAGACAGACGGACAGACAGACAAGAATTCATTTTTATAAGATAGAGTGACATTAAAAAAAGAAATAGCTTTGTAAATATATTGCATGGCTTATCTTGTGCTGCTTTGTACTGAGCTGTATTCAAAATTGTTCCAAAGTCCCTTCCTGTCTCAAAGTCTACGAGGTGCTTGGTAACCTGCATTCTGGAAACAGTAGCCTTCCCATAAAACAATATGCTGATGTGCATCCCATAATATTATATGAGCTTAGTGAAGTCAACTTTCAATAACAGCCATTAGAATTTTGAATACAGTTTTGAACTATAATACAAGTTGTAATTTAGAATCAGTTAAAAGCCAATAATGTCATGGAATGTCAACTGAGTCAGACGCCCTGAGACCTATGGAGAGGGCATGTTTAATGCTCAGCTACAGCACAGTGATCTGCAGATCAGGAAAGTTACAGGAAATTCTGTCCTGTGTGTTATTTCTTTTACAGTAGCTGATGCTAGATTAATCTGGTGCATCTTTAGACTGTCTAGTCTAAGGGCTAGTTCACACGTAAAAACCTCCTGGCCTATTTTGGTCCTGAAAAAAAACGCTTCCTAATTAGGAAGCGGTTTTTTGACCTTGAGGCGTTTTTTTGGAGCGTTTTCTGGAAGTTTTTGGTAAAAACTGCTTCAGAAAATGCCAGGCGGTTTTCCCCTCCCCTAAAGTGAATGGACTGTAACAAAAACGCTAGGCGTTTCCAGTCGCTGTTTTTTGCTAAAAAAAAACGCTAGGCTTTTTTCACCTCCCATTCACTTCTATTCTTTCCCTCAGGCAGAATCCTCCTGAAGAAAGGTCATGTCGCTTCTTTTTTTCTGCTAGCAAAAAAAAAAAAACTGCTAGCAAAAAAAAACAAACTAACAGTCTCCATAAACCACCATTGTATGGAAGCAGATTTTGAGGCGAAATGTGCTGTCTAAATCTGCCTCATTGCCCAGTGTGAACTAGCCCTTAGTGTGTAGACTTTTGAGAATGTGAACTTTTTGTGGTTCAGTTAACACAAACCTACTAAAAGGGTAATCACCATGCGCAAGCATGGATAAAGCAGAGGTGAATCATATAAATTCAGGGTTCAGTCGGGCTTCACCATAACGTCTTTTCAATTACATTTGTAGGCTGCATGCACACGGAGTTACGCTGGGCTTGTAAAAATACTCATTCACAGCCGTACACGCGAGCGCTGTGGACGGCTCCCGAACACTTCCCATTCACTTCAATGGGAGTGCCCTATATGGGGCTCACAATCTACATTTAAAAAAATAAACAAAAACATTTTGTCATGATATGTAACAACTGTAGGTTGCACTTTGTTTTTTTCTGATGGTGGCACAGAAATATCTTTGTAAAAAATGGATAGGCATAAACCATTGCACAGATTTTGAATCAATGTTTATGCTAAGCACAAAGGATCTTAAATTCGTTGTTCAGGCTAATTTTTTTTATTTATTTTTTTAATTCGGCTGGTGGATGTAAAGAAACATACTCACCTGTCCACAGTGCTCCAGTGTCTCCCAGTGTGGTCCAGTTCTACAGCTCCGTTGTTTTCTTTTGGTGAATGTCCCCGCTGCATGTGAGCACCAAGGCCAATGAGCGGCCTCAGCACAGGACACGGGATGTCACTATGTAAGATGTCCCCAGGTTCCTGTCTTAGGCCACTGAAGCTGCTGATTGGCCTCAATAGCCAACCAGCACGGACAAGTGAGTATGTTTCTTTTTTTTCTTTTTTTACCTCCCACGACTTAATTAAATAAATAAATAAATAAATAAATTTAGCCTGGACAACGCCTTTAAGATCTTTTGGTCTTAGCATAAACATTTATTCAAAATCTGTGCAATGGTTTGTGACGATCTATTTTTTACAATAGCTTGCAGTCTCTTTAATGTATGTGCCTATTTTAAACAATGTGTTATGTAATGAGTAGGTAATATCTCAGTCATAGCTGTGGGTTGAGGTGTAAGTTGTTACTATGGTAAGATTATACATGTAAATCTTGATACAGCAAATACGTTTATTCCTTAATATTCATTTTACTTATTCATTATTATCTTAATTATTCTAAGAATTGTATGACTTGATCTAATATTTATTATTGGTCTTTCTAGAATTTTTCAAATCCCTTCTGGAGAATGCAGAGAAATCTCTTCATGAAATATTTGTAAGGACGTATGGTTTGCTTTACACACAGAACTCAGAAATATTCCAGGACTTATTTACTGAGCTAAAACTCTACTACACTGGAGGAAATGTCAACTTGGAAGAAATGCTGAATGATTTCTGGGCTCGCCTGTTAGAACGTATGTTTCAGCTGATAAATCCTCAATATCATTTTTCAGAAGACTATCTAGAATGTGTCAGCAAATACATTGATCAACTAAAGCCATTCGGAGAAGTACCAAGGAAACTGAAAGCTCAAGTTACGAAAGCCTTTGTTGCAGCTCGAACATTTGTCCAAGGTCTAACTTTAGGCCGAGAAGTGGCTAACAAAGTATCCAAGGTAACAAAACCAAACATATTTTTGCTTGATATTGAGATTTTTTGTGTCTTTGCCTGGTTTACCAATTATAAAGTATAAGGAAGGAATCATACATGAAGTTTTGGTGTAAACAGAGGAGTGGATGCAAAAAGAATAAAACATGAATTGGCTCAAAAAATTAAGCCTTATTATTTATGATCCGGAAAAAGTACACTGTATAAAGCGCCAGGATAGATTATACATTCACAGATTTATTCTCCTCTGTTGAGGGGGATCATAGGGTTTTGCATGGCAAAAAAATCTGTGAACTCAAATGGACAGAAGATTATGGACTTGCAAAAGATTAAAACAATTATTATACAATAGAAATCAGTAAAATTACCATTGAGATTATTTAGGAATATAATTAATAAAAAAACCTTAAATATTTCTGGAGGAGCATGAGGAAAATGTTTGTTTTTGTACCGTCTTAGCCAGTGGGTAGGAAATATATATAAAAAAAAAAAAAAAAAACCTTGAGAGTCTTCAGTAGTTGATACCTTTTTTAATGGCTAACTAATAATGATGACAGATTACAACGTTTCGAAGCTCCCGGCTTCTTCTTCAGGTTTATCTAAAACAATTTCTGAAGGATGCATATTTATGTACAAGAGGGTCACATAGGAATAGAATTCTAGGAGGGAGGGTAGAAGAAGGTTATTGGTTATACAACTAAACAACTAAACAAAGAAGGAGCATGGGCATACTGCCCCCACATAGAGTGAGAAGGATGTTAACAGAGGCAAACATAGAGGTTTCTTTAGTTACAATGACTATAAAATTATAGTTTTTATTTCATCATTATTAATATATCATCAATATTAATTCATTAATAGACCACTGCATTGTTCACACCAAGCAGCTCTCTTTCCAATGCAGAAGAAAGATGACCTCTTGGTTATTGTATGATATTAAATAAAAAGTTAAATATCACCAAATTTCTAGTTTTGAAACCAATTTCCAGCTTTTTTTTTTTACTTCTTTTGTGAAATTTAAACAACATCATTTATAAGCATAGCGGTTCTTAACAAACTAGATTTGACTCAAACTTTGCAACATCTTCAGATTGGACTGAATGTGAACTTTTTGTGGTTCAGTTCAGACAAACCTAATAAAAGGGTGCAAGCATGGAAAAAGCAAAGGTGGATCACATAAATTCAGGGTTCAGTCGGGCTTCACCATAATGTCTTTTCAAATACATTTTAACAGTACTTTATTTTTTGGCTGATTTCTTCAGTAATTGGATTTGATACCTTAGCCCTAGTTACAGGTTTAGTATAGTCTCCTGATCATGACTGCAGAGCTGACCATGGCCCTCTGAATGAATCTGCACCTCAGAATCTGAAATGAATCTAATTTTGACAGTTTGCTCATCTAGACTGGTTACCTTTTTTTAATAAATGTGAATCTAAATTATGAGGAATTTCCTAAATCAACATTCCATGTGATAATGGTGAACTCTAATATTTTACTAAAGAAAAATACTTATTACTCCTGCTATGCCCCTTTCCCCTTCCCCTGCATTTCTTTTTCTGAATACAATCAGATATATTCTGTAGAATTTGTACACAGTTTACAGATTTGCCCACTGAAGTCTATTGAGAGAGGTGAGGGAAGAGGAGAGAGCAGAGAGATAAAGACTAGAGATGAGCGAACACTAAAATGTTCGAGGTTCGAAATTCGATTCGAACAGCCGCTCACTGTTCGAGTGTTCGAATGGGTTTCGAACCCCATTATAGTCTATGGGGAACATAAACTCGTTAAGGGGGAAACCCAAATTCGTGTCTGGAGGGTCACCAAGTCCACTATGACACCCCAGGAAATGATACCAACACCCTGGAATGACACTGGGACAGCAGGGGAAGCATGTCTGGGGGCATAAAAGTCACTTTATTTCATGGAAATCCCTGTCAGTTTGCGATTTTCGCAAGCTAACTTTTCCCCATAGAAATGCATTGGCCAGTGCTGATTGGCCAGAGTACGGAACTCGACCAATCAGCGCTGGCTCTGCTGGAGGAGGCGGAGTCTAAGATAGCTCCACACCAGTCTCCATTCAGGTCCGACCTTAGACTCCGCCTCCTCCGGCAGAGCCAGCGCTGATTGGCCGAAGGCTGGCCAATGCATTCCTATGCGAATGCAGACTTAGCAGTGCTGAGTCAGTTTTGCTCAACTACACATCTGATGCACACTCGGCACTGCTACATCAGATGTAGCAATCTGATGTAGCAGAGCCGAGGGTGCACTAGAACCCCTGTGCAAACTCAGTTCACGCTAATAGAATGCATTGGCCAGCGCTGATTGGCCAATGCATTCTATTAGCCCGATGAAGTAGAGCTGAATGTGTGTGCTAAGCACACTCATTCAGCACTGCTTCATCACGCCAATACAATGCATTAGCCAGTGCTGATTGGCCAGAGTACGGAATTCGGCCAATCAGCGCTGGCCAATGCATTCTATTAGCCCGATGAAGTAGAGCTGAATGTGTGTGCTAAGCACACACATTCAGCACTGCTTCATCACGCAAATACAATGCATTAGCCAGTGCTGATTGGCCAGAGTACGGAATTCGGCCAATCAGCGCTGGCTCTGCTGGAGGAGGCGGAGTCTAAGGTCGGACCTGAATGGAGACTGGTGTGGAGCGATCTTAGACTCCGCCTCCTCCAGCAGAGCCAGCGCTGATTGGCCGAATTCCGTACTCTGGCCAATCAGCGCTGGCCAATGCATTCTATTAGCCCGATGAAGTAGAGCTGAATGTGTGTGCTAAGCACACACATTCAGCACTGCTTCATCACGCCAATACAATGCATTAGCCAGTGCTGATTGGCCAGAGTACGGAATTCGGCCAATCAGCGCTGGCTCTGCTGGAGGAGGCGGAGTCTAAGATCGCTCCACACCAGTCTCCATTCAGGTCCGACCTTAGACTCCGCCTCCTCCGGCAGAGCCAGCGCTGATTGGCCGAAGGCTGGCCAATGCATTCCTATGCGAATGCAGACTTAGCAGTGCTGAGTCAGTTTTGCTCAACTACACATCTGATGCACACTCGGCACTGCTACATCAGATGTAGCAATCTGATGTAGCAGAGCCGAGGGTGCACTAGAACCCCTGTGCAAACTCAGTTCACGCTAATAGAATGCATTGGCCAGCGCTGATTGGCCAATGCATTCTATTAGCCCGATGAAGTAGAGCTGAATGTGTGTGCTTAGCACACACATTCAGCTCTACTTCATCAGGCTAATAGAATACATTGGCCAATCAGCGCTGGCCAATGCATTCTATTAGCTTGATGAAGCAGAGTGTGCACAAGGGTTCAAGCGCACCCTCGGCTCTGATGTAGCAGAGCTGAGGGTGCACAAGGGTTCAAGTGCACCCTCGGCTCTCCTACATCAGAGCCGAGGGTGCGCTTGAACCCTTGTGCAGCCTCGGCTCTGCTACATCAGAGCCGAGGGTGCGCTTGAACCCTTGTGCACACTCTGCTTCATCAAGCTAATAGAATGCATTGGCCAGCGCTGATTGGCCAGAGTACGGAATTCGGCCAATCAGCGCTGGCTCTGCTGGAGGAGGCGGAGTCTAAGATCGCTCCACACCAGTCTCCATTCAGGTCCGACCTTAGACTCCGCCTCCTCCGGCAGAGCCAGCGCTGATTGGCCGAAGGCTGGCCAATGCATTCCTATGCGAATGCAGACTTAGCAGTGCTGAGTCAGTTTTGCTCAACTACACATCTGATGCACACTCGGCACTGCTACATCAGATGTAGCAATCTGATGTAGCAGAGCCGAGGGTGCACTAGAACCCCTGTGCAAACTCAGTTCACGCTAATAGAATGCATTGGCCAGCGCTGATTGGCCAATGCATTCTATTAGCCCGATGAAGTAGAGCTGAATGTGTGTGCTAAGCACACACATTCAGCACTGCTTCATCACGCCAATACAATGCATTAGCCAGTGCTGATTGGCCAGAGTACGGAATTCGGCCAATCAGCGCTGGCTCTGCTGGAGGAGGCGGAGTCTAAGGTCGGACCTGAATGGAGACTGGTGTGGAGCGATCTTAGACTCCGCCTCCTCCAGCAGAGCCAGCGCTGATTGGCCGAATTCCGTACTCTGGCCAATCAGCGCTGGCCAATGCATTCTATTAGCTTGATGAAGCAGAGTGTGCACAAGGGTTCAAGCGCACCCTCGGCTCTGATGTAGCAGAGCTGAGGCTGCACAAGGGTTCAAGCGCACCCTCGGCTCTGATGTAGGAGAGCCGAGGGTGCACTTGAACCCTTGTGCACCCTCAGCTCTGCTACATCAGAGCCGAGGGTGCGCTTGAACCCTTGTGCACACTCTGCTTCATCAAGCTAATAGAATGCATTTGCCAGCGCTGATTGGCCAATGTATTCTATTAGCCTGATGAAGTAGAGCTGAATGTGTGTGCTAAGCACACACATTCAGCTCTACTTCATCGGGCTAATAGAATGCATTGGCCAGCGCTGATTGGCCAGAGTACGGAACTCGACCAATCAGCGCTGGCTCTGCTGGAGGAGGCGGAGTCTAAGATCGCTCCACACCAGTCTCCATTCAGGTCCGACATTAGACTCCGCCTCCTCCAGCAGAGCCAGCGCTGATTGGCCGAATTCCGTACTCTGGCCAATCAGCACTGGCTAATGCATTGTATTGGCGTGATGAAGCAGTGCTGAATGTGTGTGCTTAGCACACACATTCAGCTCTACTTCATCGGGCTAATAGAATGCATTGGCCAATCAGCGCTGGCCAATGCATTCTATTAGCGTGAACTGAGTTTGCACAGGGGTTCTAGTGCACCCTCGGCTCTGCTACATCAGATTGCTACATCTGATGTAGCAGTGCCGAGTGTGCATCAGATGTGTAGTTGAGCAAAACTGACTCAGCACTGCTAAGTCTGCATTCGCATAGGAATGCATTGGCCAGCCTTCGGCCAATCAGCGCTGGCTCTGCCGGAGGAGGCGGAGTCTAAGGTCAGACCTGAATGGAGACTGGTGTGGAGCGATCTTAGACTCCGCCTCCTCCAGCAGAGCCAGCGCTGATTGGTCGAGTTCCGTACTCTGGCCAATCAGCGCTGGCCAATGCATTCTATTAGCCCGATGAAGTAGAGCTGAATGTGTGTGCTTAGCACACACATTCAGCTCTACTTCATCAGGCTAATAGAATACATTGGCCAATCAGCGCTGGCCAATGCATTCTATTAGCTTGATGAAGCAGAGTGTGCACAAGGGTTCAAGCGCACCCTCGGCTCTGATGTAGCAGAGCTGAGGGTGCACAAGGGTTCAAGTGCACCCTCGGCTCTCCTACATCAGAGCCGAGGGTGCGCTTGAACCCTTGTGCAGCCTCGGCTCTGCTACATCAGAGCCGAGGGTGCGCTTGAACCCTTGTGCACACTCTGCTTCATCAAGCTAATAGAATGCATTGGCCAGCACTGATTGGCCAGAGTACGGAATTCGGCCAATCAGCGCTGGCCAATGCATCCCTATGGGAAAAAGTTTATCTCACAAAAATCACAATTACACACCCGATAGAGCCCCAAAAAGTTATTTTTAATAACATTCCCCCCTAAATAAAGGTTATCCCTAGCTATCCCTGCCTGTACAGCTATCCCTGTCTCATAGTCACAAAGTTCACATTCTCATATGACCCGGATTTGAAATCCACTATTCGTCTAAAATGGAGGTCACCTGATTTCGGCAGCCAATGACTTTTTCCAATTTTTTTCAATGCCCTCGGTGTCGTAGTTCCTGTCCCACCTCCCCTGCGCTGTTATTGGTGCAAAAAAGGCGCCAGGGAAGGTGGGAGGGGAATCGAATTTTGGCGCACTTTACCACGTGGTGTTCGATTCGATTCGAACATGGCGAACACCCTGATATCCGATCGAACATGTGTTCGATAGAACACTGTTCGCTCATCTCTAATAAAGACATGTGACTAAAGCGTCAAGTGATAGTTTTATCTCCTGTAAGACCTGGGTAATATTTCACCTAATGCGAGGATGGATTGTGGATTTCAACAGTGTATTCAGAAGTAGTGAACAGTGCAGGGAAAGGGGACAGGGAAATAATAGGTGAAATAAGCATTTTTGTTTAATAAACTATATTGCAAAGTTTACTACCCCTTACGCTATTTTATTTTGTAATAATAAAAGATTAGATATGATTTAAAATACACAATTCTCTTACAGATAGAAATGTCTTTTTACATCCCAAGCCAAAACCAAATGTTATAAACAAATTCCATTACAGATTTTGTACAAACCCTATCATTTACAAACCTCAGTATGATAACCAGAGTGTTAGACTATGTAATACCTAGACTTATAGTCTCATACTCTGAACATTCGACCAATAATGTTATATTGTCTAACAGTTTTATATGATGTGCAACCAACTAAAGAATATCTAAGCCACAATGAATTGGCTTTTACCCCTATTTTAATCAAACAATAGTCTGTGTATAACATTATAATAAATTCATTGATGTTTATTGCTGTCCATATTATGTATAACTAGCAGAATTACTCAGCTTTGCACGGTTCTATTTAGTTTGTGTGTGTTTGCTTGCTACTGATACGAAGACAACCTGGTCTAAAGCAAAAATGGCGTGGTTATGATAGAAAACTGTTCTACAATTGTGTCCACGTCAATGAGGCTAAGAATGAAGGATATGCAAGCTTCAATTGGCTAAAAAGGGTCCTCTGATATGACATGGAGGTGGACTCTTGATATGGAAGCCAGTGATGCCATCTTTGCTTTTGTGAATATGTTTCTATGTTGTTATGGAAACCTTGTACAAATAAAAAATGGCTAGGTTGTTATGGTAATCTGATCTAACATTGTGTGTATGTGTAAGTGAGGCTAAGAATGAAGGACCTCTAAGCTTCTATTGGCTAATACAGGTCATCGGATGTTGAATGCCAGTGAGGCCATATTTGCTTTTGTGAATACGTTGTTAAGGGTAGGTCCTAGAGAGCTGTAACAAGTGCAAAACCTTTGCAAGCACCTGGTTTATCTATGGGCCACATTTGGTGCCGATTGGTCCAGTGGCTGTGCATAAAGAACAGGCAACAGTAACAAAAAGATTATTTATATACTGTATATATAAGATATGCCACTACTTTAAAGGCATTTGGCTTATCACTAGAGATGAGCGAGTACTGTTCGGATCAGCCGATCCGAACAGCATGCACGCATTGAAATGAATTGATGTAGCGGCACGCGGGGGGTTAAGCGGCTGGCCGGCGTCAAAGCGGAAGTACCAGGTGCATCCATTCATTTCAATGCGTGCGTGCTGTTCGAATCGCTGATCCGAACAGTACTCGCTCATCTCTACTTATCACTATTCTTGTCCACTATTCAAAGTGAAAGATTTACAGAAACCTATTTGCTTTGAGAGCTCTCTGTTATCAGGAAAGGATGAGAAAACAAGTAAATGTACTACAATTGTTTCACATTTTTGAACATTATGTTCTATGTAACATACATAGAATTTTACCTTTATTCTGTTGGTAACTACAATTGCAGCAATACCACAAATATCATGTTTTACTGTTTTTATGCATAGTTTATGTTGGTTTTACTACTTCTGCACAATTAAAACATGTTTTATTGGAAAAAAAATATGTTACCATATTCAAAGACACATACTCTTCTGTCACTGTAGTCAAATCTGGGCTTGTATTTTGCAGGATGAGTTGCAGCATTGTCTGATGACATCTATATGGAATATCTTACAATACCAGCCATTAGATCAGTAGATGACCATGAGGCAGGAGAGCAGAGAGGTTGTGTTGTTCCACATCTACTCATCTAATGATACTGCAGCCACATAACCAATGTATTTTATTTATACATGTTATTACTAAGTACTCTCACAATGTGAGAGTAAAGACAATGCAGCTTATTAATATGCCTATGCAGAAAAGTTACATTAAAACCCACCACCATTTGTAATAGTACTGCCCAACCCCCATAGTACATAAGCCATGGTTTATATATCTAGCACTGATTGGTGAAATTTATGCAGACATTAACAGTATGTTGCCATTCCTCTAGGTAATCAGATCCATCTTTATAGACTATGACCCTATCCATTCAATGCCCACAGTATTAGACTTTAAAGGGATATGCTCAAAGGGAATGATAACACCCACTTTTAAATTTATTCATATACTGTATTATCAGTATAATAACAGAATAACGTTATTATGCGACTTTTAGAGAAGGTGTTCCAGAATTGCTATTTCATGAGGGGTACAGGTATTTACTAAAACACTAAAAGAGGAATCCTAAAGAAATGTCTTATTGTATAAGTAATGAAAGTCTTCTGTCTTGCAAATACTTTGCGACTTCTCAGGTTCCTAAAAGCACTAATTGTTTGATATGCCCAGGAGAGATATTCACCTGCGACATACAAGTATATGATGTATAAATTTATGATATTCTATCATCTGCTCTTCCTTTCCAGTTATGTTCTACTTTAAAGAAATGTATACTATTAAGTGGCTCATATGGGAGTAGCAATTTCCATTTTTTCTCAAAACCGGTTTTACTAGAATAGACTGTAGATCATTATATTCGTTTGGAATGACAGGTCACTGGCGTAAAAAGAATCTTATTTTTGTAATGCATGTATATTACTAAAAAGATGTTACTTTTACGAAATTGTTGACTCACTAGGTAACTGGTGTCAGAAGTCATATCTTATGTGACGATGATTCAGATCTAGTCTCCATTAACGAGAGAAGCGCAGAAGTTTTCTGAAAGTCAAACCAGAAGGCAAACTCTGAGTTAAGTTGCTAAGCGGTAACAACATAATTAGTTCACCTGCCCTTGTACATTGACTCTGCTACGTGTAATCTTATTACACGCCCTGCTACAGTTGGATTGAGTTAAAATTGAAAAAATTGTGCTTGTGAGATAAAATCTCTCAGTTCATCCTGCAACTATTTCAATTAAGTCGCTTTCTGGTACTTTTCTATATATATTTTGTTTCTAAAATTCATTCTAAAGGCAAAAGTCCAACGTCTGCTGAAAGTGCCTTTTTAACTTCAGTTTTCCAATTTTAACACTATTTAAGGGGCCATGACATGAAGAAAATGACCTCATTCTAGAAAGTGTGTTCAAAGTGGAATTAAAACTAGAGATGAGCGAGTAGTATTTGATTGAGTAGGTATTCGAATGAATGTTACGGTATTCGAAATACTCGTACTCGATCGAATACTATCACTACTCGCAGTAAAGGTTCGATTCAGAACCAGCATTGATTTGCCGAATGCTGTACACTGTATAGCATTCAGCAAATCAACGCTGGTTCTGCAGCAGGCTCGTCCTTGCTAGTCGGGAGGACGAACCTGCTGCAGAACCAGTGTTGATTTCCCGCAGGCTTGTCTTTGCTAGTTGGGAGAGCTGGCAGCTTGCAGTTATGAGGGAGCTCACTTTTTCTCATAGGAATGCATTAACCAGTGTTGATTGGCCAGTGTACAGCACTAAGCCAATCAACACTGGTTCTGCCGGAGGCTCTTCTATGAGGAGGCAGAGTATAAGATTGGACCACAGCAGTCTCCATTATGGTCCGATCTTAGACTCCCGCCTCCTCACAGACGAGCCTCCGGCAGAACCAGCGTTGATTGGCCGAGTGCTGTACACTCTAGACTGTGTAATGTAAATCTACATCACTTATTAGTTTGCTTAGCTTTCAAAAAATTTTTTTTAGTCTATGGCATTATCTGTTAAACCACGCCCCTATCTAGTAAGCCCAGCCATTTTTCAAATAGCCTCACCCCCTTACCATGAAAGGTACAAGGCAAATGAGACAAAGTATCTAAAACTGTTAATAAATGTGCTTCATCGTATGCCAGTTTTTAGCACAAATTCTGCCATAATTCTGTCTCATATTCACTAATAAATATGTCTCATTGTTTTACTGCATGTCATTTCACTTGTTCTGTAGTCTTCATTGTCCCATTAGGTGTATTAATGCATTATTTGTTTGCACCTTGTTAGAGACCTATTGCCATATCACTCTATTACTAGTCATGCTAAATCCTAAAACAGAATATATTGCATAGGGTTAGGCAAAACAATTAGTTTTGAACCAGATTTGATCTGAAATTTCCATGGTAGCAGTGGTAGCAGCTGCCACAGGGCCTGGCACCTTAGGGGCCCCATCACTAGTAAACATACCAAAAAAAGAAATAAAAAATACATTTTACTTTTGAGGCCCGAGGCCACCTATAGTGCCAAGTTCCAGGTGGAGGAGGGCCTCAGTGTGCTGACAATGGGGGATGGGCAGAGACATTACACAGGAAGAAGATGAGGAGAGCAGTGCTGAAGCCTTGTGGAGAGTGAGTGGAGACTGGTGAGGTTAACCCATGCATGCAGGACAGGCTGTACAGCCCACTGTACTGTCCTGGCAGCTGCCTGCTGCTCTTTCTCCTTTCCAAATTATAATAAGTTTGCTGCCTGAGGAAGAAGGGGTTACAAGTGCCAAATTCAGTGTCTGTGAAGAGTGTTTTAAGTGAGAACTGTGAGAACACTCTTCACTGACACTGAATGTGGCACTTGTAACCCCTTCTTCCTCAGGCAACAAACTTATTGCAGTATTATAGTAGATAATACTGTGTCCAGGGGCCACTATGGGGCATCATAGTGTGTTCATCTGCCTCTGTAGGTTATACTATTGTGTACAGGGGCACTAAGGGGAATAATAGTGCATGCAGGAATGAGGGGGGGCAGTCGGTCTGGGTTTTTTTTGGGGGCCCCATGTCAAAACTTTGCTACGGGGCCCACCATTCCTACCCCACCTGGCTGATTGGGTAGTCATAGCTAAGTCTTAGCATCATGACTTCAGTGCATCCATGTGACCTCTGAGGTCCAATCGCAGGCCTAAGTGGTAACCCCCGTGTGACTGATGTCAGCAAGAGGCCTGAAGAGGATCCTGTAGGACTGTCAGATGCCCGGGAGAGGTTAGGTAAAATGAGTATAGATGTTTATTTATATACACCTCCATATATACTATGGGGTATGAGAAGACACCAAAGCCAATCTAATGAGGTTTGACAATCTCTAATATGGTGTATAAACTGAAGACTCATATAGGCAAGCATAAGGGCTAGGGTTATGTATTAAGAGAGGCAAATGACTCATACAGACATAAACTAAACTTTCAATAGCTAATAACATGCCCCTGGCTCATTGGGGGACTTTAGTAAGATTGTCGTTTTTCACAGTTGTCTTAAATGTGCACATGACACATCTGCGTTTGGTAATCTGTTCGGAGAGTCCACATGGGGACCCGCCCGAACAGAATATCGAATACGTTGGCAAGCAGTGAGCTTATGAAAGCACACGAATCCCATTATAATCTATGGGGTCAGTGTGCTTTCACTGCTCACCGCTTGTCAACACGTTTGGGGGTCCCCATGTGGATACCTTGAACGGATCACCAAACACAGATTTGAACTGGGCCTTATAATGTTATGTGCACCAGAATTAAAATCTGACCCCTGACCGGCATAGATTCCAGCTATAACTGATGCCAAGTTTCTGGCATCAGTTATAGTAAATCTGACAAACCAATCCCATCTCAGGTTGCCTTAATTCTTGCCTCACTCTACCCACTGGAGAACCAATAAAATACCACATCTTTAGCACAAGCTGACGGTTTTCTGATATACAGTAGATATTATAGTAAATCCTCCTCACATGTGTCTGAAACACGACCATAAGTAATAACAGCAGGTCGCTGACTACATTTGTCACACAAGTAGAAATGTAAAATAAATGCCATTTTTTTTAATATAAAGATGACATTTTTTTCTTTATGATTTCATTTTAAACTTTATGGCCAATCTATTGTACATGTGTATGTCTATTATTGAGCACATGTACTTACACCTTGTAATGATGGCTCCTTGACACGAAGTACTACTTCCAATAATAATTCATAGGATCATGCAAACCTTATAGAGTCTGTAACCTGCCAAGGTTAATTGGCTTAGAATGAATCAATTATGGCTTGTCATTTTAGTAGAATAAAATTAAGTTACAGGAAATTGTTGGATGCTGCTCAAAATACGGTAATTGGATATGGGAGAAGACTAAAATATGTTCATGCACAGCATTAATGAATACAGCTCAGCAGGTGGGAGCGAGGTCATTCTTAGTCAGGAATCTTAATGATACCGACTCCAGTTATGCTTAAATGTTTATCTCAATATTAAATCATTTATACACCTTGACTGATGTCTTGCATTCTCAAATATTGTGAACAATGTGATGGATACATTTCTACATTTAGGCTTTGTTTACATGTTGTTTATGGTAAGAAGAAAGTGATTATGGATACATTTCTACATTTCTACACTGATCACTTATTGTTTTGTAAAGACATTCAGTGTACTGTATGCAACTGGAAAATTACTAGTGTATACAATGAATGCATCTATTTTATTTATTTAAACACAATGCATCTTAACTGTATTGGAAAAAGCAATATTTTGACCATACCTATATACTGTAGATGCCACAGTAAAAAATAAACTATTTTACAATGGTAGTCACTGAGATACATAACTGTCTATACTGTAGCACTTGACACAACTTTCTATCACAGGTATACATTGGAGAAAAATTAATGTTCTGAAGAACATTAGAGAGAAAAATGTTATTTATAGTGCACATAGGTTGTTCATCACGCTGTAAAGGCAGGTTCACACCTGCACCTGATCTCCACTTTGCAGGTTCCCGTCTTCTGCCCGAGAAACCGGACATGAGACAGAAACCGGCAGGCAGTTTTCAAACCCACATTTGAATGGGTTAGCAAAGTGTCCGCCCGTGAGCACCCGGCGAAACCATTTTTTTTTAACCGGACACAATGTCAGACATGCAGGACTTTGTGTCCAGTTAAAAAAAAAAATTGTTTCGCCGTGGAGGCCAGAAGACGCTCACAGGTGGACACTGACTGCCGGGTTTCCATCTCCTGTCAGCAGAAGACGGAAACCCACAAAGCGGAGACCGGGTGCAGATGTGAACGCACCCTAAATCTGCAGAGGACTTAAGGAGCCAACAGTGGGCAATGTATTCTGAAACATCATCGGCTGACACAAACAGTTCTTCTTCTACCCCAAATAAGGTGCATTTGAGTGTACCCTTCTTAGGAGAAGACATTAGAACAATATTAGGTTAACTTGGGGAGGCCTCAAAAGATCACGTTAGTGATCTTAGTTATAAACATATGGTTCATAACTACAGAATAAAAGCATGGCAGATCCATGGTTGCAAGTGCAGACAACAGAGGATTATTGTCACTCTCGAAACTGCCAGGATCAGTTCACATTTATGTAATATATATGGCAAACATTGTGTATGGCTTTGAACTTTAAAGCAACCCTCCAGCCCAAGTAAAATTGTGCCTTTCTTCTGAACGTTCCTGCCACCATATGTCTATTCTGAAGTTCGTTTTGTATGACTCAAGTAGCTGCTGTGTGCTTTTTTTTTCTGTCAGAAACTAAGTCATCTATAAAGTAGCGCCATATTTTGGAACAGCTTTAAACATTTTGAAAATCTGTTGCAGTTTAATACAGTCCGGTCTGAGACTTAGACTGGGAGGGGACCAGATATGTTTACTGTATACTCACTATGCATGGTAAAATTTGGAGGGTTGCTTTAATGGTAGGATCCGAAATTAGAATTTTGTATGTTGAGGTGTTATTCAATTGCCTTATGGCTCCAGATTATTTTGTTAGTCCATTTAATGATTACATTATGAAGGGAACTAAGCTCTTTAAAGGTGTACTCTGGGATTTTTATATTAAAGGGCTGTGCTTATTATAGGGATAGAGATAATAGTGATAAGCGAAACTTTCAATTTGGATAATGGTTCAACTGAAAGTTTGGTTTGGGTCTAAACTGGCTTATTACAAACTGGAAGAGCACATTGCTTTAAAAAGTTGTATATCACACTCTTTTATCAGTAGTCCCTGATAAATACCAGATGCAACTAGAGGCAGAAATAAGATCTGAACCCACCTTGAAACGGGAGAAATTGGAACTGAACCCACCTTTAAACTCACCAACCTCAACAACTGCCGAATGATTGTCACCTACAGTTTCCCTAAAAAAGATCAATTTTAATGGCCGCCGAGTAAAAATTAAATCCAAAACTAAGTCCCTTGGCTAATAAAGCTAGACGATCATTATCAAGTTCAATAACAGTAAGTGGCAAATAAGCAATATAAGCACCAGGTTTTGTGTTATAAGACTTATTTCCGTGTAAGTCACCAATTATACATTTAATTGCAAGAGAAGTCTTATAAAAAATTATAACAGATTCCTAAAAGAAAACTTTGAATGGAAAGTATTTTGTTATATGTATTCTTATGGAAAGAAATGGTTAAATCTGAGTAATACTGTGAATATTGTTCGCTAGCTGACTTCAGAGTAACTCTGCAGCAAAAATGCTCCCCAAGGCATTTTTGGTACTGTGTAGGTTATAAACTGAGAGATATATCAAAATGGATTTAAATAATACTTGACAGGTTTATTAATAGTGCTGATGTGGTGAAGTTAGATCTATACAGTAGATTTTAATATCACTGACACATCATTTTATTTATTTTTTTTATAAAGTCTGACAGCATACATATTGTCCTTATTATCAAAAATGAAATGCTATATACTTTCAGATGGATTGTAAAATGACATTATTCACCCATTCACAAAGGGATTTTTTGATGATATGTATGTAGGATATCCCTGTTTTAATATATATTGAGCTGAACGATAAAATAATCTGGATTTACCCAGTTTATTACAGATTCTAAATAACATTGTATCTGCATTGTTATACAGCAGGGTTACATCACCCCCTACTTCATCTCTCTTAATGCATAGCTGTCTATCAGTCTTTCGTGAACCCCGGCATTCTATTTCTGGACAAACCATAGTGTATCGTGATGAACAGTGCAATAACTGCTGCTCAGGGAGGACAGAGCCTGAAACCTAAACAAAAAATTAACTTAAAGAGATCCTATTACAACTAGGAATTGATTTATTTTAATTCATAATTATTTTGCATCAACCTAAACAACCTATTTTTTTTTTACCATTTATTATAAAAAAATAAATAAATTAAAACCTCTGTCAGATCTTGGTCCAGTGTGTGAATGACCTGACTTCCTCAAGGACTCAGGTTAGAATTTCTTTGTTTAGCAATTCTGCATGTTCAGCTGCAGCCCCAAGTGCAAGACCTCATTGGATATTGCTTAGACTAAACAAGCCCTATGTGCTTTATGATTACAACAGATCCTGACTGGTAATATCATTTTACATAAATTTACAGCGCTTAAAATGCAAAATCGATATCCAATGAAAAATGTTTGCTACCACTTAAGATGCCAATATTTCTAAATGGCACTGTAGGTATGGTAAGACCAAGGAAGGGGGTACACCCCAAATAACTGGATGGCGCTCACACTGTCTTCAGATAACACTCAAGTAGGTAAAAGGTAGCAATATTTATCGACTGATTATGCGTTTTGAGGCTTTAGTGTAACAAAACACAACCTCTTCATCAGATCTAGTCAAAATAACATTAAAAACAAAAAACAAAGCAAAGGAATAATAAATAAAAATAAATAAACATGTATACATCTAATACAGAAAAATTACATTGTTAATACATACTCCATTGTAGTACATATAAAGGATTGTATCTGTCATACTTTTCCACATACTATTTTTATATATGTACTGTATATATATCTTTTTTTTCCTTCCAAGAAGAAAAAAACATCAACATCAAACATCAACAAAAATTTTTCTATAATTTTTCTGTATTAGATGTATACATGTTTATTTGTTATTTTTATTTATTATTCCTTTGCTTTCTTTTTTTTATGTTATTTTGACTAGATCTGATGAAGAGGTAGTGTTTTGTTACACTAAAGCCTCGAAACGCGTAATCAATCAATAACTATTACTACCTTTTACCTACTTGAGTGTCGTCTGACGACGGTGTGATCGCCATCGAGTTATTTGGGGTATACCCCCTTCCTTGGTCTTACCATACCTACAGTGTCTTTCAAACAGCAATCTCCATCAGGTCCAAAAGTGGTGAACCATCATCCAGGCCAAAATCACTCCGTATCCTACATCCACTCCATAGGACTAAAAGTCCGGGGAAGCGACTGGGACTTCTGGGAACAAGTGATCAAAACGCATCCCAGCACAAGAAACTTTAACTTCAAGGAGGCGCAGTTAACCTTCTTTTTTGTTCCTCTGAGATCAGCATCAATATTTCTAAATGGGTAAGTTCTGACTTGAACTATGAGGAGTCAAGTAATTTACATACCGGACCCAGGTCTAGCAGAAAGATTTGTTTAATATATTTATTAAAAACTCATATTACACATTTATAAAAGGTTTCTTTGGGGGGAGGAAAGGGACTGATGAATTATCAATGAAATAGGGCTATGCTGGTTTTAGGTCTTTATTCATCACTACTTATATTCATCATAAAATGAGGATTCTGGATCACCTTGTCATATAACTCTGTGTCATATTATTTGTCTATTGCATGAATAAATTAACTACTAGGTGTTAAAGCAGTGCACCCCTGCATAGTCCAAGGCTAATCACACTACTATTTAATTTTACTATTTAATGTCCATTGCTCTCATCCGTCACACCATGAGAGTAGTGGACATTAAGTTAGAGATGCAGATGGAGTCCTTTGTATCAGGTGTATGTCAGCATTCACACCTATGACCATACACTGATTGGGCTATGAAAGACTGATGAAGGATACATCACGGCTGTAAGTTGACATATGTCAATTTATTTGTAATAGTACAATTCAAAGTTATAAGAAAAGAATCTTCAGAATTGTTCATTCATGAGAAGTGTAAGTATTACTAAAGTAGACCTGTCAGGATATTTGATATTTGGTAAGTTTAGTAATTTTGGGGTCTTCTTTAACCCCTTAAGGACACAGCCCAAAAGTATGTTAAGGACCAGGCCTATTTTTTCAAAATTGACATGTGTCACTTTAAATGGCAATAACTTTGAGACGCTTTAACTTACACAAGTGATTCTGAGAATTTTTTCTCGTAACACATTATACTTCATGTTAGTGGTAAACACTAATCAATATTTTTGTATTTACTTATTAAAAAAATAGGAAATTTGATGGAAATTTGGAAAAAATTGCAATTTTAAAAATGTGAAATTCTCTGCTTTTCAGGCAGATAGTTATACCACCCAAATACACGAATAAATATTATCTCCCATATCTCTGCTTTATATCGGCATCATCTTTTGATTGTATTTTAATTTATTTTGGACATTACAAGGCTTACAAGTGATTTTCCAGATTTACAAGAAATGTAACTATGTTAGTTTTTTTTGTTTGTTTTACACACTTTATTTAAAAAAAAAAACTTTTTTACATTTTTTATTTGTGCTGCAAGCACACTAGAACCAGCGATCAGAGAGGATCGCTGGTTCTATACTAACTACAGACTGCAATACACGTGTATTGCAGTCTATAGAGGAAGCTAGCTATGCAGATGCATAGACTAGCTTCCTCTCGTCCCAGCATCCAAGGGGTTAACCCTCCCCCCATCGGAGCTCGCTCCGATGGGGGGAGGGATTAAGGAGCAGCGTGTAGCTGTAAATTACAGCTAGCACAGACTCCTTATGCAGCCGGCAGCATGCTTTATAGCCGGCCAAACCCCTAGGGTGTCATGATCACTATGGATCATGGCACCTTAAGGGTTAAACAGCGGGGGTCGGTACAATCACCGTCCCTGCTGCTACAGGGGAAGCCTGGCTGTCAGATACAGCCGGCCTCCCGTTGAGATCGCACGGGCTCTGCTTCTGAACCCGTGCGATCTCCATCACGTACATGCACGTGGAAATGCGGGAACTAACCACATTCCCTGACGTACAGGTACGTGATTTAGCGTTAAGGGGTTAAAGGGACTCTACCATTAAACTACTTTTTTTTCTAATGACCACGTCGGAATAGCCTTAAGAAAGGCTATTCGTCTCCTACCTTTAGATGTGGTCTCCGCCGTGCCGTTCCGTAGAAATACCAGTTTTAACCGGTATGCAAAAGAACTCTTTTGCATACCGGTTAAAACCGGTATTTCTACGGAACGGCGGCGGAAACAGCGGCGGCGGCGGAGACCACGTCTAAAGGTAGGAGACAAATAGCCTTTCTTAAGGCTATTCCAACGTGGTCATTAGAAAAAAAGGTAGTTTAATGGTAGAATCCCTTTAATGACTTATCTATATATTCTGTTTTAAAGAACATGGATTTCAAATATATTTATTCCATAACATTAAATATCTTTGATTCTCATTATTGACCCTTGAACTACCTATATTGTGCCCTCAAAGGTGCAGCGGCCTGACATTGATAGTTAGCATCATTGGGTACAGCTGGTTAAGAAAGTTGCAAAAGGTTTCCAAGTGATGGAAGTGTATTAATTGCCATAGCATATTAGTAAATTGCAAGGTTGCTTACTATTTGTTTGCTTGTTTTTTGTTTTGTTTTTTTAAATGATTTTTCTATGTGAAATACCTCACTGGAATAAAGTTACTTCCTGTGGATTCCTACAAAGAAGAATGAAAACCTTTATAATAGAAATGAATGACTCTACAATGTCCATTATAACAAATTCTCTCATTTTCCCATAAATTATCTTCATCAAACATTGCTTAAGTATCATTTGTTTTGTAATTATCCATAATATTGATAGTTTTTCATATTTAGAATTTAAAGGACATTATAACACTTCCTGCTAATACTTTCCTTTTATCAATTACAGTATGATAATATAAAAATCCTTCACTTACACTATTTTGATCGAAAAAAGGGGTTTATTAGGGCTTATTCATACATCTGTTTTATAGCAGAAGTGTGATGTCTATGTTAATCACAGACATCACACAATCCTGCTCTTTTTTAAAGTCATGATCTGCGGGTTGATCCATGTTTGATGTCTTTGACAAACAGATAAAAAAAAATTTTCAGTTTAGATAGCTCTAAATGTCTTTGGGTCTTTGAAATACAGACAATAGATACAGTAGATAGCATCTGTGTCCTGTCTGTGATTTCCATGGACCCATAGATTTTAATGAGGGTCTGTGATATTGAAAATGGACTAAAATAGAGCATGTTTCCATTCTTTTTCCATAGACTGTTGGTCCATGGGAAAAGAACAGACATGCAGACATCTGTGTGTACCCATTAAAATGAATGGGTTCACGTGCAGCCCATGAATAACATGAACAGCACACATCTGCTAAAAGTGACTGGGGACTGTGTGAGCCCTAAGAGTTATCCTCAAAATGGACTTTATATACTTTATTTTTTATTTTTTTGTAGATTGCACATTTTCCCTATCAGTATGTCTTTGGAGTATGGGAGGAAATCCACACAAACACGGGGAGAACATACAAACTCCTTGCAGATGTTGTTCCTGGCAGGAATTGAACCCAGGACTCCACTGCTGCAAGGCTGCAGTTCTAACCACTGAACCACTGTGTTGCCCCCGACTTTATATACTTTATATACAGTATACAAATTAAAGCATTAAGTCATTTAATAATTTCCACCCAATCCCTGGAGTACTTGTCAATAGGTCCATTTGGAGAGTATGGAAATCATAATATAGTTTCATGTCATGGTGAGTTAAGCTGACCCTATAACAGATATAGGGTCAGCTGTGACTTTGTATAAGTTTTATCACACGTAATAGAATACACTTGGGTGAAATAACCAAATTCTTTTATTGAGATAATTTATTAATAAAAATTATGTTTTATCTTTAATCCCCCACAAGAACAATGAATTTCTGTTTTAAATTTTCATGAAATATGGTATTCATTTCAAGCAGTGAATCTTTTATTACATTGTGATGTCTTAATGTAGAATTCATTCTGATATGGATTAAATTCTCAGTCTCCCAAGGATAGAGATTTAAAGAAAGAATCTTATTCTGGCCATAGAGCTCTAAACCAGATTTATAGGGAACTAGAGGGAGGACCCGGCTTTGCACGGGTATATTACATTTTATGTTTGTGTAGTGGCCCCATAAGAATTGTCCAGTTTTGCACTGGTGTATTTTGTATGTTGTTTGTGTGTATGTCCATAAGCGTCATGTGATTATGTGTATCTCATTTTGGATATCAGTGAAAAACCTATGATCAGTTGTTATGGATACCTGGAGTAAAGCTGTATCTAATCCTTCCCCGTGTAGTACTGTGTTTAGACTCAAGTATCTAATCCTTGTTGGTGTGGGACTGTTTGCAGATGCACATATCTAATCCTCCGGCGTGTGGTACTGTGTGCAGATGTGTGTATCTAATCCTCCCCTGTGTGGCATTGTGTGAAGAGGCACGTATCTAATCCTCCGGTAAGTGAAACTGTGTGCAGACGTGCATATCTAATCTTACGGCACGTGGTACTATGTGCAGATGCGCATATCTAATCTTCTGGCGTTGTGGTACCGTGTGCAGACAGGTGTATCTAATCCTCTGGCGTGAGGTACTATGTGCAGATGCGCGTATCTAATCCTCCCCAGTGTGGTACTGTGTGCTGAGACGCGTATCTAATTATCTGGCATGTGGTACTGTGTGCAGAGGCATGTATCTAATCCTCCAAAGTGTGGTACTGTGTGAAGAAGCGCGTATCTAATCCTACTGCATGTGAAACTGTGTGTAGACACGCGTATCTAATCCTACAGCATGTGGTACTGTATGCAGACGCATGTATCTAATCCTATAGCATGTACAACTGTGTGAAGACGTGCGTATCTCATCGTCTGGCATGTGGAACTGTAAGCAGACGCGTGGAACTGTGTGCAGATGTGCGTATCTAATTCTCTGGTTTGTGGTACTGTGTGCAGAGGCATATATCTAATCCTCCAAAGTGTGGTACTGTGTGCAGACACACGTATCTAATCCTGCCCTGTGTGGTATTGTGTGAAGAGGCACATATCTAATCCTGAGGCATGTGGTACTTTGTGCAGACGCGCGTATCTAATCTTCCCCGTGTTGTACTGTGTGCTTAGACACGTATCTAATTCTCTGGCTTGTGGTACTGTGTGCAGACACACGTATCTAATCCTCACCTGTGTGGTATTGTGTTAAGAGGCACGTATCTAATCCTGCGGCGTGTGGAATTGTGTGTAGACACGGGTATCTAATCCTACGACATGTGTTACTGTGTGCAGACGCGTATATCTAATCCTCTGGCGTGGGGTAATGTGTGCAGACGCACGTATCTAATCCTCCCTGTGTGGTACTGTGTGCTGAGATGCATATCTAATTCTCTGGTTTGTGATACTGTGTGCAGAGGCATCTATCTAATCCTCCAAAGTGTGGTACTGTATTCAGGCACACGTATCTAATCCTCCCCTGTGTGATATTGTGTGAAGAGGCGTGTATCTAATCCTATTGCTTGTGGAACTGTGTGTAGACGTGTGTATCTAATCCTACGGCATGTGGTACTGTGTGCAGATGTGTGTATCTAATCCTCTGGCATGTGGTACTGTGTGCAGATGTGCGTATCTAATCCTCTCCTGTGTGGTACTGTGTGCAGATGCGCGTATCTAATCTTCTGGCATGTGCTACTATGTGCAGATGAGTGTATCTAATCCTCCCCCGTGTGATACTGTGTGCTGAGACGCACATCTAATTCTCTGACTTGTGGTACTGTGTGCAGAGGCATGTATCTAATCCTCCAAAGTGTGGTACTGTGTGCAGACACACGTATCTAATCCTCCCCTGTGTGGTATTGTGTGAAGAGGCGCGTATCTAATCCTACGGCGTGGGGAACTGTATGTAGATGCGCGTATCTAATCCCACGGCATGTGGTACTGTGTGCAGATGTGCATATCTTATGCTCTGGTGTGTGGAACTGTGTGTAGACACATGTATCTAATCCTATGGCGTGTACAACTGTCTGCAGACGCGCGTATCTAATCCTCTGGAGTGTGGAACTGTGTGTAGATGCGCGCATCTAATCCGACGACATGTGGTACTGTGTGCAGACATGCATATCTTATCCTCTGGTGTGTGGAACTGTGTGCAGATGCGTGTATCCAATCCTTTGGCATGTGGTACTGTGTGCAGACGCATGTATCCAATCCCCCGGGGTGTGGTACTTTGTGCAGACGCGTGTATCTAATCCTTCAGCATGTGGAACTGTGTGCAGACGCACGTATCAAATCCTTCAGTGTGTGGAACTGTGTGCAGAAGCGCGTATGTAATCCTCTGGTTTGTGGGACTGTGTGCAGACGCGTGTATCTAATCTTCTGGAGTGTGACACTGTGTGCTGATCTGTGTATCTAATCCTCTGATGCGTGTATCTCAGTTTGGATATCAGTGTTGTATTGTGCATGTGGAGTGACCATGTGTATTGCAGTTGGAATATGAGTGAAAGACTTGCAGGTTTGTATTGGCTAAGGGGGGGGCACTGTGTTTGGAATTCTGTATCTCAGCAACGGTGCGTCCGAGCGAGTTGGAGTCTTGTGTTAAACCTTCCCGGATACCTGAAGTATCTCTGTGCCAAATTTGGTGAAGATCGGTCCAGTCGTTTGGTTCGCATTAGAGCACAGACAGACAGACAGACAGACAGACAGAAATTCATTTTTATAATATAGGGAGATTTATAGGGAAAATCCAATATAAGGCATAAGTAAGTAAGCAAACATGGTGACATATAGATTTCAATCAATCAGCAGTGGTGTAGTAAATTGTGTTTTGTTCAGTCTTTAGAGTGACCCAATATTTTCAGCCCCTCATGTCTAATACCCTTTTAATAGAGAAGAGCGAACCGTAAAATGTTCGAGATTCAATATTTGTTTCGAGTAGCCCCTCAATATTCGACTACTCGAATTGAATATCGAACCCTATTATACTCTATTGGGGGAAAATGCTCGTTTCAGGGGTAGGCAACATTTGATCAAATTATACTTACCAAGTACATGAGTGAGGGTCAGGCTGGATCCTCCGAGAAGTCTTCTCCGTGCAGCGTCCCCGCGGCGTCTTCCGGCTCTTCATTCACTCTGCCAGGTATCGGGCCTGGGCAGAGCCGACTGCGCATGCCCACACTACAAGCGTTTTCTGCATCAAACTTTTCCATTAGAAAAGCGAGTGGTACTCGATCGAGTACGAGTATTTCGAATACTGTAGTATTCGATCGAATACCTACTCGATCGAATACTACTCGCTCATCTCTACCTTTTACCATTTATCAGTGTGCTATAGTTGTGTGTCCACAGAACGCTCAAATAAACATACTTGGGGTGTCCTAGTCAATGACTGGCACCCTCCTAAGCAATGGGTTATTCATACTACCGCTGTTAACCATCAGGAGTGTCCGTTGCTATTGTCTGATACAAGATTTTAGCAACAGACACTAGCTGAACCGTCACAAATCCATTAAAAATTTCCATTCATTTCAATGGGATTTTATCTTATGTCTCTTAGTGAGCGTTAGTGTCTTTTATACACCCAGTCCATTATTCTTGTCCTTTTTTTCTACGCTTTTTCAGAAAGCAGTAACAAAAAAAAAAAAAAAAGAAGAAAAAATGGACAGTATGAAAACAGACACTAACTGATGCTAATGTGTCTGTTATTGTAACTGATCCATTAAATGTTAGTATTAAAAGTTAGTATCCGTTAATGTCTGTTATGATAGGCATCCATTTTTTTTTTCACAGACACTATCATGATCAGATCAAGATCAAGATCAAGATCAGAGATTTGAATGAATAAAATACATTGTATACTGAATAGGTATACTATCCCTACTTTATAGCATGCAGCCCATAGAATGGAATGGCACGTTCCATTTAGAGGTTTTCATGGGGCTTTATCTTGAAAATAAATAATGGTAAAGAACACTGTGCATGGCAAAATGACAAAATGTACATCTTGGCTGAAAATCATCCAGCTTATTACCAAGTCAAGAGCATTATGACTTATGAAGAATGTCAGTAACTAGGTTGAATTTTGTAAAATATGGGATCTTGCTGACCTCCACTCTTTTCTCAGACACTGCATGAAAGCAAATAAGTCTTTGTATTTTGTGCAACTGTTCACAGCTTTGCAGTGATACAAAGAGTTACTTTGATGAGGAAAGAACATACGTTCCAGTAACCTCTGAATTATGGCTTTTTTGAGAACAGAACATTTGTATACACATTTTAATAAGATATAGCTATTAGGTGTATTTATATGTATTTAATACAAATTATATAATGATGACATTTCTATTATACTGTAACTTAATAAAACTTTGTTACATGGAGAAAAATATTCCTACCTCTTAAAAATATACTCTTAATATTCCTAAAAGTTATCCTAATTTTCTTATACTCTTGTATCCAGGACTTCGGCTATGAATCTTTCTCTGGCATCCCCTGCTTCATGCCATCTGCGACTAGCCAACTGTCCAAACTTTTTAATGCTTACTGTTTCCAACAAGCATATAAAACCTGTATGTATTCCTTAAAGTGTAACTAGACTTTCTAACAACTTTTTATTTTCTGGCAGCATTTGTCATGTTCATAAATATTGTGATATACTTTATTAACAAATGTTGGCTCCTTTAGGGAAATGCAGAACTAAGACCCTGAAATCTGTACCATGATTATAACTGTAGTACTGGTGAATGGGGGAATGTTACACAGTTACATAGCTTGTTCTTTTGATGTCCCGTTGATGTATGTCCATCAAGTTCAACCAAGGGATTGACTGACAGGACGAGTGAAGGAAATAATGATTCTATATATTTCCATAAGCATCAATACTATATGTAAAAAGGCATCATATGAAAGCTGTCGGGAACATACTGTATAATGCAGGGAATCTGGGGATGGGGGATGGTCACTTGAAACAGTTATATCACAGACGTTTTATAATGTAGAACAGTGATTCTGGTGTCATATGAAAGATGAGTTTCATAAGATTGCAGGGTGCCAATGCCATTACATGGCAGACAGGGACTCAATGAAGGCCCCAAAGTCTTCCATTAGTATATAACTAATAGCCTGTGCCAGAGCATGGCCTAATAGAAAACATATTAGCTTCATACAAAAGTAGTTCAAAGTATTAGGGAAGCAATCCAAAAATTGCAATCTCAAAACCCAAGGGAAAACAAAAAAAATAATCTCATTAATCTCTATCCCTGAGTGTTTTTTTAAATAATAATATAAAAAGTAAAAGTAGCTCTTTGGTCTGGACTTCCACAGATCGGCTGTTTGAGGACAATGTAGCTTCCATACTGGGAGCTATGATACTCACTCGCTGTACAAAATGTAGTGGTGGCTTTAGGTATTGCTGTGCTATAAAATGGCCAGTGAGCTGCATGATTTCATAGCGTTTATTAGTGTGAACTGCACTGTTCCTGACAAGGTAATCTGTGCTTTGTGGTCCCAGCTTTCAGACCCATGCAGATCTAATATTCATAGCTTATCCTAAAGATAGTGTTAGGATCTCAGATGCAGGTACAGCGTCTAGAGTAGCCAGAATAGAGAGAGGCAGCAGAACTGAATCTTACGACTGCCAGTGTCACTACACTTAGCGAGCGCTAGGAGATTGAACTATCTAGATGTCCTACCACTGTGGGCATAAGTTTGAGATGAGAGGAGTCTGCGGTTAGCAGCTTAAAGTAAGGTCCCCTGATGAGCGGTGCGTTACTGCACTGTGAAACGCGTAGGGACAACTAGGGTCTTGCTTGAGGGCTAGTTTGGGACTGCCCTTGTCAGGGCGGGAGTCAATGGGGACTAGCACGCATCGGCAGGTAAACAACAGGGATTGAACGTCCTCCTGTGATGGGCCTGGTCCTGAATGAGACTCCCACTCCTGACATCTGGTAAGACCGTTCATTTTTGTCATCTTAATTGGCAGACTATAACGAACAGTTGGTGGTCAGTATGCTTTATGGTTATCACTTAAAGTGACATTGCCAAAAAATCTCTATTTTTGTGGACTCATTAGCACATATGAGTTTTTCTATGTATTGTCTCCAATAGGGGAATTTTTTAAAAGCCATTGTTTGTGAGCACTTTTTATAATAATAATAATGAATAAATGTTAAGTTTTATGCATCAGTGCGCTGCTAAATAACTGATTTACCTGTTGCAAATCACGTCCCAAGATATTGTTGGGGAGACGTGAGGGCTCGATATTTTTGCTGGTTTATTTACTTATCCTAAAGATAGTGTTAGGATCTCAGATGCAGGTACAGCGTCTAGAGTAGCCAGAATAGAGAGAGGCAGCAGAACTGAATCTTACGACTGCTAGAAGAAAAACTGTAATCAAACTTGCTGCACATCCAGTATGAGCCAAAGCCAATCTCAGGACGTTTTCACCAGAGCTCCTGGTGGTGGAGATGGACTTGGCAATCCCAGACCAAGTTTACAATACAGGGGAATGTGCCACAAATGAAATGCAAGCAGAAGCCTGAGAGCAGTATCACAAGCCACGTACTAGACGAAGAGGAAATGACAGAGCAGGGTCAGCAGCCAAGATAGCAGAGAAGTACAGGAATGAGTGACGGAAGGAGAGGTGGAGGTATGTAACCAGAGTGAAAATGGCAGAGTTTGTAAGTTCAACAGAGTCGGAAGCCAAAGAGAAGTCCAGGTTCACAGTCCAATGGTCAAATGGCCAGAGCCAGAGTAACACAAAGAGTAAACAGAAGGCAACAGGGATGGGAGCCAAAACCAGGGTGAAACCAATAGTCGGCATGGAAGAGAGAAATGGAGGGGATTATAAAGACCTAGACAAGCCCATAAATTAAAGCATAGCTTCTTAAAGGGGAATTCGTCTTTGTGGACCCAGCAGAATAAAAAGAGCCTCAGTAGACCTAACAACTCTGTTTTAATATAACATTATGGGAAGTGTTTCAAGACTCATTTTCAGAGGACATTGAGGGACTCACACACTGCATAACAGACTACATTAATTTCTGCGTGGACAGCACGGTACCAACTAGAAAGGTGAGGTGTTTCTCCAATAACAAACCATGGATCAACTCTGAAATTAAAACTCTTCTCAAGGAAAAAAAGAGAATTTTTAGGTCTAGGGACAAAAATAGCCTAGGGTCGGTGCAGAAACAGCTAAGACAATTGATCAGAGAAGGGAAAGCCAACTACAGGTGGAAGATGGAACTACAGATGGGGAGGGTAGAATCTCGGAGGTGTGGGACAGCCTTAAGGCAATATCAGGACACAAGAAAAAAACAGGGCATCGAACAGTAGGAGACAGGAAGTGGCTTAACGAGCTTAATCTATACTTCAATAGATTCGACTCCAAGCCAATGCTCCCTCCACCAGCATGTCAGCCAATCCCCCTCTCCTCACACACCAAGACCCAACCCCCACCGACTGGTGGTAAACTGCAATATGACTATCTGACTCTGCAGGAGTCTCTAGTGTGTAAGGAAATGAAGTAGATTAAAGCAGACAAAGCGGGAGGACCTGATGGTATAAGCGCAAGAGTTCTTAAAATGTGCAGTGACCAGCTGTGTGGTATTATTACGCACATGTACAATATGAGTCTAAAGCTGGGAGTGGTACCTCAACTGTGGAAAACATCTTGCGTGGTACCAGTCCCAAAGAAACCCAACCCGATGGGCTACAATGACTACCGACCTGTAGCACTGACATCCCACCTGATGAAGATCCTAAAGAGACTGGTCCTGACACACCTACACCCCCTAGTGAGCTCCTCTCTGGACCCCCTCCAGTTTGCCTATCGGCCGGGCATTGGGGTAGATGACGCCATCATCCACCTTCTTTATAGAGCTCTCTCTCACCTGGAGAAACCCAGGAACACTGTGAGAATAATGTTCTTTGATTTCTCCAGTGCGTTCAACACCATTCAGCCTGGGCTACTGAGGGAGAAGCTGAACCTTAGTGGTGTGGACCACCACCTGTCCAACTGGATACTAGACTACCTGACAAACCGCCCTCAGTATGTGAGAGCCCAAGACAGTGTGTCTGACACCGTGATCTGTAATACGGGGGCACCACAAGGTACAGTTCTTGCCCCATTTCTCTTCACACTGTACACTGCTGACTTTAGGCACAACTCATCCAGCTGTTACTTACAGAAGTACTCCGATGACTCTGCTATAGTAGGCCTTATCACTGATGGCGACGATAGGGAATACAGAGACTTAAACCGGGATTTTGTTGAATGGTGCCAGCAGAATCAGATTCTGATCAGATCAGGATTAATGCTGGGAAGACCAAGGAGATGGTGGTGGACTTTAGTAAACGGAGAGATGCTCTGACCCCAGTGGAGATCCAAGGAATATGTATTGAGATAGTCAGGACCTATAAGTATCTGGGCGTGATCCTCAACAATAAACTAGACTGGGCTGATCACCTGGAGGCGCTGCACAGAAAGGGCCACAGCAGACTCTACCTGCTCAGGAGGCTGAGGGCCTTCGGAGTCCAGGGGACACTTCTTAGGGCCTTCTTCAACTCTGTGGTTGCCTCAGCCATCTTTTTCGGTGTGGCCTGCTGGGGGAGCAGGATATCAATCAGGGACAGAAATAGACTTTACAGGCTGATCAGGAGGGCCAGCTCTGTCGTGGGGAGCCCCTTGGACCCAGTACAGGTGGTGGGTGACAGAAGGATACTGTCTGTGGTGACCTCCATGCGGGAGAACAAATCCCACCCCATATATGGGACCCTGATGGGACTTGGCAGCACTGTAAGTGACCGCCTGCTTCACCCCAAGTGTGAGAAGGAGCGCTATCGCAGGTCCTTCCTTCCAACCGCGACCAGGCTGTATAATCTACATCAGACCAAGCGAAGATCACTCTGCACAGAGAACTAATGATTATGACGATGACCATGAGGTCTACCTCTTTCTCTTCCGTTTTTCCTTAGCTGCTATGGACTCCTAGTATATCTTCTCTTCTCAGCTTATGTGTGTCTACATCTGTAATATTACTGTGTATTATCCTGTATCTGTATTACTATGCTGCTGTAACATGCTGAAATTTCCCCAATGTGGGACTATTAAAGGATTATCTTATCTTAACAGATAGACCATCATTATCAGAATGGGACAATCCTTTTAAAGCAATAAGAAGGGAGACATGTCATAGCTGTTGCTGTAGCTCCTGAAACTATTTTATAGACATTATTTTTATAGAATACAAGTATTAATTGTTAAATAATATCTTCTATTTTATTAAAATAAAAAATGAAAAAAACTCCTCTCTTACACATCCTTACATCCTGCCAACACTCTGTGTAAAGCAAAAATAAATATGAAAAAACAGTAATAAAAAAGAGAGATATCATTTATTAAAATACAAATATTTGTAAATAATGTCATTTTACACATTCTTTATATGAAGAAAGTTTGCAGAAAATATATATTCTGTCACAGAGCAAAATATGGTACATGCAATAGAGGTAAATACCATATGCAGCACAACAGTTTGTGAATATGTAGATCAGGCAAAACGGTAAGAAATAAGAGACTCACAGTCATCCAGTTAAACCATAGTTACAATGTAGAGATTCTGTTTCCAGCCCTGATTTCCCTAACAGGAGGCCATAATAGCGGTATTACCGAATCCATTGCATTTCCAGAGAAGAGCGAGCAGCACTTAGTGTTACTAGTCTCCTATTGCAGCCAGTTACCTTATAGCCAGAGAAAGGTTTCTAAGAAAGAGAGAAGAAAATATAGAATAATATTCTATTGTA
Source organism: Leptodactylus fuscus (assembly GCF_031893055.1). Classification (NCBI taxonomy): domain Eukaryota; kingdom Metazoa; phylum Chordata; class Amphibia; order Anura; family Leptodactylidae; genus Leptodactylus; species Leptodactylus fuscus. The sequence goes on along the minus strand of NC_134266.1, from coordinate 192,931,838 downwards.
TTTCTTACGGATTGTATGGCATATGACGGCAGAAATTATTAAGGCTTATTAAAGAAGCTACTTTCTCTGTTTTCTGCATTTTCTATATCTTTAATCCATAATCTTGACAACAAAGAACCTTCAATTAACCAGTTTGACTATTTCAAAATAGGTTCAATATACAAAGTATTCCCTCATGGCAGAATCAATATATAAGATGTAGCCACCATTACTTTTAGATGTTTAGTGGTTTGTTGCAAATCAGGAAATAATTTAATTCTTTGGAATACCAACCCTGCTTCTACTTAGTTAAAACTATTATGTGGTTTGCAAAATCACTGTCTCCTTCTGTCTCAGGTTATTAATTATTCAAGTACCATCCATTTATTTTAGTGTTAAGTCTCTACAAGCTCTGATTCATTAAGAAGATAAGATATAACATGAGCACTTGGATGTTAAGAGATGCTATCTCCTAAGTACCGTTGCTACAAACGCCAGGCACTTGGAAGCGTCTGCTATATTGTTTATTCTTCAAAGAACAAAAAAGTTGATTAAGCAAAAATGCTGAAAGTATGTGGAGGCCGGCTTGTGTCAGTCAATGAAGAATAATAAATTATCCAAACCAGACAGAATGTAGAAGCAGATTGCCTGCTGAATCCATCTGTGTGTGTTTATTTGTTTGGATGACTCATGTTTTTAAAAAATGGATCCACTGTACATTTGTCTTAAGCATAGATGTGAAAAAACCTCAGCTGTGTCGGTAAACATAGTTCCCGTCTCTCATAAGAATATCTCACCAATAAACTCAAACCATACAAAAATTCAAAGAAAGTTCTATCGTTCTAAAGAATGTAAAACTTATATATCAGCCATTGGCTTCAACTCAATGTAGAGATGGAGAGTGAAGCTGTAAAATGCGCAGATCTGCTATTATTGCGCACTAGTTGACATTGGAAACTGACATATAGATCCACATCTCCTGCTTCCTCTTATTTCTTTGATACGTGACGGGAGGAAGCAGGAAGCTAAATGGTGTTCCAGTTTCTATTACAGTTAAAGTTACAGTATGTGAGAAAAGGCCATGGAAAGCAGTCTGTACGAGAGGGAAAGGAACCATCAGGAATAGTTTGTGTGAGAGGGGGACCTATGGGCAACAGGCACAGTGAGGGTAGGACTATGGGTAGAAGTCTGTGTGAGGAGTGATATTGATAACAACTAGTACCAAGAGATGATGGTGTGTGGCACCAAGGATCAAGCAAGGGAATAATCCCGGTACAGCAAAGGTCAGGGCAGTCAAATTTGTTTGTCACAATAATCCAAGTAGAGGGAAACCAGCACAAAATGAATGCAAAACCCCCAGCAGAGGTCAGGATAGGTGGCATAGAATCAGTTAACAGGTAATTAAGCAGAGTACAAAAACACACCTTTGCAGCACACCAGCAAGCTAAGAAACCTTAGCTCAGGCAGTTTGCTATGGACTAGCTGCCTTACAAAGACCATATGACCAGGAGGTTGGCTGGCAGAAAGCAAGGTTAGAGTTTCTTAAAGGGATAGCATATCCTATGGGCAAGGACTGGAACACCTGGTCCCTGACTAGATAGAACAGTTCAGCAGGTAGAGGGAGGAGGCTGATAGGCATGAAAATATAGTACAACACAAGGCAATATAGAAACGCTATAAAAATATATTAGCCTCTGCAGTTCTGCTGCTGATGGGACAGCATGTTTAACATTTCAAACTTCCTTTTTAATCCATATTTAAATCAAAATTCTTTGGATTTTAGTAGTAATAGTGATAACTGTAGTCTAAATTATGAAGTGAACTCGGGCCTTTGTAAACCCTTTTCTAAACACTCTGTCTCTGCTTCAAAATATGTTCATTCACGAGCAGTTAGACCAGGTATATTAGACTATTCTATGATCCCTATCCAAATATTTTCAATTTTGGTCCCATTTTTGAGTATTGAGAGCTGGATTGCTAAAGGGCTGGTTAGTTTAAATTCTTTGTTTCAAAATAATATTCTTAAGGATTATGCCTCTCTGTCCAAAGAATTTTATCTGCCCAACAGTGATTTTTATAAATATCTACAAGATAGACATTACATACAAATGATTATTTCAAAGTAAGCTGTAACCCAGAAGTTATACTTTTTTTTAAACTACCTCCTTGTGGTCTACAACCTATTTACTATTCTATTGATTCTCGTTCATCCTTTCAAAAGAGTCTCCTGATTCATTTGTGGGAGAGAACACTTGATAAAAGTTGGTCTAATGAAGAATGGCAAGCCGCTTTCTCACTGGTACATACCTCACTTAAAGGTATTCTACCACTAAACCAAGATTTTTTCTAATTACCACGTTGGAATAACCTTAAGAAAGGCTATTTGTCTTTTACCTTTAGACGTGGTCTCCACGGCGCCGTTCCTTAGAAATACCAGTTTTAACCGGTATGCAAATGAGCTCTCCGCAGAAATGAGGGTGGGCCCCAGTGCTCAAACGGCGATGGGGCATCCCCACTGCTGCCCAAGAACTCAGTCCAGCAATGCCTCCATCTTCAGCTGCAACCCCGCCTCTTCTGTCTTCTGTCTCGGTCCTCTGATGCCTGCGCAGTATGCTCCTGTATTGAACTACAAGAGTAAGAGTGGCCTCCCAAAAATGTAGTTTAATACAGGAGCGTACTGCTCAGGCGTCGGAAGTTGGACCGAGACGGAAGACAGAAGAGGCGGGGTTGCAGCTGAAGATGGAGGCGTCACTGGACTGAGCTCTCGGGCAGCAGTGGGGATGCCCCCATCGCTGTTTGAGCACTGGGGTCCGCCCTCATTGCTGCTGAGAACTCATTTGCATACCGGTCAAAACCAGTATTTCTAAGGAATGGCACCGCGGAGACCAGGTTTAAAGGTAAGAGACGAATAGCCTTTCTTAAGGTTATTCCCACGTGGTAATTAGAAAAAAATCTTGGTTTAGTGGTAGAATCCCTTTAAATGCAGTTCCCTTATAGAGACTGCATATAAGGTTACCCTGGGATGGGGTTTTTTTCCGGCCCGTTTGCATCAGATGTTCCCCAGTTCTCCCCCGGCATGTTGGAGATTATGTGGAGAGATTGGTTCTTTGCTTCATATCCTCTGGGACTGCCCCAGGGTAACTGAATACTGGAAACAAGTTTTTGATATTTTGGATAAATTAATGGAAGGTTCTGTACCTCGAACTCCACAGACAGCTCTTTTCCATTTAGAACTGAGTTCGATCCCATCTCCACATCAAAAATTAATATGTAAGATCTTAGTTATCACAAAACTAGTAATTGTTAGGAGTTGGAAACAACCTTCTGCTCCTTCTGTTCGGGAACTTTTAACTCTTATTGACACTACTCATACCTATGAACGAACAATAGCATTGGGACATGTCCTTTGCCAAATACAATAATATTTGGAGAGTTTGGAGAGAAAGCTCATTTTGTACTGCCTATTAATATACTATATGGTACTGTAGTTATTCCTCGATTATTACCACCATAGTTATTGGGGCGTCTTGAGCACAACACTGGGGTTATTCGATCCATATTTTCTAACTTGCTTTAATTTACTATGACCTTCCTTTGTTTTTCCCTTTCCTTTTTGTCTCTTGTCTTGTTTTATGTTTTCCCTTTAATATCTAGTTATTTGATAATTAATGTAACTTATTTAATGCTTGTTTGTTAATGATTGTTGTAATATAAATTTGTTTTTTTATAATCCCTTAATAAAAATTATTGAAACAATAAATTATGAAATGAAAATAAAGTTAATTTCTATGTTATGTTTAAGGTCTCATGCACATGGCTGCATTTTTATCCAGGACCGGAATTGCAGATAAAAGTAAGGGCCCATACATTTCAATGACCCATATACACAGCCATACTTTTTGCATCTGTGTGCCCAGACCACATTTAAGAGTTGCAAATACTGAAGTAGGTCCAATACCAGTCCACATTTACAGCTCGGACCATTCAATATAATGAATAGGTTGTTGAAAACCACAGATGACAACCAGACATCTGTATTCACTGACCCTCAGACCGCTCATGATTCTGTGCATGAAACCTTAAACATGCAATCTTTAGATAAAATATAAATTTGTAAAAACAAAAGACTAGCAATAGTAGGGTGAAGCACATACAAATCAATATGAGACACAAACCCGTGCTGATTCATATGTACAAGTATTGCTTTCCAGTTCATAAGTGAAAAAATGTAAACTTGTATCCTGAATAACTTACTTTAGATGTTATAACATAGACTGTCCAGTAAATTTTACATAACTACACGATCTACAGAAATAATTTTGCTATAGTCTGATACGTGCACAGATTTACTAGTCCACATATTCTCAGATATCGAGATTGGTAACTAATGTAATTGATGGCAATAGTAAATGTGAACTGCCACATCTTAAAAGGTTGGAAATATCTCTCTCGATGTAGAATGTGACATGATCTTTGCAGGTTTCAAAAGTACTGATGATATTGCTCTAAGACTTGATTTAATATTCAGAGCAAGTTTATGTTGCTTCACCTGAATCACAGTTATTGCAGTATCTTAAAGCTGTTAAGCTTGTTGTGTTGTGGAAGATAAATGTTTTTCAGGCACATTTTGTGTACTGGGAAATGAATCTAGTCTCTTTGACAGACTTGATTAATTATTAAATACTTTCCTAATCTATATTCTATGGCTTCAATTTAGCAGAAATTCTTGAATCATCACCTTACTTCAGCAATTCATTTTTCTTAGGAACATAACTTTTTTTGTTAAAATCATGTCTCCTTGTCACCAGGGCGTGTACCAAAGCTAAAAGGCTGCCTGAGAAAATATGTCTAATTCCCCCTTTAAGGTGCACGCTATAAATTACTGTGTATGTCATACTCATTAGGATATATTTTTTTATATTTATTGTTCCTCAGCTGTGCATGTATTATTGAGGATACTGCAGGCAAAGTTTAATGTGTGGATAATTCAGAAACTCTTTTTCACTAGGTATGTATAATGCATCTGGAATTTGGTTAAAGACTCAAATTTCTCATGAAACACATTTAGTACAACATTGTGACATACTAGTAAAACCTTCAATATGCTGTAACATACTCGTGGATACTTATAGGATGGACATCTTGTGACAGAGTATCAACAGGGGCATAACTTTAGGGGGTGCAGTCGGTGCAGTTGCACTGGGGCCCAGAAGCCCATAAGCACTGGCATAAGTATTGAGATTGTAGTTTCCATCTGGCCCATAAGCCAAGGAGACCCACAGATTACTCTAATCACACTAAGGTTTGTTAAACTTCTTAGCACCATAACCATCACTATCAAGAATTCAACGTAGGGATGACGTAGGGGGCTCTGGACAAAAGATTGCACCAGGGCCCACAAGACTTTAGTTACACCACTGAGTATCACATAACCATTTTCACTGCATGCCTTAGGAAACATTGTACGTAAGGGAAGTTAAGAGATTACAGAACAGTATATGCTTATGCATACATGTTGTATAAAAAGAAAGGCAACATGTATTAAGTGAGGTTGATCATGAGATGCTAGTCAGAACACTGACAATAATTTTTCTTCTGATGTCCATGCTATTTCTTTGCATTTACATAAGAAATAACCCAGACCAATAAGGTGTTGCTCAGCAGGGTTGGGAAGATAACATTACAAGCCAGTCAGCATATACTGGAAACTGCTAAATTATGCATCCTCATGGCTCAGATATACCAAATGAATATCTATTGTCAACCAAACATCCTATCTAGTTTTCACCAAAAGATAAGCGAGTGAGATCTGCCAATAAAGTGCTCATCCATATATGTTTTCCTCTTGGGCTTGTGGATTATTGGATTGATTGGTAAGGTGACGATCATTCAACATGCAATTATTGTACGGTTTGTAAAAAAAATTAATTAGGTGTCACCGTTGGCTTTTTGTCTGAATAATGATGGGTGACTAATAATTTCAAGCACACAGAAGAGCAAATGAATGCTTTGAATGCCGGTCCGCCAGCGTCTTTTTATTAGCAGTTCTTCCGCTGTACATACACTCAATTAAAATTTCTTTGAAATGTATTAAATAGCACATTGATTGAAGAATAGTTTTAGTGGTAATTACTTTGTCCCCCTGTCCTCTTAGCAATATGACATTCAATTCTTGTTACACTGTCAATGAGATGTAACAAGATTAGTTGAACTACATATTAAGGACGTGCTAAAGTCATTCATCTACCTCTGGGAGACCTGATTTCCAAGTAAAAGGATTTTGAGAGTTTTTGGAGTGCCTCTGGGAGAGAAATAAAAAAGAGTGAGATGTACTGAATTGTATGAGTTAGGCAATGGGAATTGCTGTCGTGTCAAGCCTTATCTGTGTCAATGATTTTGATCTGCTCTACTACTCATATAGAACAAGGAACTTTCTGGAAGCTTACTGGTGTGAGAACATTTACATTTGTATACAGAAGAGGAAATGATTGAAGTGCGGCTTCACTTTTAGATAACTTTTGCCCTATTTGTAAAGCATAAAATTTAAACAATTTTGTATTCTACATTATTTTCTTAGAAAAATATATTGTGTTTGCCATCGGTCAACAGAGATTCTTTTTGTTGACAATGCCAACAACAAAAGTTTTCCTGGAACAGCTAATCGCTGGTAGATGGACAAAGGCAGTCATCGTATATACTGAGCACGCTCAGTATATTGACGGACTTATCAACATCACAGACACGGAGCTACAGCACTTAAAGCATTCAAACTCATTGTCTACTTAGGAAATGGTATCTTTACGTTAATGGAGAAGTTACTAAATTTAGCGCAACATAAAAGCTCTTTTGATCTCCTCATACAAGACAATAGGCTTTTCATGTCTTAAAACACAATATCTGTTGAAATTTTAGCTCTAAAAGGAAACTGTATATCTATAAGGACTATTATAAGGAGTATGGTATATAAATGCTGAATTTATAGATCAGTGGTTCCCAAACTTTCTGAAAGCAGGACCTCTGTTCTATTTTTTATTCCTTCACTTGCAACTGTTACAAACTCAGCTATTTCTTCATGTTCTTGACCATACACAGCTCTTGTACCGGCACATTCCTTACACGCATAAAGCTGCTATTTCCATGTTCTCCACGCCAATAGCTCTGTTGTCTCTGTTTTCCCTCTCCACACACATAAATAACACTACTGCCCCATATTTTCCTTCTTGCCCACAGCTCTTCTACCTCCACTCTTCCCCCCATACTTAGCACTGCTACCTCCATGTTCATCTCCCTACAGGCAGTCCTGCCACGGCTTCTACCATACATGGAGCTATTGTACAAGTCCTGTCCCTGGGTGTGACTGATCACATATTTGTGTCATCATGAAAGGTCTTTTTACAGTTCCTACAGAACACAAACAATTAGTATTTCTGATAGTTCTGTCCACTCTGAAGTATGGAGAAGAAATTTCTCAACTTGGAGGTCTTTAAATAATCCCCCAAGGGGTCAAAGCTTACAATTTTGGAGACTATTTTATAGATAGATGGAATAGGTAGGCAGGATGAGAGTTACAGTAGGAAACAAAGATGGAAAATAGAGATGACATAAATCGGTAGTTGGGCCCAACCATTATTAGGCAGCAAACCTTCCAAATGGGTATGATTCTCAAACTGAATGAATACTGGCCATTGCCCTGTAGCATACGAATGATAATACTTATTTTACTTCTTGTACTCCCTCTTAGGAATATTAGGAACACAGTAAAGTTAATAAAACATACAGTTCTACATGCTTAGGGATAGGTGTAAGAATACATGCAAATGATCTCACCATCAACATTAACAACTAAACTGCAATTTAGCTGAAGGTCAGCCCCTTTTAATTGATCCTGTCAAACATTGATATCTTCGGCTGATTGAAAGTCTTCCGTTGGCTGTTGTGAATGGACAGACATGGTATTTCCATGCCTGCTTGTCTGCACAAATGGCTGAAATCATCCATTTCATTCAAAGAAAATGGGTATTATTTGCTTTATTTCCAGACTATGCAACATGGTTTCAAGAAAACGAGGCATTGATCTATAGGGAGTTGCCTTCCAAAAGGTGGCACTAGCTCAAACTGTCCTTTTCCGCCATACGGGGCATACAGTATTTGGATATCCTTGGTCAAAGAAAATCTAATGGGTATAACAAGAGTGTGGTGAATGATTCATGTACGCCTTATTCATCTTGTAAGAAGACTTGAAGATAGAGATCAAAGGCTTCTTTACAAACAAAGCTTATGCTATGCTCCTCCTCACTACAAAGCCACACTAATATTACATGGTCATTAGAATAGGACTTTTATTTCCGAATAGGGAGACTTTCTACTTCCTTCCTGTAGACAGACAAAGCATCTACTATACAAGTAAATGCTGTCTAGAGGGGACTAACTGGAGACAGTGCTATCTTCAAAGAATTGATTAATATAAATAAAAACTTGATCCTAAGGAGGTCTAATGATGGACATTGTATGGTATTTGCAAGAAGAAAAGCCTAGGGTTATCCAGAAGAAATGTAACATACTATACATATACCACTAAGTTATTGCTCAATAAAATCAGAATCTCACAAGAGTATTGTTGTTTGGAAATGAGCAAAGCACACTGGAAAAAAACATAAAGTGCATTGTTTAAAAATGTCTGTAAATCTCCCAATGCGCAATGTAGATGAATTCCTCAACCATTTGGAAAGATGAGTACAAACAAGGAAACGATCTGTTTAATTGAAACACGTAATTGCATGTTGCCATATAAACACTGTGGCTTTGTCACCGCTCTCTCTTAATCTACTGTGGAAAAGTACATGATATATTGATGGATGTATTGCATGGAAAAAGATTTGTATATGTCTTTGGATCATTCCCCTCCAGCAGATGGTATCTTTGAAGTTGTTATGACACTTGGTTGTGGCTGATGGCACACAGGAGGACAAACCAAGCATAAACAACAACAAAATGGAGTGCAACAGTTTAGTTGTCAGGCTGTATTTAATTTTTCCAGGGATTTTAACAGATGTGATGACATGATTCATTGAAATGTTGTCAAAATAAAAGCAACAAGTTGACAAATCAAGCACGGCACTCAGATTTCCCATTGGTGTGTTTCCGATCAACCGTGGTAATATGGGACTTCACATCAATGTCATCCCTGACAAACTGATCATTTTAGGTTCCATAATAACAATATTTAGTGTGTCCCTGGTGCCCAACTAGCTCGTCCTGATGTATTTTATTTTTATGTAATACTGAGCTACTCTTAGTAGATGCCAAGTAATTAAAATATCTAACCTATAATATTTCAGGGCAAGGGGAAACATAAAAATCTCATCATAATGAATATATTTAAAGAATTAAAATGATAACTTAAAAAAATATTCTAAGGGCCCCTTCACACGGAGTTTAGGCTCCGCTCATTCAGACACATATACACGAGCGCTTCAAAACACATCCCTTTCACTTCAATGGGAGCGCGTGTAAAGCCGGCTTTACGCGCGCTCCCATTGAAGTGAATGGGATGTGTTTTGAAGCGCTCGTGTATACGTGTCTGAATTAACGGAGCGTAAACTCTGTGTGAAGGGGCCCTAAAACAGTAAAACAAAAGGAAAAATTGCTTCAAAGTGAGGGGAAAAATAAGACTGGTGCAAAAGTTTATAACCTCCCTCTCCTATGCCTTCAGTAGTTAGAAATAGAAATCTGGCTGAAGTTAAACGGGTCATCCAGGCTTAGAAAACATGATTGATTTCTTCTTCTCTGGAATGATACTAAAGTAGCCATATTTTCTAATTCTAGTTAACCCCTTTAATTCTGTGCTCTTTGGTACAAGCTAATTGAAATGTATATCACTTATTATTTATGGGAAGAGTTTAAAGTAACTTGATGCTAAAGGATGGATATTGTTGCATTTCTTGGTTGCAGTCACATAACTAAATTGAGGAAAAAAAGAACAAAAAAGACACCGAGCGCACTATAGTGTAGTAGGATAATTTCCAATAGGAGCAGTAGGATAGACAAGAATTGAGTTCAGACCATATGGCCCCTCACCTTCGGGGATTGTGAACAGGTCACTCACAACACCAGCTTTAGTGTGTAAACAGGCTCAGGTGGGAGTGACAGCAGAGTAGCTATTGACTATTGGCAACACTGTGTAGAATTTGTTTCAACCCCTTTCAGGCTGTCAATTAGTCTCCTTTTTCCCTCCACTAGGCCTGCCACTTCTGGGCTTAACAAGAACTGTCCCTGTGGTCTTCCATTTCCTTACTATATTCCTCACAGTGGAAACTGACAGGTTAAATCTCTGAGACAACTTTTTGTATCCTTCCCCTGAATAACTATGTTGAACAATCTTTGTTTTCAGATCATTTGAGAGTTGTTTTGAGCAGCCCATGATGCCATTTTTCAGAGGAGATTCAAATAGGAGAACAACTTGCAATTGGCCACCTTAAATACCTTTTCTCATGATTGGATACACCTGGCTATGAAGTTCAAAGCTCAGTGAGGTTACAAAACCAATTTTGTGCTTCAGTAAGTCAGTAAAAAGTAGTTAGGAGTATTCAAATCAATAAAATGATAAGGGTACCTAAATTTTTGCACCGGTCAACTTTTGGTTTAATGCATATTACACATTTTCTTTTAGTACAATAAACCTCATTTCAATCCTGAAATATTACTGTGTCCATCAGTTGTTAGATATATCAAACTGAAACGGCTGTTGCAAACACCAAAATATTTAGAACTAAAAATGATTAAGATTAATAGGACTGTATATGTCTAGTACGTCGTGCATTTTCTATTTGCCAATTATCTTTTTCTTTTTTATATACTAACCCCTGGTTTTGTGTCCACATCTTGAACTGTACTTGTGTCATTGTAGTTTTAAACTAGTAATGTATTTGGATAATCTTTTTATCTATTTACATATTTCTCTCGAGGATATGGTATATTTCCAGCTAATTTGGAGCTTTGGATGAGATGTGTGTTTATGTCTTTTTTATATGTTTAGAGTTGTTTTTGCACTTGAGAAAGGACTTTGTATAGTCCGAAATGCATCATGCTACTTTGTCAATTAAGGGCCCCTTCACACAGCGTAAGCGCTCGGCTCATTCCAAGCTGTACATGCGAGCACTTCTAAACACTTCCCATTCATTTCAATGGGAGCGCACGTAAAGTCGGCTCCCATTGAAGTGAATGGGAAGTGTTTAGAAGCGCTCGCGTGTACAGCTCGGAATGAGCCGAGCGCTTACGCCGTGTGAAGGGGCCCTAAGAAATATCCATCTGTGTTGCCAGTTTCATCCAGTGAACTCTGGTGCGGTGTGAGACCTTGGATTTTCCATTCCTGTTGACGTAACTAAGTTGGACAATAGAAAGTCAAGGCACACACACTTTCTTTAAATGCTTAAGTAAATCGGAATTTATTCAAGTGTATCACAACATATATGAGTGAGCCAGAATCATAAAGGTCACATATAAACCAGTCCATCTATTGCAGTTATCATGAGTAATTTGTACAGAAGATTAGAGAGTAAAAATCCGATCATTAATATGACAACATTTCAGTCGATATATAGACCTTTAGCATTTCAGACTGCGGAAGAAAGTGAAATACCATTAAATACAAAAGGTACAGAAGAAGTACACTGTAATTGTGCATAAACTGGAATGTAAGGGTATAAATATAGCATGCAGATAAAGAGGGGCAAAGGGGAGAGGAAAGATGGAGAGTCCGTCAGCGGTTAGCTGCAAACACTTAGACTTGGAGCAGAGAGAAAATGATAGGGTCAAGGATATATCACAAACAAATAAGTAAAACTTCTGCTTTTATTAATACTGCTAAAATAAGGACAGAATACACAAACCCTAGTGCTACCAAGTGACAGTGTTATTGAGGGACAGACCATATGTGGTATGCAGTTCTATGCATCCTTCACACTATTCCCATTCAGAATTTTCCTGTTTGATTATAGGTCCAATAGGATCCACAATTAGTAGACCAACAGAGCACAAAGCACGACAGACCTACTATAGCCTGTATGTTAAATCTCTGAGGATCCTATTAATATTATAAAGGTGAAAGTTTGTGAGTTTGGATGCTTATTCCTCAATCACAGCCAAACGGCTGAATGGATTTTGTGGAAATTTCACACACACACACACACACACACACACACACACACACACATTGCCCAGGAAAAGGTAATAGGCTACTTTAAATGTGGGTCACTCACCCCAAATCGCCACTGTCACCCTCCAAAGAACCCTCCGGCATGGCTGTAGAAGCTGGAATTCCGCCAGTGCTGGTCTGTCCACACACCTCCTATTGGTGCATGGCTGGGTGTGGGCGGGCTATGGAGCCAGGGCTGCGGCACCATATGTTTGGGGTTGCATATGGGCGTGCCAATTGAGCAGGGACACAGTGAGGAAGATGGCAGCAGCCCACATGGTCCCAGCGCCGCAGCTATCCCACACCTCCTACACACTTCGCAGATGGCTAACGAGGAGGCTGATGCACCTGACACATCCCCTTAACAGGTCAGTGCAGCGGGTAGGGAGGTTCCCGGGGGGGGGGGAGGGGTGTCCCCAACTCCCTGAACAAATGTCATCCATCGGCACAAGTCCCCTCTCCATGCCAGCACCAGGACGAGTCTCCGGGGCCGGCGTCAGGTTGCTGTGACAGCCGGAAGCCTTGCGCTGGCTCCCCGGCCTGTCAGTCTTTTGCTTCTATTGCAGCCTTGGCTGCGTAGGTTGCAATAGACGTGCTGGTATTATGCAGTGCATTGCATAAAACCAGCACTTCCATTGCAGTCTACCTGCCATAGTCTGCAATCGAAGCGAAACACTGACAGGCCGGGAAGCCAGCGCAAGGCTTCCGGCTGTCATAGCAACCTGATGTTGGCCCTAGAGACTCCTCCGGTGCCGGCATCAGTGGAGGGAGCGAGCAGAGAGAGCGGCGAAGGAGCGTGCAAAGGTGAGTACAACTATTTGTGTTACACATCCAAGGGGGACATAATCTAAGGGGCCTATGAAACTGAGGGCATATAACGAGCAGGAAAGACAATAGCATGACACTGGGGCCCAAAACTGGAGGCAGAGATGGCGGGACATAAAACTGGAAGAAGACATGGGAGGACATGAAAATGGAAGAAGACATGGAGGGAACATGAAACTGTGAGCACACATGGGGGGACATGAAACTGGAAGCAGACATGGGGAGACATGAAACTGGAGGCAGACATGGGGGACATGAAACTGGAGACAGAGATAGGGGGACATGAAACTGGAGCAGAGATAGGGGGACATGAAACTGGAGCAGCAATTGTGTGCATATAAGCGGTTCAGCGCCACTGCCAACCCACAAACAAAGTCGCGGGTACCTGCTAGTAATATATACAATACGTGTAGGGAGGGAAGAGTCATAGGAAACACCTACAACAGAATGTCCCAGCCCAGGTGCCACTAAACCCTTTGTCTATCCTGCATAAAGATGGGGGGAGGGGCAACACAGTGGCTCAGTGTTTAGCATTGCAGCCTTGCAGCGCTGGAGATCTGGGTTCGAATTCAGCCAGGACCAACATCTGCAAGGAGTTTGTATGTTCTTCCCGTGTTTGCGTGGATTTCCTCCCATACTCCAAAGACATACTGTTTGGGAAAAAAAAAAATCTACATAAAAAAGAGCTCACAATCTACATTAAAACAAAGATGGGGGTGGGGTGGGGGAAATATATGTTGGGGATTTGAACTCACACCAAAGTGCTAGCATGAATCCCTACCATTAGGATAGTCATATGAGTAGAGATGAGCGAGTAGGTGTTCGATCGAATACTAAGGTATTCGAAATACTCGTACTCGATTGAACACTACTAACTGTTCGCAGTTTAAGGTTCGATGCAGAACCAGCATTGATTGGCAGAAAGCTATACATTCTGCCAATAAACGCTGGTTCTTCTCTTACCTTTAGAAGTCTTCTCTGTGCAGCGTCCCCGTGGCGTCTTCCAGCTGGAATTCACTTTGCCTAGGCATCCGGCCTAGGCAGAGCCGACTGCGCATGCGCGGGCATGCCCTCGCATGCGCAGTTGGGCCGGGCAGAGCCAACCGCGCATGCGCAGTCGGCTCTGCCTAGGCCCCGATGCCTAGGCAGAGTGAATCCCAGCCGGAAAACGCCGCGGGGGCGCTTCGCCGGGAGAAGACTTCAAGGAGAATCCAGCCCGACCGTCACTCGTGGACTTGGTAAGTATAATTTTATCGAATTTTGCGTACCCCTGAAACATGCATTTCCCCCCATAGACTACAATGGGGTTCGAAATCCGTTCAAACAGTCGAATAGTGTGCGGCTGTTCGAATCGGATTTCGAACCTCAGACATTTTAGTGTTCGCTCATCTCTACATATCATTAGCTCATGCATATATCAGAGTGTTGTTATTATAGACTAGCTTTTACCCGCGACTTCATCTGCGGTGATTTGAGAATTGGGCGGACACAGATGAAACTGTGAGAGTACTGGCTGGGATAGCAAATGTGATATTTTAGATTGTGTATGTAGTAATACAGACAATTTGTTGTTATTTTGAGAGAAAGTTTTTTTATTTCAGCTGGTATATGGTAAAGTTGAAATGTACATACTGTATTCGGGAGCGAGGTGTTTTCAGTTAATATACTTCTATGGTAACTAATATGTATATGTATCAACCCTGGGGGGGGTGTTTTTATAGTTGGTGGGAACCTGCAATAATTTAATTGCAAGTGCCCATAGACGGCAATCCAATCCAATCCAAGTGTATTGCCGTCTATGGGAGATTGCAGCCATTAGCATCGGGCCTCCGCGTGTAGCGGAGAGCTGGTTGCTATGGTGACCGCTCCGCAACAAAGCGGTTGGCTGTACTTTTACATTCCCGGAGGATGTCGTGGAGGGCCAGGTCGCAGCATCGCAGAAAGGTTGCGATCATGCTCCTCTCCCCTTTGCCCCACCGTATACCTGGTGTATAAGACGACCCCCAAGCTTTCAGAAAAGTTTTTTTTGGGGAAAAAGTCGTGTTATACGCCGGAACATGCAGTGAGGTTGTATGTGGTAGTGGCTGGAGGAGCAACTGAGGAACAGGGCACTGCTAGACCCTCGGCAGATAGCAGCTAATGCAATGTGCCGGCTGGCCGCCCGGCTGTGTTGAATGGCTGGGGCGGAGGACACAGGACAAAGAGCAGCTGTCCATAGAAGAATGTGTGCTGCGAATTTACCGCTGAGCGTGGAGATCGGGGAAAGCAGGAGGATCGCGGAAAAAGCAAGCCAGTTAAGGTAAATTCGAGGGTCGGGGATGACTGTGGAATGCTGGCGTGCGGCCCAGGCTGTGTTTGCGCTGTAGTGACGTGTACGCAGGAAGTGTGCATGCGGCCTCCTCAGTGCAGTGTAGTTCGTCTCACTGCCCAAGCGGTGTCGCGCTGATGTCCAGCAAACATGGCGGTCCTGGAGCATCGGCTTTGGTAGGCTGCTGAGATATATTACCGTAACGTGACTGTGTAAGGTCAGCAAATACATGTAAATGTCATTGAGTGGGGTTAGGGCTACCCTTGAGGTGACAATAAAGAGTGTGCAGGTAGTTTGTGGCTAGAAATGCGAGGAAGTGTGTGTGATTCTACAGCTGGGGTTGGTAGTCTTGCTTTTGTGACTCTCCTGGCAAGAAAGCATGTGCTTTAGCAGCACCAATAGTAACCTATGTCTCAATCCCAAGTGAAAACTATGTTTGTGGAAAATTTCACGCAAATCCGTCCAGGCGTTTTAGCGTGATTGAGGAACAAACATCCAAACTCACAAACATCCAAACATCTAAATATCCAAACACACAAACTTTCAATATTAGTAGGATCTAAATTCACACTGAAATGCAAGCATGAACTGCTACCATTAGGATAGTCATATGAGTAGCTCATGCAGCGTTTTTGTTGTAGATCTAAACTCACACTGGAATACTGGAATACAAGCATGATAACAACATATAATAAATGACTATCCTAATGGTTGCGGTGCATGCTAGTACTTTGGTATGAATTCAGATCCCCAACATATATCCTCCCCCATCTTTATGCAGGATAGACAAGGGATTTTTGCTGAACATTCCCTATAGTATGAACATAAGTGTTTTCCATGGTAATGGAAAAAATATAACATGGTCATCAATTTCTATGAAGGATTAGCTCACGAGTTAGTTTTAATTTATCACAAAAAATCCAGATAAAACATAATATCATAAGTAGAGATGAGCGAGAACTGTTCGGATCAGCCGATCTGAACAGCACGCTCCATAGAAATGAATGGATGCACCTGGTACTTCCGCTTGGACGTAGCCGGCGCGCTTAACCCCCCGCGTGCCGGCTACGTCCATTCATTTCTATGCGAGCATGCTGTTCGGATTGGCTGATCCGAACAGTACTCGCTCATCTCTAATCATAAGGACTGTATATGTTTAAAGGGGCTCTATCATTGGAAAAAGTCATTTTTAACTAATCACATCCTTCCATAGCCTTCAAAAAGGCTATTCCATATAGTTTTTATTCATATGCTAATTAGCTTCTCCATGCACCCCTGAAGTTTCTTCGTGCACATCTGTCTTCTGTATATACAGCATAGGCGGCTGCTGCTGCTGGCTCCTCCTCCCTTCTCTCACACAGCATAGAGAGAAAAGCTGGCTGACAACTTCCTGTGCATGGGGAGAAGCTGATTAGCATATGAATAAAAACGGACTTTATTCAAACACTACTGAGGCAATTTGCATACAAAAGGTATGTGTGGAATAACCTTTCTAAAGGCTATGCAAGTATGTAATTAGTTAAAATGTCTTTTGCCAATGATAGAGCCCCTTTAAGGTTTACAACAAACCCTTAGTCATAGCAGGGCAATTGTTAGCATCTGTGTCTTTCCATAGATCTGAAGCCTCATAAACATGGTAACTAAATAATTTCCTTCAAATTATAAGACCTATAATAGTCTTGTGGTTTATAGATGAAGGATTGGTATTATTACAATGAATTATTTACACTTTATTAATGAATGTAAGTGGGAGCAATCCTGATCTATTTATACCTGTAGTTTTAGACTGAACAAAGTGATTCACTGCCAAAGGGCATCCAAGGTGATTAGTAGCTATAGAGAATAACGATTGTGTATTAAAAGCTGCTACTTCATATCCATCTACATTTGTATGCTAAGGACTCTTCATTACAGTTTTGTGCACTTGTCGATTTCAGGAAAATTTCCATTTGAAGCTTTGAAAGTATAAAACGTTTCCTAAACATGATTATATTTTTATTTTTTCCCATCATTACAATGGGATTTCGATTTGTGCTAAAAACTTCCAAAGAAGAATTTGAGCTTATTAGGATGCAACATTATGCAAAGACAAATTTCCATCCTGGAATACATTTAAATATGTTGAACAATTACCTATGACCTTGAGCTGTGCGCTCTTATTGCTGTGTTTGTGCGCTTGAGGTCAGGATACTGGCTGTGCAACAATGAGACATAAAAGTGACAAGAGGTAACATATAGACCTGTAAATTAACACAAAAGGTTATTGGGTATAGAGATTCCTAAAACGAAAGGAAAGTGCCGTCTGCGCTAAACATGGATTAACTGATTTCACCTTGAATGCCATTATCTAATTTTCAGAAAGTATTAAGAAAAGCTTCCCATGAGGCAAAGTGGAAGCTAAAACACTGTAAGCATCATAATCGCATTCCATTTTCTGCTTAACTGGATGCTCACTGAGTTAGCTACACCATACATCATTGAAACTGGGTGTTCTGGAATTGTGTGCAGTAGGAAACTTATTAAGGTTGGAAAATTACCGCACATGAACCCAAAAAAATGTAGCATAGACCATTGATTCTTTTTTTAATTAGCAGATCATTTACTATTGCAGGATTTAAATATCTATTCCATAATATTCAATCTTTTTTTATCACAAAGAATCTATAATAAGATGGGGAATATGAGATAAAATAGCGGTGCTTCATGAATATTTATTATAGCAAAGATGCCAGCTAACCAGATTGTGGCTAGAGTTCTGTACTAAGATTGCAAATTGTGATCAGCAGAGTGCCTATTGCAGAGCACAAAACCGGATTAGCCCAGGGTCATGATGTAACCTAATCTCCTGGAATGTTCCGCAAGTATTCCTGATGGAGTGACTTTATTTGTGAATGTCCAAGTGGTCAATCTGTAATTTTCAGCAAATCATTAATTCTTAAAAGTTAAAGAAATATTTCTTTGCTTCTTACAATGCATTTATAGTACCCTCCTGGTAATGCAGTATTGATGCTTGCTACTAGAGATGAGCAAATAGCATTCAAAACTAGTTTCGAATACCTCACTCCATAGTAATGAATGGAAGCGGCTGGCGCTTAACCCCTTGGTGTTCGGCTGCTTCCATTCATTCCTATGGGAGCGAGGTATTCAAAACTAGAGTTTCGAATCCTATTCGCTCATCTCTACTTGCTACCACTAGTAGGAATCAATGCTTCTCATGGGTGACTCTCTAGCACCTTAATCCTTTTTTATAAATCTGTTTATGCTTCTGCTAAATCCATTGCTTAATTTCTGTACTTAATCCACTGTAGTATATTTAGTACTTTACATAAATCTGAGGAACTTTTTAGGACACATTACCCATTGTGTTTGGACTTAAGTGTATTTACTTGAGACGAGTGAGTAGTATTCGATTGAGTAGGTATTCGAACGAATACTACAGTATTCAAAATATTTGTATTCGCAGTAAAGATTCGATTCAGAACCAGCGTTGATTTGCCGAATGCTATATCATTCAGCAAATCAACGCTGGTTCTGCAGCAGGCTCATCTTTGCTTTTCGGGAGAGCTGGAAGCTTGCGGTTTCGTGGGAGCTGACTTTTTCTCAAAGGAATGCATTGACCAGAGGTGAGTGGCCGATGCTATACAGTGTACAGCATTTGGCCAATCAACGTTGGTTCTGCCGGAGGGTCATCTGTCAGGAGGCGGAGTCTAAGATCGAACCACAATGGAGACTGCTGTGGTCCGATCTTAGACTCCGCCTTCTCACAGACGAGCCTCCGGCAGAACCAGCGTTGATTGGCCAAATGCTGTACACTGTATAGCATCGGCCAATCAACCCTGGTCAATGCATTCCTATGAGAAAAAGTCAGCTCCCACATAAACGCAAGCTGCCAGCTCTCCCGACTAGCAAGGACGAGCCTGCTGCAGATCCAGTGTTGATTGGCCGAATGCTATACAGTGTATAGCATTCGGCCAATCAATGCTGGTTCTGCAGGACGAGTAAGGGCTGGTTCATATTAGCGCTTGCCTCCCGTCCGGAAGGAGTCCACAGGAGGACCCCCCCTGAACAGAATATCAGTGCAACTGCAAGCGCTGTGCAGTTAAAGCATTTTAAGTGCTTTAACTGCACAGCGCTCCTCCTAAACACTCTCCTTCTGCTACTCGTGGACTTGGTGACTCTCCTTTAGTCAAATAGTGGTTTCCCCTGAAACAAGTATTTTTTCCCATAGACTATAATGGGATTCGATATTTGATCGAGTAGTCAAAATTTTAGGCTCTACTTGAAAAGAATATCGAATCTCGAATATTTCACTACTCATTCATCTCTAGTATTTATATATAATGTAAAGCATATCCCAGAACAATTTACTATAATTCTAATACTTTCATTCAATATAAGGTGTTGAAATATAAGGTGTTGAATAGAGATGAGTAAATCTTCCAAAATTTATTTCGATGAATTTTCATATGGTTTGGACCTCTGGTTCATTTCGGGGTGAACATGTTGAGTGCAAACTGGAAGTACCATTGTTATACTCTGGGGTCTTCTCAGACCCTCTTTGACCCTCCTCAGACCCAGAGCATGATAAGAGGCGGTACAGGGAAAGTGAGTAAAATAAACAGCTATACTGTTAGGATGGGGCCTCGCAGGTTTCCTGTCCGGCGCACAGCGCCACCTGCGGGCCAATCCAACCCTTGTCCTCGGCGTCATGCAGTGAGCTGTGTGGACTCTAAGTCCAGCTTTCTGCCTACTGAGCATGCTCGGACCTTTTGGAGGCGCTCAGAGGCTGTCTTGTTCTTCCCCTACTGAGCATGCTCAGACCTTTTGGAGGCTCTCAGAGGCTAAGTCCCATACTGAGCATGTGCGGTGAAGTTATGCCACCGCCCCTGTGGGCGGAGACTTGAATTTATATAGTGTGAGCTGACACTCGCCCGGTGCTCACACTTTGACTATAAACTTTGAGACAGGAGGTCAAGGCTAGGTTCCAGTGAAAGGCAGGAGCAGTCTAGGGATCTAGTTAGGATAATATTGATATTATTATTACTTTTAGAGCACCATTAATTCTGTGGTGCTTTACATTTGAAAATGGTTTACATACATCATATTAATATTAAGAGTCTGTTGTTACAATCATAATGTTAAAGGGGTTAACCACTTTCTAATATTGCTTATCATTAAGATAGACCCCCAATAATAGATCTGCGAGAGTCCAACACCCAGGACGCTCACAAATCAGCTTTTATCAGGTAGTGGCAGCTTTAGGTACTGTAGTGCTGTTCCACTGTAGTCTTATGGGACGCTGCTGCAGTTCCTAAAGCCACCACTACTAGTGGAACAGCTGATCTGTGGGAATCCCAGCTATTGGACCATCACAGATATAACATTATCTTTAGAATACACCATCAATATTAGAAAACTGATTTTTGTATTGCTCATTGCTGAAGAATAAGGACAACAAGGACTACCACACTGGTAATCTTCCATGAGGAGACTACATTGTTCCATCTTTATAGGCGTTATACATTTACCTGTGTTTTTTTCTTTTAGTTTCCTTGCAGATTGCCTCTACCTTGTAATATTCTTTAATATCTGATCATTGTTGAGATGCATGTTAAAATGAAATCTGATCTTTCTAGAATTATATAGTAAAGTAGTAAATTTTCCCATTTATAAAACAGCATAAAAGGAAATCTAACAGAGTTTCTCCTCTTTAGTCACTAAGAAACAGGTTTTTTTTTGGGGGGGGGGGCATTACTTATCCACAGCATAACTAGAATGCCAGTCTGGGGGTCACAAGCGCAAGTAGGAGGAGTTTTCATGTGGCAGTATTCACACATATGTCCACTCGATGTCTATGGGACATGCAATGTCTATGAGTACAATGCTTATTTTTTATTAATTCAAAATGTTTTATTGAAGTTTTAAATAAACCAGGTACAAGTACAGCAAACAAATACATAAATTGCAATGCTTATTTTCATCAACCACTTAGAGATTGACAGGAGTGGCAGTGCGTGCACATATGTGACCACTGTTATATGTAAAACTCTGCCTCAAACAATGTTTTTTGATCCCCTTTAAGTAACTCCAGCATTGCCCCCTCATTACTAGATGATTTTAATAACCCAGTGACAAAAAAACTAGGCTTTTCATGCAGATTTTTCTGTGTTTTTTTGAGCCAAACCCAGATGTGGCTACAAAAGGAATGGGAAATATAAAGGAAGAATGTACACTTCTCCCTTCTGCTCAATCCATACTAGTCTTCGGCTCAAACCCCCCCCCCCAAAAAAAAAAAAAAAAAAAAAGCGTTAAAATCTGTAACAGAAACAACTGTGGGGTCTTAGCCTTAAAGGAGTATTCTAAAGGATCATGAACAGAATTGTAGCTTAAAGGGATTTGATCATTAGAATTTCCTTTTTTATCTAAGTACACGTCAGAATAGCCTTAAGAATTGCTATTCTTCTCTTACCTTTATTATTCTGGTCCATGTCGCTGTTCCTGAGAAACATCTTCTTTCTTCCTTATGTAAATGAGTTTTCAGACAGCAATGGGGGCGTTCCACTGTGCTCAAATAGTCCAGGGGGCATCCCCTGCTGTCAAGTGCTGCTTGAAAACTCTCCAGTGATGCCTCTGTCTTCTTCTCTGGACCACCTCTTCTTTCGTGTCAGGGGGCATCCCCTGCTGTCAAGTGCTGCTTGAAAACTCTCCAGTGATGCCTCTGTCTTCTTCTCTGGACCGCCTCTTCTTCCGTGTCAGGGGGCATCCCCAGTGCTGTTTGAGTGCAGGGGACGCCCCCAGTGCTGTCTAAAAACTCATTTACATGTGGAAGAAAGAAGAAAATTTTCAGGAATGGTGGCATAGATCAGAATAATAATGATTAGAGAAGAATAGCCTTTCTTAAGGCTATTCCGATGTGTACTTAGTTACAATAAGGAATCCTAATGATAGTCCCGTTAAGCTAACTGAATTGTTTTACAAAACACATTGCTTTGTTTGCCTGATACAGCTAATATATTCCTTTTCAGTATAATATTCCATTTTCAATACATATTTATTTTTTCTTCTCTCCCTCCCTTTTCATATAGTTTTCAGCTGCTCATTCCTGATAAATAATAGAAAAGTTTCTTGATCAGTGCTCAGTTATCTCTATATGTAAATCCACAGACAACTGTGTAGTTTACAACAAGCACAAGCTCTTTATTGGACTAAGCTTAAAACCAGGAAGGTAAGAGGAGACGGGAAGGCAGCTGAAATCCGGGAATGGGAAAACTCCTTTAATTTGCTCCTAAAGGA
Source organism: Leptodactylus fuscus (assembly GCF_031893055.1). Taxonomy (NCBI): domain Eukaryota; kingdom Metazoa; phylum Chordata; class Amphibia; order Anura; family Leptodactylidae; genus Leptodactylus; species Leptodactylus fuscus. Next base: position 192,909,240 of record NC_134266.1, on the reverse strand, counting down.
ATTTCCTATTATAATCCTTATCATGGATTCATAGATAAACCTCCAGCTTTAGGTCATATATAACAAATATAGTCGACTCTTTTAAAATTTCAGCAAGAATTTCCTAATAAATAAGGACCAACCTTATTCATAGATATAAACTGTAATTGGTCTTGTTTTTGTTTTGTTTTTGTTATTTATACAACAGAACTCTTTATGAATGACTTATGGTTCCCTATAGCTCCTTGGAATCTAAGATTCTGCTTATTAAGGAACATTTCTGCTCCTCACCTCAGGAAGTCCAGAATAATTCTGCCAGTAGCATATGCTTGTCTGAAATATGCAGTCATTGGTGTATAAGTGCATATGAGTGATTCACAGAAGCTGGAGGTGTCTCATTAAATCATGGCCAGTTGTTTTGATCAGAGCATACTTTCCCTTGACATATGGTGCGTAGTTCAGAAGGCTGAATGTTAAGCTTCCATATTGCTAGAAATCAATATGCATGCAACATTGCTGTAATATAGTTAAGATATATTTGAAGCCCAAGGCTCCACTGTATCCTTACACTCTAAATATCTAAGTGACCCTGAATCTTCAACATATTGTTGGTTTGGAGAGTAAGACACCCTGGAGAAAACAGAAAGCAGGCTATAGAATAACAAGCAGCTTCATTTAGTTTGAGAAAAAATATATGTGCCTAGGGGACATTGTATATGGAAATTGTACAATAGTAAATCTATGGACAAATGAGCTTGCTTTAAGTTGTCTTTTCCAATTCTTAACTAGATAACATCTGCTTCACACCCTCATCTATTATCTTCTATCGCACAGTGTTTGAAGTAATGTTAATAGAAAATATACTTCAAGTCTTTTGCTCTTATACACAGGGATCAATAAGAATATCCTGGAGCAGTGTTGCTGTAACTGACAGGTCAAGTATATAGTAGTAAACTGAGTTATGTGTGCAGTGTAATTGCACAACTCAAGTGCACAGAATGATAGAATGAGATTTTCAGGACCTTACCAAAGACTTGACTGACAAAAAGACAGTTATAAATTGTTCTTTCTTTAGACTGTATCAGAAGTCAAGTGCAAACTGAATGACAAAAGTCCCATACTTGTTTGGTGCAACTATAGGTAAAATAATATGCAAGTTTAGCGTACAATCTTGATAAATAGCATGATAACCCCCTTTAAGTTACCCCAATAATGCTCCCTCGTCACTGGAAGGTTCATATATCCCTGTGAAGAAAAACTAGTCTTAGGATTTTGTTGCAGATTTTGGAGCCAAACATAGATGTGTCTGTAAAAGGAAATGGAAATATAAAGGAAACACTTATACATCTACCTTCTGTTCAATCCACACTAGGCTTTGGCTCAAAAAAAAAAAAAAAATACTGCAACAAAAAAGCAGCTTTTCTGAAATGTGGGACCTTAGCCTTAGAGGAACATTCCTATCTCAAGGATCATAGAATTGTAGCTTAAGCTATCTGAATTTTTACACAATACTTTGCTCCGTTTGCCCGATACAGCTAAATATTCACAGTTGGGGTAGATATAAAACAGAAAGAAAGTGCCTTTCTGTTTTATATCTACCCAATAAAAGGTTTCTTTCCTCTGGGAACCCTCGACTTGTGCCTTGTTTCCATCACCAGTGGGCGCGGATCTTCTGATATGAACTTCTGGTCCTTGCTGTTACTGTCCATTTTCTGTCCGGTCCTCCGGAGTTTATGGGTTGAACCACTGCCACTCTCACCTTGGATCAACGTCCACATGTGCTATAGGGGGTTGTGACGGCTCACAACCCCACAAGGTGAGAGGCCATCTGGTCTGTTCTACAATACATTTATACCATCTCTCTATTACAAGGTTAAATACTACACTTAGGGCTAGTTCACATGGACAGGAGGGGGCAGATTTTGAAGCGGAATCCGCCTCAAAATCCGCCCCCTCACAATAGAGGTCTATGTAGACCGCTAATATTCTTTTTTCCCGCTAGCAGAAAAGAGAAGTGAGCTGCCCTTTCTTCAGGTGGATTCCATGGGCCTAATCCAGAGTGGAAAGCCACGATGGGATGTGTTCACGCCCTTAGTGCGCTTTGTGTCTGTCGCCTTTTGTCTCCATCTCATTATTTACAGCAGGTTGCCTACATTACAGACAATGCTCTGGTCAGGCTGATGACACAGCCCCTGTTCCCAGCTATATTTTTTTTTTTTCTCCCTCCTTCTTCATATAGCATTTAGCTGTTCATCCCTGATAAGTAATAGAAAAGATCAACTATTTCAAGCTTTTTGATATTAAAAAGATTATGAAGGGGAGTTTTCATTGGACTAGCTATATTGGGTATAGAGGCTGCAAAAGGTACATGGGCACTGAAATCTGCATAGGACCAAAAGATCCCTTATTTGTGAAGACTAATCCGTGAAGACTAATAAAAATCTTTAATGGTGAATGGACCCTGTTACAGATTATGTCACTTGATATTTTTTAAATCCATTGGTTAATGCTTACCAATACATTAAATGGATTACCTATGTTTCACAATTACTACTTGGGACCCCAAAAAATCTGTAGAATCCCCCAGGGAAACCCAACAGTAAATATTTACATTATTGGTATAACACCATTGGCAATGAAACATTACTGCTCATGAAAATCAATTAGTTGTTTGTACTTTATATTGCTGGGTAGGACAGATCTTCCAGAATGAGAGATGTCATTTGTTACCACTCTATTCTTTGAGCAAGGGATTCCACATGGTGCAATAGGTAACACACAGCTTAGCACTGGCAATAATCAGGATCATTTCCAATAACCGCTACACAGTCTACAGAGCCATCTTCCTCCAGCTCTGTAAACTATGCTAAAAACAGATAATCATGAGGAGGCCAGGTGGCCAGCGCGATTGGCTGTGCTGTGAAGAAGGATGTCTCTGGCTAACTGTCAGAAACGCCCTTCTGACCATAAAAGAGCTACGGTACCGGACCGTAAGCTCTTCACACCGGGCCCAGATCAGGAAAGCCGACAGTGCGCTGAACTCAGCGCACTGTCAGCTTTCCGGCAGTATATAGAACTGCCTATGGGCAAAATGGTGAAAGGTCCTCTTTAAAGATTAAATTATATTGTGGTCTATGGGAAGGGGAGATTGAGAAGGAGGATAGTGAGACAGAAGGTAGCATAGAGGAACAGGCTGTTGGAGGACATAGTGAGCATTATGTCTAAGTCTGTTTTTCAACAGGTTTCAGCAGGACTGAGTTGTATAGATGGGAATTAAGCTCTAGTGAGAGAGGTCATTCTGTAATCTGTTCCTTGATGCCTACTTCTCATTGACTACTCATTCTGCTCTCCCTCCTCCTTCTATAAAACTGCATGAACTACAGTTTGTGCTCAGTGAAGACTGATTTCTGTCACTGAACTGAGCAGTTTGCCAGGCAGGAGAGGAGCTGATAACAAGAGATAGCAGCATTTTTCTCTGATAAGATATATTACAAAGGTTACATAGTTACATAGTAGATGAGGTTGGATGAAGACATCAGTCCATCAAGTCCAACCTGTAAACCTACAATCCTCTACAGTGTTGATCTAGAGGAAGGTTAAAAAACAAAACAAAACATGAGGCTCATGCCAATTGCTCCATTTCAGAGAAAAAATTCCTTCCCGACTCCAATCTGTATAAAAACCCTGGATCAGTGTCCTTATACTTTAGAGTTCATAACCCGTAATATTGTTCTCTTCAAGAAAGACATCTTGGCCCTCCATAAACTTGCTCTTTGAATCCACTATCACCACTTCCTGGAGCATAAAGTTCCATAGCCTCACTGTTCTTACTGTGAACAATCCTCTTCTATGTTGCCGATTAAACTTTCTGTTCTCCAGATGTAGGAGGATGTTCTTATATTCACCTGAACTGTTCATTAAAAAAAAAAAAAAAAAAAAAAAAAAAAAGGCTGCGCTTAACAAACGTTCCTCACTATTATCATAATATAGACAAATCATAATAATAAACTGCATCCATCCATAAATCACTATTCTGTTTAAAATATAAAATATTCTTTAAATGGAACCTGTCACCACGAAATGCAGAGTAATCTCCGGGCATGGTATAAAGCATGATTTGTGTAGATCTAAAAGTCTGAATTTAACTTAACTCGTTTATTTACCTAAATCCCTGCTCATTCTGTACTTAGGAGTCCAATCAGTAGTCCTATCAGTAGTTCTGTATGCATACACATAGATGGATGGCTGACGATTATTGTATAAGACCCCCCCCCAAAAAAAAAAAACAAAAAAAAAAAACACTGGATGTTTAGTCACAGCAAGAACAAATATGTAGATCAATGAATTACAAGCTATTCTGAATCTTTTAGTACAATTCTATATATCAATCTGCTCAGGCCCTCCTGCTCTATAACATAATCCTGGTACATTGGATTGTGTTTTCATGGTGGCAGGTTCCCTTTAACATCTAGGTTTTCTCATATTATAGCACAAGGATCTAAAAGTGATGGTGAAATGCTGAAGTTAGTAATAATTCTCTCTCTTAAAAACATATTCTCCTTTGAACTTACTGAAAGGAAAGCATTTCCAGCATGAAAAGTCCCCCATCAGGCAATAAACAAGTATGTATGGATGATAAACCTTTGATGCACTTGGAATGCTAAACTTTCATTGCTGAACTAACACAATTTAGGTTTCTTTAGTGTAACAGATGTGAAAATAATGAATCCTTAATTACTGATCTGATTATAAATCCATTCTGAAAGTCTTCCAGATTAATACATAAGCACAACATCCAAAGCGAATGTCTCAGATATTGATCATTATGCATCTGGTTGGGAGCGATGGAAATAGGAATTTCAAAGCTATTTATTTTGATATTTGCTTTGCTAATATATTTATAATTTCCTAGTTATAAAGTTATATTTTACATTTGTATGAAAATATTATAATATGCAAATAATAAGCAAGCGCAAAAAAATTGCACTTCTAATCAACATAAAGTAATAGCCATCTGTCTACCAAAATAAGCAATATAAAATATTAGGCAAGTCTATCCCAAATAAAAGCTTCACTGAAAGTTGCATCCGGGTTGGCATCATCCTACTTGGTGTGACAGTGTTTATGTACATGTTCTGTATTTGTATTGCACGTTATGATCTAGACCGGAGCACTGGTACAGCACACATACACTTCTGCACAGTGGTAAATTGCGTGTTGTGACTGCTTTCCATTACATATTGCTCTTTATGAATAAAGTACCACGTTGTGGAAACACAGTGTTTATAGCTGTTACAGAAATGGAGCAGAAAAATATGCTGGATTTTACAGTACCCAGTACCCAGCATTCTCTTCTTCTCCACGCGGTTTCTGCAAAAATCCGTTTATTGCGATATGCAAATTACGCTCAGGGAGCACTCTGCATGCTCGGTCCCCCATTTTATATTAGTCTGTTATATGAGCATACTGCGCCTGCAAAATGGCGGACCAACCATGCTCAGTAGGCTCTGCCCAAATCCATGCAACTGTGGGAGAGTTCATCCCCATGTAGCGCAGTGTCAGATGTCTGTGCAAGGCAGAAGATTAGGAGAAGATGAAGAGGGGCATGAACAGAATTAAATAAGGGGCAGCATGAGGTTATGACGTGTGTGCACTCGAGGCGTAGTTTGCATATTACAATAAACAGATTTTTACAGAAACGGCAGGGAGAAGAAGAGAATAGAAGGTAGGAGTAGAATAACCTTTTTAAAGGCTATTCCAATGTGCCATTAGTTCAAATGGTGATTTTCTAATGATAGACTCCCTTTAACTGTTATTCCATTCTGTTCTGGTTGCCTTGGTGTCTCTGCCTCTTCTATGTGTGAATCAATTTTAATCTGGTATTTTTAGTAACTTTATAGACAATATATCTTTATAGGTAGTTTGGGTCTCTTTATACACTGGGCCCCCTTTGCAGAATCACAGGTTGCACATACAAGATGGTCTTGAAGTTATTTATTATATACTACCATTTACAACTTTTTTTGTACACTTACCGTTTTTTGGAGAATTCCAGATCGTCCTAGTCTTCTAGTAATATAGAGACACATGTAGTATGACTGCCAATATCTGTTGCTTCTAGACTTGTTTATCTACTATATCTGCACATTATTACTATATACAGCCTTTCCAATCTGTTGTCCATCTCTCTGTACATCTTTCCTTTTTAAACATTGACTTTCTAATCTCCTTTAGGATTTTTAAGGGGTTAAATCAGAAATCAAAATATATAAATTTAATATCACTGGAATACAGGTGACATGTCATTGTGCAAAGTTTTTTATGGACTTTGTTTTACGCCGTTCAATGCTCAGCCATAGACGCGGTTTTTCTCCAATTCTATCCCATTCTGAATTGTTTTCCAGCTGCTTAGTACATCCTACAGACTAATAAATGGTGCTATTGTGAAGCACATTTTTATCCACAAACATTGAGCCCTCATACAGCACTGTGAACAGAAAAATAAAAAAAGTTATGGGGTTTGGGAGGCAGGCAGTCAAAAAAGAAAATGAAAGAAATGTCTGTGGTGGTAAGGGGTTAAAGCAATAGCAATATGACAATATGTTAGAATAAACCATGGAAGGCAAGCAGTGAGTAACATACAATAATAACATATGGTGGAGAAGCAAGGAAAAAATAACCTTCTTACTATAATACATAAATGATCAAAATCAACTATGTATCAACTATGTATACTTTACCTCTGACAGACATGTACTGAGGATCACATATACAAATGCCTTGATGCAGATTTCATTTTATTACAGCTTCATTAGGAATACAACTACACTGGGGTATAAATAGGAAAAATGTCATAAAAAATTAAACTGTGGTGAACAATTCAGCATTAGTCCTCCTTTATGACGTCTCACAATAGAGTCATGCATGTAACTGTGTCATCACACACCATCCTTACGCCCGACTGCTATATAACACACCGGCATCCATAGAAGCATATATTCACAGCACCACTTCCCTGTTCAAGAATGTAGGCACATATTCATATTAGGGCAGATTTATTGAAACTGTCTAAAAGAAAAACTGCCTTTGTTTTAGGCAGATATAAGCAAACTCAGTATCAATATATCTTGGGCATAGGAATCCCTTTAGTATATCAGAATATAAAACTATAAAAGAACCAAAAATTTCATTGCAACCTGAGTGCAAATGTGAAAATATATATGATAATATTACTGTAATAAAATAGCGCACATATAATGAGAGATAAAAAATATTCCAATGAGCAGAATCAAATGGCACTAAGGGCGGGCTCACATCTGTGCCTGGTCTCCGGTTTAGCAAATCCGACCGGTTTCCGTCTTCTGTTCCATGAAACTGGACAGAGGACCGAAATCTGGCACTCAGTTTTCAAACCCATTCACTTTAATGTGTTTGCAAAGGTGACTGCCCATGTGCGTGTTTTGCCTGTCTGTGGGGAAACCGTTTTTTTTTTTTGGCCGGACACAAAGTCAACATGCAGGACTTTGTGACCGGTTAAAAAAACGGTCTCCCCGTGGACAGGCAGAAGACACACACGTGTGGTAACCTTTACAAATATACATATATGGCGGTCAGACAATGCCTTATTTTATACACTTCTTGTCTTAGACAGAAATTCAGAATGTGTTGCCATAATAGTCCTATTAGTAGCAGAAAAGCTGATAGGAGACCATGTATGAAGGCTGATATGTCCAGAGAACAACCTGCCTAGCAAGATCATGCAGATATCTTAACTTCTGATGAAAACTCAGGTACCATTTAACTTCATAAGACAGGAAAACCTCTATGATGATATTTGACAATACAGCCTCTTTGTGTCAGTCATCATGAAAACTTTGTGTGGGTCCAAGTAACCCAAATAATAATAATAATAATAATAATAATAATAAATAATAGGTCATCAATATCACATCAATTTTGGCACCAAGATCCCCTGCTGATCAGCTTTTTTTTAGCAGTCATTATACAGAGCTAAGTCAGAAGCAGATAGCTCTGTTCTCCATTTATGCCTATGCTGAGTTACCGTAGCTTAGTTACTATACACGTAAAAGGGAGCTGAGCTGCAGTAACTCAGCATGACCGACACACAGAAAACAGAAATATCCAGTTCTCCATAGAGCCACTGGTGAGAACAGCTGATTAGTGTGGGGACTTTGTGCTGGATACTCATGCTAGGTCATCAATATCAGTGTCTTGGCAAAACCCCTTAAACTGTAGCTCTTTGGGCTCAGATACCCCCGGGACTTAGAGAGAGACAAAAACCTGACAGTCACAAACTCTATTAGTGAAGTATTTATAAAATGTCACAAAACAAAACACATGAGAAACTCAAATGCTGAGTGCATGAAGATGTGTGGCTCACGAGTAATGAAATGGATGAAATGACAATAAATAGAAAAGAAGAAATACAGAAATGTTCCTTTCTGAATACAACCAGCAAATAACCTAAATAAAACAAGAGCAACCAACCAGAAGCAAATAAAGAAATAAATGGAACTCTGTGGAACTACATCTCCCAAAATAGCACTAGATGCCATGGAACGTCAGATGCCAGAACACTCAGAAAAAACACTAGATAAGAGTAAGATAAGAATAAAAAAAATCTAGAAGAAAACGCACAAACAATTATATCCAACAATGGTTTATTGTAGTTAGTTTAATGTGTTTATTAAACTTAAATTTCAATGTGATCCCTCCCTGGTGATAGAATTGAATATTTGCTGTGCAAAGAATGCATGTGTCTTGCACACATCTAAGTATGCGGCCCAAGGCTCTTCCGAGGAGGATTCCAATACTCTGTTCTATTCCCATTATTTATAAAGCAGGTCCTATCCTGCTCCATTAATATGTAATGGAACCCCCCTATTGAAATCAATGAAGAACGGAAACTACTCATATGACACTCAGTGGTGTGCCTCAGAATGGTCTACAGTAATCCTTGGTGGGGGCAGAGGATGCCGCTCATATAGCTCTGTCTTTTTGTAAATCCATGCAAATCTGAATAGCCTTATTGAAATGAATGAACATCCACTAGCATGTTCAGTTGTCATATTACACTGAACTTTTGCACTTATTTCAATGAACAAAAAAATTGCTATCTTCTTACAAGGCTAGTTCATGGCACGGGCACTAGGATGTCTTGTCTCGCACTTAACCTTGTAGTGCCTTCTCCTTTCAGATTGTGGATCCTTGATCCATGCCTACAGCAGAACTTCTCTATATTTTAAATAGGAGAGAGAGCCCTGTGCCAGGTACATATGCCAGAAGTGCAGACCAAGGCACAAGTGCTGGAGGTTGATGACCACTGAACCTAAATGTTAGGAGCATTGATGACCAAAAGAGTAACAATGTTTTGAACCTTTGACTTTCAGGCTCCATATCTCACCATCTCACAGCTTTGAATGTGAGACTGCCATCATTTTATAGACAATCATCTTGGCTATCTCATATATAAATGTGACATGCAATTATTTAGCTTATGATTTAGTTATGCAGATTCTTGTCATGTAATTACATTGTTACTGTTTTGCTCCTGGTGGTGGAAAAAGAGCTCATGGTAGTACAGTGTACCAGCTGCAGTTATTTTGATATCTTTTCTAGCAGCCTTCTTCTCCCCCTCCCCTCTTTATAGACTAATATGTACATTAATTATGGAATTAAGTAATTCTACCTGAAAAGTATATACAACAACCTGTTTCTTTAGAAGTATATAAGATACACTATAACGTTTCTTATATTCACATGTACTATTCATTTATGCAAAGTTGTTTATTGCTAGAAGTACGCTTTAAGTAGATTTAGCAAGGGCTTGGTGCATTGAGCTTTAGGCTTGTTCGTTTTCAATGCAATGAGTGTTTTTACTGGACAAAGAACACACTTCATGACTCACAGTAAGGTAAATTATAATGTACATCACAAGAAGTACTATTTCAATATCAATGGGCTAAGGTTAATAAATAACTATAATTCACATCAAATTCATTTATGTATTCAAAGGTTCATGGAGTTGTTTAGTTAATGCAGTCCAGCAACGTGAGGTGATATGTTTGAATAAAGTGGAGGTAGCAGGAAAAAGTACAAATACGGTATAATCTTACCAAAGAGGTACGCAATATTAGCACAGTATAGTAATATATAGTGTTGGTAAGATTGACACAGATTCTCAGGTTCAGCTTAACGTAATCAACCCTGAAACAATTTGTTTTTTGGATGTAAAGTTTAGTGTTTATTCAAGATTCATTAGCTCATTTACGCTAAGGACCTACATAGCGAGGCCGCAGCGAAAATGCAGGAAAAACTCAGTAGACTTTCTGCTTTCATTATACCTATAGGGAAACTGACTTTCTGTAGGTATACAGAGTTGGCCAAAAGTATTGGCACCCCTGCCATTCTGTCAGATAATACTCATTTTCTTCCAGAAAATGATTGCAATCGCAAATTCTTTGGTATTATCGTCATTTAATTTGTCTTCAATGGAAAACCACAAAAAGAATTGTCAAAAAGCCAAATTGGATATAATTCCACACCAAACATAAAAAAGGGGGTGGACAAAAGTATTGGCACTGTTTGAAAAATAATGTGATGCTTCTCTAATTTGTGTAATTAACAGCACCTGTTACTTACCTGAGGCACCTAACAGGTGGTGGCAATAACTAAATCACACTTGCAGCCAGTTGAAATGGATTAAAGTTGACTCAACCTCTGTCTTATGTCCTTGTGTGTACCATATTGAGCATGGAGAAAAGAAAGAAGACCAAAGGACTGTCTGAGGAATGAGAAGCAAAATTGTGAGGAAGCATGAGCAATCTCAAGGCTACAAGTCCATCTCCAAAGACCTGAATAATGAATGTTCCTGTATCTACCGTGCAAGCAAAATAAATGAAGATATTAATACCAAAGAATTTGTGATTGCAATCATTTTCAGGAAGAAAATGAGTATTATCTGACAGAATTGCAGTGGTGCCAATACTTTTGGCCAACACTGTAATTGACATGCTGTGATTTGCAAAAAGCATTTTTCATATTAGCCAGAATCCCATCCACATTGCAGTTAATGAAGTTTATTAATCAGCTTTTAAAGTGCTATATTAGAAATCCTTATAAATTACTGAATTTTAAAAACCGCATCCCTCATTTTAAAAAATTTCACAATTTCCCCTTAGTACAGAAATACCCTACATAGAAATCGCAGTGCTACCATGCTCTTGGAGGGCAGACTGGAATTGTTATCATTTACCAATGTCTCATTTGCAGAACCTTTAAGGTACCAGTACAATTGAAATATGCAAAATGTGACCTCAATTTGATCTCAAATTATTATTCACAAGAGGTTAAAGGAAAAAAAAAACAAAAAACAAAACCCTATAATCTTTTATGCAATTTTATTCTGAGTATGGAAATATGTCAGAAACTGCTGTTTGAGCTCACAGCAAGGCTCTGAAGGCAAAGACTGCTTTTTGACTTTTGGAGGGCAGATTTTGTAGCGCCTGGAGAGCAGTTGTACAACAGAAATCCTCAAGAGTGACTCCTTTTTGGAAACTAAACTCCTCAAATAACTTAATAAGTGGTATAGTGAGCATTTTTACACAACAGGCATTTCATTAATTTTTTTCACCTTGGGCATTGAATATGAAAAATGAGATTTTTTTTTCTAATAAAACATCATTCAGCCAGAATTTTTTCATTTTCACAAGTAGTTAAATGAGAAAAGCATCCCAAAATTTATGATGCAATTTCTCTCAAATTTGAAAAAAAAAAAAAACCTTTGTGGTTGTAAACTGTTGTATCAGGACACAGTGCTGCTCATAAGGCAAAGAGTACTATAAGGCTGAGGCCCCACGTTACAGAAATGCAACTTTTTTTGTTGCAAATTTAGTTGCGCTTTTTTGAGCCAAAGGCAGGAGTGGATTAAGCAGAAGGGAGAAAAATAAGAATTTCTTATATATTTCTTATTTCTTTTGTAGCCATTCTTGGCTTTGCCTCAAAAAACTGCAACAAAATCTGCAACAAAAAATGTTGCGTTCACGCAGCATGGGGCCTTAGCCTTAAGCTTTTGAAGGGTAGAGTTTGTTGTAATTGTTTTCAGACACGATAATGCATTTGCAGATCCCCATAACATGCTAGTGCCGTCAAAATTACCAATAAGTAACACCATTTTGGAAGCTACACCCCTATCAAGTGGTGTAGTGATGATTTTGACTGCAGAGGTGCTTTCCAAAAATGTTTGTGCAGCAGATGGTACATAATGAAAATTGAAATCTTCAAAGAAATATGATATTTTAGTGCCCATCTTGTGTCACTATGACAAGTCAGTTTTACAATTATTATGCTGTGTTTAATGATTTTAGAAATACTCTACATATGACCCTAATGTTTTGTCTGGAAATACATTGCTTATAAGTGGAATAGCACCAAACCTATTTGAGGTCTATTTTGGCCATTCACACTGCAATTACAGATGCCCTGAGATGCAATTATAAAAACCACAGAAATCTGACCTCACTTTGGAAACCTCAATGAATTCTTAAAGGGTATAATAACTTGGACCCCAGGAGTGCTCACCAAACCGTACTGTCAGAATGGAAAATTTACAATAAATATGTGCCCAATATGTTGTTCCCAGTTTTTGTCAACAGTTGTGCACACTCCTACGACTTTTATGCAGTATTGTACAGCAGTATCTTATATGTGGGATAAACTGCTGTTTTGGGTATACAGCAGGGTGCAGAAGAGGCATTGTGCTTTTTGGCTTTCATAGCACAAAATTAGAGGGACAGGTTTTGGAAATGAGGCCCAGAAGTGCCAGTAAAATGGAATTCATCAAGAAGTAACCCTGTTTTAGGAACTACACCCGTCAAGGAATGTATGTTAGGATTGTGCAGAGACTGCGGCCATGATATGGGCGTCGCTGTCTGTTCCTCTGCAAAATCCAGGGTTGCAAGGGTTAACCTGCCTTGCAACAGCCGGGCGTGGTCGACTGGTTGAGCGACGTGTGTGTCAACCAATGGACGCTCGGATTGGGCAGCTGGGCTATTTGCTGGTGACCGCCCCTTGCCTATATAAGGGGGCTGGTCTGGACGCCCGGCGCTCTATGATCTCATTCCAAACCTGAAATGATGTGTGTTGTGTGTGTGCTTGGGTTCCTGCCTGAAATATTATTAGAATTGCCCTAGTTAGCAAATGACCCTTGAGCTAGCAATTCCACAGTTAGTCAGGCAGCATGCTGCCTTGTATGTGTGGTACAACACTGTAGGGGCAGCTATCAATACTTCCCAGACAGGGTGACTGGGAGTGGGCTTGGCAGTAGTTGCCTGGGTGGTTGGGTGGAACTACCACACACAGGGTTTACATGGTTTCTGGCTAGTCCTGGAGTTTAGGCTAGCCAGTTTGTTTATTTGTGCGGCTGCTCTGACTGCATGCCTCTGTGAATGTTAACAGAGCGCACCTGGTTCTTTATTTTTAGAGATGAGCGAACAGTGTTCTATCGAACTCATGTTCGATCGGATATTAGGCTGTTCGGCATGTTCGAATCGAATCGAACACCGCGTGGTAAAGTGCGCCATTACTCGATTCCCCTCCCACCTTCCCTGGCGCCTTTTTTGCTCCAATAACAGCGCAGGGTAGGTGGGACAGGAACTACGACACCGGTGACGTTGAAAAAAGTAGGCAAAACCCATTGGCTGCCGAAAACATGTGACCTCTAATTTAAAAGAACAGCGCCGCCCAGCTTCGCGTCATTCTGAGCTTGCAATTCACCGGGGACGGAGGTTTCCGTCCAGTTAGCTAGGGGTTAGATTCTGGGTAGGCAGGGACAGGCTAGGATAGGAAGGAGAAGACAACCAACAGCTCTTATAAGAGCTAAATTCCAGGGAGAAGCTTATCAGTGTAACGTGGCACTGACGGGCTCAATCGCCGCAACCCAGCTTTCCCAGGATCCTGAATGGAATACACTGTCAGTGTATTCCCGTATACCCGATATATACCCCGATACCCGTTCCAACGGTGTGCCCCCCCACCTTCACCCCAGAAATACCCTGCAAGTCCCCTAGCAATAGAATTGGGGCTATATACACCCACAATTTTTACTACTGGTATACAGTGCCATTGTCTGACTGGGAATTCAAAGAATATATTGGGAATACAAATACCCTCATTTCTTGCTACTGCCATATAGTGCCAGTTTCTGACTGGTAATTCAAAGAATATATTGTGGTTACGTGCACCCACAATTTTTACTACTGGTATACAGTGCCATTGTCTGACTGGGAATTCAAAGAATATATTGGGAATACAAATACCCTCATTTCTTGCTACTGCCATATAGTGCCAGTTTCTGACTGGTAATTCAAAGAATATATTGTGGTTACGTGCACCCACAATTTTTACTACTGGTATACAGTGCCATTGTCTGACTGGGAATTCAAAGAATATATTGGGAATACAAATACCCTCATTTCTTGCTACTGCCATATAGTGCCAGTTTCTGACTGGTAATTCAAAGAATATATTGTGGTTACGTGCACCCACAATTTTTACTACTGGTATACAGTGCCATTGTCTGACTGGGAATTCAAAGAATATATTGGGAATACAAATACCCTCATTTCTTGCTACTGCCATATAGTGCCAGTTTCTGACTGGTAATTCAAAGAATATATTGGGGTTACGTGCACCCACAATTTTTACTACTGGTATACAGTGCCATTGTCTGACTGGGAATTCAAAGAATATATTGGGAATACAAATACCCTCATTTCTTGCTACTGCCATATAGTGCCAGTGTCTGACTGGGAATTCAAAGAATATATTGGGGTTACGTGCACCCACAATTTTTACTACTGGTATACAGTGCCATTGTCTGACTGGGAATTCAAAGAATATATTGGGGTTATAAATACCCTCATTTCTTGCTACTGCCATATAGTGCCAGTGTCTGACTGGGAATTCAAAGAATATATTGTGGTTACGTGCACCCACAATTTTTACTACTGGTATACAGTGCCATTGTCTGACTGGGAATTCAAAGAATATATTGGGAATACAAATACCCTCATTTCTTGCTACTGCCATATAGTGCCAGTGTCTGACTGGGAATTCAAAGAATATATTGGGGTTACGTGCACCCACAATTTTTACTACTGGTATACAGTGCCATTGTCTGACTGGGAATTCAAAGAATATATTGGGGTTATAAATACCCTCATTTCTTGCTACTGCCATATAGTGCCAGTTTCTGACTGGGAATTCAAAGAATATATTGGGGTTACGTGCACCCACAATTTTTACTACTGGTATACAGTGCCATTGTCTGACTGGGAATTCAAAGAATATATTGGGGTTATAAATACCCTCATTTCTTGCTACTGCCATATAGTGCCAGTTTCTGACTGGTAATTCAAAGAATATATTGTGGTTACGTGCACCCACAATTTTTACTACTGGTATACAGTGCCATTGTCTGACTGGGAATTCAAAGAATATATTGGGGTTATAAATACCCTCATTTCTTGCTACTGCCATATAGTGCCAGTTTCTGACTGGGAATTCAAAGAATATATTGGGGTTACGTGCACCCACAATTTTTACTACTGGTATACAGTGCCATTGTCTGACTGGGAATTCAAAGAATATATTGGGGTTATAAATACCCTCATTTCTTGCTACTGCCATATAGTGCCAGTTTCTGACTGGTAATTCAAAGAATATATTGTGGTTACGTGCACCCACAATTTTTACTACTGGTATACAGTGCCATTGTCTGACTGGGAATTCAAAGAATATATTGGGAATACAAATACCCTCATTTCTTGCTACTGCCATATAGTGCCAGTGTCTGACTGGGAATTCAAAGAATATATTGGGGTTACGTGCACCCACAATTTTTACTACTGGTATACAGTGCCATTGTCTGACTGGGAATTCAAAGAATATATTGGGGTTATAAATACCCTCATTTCTTGCTACTGCCATATAGTGCCAGTTTCTGACTGGTAATTCAAAGAATATATTGTGGTTACGTGCACCCACAATTTTTACTACTGGTATACAGTGCCATTGTCTGACTGGGAATTCAAAGAATATATTGGGGTTATAAATACCCTCATTTCTTGCTACTGCCATATAGTGCCAGTGTCTGACTGGGAATTCAAAGAATATATTGGGGTTACGTGCACCCACAATTTTTACTACTGGTATACAGTGCCAATTTCTAACTAGGAATTCAAAATGCGCAAGGCTGCCGGAAAGGGACGTGGACGAGGCCGTGGGCGAGGTCGGGGGAATGGTTCTGGGGAGCAAGGTAGCAGTGAAGCCACAGGGCGTCCCGTGCCTACTCCTGTGGGGCAGCAAGCATTGCGCCACTCCACAGTGCCAGGGTTGCTTGCCACATTAACTAAACTGCAGGGTACAAACCTTAGTAGGCCCGAGAACCAGGAACAGGTCTTGCAATGGCTGTCAGAGAACGCTTACAGCACATTGTCCAGCAGCCAGTCAGACTCTGCCTCCTCTCCTCCTATTACCCAACAGTCTTGTCTTCCTTCCTCCCAAAATTCCGAAGCTTTACAGAACAATAACCCAAACTGTCCCTGCTCCCCAGAGCTGTTCTCCGCTCCTTTCATTGTCCCTCAACCTGCCTCTCCACGTCACGATTCCACGAACCTAACAGAGGAGCATCTGTGTCCAGATGCTCAAACACTAGAGTCTCCTCCATCTCCGTTCGATTTGGTGGTGGATGACCAGCAACCCACCCTCATCGACGATGATGTGACGCAGTTGCCGTCAGGGCATCCAGTTGACCGGCGCATTGTGTGGGAGGAGGAGATGAGACAGGAGTTGGAAGAGGAAGTGGTGGATGATGAGGACACTGACCCGACCTGGACAGGGGGGATGTCAAGCGGGGAAAGTAGTGTGGATGTTGAGGCAGGTGCAGCACCAAAAAGGGTAGCTAGAGGCAGAGGCAGAGGTCAGCAGCTTAGGCGAAGCCAGGCCACACCCGGAATCTCCCAAGATGTTCCAGTTCGTACCCAGCCCCGAAAAACTCCCACCTCGAGGGCACGTTTCTCGAAGGTGTGGAGTTTTTTCAAGGAATGCGCCGAGGACAGATATAGTGTTGTCTGCACAATTTGCCTCTCAAAATTGATTAGGGGCTCTGAGAAGAGCAACCTGTCCACCACTTCAATGCGCCGTCATTTGGAATCCAAGCACTGGAATCAGTGGCAGGCAGCAACGGCAGGACAAAGGCCGCCTGCCGTTCACGCCACTGCCACTGCCTCTGCCACTGCCTCTGCCTCTGCCACTGCCACTGCTGACTGTGCTGGCGATGCACTCCAGAGGTCGAGCCAGGACACCACTTCATCTGCCTCCGCCACTTTGTTGACTTCTACCTCATCCTCCCCTGGTCCTGTCTTATCTCCTTCTCCTGCACCATCAAAGGCACCATCAGGCGTTTCTTTACAACAACCCACCATCTCTCAGACATTGGAGCGGCGGCAGAAATACACTGCTAACCACCCACACGCGCAAGCCTTGAACGCCAACATCGCTAAACTGCTGGCCCAGGAGATGTTGGCGTTCCGGCTTGTTGAAACTCCCGCCTTCCTGGACCTGATGGCAACTGCGGCACCTCGCTATGCCGTCCCTAGCCGTCACTACTTCTCCCGGTGTGCCGTCCCCGCCTTGCACCAGCACGTGTCACTCAACATCAGGCGGGCCCTTAGTTCCGCGCTTTGCACAAAGGTCCACTTGACCACCGACGCGTGGACAAGTGCATGCGGACAGGGACGCTACATTTCACTGACGGCACACTGGGTGAATGTAGTTGAGGCTGGGACTGCTTCCCAAACTGGCCCGGTGTACCTCGTCTCCCCGCCTAACATTCCTGGCAGGGACACGAGAAGAACACCCCCCTCCTCCTCCTCCTCCTCCTCTACCGCCTCCTCCTCCGCCACCCGCCTCCTCCTCCGCCACCGCCTCCTCCTCCGCTGTTAGATTGACCCCAGCTACGAGTTGGAAACGTTGCAGCACTGGCGTTGGTAGACGTCAGCAGGCTGTGCTGAAGCTGATCAGCTTGGGGGACAGACAGCACACTGCCTCCGAGGTGAGGGATGCCCTCCTCGATGAGACGGCAATATGGTTTGAGCCGCTGCACCTGGGCCCAGGCATGGTCGTTTGTGATAACGGCCGGAACCTGGTAGCAGCTCTGGAGCTTGCCGGACTCCAACATGTTCCATGCCTGGCCCACGTCTTCAACCTAGTGGTGCAACGTTTCCTAAAGAGCTACCCCAATGTTCCAGAGCTACTGGTGAAAGTGCGGCGCATGTGCGCCCACTTTCGCAAGTCGACAGTAGCCGCTGCTAGCTTAAAATCTCTCCAGCAACGCCTGCATGTGCCACAACACTGGCTTTTGTGCGACGTCCCCACACGCTGGAACTCAACGTTTCAGATGTTGAATAGAGTGGTTGAGCAGCAGAGACCTTTGATGGAATACCAGCTACAAAACCCTAGGGTGCCACAAAGTCAGCTGCCTCAGTTTCACATCCATGAGTGGCCATGGATGAGAGACCTTTGTGACATCCTACGGGTCTTTGAGGAGTCCACAAGGAGGGTGAGCTCTGAGGATGCGATGGTGAGCCTTACAATCCCGCTCTTGTGTGTTCTGAGAGAATCCCTGATTGACATCAGGGATAACTCAGATCACACAGAGGAGTTAGGGATAGCATCCGATCCGTCACAGCTGGAGAGTAGGTCCACACATCTGTCCGCTTCGCTGCGTTTAATGGAGGAGGAGGAGGAGGAGGAAGAAGAGTTGTCCGATGATGTGATGGTGATACAGGAGGCTTCCGGGCAACTTCGAATCGTCCCATTGTTGCAGCGCGGATGGGTAGACATGGAGGATGAGGAGGAAATGGAGATTGAACTTTCCGGTGGGGCCAGAGGAGTCATGCCAACTAACACTGTGGCAGACATGGCTGAGTTCATGTTGGGGTGCTTTACAACCGACAAGCGTATTGTCAAAATCATGGAGGACAACCAGTACTGGATCTTTGCTATCCTTGACCCCCGGTATAAAAACAACATCTCGTCTTTTATTCCGGTAGAGGGGAGGGCCAATCGCATCAATGCTTGCCACAGGCAATTGGTGCAGAATATGATGGAGATGTTTCCAGCATGTGACGTTGGCGGCAGGGAGGGCAGTTCCTCCAGTAGGCAACCAAGTTCTCACCGGTCCACACAAACGAGGGGCACACTGTCTAAGGTCTGGGACACCTTGATGGCACCCCCTCGCCAAAGTGCCACCACGGAGGGTCCTAGTGTCACCAGGCGTGAGAAGTATAGGCGCATGTTGCGGGAATACCTTTCCGACCACAGCCCTGTCCTCTCCGACCCCTCTGCGCCCTACACGTATTGGGTGTCGAAGTTGGACCTGTGGCTTGAACTTGCCCTATATGCCTTGGAGGTGCTGTCCTGTCCTGCCGCCAGCGTCCTATCTGAGAGAGTGTTCAGTGCAGCCGGTGGCATCATCACTGACAAGCGCACCCGTCTGTCAGCTGAGAGTGCCGACCGGCTCACTTTGATAAAAATGAACCACCACTGGGTAGAGCCGTCATTTTTGTGCCCACCTGTGTAAAGCACCCCAACATGAAACTCCATGTCTGTACTCAACCTCTCCAATTCCTCCGCATCCTCATACTCATCCACCATAAGCGTTGCACAATTCTGCTAATACTAGGCTCCCTCCACCCTGATTTCCACCAACTCTGCTGGTTAGAGGCTCCCTCCACCATGAATTTGCCCAAACTGGGCTGTTTAGAGGCTCCCTCCACCATGAATTGGTCCAAACTGGGGTTTTTAGAGGCTCCCTCCACCATGAATTGGTCCAAACTGGGCTGTTTAGCGGCTCCCTCCACCATTAATTGGTCCAAACTGGGTTGTTTAGAGGCTCCCTCCACCATGAATTGGTCCAAACTGGGTTTTTTAGAGGCTCCCTCCACCATGAATTTGCCCAAACTGGGCTGTTTAGAGGCTCCCTCCACCATGAATTCGTCCAAACTGGGCTGGTTAGAGCCTCCCTCCACCATGAATTTCCCAAAACTTGGCTGTTTAGAGGCTCCCTCCACCATTAATTGGTCCAAACTGGGCTGGTTAGAGGCTCCCTCCACCATGAATTGGTCCAAACTTGGCTGTTTAGAGGCTCCCTCCACCATTAATTGGTCCAAACTGGGCTGGTTAGAGGCTCCCTCCACCATGAATTTGCCCAAACTGGGCTGTTTAGAGGCTCCCTCCACCATGAATTGGTCCAAACTGGGTTTTTTAGAGGCTCCCTCCACCATGAATTGGTCCAAACTGGGGTTTTTAGAGGCTCCCTCCACCATGAATTGGTCCAAACTGGGCTGTTTAGCGGCTCCCTCCACCATTAATTGGTCCAAACTGGGCTGGTTAGAGGCTCCCTCCACCATGAATGTGCCCAAACTGGGCTGTTTAGAGGCTCCCTCCACCATGAATTTGCCCAAACTGGGCTGGTTAGAGGCTCCCTCCACCATGAATTGGTCCAAACTGGGGTTTTTAGAGGCTCCCTCCACCATGAATTGGTCCAAACTTGGCTGTTTAGAGGCTCCCTCCACCATTAATTGGTCCAAACTGGGCTGGTTAGAGGCTCCCTCCACCATGAATTGGTCCAAACTGGGCTGGTTAGAGGCTCCCTCCACCATGAATTTGCCCAAACTGGGCTGTTTAGAGGCTCCCTCCACCATGAATTGGTCCAAACTGGGCTGGTTAGAGGCTCCCTCCACCATGAATTTCCCAAAACTTGGCTGTTTAGAGGCTCCCTCCACCATTAATTGGTCCAAACTGGGCTGGTTAGAGGCTCCCTCCACCATGAATTGGTCCAAACTTTGCTGTTTAGAGGCTCCCTCCACCATTAATTGGTCCAAACTGGGCTGGTTAGAGGCTCCCTCCACCATGAATTTGCCCAAACTGGGCTGTTTAGAGGCTCCCTCCACCATGAATTGGTCCAAACTGGGGTTTTTAGAGGCTCCCTCCACCATGAATTGGTCCAAACTTGGCTGTTTAGAGGCTTCCTCCACCATTAATTGGTCCAAACTGGGCTGGTTAGAGGCTCCCTCCACCATGAATTTGCCCACACTGGGCTGGTTAGAGGCTCCCTCCACCATGAATTTCCCAAAACTTGGCTGTTTAGAGGCTCCCTCCACCATTAATTGGTCCAAACTGGGCTGGTTAGAGGCTCCCTCCACCATGAATTGGTCCAAACTTGGCTGTTTAGAGGCTCCCTCCACCATTAATTGGTCCAAACTGGGCTGGTTAGAGGCTCCCTCCACCATGAATTTGCCCAAACTGGGCTGTTTAGAGGCTCCCTCCACCATGAATTGGTCCAAACTGGGTTTTTTAGAGGCTCCCTCCACCATGAATTTGCCCAAACTGGGCTGGTTAGAGGCTCCCTCCACCATGAATTTGCCCAAACTGGGCTGTTTAGAGGCTCCCTCCACCATGAATTGGTCCAAACTGGGGTTTTTAGAGGCTCCCTCCACCATGAATTTGCCCACACTGGGCTGGTTAGAGGCTCCCTCCACCATGAATTGGTCCAAACTGGGTTTTTTAGAGGCTCCCTCCACCATGAATTTGCCCACACTGGGCTGGTTAGAGGCTCCCTCCACCATGAATTTCCCAAAACTTGGCTGTTTAGAGGCTCCCTCCACCATTAATTGGTCCAAACTGGGCTGGTTAGAGGCTCCCTCCACCATGAATTGGTCCAAACTTGGCTGTTTAGAGGCTCCCTCCACCATTAATTGGTCCATACTGGGCTGGTTAGAGGCTCCCTCCACCATGAATTTGCCCAAACTGGGCTGGTTAGAGGCTCCCTCCACCATGAATTGGTCCAAACTGGGTTTTTTAGAGGCTCCCTCCACCATGAATTGGTCCAAACTGGGCTGTTTAGAGGCTCCCTCCACCATGAATTTGCCCAAACTGGGCTGGTTAGAGGCTCCCTCCACCATGAATTGGTCCAAACTGGGCTGGTTAGAGGCTCCCTCCACCATGAATTTGCCCAAACTGGGCTGTTTAGAGGCTCCCTCCACCATGAATTGGTCCAAACTGGGCTGTTTAGAGGCTCCCTCCACCATGAATTTGCCCAAACTGGGCTGGTTAGAGGCTCCCTCCACCATTAATTGGTCCAAACTGGGCTGGTTAGAGGCTCCCTCCACCATGAATTTGCCCAAACTGGGCTGTTTAGAGGTTCCCTCCACCATGAATTTGCCCAAACTGGGCTGTTTAGAGGCTCCCTCCACCATGAATTTGCCCAAACTGGGCTGGTTAGTGGCTCCCTCCACCATGAATTTGCCCACACTGGGCTGGTTAGAGGCTCCCTCCACCATGAATTGGTCCAAACTGGGTTTTTTAGAGGCTCCCTCCACCATGAATTTGCCCACACTGGGCTGGTTAGAGGCTCCCTCCACCATGAATTTCCCAAAACTTGGCTGTTTAGAGGCTCCCTCCACCATTAATTGGTCCAAACTGGGCTGGTTAGAGGCTCCCTCCACCATTAATTGGTCCAAACTGGGCTGGTTAGAGGCTCCCTCCACCATGAATTTGCCCAAACTGGGCTGTTTAGAGGCTCCCTCCACCATGAATTTGCCCAAACTGGGCTGGTTAGAGGCTCCCTCCACCATGAATTGGTCCAAACTGGTTTTTTTAGAGGCTCCCTCCACCATGAATTGGTCCAAACTGGGGTTTTTAGAGGCTCCCTCCACCATGAATTGGTCCAAACTGGGCTGTTTAGCGGCTCCCTCCACCATTAATTGGTCCAAACTGGGCTGGTTAGAGGCTCCCTCCACCATGAATGTGCCCAAACTGGGCTGTTTAGAGGCTCCCTCCACCATGAATTTGCCCAAACTGGGCTGGTTAGAGGCTCCCTCCACCATGAATTTGCCCAAACTGGGCTGTTTAGAGGCTCCCTCCACCATGAATTGGTCCAAACTGGGTTTTTTAGAGGCTCCCTCCACCATGAATTTGCCCACACTGGGCTGGTTAGAGGCTCCCTCCACCATGAATTGGTCCAAACTGGGGTTTTTAGAGGCTCCCTCCACCATGAATTTGCCCAAACTCTGCTGGTTAGAGGCTCAATCCACCCTGATTTTCAAAACAAATGTTGGTGCCAACCTCAACTTACTACAAGGGCCAAATTCACTGCTGGTGACAAGCTCTCCTCACTGCAAGTGCCAAATACACATGTTTCAAGGTGTTTTCCTACTGTCAGAGAGGTGGTATTGAGTGTGTAAAGTGTGTAGTTGTTAGGCAGTGATGTTGGGGTAATAGAGGGTCTTTGGTGTGTTAGATGCCCCCAGACATGCTTCCCCTGCTGTCCCAGTGTCATTCCAGAGGTGTTGGCATCATTTCCTGGGGTGTCATAGTGGACTTGGTGACCCTCCAGACACGGATTTGGGTTTCCCCCTTAACGAGTATCTGTTCCCCATAGACTATAATGGGGTTCGAAACCCGTTCGAACACACGAACATTGAGCGGCTGTTCGAATCGAATTTCGAACCTCGAACATTTTAGTATTCGCTCATCTCTATTTATTTTAGCTGGCAGTGACAGGAACTGTTAGCCTGTGTTCACACCCGGTTGGTTAGTAGTCAGTGGCCCAGAGGGCTCCGTAGGGTTTTTGTTTTATTTTTTTTAATAAACCCTGCTGACCATAACAATGTATCAAGGGGCATAGTGAACATGTGCACCCTTCAAGTGTTGCAGTAATTTGTTTTCCAAAAATGAATGTGCAGCTGATACTGAAAAGTGAAAATTGCAAAATCCAAATATCGCTTCTTCCCATCTATGCAGTGCTGTGTGTTCAAGCAGCACTTTATGCTACATATACCATGTTAAGTGAAATATCTTGGATACAACAATGCAATATATGTGGGCATACAGCAGGAAGCAGAAAGAAAGCAGCACTTTGACTTCCAAAGCACAGATTTAGGCAGTTTAGTTTTAGGACACCATGTCACATATAATGTAGGTGATAGGAGATTTTTACACCACTCACCATGTGGGTTAAATAATGCTTTGTTTTATAGTAGTGGTTGTTAAGGATAGAGCAATGCAAAATATATATTGTTCATTTTTATATAATAGAAAAAAAATGCCTATATATTTTTTATTTTTTATTTATTTAACAATTCTGAACCTTTATTTAATTTGTTTTATTCCCACTAGAGTGCATTATTAATGTAGTGCTAATGAATTGCAGTGTATTAGTGCTGTCAGTCTATACATTTGCATTGCCTGACAGCCCATCTCATCTATCCTGTCAGAGGCAGGATCGTACCAGAAGTAAGCGGAAGCAGACCCAGGATCTGATCAATGACTGTTCGATAGAAACTGATCATTTCTGAAACTGATTGATGTTTCCCCCAGAAGATGGCACGGGTAACCGATTAGGTTAATACCCACAATTGGAGCTGGTATGGAGTAAATGAAGCAATTTCCTTTATTCCAAATTTACATTCCATATTTCTTTACCACATTTTACAGGAATAAAAAATCACAAAGCTATTGCATCAACACATATAATATGTAATGTTTCTGCTAATAAAAAAAGAGGTAAAGTGAGCCCAGAAATTACAAGCCTGTAAGTGTATCCTCTGTGGCATAAGCATGGGTTTATGAGAGATCCGCATTGTCAAACCAAGGTGATTTTCTATGAGGAGGAAATTTCCAATGGATCTGGGGAAGGCTTTGGACATTGTGTTCTGACATTTTCATATGCATTTTATTCAGTACCATATAAGAGACTGCTGCATACAATGTCACTATTGGGATTTAGGAAAATTACGTATAGATGTAATAGTTTATCCACCTATTTTACCCTAATATAAATAACTACATAAGGAGTGGCGGGCCCACAGGAAGATTCTCTGGTCCTCTGTTGGCCTAATCTGACATTGGTCCCAAGAAACAAAAATACAATTATACTTCATAATAATATGCTAAGTAAAACTACTTGTGGATTATGATGATACTGGTGACCATAAACTCAAAGCTACTAAAGCTTGCCTCTATACAAATCACTAGTCAGATCACACATTATTTATTGTGCACCTGTATAACAAATAACCAAGGTAATAAAGGGAATAACTATAATGGAGAACCAAGATCAAGGTTTCAAACTTGGGGTTATTTACTTTGACAAAAAGATGAGGTTGTCCTGATAAGGTTGTCCTACTTAAATTGTAGCCCTGGACAGATCAGATTACCTCACAACTTCTACATCTTCACATCCTAAACACACATCTCTTTAGGCAGGCCTATCACAATTCCTAATCTTAATCCCTCCACATGTAGGCTCCCTTCTTAAATTATGCTCCCTAAAACTTACTCTCCACTATTTAAGGCACCCACATCACCTTGTATGTCCATGTACCATTTGCACCATCTGTTGGTGACGGCTCATATAAGCTTTATTTAATTGTATAATTAAAATAACCTTTATCATAAACATGCTTGGACCATTGTATAAGCAATGCTGCCTCCTATGCTGGCCCTGCTACCTCTTGTCACCTCCTCTACCTCATAGATTGTAAGCTGCTGCTGTAACATCTCTGCCTGTTCGGGTCACTGCACCACCCTCTGCAGGAGGCGTATGCAGTTTGATTCTTGGCCTACAGTTTTTCGTCGCACTGTGTGAACACGGCTCTATTTCTGTGATTGAATTTCCACCACACCCGTCTTCTGCCCTTGTTTGCCTGTGTTCATGAAGTGTTAATTCATGTGATTGACAGCCTGCCTTCCTGTCAACTCCAGGGGTGGGTTCTTCCTCCCTATTTAGTCTTGGCTCTCATTCACACAAGTGCTTGCTATTGCCTTGTGCGTACTTGCTCCTTGCTGTCACTATTTTTGCTTGCATTCTAATCCTTGACCGTTGGCTTTCCCTACTGACTATTCTTTGGACTCCGATTTGGCACTTCATTGCTCAACTGTTACCAAACCCTGGCTAGCTGACCTCCCTTTGTTGTTGTCCGTCTTGTCTGCGTTTTGTGTCTCACCTATACAGGAAGGGACTGTCTTTGTGGTTGCCGCCTATTACGTAGGATAGGGCCTGGCAATAGGAAGGGACAGTTGGGGGCTTCAGCTTAGGGCTTCTCTGTCCCGTCCCAGGGTTCAACAGCTACTGGTGAATTGCTGTCCTATCAATTCCCTAACAGCTGCGAGCTGGACCCTCAGTCTTATTGTGCAAATTGGTTTATTACTCTGTAATGTATCGTTTTGTCTCTACTTGAACCTTACATTTTGTAAGTGCTACAAAATATGTTGGTGCTATATAAATAATATTTATTATTATTATTATTATTATTATTATTATTATTATTGTGTAATTGACATTCTGATAATTTTTTCTCTTTCTGCAGGATTATAGGTGGAAAATGGTGATGCTGTGCGTTTAGCAGCCTTAATAACTATATGTAACTATGTAAACATATCCTTTCTCATTAAATAGGTCCCAAATAGCTGTTGTAATAAAGTAGTTACAGACACCTGCGGTAGCGATCCTCATACTCCAGCAATAACCCGTTTACCAGCTGTCGTATTCGCCGTCTCTACAAGGCGTATCAGGATTAAAATTAAAAATGTGAATGATTCTTAGATCAGCGAAACAGCAGCACAAGATGTAACATCAAATAAGCAACCAGACTCATCTTCCCTTCAACTCAAGCACCCCCTACCAGTTTTGATTTGCTGCAAATCAGGGTTTTGGATCACTGCACTTCTCTGCAGGGAGCTTTGGCCTTTCATGCCAAAAAAAAACTGTGATGAATTATAGACAACATTTGATTTTGTTTTGTTTTGAGTTCCATTTCTAGATTAAATGCAATGTTCTTCATGTCTTCAGAATTAAATCATTGTTACTAAAGTATCATTTCAATAAGAAATCTCCAGTTATTGTAATTAGAGTTCCGCTATATTCATGTACTTCGTTTTTCATCATTGAATGTCTTAAAATTTAATTACTGTTAACAAGTTCTTTGTGGAGAGAGTAGATATTTTGTGTAATACGATTAGCACAGTAAATTTAATTGGCAAGATGTTCTCTTAGGAATTAAATACTCTTGGAAATAGAAACTTTTCTCTGATGTGCCAATTTCAGTAAAATAATGGAAAGTGGTTTAGTACCAAGAACATTATTTCCGATACCCAGAAAAGGCAAGTTAGAGTTTTGTATTATAAAAAATAGTCAATGTTTTGTTAGCACTTGTTTCACCTGATTGAAATAATGTCTTGACCTAAATCTGGACAATTGTATTTTGTGTTCCCTGTAATACCCTTAAATTGGCTAATGTTTATTGCTAGATATATGATATGCTTTTTAGTCACTTGTTTATATAGATATCCTCTTACTGACTGTGAAATTGCCATTATTTCAGAGAGAGAATGTCTACCTCTCTTAATAAGGAGAGATAAGGTCTTAAAAGAGCTAATATAGCTGAGGATTGCCAAGCAATTACACTGCGAAATGAGAAAAACGTGAGCAAGAAGAGTGACTCGAGCTTCAAAATACTAATTTTACAGGGTTCTTTTTTTTTTTTTTTATTAGTAAGGGCTCCCCCTACACCACTGTCCTAGTTCTCTCTGTGTAAAGCATAAATGCAAAGATAATTCATCTCAGACAAGTGCTATAACCAACAGTTAAGCTTACTGGTCCAAGGCAAAAAGTTCATGGCTACCGTATAATGGCAGTCCTGACAATAGGTCATGGGCAAATAAAGACTGTAGGTGGGTTAGTAGGTCAATGCAAAAGCAAAATGGGGCAGATTTATTAAAATGGTGTAAAACAAAAACTGCTCAACAAGGTATTAAAATCTGCATAGTTATTTCATCATGGTTGATTTAGTATAGGACCCACAAACTACAGTCAATGGGTTTTGGGGGCTAAAAAATAGATCTTCTTATGGATTAAATATGTGTGTGTATAATATATGTGTATAATTTTTATTTTTAGTTGATCCTCCCACTGTTATGACTTCAACCATCCTACTTAAGCAATAAGAGCAGTGCTCCTAAGATAGAGGTCCACTGCTAGTGCACCAAGTGCTCAATTTGCCTAAAATTTCATAGATGTTTTTCATCAAATCAACTAAAGAACACACAACAATAGTATTTTATTTAACAGTTTAATGTGCTCTGTAATACGGTGATGGCAGGTGAAAATGCTTGCAAGAGGTGATAGACTCTCTTTAACATTGTATATATTTTACATATAGGCCTGGTTCACATCTGAGTTTGTTAATCCATTTGGGAAGTCTGCATGGGACACCCCCCCCCCCCCAATGGAATACTGAACGCATTGGCAAGCAGTGAGCTTATGAAAGCACATGGACCCCATAGACTATAAGGGGGTCCGTGTGCTTTCCACGCGGTGTCTGCATGGAACATGCAATAGACTATAATGGGGTCCATGTGCTTTTTGCACGGTGTCCGCATGGAACACGCAGACAAAAAGGTACTACATGATCTACTTTCCTGTCCACATGACTCATGCAGACACCGTGTGGAAAGCACATGCACCCCATTATAGTCTACTCATCGCTTTTCAATGCAGTTGGTATTCCTCTTGGGGGTGCGGACTCCCCGAACAGATTACCGAATGCAGATGTGTACTGGGCCTTACCTGCTTACAGATACCTTTGTGGTGTTTTGCATAATATATGTTCATGGTTTGTCTTCTAATTATCTCATATCTAATTTCCCAATTACTTTTTAAAGAGAAAGGATGGGTTTTAAGGTGAACTTCTATACGGCATTTCTGGTCTATAGTAAGAAAATAATTCTTTTAGTTTACCCAGATTTACCATTATATCAACAGCTGAGGTATTATTGAAATTTCTTGATTTTGAGAATGGAATCTTTTGTGGAGTTGTGCAATAAATATTAATACATCAGTTAATAAACTACTAATACAAGCAAGCTTGATAGGAACTGCAATACTATCCCATTCATCTGGGTGTCCAGCTACAGTTCCCTGCACAGTTGAGTGGTCAGGGTCCTGCTGAGTTCCCCCTTTTCAATAAATGAGGAGTTGTTCCTACCCAATAAAAAGTGAATCCCCTGCCAAATATTTGCACAATGACAAACATTGATCAGGTCCTATGTGAGACTAAAATAACTTTAAGAGGAAAAAGTTCTGAAAAACGTTTGTCACAGATTCCTCCTTTTGTCCCAAAGATACAAGTGGTGTGATCCAGGTCAGGAGAAATATGCACTGTACACAGGTGAAGATAAACACAAATTAGCGTATTTGCTAATGATCTATTAAGATTGTTCATACTTTACAGAATTGTTTTGCAAAGAGTTTGTGATTCATTGTGTAATGGTGTAGACTGGGAAATTGGTTCATGCATCTTGTTAATAAAGATGTATTGAAAATTCAATCATAAATACTCTTGGGAGCAAAACTGACCCCCATCATGAAAATAGGCTTTCACTGCTTTATTTATTTCTTAGGTTATAGCCAAGGTTAATTATGAGTGTCAAATAAGTAAGACTATTACAGGATTTAGAGACAAACCAACAGTAAATTAATGCAAGTTCTGTGGCCTGAATATTGATTCTTGTCGTGGGATACTGGTTAAACAAGATCATTACTTAAAAAGAGCTATACATTGTTCCAACACAATCTGTTCTCTGCTATAATGTCTGCAATTTAAATTCCCCCTGTGAGCACAAAATGTAAATGAATAAAACAGGCTCATTAAATACAGTTCTGTTTAATGCAACAGGCATCCTTGGAACAGATATAGAATTTTACTGAGCTTTTCATTTCATAGCTTAACGTTGCATGTTTTGTCTTTTGAAGGAAAATCATTTTATAGCTTCAAGATTGGGCGCTATTTATATTCATGACATTATAGAAATTTGTCTCCCACATTACTAGTATTTGCTCCATATATTTTCTTGTACAGTAGGATTTCCACATTGTATCAGTTCATGGCTAGTCTCATCATGGCACAATTTTCTGGCACCTACTGTAAACATATATATATTAGTTACACGGTTTACTTTCCTATGTAACAATTGTGCCTATCTACAGAAACAATCTCCAGTTAAGGTCCATGAAGCATAAGAAATGCAAAAATATAAGTGAAGAAAATAACATATTATATTAAAAAAATTTAAACAATTAATAATGATTTTTCATAAATTAATAGTACATGTGAATATAAAACATTTTGTCATTTCTTAAGGAAAAATGTTTCCTTATCAGACTGAGTTACATTTACATAGAAATCTATGGAGAGGGGAGGAGAATGCTGCTGGAAAAAGACACAAATAGCTGCAGCTGCTTAACTCTACTACACTTTGACTCAGGGAGCTCTTTTAACAATACTATGTTTCAAGACAAGTCTCTATCACAGCACAGAATGAGGAAATACATCAACTAGAAGCCTCCTTTTCCCTCTCCCCTCTCCATAGATTTGTGTGTGTGAGGTTAATACAGAATACTCTATATCAATATACGGTGACATCAAGGAGAAGGAGGCATATTTCTTTAATAAGATATTACAAAGTTTCTTATATTCACCTGTATTGCTCAGTTCTGAAATGTTATTTTATAGTAGGAAGGTTGGTTTCAAATTTTACATTTTGATAATGTAAATGTATATGTTGTAATTTTAAAGATTTTTCTAACCATTTAATGGCGAGAATATTTTATCTTGATAGGTTTACAATGAATATGACCAATAATGCAAGATCTTTCTATGTTTGGCAGGAGCCCAGCCATAAATTCCTTCTTATCGCTGGACTATCTTCTCGGGCTCAAGGTCATATCCAATGGCAACCTATAAAGAGGAAAAAAAAACTGTTAGCAATAAAATAGTTATAAAACATCTTTGAAAAATCTGCAATTTTTTTTACATTTTTTTTATTTTTTTTAAATTGTCAACTAAAGTGTAAATATGGTTATTCTCATGGGAAAACCTGTTTAAGGGCAGTACACATTTTATTATATATTTGAGAATGATGTATAAAACCATATGTCCATAACTTTTAATAGTAATAGCTATAGGGACAAGAAGCATATAATTCCTTACTATAACATTTATTGTTCCTTTCTATTCATACTACAAATAAATTTGAAAAAAAAAAAGAAATTTTCTCTTATCACAATAGATCAATGATTTCATTTCAGCTTCTTTCCTCCACTCCAAACCTGTGGTTGACTGTTAGACAAGTTACTGCAGCAGGAGCTTCTCCCCTTACTCTGTAGCACATCCATGCGTTACATAGACAACCCATTGTTTTCAGTTTTGCTATGCTTCATTTCTCCTGTGGTGGTGCTTCAGGGGATTAATCTTTATTTACTAGAAACCTTTATCTTTGGACCCATTAACTGGTCAAACTCTGGGACATTGTTTTGCTTTAAAAGAGTTATAAATGGATTATTTACATGTGACTAAATACAAACTCATGACAAGTTTCTGTATATGAAATGTACATACAAGATGATTAACTGCATATTTATTTCTAATATAAAGATAATGCAGCTAATCTATACATGGCGACAGCTTGACATTTTGCTCGTAATCATATGCATAGTTAATTCTATGAAAACATATTGCCTTGTTATTCACCTAAAGGCTGATCTAAGTAATGAGGACTAATAAGCTGACTTCTTATCTTGATCAGTAATGGGAGAGGAGATGCCTTGTCAGAGACATGATTAAATCACTTTTTGTGAATGATTAAGGCTGAAGGCGAGTGAATGATGACCGAGTACATCTGAAATGTTGGATCAATAGTTTTCTGGTACATTACCATCTGCTGCCAAAGATCAATTCTGCAATAAATGCAATAGGAATCAAAAGGTTAGAGGAGTAAATTATTTAAGAAAACATATGTACACTACCGTGGCAAACAAAATATTTTCATCTTTGCATTCCTGTAATGGTATCAATCAGTAATAGAATGGGCGATGAGTCCTGATCATTGTCAAGCCTTCTCTTTTCATTCCTTTGGCTCTAACATATGTTTACATGACTTTTTCTGATAGCTTGATTTTTTAGGAGTATTGAAACATGACTGTCACATCTACCAGTGGTATAGCTGGGATAAAGATTTGTTTAGCTGCCCTAGTCTTACTTCTATATCTAATACCCTGGAAAAACTCTTGTGATTTGTTAGTGCTTTAGCGCCAGTACTACAGATGAGCAAAACTGGTTTGTAACGAGACAGATTTGTTACAAAATTTTGGAGGTTCAATATCCACTAATAACCATTATACTCTGAGGTTTCTACAGACTCCAGAGCATAACAAGTGGAGGCCTAGGGTAGGTGCCTATATACAACAAAAACATACCTCCCCAAGTTCCATAAAAGCATTCAATATGAGTTCCCATTTTCTTCAGGCCTCCTGAATGGGATCGGGAGAACACTGAGACCTGTAATTGACCTTCTGTTACCACATGGGGTGTGCGTGACCTTATGATGCTTCTATATAAGGGTCATGATGTTGGCACACCCCACAGGACCCCGGTGTATGACTTTTTTGTGATGTTTATGCAACCACCTTGGCTTATAATACTCTGGGTCTGAAAACACCCAAGAGTATAATAATAGCAATTCTACTTTGGAACCTTTCCCAATACTATCCAGGGTGCATGCCCTTTTCTTCCAGCTGCATGCCAAACATCTACCAAGATAACTAACAAAACAAAGCTTTAGAAAAATATTGTAATATTATGAAATATTACATTTTATATTCCATTGTTATATCATACAAATAGAGAAGATCAGCATCACTCCGAAGGAAATTCTTTAAAAATTAACTTTTAATCCATATGAATAAAATTACAGAGGACAGGTGCCAAAGTAATGAAAAAGTGATGAAAACATTAAACTCCAACGCGTTTCAGAACACGAGGTTCCTTAGTCATGGCATGAAAACCCTGAGTATATCACGGTGAGCTCCCAACTTTGTATTTCATTTCTATGTTTGAGATTGTTTTTTTGGGGGAGGGGTTTGTTGAAGGGGGTTGTGCTGGACATAGACTGTTTTAATATTTTATCTAGTTCCTATTCACTTGAATGAGTGTAAACAGAAATATCAGAAGATTATCTAACCAGAGCACTAAGCCTTTTTGTACAGAACTAAGCATAAGAATAAGAACTTATTGTTCTAACTTTTTTATATATAAGTAGTAAAATTGATTTGTTACATTTTGCAATATATCTTATGATTCGAAAAGTGGCATCATTTTCACCTTCCAGTAGTCTTTAAGTTTCCTTATTCTGCCTCCAGGCTCACTGGAGATACACAGAAACTTTCTCAATCACTAAACAGTCTACCTAGTGTAAAAGAGTAAAAAAAAGATAGACATAAGGAGGGAGGAGGATGCAAGTTTCTCTTCCTTAGTGTGTCCATGTGTGTGTGAGACTGCATGCTGTTGGAGGAGGTAGGACTGCAGGGCACTTATTTTAGAGCAGATAGCACAGCTCTTACATCACATCAGGAATAGTCCCACTTGATAAGCATAAACAATGGTGTGCAGCTACAGAAGAGGTAATGTAGATAGGATGTATTAAAAGGTCCACATTAATAAGTATAGGAAACATGCAAAAAGACTGTCTCCACATCTCCATAAGTAACTAGTTACTCTGTAAATTAATATCAAACTCTTAATAAATCTTTAAATATTTCATGTATTTTTTATGACTGTTGTTTCATTCACCAGTTTTGACTCCCTGTGCACTGAAGTGAGGTGCTCCTAATCTATTAAGAGGGACATGCCTTTTAATAAATTAGATCCATATTTTGCCCTCTGTGAACCAGAAGGTCAAACCTACACTAGCTAGGAAATGTCACAGATGAGCTGTAATTTACGACAGTCTCCAGAGTAAATTATAGTGAATTTGTTAGGTCACTGGAGACCATGCTCCATTACCCTAACTCCTATCCATGCCTCATCCACTTTCTTCAATCACCTGCACAAAAAAATTAAGCCAGAAAACTGACATAGTCGGTCTAATGAATTCTGGCTTTGATTTTCTGCTGAACCAGAAAAAAAATGATACTGTACAATTACATAAAGTCTATATTGTATACGATTGCTATCAAAGTGCAGGTTTACCTTCAAGAAACCTCTATAATACTCCATAATAATCTCCACTATAGTGTTATAATCAGAATAGCAGCACTTTAAAGAAGCCGTGATCTGATATTAAGTTTCAGGATATTACCCTATACATCCATTAACAGAATACGACCTGCAATATATGGCAACCTGTGTTTTCTTTATGAACCTGTGTGTTATTAATGGGTCTTTGACCAATTATACTGAATTGTTCCCACTTTTAGAGGAACGATTGTACAATAAAGACTTTTCTGCTTTTTATGCAAGCCCCTATTGTATTGAATAACGCTTTATGCAAAGTTACAGGCGAGAAAATGTTGAACATTTAAATAAAACGTACAATATTTTATACATATTCTTATGCTTAAAATATGTTATGCAAGGCTGAAGACAGGAGATTCGTAAAGCTCCGAGTGAAGTTACATCCAGTCAGACCAACAGATGTTTCATTTGTTACATTAGTAGAATAGTCTATTATACAGCAATTAATGGCTGCACAGGAAAAAAGACTGTAAGTTATAGATATGGGTTTTAAACAAAGTATGCTTTTTATTTATCTCTTTGCCAACTTTAATGTCTTGTGGGAACAATATAAGGATATAATGTAGAATATTAAAGAGTTGATAAAATATTGTTCTGTGAATTGTGGGACTATGAAATATTCAGCTGCAACTGTTTGGTGCAATAAAAAATTCTAATGGCCTAATGAATGAACATTAGCAATATGCAGAATCCCATACATACAGCTCGACTGTGCTTTAGTGCTTTACAACCTTCATGCTTCAGGGGCATCATAATAATGAGCCATCATCTAAGCAAATCCTAGAACAAAAGACATTGTTTGAGGCATTTTTGGGAACCTTTCATTTCTTATTTTACATTTAGGTAAGGTTTAATAGTTTTTTTATGAATACTCCTTTAAATAAACAATGATACTACTAATAATAAAAAAAAACAATTTTGAATAAAAGTTTGTTGTGGAAACTGTTGAAAAAAAAAGTACAAGGTATTATAAGTAGTAACCTTAATATTATACAGCTGGAAAATATTTATGATCCTGTGTAAATTCATAGGTAGTAATATGGTATCTTGTGTGATTATATATATATATATATATATATATATATATATATATATATATATATATATATATATCTCCATACAAATATACCAGAATTGGTGATCAAGCCTTATTCATACGTCTGCTAGTAGACCACTATACTCCACCACTATGTGGGTTAAGGGAATTTCATGACTTAAAGATAGGTCACTCATTTTTCTGGATTCTCTTGTTTAGTTTCTATGTTGTAATGAAACCAGAATGGTGTCTACTAATATATAATAATAATAATACATTTTATTTATATAGCGCCAACATATTCCGCAGCACTGTACAATTTATAGGGTTCAGATACAGACATACATAACAAAGAACATCATTTCACACAATGGGACTGAGGGCCCTGCTCAAAAGAGCTTACAATCTATGAGGTAGAGGGGGTGACACAAGAGGTAGCAGGGGCGGCATTGCTTATACAGTGTTCAGACAATTTTGTGCATTAGGAATTGTGATAGGCTTGTCTGAAAAGATGCGTCTTTAGTTTGCGTTTGAAACTGTAGAAGTTGGGAGTTAATCTGATTGTCCGGGGTAGAGCATTCCAGAGAAGTGGTGCAGCTCGGGAGAAGTCTTGTATACGAGCGTGGGAGGTTCTGATAATAGAGGATGTAAGTGTTAGATCATTGAGTGAGCGGAGAACACGGGTTGGGCGGTAGACAGAGATGAGGGAGGAAATGTAGGGAGGTGCGGCATTGTGGAGAGCCTACTAGTTAAGTTATCTGCACTTTATTGTTGGTTGAGATACCAAATACATTTTCCACCACCTGCTGTGCTCAAGAGAGACAAATTGTAGATTTTTTTGTGGATATGTAAGATTTCTTAGTTGATATGGCTTTAAAATGTTTTCATCAAGATCAAGTTCTTTATCAACGACAAAAACAGTTTACATTTTCCTTGTTCTGTCCTCTATGTAGGAGTTGGAGCCGATTATGATTTAATTTTGCTTAAAATTCCGTGTTGTCATGAATACCACCATCTGAAATACAAATATTTTTCAAACCCATTGGAGTATGTTTCAACATTCGCCTTACCTTCTTTCAACACACAGCCGGACTTGCCTGGAACAACCTCCACAAAGAAAAAGAAAGGTAGAGCGGCAAAGTCAGGAGGAGGCCCATGCAAATGTATTGAAACACACCGTGTCTATTACGACACAGAAAGAAGATGAGGCCGATTAATACTGTCACAGCCTGGTAGACAGAATGTGCTGCCTTTCTAAGACAGTACTGTACTCTGTCATTAATGATTTAGTGCACACTTTTATGCTTAAGATGGCCCAAGTGGTTGAGCCCTACTATTATTATTCCCTAGCACCCTCCAATTATATCAGACCTTACCAGAACCTACATACCATCAGCCGTAACTGCATCCAGGCCCACATCACTATATTCATTGAAATCTAAATGATCCAGATGTCATGTTTGATATCAGTTATATTAATACTTTTTCACATCGGTTGCTGCATAGATTATCAATTTTGTACAATATATGTTTATTGTAGAATTATTGTTCACCTTTATGTATTTGCCTTTTAGTGCATTTACTATAGCGGCACATGTTCTTGGAAAGATGTGTCTAAACATTTGTGCTAATATATCAGTAGTAGATGTCAGTCCTTCCAGAAAATGGCAAGTACACAAATAGTGTAGCTGAAACACTTAGCTAAAATAAGTTTGCGCATCCAAGTTTCCTCCTTGGTCTGTCAAGGTTCCGACATACACTCACCGGCCACTTTATTAGGTACACCTGTCCAACAGCTCGTTAACACTTCATTTCTAATCAGCCAATCACATGGCGGCAACTCAGTGCATTTAGGCATGTAGACATGGTCAAGACAATCTCCTGCAGTTCAAACCGAGCATCAGTATGGGGAAGAAAGGTGATTTGAGTGCCTTTGAACGTGGCATGGTTGTTGGTGCCAGAAGGGCTGGTCTGAGTATTTCAGAAACTGCTGATCTACTGGGATTTTCACGCACAACCATCTCTAGGGTTTACAGAGAATGGTCCGAAAAAGAAAAAACATCCAGTGAGCGGCAGTTCTGTGGGCGGAAATGCGCTGTTGATGCCAGAGGTCAGAGGAGACTGGCCAGACTGGTTTGAGCTGATAGAAAGGCAACAGTGACTCAAATAGCCACCCGTTACAACCAAGGTAGCCAGAAGAGCATCTCTGAACGCACAGTACGTCGAACTTTGAGGCAGATGGGCTACAGCAGCAGAAGACCACACCGGGTGCCACTCCTTTCTGCTAAGAACAGGAAACTGAGGCTACAATTTGCACAAGCTCATCGAAATTGGACAATTGAAGATTGGAAAAACGTTGCCTGGTCTGATGAGTCTCGATTTCTGCTGCGACATTTGGATGGTAGGGTCAGAATTTGGCGTCAACAACATGAAAGCATGGATCCATCCTGCCTTGTATCAACGGTTCAGGCTGGTGGTGGTGGTGTCATGGTGTGGGGAATATTTTCTTGGCACTCTTTGGGCCCCTTGGTACCAATTGAGCATCGTTGCAACGCCAAAGCCTACCTGAGTATTGTTGCTGACCATTTCCATCCCTTTATGACCACAATGTACCCAACATCTGATGGCTACTTTCAGCAGGATAATGCGCCATGTCATAAAGCTGGAATCATCTCAGACTGGTTTCTTGAACATGACAATGAGTTCACTGTACTCCAATGGCCTCCACAGTCACCAGATCTCAATCCAATAGAGCATCTTTGGGATGTGGTGGAACGGGAGATTCGCATCATGGATGTGCAGCCGACAAATCTGCGGCAACTGTGTGATGCCATCATGTCAATATGGACCAAAATCTCTGAGGAATGCTTCCAGCACCTTGTTGAATCTATGCCACGAAGAATTGAGGCAGTTCTGAAGGCAAAAGGGGGTCCAACCCGTTACTAGCATGGTGTACCTAATAAAGTGGCCGGTGAGTGTATAAGGAAATTGTTTAAAACAGAAGTATCCCCTTGTTTACTAATATGATAACAGATCTCTTGAGACAAACATTCCTCCAAGTACTCGCACTAGTTATTAGCATACACCCACAAAGATTGCATCATTTCCTTCTTTCAGAACTTCCTTTGCATATATTATATATTTTTTTAACTGTTTGCAATACTCAAGTATTCATCGGAACATTCACTATTGTTTGTGTGTTTGGAACAATCGTCTATATGAAAAATTGGCATTTGCTACTTGTTACTTTCAGGGATACCGTGTCTTGCCGAAATAAAAGAAATAACACACCAAGAGAGAGTTATTGGATTCAAATGACACATTATGGATTTAAATCTCATTTGCAGTTTTACTATAAAAATAAACTTTATTTTTTATAATTGAAACATATTTTCCCATAATAAGTATCCATTTACACTTTTCTCATTCTTTTCTGTCTTCTATAAGCCACAGTTTCCTATTACTGTCCCATGCTCCCTTGCAATTGCAGACACGCTTTTACCAGATGTATTTGAAGCTTACTCTACCTAGGGGCAACACATGAAAGAGGAAGAAGTGCTGAGCTCAGTCATACAAAACTCATACAAGACGATCTGTCAGTCACTCTGTGTGGATGGGGAAAACAGGTCGCACATTTCCTCTAGAAGTTCTGACAACAGTTAAATAAAGATAATCTTAATATATGACAAATATTAACAAAGCTTTGTGCATCTCTCCTCTCATAGGGGAATTTAGATTTAGTTTGCTCTTAAAATTTAGATATTTAGAGATTTCGATATTTAGATTGCCCTTAAAAAGCTTCTTTCATTGTGCACATACACATGATGTATTTACGGTGGAGTTAGATATGAAAGATATTCTATACCTATGAGATTTAAATTCAGATTTCTTTAACTTTATTTTTACTTTTCTTTATTGTTTCATACTAAATCTAAAACCTCAATATATAGACAAAACCAAATGATTCTCTACCCTCTACCCCTCCCCCTCCTCCTTCTCCTTCAGTAGCTCAATGTTATTATTGGTAATCATTTCTCAGGATGCACACAGCAAAATGACTTAATTAGTCAAGATGGCATGAAAATCTTAGTTTCTTGCTTCACATCACGATCTGCAGGTTTTATGAATCATCTTAATTATGTTTCTAGACGATAGATACACGACAATGTGTTTATATCCGTAGATAGGAAATCTAACAATATAATCAATGTTTATTTCGTTTTAACAAAACAATTGAATAGTCTGATTATGTTTTAGTTTAAGTGTCCCATGATAACAAAATCCATAAGCAAAACTTTGTTTAAAAAGCTGCAATTGCTTACATGCTTAGCGCCCAGTATTTCAGGATGATAAGACTGACGCCTATATCACATGGCTCCGTACTGCTATTGTACCAGGCTTTAGATAATACTGGGTTTATGTCTAAGCCCCTAATCTCATATTTTTTTTCTGTCTGATTCTGATATTATACCATGCTTAGTCTCCCAGTAAAATACCTCAAAATATAGTATGCCCAGGAAAGGAGCCACCATAATGGTACATGATGCGCATACGGCTCTGTAATACAAATATGAAGGAGCTTGATTTTTTTTTTACTATACAGGCTCAATGATAATGTCTGCCTTGTGTATAAGTCCTAATACTAAACAAAAACACCGTAGTAGCGTTTTGAGAGATTTTTGGGTTTCTTTGGGCGCTTCTGGCATCTTCTGAATTGGTTTACATTGTCATCTTCCTATTCCTACAACTACCATGATTGCCTAGGCTGTACTTAAACTGACTCACTCCCTTATCCTTTTCCCCTAACTAGCTCCTAGTTCTCACTCAATAACCTACTCATTTGGCTGTAATGTTGTAATCACTTCTGTATTTCATCATTACAGTCACACAGAGAACAACAATGAATTTTTCATGTTTTTTTGCATTTGGCATACAGTATAATTTTTCACAGTGGCCCCTTCATAGTAAAATATGCTCCACAGTGGCCCTACACAGTATAATGCTCCATGGGAACCCTGCACAGTATAATGTGGCATAGTGGCTCCTGCACAATATAATATGCAAAAAAGCCTGACAAAGCCATATCGGCAAAACGTGCGTCGGGGCGCGTACATTTGTGCTAAGGTCCCATTATGATTTACTAAAGGTGATTTTTTTCCTGTGGGTCCACTTTGGTGATGTTTGGAACTTGACTAGGCTTTCTTGTGCTTTACTATTAGACTCTGCCTTGTTTATTATTATGCACACACTTGGTCACTTTTATTTACTTCAATCTTTTTCAGAAAGGTTGATGCTCTATATATCCACTATATATGTACCTGTTACATTGTAGACCCTGCACCCCAATTATATGGTTTTGGTTGAGGGATTTATAGTTTATATTTTTACAATCATGCTATATTGAGACATTGTTTCTTGAATAATTTAGAGCAGCATTGTATGTTTATTTATACCTTGCACCAATATGATTCATGTACCTTCCACATTGTTTCTCTGGTAGTTTTGGTTCCTCTGTCTTATATGTAATTTATTTGTATTCATTTTGTTACTTTGTTTTCTTATTTTTATTAATTATTTCTAATAAACTTTATTCATTTATTAATTTCTGCCTTTTTGACAACATTTTTTGCACTTTATAGTTGAAATTCAGTATTTGTGCCTTTGTTTGTTTGCATTATTTTTTCTACAGTATAATATGCTCCATATTGGCCCCTGAATAGTATAATATGCTCCACAGTGGCACCTGCACAGTATGATATGTTCCACGGTGGCCCCTTCACATTATAATATGCTTCACCGTGGCCCCTGAACAGTATAATGACTGAGGAAGGTATGAATTAGTACTGAAACGCGTAGCTCAGTCATAGACTATACTCCACAGTTACGATGTAACTTTTTTTTATCTAATGGACAACAGTAAAAGTTAATTTTTATTCATCTATTCCGGAATTGAATTTAACTTCTTCCTAGTTTTGAGAGGAATTTTATGAAACACTTGTAGTAGAAGAATAGCCTTTCTTAACGCTATTCCTACATGTTAGGGACAAAAAAATGTCATTTTAATGATAGCATCACTTTACCCTTCTAAGAAACGTGGCCTAAATAAATAGTACAGTGCATTCATCTGAGTAGTAACACTATGCCTGGCCATTATATCACTTACATTCTGCATTTTGTATTAGTTTTCCAGCTGCCTGCTATATGTGCAGTTTCCATTCCTCCCTGGTAGATGGAGACAAGTTGCAATACATGGTACATAGTGAATAGAGGAGAATCTTCTCTATTTCTATCTCATTCTCATTCAGAAATAGCTTAAGGAATATACAGTAGAAATATAGTGATGACACAAAATGAAGCTTTGGTTGTAATAGAAAGATTCTATTTATGCTAGGTTCACAGCTGTGTTTGGGATTTGGGAGACCTAATCCACTTGAAAAAATGGTTACCCACAGAAACTTGCAAACCCTATAGACTATAATGAGGTCTTCTGGGTTTCCGCCCAAAAAAGTTGGAAAAATCTGGAGAGAAAAGTCCGGCTTGCAGGACCTTTCTCTCTGTATTTTTTGAGTGGATTTGGAGACGGAAACCCCGACTGGAGACCAGGCCCAGGTGTGAACCTATTATCAGTCCAGACCTGTGCTTCTCTCTCTTCTCCTGCTCACTCCTTCCCTCTGCTCTTTCTATAGACTTCTTTAGTCATGTAACCTGAAGTCCAGTTCAAGACATATATAGCAAAGCTTTTCAGAGTTCGTCATTTTAGCAGAGAAGAAGGAGCAGGAAAATAGCCTAAGTAGTATTTTATAGCAATAAGATACAGTATATCACAAAGTTTCTCATAATTGTCTCCAGTATTGATTTCTACACTGAGAGTCTGAAGAGTTGAATGACTTATATCATCTAACAAGTAGGTGGTAACAGTTAAAGAGATAGCATCTTGAGATGAGCGAGTAGTGTTCAATCGAGTAGGTGTTCGATCGAATACTACGGTATTCAAAATACTCGTACTCGATCGAACACTACTAGCTGTTCGAAGTTTAAGGTTCGATGCAGAACCAGCGTTGATTGGCAGAATGCTATACATTCTGCCAATCAATGCTGGTTCTTCTCTTACCTTTAGAAATCTTCTCCGTGCAGCGTCCCCGCAGCGTCTTCCGGCTGGAATTCACTCTGCCTAGGCATCCGGCATAGGCAGAGCCGACTGCGCATGCACGGTCATGCTCTCGCATGCGCAGTCGGCTCTGCTCAGGCGTTGGGCCAGGCAGAGCCGACCACGCATGCGCAGTCGGCTCTGCCTAGGCCCCGATGCCTAGGCAGAGTGAATTCCAGCCGGAAGACGCCGCGGGGGCGCTGCGCCGGGAGAAGACTTCAAGGGGAATCCAGCCCGACTGTCACTCGTGGACTTGGTAAGTATAATTTTATCGAATTTTGCGTACCCCTGAAACGAGCATTTCCCCCCATAGACTATAATGGGGTTCGAAATCCGTTCAAACAACCGAACAGTGTGCGGCTGTTCGAATCGGATTTTGAACCTCGGACATTTTAGTGTTCGCTCATCTCTATTAGCGTCACATTGCAGCAAGTTATCATGGACAGCTCTGAAGCATGTTAATAGCTTATCACTGGAATCTATAAGATTAATTATATGGTTGGCTTTTCTCTAATAGAGAGTAATAGAGTAGAATAGCTGAACATAAACTAGGGAATACAGTTACTTTTTATTGAAGCTATATATTTAAATGGAGACAGCATATGAATTTTTAGTACAATCTTTTTACATTATTTGAAAATTGTTAAAACTCTACTTCAGCAATTGTTATTATTCTTTAGTCCTGTAGTACAAGACTTAATGATGCACATACCGGCCAGGTATATCAATCACTTTATTCAATGCATATGGGTCATATGACTGGCATACTGAATTGCGGAATCACATACCAGTAGTTAGTCCCTGGATTCTATGTACCCAAGAAGAGCATGTTAATGTTATTTTGTTCAGATAATACAGTGTTTGCATTGGCACGGGCACTGGGGATCTACTGTATGATTTTGTAATGGACGCATGACCTGGTCTTTCAGTCTAACAAACACTGAATTCTGTATTTGCTTACCTTTCAGTAAAATAGTTTTTCCCATTTTGTTATCTTTGCAGCTCAGTCCAAATTCAGGATGTCTACGAGCACTACTGAAGATGTTATATTGCCCATACTGTCGTGGGATGCCCAATTTGAAGCCTTGTACCAACTATTGTCTCAACGTGATGAAGGGCTGTTTGGCAAATCAGGCCGATTTGGACATTGAATGGAATCTTTTTGTTGGTAGGAAAATGTAGTTATTGTAGTTGTATAATAACATTATATTCTGCTGGTAAAGTGATTTGAAGAAAGTCATATTAAGGGTAGGACAGGTAGCTAACTCGCCCCCAAAAATCTACTTGGCACTCAAATACTTTGGTTGTTATGATAAGTAACCAAAAGAAATAGAATTGGCTCCATAACTAAGTTCCCTGGCTGTTAGGGCAATTTTACATAATCATAATTGTAAACTTTTGCAATACACATTTGCAGTTCAGACATATTATTGGCCACATTTCATCTGTATGGAGACCATACTGCTAAATAACTGAATAATGAAAACTTCTGCAACTATTTAATGAGTTTGTCTGCATCTTTACTAATAACTTGTAAGACATTATGAAAATCATAATATAAATAGTTCCATGTGCACTGTCTTAATATTTTAGGCCTTTATGACCAGCTAATTGTTAGTAGTCTTCTGCTCATGTTGGCCAAACAGCTATGGCGAAATATATTTTTGTGTTTGTTTTTCAAATTTTCCATATGTTTTTTTTAACAGCGGAAAATAATACTAAAAAGAAAACGTTT
The DNA here is from genome assembly GCF_031893055.1 of Leptodactylus fuscus. Lineage (NCBI taxonomy): Eukaryota > Metazoa > Chordata > Amphibia > Anura > Leptodactylidae > Leptodactylus > Leptodactylus fuscus. The sequence goes on along the minus strand of NC_134266.1, from coordinate 192,865,129 downwards.
AAAATAATTTTCCATAACCTTTACAGTAATTTTAAAAAGGTGAAATACTGTTCCTTGGGGAGGGGCTAGACAATATGATGTGGTCGTGTTTTTCTTTGTCCTTTTTATTTATTTATTTATTCATTTATTTTATACATTTTGCCCTCCATAAGGACCTCTGGGGCCATTTTAACATTACTTTTTTTTTTTTTTTTTGCTGATTTTCCCTGGAACTTGGGCTGATACAGGAGGAGCCTTGTACGCTATTCTTTAGAGCTGATCTAGGTCTTCTAGGACCCAGTGTTAGGACCTGGTATTCTCTATCTCAGCCTGGTAGGTTTGGGTGTTGAGTGTCAGAACGGCATTCTGCACGTGAACTGTCCGATGTGCAGTAGGGGAATGTTCACACTGGCATGCGGTCCGGCGGCCGCACTCTGACATGGATTGTGCTATGAGCTGCACTGCTGACCATTGCTAGTTTGTTTTAGCCTCGGAAGGGGTTAAGTTTCTCTGCTGTACTGGGCTTCTATTCAGGTGGTTCTGATATCCAATGGGACTTCTCCTTACTCCTGCTTTTTGCTGTTTATACTCCGCCTTGCATTTTGTCAGTGCCAGTCTTAAATCTTCAGTGCCTGTGTTCCAGACGTGTTCTGTTTGTCTGAAGCCTGCTATCTCACCTGCATCTGAGCCCTGGCCTTCAGCTTCCTTGCTGCCTGTTCACATTATCCTGAACTTCAGCTGAGTATTGAGCTTCTGTTTCCAAGCATAGTTGTTCCGGGTGCAGTGAACCCTGGTCTTTTACTGCTTGGATGTTTGGAATTTTTTTTTGTGTGATACTAAATTCTGTTTTTCCCTATTCCTTTGCGTAGTTCAGTATTCCTGTGTTTCACATTTATTCACTACACTATACTTTGTGTTCCCTCATATTCACCAGTCGGACCTCTGTGGGGGGCTTTTCCTGTATCTGCCTTCATAAATGTGAAACTAGTCAGGGGTTTCTGTTTCACTTGTAGGTGAGCTATTCTCCGGCTGTGTTCGCGCCCACTCAGGCAAGTTAGTCGTGCCCACGGCTACTTCTAGTTGTGCAAGGCAGGGTATAGGAGTATCCACACTAGTATTCCAAACTGCTCATACTTCTGTTTTTTTTTTTTTGTATGTTTTTTCTTTAACCTGATTGAGAAGTTATCAGTCAGAAGCCAGTCCATGGTCAGAGATCCCCAGACCATAACACCCAGCAGGTCACACAGTTCCTGGCCTAAGGGTGATATTGTACAATGTACTGGTCACAGGGACTGTCACTTCTCAGTCAGTAAAAAAGGTTTCATTGTAACTGTAAATCATTATCAGTCGCACTGTAACAGCAAAACCAGGCAAAATCGCGCACCCACTAATAATATACAGCTGAAATAAGTAATAGTTTGATTTACTTAAAAGTGACAGCAATGGTGGTCCGAAGACTACCTATGGCTATAGACGCATCCAGGTACATCGTATGACACCATTCTAAATCTAAATCAGATCTATTCATATGGATGAGGTGGTTTTAATGGTTTGTGCCTGAATTTCTGCAGGTTCCATTCAGATGATGGAACAGATTTTCCATCACAGAAATATCTCCATCAAAATCTGGCACGTGTGACGATACCCTATGATTTCTTAGTTGCTGCCACAAAAAAGCATAAAATTGGCTAAAATGAACACTACAACAGAGTGTAGAAAAAGAATTGTTTTTGCAAACTGAAAAAGGGGCATTTGTGAATGACGTAATGATGAATGTCTAGTAGAACGCTGCTGAAACTTTCTCTCAAGCCTTGGTGATTGTGCAGTGACTGCTCTTTCTTCCTCATCAGAGAAGTATCGGTAGATTAATTACGAGTACAAGTGGATTTATCAAATAGTCTGAAGTAGTAATTAATCTAGCAGCACTCCGGAGCCGAGCCATAAAACATTCACTGCCTCTACAGTGAACAGAACAAGTTTTAGAAGCCCTGATCTCGTCCTGCTGACATAGATCCAAGCCTTGAAATTCTATTGTGTTACTTAGATATAGTCAACCCTGTGCACGTAGTGGGTAGGACAACTGAATTATATAGGCATGAAGTATACAACCCAGGCTATGAGAATATGGGGCAATATCACAAAATGACAAACTATCATTGTTATAGAACATATAAAAGAATTGTCAAAAGTTTTCAGAAGTCATTATGCATACTCATACAGATATCATTCATAGTATATCGAAATGACAAGTATATGCCAAGGAACAATGTTGTGGTATCAATGGATATACCTTATGAATACAAAAATTGCAGCATCCTCTTTCACAGTTTGCCAGCTTTGTACTGTAGTTTTGGTTTGGACAGTGCTTGGTAATATATGGGACTGAGCTACAATGTCAGGCATAGTCACTACCAAAGGTATGGAGCAGTGCTTGGTAACACCCAGTAGAGCACCTCGACTCATTTATTAAGTTTATCCCCAAAATGCCAAGATTTGGAAATTTATGTCACTAACCTAAGGATATGCTCTTACTATTGTAGTCCCATAAACATTGCAAGTATTAGATATTTTTTTTCAATATTTTCCGATGTTTTTGAGACTGTTTTATTTACTGTAATAATATGTCAATACACTGTCTACTAGAGATGAGCGAACGGCATTCGATCGAATTGATATTCGATTGAATATCAGGTTGTTTGAGGTATTCGATTACAATCGAATACCACGAAGCAAATGCACTAAAAATTTGTATCCCCTCCCACCTTCCCTGGCGCTTTTTTTGCACCAATATCTATGCAGGGGAGGTGGGACAGGAACTACAACAACAGAGGCATAAAAAAATCGGAAAAAGTAATTGGCTGGCTAAATCAGGTGACCTCCACTTTATATAAATAGTCAATTTCAGATTCGGGTCATATGAGACTGTGAACTATGTGACTGTGAGACAGGAATAGATGTACTGGCAGGGTTAGCTATTTAGGTGGGAATGTTACTCAAACAGCTCTTTGGGGCTCTATCTCGTCGGGATCCCAGTCAGCTTAGGATATGTGGGAGCTGACTTTTTCCCATAGGAATGCATTGACCAGCGTTGATTGGCCAAATGCCATACAGAGTACAGCATTTGGCCAATCAACGCTGATTATGCTGGAGGAGGCAGTCCACAGCAGTCTCCATTGTAGTTCGATCTCAGATGTAGCAGTGTTGAGCGCACAGGTGTAGAAGAGCTGGCCGTGCACTGAGCTCTGCTACACCCGAGATGTAGCAGAGCTGGTCATGCGCTGAGCTCTGCTACACCAGAGATGTAGCAGAGCTGGCCATGTGCTGGGCTCTGCTACACCAGAGATGTAGACGAGCTGAATGTGCACTGAGCTCTGTTACTCCAGAGATGTAGCAGAGCTGAGTGCCAGAGGAGGCGGAGTCTAAGATCAGTCCACAGTCCGATCTCAGATGTAGCAGTGTTGAGCGCACAGCTCTGCTACACCAGGGATGTAGCAGCGCTGGCCTTGCGCTGAGCTCTGCTACATCCAAGATGTAGCAGAGCTGAGTGTGCACTGAGCTCCAGACATGCTTCCCCTGCTGTCCCAGTTACATTCCAGGGTGTTGGCATCATTTCCTGGGGTGTCATAGTGGACTTAGTGACTTGAGTCGAAGTGTGGCTTCCCCTGAAACTAAGCATTTTTCCCCATAGACTATAATGAGGTTTGATATTCGTTCGAATAGTTGAATATTAAGGGGCTATTCGAAACGAATATCGAATATCGAATATTTCACTGTTCACTCATCTCTACTGTCTACCAATAAGTATTTGGACACCCATGCAAATGCAAATGAAGATATCTGTGGTCGTGATGTACGTCACACCTTCCGCTGTAACAGCATTGGCATTAGTCGCCTGCAAGATGCCACGAAGTGCAGAGTTGTCCGATTTCGAGAAAGGGGTAATTGTGGGGTACCACAAAAATGGTCGATCCTTAAGGGACATAGCAAGTGAACTGAATTATTAAAAATTGACAGTGGCCTATGTGATTACGAAGTGAAGGTGAACGGTGATTGTCGGAATGTTCCCCAAATCGGCAGACCCCCCGAAACTGCAGCTGTCCAAAATCAGTGAAAAAACTTACTTGTCTTCTCCAAGCCGAAAGGAATAAAATACCACTAGCCGTCATACAAGGACTTGTGGAAAGCATGACCCACAGGGTTGAGGCTGTAATTGCCGCTCGTGGAGGCTTTGCCAACTATTGAATATAAATAAATGTTGTTTTTCTATTCTACCACAGGCATCCAAATACATATTGGTAGACAGTGTATATTTAGCTGTATACGCTGTATTATGACTTTATTTACTTGATTTATTCATTTGATATTACTTGAAGTGGTAATATTTTACCCAGTATTAATGAGTTTTTAATTGGTTTAAGATGGATATTCCCTGCGCTAATTGAATCTGATGGAAGTGATGTAGAAGTGATAAATCTATAAGAATTGTGTCTGACCACCAACCAATTACCAGTACATAGACAGGGTTACAGGTGCAGGGTCAGGAAATGATGCAAAGACCCGCTTGCTCCAATCAGTTAGTATACAATGTAGCTGAATAACATCAAACTTCCATCTACTATAGATATTGTAGCTGAGACATACAATGCAGTCTTGGAGCCTTGTCCACAGTATATCTCAAAGGGAGAAAAAAAAAATCAAAAGTTTACAGGGTGTGTGCCTTATAGACTTTAGTGACTGGCTTAAAGGGAACCTGTCACCATGAAAATGCAGTGTAATCTGCACCATCATGTTATAGATCAGGAGGAGCTGAGCAGATTGATATTGTTTTGCAGAACAAGAATCAGTATAACTTGTCATCTATTTCTCTGTTCTTTCTATGTTTAGAAAATATAACTGAGTTGAGTGGGAGGTCTTATCAGTGAATGACTGCCTCCCTTCTATGACTGTTCATCCAAATGTAGATGTCAATCACTCTTCACATCTCCCACTGGATTCAATTGCTCCCAAGCATAGAAATAACAGAGAAACAAAAGCATAACTGATAAGTTACACTGAATTTTCCCCAGTAAGTTATACATCAATCCACTCAACTCCTCCTGCTCTATAACATGCTGCCTGCAAATTACACAACATTTTCATGGTGACAGGTTCTCCTTAAAGTCCATTTTAACCCATTTTAATTGTCTGTTGACAAACCTTTGCAACTTAAGTTAAATAAAATGATAGCATTCATCCTTAAAACTCACAGTACGATGAAAGCCACGTGGAATGGTTGTTCCTGTTCCTTATTACTTCTGGTACTCTGAATCTACAAATGATTTGTGATAGTAGTTTCCTGGCAGTATCTTGGACTGTTGTCTTCCTGACTGGCCATGCCATACACAGAAGCACATACTCATATAGTTCAGACTTTAGCAAATGTAAAGTATATGTGTAATGCCTGGAATATAGGGCTTTTGGAAAAGGTTTGAGGCACTTTTATTGATTTTTGTGCAGTCACGTGTGGCATACATGTCATGACACCAGCAAACACCATGTGACTGTTGCCAATACTATGAAAGCACTCACACATACACATACACATACACATACACACACACACACACACAACCAACAATGTAGCATTCTCCCACTCCCTTCTTACACTAGGGCTAAGTTTGTCCCCCTGTTGATCTAGCCAAAGAAAGAGCAACAGAAACCCTGCAACTTGAGTGCTTTTTAAGACATAGCCAAGGGGCACACTCAGATACCACAAGAACATTGTCACCAGGATTTTACTGAGGTAGCAGTTGTTCAGCCACAGAGCAGTTGCCAGTAGTCATCCATTTCTTGTATTCTAGCAAGGCTCAATAACAGCACTTGAACTCAGGAGTATATATTCTGAAAACTTGGCAACCTTTTAAATTGTGAGAGGAGGGGTCCCAAGGCCACACAGTGATTTCCCAGTTCTCACAGATGTTTGTGCTCAGTTCCTACTTGCTGGGTTTGTAAGCTTGTCTTTGGATACATTTAAGCTTGGTTCCAGGATCATACTGCACAGTAAGCTAGATGCTACTGTCTCAATACAGCTCCATATAAAGGCATGAAAAAGGCTTCCTTTTTGTTCGGATCAGCTGATCCGAACAGCACGCTCCCATAGAAATGAATGGAAGCACCATTTCTATGGGAGCGTGCTGTGAGCTTGCTGTTCGGAACGGCTGTTCCGAACAGTGTTCGCTCATCTCTACAAGTCATCAGGTTGTAGTAAACATAGGCTAAACCTCAGATAGCTCCAAAAGGACGGTGCCTATAGCCCAACCAATAAGCCCCAACTGGGTTCTGGCCATTTGGTTAAAGTAATGTTTCTTCCCTCTTGCCAGGAATTATACTGAAGTAGGTGTTAAACAGTTAAAGTGACAGTGTTACAACATGCAGTGCAATAAGTCATCAGAATATACACAGCAATAAACAGCATATTATATGTCATACAATGCATAATATGATGCTCAAAGTACAAGCAAATATACAAAACAGATATACAGGACAATCTTAGGTAAGGAATGGATCTAGCCAAGTTGCCTACCTAAGACGATTCTGTGTAAGCGAGTGACTTCCACCACTTCTATAGTTACCTGTTGTTACCACTCCATTCTTTGAGCATAGAATGATCACTACACTTGTCAATATGAATTACCTTTTAACATTACAGTCATCTAGACCCAACTCTACTTTCACCTAGACCCCACCCCCACTGAACTACAGATAGAGTTCAACTCTCACCATGCCCAGGCATAGCTGGGCTCCAGTTTCTGCTACAGATAGAGAATCTCCTGAGTACCGGTGACCACCATTAGGGACCCAGGAAATACAGATTTTACTGCATATCCATTGAAACCTTCAGTTTTTACAGCAATTTTATATACTCCAGTCTTTGGATGTGTCCCCACAAATTAACCCATGGTGGGGGAGGGTAGGGTGGAGGGATCAGCCTGTGAAATTTGGATGGCTGAATATACCCACAGCCAGGATTACTATATGTAGCATATACAAGCTAACTAATGCTTATTGACAATGTATCTAATACCCAGTATGGCATCATTAATCTTTTTGCATGACTTTTAATGCACTGCTGGAACCTATAACTAATTTTAATACATATCTAATAGCAGTTAATTTTATGTTGAAATTCCACACTCTTCAGTAAATAGATATCCCACTAAGTGACAACCACATGCCACTGGCATTTCACTCTTCATTTGTCACCAATCAATTATATCCTATTATAACACAGCACAAACATATGGCACATGCAAACTTCATACAGACTCATATACTGTATAGCCTACACAGTCTCTCTATTCACTTGTACTCATTCAAAGGAATCACACAGTTTCTTTTTCTACCGCATGTAGACCTGAATGTGTGCTGAAACTGAGGGCAGCACATTGAAGGTACGGAGGGGACCTTGCTCTGAGAGACCTTCAGACAGTTACAGTAACAAATAAAATGTATGAAAAATGTCACAAATGGGAATATATACTGTAGTAGGGCACAACCATATATGTTTTTATTATATTTTTTTGTTTATAATGGTTAGGTCCACTTAAAATAGTTGAATGTAGTATGTTCTGAAATTTTTCTCAATTCTTTCAAACATGAAGTGTCCCGTGGCTCTTTTCTATTTTCTGTTGAATGTTTAGAATAGTTTAATGGCAGCAAAATCCATACTTTTAACAGCAAGGAATAGAAAAATAATACATACCAGGAAAATCTCTGAAGTGCCATTTGAGGTGACACAAACTAGTAAATCCTTCAACAACAATTCCCCACTGCAGTGATTTGAAAGCGGATAGAAAATTCAGAAAAATAATAGTAGATGACAAAAGATAAGTCTTGAGCTTACATTTACTTTATTGGTATAAAAGTCGATAATACCCCAGTAATTTATTATACTAATACCAGCAATCATATTATAGTGACTCAGGTTTGTTTGGGAGTTTCACAAAAGGTAGCAAGTACAAAAATGCAATATAACTGTTAGATATTAAGAAACATCTTCAGAATGTTTGAAATGTTGATATATTCATATATATAATATATACAATTGTCATTATTCTACCTTACTAACAAGAATTTTGTATCCACTAGTTAGGAATTGTTTTTTGTTCAATTTGCAGCACGTGTCATAGGAAAAGGATATAAAGCAAATAGTTACACTAATACACAGAGTACAAGGGGGGGGGGGGCACTTAACTGCATGTCCTGGACCAGACCTGGGCAAAGTCCAGCCCCCGGGCCATATCCGGCCCTCTGACTTATTCAGTCCGGCCCGCACAGCTTTGACTAGGGAGGCGTGTCTAGGGGGCGTGTCTTAGTGCCGGCCGAAGATGGAGATGTGGAGCGTGTCATAAAGCACTGAGAGATGTAAGGTGAGCTGCAGGGGGGAGAGAGAGAGGGTGTGTGCCTGTCTATATGTGTGCCTGTCTGTTTGTCTATATATGTGTGAGTGTGTCTATATGTGTCTGTCTGTGTGTGTGTGTGTGTCTCAGTAACCTAGGGGCAGAGATGGAAGGGGAATGTTATACTAGGGCAGAGATGGAGGGCGGGACATGAAACTGGGGGAGAGATGGAGGGGGGGGACATGAAATGGGGAAAATAAAGGGGGATATGAAACAGAGAGAAATGGAGGGGGAGGACATGAAACTGGGGGTAGATGAAGAGGGCACTTAGACGGGGGGGACATTAAATCATGGAGGTAGCTGGAGGGGGACCTGTCTGCCTCTAGTTTCCCCCAGTTTAATGTCACCCTCCAGCTACCCCTACGGTTTAATGTCTGCTTCCAGCTTCCCGATTTTAATATCCCCCTCTAGTTGCCCCCAGTTTCATGTCCCGCTCCAGCTGTCAATTTATTGCCCCCCTCCAACTACCCCACTGTTTAATGTCCCCCTCCAGCTGCTCCAGTTTCATGTCCCCTCTAGTTTCCCCCAGTTTATACTGAGGCACCAGGTGAGGGACTTAATACTGTGGGGCAGTTGGAGGGGACATTATAATGTGGGGGCATATAATGTACGGGTGACTGTAGGAGGATTATACTGTGTGTGGGGGGGCATGGAAAGATGATTGGGAATGGGCGGAGTCAACATAGAAGTGGGTGGAGCTAAATTTGCCGTGGCGCGGCCCTCTAACATAGTTTCAATTTCTTATACGGCCCCATGGGAAAATTAATTGCCCACCCCTGTCCTGGACAGATACAGGAACGTCCCAACCTCATAGATTGTAAATTAATACAGATAAACATGAAAGCAGCTAAAGATGTTTTCTCATCCCCAGGGTTTCACCTGCACTCCTGTCTCCACTTCCCTCTGTTTCCTAGTTATCAGCCTAGGCCAACTGTGTGATCTGTATTTGTTATAAATTGCATATTACTCTTTACATATACATACAGAGGTAACAAAGATACTGATCAGGAACTGTACTATTCTTATCAGGGCTCAGCAGCTGAGAGCTTATTTTAGAGAAAGCCAGCATGACTTGTCCAAAAGTGAAAGGTTTCCTCCTGAAGACAGTTGTTTTTAGGTTATTCCTTTGCCAGAATTCTTAGTGTTCCCTGTACCACTCCTTCACTAATAAGAGACATTACCCCTTCTGACCCAGATTGAGACCTCTCACACAGCCAGCACCCTACTCTGCACTGAAGAGAGGGGAAAAACTGTGAAACAGAGGTCTGTACATGGTAAACCCTTCCTTAGGTGGTCTTATACTGGGCTGGCTATTATTCCCAGATATTATTCAATAGGGAGTAACATTTCAATAGGTTACACTATGAGCACATTCCTATTTTTCACCAATGAGGTCTTATTTGCATATTCCTTGTCTAGAATTCATAGAAAGGTATCATTGGTCTAATAAGTGCCTGTACCAGCCTCCCTAATGAGAGACATTACTCCTCCTCACTCTTCATAACTAAACAATCAGACCAAATAGCTTCTGTCTCTTTCCACTTCACTATAGGTAACACATTTATCTTGCGGTAAAACTAACCTAACTTGTGGGTTGGCGCTATTACCAGTCACTTCTCCAAGGATTTAATTTGGGAATTAGGGGTCAGAGGAAACATTTCAGACTTTCTGTTTGGTGCTTCCTTGTCCTTGTCCATGTCTTGGACTCACAACAAAAGTGCTCCTACCATGTATACTTCATCCACACACTTATCCTATTTGCACACAAATATAGAAACATAGCACAAAACAATTTAAAAAAAACGATTAAAAATGTTACATGTAGCCAAAGTCACCAAAGCAATACTCGAAAGGAAGAAAAAAAGTGTGGCTGGTAAGAAATCTTATCTGTAGCTGTATTTATCCTTCTTGTCGAGACTACACGCAAGGCTACTGATGTCGCTGGACATATTAGCTAATCTAATACAGATCTCATAGATGCATAAAAGCACATGAAATTTTATTTAATAGCAAGATCAAGGAACTATAATAGAAATAATTAGAGATGGGCAAACCTACAAAGATCATTTAATTTCAGGTTCAGATATTTCAGCCCAAAGATTTGGTTCAGCTCAAATAAGTTTGTAATGAATTGGAAGTGAAATTTTTATATTATAAGGTCTCTTCAGATTCCAGATCTCTCTACAGTTGTTCAATGGGATTTAGATCTGGGTTCATTGCTTTCCACTTCAGAACTCTTCAGAAGTCTTCCTGGGTCTCCTGCCATAGCACTTCACATCATTTCAAATGTCGACAGTTGGTTCTGACACTGATGTATCCAGAGCATGTAAAACAGCTTACATTTCTTAGGAACTTGATTGGGGCTGTTTAATCACCTTTTGGATTAATCTGCACTGCAACCTTTGATCAATTTTTCTCTTCCATCCATGTCCCGGGAGATTAGCTACAGTGCCATGTGTTCCAAACTTCATGATTATGTTGCACAACATGGACAAAGGAAGATCAAGGTCTCTGGAGATGGACTTATAACGTTGAAATTATTGATATTTTCCACAATTTTGGTTCTCAAGTCCTCAGACAGATCTCTTCTTCTCTTTCTGATCTCCATGCCTTATGTGGCACTCACAGACACACAATGCAAAAATTAAGTTAACTTCTCTACTTTTTATCAGGTTTCAGCTGTGATTATTTTTTTTATATATATTGCCCACACCTGTTACTTGCCACAGGTGAGTTTGAATGAACATCACATGCTCGAAACAAAGCTATTCACCCATAATTTTGAAATGGTGCCAGCAATTATGCCTGGCCCATTTTTACAGTTTCTTGAGAAAATAGGTCCAGTTTTTCTTCTTTATTCAGTTTTTTTTTTGTTTGTGTGTTATTGCAATACACACAAAGGAAATAAACATGTACATAGCAAAATATGTGCAATTGCAATAATTTTCTGTGAGAAATACTTCATTTTCTGGAAACATTTCAGGGGTGCCAACACTTACGGCCACTTATGTATAATATATATATATATATATATATATATATATATATATATATATGAGAGTTATGGCCATCACTTTATGCAAGTCAACTTGTACTTCAGTTTTAATGGCCATTAACATAGAATTGCTTTAATTATGGTCTTAACTAATTCTTAACTGTGCTCTCCTGCATATAAATGAACAGATAACATTTGTTGACATTGGAATACCTGATCCTTTCGCACAGCCAGGCAATTAAGGTTCATAAAGACTGTAAAGTTTCAACTGACTTGACAATCCTACTGCAACATTGTAATGAGGAGGCACTTGATAGTGAGAATGTAAATATTATAATTCCCATGTATTAAATATAGTAAAGTAAGTGCCACTGCCATACACAAACATTTTAATATGCTCAATAAAACTATGTGGTGTCCATACAAGATATTATCCTTAAAATAATTTTTCTTGCATATGTAATATTAAGGCTAAGGCCCCATGTAGCTGAGCACAAATAAATAACTCTGCAAAAAGTGCATATAAAACAATTTTTTTTCCAGTGTTTTATATTGTTTCTTCCCTTAAGAAATCTTGAGAGAAAATGTTTGCATTTCCACAGCTAAAATTGACATCCTGTATTTCTTTCAAAATGCATGCATTTTTGAAAAAGTTGCTTTTCTGCAGCTGTTTGTCTATAATGTGTGTAAGGGAATTGCCGAATGTGCAATTCCCCAGTAGCTTTTGATGAAACTTCTTAGGAACCAAACGACAAGCCAGTGAGATCTAAGACTGAACTTATCCCCAGTACCTGCCTATTTACCTCATCTACCCTAGGTGGTAGGGGACAACTTGGCGACAGTCCCTCCAATGATAGAAGTGATAACGCAGAACACAGAATGAAAAACAACAAACAGAAGGTCAGCTAGCCAAGGGGTCAGAACCAGTCAAGAAGCGAGGTACAGAGTCAGAATCTAAGAGAGTAGGCAGAAGAAAAGCCAATGGAAATATAAATACAAACAGCAAAGAGTATACAGCCAGCACGCACAAGGCTATATCAAGCATTAGGGAGTGGGCTAGAAAGATAGTGAATCTTATTCACTTTTTGGTACTAAAAAAAGTGGAGGGATTTTCAGCTGTATTTCCACTGAAGCCAAAATGTTGCATTTCCACAATGCGAGCAATTAGCCTAAAGGGGTTTTCCTACAAAGATAATCATATTTACATATGTAGACAATTAAGGATAAACATTTTACCAAATAGAAGTAATTAGCAATTTTCTCTAACCATTTTAGTGGTGGCAGTTTTCTGTCTTGCTCAGTTGCCAATTGATGTGAAAATATTGGGACTTTCAGGTACTTATCAGAAACCCAGCCTTGATTTTGTGTTCCTTATATTGAAATATTCAGGGGTATTGCATGCATGAGAAGATAACCTGGCCAAAATAGGAAAATCATTGCTGGGTTTCAAATAAAAGAATGGTAATCTGTCTAGGCAAAATTTGTCACCATTAAGATGGTTGCAGAAAACTTTAAAACTTAATAAAATGTTTAATTAATTATATATTTGCAAATATGTCTAGCTATTGTCTACAAATTTGATCATGATTATGTTCATAGGAAAAAAAAACTCTTCAAATTAGAAAAAGATTAAATTATTTTAGGAATTAAATTTTTTTAAATTTTGCATTTTTTTATATGTATATATTGTGTTTTGTTTTTTTTGGTTTTTTTTAGCTGTAAATCACTTGTCACCATTATAGAGCCTGAGTGATGCCTAAATCAGTTGACTGGCATATCAAACCCATTTTTGAATATTCCATTAGAATTACTCATTAATGGCTACAAATCGGGTCTGTCACTCTGGAGGACCCAACACGGCTGTGCATTGCATGAAAAGGCTATTGATTTTAATGAGAACTTTGTAACTTCATTTTCCCTGTGGTGGCACAGCAGGGAAATTACACACTTGTTATCAGTTTTCCCTAATGATTACAGCTAATTACAGGTAGTCTCAGTAGCTGGATAACTTGTGAGCCTTACCTTTGGGGTCAGTTCTAACAAAAATTAATTTTTCAAGGGGGATTAAAAAGGTTGTTTAGCTTAGTTTAGATTAGTTTAGTTTATACTACAATGTCAGCGATCTGTGCCTGCCAACATATTACAATGCCCAGCAAGCATGTCAGCAAAGCTACCTTTACTACACAGTCCATTCAATGCTTTCTCAATCTGCCATGCATGCAGATTTCCTGATAATGTTTCTGCTACTGGATCTGCCATAGGGCACATATGGATTCCTTGTGTCTTAAAGAACCAGCTTGCGTGCCAGTAACTTCCCTAAACTGTCTCAGTCTGTAGGTATGGGGGAAGGGGCACTTAGACAAAGCCCCAGGCCAAACTGATTTGGTGATACAACGGGTCCACAGTCCGCTGCACATTGCATTTTGCTACATTTTGGGTTTTCAAAACCCCAATTTCAAATAACATTTTAGGAAATTCTGGATCATATTACATGCATTACATGTATGTAGTAGGCAGCCGTGAAGACAGAAACTCAAGTTCTTTTTATTACACTAAGTGATTAAATAGTTAATTCTACCTGCTAAATGGTATAGTGTTTGCGTATATATATATATATATATATATATATATATATATATATATATTTCTCAAACTAACTTCAAATAGCTCGTAACATCATCTGTATACTGTTTATAATTATGTATACGGTATACAAGATTCACAGATAAGCCAAGGTTCTAAAATACGTCAAGCAGCTTCCTGAATTCTTTCATGTCCACATACTGTATGTATGTACTATTTGTATATGTGACTACTAGAGATGAGTGAGTCGTGTTCGATCGAGTAGGTGTTTGATCGAATACTACGGTATTCAAAATACTCGTACTCGATCGAACACTACTAGCTGTTCGAAGTTTAAGGTTCGATGCAGAACCAGCGTTGATTGGCAGAATGCTATACAGTCTGCCAATCAACGCTGGTTCTTCTCTTACCTTTCCGAAGTCTTCTCCACGCTGCGTCCCCGCGTCTTCTTCCGTGTGGAATTCACTCTGCCTAGGCATCTGGTCTAGGCAGAGCCGACTGCGCATGCACGGACATGCACGCGCATACACGCTGCCTAGGCAGAGTGAATTCCACCCGGAAGAGGACGCGGGGACCCTGCGCCAGGAGAAGACTTCAAGCAGAATCCAGCCCGACCGTCACTCGTGGACTTGGTAAGTATGATTTTATCGAATGTTGCCTACTAGAGATGAGCGAACAGTGTTCTATCGAACTCATGTTCGATCGGATATTAGGCTGTTCGGCATGTTCGAATCGAATCGAACACCGCGTGGTAAAGTGCGCCATTACTCGATTCCCCTCCCACCTTCCCTGGTGCCTTTTTTGCTCCAATAACAGCGCAGGGTAGGTGGGACAGGAACTACGACACCGGTGACGTTGAAAAAAGTAGGCAAAACCCATTGGCTGCCGAAAACATGTGACCTCTAATTTAAAAGAACAGCGACGCCCAGCTTCGCGTCATTCTGAGCTTGCAATTCACCGGGGACGGAGGTTTCCGTCCAGTTAGCTAGGGCTTAGATTCTGGGTAGGCAGGGACAGGCTAGGATAGGAAGGAGAAGACAACCAACAGTTCTTATAAGAGCTAAATTCCAGGGAGAAGCTTGTCAGTGTAACGTGGCACTGACGGGCTCAATCGCCGCAACCCAGCTTTCCCAGGATCCTGAAAGGAATACACTGTCAGTGTATTCCCGTATACCCGATATATACCCCCGATACCCGTTCCAACGGTGTGCCCCCCCCACCTTCACCCCAGAAATACCCTGCAAGTCCCCTAGCAATAGAATTGGGGCTATATACACCCACTATTTTTGCTACTGCCATATAGTGCCATTGTCTCACTGGGAATTCAAAGAATATATTGGGCTTACATATAACTTCAATTCCAGGGAGAAGCTTGTCAGTGTAACGTGGCACTGACGGGCTCAATCGCCGCAACCCAGCTTTCCCAGGATCCTGAATGGAATACACTGACAGTGTATTCCCGTATACCCGATATATACCCCCGATACCCGTTCCAACGGTGTGCCCCCCCCACCTCCACCCCAGAAATACACTGCAAGTCCCCTAGCAATAGAATTGGGGCTATATACACCCACAATTTTTGCTACTGCCATATAGTGCCATTGTCTGACTGGGAATTCAAAGAATATATTGGGGTTATAAATACCCTCATTTCTTGCTACTGGTATATAGTGCCATTGTCTGACTGGGAATTCAAAGAATATATTGGGGTTATAAATACCCTCATTTCTTGCTACTGCCATATAGTGCCAGTTTCTGACTGGTAATTCAAAGAATATATTGGGGTTATAAATACCCTCATTTCTTGCTACTGGTATATAGTGCCATTGTCTGACTGGGAATTCAAAGAATATATTGGGGTTACAAATACCCTCATTTCTTACTACTGCCATATAGTGCCAGTTTCTGACTGGTAATTCAAAGAATATATTGGGGTTATAAATACCCTCATTTCTTGCTACTGGTATATAGTGCCATTGTCTGACTGGGAATTCAAAGAATATATTGGGGTTACAAATACCCTCATTTCTTGCTACTGCCATATAGTGCCAGTTTCTGACTGGTAATTCAAAGAATATATTGGGGTTACCTGCACCCACAATTTTTGCTACTGGTATATAGTGCCATTGTCTGACTGGGAATTCAAAGAATATATTGGGGTTACAAATACCCTCATTTCTTGCTACTGGTATATAGTGCCATTGTCTGACTGGGAATTCAAACAATATATTGAGGTTATAAATACCCTCATTTCTTGCTACTGGTATATAGTGCCATTGTCTGACTGGGAATTCAAAGAATATATTGGGGTTACAAATACCCTCATTTCTTGCTACTGCCATATAGTGCCAGTTTCTGACTGGTAATTCAAAGAATATATTGGGGTTACAAATACCCTCATTTCTTGCTACTGCCATATAGTGCCAGTTTCTGACTGGTAATTCAAAGAATATATTGGGGTTACGTGCACCCACAATTTTTGCTACTGGTATATAGTGCCATTGTCTGACTGGGAATTCAAAGAATATATTGGGGTTACAAATACCCTCATTTCTTGCTACTGCCATATAGTGCCAGTTTCTGACTGGTAATTCAAAGAATATATTGGGGTTACGTGCACCCACAATTTTTACTACTGGTATATAGTGCCATTGTCTGACTGGGAATTAAAAGAATATATTGGGGCTACAAATACCCTCATTTCTTGCTACTGGTATATAGTGCCATTGTCTGACTGGGAATTCAAAGAATATATTGGGGATACAAATACCCTCATTTCTTGATACTGCCATATAGTGCCAGTTTCTGACTGGTAATTCAAAGAATATATTGGGGTTACGTGCACCCACAATTTTTGCTACTGGTATATAGTGCCATTGTCTGACTGGGAATTCAAAGAATATATTGGGGTTACAAATACCCTCATTTCTTGCTACTGGTATATAGTGCCATTGTCTGACTGGGAATTCAAAGAATATATTGGGGTTATAAATACCCTCATTTCTTGCTACTGCCATATAGTGCCAGTTTCTGACTGGTAATTCAAAGAATATATTGGGGTTATAAATACCCTCATTTCTTGCTACTGGTATATAGTGCCATTGTCTGACTGGGAATTCAAAGAATATATTGGGGTTACAAATACCCTCATTTCTTGCTACTGCCATATAGTGCCAGTTTCTGACTGGTAATTCAAAGAATATATTGGGGTTATAAATACCCTCATTTCTTGCTACTGGTATATAGTGCCATTGTCTGACTGGGAATTCAAAGAATATATTGGGGTTACAAATACCCTCATTTCTTGCTACTGCCATATAGTGCCAGTTTCTGACTGGTAATTCAAAGAATATATTGGGGTTACGTGCACCCACAATTTTTGCTACTGGTATATAGTGCCATTGTCTGACTGGGAATTCAAAGAATATATTGGGGTTACAAATACCCTCATTTCTTGCTACTGGTATATAGTGCCATTGTCTGACTGGGAATTCAAAGAATATATTGGGGTTACAAATACCCTCATTTCTTGCTACTGCCATATAGTGCCAGTTTCTGACTGGTAATTCAAAGAATATATTGGGGTTATAAATACCCTCATTTCTTGCTACTGGTATATAGTGCCATTGTCTGACTGGGAATTCAAAGAATATATTGGGGTTACAAATACCCTCATTTCTTGCTACTGCCATATAGTGCCAGTTTCTGACTGGTAATTCAAAGAATATATTGGGGTTACGTGCACCCACAATTTTTGCTACTGGTATATAGTGCCATTGTCTGACTGGGAATTCAAAGAATATATTGGGGTTACAAATACCCTCATTTCTTGCTACTGGTATATAGTGCCATTGTCTGACTGGGAATTCAAAGAATATATTGGGGTTACAAATACCCTCATTTCTTGCTACTGGTATATAGTGCCATTGTCTGACTGGGAATTCAAAGAATATATTGGGGTTATAAATACCCTCATTTCTTGCTACTGCCATATAGTGCCAGTTTCTGACTGGTAATTCAAAGAATATATTGGGGTTATAAATACCCTCATTTCTTGCTACTGGTATATAGTGCCATTGTCTGACTGGGAATTCAAAGAATATATTGGGGTTATAAATACCCTCATTTCTTGCTACTGGTATATAGTGCCATTGTCTGACTGGGAATTCAAAGAATATATTGGGGTTACAAATACCCTCATTTCTTGCTACTGCCATATAGTGCCAGTTTCTGACTGGTAATTCAAAGAATATATTGGGGTTACGTGCACCCACAATTTTTGCTACTGGTATATAGTGCCATTGTCTGACTGGGAATTCAAAGAATATATTGGGGTTACAAATACCCTCATTTCTTGCTACTGGTATATAGTGCCATTGTCTGACTGGGAATTTAAAGAATTTATTGGGGTTACAAATACCCTCATTTCTTGCTACTGGTATATAGTGCCATTGTCTGACTGGGAATTCAAAGAATATATTGGGGTTATAAATACCCTCATTTCTTGCTACTGCCATATAGTGCCAGTTTCTGACTGGTAATTCAAAGAATATATTGGGGTTATAAATACCCTCATTTCTTGCTACTGGTATATAGTGCCATTGTCTGACTGGGAATTCAAAGAATATATTGGGGTTACGTGCACCCACAATTTTTGCTACTGGTATATAGTGCCAATTTCTAACTGGGAATTCAAAATGCGCAAGGCTCCCGGAAAGGGACGTGGACGAGGCCGTGGGCGAGGTCGGGGGAATGGTTCTGGTGAGCAAGGTAGCAGTGAAGCCACAGGGCGTCCCGTGCCTACTCCTGTGGGGCAGCAAGCATTGCGCCACTCCACAGTGCCAGGGTTGCTTGCCACATTAACTAAACTGCAGGGTACAAACCTTAGTAGGCCCGAGAACCAGGAACAGGTCTTGCAATGGCTGTCAGAGAACGCTTACAGCACATTGTCCAGCAGCCAGTCAGACTCTGCCTCCTCTCCTCCTATTACCCAACAGTCTTGTCCTCCTTCCTCCCAAAATTCCCAAGCTTCACAGAACAATAACCCCAACTGTCCCTGCTCCCCAGAGCTGTTCTCCGCTCCTTTCATTGTCCCTCAATCTGCCTCTCCACGTCACGATTCCATGAACCTAACAGAGGAGCATCTGTGTCCAGATGCTCAAACACTAGAGTCTCCTCCATCTCCGTTCGATTTGGTGGTGGATGACCAGCAACCCACCCTCATCGACGATGATGTGACGCAGTTGCCGTCAGGGCATCCAGTTGACCGGCGCATTGTGCGGGAGGAGGAGATGAGACAGGAGTTGGAAGAGGAAGTGGTGGATGATGAGGACACTGACCCGACCTGGACAGGGGGGATGTCAAGCGGGGAAAGTAGTGTGGATGTTGAGGCAGGTGCAGCACCAAAAAGGGTAGCTAGAGGCAGAGGCAGAGGTCAGCAGCTTAGGCGAAGCCAGGCCACACCCGGAATCTCCCAAGATGTTCCAGTTCGTACCCAGCCCAGGACAGATATAGTGTTGTCTGCACAATTTGCCTCTCGAAATTGATTAGGGGCTCTGAGAAGAGCAACCTGTCCACCACTTCAATGCGCCGTCATTTGGAATCCAAGCACTGGAATCAGTGGCAGGCAGCAACAGCAGGACAAAGGCCGCCTGCCGTTCACGCCACTGCCACTGCCTCTGCCTCTGCCACTGCCACTGCTGACTGTGCTGGCGATGCACTCCAGAGGACGAGCCAGGACACCACTTCATCTGCCTCCGCCACTTTGTTGACTTCTCCCTCATCCTCCCCTGTTCCTGTCTTATCTCCTTCTCCTGCACCATCAAAGGCACCATCAGGCGCTTCTTTACAACAACCCACCATCTCTCAGACATTGGAGCGGCGGCAGAAATACACTGCTAACCACCCACACGCGCAAGCCTTGAACGCCAACATCGCTAAACTGCTGGCCCAGGAGATGTTGGCGTTCCGGCTTGTTGAAACTCCCGCCTTCCTGGACCTGATGGCAACTGCGGCACCTCGCTATGCCGTCCCTAGCCGTCACTACTTCTCCCGGTGTGCCGTCCCCGCCTTGCACCAGCACGTGTCACTCAACATCAGGCGGGCCCTTAGTTCCGCGCTTTGCACAAAGGTCCACTTGACCACCGACGCGTGGACAAGTGCATGCGGACAGGGACGCTACATTTCACTGACGGCACACTGGGTGAATGTAGTTGAGGCTGGGACTGCTTCCCAAACTGGCCCGGTGTACCTCGTCTCCCCGCCTAACATTCCTGGCAGGGACATGAGAAGAACACTCCCCTCCTCCTCCTCCTCTACCGCCACCGCCTCCTCCTCCGCTGTTAGATTGACCCCAGCTACGAGTTGGAAACGTTGCAGCACTGGCGTTGGTAGACGTCAGCAGGCTGTGCTGAAGCTGATCAGCTTGGGGGACAGACAGCACACTGCCTCCGAGGTGAGGGATGCCCTCCTCGATGAGACGGCAATATGGTTTGAGCCGCTGCACCTGGGCCCAGGCATGGTCGTTTGTGATAATGGCCGGAACCTGGTAGCAGCTCTGGAGCTTGCCGGACTCCAACATGTTCCATGCCTGGCCCACGTCTTCAACCTAGTGGTGCAACGTTTCCTAAAGAGCTACCCCAATGTTCCAGAGCTACTGGTGAAAGTGCAGCGCATGTGCGCCCACTTTCGCAAGTCGACAGTAGCCGCTGCTAGCTTAAAATCTCTCCAGCAACGCCTGCATGTGCCACAACACCGGCTTTTGTGCGACGTCCCCACATGCTGGAACTCAACGTTTCAGATGTTGAATAGAGTGGTTGAGCAGCAGAGACCTTTGATGGAATACCAGCTACAAAACCCTAGGGTGCCACAAAGTCAGCTGCCTCAGTTTCACATCCATGAGTGGCCATGGATGAGAGACCTTTGTGACATCCTACGGGTCTTTGAGGAGTCCACAAGGAGGGTGAGCTCTGAGGATGCGATGGTGAGCCTTACAATCCCGCTCTTGTGTGTTCTGAGAGAATCCCTGATTGACATCAGGGATAACTCAGATCACACAGAGGAGTTAGGGATAGCATCCGATCCGTCACAGCTGGAGAGTAGGTCCACACATCTGTCCGCTTCACTGCGTTTAATGGAGGAGGAGGAGGAGGAAGAAGAGTTGTCCGATGATGTGATGGTGATACAGGAGGCTTCCGGGCAACTTCGAATCGTCCCATTGTTGCAGCGCGGATGGGT
Source organism: Leptodactylus fuscus (assembly GCF_031893055.1). Taxonomy (NCBI): domain Eukaryota; kingdom Metazoa; phylum Chordata; class Amphibia; order Anura; family Leptodactylidae; genus Leptodactylus; species Leptodactylus fuscus. The sequence continues at coordinate 192,843,898 of NC_134266.1, read as the reverse complement.
AGACATGGAGGATGAGGAGGAAATGGAGATTGAACTTTCCGGTGGGGCCAGAGGAGTCATGCCAACTAACAGTTTGGCAGACATGGCTGAGTTCATGTTGGGATGCTTTACAACCGACAAGCGTATTGTCAAAATCATGGAGGACAACCAGTACTGGATCTTTGCTATCCTTGACCCCCGGTATAAAAACATCATCTCGTCTTTTATTCCGGTAGAGGGGAGGGCCAATCGCATCAATGCTTGCCACAGGCAATTGGTGCAGAATATGATGGAGATGTTTCCAGCATGTGACGTTGGCGGCAGGGAGGGCAGTTCCTCCAGTAGGCAACCAAGTTCTCACCGGTCCACACAAACGAGGGGCACACTGTCTAAGGTCTGGGACACCTTGATGGCACCCCCTCGCCAAAGTGCCGCCACGGAGGGTCCTAGTGTCACCAGGCGTGAGAAGTATAGGCGCATGTTGCGGGAATACCTTTCCGACCACAGCCCTGTCCTCTCCGACCCCTCTGCGCCCTACACGTATTGGGTGTCGAAGTTGGACCTGTGGCTTGAACTTGCCTTATATGCCTTGGAGGTGCTGTCCTGTCCTGCCGCCAGCGTCCTATCAGAGAGGGTGTTCAGTGCAGCCGGTGGCATCATCACTGACAAGCGCACCCGTCTGTCAGCTGAGAGTGCCGACCGGCTCACTTTGATAAAAATGAACCACCACTGGATAGAGCCTTCATTTTTATTTTTATTTTTTTTTTTTTTTAAATGTAGATTGTGAGCCCCACATAGAGCTCACAATGTACATTTTTCCCTATCAGTATGTCTTTTTTTTTTTTGGAATATGGGATGGAAATCCATGCAAACACGGGGAGAACATACAAACTCCTTGCAGATGGTTTTATGCCCTTGGCGGGATTTGAACACCAGGACTCCAGCGCTGCAAGGCTGCAGTGCTAACCACTGAGCCACCGTGTGGCCCCAGAGCCTTCATTTTTGTGCCCACCTGTGTAAAGCACCCCAACATGAAACTCCATGTCTGTACTCAACCTCTCCAATTCCTCCGCATCCTCATCCTCATCCACCATAAGCGTTGCACAATTCTGCTAATACTAGGCTCCCTCCACCCTGATTTCCCCCAACTCTGCTGGTTAGAGGCTCCCTCCACCCTGATTTCCACCAACTCTGCTGGTTAGAGGCTCCCTCCACCCTGCTTTCCCACAACTCTGCTGGTTAGAGGCTCCCTCCACCCTGCTTTCCCACAACTCTGCTGGTTAGAGGCTCCCTCCACCCTGCTTTCCCACAACTCTGCTGGTTAGAGGCTCCCTCCACCCTGATTTCCACCAACTCTGCTGGTTAGAGGCTCCCTCCACCCTGCTTTCCCACAACTCTGCTGGTTAGAGGCTCCCTCCACCCTGATTTCCACCAACTCTGCTGGTTAGAGGCTCCCTCCACCATGAATTGGTCCAAACTGGGCTGTTTAGCGGCTCCCTCCACCATGAATTGGTCCAAACTGGGGTTTTTAGAGGCTCCCTCCACCATGAATTGGTCCAAACTGGGGGTTTTTAGAGGCTCCCTCCACCATGAATTTGCCCAAACTGGGCTGTTTAGAGGCTCCCTCCACCATGAATTGGTCCAAACTGGGGTTTTTAGAGGCTCCCTCCACCATGAATTGGTCCAAACTGGGGTTTTTAGAGGCTCCCTCCACCATGAATTGGTCCAAACTGGGGTTTTTAGAGGCTCCCTCCACCATGAATTTGCCCAAACTGGGCTGTTTAGAGGCTCCCTCCATCATGAATTGGTCCAAACTGGGGTTTTTAGAGGCTCCCTCCACCATGAATTGGTCCAAACTGGGGTTTTTAGAGGCTCCCTCCACCATGAATTGGTCCAAACTGGGGTTTTTTAGAGGCTCCCTCCACCATGAATTTGCCCAAACTGGGCTGTTTAGAGGCTCCCTCCATCATGAATTTGTCCAAACTGGGGTTTTTAGAGGCTCCCTCCACCATGAATTGGTCCAAACTGGGGTTTTTAGAGGCTCCCTCCACCATGAATTGGTCCAAACTGGGGGTTTTTAGAGGCTCCCTCCACCATGAATTTGCCCAAACTGGGCTGTTTAGAGGCTCCCTCCACCATGAATTTGCCCAAACTGAGCTGTTTAGAGGCTCCCTCCACCATGAATTGGTCCAAACTGGGGTTTTTAGAGGCTCCCTCCACCATGAATTGGTCCAAACTGGGGGTTTTTAGAGGCTCTCTCCACCATGAATTTGCCCAAACTGGGCTGTTTAGAGGCTCCCTCCATCATGAATTGGTCCAAACTGGGGTTTTTAGAGGCTCCCTCCACCATGAATTGGTCCAAACTGGGGTTTTTAGAGGCTCCCTCCACCATGAATTGGTCCAAACTGGGGTTTTTAGAGGCTCCCTCCACCATGAATTTGCCCAAACTGGGCTGTTTAGAGGCTCCCTCCACCATGAATTTGCCCAAACTGGGCTGTTTAGAGGCTCCCTCCACCATGAATTGGTCCAAACTGGGGGTTTTTAGAGGCTCCCTCCACCATGAATTTGCTCAAACTGGGCTGTTTAGAGGCTCCCTCCATCATGAATTGGTCCAAACTGGGGTTTTTAGAGGCTCCCTCCACCATGAATTGGTCCAAACTGGGGTTTTTAGAGGCTCCCTCCACCATGAATTGGTCCAAACTGGGGTTTTTAGAGGCTCCCTCCACCATGAATTGGTCCAAACTGGGGTTTTTAGAGGCTCCCTCCACCATGAATTGGTCCAAACTGGGGTTTTTAGAGGCTCCCTCCACCATGAATTGGTCCAAACTGGGGTTTTTAGAGGCTCCCTCCACCATGAATTTGCCCCAAACTCTGCTGGTTAGAGGCTCAATCCACCCTGATTTTCAAAACAAATGTTGGTGCCAACCTCAACTTACTACAAGGGCCAAATTCACTGCTGGTGACAAGCTCTCCTCACTGCAAGTGCCAAATACACATGTTTCAAGGTGTTTTCCTACTGTCAGAGAGGTGGTATTGAGTGTGTAAAGTGTGTAGTTGTTAGGCTGTGATAGTGGGGTAATAGAGGGTCTTTGGTGTGTTAGATGCCCCCAGACATGCTTCCCCTGCTGTCCCAGTGTCATTCCAGAGGTGTTGGCATCATTTCCTGGGGTGTCATAGTGGACTTGGTGACCCTCCAGACACGGATTTGGGTTTCCCCCTTAACGAGTATCTGTTCCCCATAGACTATAATGGGGTTCGAAACCCGTTCGAACACACGAACATTGAGCGGCTGTTCGAATCGAATTTCGAACCTCGAACATTTTAGTGTTCGCTCATCTCTATTGCCTACCCCTGAAATGAGCATTTCCCCCCATAGACTATAATGGGGTTCGAAATCCGTTTGAACAGTGTGCGAACCAAGCAACCGGATACTGAATGCAGCGTGCACCTCTAAGGGAAAGGGGTAGGAAACTCTCCCTGGTGCTATAGCAGCTGATTAGGCCCTGCCTGCGGGTGTTGGTCGGCTGTTCCCAAGCTAAGCCTGGCCCCGACAACTTCTGGCTCTCTAGACACGAAGACCTAACAGTTGGGTAGGGAGAGAGCTGAAAGAGGTTAGGGACTGGGGATACTAAAGGTGGTCACCCCTAGCGAAGAACAGGTACAGCTGCAAACAGAAACAACTATGACCGGATGTGCTGGAAAACAAATACGCAGCACAACATAAACACACAACAGGAATATGAGGGGAGGAACAGTGGAATAGTGAGAAAAGGGTTACATAGGACAGGGGCAAAATAAACCTGAAACCCTAAACAAAACCTCACTAATACCCAAACAGTGTCAGGCAACCAGAAAATGTAGGACAGGGGTTGAGTAGAAGTGTAGAGGGAAAAGCAGACTCTCACACAAGGTAACACTCATACTCCGTCCAAATCAGTTCCTTAACTGTGCAAGTTCCATAAGTAACTCATCCTTACTAGGCCACGAATTCAAGTTGGTAACAACGAAAACCAGCAAAGACTGAATCCAGCCCTCTGCCTTATACAGGCCCCAGAACAATCTGATAGAATGATGAATATGACAAACACATGAGACTCAAATCAAAGAAACCTCAAGTGTACACTGAAGGAAGATCCTCAACACCCAAATCAATAGTGTAGTGGTAAGAAACCCACCAGAGAGCCACAGACCACCGGGTCAAATCCCCAACCAAACCCCACCAGAAAACACACAAATTTTATTAAAGTACTAAGGTCCTGACAATAATCAAATCCACTCCTTCATCAGCACAGAAACTATAACAATGCTAGTCAACACCCACGTAATCTCCCGCTTAGACTACTGTAACATCCTTCTCTATGGCCTCCCAGCAAATGCTCTCACTCTCCTCCAGTCCTTTCTAAACTCTACAAATTGCTTAATCCACCTCCCCCCCCCCCCCTTCCCATTCTTCAACCTCTCCCCTCTGCCAATCCCTTCACTGGCTCCCCATCACCCAGTGAATAGAGTTTAAAATATTAATGCTGACATATAAAGCCATCCACAACCTGTCCCTTAGTGTCAATGACACTGCTAAGATTGGCTGGAGCTCAATTATTATGTTCCTGCCTTCCAAGTACAAAACTGTGGCTTCAAGGCCCGCAGAAACCACATAGGAAATTATGTAGAATAAAAATGTAAATACAGGCAGAATAACTCTGTAATTTACTTTATACTTTAATAATTTATACAATTTTAATAAATATATATTGGAAATTGCTAAAATATGTTAATTTTTATCAAATAAGGAGCCCAAAACATTGCAAAATATACAATCAATACAATACAATACATCTGCATTGTGAATTCTATTACAAATTCTATTACAATACAATACAATCAATACGATAAAATTAACACTATATCTATAACGATCAATTTTTTTATTATTATTATTATTATTATTATTATTATTATTATTATTATTATTATTATTATTATTATTATTATTATTATGCAATGGGATGTGATGGGTGTATTTCATGAGATAAAGCCAAAATTATGTAGTGTTTTGCGTTTATAATAGAATTCACAATGCAGATGTGAACACAGCCTTATGTTGTGTTTTTTTTTATGTTAAAGGTCTTGTAAAAAGTGTATTGAGATTACAATTAATATTTATATGTATGGTAATAGTATTGATGTACACATCGAACCAGTGCTTACCGGGCTGTTTGAGTAAGGCTGGGGTCACTCTTTTCAGTTTGTTGTTCTGACAGAATGACGGATGCAGACAGTGCATGTTAACAGAACAGAAGCTTTCTTCCATCTTGTTTGTTGTTGCTTTAAATGGCCAATAAAGTCCAAGCAGAAAAGGCAGATAAAGAATATCATAGGGGCGATAAAATCTTCACCCTATAAGCACAATTCCTTCTAAATACCTGAGTCTCCCATTGTGCTGATTCTTAGATTTTCATAGTGCCTCCTATGCTGTCGCTTTGACTCTGGGTCATGTGACTGACCCTGTTCTACTCCTGCTGTTTCTACATGGAGTACAATGGTTTCAGTTATGTGACCAAGAGTCAGGGCATAAGCAAAGGATGTAAAGAGTCAAGATTTTTGACACCCCCCCATCTGATAAATGATTCCAAGAATTGGTGTAACGGGGACCTGGATGTATATTATTAAGTTTCCTTATTTAGTGCAATGAGTATAATGCAGAGAGATCTGCCCTTTTTAGTGCTGGTCAGTCTTCCATTCTTTCTTTTATAGTCATTCCATCAGGATTGGGTGTTATCCTTATATGTCCATAAAACAGTTGGAGTTTCCACATGGGCTTAGATTAAGTGCACAACTTATTTACGGGTCATTTATGAAAATATTACAATAAATAGCTATCTACACAGCACCAACATATTCTGCTCTATTAACAACATCTAAGAAGAAACCTCACCTTAAATAGTTCTCTACATTTCTTTGCGGTTCAGGTTAGCAGAGATTGTTTGCCAAATAGAATGGTTCTTAATATGTCCTATTATCTAACATACATTAAAACTATTATACTCTAGAATATAATTGTGACCTGTTGCTGAACTTAGCATGGCATGCCCAAGGGCTCCACTGGAATTTTCCATCTAGCACAAAAGATCACACAGGATTTCTTCTGCCCACCATATTGTCCTAATACATCAGACCAGGGTGACATATGTTTACACTAAAGTTGCCAATAACCCACTTAAGAACCTCTTCTGGGTTTTACAATACTAATCACTCATGTTGGATGGCATGTTTTCATGAGGATACTATACTCTTAGGGACTTTTGATGCCTCCTGGCATGCTTTTATAAGAAGAGAAATATATGTTTCAGAAAAGAAATCTACTTCATTGTGAAAAGAAGACATACACAAGTTTTTCCAGAGCAATTCTCTCACAAAGCCAGAAGGAACGAGAGAAGTTTGTTGCTGTAGATTGCAAATGTGTGCATGTCTAAAGAGTGTTTTATAAAACCCATTAAAAGTCATCTATCCCTAACTATCAATTGTAGCCAACATGTGTTATGACCATGTTACAGGAACTATAGTAACTAGAGATGAGCGAACACTAAAATGTTCGAGGTTCGAAATTCGATTCGAACAGCCGCTCAATGTTCGTGTGTTCGAACGGGTTTCGAACCCCATTATAGTCTATGGGGAACAGATACTCGTTAAGGGGGAAACCCAAATCCGTGTCTGGAGGGTCACCAAGTCCACTATGACACCCCAGGAAATGATGCCAACACCTCTGGAATGACACTGGGACAGCAGGGGAAGCATGTCTGGGGGCATCTAACACACCAAAGACCCTCTATTACCCCAACATCACAGCCTAACAACTACACACTTTACACACTCAATACCACCTCTCTGACAGTAGGAAAACACCTTGAAACATGTGTATTTGGCACTTGCAGTGAGGAGAGCTTGTCACCAGCAGTGAATTTGGCCCTTGTAGTAAGTTGAGGTTGGCACCAACATTTGTTTTGAAAATCAGGGTGGATTGAGCCTCTAACCAGCAGAGTTTGGGCAAATTCATGGTGGAGGGAGCCTCTAAAAACCCCAGTTTGGACCAATTCATGGTGGAGGGAGACTCTAAAAACCCCAGTTTGGACCAATTCATGGTGGAGGGAGCCTCTAAAAACCCCAGTTTGGACCAATTCATGGTGGAGGGAGCCTCTAACCAGCCCAGTTTGGGCAAATTCATGGTGGAGGGAGCCTCTAACCAGCCCAGTTTGGACCAATTAATGGTGGAGGGAGCCTCTAACCACCCCAGTTTGGACCAATTCATGGTGGAGGGAGCCTCTAACCAGCCCAGTTTGGACCAATTCATGGTGGAGGGAGCCTCTAAAAAACCCAGTTTGGACCAATTCATGGTGGAGGGAGCCTCTAAACAGCCCAGTTTGGGCAAATTCATGGTGGAGGGAGCCTCTAACCACCCCAGTTTGGACCAATTCATGGTGGAGGGAGCCTCTAAAAACCCGTTTGGACCAATTCATGGTGGAGGGAGCCTCTAAAAACCCCAGTTTGGACCAATTCATGGTGGAGGGAGCCTCTAACCAGCCCAGTTTGGGCAAATTCATGGTGGAGGGAGCCTCTAACCAGCCCAGTTTGGACCAATTAATGGTGGAGGGAGCCTCTAACCAGCCAAGTTTGGACCAATTCATGGTGAAGGGAGCCTCTAAAAACCCGTTTGGACCAATTCATGGTGGAGGGAGCCTCTAAAAACCCCAGTTTGGACCAATTCATGGTGGAGGGAGCCTCTAACCAGCCCAGTTTGGGCAAATTCATGGTGGAGGGAGCCTCTAACCAGCCCAGTTTGGACCAATTAATGGTGGAGGGAGCCTCTAACCAGCCCAGTTTGGACCAATTAATGGTGGAGGGAGCCTCTAACCACCCCAGTTTGGACCAATTCATGGTGGAGGGAGCCTCTAACCAGCCCAGTTTGGACCAATTCATGGTGGAGGGAGCCTCTAAAAAACCCAGTTTGGACCAATTCATGGTGGAGGGAGCCTCTAAACAGCCCAGTTTGGGCAAATTCATGGTGGAGGGAGCCTCTAACCACCCCAGTTTGGACCAATTCATGGTGGAGGGAGCCTCTAAACAGCCAAGTTTGGACCAATTCATGGTGAAGGGAGCCTCTAAAAACCCGTTTGGACCAATTCATGGTGGAGGGAGCCTCTAACCAGCCCAGTTTGGGCAAATTCATGGTGGAGGGAGCCTCTAAACAGCCCAGTTTGGGCAAATTCATGGTGGAGGGAGCCTCTAACCAGCCCAGTTTGGACCAATTCATGGTGGAGGGAGCCTCTAACCAGCCCAGTTTGGGCAAATTCATGGTGGAGGGAGCCTCTAAACAGCCCAGTTTGGGCAAATTCATGGTGGAGGGAGCCTCTAACCAGCCCAGTTTGGACCAATTAATGGTGGAGGGAGCCTCTAAACAGCCAAGTTTTGGGAAATTCATGGTGGAGGGAGCCTCTAACCAGCCCAGTTTGGACCAATTAATGGTGGAGGGAGCCTCTAACCACCCCAGTTTGGACCAATTCATGGTGGAGGGAGCCTCTAAACAGCCAAGTTTGGACCAATTCATGGTGGAGGGAGCCTCTAAAAACCCCAGTTTGGACCAATTCATGGTGGAGGGAGCCTCTAACCAGCCCAGTTTGGGCAAATTCATGGTGGAGGGAGCCTCTAAACAGCCCAGTTTGGGCAAATTCATGGTGGAGGGAGCCTCTAACCAGCCCAGTTTGGACCAATTAATGGTGGAGGGAGCCTCTAAACAGCCAAGTTTTGGGAAATTCATGGTGGAGGGAGCCTCTAACCAGCCCAGTTTGGACCAATTCATGGTGGAGGGAGCCTCTAACCAGCCCAGTTTGGACCAATTCATGGTGGAGGGAGCCTCTAAACAGCCCAGTTTGGGCAAATTCATGGTGGAGGGAGCCTCTAACCAGCCCAGTTTGGACCAATTAATGGTGGAGGGAGCCTCTAAACAGCCAAGTTTTGGGAAATTCATGGTGGAGGGAGCCTCTAACCAGCCCAGTTTGGACCAATTCATGGTGGAGGGAGCCTCTAAACAGCCCAGTTTGGGCAAATTCATGGTGGAGGGAGCCTCTAAAAAACCCAGTTTGGACCAATTCATGGTGGAGGGAGCCTCTAATTAGCCCAGTTTGGACCAATTAATTGTGGAGGGAGCCTCTAACCAGCCCAGTTTGGACCAATTAATGGTGGAGGGAGCCTCTAACCACCCCAGTTTGGACCAATTCATGGTGGAGGGAGCCTCTAAAAACCCCAGTTTGGACCAATTCATGGTGGAGGGAGCCTCTAACCAGCCCAGTTTGGGCAAATTCATGGTGGAGGGAGCCTCTAAACAGCCCAGTTTGGGCAAATTCATGGTGGAGGGAGCCTCTAACCAGCCCAGTTTGGACCAATTAATGGTGGAGGGAGCCTCTAAACAGCCAAGTTTTGGGAAATTCATGGTGGAGGGAGCCTCTAACCAGCCCAGTTTGGACCAATTCATGGTGGAGGGAGCCTCTAACCAGCCCAGTTTGGACCAATTCATGGTGGAGGGAGCCTCTAAACAGCCAAGTTTTGGGAAATTCATGGTGGAGGGAGCCTCTAACCAGCCCAGTTTGGGCCAATTCATGGTGGAGGGAGCCTCTAAAAAACCCAGTTTGGACCAATTCATGGTGGAGGGAGCCTCTAAACAGCCCAGTTTGGGCAAATTCATGGTGGAGGGAGCCTCTAACCACCCCAGTTTGGACCAATTCATGGTGGAGGGAGCCTCTAAACAGCCAAGTTTGGACCAATTCATGGTGAAGGGAGCCTCTAAAAACCCGTTTGGACCAATTCATGGTGGAGGGAGCCTCTAACCAGCCCAGTTTGGGCAAATTCATGGTGGAGGGAGCCTCTAAACAGCCCAGTTTGGGCAAATTCATGGTGGAGGGAGCCTCTAACCAGCCCAGTTTGGACCAATTCATGGTGGAGGGAGCCTCTAACCAGCCCAGTTTGGGCAAATTCATGGTGGAGGGAGCCTCTAAACAGCCAAGTTTGGACCAATTCATGGTGAAGGGAGCCTCTAAAAACCCGTTTGGACCAATTCATGGTGGAGGGAGCCTCTAACCAGCCCAGTTTGGGCAAATTCATGGTGGAGGGAGCCTCTAATTAGCCCAGTTTGGACCAATTAATTGTGGAGGGAGCCTCTAACCAGCCCAGTTTGGACCAATTAATGGTGGAGGGAGCCTCTAACCACCCCAGTTTGGACCAATTCATGGTGGAGGGAGCCTCTAAAAACCCCAGTTTGGACCAATTCATGGTGGAGGGAGCCTCTAACCAGCCCAGTTTGGGCAAATTCATGGTGGAGGGAGCCTCTAAACAGCCCAGTTTGGGCAAATTCATGGTGGAGGGAGCCTCTAACCAGCCCAGTTTGGACCAATTAATGGTGGAGGGAGCCTCTAAACAGCCAAGTTTTGGGAAATTCATGGTGGAGGGAGCCTCTAACCAGCCCAGTTTGGACCAATTCATGGTGGAGGGAGCCTCTAACCAGCCCAGTTTGGACCAATTCATGGTGGAGGGAGCCTCTAACCAGCCCAGTTTGGACCAATTCATGGTGGAGGGAGCCTCTAACCAGCCCAGTTTGGGCCAATTCATGGTGGAGGGAGCCTCTAAAAAACCCAGTTTGGACCAATTCATGGTGGAGGGAGCCTCTAAACAGCCCAGTTTGGGCAAATTCATGGTGGAGGGAGCCTCTAACCACCCCAGTTTGGACCAATTCATGGTGGAGGGAGCCTCTAAACAGCCAAGTTTGGACCAATTCATGGTGAAGGGAGCCTCTAAAAACCCGTTTGGACCAATTCATGGTGGAGGGAGCCTCTAACCAGCCCAGTTTGGGCAAATTCATGGTGGAGGGAGCCTCTAAACAGCCCAGTTTGGGCAAATTCATGGTGGAGGAAGCCTCTAACCAGCCCAGTTTGGACCAATTCATGGTGGAGGGAGCCTCTAACCAGCCCAGTTTGGGCAAATTCATGGTGGAGGGAGCCTCTAAACAGCCAAGTTTGGACCAATTCATGGTGAAGGGAGCCTCTAAAAACCCGTTTGGACCAATTCATGGTGGAGGGAGCCTCTAACCAGCCCAGTTTGGGCAAATTCATGGTGGAGGGAGCCTCTAAACAGCCCAGTTTGGGCAAATTCATGGTGGAGGGAGCCTCTAACCAGCCCAGTTTGGACCAATTCATGGTGGAGGGAGCCTCTAACCAGCCCAGTTTGGACCAATTCATGGTGGAGGGAGCCTCTAACCAGCCCAGTTTGGACCAATTCATGGTGGAGGGAGCCTCTAAACAGCCCAGTTTGGGCAAATTCATGGTGGAGGGAGCCTCTAAAAAACCCAGTTTGGACCAATTCATGGTGGAGGGAGCCTCTAATTAGCCCAGTTTGGACCAATTAATTGTGGAGGGAGCCTCTAACCAGCCCAGTTTGGACCAATTAATGGTGGAGGGAGCCTCTAACCTGCCCAGTTTGGACCAATTAATGGTGGAGGGAGCCTCTAACCACCCCAGTTTGGACCAATTCATGGTGGAGGGAGCCTCTAACCAGCCCAGTTTGGACCAATTCATGGTGGAGGGAGCCTCTAACCAGCCCAGTTTGGACCAATTCATGGTGGAGGGAGCCTCTAAAAAACCCAGTTTGGACCAATTCATGGTGGAGGGAGCCTCTAAACAGCCCAGTTTGGGCAAATTCATGGTGGAAGGAGCCTCTAACCAGCAGAGTTGTGGGAAAGCAGGGTGGAGGGAGCCTCTAACCAGCAGAGTTGGTGGAAATCAGGGTGGAGGGAGCCTCTAACCAGCAGAGTTGGGGGAAATCATGTTGGAGGGAGCCTAGTATTAGCAGAATTGTGCAACGCTTATGGTGGATGAGTATGAGGATGCGGAGGAATTGGAGAGGTTGAGTACAGACATGGAGTTTCATGTTGGGGTGCTTTACACAGGTGGGCACAAAAATGAAGGCTCTATCCAGTGGTGGTTCATTTTTATCAAAGTGAGCCGGTCGGCACTCTCAGCTGACAGACGGGTGCGCTTGTCAGTGATGATGCCACCGGCTGCACTGAACACCCTCTCAGATAGGACGCTGGCGGCAGGACAGGACAGCACCTCCAAGGCATATAGGGCAAGTTCAAGCCACAGGTCCAACTTCGACACCCAATACGTGTAGGGCGCAGAGGGGTCGGAGAGGACAGGGCTGTGGTCGGAAAGGTATTCCCGCAACATGCGCCTATACTTCTCACGCCTGGTGACACTAGGACCCTCCGTGGCGGCACTTTGGCGAGGGGGTGCCATCAAGGTGTCCCAGACCTTAGACAGTGTGCCCCTCGTTTGTGTGGACCGGTGAGAACTTGGTTGCCTACTGGAGGAACTGCCCTCCCTGCCGCCAACGTCACATGCTGGAAACATCTCCATCATATTCTGCACCAATTGCCTGTGGCAAGCATTGATGCGATTGGCCCTCCCCTCTACCGGAATAAAAGACGAGATGTTGTTTTTATACCGGGGGTCAAGGATAGCAAAGATCCAGTACTGGTTGTCCTCCATGATTTTGACAATACGCTTGTCGGTTGTAAAGCACCCCAACATGAACTCAGCCATGTCTGCCACAGTGTTAGTTGGCATGACTCCTCTGGCCCCACCGGAAAGTTCAATCTCCATTTCCTCCTCATCCTCCATGTCTACCCATCCGCGCTGCAACAATGGAACGATTCGAAGTTGCCCGGAAGCCTCCTGTATCACCATCACATCATCGGACAACTCTTCTTCCTCCTCCTCCTCCTCCTCCTCCTCCTCCATTAAACGCAGTGAAGCGGACAGATGTGTGGACCTACTCTCCAGCTGTGACGGATCGGATGCTATCCCTAACTCCTCTGTGTGATCTGAGTTATCCCTGATGTCAATCAGGGATTCTCTCAGAACACACAAGAGCGGGATTGTAAGGCTCACCATCGCATCCTCAGAGCTCACCCTCCTTGTGGACTCCTCAAAGACCCGTAGGATGTCACAAAGGTCTCTCATCCATGGCCACTCATGGATGTGAAACTGAGGCAGCTGACTTTGTGGCACCCTAGGGTTTTGTAGCTGGTATTCCATCAAAGGTCTCTGCTGCTCAACCACTCTATTCAACATCTGAAACGTTGAGTTCCAGCGTGTGGGGACGTCGCACAAAAGCCGGTGTTGTGGCACATGCAGGCGTTGCTGGAGAGATTTTAAGCTAGCAGCGGCTACTGTCGACTTGCGAAAGTGGGCGCACATGCGCCGCACTTTCACCAGTAGCTCTGGAACATTGGGGTAGCTCTTTAGGAAACGTTGCACCACTAGGTTGAAGACGTGGGCCAGGCATGGAACATGTTGGAGTCCGGCAAGCTCCAGAGCTGCTACCAGGTTCCGGCCGTTATCACAAACGACCATGCCTGGGCCCAGGTGCAGCGGCTCAAACCATATTGCCGTCTCATCGAGGAGGGCATCCCTCACCTCGGAGGCAGTGTGCTGTCTGTCCCCCAAGCTGATCAGCTTCAGCACAGCCTGCTGACGTCTACCAACGCCAGTGCTGCAACGTTTCCAACTCGTAGCTGGGGTCAATCTAACAGCGGAGGAGGAGGCGGTGGCGGAGGAGGAGGCGGTGGCGGAGGAGGAGGCGGTAGAGGAGGAGGAGGAGGGGGTGTTCTTCTCGTGTCCCTGCCAGGAATGTTAGGCGGGGAGACGAGGTACACCGGGCCAGTTTGGGAAGCAGTCCCAGCCTCAACTACATTCACCCAGTGTGCCGTCAGTGAAATGTAGCGTCCCTGTCCGCATGCACTTGTCCACGCGTCGGTGGTCAAGTGGACCTTTGTGCAAAGCGCGGAACTAAGGGCCCGCCTGATGTTGAGTGACACGTGCTGGTGCAAGGCGGGGACGGCACACCGGGAGAAGTAGTGACGGCTAGGGACGGCATAGCGAGGTGCCGCAGTTGCCATCAGGTCCGGGAAGGCGGGAGTTTCAACAAGCCGGAACGCCAACATCTCCTGGGCCAGCAGTTTAGCGATGTTGGCGTTCAAGGCTTGCGCGTGTGGGTGGTTAGCAGTGTATTTCTGCTGCCGCTCCAATGTCTGAGAGATGGTGGGTTGTTGTAAAGAAACGCCTGATGGTGCCTTTGATGGTGCAGGAGAAGGAGATAAGACAGGACCAGGGGAGGATGAGGTAGAAGTCAACAAAGTGGCAGAGGCAGATGAAGTGGTGTCCTGGCTCGTCCTCTGGAGTGCATCGCCAGCACAGTCAGCAGTGGCAGTGGCAGAGGCAGAGGCAGTGGCAGAGGCAGTGGCAGTGGCGTGAACGGCAGGCGGCCTTTGTCCTGCCGTTGCTGCCTGCCACTGATTCCAGTGCTTGGATTCCAAATGACGGCGCATTGAAGTGGTGGACAGGTTGCTCTTCTCAGAGCCCCTAATCAATTTCGAGAGGCAAATTGTGCAGACAACACTATATCTGTCCTCGGCGCATTCCTTGAAAAAACTCCACACCTTCGAGAAACGTGCCCTCGAGGTGGGAGTTTTTCGGGGCTGGGTACGAACTGGAACATCTTGGGAGATTCCGGGTGTGGCCTGGCTTCGCCTAAGCTGCTGACCTCTGCCTCTGCCTCTAGCTACCCTTTTTGGTGCTGCACCTGCCTCAACATCCACACTACTTTCCCCGCTTGACATCCCCCCTGTCCAGGTCGGGTCAGTGTCCTCATCATCCACCACTTCCTCTTCCAACTCCTGTCTCATCTCCTCCTCCCGCACAATGCGCCGGTCAACTGGATGCCCTGACGGCAACTGCGTCACATCATCGTCGATGAGGGTGGGTTGCTGGTCATCCACCACCAAATCGAACGGAGATGGAGGAGACTCTAGTGTTTGAGCATCTGGACACAGATGCTCCTCTGTTAGGTTCGTGGAATCGTGACGTGGAGAGGCAGGTTGAGGGACAATGAAAGGAGCGGAGAACAGCTCTGGGGAGCAGGGACAGTTTGGGTTATTGTTCTGTAAAGCTTCGGAATTTTGGGAGGAAGGAAGACAAGACTGTTGGGTAATAGGAGGAGAGGAGGCAGAGTCTGACTGGCTGCTGGACAATGTGCTGTAAGCGTTCTCTGACAGCCATTGCAAGACCTGTTCCTGGTTCTCGGGCCTACTAAGGTTTGTACCCTGCAGTTTAGTTAATGTGGCAAGCAACCCTGGCACTGTGGAGTGGCGCAATGCTTGCTGCCCCACAGGAGTAGGCACGGGACGCCCTGTGGCTTCACTGCTACCTTGCTCCCCAGAACCATTCCCCCGACCTCGCCCACGGCCTCGTCCACGTCCCTTTCCGGGAGCCTTGCGCATTTTGAATTCCTAGTTAGAAATTGGCACTGTATACCAGTAGTAAAAATTGTGGGTGCACGTAACCCCAATATATTCTTTGAATTCCCAGTCAGACACTGGCACTATATGGCAGTAGCAAGAAATGAGGGTATTTGTATTCCCAATATACTCTTTAAATTCCCAGTCAGACAATGGCACTGTATACCAGTAGTAAAAATTGTGGGTGCACGTAACCCCAATATATTCTTTGAATTCCCAGTCAGAAACTGGCACTATATGGCAGTAGCAAGAAATGAGGGTATTTGTATTCCCAATATACTCTTTGAATTCCCAGTCAGACAATGGCACTGTATACCAGTAGTAAAAATTGTGGGTGCACGTAACCCCAATATATTCTTTGAATTACCAGTCAGAAACTGGCACTATATGGCAGTAGCAAGAAATGAGGGTATTTATAACCCCAATATATTCTTTGAATTCCCAGTCAGACAATGGCACTGTATACCAGTAGTAAAAATTGTGGGTGCACGTAACCCCAATATATTCTTTGAATTCCCAGTCAGAAACTGGCACTATATGGCAGTAGCAAGAAATGAGGGTATTTGTATTCCCAATATACTCTTTAAATTCCCAGTCAGACAATGGCACTGTATACCAGTAGTAAAAATTGTGGGTGCACGTAACCCCAATATATTCTTTGAATTCCCAGTCAGACACTGGCACTATATGGCAGTAGCAAGAAATGAGGGTATTTGTATTCCCAATATACTCTTTAAATTCCCAGTCAGACAATGGCACTGTATACCAGTAGTAAAAATTGTGGGTGCACGTAACCCCAATATATTCTTTGAATTCCCAGTCAGAAACTGGCACTATATGGCAGTAGCAAGAAATGAGGGTATTTGTATTCCCAATATATTCTTTGAATTCCCAGTCAGACAATGGCACTGTATACCAGTAGTAAAAATTGTGGGTGCACGTAACCCCAATATATTCTTTGAATTACCAGTCAGAAACTGGCACTATATGGCAGTAGCAAGAAATGAGGGTATTTATAACCCCAATATATTCTTTGAATTCCCAGTCAGACAATGGCACTGTATACCAGTAGTAAAAATTGTGGGTGCACGTAACCCCAATATATTCTTTGAATTCCCAGTCAGAAACTGGCACTATATGGCAGTAGCAAGAAATGAGGGTATTTGTATTCCCAATATACTCTTTGAATTCCCAGTCAGACAATGGCACTGTATACCAGTAGTAAAAATTGTGGGTGCACGTAACCCCAATATATTCTTTGAATTACCAGTCAGAAACTGGCACTATATGGCAGTAGCAAGAAATGAGGGTATTTATAACCCCAATATATTCTTTGAATTCCCAGTCAGACAATGGCACTGTATACCAGTAGTAAAAATTGTGGGTGCACGTAACCCCAATATATTCTTTGAATTCCCAGTCAGAAACTGGCACTATATGGCAGTAGCAAGAAATGAGGGTATTTGTATTCCCAATATACTCTTTGAATTCCCAGTCAGACAATGGCACTGTATACCAGTAGTAAAAATTGTGGGTGCACGTAACCCCAATATATTCTTTGAATTACCAGTCAGAAACTGGCACTATATGGCAGTAGCAAGAAATGAGGGTATTTATAACCCCAATATATTCTTTGAATTCCCAGTCAGACAATGGCACTGTATACCAGTAGTAAAAATTGTGGGTGCACGTAACCCCAATATATTCTTTGAATTCCCAGTCAGAAACTGGCACTATATGGCAGTAGCAAGAAATGAGGGTATTTGTATTCCCAATATACTCTTTGAATTCCCAGTCAGACAATGGCACTGTATACCAGTAGTAAAAATTGTGGGTGCACGTAACCCCAATATATTCTTTGAATTACCAGTCAGAAACTGGCACTATATGGCAGTAGCAAGAAATGAGGGTATTTATAACCCCAATATATTCTTTGAATTCCCAGTCAGACAATGGCACTGTATACCAGTAGTAAAAATTGTGGGTGCACGTAACCCCAATATATTCTTTGAATTCCCAGTCAGAAACTGGCACTATATGGCAGTAGCAAGAAATGAGGGTATTTGTATTCCCAATATACTCTTTGAATTCCCAGTCAGACAATGGCACTGTATACCAGTAGTAAAAATTGTGGGTGCACGTAACCCCAATATATTCTTTGAATTACCAGTCAGAAACTGGCACTATATGGCAGTAGCAAGAAATGAGGGTATTTGTATTCCCAATATACTCTTTGAATTCCCAGTCAGACAATGGCACTGTATACCAGTAGTAAAAATTGTGGGTGCACGTAACCCCAATATATTCTTTGAATTCCCAGTCAGAAACTGGCACTATATGGCAGTAGCAAGAAATGAGGGTATTTATAACCCCAATATATTCTTTGAATTCCCAGTCAGACAATGGCACTGTATACCAGTAGTAAAAATTGTGGGTGCACGTAACCCCAATATATTCTTTGAATTACCAGTCAGAAACTGGCACTATATGGCAGTAGCAAGAAATGAGGGTATTTGTATTCCCAATATACTCTTTGAATTCCCAGTCAGACAATGGCACTGTATACCAGTAGTAAAAATTGTGGGTGCACGTAACCCCAATATATTCTTTGAATTACCAGTCAGAAACTGGCACTATATGGCAGTAGCAAGAAATGAGGGTATTTGTATTCCCAATATACTCTTTGAATTCCCAGTCAGACAATGGCACTGTATACCAGTAGTAAAAATTGTGGGTGCACGTAACCCCAATATATTCTTTGAATTACCAGTCAGAAACTGGCACTATATGGCAGTAGCAAGAAATGAGGGTATTTGTATTCCCAATATATTCTTTGAATTCCCAGTCAGACAATGGCACTGTATACCAGTAGTAAAAATTGTGGGTGCACGTAACCCCAATATATTCTTTGAATTCCCAGTCAGAAACTGGCACTATATGGCAGTAGCAAGAAATGAGGGTATTTGTATTCCCAATATACTCTTTGAATTCCCAGTCAGACAATGGCACTGTATACCAGTAGTAAAAATTGTGGGTGCACGTAACCCCAATATATTCTTTGAATTCCCAGTCAGAAACTGGCACTATATGGCAGTAGCAAGAAATGAGGGTATTTGTATTCCCAATATACTCTTTGAATTCCCAGTCAGACAATGGCACTGTATACCAGTAGTAAAAATTGTGGGTGCACGTAACCCCAATATATTCTTTGAATTCCCAGTCAGAAACTGGCACTATATGGCAGTAGCAAGAAATGAGGGTATTTATAACCCCAATATATTCTTTGAATTCCCAGTCAGACAATGGCACTGTATACCAGTAGTAAAAATTGTGGGTGCACGTAACCCCAATATATTCTTTGAATTCCCAGTCAGAAACTGGCACTATATGGCAGTAGCAAGAAATGAGGGTATTTGTATTCCCAATATACTCTTTGAATTCCCAGTCAGACAATGGCACTGTATACCAGTAGTAAAAATTGTGGGTGCACGTAACCCCAATATATTCTTTGAATTACCAGTCAGAAACTGGCACTATATGGCAGTAGCAAGAAATGAGGGTATTTGTATTCCCAATATACTCTTTGAATTCCCAGTCAGACAATGGCACTGTATACCAGTAGTAAAAATTGTGGGTGCACGTAACCCCAATATATTCTTTGAATTCCCAGTCAGAAACTGGCACTATATGGCAGTAGCAAGAAATGAGGGTATTTGTATTCCCAATATACTCTTTGAATTCCCAGTCAGACAATGGCACTGTATACCAGTAGTAAAAATTGTGGGTGCACGTAACCCCAATATATTCTTTGAATTACCAGTCAGACACTGGCACTATATGGCAGTAGCAAGAAATGAGGGTATTTGTATTCCCAATATATTCTTTGAATTCCCAGTCAGACAATGGCACTGTATACCAGTAGTAAAAATTGTGGGTGCACGTAACCCCAATATATTCTTTGAATTCCCAGTCAGAAACTGGCACTATATGGCAGTAGCAAGAAATGAGGGTATTTGTATTCCCAATATACTCTTTGAATTCCCAGTCAGACAATGGCACTGTATACCAGTAGTAAAAATTGTGGGTGCACATAACCCCAATATATTCTTTGAATTACCAGTCAGAAACTGGCACTATATGGCAGTAGCAAGAAATGAGGGTATTTGTATTCCCAATATATTCTTTGAATTCCCAGTCAGACAATGGCACTGTATACCAGTAGTAAAAATTGTGGGTGTATATAGCCCCAATTCTATTGCTAGGGGACTTGCAGGGTATTTCTGGGGTGAAGGTGGGGGGGCACACCGTTGGAACGGGTATCGGGGTATATATCGGGTATACGGGAATACACTGACAGTGTATTCCATTCAGGATCCTGGGAAAGCTGGGTTGCGGCGATTGAGCCCGTCAGTGCCACGTTACACTGACTAGCTTCTCCCTGGAATTTAGCTCTTACAAGAGCTGTTGGTTGTCTTCTCCTTCCTATCCTAGCCTGTCCCTGCCTACCCAGAATCTAAGCCCTAGCTAGCTGGACGGAAACCTCCGTCCCCGGTGAATTGCAAGCTCAGAATGACGCGAAGCTGGGCGGCGCTGTTCTTTTAAATTAGAGGTCACATGTTTTCGGCAGCCAATGGGTTTTGCCTACTTTTTTCAACGTCACCGGTGTCGTAGTTCCTGTCCCACCTACCCTGCGCTGTTATTGGAGCAAAAAAGGCGCCAGGGAAGGTGGGAGGGGAATCGAGTAATGGCGCACTTTACCACGCGGTGTTCGATTCGATTCGAACATGCCGAACAGCCTAATATCCGATCGAACATGAGTTCGATAGAACACTGTTCGCTCATCTCTAATAGTAACTTTTCAAAGTAAGTAAATTTTTCTCTTTATTAAGTTTCACAGATCAAGTAAACAGCTTTTTTCTGAATATATCATATTAATATTTGGTCACTAAACATTTATGCTTGATTCACACCGGCAATGCCTCTCCATTGTTTAGTTCTGTTGGGGGACCAAAACAATGGAGAGGCAGACTGATAAAACAACAGTTACATGGAGCCCGGAAGACCCCATTTAATATAATGGACCCCATAGGAGGTCTGTCATTTTTAAACTGAAACATGTGGAGGAAAAATTCCTCTATGTAGGACTTTTTCCTTTGAAAATTCTCCAATGGAGACTCTGGCATGGATGTGAATATAGCCTTATTTATTCCTTAGCACTGACACATCACCCCCTGTTCCCTTTGATGCTCACATTCTAATTTCCTTATCTTAGATACAGTATCACAGTATGTATTTGGGTTAATTTGATATAAAATCAATTAACCTACCAAACTTTCTGGCCCCTCCTGCTATTCACCCTTTAGCCCCTGTATGGGGACTTGGATGTCGCTGCATGAAGACCAGGTTGCTCCCAGTGTTGGTGGCAGCTGACCAGGCAGATGTAGGACTATGGTGACCACACCAAAAAATTAGGCAAACACAGAACATAAATACAGAGTGAAGTCAGAGCAGACAGCTAACATGCACATAAAATAACCAAACAGGTGGTGAGGACTGAATCAGGAATACAAGGTAGGACATCAGGACTCATAGCAGATGTCCAGCATGCACTTTGCATGGGAGCCCATAGCAGAAAACATGAAGACCAGGACAGGTAGCAGAGGTACATATTAAATTAGAAGTTCATAGCAGAAGGCGAGAACCGGTAGCAGAGGTATGTAGTAAATCAGAAGTCCAAAGTAAAAGACCAGAAGGTCCAAAAAGGTGACAAAGTATGCACTCCAATCAAGAACAGGCACAGGTAAAACATATGAGTACAGACAGAAGGACATGTGTCCACGAACAGTAAAATTAAATGTTTAATGATGAAGAAATTACTTTTCCACATGATTTGGAGAATTTGGATGAAAATTTGGAAGTTTTGGAGAAAACCAACTTTGAAGCCTTATACAGAACAGAACAGGGAGCATTGCTCTTGTAACCCCATCAGCTCCTGTCTGTGCTAACCACAACAGTAACAGTTGATGTTCCCTCTGTTATGACATCACCTATTCTAATTAAGCAGCAAGACTAGTACTCCCAGATCAGAAGTCCCGCCCCCAGTGCACCAACTGCCTTCAAAGAATTCAAAGTTGTGTTTCTCGAAATCTACAAAAGTGCCATACATAACAGCAGTTGACAATAACATGCTATAATAACATATTTATCACTGTAATTTGCTATGAATGATAGACAAAATAATTAGGATACACTGTGATGTTCTCCCAATACAGTATATATCTAATAACCTTATATATTATATTTTTAGCCAAACACATGAATAAGAAATAGTATTAGAAAGTAACAAGCAATGACCTATGGCCTGACAACAGCAGGAATTGCCAAATTAATAGATTATACTATGATACGGTGTTGGTGGCACCAACAACATTTCGCAAAGTACGTTCGGGTCGTATTGATTAAAACCTTTTCCAGGTATGACTACAGTAATGACTCAATTTTTTTTTTACTTCAAAGAAAGTTGCTGGAAGAAACTTGTGATGACTAAGCAAGCGCCCGCTGTGAGTTGTTTTTACATAACTTAAATTCACCTCCTTGTTGTTTTAAATTCTTACATTTTTAAAGGGAAAAATATTTTGCCGGCTTTCATCCAGACAGGTAATTTAAATGAAACATGATAGAAGTTAATTACTTTAAAGTGCAAACCAATGATCAAAAGTACAAAATTATAATGACTTTGACTAATTATCATAATTAAAGGGGAAAAGTAATTAGCTTACCGGGTAAGTAAGACAAGTTTGAGAATAAATAGCCTAGAAAAAATCCTGTTTTCCTAGTAATAGAAAGTTTTTCTTGACAGAACCAAATTAAATAAGCGTAATATATGCACGTATGTACAGTTACAGCATCCTAAAAAGAGAAACTAAAAAAACATGCAGCAGTTCTTATTACTTCTCATTATTTTCTACAATAAAATCTATTTTTAGTGAATCTTTATTAAACAACTAAATTATTTGGTAGTAATTTTAGCACAAGTAAATACTCTCATTTGCATGATTATATTCTTTGGGTAATAATAAAGGGGTCACCTATTTTCTAATGTTGATGGCCTATCCTTAAGCCATCACATCTGAGCACTGAAATAAGGTTCTGTATAACTGTAGATGCTGTAGTAATCTTCTGGACATTTATACATTTCTTCTGCTAAGTCTCGTTTTACTAATTTAAGTGTTAAAGAGGACCTTTCACCATTTTGCACACAGGCAGTTCTATATACTGCCAGAAAGCTGACAGTGCGCTGAGTTCAGCACACTGTCGGCTTTCCCAATCTGGGCCCAGTGTGAAGAGCTTACGGTCTGGTACCGTAGCTCTTCTATGATCAGAAGGGCGTTTCTGACAGTTAGCCAGAGACGTCCTTCTTCACAGCACAGCCAATCGCGCTGTGCTGTGAGAGCCGGGAGGAACGCCCCCTCCCTCCCTGATAATGCTCATCTATGGATGAGTACTGCGAGCAGAGGGAGGGGGCGTTCCTCCCGGCTCACACAGTACAGCGCGATTGGCTGTGCTGTGAAGAAGGACGTCTCTGGCTAACTGTCAGAAACGCCCTTCTGACCATAGAAGAGCTACGGTACCGGACCGTAAGCTCTTCACACCGGACACTGATCGGGAAAGCCGACAGTGCGCTGAACTCAGCGCACTGTCAGCTTTGCGGCAGTATATAGAACTGCCTGTGGGCAAAATGGTGAAAGGTCCTCTTTAAAGAGGTTATCCACTTTCTAATATTAATGTCATCAATATTAGACCTGCAAAGCTATGATACTGGGAACCCTCGTAGATCAGCTACTTTGTGATCTTGCAGCTTCTGATAATGTTTACATGTCGGGAGCAGCACTGCTCACTCACCATACAGGATAGTGGTATCTTTAGGTAGTGCAGCTCTGCCCCATTGAAGTCTACAAGTCAACGCTTCAGTACCTAAAGCTGCCTCTACACGTTCTGCGATGAATGAACAGTTTAGCTCCCAACACATAAACATTACCAGGAGCCACTCTGTTCCAGAGCAGCTAATCTGCAGAGATCCTCAGTGTCAGAGCCTTGCAGATCTAATATTGATGACCTACCCTAAAGATAAGCACTTTAACACTTAAATTACCAAATGAGAAGTAGCAAAAGAAATGTGTAAATGTCCAGAATATTACTAAAGCAACTAGTTATACAATACCTTACTTCAATCGTAATTCAGTTGAGATGTGATTATTAGAAGTTACCAACCCAAATACAAAATATCCAACACATATATCTTTTGTGGCTGTCTTTCCATGTTCACATTTTGTTCAAGTCTCTGTTGCTGTTGGAGCAACACGGTGGCCCAGTGGTTAGCCTTGCAACGCTGGAGTCCTGGGTTCGAATCCTGCAAGGAACAACATCTGCAAGGAGTTTGTATGTTCTCCCCGTGTTTGTGTGGATTTCCTCCCACTCTTCAAAGACATACTGAGGAGGAAAACATGTACATTATGATCCCTATATGGGGCTCACAATCTACATTTAAAAAGAAAAAAAAAGTTTCTGTTGGTGTTTTTGATGCAAGAACCAGGAGTGGTAGCACCTGACCTATAGACCTTCTCTGTTTTATGGTTGATAACTTGTTTTGGTTTCAAAAACCGCAACAAAAAACCTGAACAAAACCTGAATGTGGAAACCCAGCTTTACGAAGAGCTGAATGATTTTATTAATTACAAAAATGTCTAGCACATTCTACTATGCAGAACAGCTGTAAGCGAAAAGCCATTAAATGTTTTGGTGTTTTTTTTTTGGGACTTATTAAATGATGAACTATTTAATTAAAAACAACTGATCTGCAGGATTCCCGGGTGTTGGACCCAAAGGATCTTCCATTAATGACATATTACAAGGATACCATTGGTTAAAAAGTAACAAGAAAAAATCAAGTATATCATGCATAGTAAAAACGTGCTACCCAGCTGAAATGTGTAGTAAACTATTCTGCTCATTATTATAATAAAAAAATGTAGTTATAAATTACAAAAACTTAATGTAAAAAAAAAAAATTTCCTACTTATTTCTGTCTTATGCAGTGTTGAGATGGAGATCAACAGCAGATTGAAGTCACCCGGCACATTAATGTTCACACATCCAGACATCACTGCTCAAACTAGTTGTGAATTAGATGCATATTGATACACTGTAGATAGAAGTAGAAGGCAGTATTTTCTCTCTCTGCAGTGAGACTCTCTGTATGAATTATATATATTTTCCTTGATTATTATTATTTCCATGTATTTGGATGATTGAGGAACACTAAACACTGATATCAAATCTATGCTATTAAATATAATACAGCCATAATTGGTCAAATCTTACAGTATCAAGTTTCTCCTGCGCTGGTTTTCATCTAGTGATTGTAAGTCATCACAAATGAAATCGATTGTACATTAAAAATCACATTAAACATCTCAGCCATAAAAATGTATAGTGTATAAAGGCAGCTTAAGAATTATTACAGCCTATCTTATTGTAAATCCCAAGAAGCAGGAGCTTCCTCAGAGGTGAACAACTTGTTGATGTCTAACTCTCATATAGTCAATGCACGTTTCCTAGATTACAAATCAATAAATCTATTAGTAATGTATGACAACAACAATAGCATTTCAGCATGCGGCAGTAGCTTTCTGCTCAAGGTTTAGAATATGTATAGAGTAACAGATCCTATATAAACATCTGAAAAATATATATCAAAGATCATACTCAAAGATTTTAGCTCAATTCTTGAAACACAAATCCTAACTATGATTGTTAAAAGAGCAGATGCAAAATCTTTAATTCACTGCCTGTAAAGGAAGAAATATATTTACATGTATTTACATGCCTGTGCCAAAAGCTTTAATGTCTATAAGAGACAGAAATGCAGCTGACCAACCTTGGCAAACAAGGACAACTGTCCAAATATGTGCAGAAAAATCTGAATGATAGTGGAATTCTAATGAGAAGACATAGAAATTCAGATAAAGGTGTTCAAAAGAAATATGCAATTACTTGGATACATTGTTCCAAAGATAAGGAACCAAGTATGTACTGTATACATGATGAGAATAGATCTACATAAAAGTGAATCTAGATGTAGATATGAAGCAAGTGCCATATGCATTTCATAAACCTGTTGCCTACATTATATATAACTCTGATAAACTATCAGGGCTGGACTAGGATTTAAAAAGAAACCCTAATACATAAACCCCATCAACCATATATAAAATCCTCTGTATCATAGAAACAGGGTGACACATCTTTTGTTCTTCACACTACTCAATACTCCCTTATATATGGAAACCTGACAATGCCATAGTGCACCACAAGACCCTTCCCCGAACCCCCAAGTACAAGACAACATCCCTCTCTAGCAGCACCAAATCCCACAGCGAGACACAAAATACCTCCCTACAACTGTGAAAAAAAATCTAAAAAAAACCATATCTATTACATCTAACGATATTTCCTTGGATTGTACATTTCTTTTCTCATCTTCTACATTCTCTGCAGATCGCCATTATCACTTCCTCCAACCATAAGTCATTTCTGTAAAGGTTGCAACACAAATATTTTAGGTTCCTCACCTCCTGATGCTACCCCTAATACTGTACTCTCAATACCATAATAGTGCCCTATAGAGTAAAGAACTGGTGACAGAAAAAAGAAGAAACACTTCTTTTTAATTTGATTAATTTTGCCACAGGCAACGATTTGATCATATGCCTGGGATGCGAACTACTAGCATGCAAAAATGTATTTCCTGCCTCCTTTTTGCAGAAGAGGCTTGAAAAGACTCTGCCCGTGTCCTTGTCTCCTGTTAAGTGCCATCTAGGAAATTTACTGAGACCTGTTCAATGTGATGTGTAAATCTTAAATTATATTGATTATTGTTGATATAGTCTAGGAAACCCGAAATATGTTCCTGCTTTCTGGACCAGACTAGCAAAAGGTCATCAATAAATCTCCCATACCAACAGATTGAATCTCTGTGAGGATTATTAGTTTTGTAGATATACTTCTCCTCCCACCATGACATTAAAAGATTCGCTAGTGAGGGGAAGAAGAATTTCGCCCCCATTGGTGCTCTGCAGATCTGAAGAAAATAGGTGTCATTAAACATGAAATAATTGTGGCTGAGGAGGTAATCTAATACTCTCACAATGAATTTGCACAAGGAGAAAAATCTGAATATTTAGAAAGATGTTCTGAAAGAGCTAGTATTGCTATGTGATGGGGAATGGATGAATATAGGGAGGATACATCACAGGTAAGCCAGACATACTCCCCCCCCCCCCTCCACTGAAACCAGTCAAACACTTTTGACTTTCTTTACTATCTCTGACATAACCAGGCACTCTGGTGACCAAAGGCTGTAATAATTGGTTGAACCACTCACAGATGTTCTTCGTAGTGAGCCGATGCCTGAAATTATAGGTCTCAGCGGAGGGGGGGGGAGTATACCCTTGTGGATTTTAGGCAGCTCATGAAAAATAGGCACAACAGGGTGCTTGAGCATCAAAAATTTTGTTTCCCTCTCAGAAAAAAATCCCATACTGAATCCCTCTATTAGAATTGCATTCAGAGTTGTAGAAAATGTTTTTGTGGGATCTGATTGGAGTCATTTGTATGTTGAAGTATCATCTAGGATCTGATAGACAGAACTTAGGTAGTCATTTTTATCCAACATGACCACCTTCCTGCCTTTATCGGCCATTTTAATTACAATATGCTCATTACCCTGTAAGTTTTTGAGAGCAATCCTCTCCTCCCTACTCAGATTATCTGCCATAATTGAAGAATAGGGTTGAGCTGATCTTGAATTTTCAGGATTGATTTTAAAATCCGATTTCCGATCATTTTTCATTCGAACCCAATCTCGATCCCAATTCCGATCCCATTGCAAGTCATGGGATTTTTTTATTAATCGGAGATCGGATTTTAAAAGCAAACCTATTCACTATACAGCATGGAATCTAACAATTGAACGCTTTAATTGTTAGAATCCACACTGTGTAGTGAATCACTAAGTAGCCAGAGGATTTTTTTTTAATCCTCTGGCTACTTAGTCCCCCTGGTGTCCACTTACCTCCAGAGATGTCTGCTCCGGTGTTCTTCGCCTCACTGCCGCTCCACGCTGCAGTCTTCCTCGCCTCGCTGCCCCCTGCCTCCCAGGTTAGGAGAGTGTGGGCAGGTACTGGGAGGGGAGATGTTACTTTAGTCTCCCATTAGAATGAATGGAGGCAGCCGGCGCGCAGGGGTTTAAGGCTGTGTGCCGGCTGCTTCCATTCATTCCTATGGAACTGCAGCGGAGCCTTCACACTGAGTATACACTATATACTCAGTGTGAAGGCATTGTGGGAAATACTACCAATCTCGATCCCACCTAAAAAGATCGTGTTCGGAATTCCAATCGCGATCGTGAAATTTTCTCGATCGCCGATCGGAATCCGATTTTTTTCCGAACACGATCGCTCAACCCTATTGAAGAACACACTTTGTTGTGTAACCTTGTGAGATCTCTTTCCACAGCTGTCTGAAACTGTTCTAAGACAGGGGTTCTAGAAGCAAGAGGATAGAAGAGAGGATTGACCACATTAACTGCTGTATTAGAAATGCTCTCGGCACCTGAGTTACTGTCACTCAAATCCTGTAAATCGATCAGACAACACTGCTCTTTAAACAATAGATTCTAATACTCATTGTGGTAGGTATTAGACTTAGAGGCTGAATCTTTAATATATGTGTTATTAAAATGCTTTTGAGTGATCTAATGAATTTATTTAGATCTAGTACTGTGTCAAATAGATTAAATCTACTCGAGGGCACAAAATTAAGTCCCTTAGACGGTAATTGTATACTTGCATCT
Source organism: Leptodactylus fuscus (assembly GCF_031893055.1). Taxonomy (NCBI): domain Eukaryota; kingdom Metazoa; phylum Chordata; class Amphibia; order Anura; family Leptodactylidae; genus Leptodactylus; species Leptodactylus fuscus. Next base: position 192,815,609 of record NC_134266.1, on the reverse strand, counting down.
GGCAAAGTCATAGTAAACAAGCTTAAAATACCAATAATATCTGTCTTGTCCAAATTGTCGGTAGACTCACTGATCTCATTCAGATGCTCGATGGATTTGAGGTACAGTTGTTAACTATATTTTCTCCTGTATGGCTGTGAATTGCAATTCCCTCGTGTTAGATAATGGGGTTTTACTCTTGTGTCTGTGTCCTGCTTTATGTGATCTTCGCCCATGTCTCTCATGTCTCTGGATATTGTAATCTCCTTCTCCTGATTTGTGTTCTGTTCACATTTCTGAATTATAAAAAACTTTTTGAGTTAAATTCCACGTCTGAAAAGTCCATCTCCCGTTCCGATGAGCTGAAGGAAACACATCTATTACAATATCCACGTTTCTGAAATTTGCGGTCATATCTTGACTTGAGCATTGATTTTGGTATAGAAAGGGAGGTATTGTTGTTCCACCTGTATACCTCCCCTAGGTCATAATCCTGTCTGTCTCGTTCAAACTTTTTTTTTTTTTATTTCCATGATGTTATCTTCTAAGTTCTGCATTCTAGTTTGTAGTTTTATAGTTGATGTCATATTGTGTATGGCTGAATTTGGCCAGTTCCTCTTTGACTTTAGATGTGTCATTTTTTTAACTCAGTAAGTTTTTGCTCTTCATATTTAATTATAATGGCCATGAGCTTCAATGAGCAGTCAGAAAGAGTTGTTTCCCACTCTTTCTTGAAATCCTCATTATAAATTGTGGGAAACTTTTTTATTTTGAGACCACTTTGCACCATGTTGTTTTCCAGATATGTTTTTAATGACTTAAAGTCCCACCAGGTTTTGGTCTCTTGGGATCATAGTTTGGATAACCTTAGGAGAGGATTTTTACAGTTGATTTTATTGTCTACAGTATCAGTATCGTAGTTGAATACCTCTATCTTCAGCCCATGCAGCTCCTCCTCCTGAAACAATGATCTGACTGTGGATATCAGCTACCATCGGGATTACTGTGAGTGGGCTGTGCCTTTCCCTTTTTTCCCATTCCTTGTCTTTCGATGGGTTTTTTTGGCTACTCCTGACCTTCCGAATAATTACTCTCTCTGCACAAGCTCTGCCAGCCCTGACTGTATACTTAGCCTCTGACCTTGCACGTATGCTGCCAGCCCTGACCCCTGCAAGTATTTAGACTCAACTTCTGCTCAACCCCTTAGTGTTCTGCACTGTAGACCCTGACCTGCCTGGTCAGCTGTCACTAGCACTAGGAGCACTGCAAGAGATATAGACCTGGCATTTGCAATTCAAAGAAGTCTACATCTCCATATAGAGGTAAAACAATGAAGAACTGGAAGGCTACTCAGACAGTTGCCTTAGGAGTGGCTCAAAGCCAACCCAGTTTGGTTATACAGTGGTTCCAGAACCCACTGATCATTACATTTTTCATATTGAGACCATGCCACCAACCACAATATGAAAGAAATAGCAAACACAGTTTATGCCCCACATAGTTTTTCTAAACATGTTAAATTCCTGGCTTTTCTATTAACTTAACAATACCTACACTCATGGATCTACTTTATTGAGTAGCCCTAAGACTAAATCTAATTTCAACCATGCAATTAAAAATGAAGATGTGATCTAAAAACCTATATACAGTACATGCATTAAACAACATACAGATTTTGTTTCAGATTTACTAATACTGTTTGTTTTAGACAACATACCCTCTCACCCCAGCACTATCAAACAGTTAGTGTGCAGAACGACATACCAAAGCAGAAGCACCAAGCACCATAGTACAGAATGACTTGTAGCAACATTGACCCCAACTTCCCATAGACTATAATGGGATCCGTCTATTTTCTGCGCAGTGTTTGCACAAATATGCGGAGACAAATGTACTGGGGGTCCATGTGTTATTACTGCTCACTGCTTTTTAATGAGTTTGGTATTCCGTTTGGGGAGTCCCCAAGCGGACTCCCTGAACGGAATACCAAATGCAGATATGAAACAGGCCTCTTAGCATAGAGATTAGAGAGAACATCCTACATCCAATGCTGGTCCATGATGCCTCTGCCTCCATTAAAGCTTTTAGTCTGCAGACTATGACCGAACTGTTCTCAGGTGAAGGTCCTGTGGACTTTTGGCTTTCTAGCCACGGAGACTGCACTGACTAAATTGTTAGTGTAGTTCCTTCTATTGTGTCCTTGTTTTGTGCCAAAGCTGACATTAGGAGGGACCTGTGACTCACCAGTCAGTGAACCACAGCTCACCATTGAGGTCCGCCTCACAGTTTGAGTGAACGACAACTACAAGTTGGTTTAGTTTCCAACAGAAATATTTTTGGTACATTCTTGGTGCAGTGCCGCATCTTAAGCCTAATCTTTGTCCTAAAGAACTAGTTCCCCATTTTCTGCTCCTTCGTGTCTACAGCATGTGGTGGTGTTTGTGGAGCAATTTGGCTTTTCTAAATAGGTACATATTAAACCATTTACAAAATGATTGAAGAATATTATAATTCATGTCCTCAGTTCTCCTAAAAAATTACAATATGCAGTAGGAAAAGGGAATTATTGGCATTAAATATATATTAGGTCCATAATTATTATTTTCAGTACTATAAAGTGGCACTGGTTGAACTTTGGAGAATTATTAAAATCATTTAGCAAGTATTCTTCATTTTTACTATTGATTTTTTTTCTACAAACCCCTTTTCCCATTTACAATAAATTTTTAGAAGTGTTACCCTTCAGTCGAAAAATTTAACTCTGAATCACTTAAGAAGATAAGGTCATAAGCATACTGTAGTAATACTCTACAAGTATAATCTTATGGAAATTGAACATAAAACATAATGGATTGTTCAAACATATTTCAATGTTCTGAAAATGGAAAAATTAAATGAAATTGTCTTTTTTTATTTGCTTTTCAGCTGCCTACAATTTAGAAAAAAATCATATGCGGTGCAGTTTATTTGTAATAGCAGACAGGGTGCCAGGTGGGATGAAAAATAAATGTAATTGTTTGAAGAGTATTGAATCAGATTAGCATGGATTAACACATTTATTCTAAAATACATAGTGTGAAGTGTTTGAGAGGCACTGTTCATCAGTCTTTGATACTTTGTGTATACTTCTCTCTAGAGAATCTTACAACCATTTGACCTTGATGGAAAGAGGACAAAATGCACAGTTCATCTGATCTTAAAAGCATCTAGAGACTACTTCTAAAATAATATAGAAAGCTACTCTGAATGATTATCTATTTATCTATCTACCTACCTATCTTCGGTGTCTATCTATCTATCTATCTATCTATCTATCTATCTATCTATCTATCTATCTATCTATCTACAGTATATTTGTGTCTGCCTATAAATGTAGAAAATGTGAATTTTTTTGGACATGTGTGACATGTCAGTCTGTAAATCTTGGACCTTTCTCAATATGCTTCAGATAATCCAAAATTTAGGCTAGGACTGCACAGGAACTTTGACTGAGACTCATGTTATATAACCAAATATTGCCAAGAAGTTCTGTAATTTCTTCACCAATGTAAGTGAATGGTGTTGTATTGCAACCCTAAAGGTGCTGGGACTGACTTCTAGTCACAAAAACATTGTGCACTCCTTGATTTTTTTTGCTACTAGAAGTTATAGTCAGAGCACTCTCAAAGTTGCGATGTAACTGAACTCATTTACATTGGATGGGAGTCACGGAAAAAGTTGCAGTGTGTAGCCATTGCCTTATGGACTGAAATTTCAACCACAGGCTTAATAAAAGCGTATATCTTTTTTTTCTACATTTTCCTGGAAGCGGTACGTGGTTTTCACATTTTGTATGTGAAGGACTATGTAGAGTTCTGTTGCTTGTGCCCAATTTTAAACTTTTTTTTTCTGCTATTCTTATTTTGATGTTCTTAATTAGTGCATTTGTCTATCTATCTATCTATCTATCTATCTATCTATCTATCTATCTATCTATGACAAGAAAAAGGCAGCACTCCCAAATAAGTTTCAAACCAGCAGTGGTGTGGTTCATCCAACCACCGATGCTGTTTTGGAAATAATTTTGGAGTGCTGCCTTTTTCTTGTCTTATATTGTGGAGTTGGAACCTGGAACTCTGGACTAAGCACTAGAGATGAGCGAACAGTAAAATGTTCGAGATTCGATATTCGTTTCGAGTAGCCCTTCAATATTCGACTACTCGAATCGAATATCGAACACTATTAGAGTCTATGGGGGGAAAATGCTCATTTCAGGGGTAGGCAACGTTCGATCAAATTATACTTACCAAGTCCACGAGTGAGGGTCGGGCTGGATCCTCCAAGAAGTCTTCTCCGTGCAGCGCCCCCGTGGCATCTTCCGTCCCTGAATTCGCTCTGCCAGGCATCGGGCCTGGGCAGAGCCGACTGCGCATGTCCGCACTACAAGCGGACATGCGCAGTCGGCTCTGCCCAGGCCCGATGCTTGGCAGAGTGAATTCAGAGCCGGAAGACGCCGCGGGGAAGCTGCACGGAGAAGACTTCTAAAGGTAGGAGAAGAACCAGCGTTGATTGGCCGACTGTATAGCATTCGGCCAATCAATGCTGGTTCTGCATCAAACTTTTCCATTCGAATAGCGAGTGGTACTCGATCGAGTACGAGTATTTCGAATACCATAGTATTCGATCGAATACCTACTCGATCGAGTACTACTCGCTCATCTCTACTATAGTACTGCAGTACTATAATTTGTTTAGCTGAATGTCAGTTACTATATGTGCTTGGTATCACTTATGTATAGATTTCCCTAAATGAGAAAGTTATATGGCTTGGCATAGCATTATAAATCAAATTTTGTAATTTTTGTTTTTTTAAAAAAAATATGCAAATTCATGAAAAAAATTACGTGAAGAAAAAAAAAAAAAATATGTCTATTTTTTGTAGATCTATCTATCTAATCTACTTTGCAACAGACTTTTTTTCTCATTTGTAAAGATTTTTTTCTAGTTAGCTTAGAGGTGACAATCTTTTGTGTTCATAAGTTGTCTCAGTGGATACAACCATGAACGAGGGAATTTTTTTATGGTCTGGGATTTGTCATAAACCTAATCATTATTTCTTTACTTTGTCTACAAATATAAATATGCTTGTCCTATTGTTCTATATGCTGAGTTTGTTGTGAGTAACCATGTAGCCACACTTCACTTTACCTACATTAAATGGGTTCTTCGAGAATAGGAACATTATTTGTTTTCTCTATTAGATAATATTTGGGATAGATTACAATGGCCCCCAACCTCTTTATCCTGTAGAGTTTCTTCCTAGAATGTTGGGGTATGCAGAAGGACAGGCTGTGTGAAAAACAAGAGTGGTGTCACTGCTTCTCTGTTTAGGTTAACTAACAGCATATTGAACCCATCTTAGCAAAAGAGAATTGCGTAAATGATGGGTCTATAAATCAGAGCCAACATGGGTACAGGTAGTGACAGCATTGCATTGGCATATTTTGAATACTTTGACCATTATCATACGTAGTTTAAAAAAGAAAAATGTTGCTTTAAATATATAAAAGAATTAACATGGTAGATTGTAAAGTTATACCATTGTACAGATTTAAAAAAAATGAATACAGTTTAGTCCACAACTGTCTCACCCCCCCCCCACACTACATACTGTGCCCCCTCTGTAAGCCTACCCAGAGATCCTGCTAGATCCAAAGTATGGTGCCAAGTGGCGTTCCTTTATCACCTGAGCATCTAAGAATTGCCCCTTTGTTTTGTTTTTTTATTAATTAGCTAATTAAGTAATTAAAGCTTTTACAAAAAATAAACAATAACATCAAACTAAAAAAGAAAAGTAGAAAATACAAAAGTATCAAATGACACGTCAAAAAGGCGGTCACATAAATGGTGTGAAAATAGAAAACATAGAATCCAAAAAATAGAATCCAAATCAGAAAAATCAAAACCAAGACAAAGACAAGCACAAGGATGGAAAGTACAAAGACAGAAACAGGGCAAGAAATATGAGGGTGGGAAGGGACGGAACAAATTGGCACTTTTTAAAGAATTTTGCAGCATGTGATTCCTTAAACGTTTCATGTTTTACGTTTCACCAATAACAACATAATTCAATTTAAGGGCTTGTTGATCTCTAAACCTGATGCTCAAGAGTCAGGTCTATATCCCTTGTAGAGATGAACACATTCATACTCACCTTCCCTTAACTCCTTTGGGCTTCCTCACAGTGTCCGGGGCTCTCTGTCCATCTCCATGATATAATGTACCCAGGGGTCCCGATGAGACCTGTGAGTGAGCCTGGTTGGTGACTTATGCATGCTGAGTGTCATAAAACTTGGTGTGTCCATGTGACCACTGGTGGCCCAATCACAGGCCTCAGCAGTGACCCTGGACGCATGGCAGCACCATGAAATCACTGCCTGCAAGGAGGCCCAAAAGAGATAAAGGAAGGTGAGTCTGATTTTTTTATTTTTTTTTTACCTTCACTTTTTATACCCTGGGGTCTGAAAAGGCCCCAGAGTATAATGTGGCAGCTATTATGGTTAGCCCAAGACAAATCTCCATTTACTTAGCTTAGTAAAAAAAATAAATAGTTTGCACAACTCTACTCCCATGCATTCTGGATGAAAAATTCTCAAATAAAAAACCACTACATGTCAGTAGTAGGACAAATTACTTATCTGTCAGGGGCATTTGGGTGTGGAGGTATATTAAAAATCAAATAGAGCAGCATCGATAAGCCTATATGGGATTCTCTCCACTACTAGTTTATGACTGAATTTCTCAAATGACTCTAGCCTTCCAAAAATTTCTATTACAAATCAGTGTCAGAAAAATCTCTCCCTCCCAGGCCAACAAGGAGCAGAGTTGGGAGATGAGCAGATAATGGAATTAAAAGCCACTCTGGATCTCAAGAAGCTTACCAAGTTACCATATGATGATGTAATATCATACTGTATTTTTAGTTTAGGAAAGTGAGATATATTGTTTTCTGTGCATGAAGCAATAGGTTGACATATAAGATGCCTCTATGTTTTCTGTTGTTAGGTTCTTGAGGGAGTTTAGGGTATCCCTAGACAACTTATTCTTAAAAAGCATGTAGTATAGTCCAAAAATTTCTGTAATTGTATTTCCATTCTACAATGGTATATTTGACAAGTAAGTAGTGTTTGACATTCCTTGTCAGCAAGTCATATCTATAATGTTGGAAGCTGTTGGTGGCGGGGTAACAGACCGGGTGTAAATTAGAATAAAAATCAGATCCTTGGTCAACCACATAACAGAGTAGACTTGCTAAAAATCATGTGTGAATCATTGGTGAATTTTAATCAGTCCCATCTTTGGGAAGCATCAATTTTTGCAACTATATTGTTAGACAGTTGTTTGTCCAAAAGAAGGAGCCACATTTATTTCAGACCAATATTGAGAGACAAATGTCGGTGTTTGTATAGTAAAAAATTGTACAATTTTCCAATATACTTTCTGTATCAATTCCTCACAGTTTTCTAGCTCTCTGCTTGTTGTAATTTATTCTGCTTACCTCTAGTGGATTAAATTCTGACCACGGTCATGTGATATACAGTCAATGGTCATGTGATAAACACACAGGTGCCGCTATTCACAGCATAGTAATGAGACATCTGCCTGGTAACAATCTGTGCATCTGTGTGTCCATCACAAGACCATCGGCCGTAAATCACATGACCATGGTCAGACTTTTATCTGCTAGAGGTAACAGAATGAATGACAGCAAACCAAAATCTAGAAAACCATGAGGAATTGATACAGAAATTATATTGAAAAATTGTACAACTTTTTATTATACGAACAATAACATTTGTCTCTCAATATTGGTCTGAAAATGGCCAACCCCTTGAAGTACTGAAATAGATTCTGGAATTTTACCAGTATGGATACCTAAATATTTTCTGGACATTCATGCAGAAGATAATGTAGGTTGACCTCACTGCCCAGAGTAACTTGAATAGAGAAATTCAACAGTTCACATTTGGCAACATTTATCTAAAATTGATTAATTTGTCTCAAATTAATTTAATAAACATATGACTGCTTATAGATCTTGTTACAGATTTGAGGTTCCACAACTAAATTAAAGATGAGAGGAGACATAAGGCATCCAATAGTATTCCCTTCTACAAGGGAATGTCTGGTGATACAGTCTTTGATGTGTGAATTCTCCTCTTAGGGTCTCTTTATGAACTGTCCCAGCTATTCCCACAACAATGTCAGAAGCCTTTCGGCATTTACATATAGTTACAATCACTGGGAGTGGGTGTGTGTCCAATGGCAGCTTGATTTCATCCAAGAATGTAAACTCAACTCACACACTGACAATCTAAAGGGTAACAATGTTTTTAACTTTCGATTTTCAGGCTCCATATCTCACCACCCACTACAGCTTCAAATGTGAGACTACCATCATTTTATAGACAATCATCTTGGCTACCTCATACATAAATTTGACTTTCAACTATTTAGCATATGATTAATTATGAAAAATATTTTCATGTAACTGCATTGTTACTGTTTTGCTCCTAAAAATCTAAATTTTTATTATTATTTTGTAAATTCACCTTTGGCATTCAACATTACCTGAATCCTTATGGTTGATTTGTTTTGGTACAAATACAGCTTTTTCTTCAACTGTACTCACAAGTGTTGAGTTGAGTTCTGGGGACTATGTGGGGCAAGCCAGCAATTCTAGTTCATTAATATTGAATCATTTCTTTGCTAATCTCAGTATGCTTCGGGTCATTGTCCTACTGGAACACCATGTTGCCCTTTTCCTAGCCATAGCAGTCAAGTGTACAAAGTATATCATCTTGTAGGATACACACATTTAGCTCAGCATTGAGACCACCATCAATCCTGGTCAAGTAACCAATGCCTTTGGATGTTAAAAAACCCCATATCATCAGGCCTCCTCCACCAAACTTGACAAGTCCTTTAATTTCTCAATCTGTTAACCTATATTTACCTTGTTTCTTCCAGATCCATTTGCACCCATTATAGCCCAACCTTTTGACTTCTGTGTCATCGCTTCAAATCACCCGTTTCCAATCTACTAATGTCATCTTTTGCATACTTTTTTGCAAACTCGAATCGATGCTTCTTATGACGATATTGACGTTGAGGCATTTTCACCTGTTTTAGGGGGGGGGGACCCCATTCCAGACTTGTGTAACACGCATTACACAGTGCTTGCCTGGACTTCTGTGAGCTCACTATTATGAAGCATATGAGCTACCTTCACTGCCATGTTTGTCATACCAGAACTGATAGAACTTGTGATGAACCGACTTTTTGACAATATCTTGCCTACACGTCCACCTGTTGCTTTTGAAAGGATGGACCGACTTTATTTCATATTCTTCCACCTGTCATTGCACTCACATGATGGAGTTTACAATAGCAATTTTTTTGACCGAGAGACGACTATTGATGTGCTGCATGATGTTGTGTCTCTTTTCTTGGAAAGTCTTCTTCATGTCTGATCCTTGATTTAAACCAGTGACTTTTTTGTTTGTGAATCAACATAATAACACCCTGAGCTAATAGGGAATGTGATAACAGGTTGAAATTTGTAGTATATTTGTATATACTGTATAAGAAAAAGATTTTTCCACCACCAGGAGGAAACCAGTAACAATGCAATAACATGACAAGAATCTGCCTAATTAATCAAATGCTAAATAGTTGCAAGTCATATTTATGTATTAGAAAGCCAAGATGATTGTCTATAAAATGATAGTAGTCTCACATGCGTAGCTATAGTCAATGGTGAGATATGGTGTGTAGTGTCCCAGTACACTCCTTCCTGCCATTATAAGAGTAGTTGTTGTATGCTATGTAATGTAATGTTTCTCACAATGCACTAATACGGGGCATCACTATCTATTGTATAATCTGTATTTCATGTGTGCATACACTGTGTTTATTGCCATGTACTACTCTACTGCCACCTATGGTTTACTCTATGTAGGTGCATGTGATATAGGATCCCAATCACTCCATACACAGCACGAGCTTCTGCACAGAATTTTCTAGCAAGCTGTGGGTGGAGACTTTAGCCCCGCCTTCCTCTTAGCAGGGGAAAGGAAACCAGTGCAGCTATGTTGTGCAGAGTGTAGTGTGTGAGGTAACAGCACCTGTTAGTCCAGTGCTGTTAGTTCAACTCCAAGCAGATTACTCCTGCCAAACCCTAGGAGCTGAATGGTGAATCTCACAGCCCATGTAAGATAGAGATTCTCCTAGGACCATTCACCAGTCCGTACAGAGGGGATAACAGCCATACTTCTACTGTCTCCAAGAAGGAGAGAACCTGACAGAAAGGAGCAGCTATAGAGGAGCCTTTCTGCATTCCTGGACCTAAAGAAGGCCTCCGGTCATGTCCAGTACTCCGTGGTTTTCAGGCCACGTGTATTAGGTCTGTGTTTGGCTATCAGATACCGCAGCCCAGTAACCGTGAGTAACTACATACTCCCCAAATTAGTCACCCGCCGGGAGCCAACCGGTGAAGATCCCTCTTCTGTAGCCATAATCTGGACTGTGTCTCCTCAATACTCTAAACAACCAAATCTGAGGAGAGTTGTGTCAGCATCAGCTCTTACCAGTCAGTTTGCAAGGGAATCCTGCATCACATGCACCCGCTGTATTGTACATGAGACTGTATCACTGTGAGGTATGGCGGCACTATATGGTAGTCCTCCTCACATGCACCCTGCTGTATTGTACATGAGACTGTATCACTGTGAGGTATGGCGGCACTATATGGTAGTCCTTCTGACATGCACCCGCTGTATTGTACATGAGACTGTATCACTGTGAGGTATGGCGGCACTATATGGTAGTCCTCCTCACATGCACCCTGCTGTATTGTACATGAGACTGTATCACTGTGAGGTATGGCGGCACTATATGGTAGTCCTTCTGACATGCACCCGCTGTATTGTACATGAGACTGTATCACTGTGAGGTATGGCGGCACTATATCAGAGTCTTCAGTAAAGAAACTTTTGGTTAACAAAGGACTGTGTCTTTTGCTAACCTTCTTTTGAAAATTGACTTGCTGTGTGTCCTATGAGAGGTGCCCAACAGTCTGGACCCCCAATACAGCTACCGTGACCATTACAACAGCTCAGCTATCAGAGGGACTACTACTACCCCCATTAGGTCCTACTATAACTCCTGCATCCTCTGGGATACCCCAGGTGTCCAGATTCTCTAACTGGCTGTTGCACCATTAACATTACCATGCCAACCTGGCAAGCTTTTGTATTTTTAGAAGCTTCTTTGGCTTGGTCCAGTTAGCAGCTGAGGAGGCCTATATAAAACCACACCCTACTGAGACATGTGCCGACCAATTTTTCTTGCTATTGCTTTCATTGTGGCTTTGCATCTACAGTGTAATCATAACAGATTAGTTGGCTAAAATATTGTCTTATAACATTATGGAACAAATTCAGACATTCGTGTACCAGATGCAAGGAATAACCCAGCTAGCCCAAGGTTTTGCTGAGAGAGAAATCTCTGTCTCAGTGTATTACTTCTGCTGTTTCAAAGGAACCTAAGGTAAATCAGCCTGATCAATTTTATGAAGATAATAAATTTTTTTGACATTATTCGTGAAAGTTGCAAGCTGTATTTTGTCTCTGACCTTATTCTTCTGGTGATGAGCAGCAACGTGTGGCCATTATTATTTCACTTCTGCACGGTGTCCCTCAGTTTTGTGCCTTTTCACTAGATACCCAAGCTCCAGAATTGTTTTCTTTGCACCGATTTTACTGTTTGATGAACTTCACCTTACAATCGTTGCTGATCAAACCTCTGCCAAGATCGCTGAGAACAATGGAAAGATTATCGTTCAGAATTCTGTAGATGGTCAGTTTACTCTCAATGGAATGATCGTGGTCTCTACTGCCAGTTTCATCAGGGCCTGTCAGACATTATTAAGGACTTATTAGTGAACTACCTGCAACCTGCATCTGTGGATGACACCATGATTCTCGCCATTCGTTTGGAATGGCATTTACATGAATGCAAAACAGAATGATCCTTTGACTCAACTTCTTTACCTCCACATGAGTTCACTCCTGAGTCACACCATGAACCTATGCAACTAGGACTCACTATTTCTACTCCAGACAAGAGAACATATTGAAGGCAGAAAGGGCTTTGTTTCTGTTGTGGAGATGCCAATCACTGGCTAAAGGACTTTCCTTAACGTACAGTTTCAGAACGACTTCAGCACCTAGGTGGTTCACCTAGACAACCAGGTATCGCTTTTAAAAAAAAAAAAAAAATGCTGTTATCTGCTCACGTATCAGCTAATGGTAAAACAGGTGGTGGAAAATCATTTATTGATTGTGGCTTTGTGGCTAACTTTTTACACTCTCGGGTTGCTAGACAGTGGGAGATCTCTATGTTTCCACTGGTGACTCCGGTCAATGTTACTGTTGTGGACACTACCCCACTGTCTCAGGGCCCAGTTAAATATGCCACTGCACCAGTTACTCTAGAAATGGACTCTGTGCATTCTGAAGCTTTTTCTTTTCTTTTTCTTGATAATTTACCTGCAATATTTATTTTGGGGCATTGTTGGTTACACTCCAATAATCAAGTACTTGACTGTGAAAAAAGGGAGCTGGTTAAATGAAGCTCTAAATGTAACTCTTCTTGTTTTATCTTATCTGTCTCTACTATATCATGTGATATCTTGATTTTTTGTCTAAATACACAGTACATAATTCTGCTGCGACTTGTCGTACCTCTCCTTTTTGGTCTTATAATAAGGTCAATGGCTCAGTTGAGGTCACTAGTATAAATTCTCCTAATTCTGGTTCTCCTCCCACCTGCATGGCATAGAATTATGAGGTGGACATGGAGTCTAGCAAAATTTATACAGCCTGGGATCAGGACCTGTCACAAGTGAGAGAATCCCAGTCTGTTTATAATAGGAGGACTGATTCTATGAGAAAAATCTGCCGACCTAAGAGTCAGAGATCTGTTTTGATAACTAAGGGTCTGTGGCCCCTCATAAAGGAAAAAGAGTAGTGTCAGGATTTTCTATCCGGCTGCTACATCTTTGACATTACCATGCCAACCTGGGAAGATTTTCAGAGGATTCCTGGCTTAGCAGCTGAGGAGGCTTATATAAGACCTTATATAAGACCACTCCCTCCTGAGACAAGTGCCAACTAATTTTTCTCGTTATTGCTTCTATTTTTGCCTTGCATCTACAGTCTAATCATAACATATGGAATTTCCAAACATTGTTACCCTTTTGCTCATCAGTATATGTTTGTTACCACAAGAGCACCATGGGCTAGTATAATCCCACTTAAACTGGTATAATTAGCATAGAGAGAATATCAGCAGGATAATCCACCAGAGTAATCTAGCCATTAATGTAAGATCCACATTTACTAAGAAAATCTAGGAAATATTAGATGCCTCCTGTAGGCCTTTACCTTGATTTCATAATAATTTAATATAAGCTTATCTGGTAGCAACAGGGAATCTCAGATAGCCATTAAAATGCTTTAAAAGGTCTTAAGCTATTTGGTCTTCTAAAATCTCTTAAAATTCACCAGTGAAGCCACCGGGGCCTTGAGCTTTTATTAGACTTCCAAATTTAACTTTAAGAATACTTGCACTGAGAGTTGTTCACCAAAGCCCCTAGGTCATTATACTAATGGGATGTACCAATCTTCTCAATCTACAGAACAATCTGTGCTCATTTGCAAAACAAATGCCAAATGGATGTACAAAGTCGAAAACCTTATGACTAGGCAGGTGCATAATATCGTAACTGAGAAGAGAAAAGTCATTTTTGGCTTGTTCATCTCCATCATACATTACTTCTTATAACTCCTTTTTCCTCTAGTGTCCAGATGATGTGGTTAAATGTGAGGTAGTTCACCTATGACAAGTTTCCTGTACAAACCCATCACATATTCTTAGTTTCTTTATGAGCCCCTTATGAAAGTGCAGGACATTTAATATTCCATGCATGAAATGAAACATTTTCTCTCAGTCTTCAATAACCCTAACCTACCTAGGAATCCATTACTGATTTCTTCAGCTTCTATATAGCTTAACTTTTCATGTGTAACTATAACTCATGTTTTACAACACGCATAAAAGTTCAGTTCAGCATTTTTTCATTTTCTAGACATTGCTTTGTATTTTCATTATTCATTTCAAGAAAGAATTGTTGCTTCTGTTTATCACATTCTTACAAACCTGAATGCTGTAACTGTCATCTTATTAATAATAAAGTTGAAAATAATATGAGACGAGAAAAGGAAGAAAGATGAAACGGCAATATAACTATCACATACCAAAAAAGTAGAAAAAGAAATTAAAAAGTGGTAAAACTGCACTTTACTATAGAGTTTGCTGGAAGAAGTAGAATCCTAGTAATATATGAGCGCTCGGTAAAGGATGTAGTTATTTTTTCATAGGCCATTCCATTCTTTGAATTAATTTTTTACTCCATTAGCATGAAAAAAGTGAATAAAGTAATCCCTCAATGCATTGGAAGGCAAGTTAAACAGGAACAAAAGCTTCTCAATCCCCCAGGGCTGTCTAATGTTTGAACACCTAAAAAGTGAGTGTTGTGTGCAACATTTTAGTACATTTTATTATACTTTTTTTTTGTTTAATAATGGTATATTGAGGATTTTTTTTTATTCTAAAGTCAGGCACAGTCACTACATTCATGAACCTTATGCATACCTTATGCATGAATATAGTATAATATGAGAAGAAACGGTCTGCCGCGTTCCGAGACTACAAAAATTGCTTCTTTATTTAATCCTTGTTAAAAACAGATCCACATACAAGACATTATAGTATGAATATAGTATCCCATAGGCTATCTAAAGTCAGATAAAAGTGTCTTCAGTGAAGTCAATATATAATATAATTTTATTTATTTTGCTTACGTAACCTATATTCCACAGCGCTTTACTGACATTGTCTTCATGTATTGTCGTGATCAGTATGTCTTTGGAACGTGGGAGGAAACCCATGCAAAGACAGAAAGAAAAGACAAACTCCATGCAAATGTTGGTCTTTACTGGATTTGAAGCAAGGATCTGGATGGTAGCCACTAAGCTATATATGGTGACTTCAAGATTCCTTTGGTACAGTGAATTATTCCAGTAATAACATTACACTATTGTATTACATATAACAAAATGCCCTAATACTGATTGTAACCTTGAGTTCTGTAATTTGGCTTCAGATGCTTCCCTTGCTCAGGTGTGATCCTAAGACTCCAGAGTTGCAAGGCTACAGTGTTAACTACCGTGCCAAACATCAAACATTTTTAGTGTTGAGAGAGAGAATGTTGGGTGACTGAGGATACTTTGGATCCTTGTAGGATAGCATGAAGCTCCTGGTCCCCAATGCAAAATCTGTACCAGCCCCCCTCCTCCATAAAGTTATTTTAGAATACTTGACTCCTATTAAAAGAAAAACCTTATGGGCCCTCTGCACCCCTTCTAGTTACCCCCTGCCAGTGCCTATATAAGAAATGTTCCTTGTAGCTGTAAACTTTTCTAGTATAATGACCAGGAAAGTTAATCACTGTCAAAATTTCCATTTTCTTGACTGTAGGTCCCATCATCATCAGTCTACTATGTAACTATGTATCATCCTTGTTTTCTATTTATTCCTACTCAGTATGCCACTATGGCATACAACCAATTTGTACCCTTGAAAAAGGAGCACAGTCTTCTGAAATGTGTTGTGTGTGTATTGGTTTTTAATCAATAAAGGAATCCATCTACATCCAAATGGTTGGGTAAACACTGGTCCACTGGTCGCCTTTTGGATTGGGTCCTTATAGCCACTTCATGGATGGACCTCCATGTTCTACCACTAGGAAAATACATAGCTATTTTAATAATTCTTTCTTCACAGAGAGACTTTTTGAGGTCATTCAGGTCAAGTAAAAGAATTAATTAAAAATTCAAATTGATGTTAAATGAATTAAATTCTCCGAAATGGCTTATAAATAATTGCAAAACAAAACTGGCTAAAATGAAAAGTTAGAAATATATTTGACTTTTAGAACTGCAACACTGATGTAGACGTACAAACTGCTGTGTAAGTAGGAAAAATGCTTTCAAGTTTAGCAATCCCCTTGGATTTACCATGGTAATATTCACTTTTGAAACACTTTCATGTTGAGACTTATATTTGTATGAAAAGAAAAGATCCTTCAGGGCGTCACAATGAAAAGTATTTTATATACATTTTCTAAGTTTAATGACTCCCACAATAAAGCTTATAATCAGTGGGAAACTGTATTTGAATGAATAACATGTGGTATATATACTGTATATTCATTACGGACAATTTTTCATTATGCTGTAATAATATCAGAAATAGATTTCACACAATATATATCTAGGGCAGATTGCCTTACTGAGCCTAGAGTATTTTATTTTTCCTGCCACCTGAATAGAATATTTTGTTCATGTTAGGCAAGCCACTGCAAAATGTCGTTTAGGCAGAACTTAATTTACAGATTCATTAAAATTCTGAATGTTGCCCTAAATCAGTGTTATGTATTTAAAGGGAATCTGTCACCAAAACTCAGCATATCGACCAAAAATGCTGCATTTCCACGACGTGAGGCCTCCTCTCAACATACTTGTATTGTACTGGACACATAATTCGTGTCCCTCTGAGGATAACTGTGATTGACAACCATCTTCTATTTCTTATAATAATAATTTAATTTATACAAAGTATCAACATATTCTGTAATAATTTACAAATTACTTTTGCATAGGATCTAAGAAATTTCAGATCCTGGCTATTGACATCTGTGCACCATGATCAATGTAGATTTGACTAGCAAATCATTGTGCGTAATAAAGAGGCAGTTGGAACATAACTTATACGGGTATACCCCAATAAATACCTGTGGATTTTGTATGTACTATCACATAGACATCAGAAATTATATTTTGTTTAAAAAATAACTAATAAAAGGACATAATTGTTTAAAAAATAAAATAAACGGCTGAAAGAAATTATGCCAAAAAACAAAAATGCTATTTATTTTCAAAAATTTTTATAGCAAATAAAACATATGCCGTTTTAGCAGTCACTGTAAATTAAAGAATAATACAATTTTGTTTTATTCATTACCTATACTAAAAATATATATAAGATAAATGTTACTATACAATTAACTGAAATTTTTTCCCATATAAAAGCTTTGAAAATTGTTTTAAATAAGTTATAGCCGATGGAACGCAAGAAGGCAGAAATGAACAAATTCTCTCGGTACATGAGGCCAAAGTGGCTCCATTAGTAGGGATTAAAGTATTTCTCTGTTCATTGGAATACTGAACAAATCACAGGTTACAAAGAAATATTTCCACTTTTCTATCTCTTATATACAGAGGTGTTTTGCTTCCTTGTCTAAATGGAGTGGTGGACGTAATGCAGTATCCCAGCAGGCATTGCAAAACTATTTATTTTATATGTGTGCCACTGTGCCTGTGTATGTATTCCCTACGTAACTATTTGTTATCCCTTTAATGGGCTGTGAGTACTAGAAACCCAAAGGAGATTAGTCAGTGTTCACAGAGAGAGGTTGAGTGTGGGCAGTACACTTTATGCAACTGCAGCCCGGAGCCAAGAATTGGAAGAAAGCGATTTGTTATAAAATGGTATATGAAGATAAGAGAACCGAGGACTCAGAATTTGAACTTCTCTTTGGAGCCAAGACACACTGTTTTATATAGACAGGACATCCTTACACTAATAGCAGCAGTTTGCTCCCGTGCTGATCCCTGCTTAGGGGACTGCTGTATGGAGATGACTGTTTACCTTTAGTTCCCCATACACACAGTATAATGCTCTTTAATGTCCCCCCACATTATAATACCACATTAATGCCCCCACATGTTACTGCCACGTTATTGCCTTCCCACAAAGTATAATGTATACCATATTATTGCATTCCCACATAGTATAATACCAGGCTATTGCCTCCCCACACAGTATAATTTTACATTAGTTCCTACTAACACAGTATAATGCCACATATGTGCCGCCTCACTAGTTAGTGACATTGACTCCTCTACTCCATTTGACAACCAAGGAAGACGTACCTGGATGATGTATATGAGGTTTATCTTATAGTCATCTGAAAAATACAGTAAATAATGGACGTGCTCAGCTCAGACTTTGACCTTATAGACCTTTACTATAAGTAGTTGAGTACTCATAATTAGTGTTGAGCCGATCTTGAGATTTCCGATCATTTTCCATTCGAACCTGATCCCGATCCCAATTCCGATCCCAATGCAAGTCAGTGGGATCATTTTAATAATCAAAGATCGTTCACTACACAGCATGGAGTATAAAAATTGAACACTTTAATTGTTAGACTCCACGCTGTGTAGTGATTAAAAAAAATCCTCTGGCTACTTAGTCCCCCCTGATGTCCACTTACCTGCACAGATCGCTTGTCCGGTCCCTGCTGTTCTCGCTCTTCTTCTCGCCTCGCTGCCCCCACCTCCAAGATTAGTGTTACAGACCTAGGAAGAAGGTGGGGCTTATGGCTTAGGAGAGTGTGGGCGGGTACAGGGCGGGGAGATTGAGTGGTTTCTGAATAAGTCCGTTTTTATTCATATGCTAATGAGCTTCCAGCCAGCACAGGAAGTTCCCAGCAGCCTCCTCTCTCCTATTATCTTCTATGTGTGTGTGCAAACAGGAAGCTGAGTCATCAGCAGCAGCAGCAGCAGCCTGTTAATTGGTAAACAATAGCAAAGAGGGTGCACGATGAATTGTGCACCAGTCTAATTAGCATATGAATAAAAACGGACTTATTCAAAAACCGCTGAGTCAATCTACATACTAAAGGTAGGTGTGGAATGGCATTTCTAAAGCCTATGCAAGGATGTGATTAGTTAAAAATGACTTTTCCCAATGATAGAGCCCCTTTAAGTACAACTATGTATTCAAGTAACAAACACCTAAAACTTCTACCTAAAAGAAATAAAATAACTTTACATTGCATCAATTCCCAACTTTTAATTAGTTAACCTCACCTTTTATAATCAGTTTTGTCACTTCCTCAGATTATACCGTGGCAATGAGTGTTAGCTAAATTGGATGTCATTTCGGAAGTATTTGTCTTTTCATTTTTGTCATAAAATTAATTATTAACCTTAGCAGAACAAACTAAACAAATACGTCTCAGTGGCTATGTAGGATATTTCTTCTGTATTTCTGCTGCCACTGTAAAATATCTTGAGTTAAAGACAAAAGCTGTGAAAATAATTTTACAAGGCATTTTACTAAAAACATAACTAATTTCTGAAAAAAAAAATCAGAATGGGGTGGAATTAGAGAAAAACTGCATGTGAACAACTCTCATGGGCTTATTTTTTTACAGTGTTCACTGTGCAGTCAAAATAACATGTTACATATTTCTGCCAGTTGGTACAATCATGGTTATACCAAATTTATATATTTTTTGTTACTTTTAACACTTTCCAAAATCCAAAACTTTGAAAAGAAAAAACATTTCGTTGTATCGCCATATTCTGATACCTGTAGCTTTTTTATATTTCTGTATAAGGGGCTGCATATTTTGTTGTTTTTTGTGGGGCCAGATGTACTTTTTATTTATACTGTCTTGGGGACTGTATGATGTTTTGATTGCTTTATATTCAAATTTTTTATTAAAGACAAAATGGCAAAAATAATGCTTCTTTTGAGCTTGGGGAGCCCCAAACGAAAACTTAATCAGCATAAAAAAGCAGTTACCTTAGGAAACCCCTGGACCCATAGACTGTAATGCAGTCCACGAGAGGAGAAGAGGCAAACAGAATTCCCGTACAGAGACAGGGCCCAGATGTCAACTGAGTACGGGGTGATTTGAACATTTTTTTATATATATATTCTTTTTACTTCATTTTTAACTTTAATCTCATAGAGGTCTTGAAACCCATGGGGTTTATTCACTGATAAAATATACTGCAAAGCTATTGAATTGCAACATATATTGTGAAATCCCTACACTTCTATTATAGGCTGCCGTCTTTGTAATGACAAACCTGGGAGCCTTCAATAGGCTCTTGGCTGTTTTGGTAATTTGTTCTGGAGGAAGGAAATCCTATCCACAATTGTGGCATCAGCACTGCCAGTAAAATGGTGCTTCAGTCAGGTTTTACAAAGGTATCAGGACGATAATTGTCCGTGATCAGACGGCTATGGCGGCTTCTCAGCTCCTAAGCAGCTGTCATATTTAGAACCGACAACAACCGTAATAGTACAGTGGATGTTGATAAAGGGTTAAGGGGCCATTTTTGTTTTAGAAAGTCTTGTCACTTATTTTTTAGGAAACTGTTGCATAAGAATGAAAATACAGTTTAAATGTAGTATATTACACATCAGCGGGACATAATATAAGCAGGGTCAACAAACTTTTTTACATGGTGTACTAATTTAAAAAAAAATGAAATAGTATACCATAAAATAATTGTAAGGATGTCGACCCCTACATGAAAGTCATATAGCACAAACCATAACAGCAATGAATTAACTGGTTAATTAGACTTCCATTTTAATGTAATCCTTGTCCCTGACTTTGTTTGTAAAGATGATCCTTATCTGTTTGGCATGACTTTTGGCTAAACACAGGACACAAATTTGTCAAATCTTGTTGAAATGAACACTTTAGTGTGTTGAGACAACATCAGAGAGAGCCTTGCACTGGGTGAAT
The DNA here is from genome assembly GCF_031893055.1 of Leptodactylus fuscus. Taxonomy (NCBI): domain Eukaryota; kingdom Metazoa; phylum Chordata; class Amphibia; order Anura; family Leptodactylidae; genus Leptodactylus; species Leptodactylus fuscus. The sequence goes on along the minus strand of NC_134266.1, from coordinate 192,794,851 downwards.
ATGCCTCAGGTGCCAGGGATTGCTGACCCATGTAATAGAGGAACCCGTTAAATAGGCACTGTCATTTCAACAGACTTGGCCTAAATAAATAGCATAGGTGATACTAAGAAACTTTGTAATATCTATCATAGAGAAATATCTCTTTCTGTGTACTTTCTAAGTCTATCTCTGCTAGTTTAACTTTCACTCTGAAAATCACTGCTCTATACATCTCAAGACAGACTACAAGAAACAAGATGATTCATGTCTAAAGAAGTCTATGGAGACATGAGGGGGCAGGAGCGAACAGGACGTATGAGAGGATAAGAGATGAAAACACAGGCTTAGTCTAATCACAACCAAAGCACTTTCCTCACAGTAGAGATCCTCCATGTCCACCTCCAATGCCACTCATTTGTTTGACTTTTCCTCATATTAAAAATTTGATATCATCAGAGAACATTTCAATCTGCGCTCCCCACAACAATTTTATTAAACTACCCAATACTCTTCCTTCATAGCCTGCTTCTCCCCTATTACCAATTCAAACATTCCCTATTTTCAAAATCTCACCTGCCCAATCCAATCATACCTCCTACCTCCCAATCTCAAGGAAGTTTTACTCTAGAGCTTCTTCAACCTATCCCTACCCAGTGGTATCTTCTCTCCTGCCTTTAAGAATACTACAATCATACCCGTTCTTAAGAAACAAGCCCTGGATGAATCATTCCATCTCTCTACTACCATTTGTTTCAAAACCCTATGAACAACTTGTCAGCGTTGAACTATCCTCCCATCTGTCATCCAAGTCACTCTTAATCTGGCTATATTTTGGCTTCTGACCCCCATCACTCCGTTGAAACCATCCTATCCAAAGTTGCAAATGACCTACTAGCTGCCAAAGCCAAAAGCCGCAAACTGACCTCTTTAATTTTCACCTATTTAGCTGTGATTGGTGTTTTGACCAGGGCGGGTTGAAGGTACAATGGACTTCAGGCTGTTCCAAAATTGCACCTCCCCCTCTGCTTATACCAAAGATCTCTGTGACGGCATAATTATATGCAGTCTCTGGGATCACAGAGAAAATCATACCTATTACATCCAGTTTCCTTGGACTGTAAACATTCTCTTTACTCCGCACAGTATAATGTCCTACAGTGTCCCCTCCATACAGTATAATGTCCCTTAGTGGCCCCCATACAGTATAATGTCTCACAGTAGTCCTACCACATAGTATAATATCCCATATTGGCCGCCACACAGTATAATGTCTCTTAGTTGCCCCCATACAATATAATGTCTCCTAGTGGCCCCCATACAGTATAATATCCCTGCACACAGTGTAATGTCCCTTAGTGGCCTCCATACAATATAATGTCCCTTCACACAGTATAATGTCCCTAAGCTAACAACATGCTAAAAAAAAACAAAAAACATACACACAGAAGAGGCTCAAAGGGGTCTGTTTGTAGCCCACAAATAGAGGGAACTTATGAAATAAAATAATAGTACTTTTCTCCTAGTTTTAGCATGGAGGAAATAAAGGCAATAAACAAATACACAGAGTGAATCCTGAAGAGAGTTTTGGCTAAGTTAAAAAATGTATATGATAACAGTGTCAAAACTTCATAAAAATGTATATACTATAAATGACATTGAGGTGATTTTTTTCTATCCTTTGCAACAGTACACCTTTATTTAAACCATTGCAATGTAATAGCAATGCTCCGCTAGCACAAGTAGCATAGTAATGACTTGGCATGTGCGTGTTCTGGATTAGCAGGGCAAGTTACAATGGTCTAAAAATGAGATGTTTTATTTAGTAACCCTATTTTCTTTGACATGCTTACATTTTTGAGAAATTATAAATTAATTTGATCAATTTTAACATTTTCTAAACAACATTGTTTTAAAGTTTTAGTATTTAAAAAAAAATATGGCATGAGTGAATGTTTGCTTTTAGGCTATATCACTTTCAGAAGATCCTGACACAAGACAAAAAGCTATTAACAGTGCAGATCAATAGTGTAACAAAGCCTAGCATAACAAGAAAGATGAACCAGACAGGAAAAGGTAATTAAAACGCTATAGCATCAATTGAAACCCCCAGTAGATGCTACAGTAAAACATGCTTCAGGGTTTTTTGAAGATTCATTATTCAAAGCTTAATTTTGAATATGTTCCTAAACAGGTGTATGGAATTTTAATTGATTTTTGTTTTTCTGTTTTGTCCATTTCTTATTCAAAACGCAGAAGTGATTTAAAAAAAAACAACACATTATACATTTTTACTGAAATATCAAAAAATCCTGTAAATACAGATATATATCATAAGTCGGAATAGAAAACCTGAGTAGAAACATTTCCTGAATATGTCTGTGCTGCGGCATGATTTTCCTTTGTGGCCTGTATGGTGATTTGATTATCTGCTTTTTCTAGTATCTATATCACTGGCTTTATTATTGCTTTCTGCAATCTATTTGAGTTGTGATATATACTTTGGGATGCTGAATTGAGATTGTAGATACAAGGGGGCAGGCACTTGGAGAAAGTAGCCCATAATATGTATTCACAGTGCTATATAGTTTTCACTAATGTCCTATTATTTAAATATATTCTCTGAAGAGATTGATCAAATCTCAAAAATAGGATAAAAAAGATAAAATATAACTTTTATTAATCTATGCTATTAAAACTTTAGCACAAACAACACACACCTTTTCGTGAGCAACAACTTGGTACCAGGGAGAGAGTATGACACGTGTCCAATCACACTAACTCCCTGCCATATATAGCCGGACTAACTCTTAATATAATTCCTGCAAGGGACTCTCAGTAATTCTTAGCATATCATTCCCCAACCTTCTGGAGTGCCGGCTTCATGCCGCGCCAACCAGGGGGGGAAGGGTTAAATGCTGGTTAAGACCCAGTACAGATAGGCTAACGCCGACTATAATAAAAAATATATTCTTTGACCCTCTACAGCCGGACTAACTCTCAATATAAATCCTGCAAGGGACTCTAAGTAGTGCTTAGCATATCGTTCCCCAGCCTTCTGGAGTGCCGGCTAACATGCCGCGCCAACCAGGGGGGGAAGGGTTAAATGCTGGTAAAGACCCAGTACAGATTAGTAAACGCCGACTGTAGTAACAAATGCGTATTTTCTTTGACCCAACGCGTTTCGTTTGACTCATCAGGGGTCAATCATAATAATTCTCCCTCTGTCTATTAGCAGTAGAGACTGCTGTCATTATTGTGAAAAAAGTGCGGTTGATATTCTGACCGCCAGCAGGACCGCCGCTCCCTTTGTCAGCGGTCACCTGACAAAGGGAGCGGCGGTCCTGCTGGCGGTCAGAATATCAACCGCACTTTTTTCACAATAATGACAGCAGTCTCTACTGCTAATAGACAGAGGGAGAATTATTATGATTGACCCCTGATGAGTCAAACGAAACGCGTTGGGTCAAAGAAAATACGCATTTGTTACTACAGTCGGCGTTTACTAATCTGTACTGGGTCTTTACCAGCATTTAACCCTTCCCCCCCTGGTTGGCGCGGCATGTTAGCCGGCACTCCAGAAGGCTGGGGAACGATATGCTAAGCACTACTTAGAGTCCCTTGCAGGATTTATATTGAGAGTTAGTCCGGCTGTAGAGGGTCAAAGAATATATTTTTTATTATAGTCGGCGTTAGCCTATCTGTACTGGGTCTTAACCAGCATTTAACCCTTCCCCCCCTGGTTGGCGCGGCATGAAGCCGGCACTCCAGAAGGTTGGGGAATGATATGCTAAGAATTACTGAGAGTCCCTTGCAGGAATTATATTAAGAGTTAGTCCGGCTATATATGGCAGGGAGTTAGTGTGATTGGACACGTGTCATACTCTCTCCCTGGTACCAAGTTGTTTCTCACGAAAAGGTGTGTGTTGTTTGTGCTAAAGTTTTAATAGCATAGATTAATAAAAGTTATATTTTATCTTTTTTATTTTTTTTTTGAGATTTGATCAATCTCTTCAGAGAATATAGCCCATAATATGTATATTATACCATCACAGATGTACTCAAGAATTGTTTGTTTTCATGTATTCTTGCCCTTCTTGTGACATATATGTATTTGCTAGCTTCTGCCTGCGACTTCGACTGTGTGTTGTTGGCGTCAATGATCCACCTGCTCCAGCATTTCGGCTCCTCTAAGAGCCACTTGACGCCTACCTTGCTCAATCCTCCTCAGCTACACTTGAGGAGAAGTGTATTGACTTCTGGCTACTTTCATAGCTCTCATTTTTTAAGAATTTTGTGACAAATTAGTTTTTTGTTTTCCTGGCATGTTTAAAATTGGGAAACTGCCAATTTGGATTAAAGTGGTTTTCCCTTCTCAGTGTCTCAGCAGTCTGCCTGCAGTGTGTGAGAATTATATGTGTGCATAGTGCTATGCTGTTGTTATGATGTTGTGCTGCTTTAGCTAGTCTTCTAGCAGTACAATTGGGTTGAAATTAGCAAATTTGCACCATCATGACTCTGTCCTAGTCTACACTGCACAGCTGACAAGTAAACCACAGAAACAGAAAATATCAACTTAATGAAGCATCTTTATTGACCAATGTGCAAATAATGCTTGTTTTTTTTCTGTCTAACTCCTCCTTGATACTTTGAGTAGTGGCTACCAAACCAGATAGAACTTAGGTTGAGGACTCTCACTCTCTATGCAGATACACATGTGACTACCTGTCTAAAAGCAGAATTTTTTGCATTTTGCTGGTCTACAGCAGCCAGGCATGTATTAACACAATGCCAAGGAGGAAAGACATCAACAATGATCTTAAAGAAGCAATTGTTACTTCCCATAAATCTTGGAAGGTTTATAGGGTAAGGTCATTTCCAACCTGCGCTACCAAACACGAGCATGAAATGAATCTTGAGAGGTTCACCCCTCTCTTCTTCTGACCCTTGCCATACTGCGGTTCAAGGGCAACCTCTGGAACCTGGTCTTCTATTTGCAACCACTTTTGGGGAAATACAGGATACAAAAGTTTCTTACTTGTACTGGAGTTGTTTGTTCATGTGTAGTTACAAGAAGACTTTGTTGCAAGCAGTGGCCTAGTGACATAGGACTTCCTGTTATAGTTCAACCTACCACTGAATAACTTAAAGAACTAAAGGTTCTGTTCAACAAGCCAGTGCCCTCAGCTAAGGCTAGTTATAGATGAACTGAAAACATGCCCAAACTACTATCTAAGCCTAGGCTAAACTCCTCCAGCCTTCTAGAAACCTTGGAGCAGAAGCCAAGGCCATTAACAAATCAGTGTAGGAAAAGCTTGTCAACACTTGATTGGCAAGCATAAAGCTTGAAAGTGGAAAAGCCAGTGTAGAACAGTAAAAAACAGTGTTAGGCTCCATTCACACAGAGTAACGCCAGGCCTTATTTGTGTGTAATTTGTGTGTCTTTTACGGCCGTCATAAAATGTTTACATAGAGTTCTATAGGAAAAGACGTCTGTAATTTACGGCCGTCATTGTAATGACGGCTGTAAATTACGGACGTCTTTTCCTATAGAACTCTATGTAAACGTTTTATGATGGCCGTAAAAGACACACAAATTACACACAAATGACGCCTGGCATTACTCTGTGTGAATAGAGCCTAAAACATCATGAAACATATTGCAACATTAAGGGGGCATTCACACAGAGTAACGCTGGGCGTGTATCACAGCCGTACACGCTGGCGTTACGGCAGACTGCCAAACACTTCCCATTCACTTCAATGGGAGCGCTCGTAACAGCGGTGTTTACGAGCGCTCCCATTGAAGTGAATGGGAAGTGTTCGGCAGTCTGCCGTAACACCGGCGTGTACAGCTATGATACACGCCCGGCGTTACTCCATGTGAATGCCCCCTTAGGGCTCGTTCACATCTGTGCCCGGTCTGCGTTCTGCAGGTTTCCGTTTCCTGCACAAAACAGAGGCAGGAGGGGGCCACATGGTGGCTCAGTGGTTAGCACTGCAGCCTTGCAGCGCTGGAGTCCTGGTGTTCAATTCCCGCCAAGGGCAAAAAAACATCTGCAAGGAGTTTGTATGTTCTCCCCGTGTTTGCATGGATTTCCATCCTATATTCCAAAAAAAAGACATACTGATAGGGAAAAAAAAATAATGTACACTGTGAGCTCTATGTGGGGCTCACAATCTACATTAAAAAAAAAAAAAAAAAAAAACAGAGGCAGGAGACGGAAACCTGCAGGACTCTTTCATACCCATTCATTTGAATGGGTTTGAAAGATGTCCGGTGGTGAGCGTTTTATGCTCTCCGCTGCGAAACCGTTTTTTTTAAATCAGACACAGAGTCGAACATGCAGTACTCTGTGTCTGATTTCACGGTGGAGAGCATAAAACGCTCACCACCGCTCACGGCCGGACCCGTTCTGACAGCTTTCCGTCTTCTGCCTGCAGGACCCAGATTCTGGGTCCTCTCCCACTGTCCCATTTGGTGGGAGGTATGTCCTGACTGCAACTCATCCACGTCTGGATACAATAGTGATTGAATAAAATGGTGAATGAAGCAGGAGCCATCCATGGATGGCTCTTGCTTCACCACTATGCCCCTGTGTGATCCAGGCCCCAGGGTCTGTAGGTGCGATGTGGTGACGTCACTCACATTGCTCCTGGAGCAGAGAGAAAAGACTACTGCAGAGCAGCAGGGGAGCAAGGAGAGGATAGTATCAGTATTTTTTTGTGTTAAAGAGGACCCTTCATGTCCTCGGGCACACGCAGTTTTGTATACTGCTAGAAAGTCTTTCCCTTTATGTTCCCCAGGGCAAGAGATATCGGTGCGCTTACCGATATCTCTTCACTATCAGAAGGGCATTCCTGACAGTCTAGGGGGAACACCCCTCCTGATAGTACTGTCTGTAGCTCTGTACTGTCAGAGGGGGCATTCCTTACTGCCCAGACATGACACTGAGCTGTGAGAAATGCCCTCCCCCTTCAGTACTAGTCTGTGGACAAATACAGTCGGAGGGGGCGTTCCTCACAGGTTAACTTAATGACAGGGTTTTAAGGAATGCCCCCTCTGACAGTACAGAGCTATGGACAGTACTGTCAAGAAGGGCGTTCCTCGCAGCTCAGTTAGACTGACAGAAACACCCTTCTGACAGTGAAGAGATACCAGTAACTGCACCAATATCTCCAGCCTTGAAGCACATAATGGGAACAGCACCTTATAATAAAATAGTTGTCCATTGAGTCCAACCTATAAACGTACTATGATTATACATAAGAAGACAAATAAACATTAGGGGGAAAATTCCTTCCTTTCTTCAATTATGGTAATTGGAGTAAATCCTTGTATTAACATCTCATCCCAAAATACTAGTTCCCATAATATTCAGCCTCTCCTGTAAAAGTTTTGAGCTGCCACATCATCCTATGGCATCAAATTTTATGGTTGTACTGCTCTTACTGCAGCCGCATCTAAAACTATGGTAAAAATCCTTTTTCCTCTAGAAGTAGAAGATGCCCTCTTGCAATGGTTACAGGCCAATGTTGAAAGAGATCACTAGAAAGATCTCTGTACTGTCCATTGGTATATTTGTATATTGTGATTAAATTGCCCTTTATCACCTATGTCATGAATTTTAAACTACTGGCATAGGAATATTGGTGCTACAAATAGAAGTCCAGGCATGCCTTTTTTTTTAGGATAGCACAGGCACCAAGGGTCCATTATAGGGAATCCGTGCTCTCTGGTACAGTAGACACGACATAGTCCAAAGGTTCTGGATATTAACCTTTTATTGAGATAAATACAGCAGTACGGCACGACGCGTTTTGGGCTGTGACCAAGCCCTTTATCAAGTGCAATTAAACTTCAGTAGGGCTGCCAGGTTGTGTGCAATAACCATTTTTATGTCTAAGCAAATGAGGCTCATGGAGCTCAGGGAGCGATCACTTGCTTCTCAGAGCACAGATGTATCATCACAAAGAACGCCCATCCATCACTGTAGCCCGGCCACCTCATCCTCTTCAGACCTGCATCATCTAGAGTTCATCATGAAGCTGAGCACTGAAATTCTGCATATGCCCATTGCACTCTGCTACTTCGAGTCATGGCTGAGCATACAGCGCATGTTCAGTACACTCAGACGTGGCACGAACTACAAGCTTTTCAAAAAAAAAAAATTAACTAGTTAACAACTAGTTATTCATCACTCAATATTTCATCTTGTTTTAATGTTGCCCAATGTTTCTAAATAATTTCAGACACATCCATAACTTAGGTGATAGAAACTGTTAATAAATTTAGCTCTGCATTTTTTCTCTGATTGCTCCTTCTGGTTGTGTTTTAATAATTTGTGTTTGCTCTTTGGATAGAGTGTTACGTCTTCACATCACAGTAGAATGTAACTATATCTGGCAAGCATAAAGAAAATATACTTCCTATGTTTGTTCTTTGATTTCTGGTTGTAGATTTTTTCATAGTCTTTCCTGTACAGAATTACATGGAGTAACCACATTACATAAGCACAGTGACGTAACTAGAAATGGCGGGGCCCCGTGGTGAACTTTTGACATGCCCCCTCCCCCCCCCCCCGACCGACACCGACGCCGTAATGTCCTGGGCCCTGTGGCAGCTGCCTCTGCTGCTATGGCGGTAGTTACGCCACTACATGAGCATATACACTAGCAGTCATAAAACCCAAGAAACTGGAATCTGGAGATGGACTCTATGGGGGGAATTTTTCAAGTCCTGGATTCCTGAATTCTGGTGGCAATTTATGACTTTTTGAGCATTTTTGAATACAAAATAATTGTATAGCATGGTTAGCCTGTATAGCTTTCTAAACACCAGATTTATAAAATGCAACTTCTTTAAAAAAAAAAAAAAAAAAACTCCAGTTGACTTTAAAAATTTTCCTAATAATAAATTTCCTCTATTGACCTCTATGGGATAATGTTCTGGTTATGCTCTGCGGACTGTGACCATTATCTATTACCTACGCTATTAAAAATGGTTTGGCCCTATATTAAAGGTGTTACTTTCATTGTAATCTTACTTGTGGTGATAATGAGATGACTGCTGAGAAGTGATCTGTAGAAAAGAAAGTGTCAGGTTTTTGTGAAGCTTAGTGGTAAATGATAAACCTGGGATATTTTAGAATTTTGTTAAATATTGATAATGAAAAAACTAAGAAACCACCAGAAATGAAGTAAAATATTTAACATAAAAAAACTTGGCTTAGGCTAACACCCCATGTAGTGGGCTGCAGCAAAAAAAAAAAAAAAAAAAAAGGCACTTCAGGAAAAACCACTGTGGAAACGTAGCGTGGTTTTTCCCGCAACGCTTTTCACCTTTTCCCACCGTGGCCCCTGCAAACTCTTTTATGCCCCACAGCGGCCACCTGCAACCTCTATTATGCCCTATAGCAGCCCCCTGCAACCTCTGTTATGCACCACAGTGTCCCCTTGCATCCTCTATTATGCCCCACAGCAGCCCCCTGCAATCACTATTATGCCCCACAGCGGCCATCTGTAAAATCTCTTGTGTCGCAAACTTTACAGAGTTAAATCACAGCTGGAAGAAGTAGTCATGGTGGTCCAAATGAAAGAGATGGGAAGAGACGGGAAATGTCGGAAGACATCTCCTGTAAACAACAAAATACACTGTATTCACCCTGTAATGTTACCACTAACACCAGCCTCCCCCCTCTCCCCCTGCACTTTACTGCCTGAGGCGGATGATCAAAAGACGATAATCTGGCCCCTTTCCCCTCGGTATTCAGTCTGGGGGGGGGGGAATCTTTTGATCCTCCACCTCAGGCACCAGAGAGGCTAGGTTCACCACTGAGTCTGGTACCATTGAGCAGGAGTGAACCTTCCCCCCCCCCCCCCTGGGGCTTAGCGAGGTTCGCAGGCAAAGACCAGGCACAGAGATGACCTGCTCTCTGCCTGAGCGCGAGGGGAGGCTGCTGGTGCAGCTTCTCCAGTGGCCTCCCCAAACCACCGCTCGGTGATAAGCCAGTCCAGGACAGCTTGTCCTGGACTGGCTTAGGGAAGCAAAAATGCTGCCCTCCCTGGGGCCCTGACATAGCGCCACCTGAAGCGCTCGCTTCAGGTCGCCTCATGGGAGGTGCGGCGCTGCCATTGAGTCACTACTAAAGAGATATTGGAGGATACTTTATAACCTCCACATTTTAGATAAGGATATGCCTACATTTTAGAATCAATTTCATGTGATTTTTTTCTTCTTGTTCTTTTTTGTATTGCATTGTTATTCATGAAAAGTAAGCATCTTCTCCATCTTTGTAAACCAACCTGGAAAGAATTATCCTTGACATCTGTGTATGCTATTTTTGGGGGCACGCACCTAATCACACTGATGCTCCTTGCTACAAGACATGGAACTTAACAGCTTAAGCACTTGAGTTATGGGTTGTTGCCGAGCTCCTTATAAATTGGAAATCTAACGTTCAATAATTGATAACATCTTTCATCTGTTCAGCCATCGTAAATCTGCTATATTGAGACAACAAAGCAGATCAGTCATCCTACATGTGCAAAAATGCAACATATAACACGAAACTATGCAGTTTCATTTCAAGTGTTTAAAAAGTAATCATCTATTGTCACTTGTAGAACACCTCTAAATCCATGGTATTGGTCTGCTGCAAGTGTGAATGGCGATTTATTATACCACGAGAGTATTACTGACTCATGGTGACTCTCACAATGCATAATTTAGCACAAAATTGCCTTTACTTTGAGGGAAGTAGATTGATATTAGCACTTTCTCATGTCATCCGACCCTGATTTAATTTTATATTAACACTAAAACACAGAAAGAATGTAGTATGGGTGACAAAAATACAATTGATCTGCACTGCTCCAAAATTTCCATCAATACTTACCAATGACATAAATGACTTCTATTTCAAATAGACTGCTATATAAAGAAGCATAAATTGCAAAAAGCCATGGATGTGTTGTGATGGAGACTATTTCAAAGATGAATGACTGTACTTGCATGGAAGGGAGTTCCCTTAAATGTGCAATGAAAAGAAAAAAATGTAGAGATATAATTATAGTGAGGAATACATTTTGCAATGTGAAATGCTATAGATACTGTATATAAACAATAAATTGGAAAAAAAAAAAATACGGTGTATGTGCCTAAAAGTACATTCACACAGTACAGTTGTGCCCTGTTAAAACCACATAAAAAATTATTAGCATGCATTTTTTGTTAAATAATGTTTTATTGGTTTTTCAAAATAACACAAATAAACATATAGCATTGAGAGCAATGAATATAGCAACAATGTCACAAAATACTTGTAGGTAACTTCAGAGTAAATAGGTTTGAATAAATAGGAGGATGGAATGTGGTGGGGGAGATAGCCTAACGTAGGACTAGCCTTAAGAAAGGCTATTCTTCTACCTTTACATGTCTTCTCCGCGCCGCCGTTCAGCAGAAATCCCGGTTTTCTTCTGTAGGCCAATGAGTTCTTTTGCAGCATTGGGCAATCCCCAGCACTCAAACAGCACTGGGGACGTCCCCAATGCTACAAGATAATCTCCAGCGATGCCTCTGTCTTCGCCTGGAACGGCCTCTCCCTACGTCTTCTTCCGGCACTGGCTTCAAAGTTCTAAGCATGCGCAGTCGGCTCTGCCGTCGGGCATCGGGACCACGCATGTCTGCGGGCATTTTCTTGTGGCCTCTTACATCAGTTTACTGTCTAAGGGTCCATTCACATGGATGAAAATGGCACTTTATTTGGCGCTGAATTTTCCATGCTGAAAAAAAAAAGAAGCCTCCTGTTGCTAGCTTTTTTTCCACTAGCGAGCTACAAAAAAATACAAAATCCTGATTCTTTTGTGTAGTTTGTATAAGATAATGGAAGAATGTCATACCCACCATCCATTAACCCATACTAGGGAATCCATGAAATTCTGATATTTGAATCACAAGGCGACCATTGGTGAAGATCATGTGAGTTTTCTGTGTGCCAGTACTTACTGTTCTGTGAAATAACAAACCATGTTAAAAATAGAGATTGGTGATTGGTAATTTTGGGTTCAGGTGGCTCAATAAAAAGATTAGTTTGGGGTCAAACAAGTTTGGTATGGACCACAGCATAAATTGACTTAAAACATATCATAACACTGTTATAGCTCTAAGGAACCTATCTATCCAATTTCTAGCTGTCCAAGGCAAACACAGCTGAAGTTATGTCAAGTGACAGTGACACGTAAGTGTATGGAAAAACAGATAGTAAGCACTCCATACTAACACTGATGTTAACCATACACTGCACTGACACTCACTGTTACGCAATTAAAATTTAAAATGCAAAAATTACCCTTTATTTAGGAAAGTTGTTTGCTCGTGTTTTCTTAGACACACAAGTTATATTGCATAAAGCAATGATTTTATTGAAATATTTTGACTTGTTAATGCTGCAAGATTGTTGTTATTTGGGAGATAAATTTGTGACTGCGTGCTTAGTTCAAAAGTGATGAAAAATTGACTTTTCAAAAAAAAAAAAAAAAAATTAAAATGGTTCTGTTTTTTTCTAACAACACTGTTGGCATCATGTGATGGACCAGGCCACAGGACATGTTTGGATGAGTGGAGACATTGGTGGTAGCTGTGTCAACATGAGTGGCACAACGGCATGGAATAATATGATGAACCAGACTGCAGGTCATGCCTGAATGATTAGTAGTAGCTGTGACAACATGAGTGGTAGTTCTGCATGAAATAATATAATGGACTATCCCTCAGACATATCTGCCTGAGTGATACAGCGATGGTAGCTGTTTAGAAATAGCAAGCAGCATCAGCAGTGCAATAAATGAAACATTATACAGGGAGACAGTGGCATCTCTATTCATCTATCCAGAGGCATCATTCGGAGGCATGTGGAAATCCTCTCATATACACGCCTCATTCATTTTGACAAAGCTAATTTTTTTCATACTAGTGATGGACAGTTTTGTCCTTCCTGGGGTTACAACCTATATATATATTTTCCCTATATTGTCTCTCACTTCCATCTATGATTTCTATCTTAATTTTCCTGTAATTGATTGAATCTGACTAACCTTTATTCTAATTCTCCTACTCCTAAGTTTCTCTAGCTATAGTACAAACTTGGCTGTAATCAGTGCTGTGTATGGCTTAAGAAAATTGAATATTTGCTTTGCATCATGCAGTGATGAATAGTACACTCATCCACTACTACCACCATTAAAGGGGTTTTCCGGCAGGAATATATATATATATATATATATATATATATATTTTAAAAGGTAGGTTATTGTTATTAATGCGTTAATAAGTACACTCATATACACTTAGTATTGCTTTGAGTGATTTCTGATTTTTCTCTGAGAAGTCCTAGCATCTAGAGATGAGCAAACAGTGTTCTATCGAACACATGTTCGATCGGATATCAGGCTGTTCGATGTGTTCGATTCGAATCGAACATCACGTGGCAAACTCCAAAAAAATTCAATTTCCCTCCCACCTTCCCTGGCGCTTTTTTTGCACCAATAACAGCGCAGGGGAGGTGGGACAGGAACTACGACACCGGAGGCATCGAAAAAAATCGGAAAAAGTCATTGGCTGCCGAAATCAGGTGACCTCCATTTTAGACGAATAGTGGATTTCAAATCCGGGTCATATGAGAATGTGAACTTTGTGACTAAGAGACAGGGATAGCTGTACAGGCAGGGATAGCTAAGGATAACCTTTATTTAGGTAGGAATGTTATTAAAAATAACTTTTTGGGGCTCTATCGGGTGTGTAATTGTGATTTTTGTGACATAAACTTTTTCCCATAGGAATGCATTGGACAGCGCTGATTGGCCAGAGTACGGAATTTGACCAATCAGCGCTGGCTCTGCTGAAGGAGGCGGAGTCTAAGATCGCTCCACACCAGTCTCCATTCAGGTCCGACCTTAGACTCCGCCTCCTCCGGCAGAGCCAGCGCTGATTGGCCGAAGGCTGGCCAATGCATTCCTATGGGAATGCAGAGACTTAGCAGTGCTGAGCCAGTTCTGCTCAACTACACCGTGTGCCGGTCAGCCCATCTGATATAGCAGAGCCGAGTGTGCACACTCGGCTCTGCTACATCAGATGTAGCAGTGCCGAGGGTGCACTAGAACCCTTATGCACACTCAGCTCTGCTACATCAGATGTCCCATAGGAGTGCATTGGCCAGCCTTCGGCCAATCAGCCCTGGCTCTGCCGGAGGAGGCGGAGTCTAAAGTCGGACCTGAATGGAGACTGGTGTGGAGCGATCTTAGACTCCGCCTCCTCCAGAAGAGCCAGCGCTGATTGGTCGAATTCCGTACTCTGGCCAATCAGCGCTGTCCAATGCATTCCTATGGGGAAGAGTTAGCTTGCGAAAATCGCAAGCTGACAGGGATTTCCATGAAATAAAGTGACTTTTATGCCCCCAGACATGCTTCCCCTGCTGCCCCAGTGTCATTCCAGGGTGTTGGTATCATTTCCTGTGGTGTCATAGTGGACTTGGTGACCCTCCAGACACGGATTTGGGTTTCCCCCTTAACGAGTATATGTTCCCCATAGACTATAATGGGGTTCGAAACCCGTTCGAACAGTGAGCGGCTGTTCGAATCGAATTTCGAACCTCGAACATTTTAGTGTTCGCTCATCTCTACTAGCATCTTCTGAATTTGTTTACATGGTGTGTAGCTTTCAGCTGCAATGCATTTTGGTACTTGTAGACTCTCACACTATCTCCAGTTCACTCCTCTCCCCCTCCCTCTCTAACACCTCATCCCTGTCTCCCTAGCTATTCATCCCACTGCTAGCCTTTCCTAACTCACTCTGCCCCAGTGATATGGTTAAATAGGCATTTTTGATTAACCCCTTCCCGACATGCGCCGTAATAGTACGGCGCATGTTGGGTCTGTAACTACCCGACATGCTTTAAGCAGTAGACAACCGGCTCTAATGCCTCCGATCGGTCCCCGGACCGATCGGAGGCATTAACCCCTCCGGCGCCGCGGTCAAAGGTGCCGGAGGCGCCATTTTCCCGGCGGCGCATGGGCGCCGCCATTTTGGCCGGGATCGCCGGCTCCTGGAGCATGCTCCAGGGCTGACGTCCCGTTGCCATGACAGCCGGGAGCCTTGTACAGGCTCCCAGGCTTGTCTGCAAATCCTCTCTTTTGCAGGCTGGTCTATGGAGCCTGCAAAAGAAAGGATGCTTTTTTGCAATGCATTGCAATGCATTAGCATTGTAATGCATTGCATTAGTGATCAGACCCCCTGGGGTTCAACACCCCTAGGGGGTCTAATAAATGCAAAAAATAAATTAAAAAAAAAGTTAAAAAAAATATAAAAAGAATTAAAAGTTCAAATCACCCCCCTTTCCCTAGAACACATATAAAAGTAGTTAAAAACTGTGAAACATATACATGTTAGGTATCCCCACGTCCGAAATCGCCCGCTCTACAAATACATAAAAATATTTTTCCTGTTCGGTAAACGCCGTAGCAGGAAAAATAGTCGAAAGTGCCAAACCGCCATTTTTTTCACTGTTTTGATTCTGATAAAAATTTGAATAAAAAGTGATCAAAGCAATAACATTTCCCGAAAATGGTAGAACTAAAAAGTACACCCAGCCCCGCAATAAAAGACGCCCTATGCATCCCCATACACTTACGTATAAAAAAGTTACGGCCGTCGGAATATGGCGACTTTTAGAAAAAAAAATTTTTAACACAGTTTTGGAATTTTTTTTAGGGGTCAAAATGTAAATAAAACCATATAAATTTGGTATCCCTGGAACCGTACCGAAACACAGAATATAGGGGACATGTCATTTTCGCTGCACAGTGAACGCCGTAAAACCAAAGCCCGTAAGAAAGTCGCAGAAATGCATTTTTTCTTCAAATCCACCCCATTCTGAATTTTTTTCCTGCTTCCCAGTACATTATATAGAATAATTAATGGTAGCATCATGAAGAAAAATTTGTCCCGCAAAAATTAAAACCTCATATGGCTGTGGGAGCGGAGAAATAAAAAAGTTATGGGGTTTAGAAGGAGGGGAGTCAAAAACGAAAAACGAAAATCAAAAAATGCCATCGGCGGGAAGGGGTTAATAATGTCATTTAGAAAGTAGAAGGGGAGGGTGTTTAGATTAGTGTAGGGTTTTACGGTTATCCCTGACAACCCCTTTAATGAAGTACTTTGTGTTCCAGGCCACAGCACCTTATATACTTTAAATGACATCAGCCCTGTAGGTGTCCAACTACCACTGACTATTGACTGTGAGGTGATGTCATGTATTCCAGAACTTCACAGGGACTCACAGACACTTGTCTTCTGTATTTTCACTGCACAAATCATGTGGAGGTGTCCATTTTAGTTTGACAAATCGCCATGTATTTGTTTTCGTTAAAAAACAAACAATTTGGAATAATTGGGTCGAACCTGGATCAGTTCTCCTAACTCCCGTACAGTGCAATGTGTCATGGCCGAACGCCGCTATCACATCTCAGTCTCCATTCTTTTAAATAAGAGATGAGCGTCAATAGTGCGGCTATGCCACTACACATAGTCTGCTTTGGGCTCTGCACACTGTGCTAAAAACAGCTGGTTGGTGCAGACCCTGGTGTTCGATCTCCATAAATCTCAATTTAATGACCTATCCTAAGGATTCTGTAAGTTATTCATTATTCATCATGGATTTCCCTTTTATCCATAGAGGAAAATATAAAAACCATAATATGGGCCTAGTGTGAGCCAGCATAGATTCTGGGTAATTTTAATATCATTCTCTACGAGATTTTCAAAATTGTATATTTATATTTTTATTCCTGAAACAGACAAATATTTGTTTTAAAATCCTCAAATTGACGTTACTTTCTTATGTATAAAATATTTCTCCCCCTAAACAGAGAAGCCATGTATTGCATAGTCCTTGCAGCAAGAATATAATATTCACCATTACTTGATCTAATTCATATTTATGTATCCTCTAGTTTGTCTTTTTCTTCTTTATGAAAGGAACATATTTCAACACATTTTCTGAATATGATTTTAAGAAATGTGATTCCCTTCACTGGCTGGAGTGTAGGTGGAAGTCTGGATGTTACTGACTGTCTTTTAAATTAGTGTAAAACAGCCAAGTATTTTACTATGAAATTGCTATGAATGTTAATCCAGAGTTTGCCAGCCAAAATGTTTTCACAAAACTGTCTTAGATAATAGAGTTTGGTCTCAAAATAGCTCCGAATATATAAACTGGCTTGAATACAGCACATATGGTAGAGGCTGTGTGCAGTATAAACAGACATTTGATGAACACAAATAGACACTTAAAGCCATTATATTGTATTAGCAAATCCAAAAATCCCAACGCTGCACAAAATCTACCTGGTACCATTGCACTCATTACTATGCTAATCAGGAATATATTCAGGCGACTTGTACTGTGCATAATTCTGAACCCATGTCAGTACAATACGCCTTAAGGTGCTGCTTTTATATCAGTGATAACAATTGGTTATTTTTACTGATTTGTTCCATTTTTTTTTATAAATGTGGTTTCATTTAACCATGTAACCAGGACTGCACTGAAACATTATATATAAATATAGAGATAGAGATATATACTGTATACACCCACACCCACATATCTATAGCAGAGAAAGTATCCGGCACTGTCTGGTTATGAAGTGTGAGTGCAAAGGATCCCACTGAAGTCAGGGAGATCATCTGGTAGCCGCTGCCCCTCTTCAAGAGTTATTACTGAAAATTTAATGCATCCCCCATACTCTGGAACTCCTTACCGAGACACATAAGACTGACTCTCACAATCACAGGATTCAAGAAGGCCCTGAAGACTCACCTATTCAGGAAGGCCTACAACCTCCAATAACACTACTGCCACCACAGCACCATCTGAACTGTCTCCCCCCTCTCCTTCTGTCTCTACCCCCTTCCCCCATAGATTGTAAGCCCTCGCGGGCAGGACCCTCTACCCCACTGTGCCAGTCGGTCACTGTTAGTATTATATCTGTTTGTATATTTTGTGTATTGTATGTAAACCCCCAAATGTAAAGCACCATGGAATTAATGGTGCTATATAAATAAACAATAATAATAATTTAATATATGCTCAAAAGCATTACATGGAATGGGAATTGATTCATCTAAAGTGGTGGAAAATAAAAGTAAGGCAGTTGTATGTAGAAAAGAATACAGGTGTCAGCAGTCATCTTTCTAAGGCTCCTAAGAGGTCACAAGGCAAGAAGACAAAAGTAAATTATAAAAAGTCATTGACAAAATGTTTTTACAATCATTTTTAATATTTTTTTTGTTTTAAGATATCACCAAAGACTTTTTTGCCCAGGCACGCAAGAAACACCCCACGGACCCCATTATAATCAATTGGGTCCATCAGACTCCGTTTGTGACCATAATTAAAGGGATTCTATCATTAGAATTTTTAACTAAGCCCACATCGGAATAGCCTTAAGAAAGGCTATTCATCCCCTACCTTTAGAATTCTTCTCCGTACCGCCCTTCAGTAGATATCCCGGTTTTCGTCATATGTTAATTAGAGATGAGCGAGTACATTTGATTGAATACCTCCCCTGCATAGTTGTTGTTGTAAAAAAAAAAGTGCCAGGGAAGGTGGGAGGGCAATTGAATTTTTCCCACGTGGTATTCGACCGAGTACATCTATTACTATGCAGGGGAAGTATTTGATCGAATACTACTATTCTTTTTTTTTTTTTTTTATGTAGATTGTGAGCCCCACACATAGAGCTCACAATGTACATTTTTCCCTATCAGTATGTCTTTTTTGGAATATGGGATAGAAATCCATGCAAACACGGGGAGAACATACAAACTCCTTGCAGATGTTTTTTTGCCCATGGCGGGATTTGAACACCAGGACTCCAGCGCTGCAAGGCTGCAGTGCTAACCACTGAGCCACCGTGTGGCCCCCGAATACTACTATTCTATCGAATACTACTTGCACATCTCTAATGCTAATGAGTCTGCAGACAGTACAGGGGGCATTCCCCGCGCTCGAAGAGCACTGAGGACATCCCCTGTGCTGCTTGAAAACTCTCCAGCGCTATCTCCATCTTCTTTTCTGCCTCTACTTCTTCTCCCACGTTACTGTCACGTCTTGATCCAAAAGCACTGACTGCGCATGTCCGTCGGCCATTTTCCTGTGGCCTCTCCCGTTCAGCCACAGGAATATGGCTGATGGGCATGTGCACTTGGCGCTTTTGGATGAAGATGTAATGATGATGCGGGAGAAGAGGTGAAGGTTGAGAAGAAGATGGAGGCGGCGCTGGAGAGCTTTCAAGCAGAACAGAGGACGCCCCCATGCTGTCTGGAGACTCATTAGTATAACAACGAAAACTGAGATATCTACCGAATGGCGGTGTGGAGAAGAATTCTAAAGGTGGGGGAAGAATAGCCTTAAGACTATTCCAACGTGGGCTTAGTTAAAAACAGGATTCTAATGAAAGAATCCCTTTAAGTGGATCTGATTGTGTCTATAATTCTGTACTTCTAATTCTCAGACGGATAGGAAGAACAGAAATTCAGATGTAAGTATGACCCTAATTTAAGTGGTTTAGAAGCTATTTTGGTGGTGGTAGACACCCTTTAAATACTTAGGATTTTTCCCTATCTGTATTTTCACATAAATGCTGCTTTTTACAATACAGACAACATATAACATCAATACTTATTAAAACCAGTTTACAGTTCATGGCTCAATCGCTATGAAGCCTGAAATACTCTTGTCAAAATTACCCCAATCTTAAAAAGGTCAAAGGCATTTTAAGAGATTTCTACACTTCTTTGCTGCATTTTCTTGTCAAGATTAACAATGTGTAACTCAGAATGCAAGGGAAGCACGATTTACTTTCAGGAGCACAATCTGTACAAACAATGTGGTTTGAAGAGCTTTATCTATTTTTCATGCTCCACTGTCATGGTTTAATGAAAGGATATATCTAACTGTTCGAAAGGAAAAATGTCAACACTATTTACATGCAAATATCTTAGGAGTGTGTTTGAGGCAATGAGGCTAGCCTTATATCATGCTTATATCACTGGAAGAATGCATAAAAGTCTCAGAAGGTAAAAACTAAATCTAAGTTACCTTTCCATAGTGCACATAAATCTGACTGCTTTAATTCCAACCCTGTTTGAAATGACTGCTCTATTCATTCTGAGAAAATGCTTCTTTCATAAGTCATGTTTAGTTTGAGCTTTGCATTCTGTTTTTAACAGTGACTGGTAAAGCCTTTCCTCTGCACATGTACAAAGAGCTGAAAATATTGAATACTCATCCATATGCTTCCCATTGATGCCGGGGAACTGATTAAGGCCCAGACATTTTTGTAAACAGCTTTTTGGAGGCGGCGGTGCTATAATATTCGTAGAGACTTGTATTTTTCAGAATTAAATTGCAGTTCCACTTTTTCACAGAAAAGTTTAAGTATTTGTTAGAGAGAGTAGAAATATATCAAGAATATGAAAATAAAGAAAGACCACTGAAAAATGTAATAAAAGAAGACTCTGAATTTGTATCTGTACTGACCAGTGATATTGGTCCAAGGGCTCCTGTATATAAAGTCCAGATCAAATATAGTGGAGGAAAATTAACATTACAGGAATTTTTAAATTCAGTTCTGCATTGGAGTAATTTTCTCCAAATTTATTAAATGATGCACAATTAATAGATTAGATGCATCTATATGTAAGTCTTGAAATTGCACTTTGTTCATTACCCACGAACTATTTTAAAGTTAAAGGGGTATTCCCATGTACATAATCATATCTATATTTGTAGATAATTAAAACATAAAAATTTTTGCAAATATAAGTAATTAAAAATTCTGCAAAGTTTTAAAGATTTTTTTTAACTTTCTTAGTGGTGACAGTCTGTTGTCTTGTTTGGTTGCCAATGGATACGACCACTAATGCAGAAACTTTCTATGGTCTGGGACTTGTCAGGAACCCAGCAATGATTTTCTTATTGGAGCTGGGTTATCAGGCAGGGACACTACATGTATGAGAAGATATCCTGGCCACAATAAGGAAATGATGGCTGATTTTTCTGATCTTAGAAAGTTCCCGCATTCATGGTCATATCCACTGGCAACCGATCAAGACAACAGACTGTGACCACAAGATATTTAGAGAAAATCTTTAAAACTTTGCAAAATGTTTACTTACATTTGCAAAAATGTTTAACTTTTAATTATCTACAAATTTAAAAATAATTATGTAGATGGGAATGCCCCTCTAAGGCCTCATGTAGCGTGACAGCCAAAAAGCGCAGTTATTCCCTCATCGCTTTTGATATAAAGTCTGCAAAGTTTTCTATACATAATTTCTGCCTCAATTATACCTATAGGGAAAAGGCCAGCGTTTATAATTGACATGCTACAATTTACAAAAAAAGTGACTTTGACTCTACGTTTTGGAAATGCAGCTTTTTTTGTTACAGATTTTGTTGCCTTTTTTTACCCAAAGACAGGAGTATAATGAGCACCTGAGTAATATAGTTCCCAGTCCTTTTGTAGACATTCTTGGCTTTGGCTCAAAAAACATCAACATAATCTACAACAAAAAAAGCTACGTTTTTGCAATGTGGGGCCTGAGCCTGAATCACAGTATGTCCGCTGTGAATATTTTTCGGCAATGTGTGGATGGGATTAGACAGAATCCCATCCTCTATTCGGGTACTGTAAAACTTGGCAGTTGTGGTTTTCACACTAAGTGGGGCTCCAGTCATAAAGAGGACGTTTCACAAGTATGTAAAACTAAATGTTATACTTCATCTGATTCTCACTGTGCCCCCAAACAATTTAAGGGTTCTTCTTTTTAAAATCTGTCCACTCATTCAAAAGATATGACCACTGGAAGGTTGTCCCTCCGATTCTCCAAGTGCGTGGTAACTTTTTTTTTTTTTTTTTTTTTTTTTTTAATGAAAGTGCCCTCTCACATGGAGAATCAGATCTTGGTCACATATAGCCTTACAGGGGCCATATACTTTGAGTGGGTGGACAGAATTCAAAAAGCAATACACCAGATTGTTCAGGGATACAGCGAGAAACAAATGATTTATGTTTTTAGCATCTTCTTCTTGGTGACCAGTACTCTTTAGCCAAGATCAGGAGTGGATTGAAAAAAGGGAAGCGTAAATGTTTATAATCCTGATATTGACTTAATATATAAATGACAATAATGAAATGTGCACTGGGTCTATAGAGGGAAACGAATTGCATTGAAAGTAGCTGCTTATAATAAACCAGTCATGTAAAACCATTATTAAAACACTATAGATGTGGAAGGGATGCAATAGATGATTGATAATTGATAGATAGATAGATAGATAGATAGATAGATAGATAGATAGATAGATACAATCAGGTTCTATTTATTTTGAGTTTTCTAATAATTACATTGATTTTTTTTATCATAATTTAAAATAAGTGTTTGCTTTATACGGTATATAGTTGTATAAAAAAAAATAAAGTACATGTGAGTCCTTGAAAGATTTCACAAGGTGGCCGAGATCACCCTAGTATTAGAATCCAGAGGCTATAGTGAAAAGGTAGACAGATGATAAAGCACAGGCAGCAGACAGCAATCCTATCAGTAGCTTGAATCAGAAGAATAACCCAAGTGATGGATATAACCCAGACAACAAGGCTGCCTCTACTTTTCATTAAGTCATTTTTTTGCCTCAGTTTCCACCTTCACAATTAGCAATTGGCCCTTGGGTATTTCCAACAGCAAAGTCATTGAAATGGGATAAGTAGTAATTGTTACCATTCCTTCATGTGTCTTAATATAGCTAAAGTCACTTCACATATACTTGACTTACAGTGAGATATTATTATGTCTGTTCCAACAATTCGATCTATAATTGCATTGTCTATTCTGTAAAGCACTCCTAAATTGTACAGGATTTACTGTTCAAGCAACGGATTACAGACTCTAGCCTGCAGGCGAATAGAAAGGATATCCCAGCATTTGTGTCTTATAGGCAAGTTCAGTGCTAGATTATGGTAGGTTAGAGCTGCAATAAATCAAAAGAAAGTCATACAAGAAAAAAAAAAACATAAATAAATAGATGCTGAAACTTTTCGCAGGCGAAATTGGTGGGAGAGAGGGCTAGTAATAAAAAATATTATTATTATTATTATTATTATTATTATTATTATTATTTTATTTAAATTTTTATTATCTGTATTTGCTATATTTTGATATCATTTGGATAAAAACAATTTGTCATAAGGATAATAGGAAAATTATTGACTGGCTTTTTTGTATCAGATGGATGTTTTCCTCCATTTCAGAAGGGGAAAACGTCAGCCAATGTTGTGCAATGACCCTGTGGACATAGTACAAGATTTTTGTTGTTGCCAGTATTTCAGTTTCCTCTCCGGATATTGTTCCAGCACATCCCAGGAGACCTATCTTAGGTTCCATAGGTAATTGGATGTTGAATTTTTACAAAGTCCATCAGGATCAGAACCATTGTACTATATCTACTACTTCCTACAAACATTTAAGGCACTTATCATTACCCCTTATCCCCATCTTCTTCAATATTCTTGCTGTTTTGTAAGCTTTATGATGAAAGAAGAGTTGAGAGCCCATGGGGGACATCAATGAATAGCGCCCCCTAGAGGTTCCTCCTCAGCTGGAATGTCTTTATCTGCCCATAAAATGTAACCAGCTGCTAATCATTTTATAATGTAACTTTTCAATGGCTTGTGCTGTGCGTTATCATGGTGCAGCAAGTTATCAGCTTCAAGGTGATGACTACTTCTGTAAGTGACATAAATACCTGATACTTTTTTCACATTCTCCAACCACTACTAGTGGAAACAGCTCACATATACATACCCAGTTCCTATACTTTGTGTAGCCAGTATCCCTAGGAGATTCTCGCAATAAGTATGGGTCTCATAGGAGGGACCTGCATCTATCAGGTGTTTATGGGAAACACCAATAAATATTAAGATGGAAATGCCCCTTTATATTCTGTGAAGTGGCACAGTAAATTATAAGCCAATGTGTGGTTACAGTATCTATAGTAATTTAATGCACTACTGGGCTATCACTATATGTATCCCCCAGTTATTCTACCCTCTACGGTCTTCACTGCTTCATTTAACAGTTTACCTTAAAGGGGAAGATGGGGGGGACGAAAGGAAAAAGCAGTGACAAAGAAAAATATTTATAAATAATTCATAACCTTCTTTAATACCTTAAAATGCCAAAAAGAAAGCTAATCATTCAAAAATGTTTAATGTAAGAATAAAAAAGGGATGAAGAACCCCAATGAGTGTCAGGTCCCCTAATCCACACTCTGTACAGATATTATATTTACACTCTATCATGTCCAAATATTGATGTGTAATGAGCCATACGCTAATAAGCAGGGCTTAAAACTCATTCACTCTATGCAGTTAGTTGCTACGATTATAACTGGCAGTTAATATTAATTGTCAACATTTATAGTGTGTAAGTATATATTCCCCTAGTTCATGAGCTGGGGTAACATATATATCTCCAGTTCAGAGAATGACGGCTGTAGCTACTAAAGTATAATGTCAGCATTCATTTCTGCAGAAATCTGACAGCTAGCCTTGAGTTTTATACCATTGTATTGGATATCTCCACAATGACCAAGTATTGATGTGTAATGAGCCTTGTGCAACTAAGCAGGACTTCAAACTCATTCACATTATGCAGTTAGTTGCAGTGATTTTTACTGACAGATAAACTTAATTGTTAAAATTTATAGTGTGTACCTTCCCCTAGTTCCTGAGCCAGGGTAATATATATCTACAGCTCAAAAGAATGGCGATTGTGTCCACTAAAGTATAATGTACAGTATATACAGTAGGAAAATATTCAAATTAGAAACTCACAAAACATGTAAAATACATGTTCCTCAGATTTCCAAGTATGTGCATCTAAGTATTCTAGCAATGCAGAAAGCAAGGCATCCAAAGTATCACAGTGAAATCGCCACTATTTTAGTTCTCTGGTTTGGCTATCAACATGAATTGTGGAAATTGGATTGCTTTTCTGACTCTCAGCTTGTTTCTGGTTATTGATTTGCCTGCTGATTCTACTTTTGATGTTACAGCTCAGATTGGACCCTTGACTTTGTATTGGATATTAGTTATGTCTCCTGATTCTGTCTCTGGCGATTTCTCCTGGCTTTGACCCTTTGCCTGGACATTTATTCTTCTGTTTCAGATCAGCCCTTTATGTAATTTTGGGTCGTGGTTTTTGTTTCAGTAAATGGAGCATTTATTCCTTTACAGTTGCTGGTGGTGATAACTTTGAACCCTAAATCAGCCAGTTTCTGTTTTTTTCGGAAATTTTCTCCTGGAACTCAACCATAACCAAAACATATTTGTATTATGAAAATGACCCTATTCACTCTAGTGATAAGCCGTTCTCTTGACAAGACTCTAACCCCAATGGGGCAACATGGTGGCTCAGTGGTTAGCACTACAGTTTTGCAGCACTGCAGTCCTGGGTTCAAATCCTGCCAAGGACAACAACTGCAAAAAGTTTGTATGTTCTCCCTGTGTTTGCATGGATTTCCTCCCGTACTTTAAAGACATACTGATAGGGGAAAAATGTGCAATGTGAACCCTATATGGGGCTCACAATCTACCAAAAAAAACCTCCAACTAGCTGGTTGCGGAAGAGTTTCAACTAGACTAATGAGACTACTAACCAGAAATACATCAGTCATATTATTATACCACTGTGACCCAATTATATGCAAACTAATGCCCCCTCGTATGAATGTATTTACCCTATGCCCCATACAACTTCAGTGTCACTGGAAACATGTTGATGTGGAGAGAATGGAAGTTGGGTTAACCAGTTCTAGTGATCATAGGAGTCCCAGTAATTGGATCCTTTTAACTATTACCCTATGGATAGATAATATTACTAGCTTGAATTCCCCTTTAAATGTTACTACAAATACAGTGTATAACATCCAGGATATGTGTATGTAAGTAGAACAAAACCAAATGTGTCACTAAAATGGCCTATTTTTTAAATCATGTTTTTATATGAAGAATATTTATAAATTTTTTATTATTATTTTTTTTTTTAATTTCCATGCCACTTAAAAAAGTACTATATCCTGTAATTTTCACTTGATGATGTTGAGATCAGTACTCTGTAGGGGTCATCACTTCCAGGCTCCTCGTCCAAAGATTTCTCTTTTGTTCATACACTTAATTTTTTTTTTAATTGACAAAAACTATTACCTTTTCTATTTTTGAAAGCATTACTTTGCATCATTTTTTCCACACCTGTCTGCCTAAAACTTGTGCAAAGTACAGTATATAATTACTTTAATGGGCCCACAATTTTGGATAAACCAGTAAGATTTGTATTGTGTCATACACAGAAAGCGATGAATTAGACTATGGACAAATCAGAAAGTTATATTCTGCCACCTATCTCGCCCATGATCTCATAAATTCAAATGACAAAAATAAACAATTGCTTTCAAAGTAAGCTTCTCCAGGCGGATCAAGTAGAAGGAGATAAGCTATCAGAAGGGCATTGAAGAAGATCAATAAATAAATAAATGGTGATATGTTTCACAAGGTGAAGAAAGCAAAGCTGTACTTAATTGTCTAAAAGAGGCTCATTGCTCATGTTACATCCTGTTATATACTAATCAAACCTAGATACGTTTTCAGTAAACAGAAAGGAAAGCCAATATTTGTTCACTCAACAATCAGAATCATTCCTCACTCCAAGCACATTGTATTGTTTATTGTATATGATATTAACATTTATTCTGTCATGTAAATAAATAGTGTACATAATCTAAATAGATTAAAAAGTGTTTTCAGTAGATGGATGGATGGATAGATAGATAGATAGATAGATAGATAGATAGATAGATAGATAGATAGATGCCGAGGCCTTGCATGTACCCTCAATAGAGGAATAAGAAGCTGGAGCAGTGAGAAGGTTGAGATGCAACCAGGAGAAACTAAATTGCCTGCTTATTCTATTGTTTATTTCCTTAGATGCATCTTGCTCAAACATGGCTCCAGTTGTCAGATCAGGAGTGTCTGGAGGTTGGAAGTTAGAAATTCATTCATACAATTCTCGGAATGATACTTCACCATGAAATTACATTGTGGAGCAGTTTTATGATAGGTCTACAGTAGTTTTCTGGAGTAAAAAGTAGCACAAAAAAAAATTTAAAATGACTTTTCTACATTTCCCTCACCACTTTTTGAAAGGGGGGTGTATGGCAATGGTGTTTTCTGGGTACAGCGAATAACACTGTCAGAATTATCATTTTCTGGTGTAAATGATGACTGAAATCTATGAGCTGGTGTAATTTCAGTATAGGTGCATAGACTGCCAGAGGATGCACCTAACTTATGATAAGGCCTGCATCTTGTCATATATTAGGCACATATTCCACTGGCATGTGGCATATCAATACTGGCATTGAAAAGGCCAGTCTTTATAAATTTGCCATTGTATGTGTACAAGTGGGGTTGAGCCGATCTTGAAATTTCAGGATCGTTTTTAAAATCCGATTTCCTATCATTTTCCGTTCGAACCAGATCCCGATCCCAATTCTGATCCCAATTAGAGATGAGCAAACAGTAAAAGTACTACTCGCTCATCTCTAATCCCAATACAAGTTAATGGGATTTTTTTTAATTATCGAAGATCAGATTTTAAAAGCGATCCTATTCACTACACGGCATGGAGTCCAAAAATTGTTTTGTTTAGTGATTTTAAAAAAATCCCCCGGCTTCTTAGCCCCCCTGGTATCCTATTACCTGCACAGATCCGCTGCTGCTTCACGTTCTTCTCTGTCTGGTCCTCTCTCATTGACATACCTTCATTGTGCCGTGCATGCCCCCACCTCCCTAGGCTAGCGTTAGAGATAATAGGAGTAGGCGGGGCTTGTTGGGGCTTAGGAGAGTGTGGGCAGGGAGACGTGAGTGCATCACTCACATCTCCCCTCCCAGTACCCGCCCACACTCTCCTAAGCTACAAGCCCTGCCTTCTCCCAGCATTTCTAACACTAGACTAGGGAGGCGGGGGCGTGCAGGGCGCTCTGAAGGCATATGAAGGAGAAAGAAGAGGAGCGAGAAGAACGGGGAGCGGCAGCACTTCTGTGCAGGTAAGTTGAGCGATCGGGATCAGAATACCATTCCCGATCTTTTTTAGGCGGGATCGGAACCCAATCGCGATCGTTAAATTTACTCGATCGCCGATCAGGATCCGATTTTTTCCGATCCCGATCGCTCAACCCTATTTACAAGTTTTGGAAGTAGGTGATACAAAGTTTAACAGTTGTCATATTACAATGTACAACTTATAGTGATTACTGAATATTCCATTATTGTAATGAACATATTTTTCACTTTAATAAGATAATATATAAACATATAGTGGTTGATAATTATATAGGCTGCCATATTATTGAAATATTAAATGTGGCAGATATTAGGAATAAGAACAGGCCCAATAAGAATTAGAACTGAGACACAAAACTGTCTGCCTAGAAAATATATGATGTAGATAGTATATTAGAGTAAAAGCATTACCAGAAGAGAAAATATAATGTAAATAGTTTTCCAGTAAGATAGAATTTTTCATCCACTTTATCAGGGATTTCAAAAAAGTGAAATTTATTAATTGATTTGGGATTTTTATTCCCAGACTGCTTATACAGAAAACAACTTACAAACAATAACCTTCTTCACCTGAAAAGTCTGTTTTTATTAGATTGCTGGATTTTATCTGACGCATCAGCATTAAATATTTTCAAGACACATGTTGGTTCACTAGTTAGCATATGGTTCCATATGGTTCTGTACATAAGGCAGGATCATTAGTAGAAATAAAAGAATATTTAGGCCAAGGGTGAAACAAATTTGCTGTAAATTACGTTGTGATATTTACCTACTGCCTACTGGAAAGTCTCCGTATATTTAGATTTTTTTGTTGTATAGGTCTTGTGCCATCACCAAATGGTCATCTAACAATGAAACTAGAAGGGATTGATTTTCTAACAGTAAGCAACCCAAGTTACTGATAGGATAAAAAGGTTATAAAGTCAGATGATTACATAGGATTAAATCATTTCAATAGAAATATGTTACGCACAGGACTGACTGCAGGTTTACTGGGGCCTTGGCTTATAGATTTACTATACCATGTGACAACTTCTTTTAACAAACCTATATACTGTACATTTACCAGTCACACGAACATACTGGAGTTTAATTTTGTTCTGGTTATTGTGATATGTCTATTTTATCTATTATTTTTCATCAATCATTTAGCTAAGATTGGTACAAAAACTAGTTGAAGCTCCACATGAGCCACAGCCATAAAGTGTGGCGGAAAAGACCACGGTGGAAACACATTGCCGACTTTCATTCTCTATTATAAGGAAAACACAACCTATGTTTATGCGTTGGTCTTTGAACTAGCATTTCAACTACGATTTTTTTCTGCAATGCCAGAATGCCATCAACTTTGCAGGAACCGTAAAATGCTATGGTTTTTGCAAATCACAGCGTTTATGCCATGTGGGTCCCTGGACTTATTTCATTGGTCTTTTTTTACATTTTTGTATTGGATTTCATTCAGACATCAGTCCATTTTTATGTGCATTAAAAATGGACCCTTTGACTTCTATTGCATCCACGTGTCTAGCAAAACAGATACAGATAAGTATAAGTGGGACTATTACTAGTTTTTAATGGTATTTATTAAAAGTTATATTTTATTTATTTCTATTCCTTTAGGCTAGAGATGAGCGAACAGTAAGATGTTTGAGATTCGATATTCGTTTCGAGTAGCCTCTCAATATTCGATTACTCGAATTGAATATCAAATCCTATTATAGTCTATGGGGGGAAAATGCTCGTTTCAGGGGTAGGCAACGTTTGATCAAATTACACTTACCAAGTCCACGAGTGAGGGTCGGGCTGGATTCTCCGAGAAGTCTTCTCCGTGTAGTGTCCCCGCGGCGTCTTACGGCTCTGAATTCACTCTGCCAGGCATCGGGCCTGGGCAGAGCCGACTGCGCATGTCCGCACTACAAGCGGACATGCGCAGTCGGCTCTGCCCAGGCCCGATGCCTGGCAGAGTGAATGAAGAGCCGGAAGACGCCGCGGAGAAGCTGCACGGAGAAGACTTCTAAAGGTAGGAGAAGAACCAGCGTTGATTGGCCGACTGTATAGCATTCGGCCAATCAATGCTGGTTCTGCATCAAACTTTTCCATTCGAATAGCGAGTGGTACTTCATCGAGTACGAGTATTTCAAATACCGCAGTATTCGATCGAATACCTACTCGATCGAATACTACTCGCTCATCTCTACTTTTGGCCTTTTGTTAAGCCTATATGAAAACAAAATTGTTCCTATTGTCTTGGGGAGGTGAACATAATTGTAGTGTGTAAATGTTTTGATTAAGTTGAGTAATTTCATTTGTTTTATGGTAAATAAAAACATGCAAATGATGTAGCCTACAGTACTTACAAACCTGATTTATTCAGATGATGTACAAAGTGAAACATATGAAGTTATACTGTATTTTTGAGTAAATGCTATTAAAATGTAAAACATATGGAAAAGAATTGCAAAAAATGTTATGTTTCGAATGTTCACTCGGCTTTAAAACCATTACCAATACAGTCTCCAAAATATTGTATTGACCCAGAAGTCTCTTCTCATGTTCATTAAGTCAAGGGGAAAATTTATAAAAATTAGAATCCTAGATTCACAAAACTAAATATGGATAAAACTGAGGTAATATCATTACAAACTGTGATATTACTATATCTGACAGTTTTAATTTCTGCGTATTAATTCACAGATAAGCAGTATGGAATTTTGTTGTGATACATAATATGTTTGTGTCTATGGGAGAGGATAGATCTAATACTATCAGAATAAGGCTGTCAGCTCCAGGAGGCATGATAGTTTGGTATCTGTTAGTTGCTGTTTTATAATAAAAGGAGTGAATGAGTTTGCTCAGTGAAACATTCTCAATTGCTCTTTAACAAGAACAAGCTTAGTGATGTGTAGACAGAACACTTGATAAGAAATTCTCAAGCTCCTGAAGCAAAAGTAAGCCTACTTAATATTTATAGAAACAAGAAATAGCTATATCTTTAATTGAGACTAAGCAGAAAAATATGCCTGGAAATGGTACAAAAATAAATTATGATAGTACGTCAGAGATTAGAAATATCTGAAGGCAGGCCATTTAAGGATTGGTGCAGTTTAAAGTGCTAGAACTACCTGCAATAAATGTGTGGCAAACAGTCCTGTCCCCATAAAACTGTATTAACAATCAGACAGCCAGATGTCATAGCCAAAATTACTGGACTCTGGGGAAAGACAGCTAAAAAAAACATAATAAAATCTCTAGTTTTCCATACTTTTGAGGAATGGCTACAAAAATAATAAAACAAAATTCATATCTATCACGTAAATGAAGAAGTCAATGTAGCCAGCTCTGCCAGGTCCAAACAAGGTGTACAAACATGCGGGAGGGGGCCATATGGAAGGAGGTAGAAAGCAAGGAAGTGTCCACTATAAACATAAGTAGCAGGAAATTTGACACATTCAGAAAAGTTTATCCTAATAGCATGTAAAAACCTTTTGATAGCCAGAGCACAATGGTCAGCTCTAAGTCAAGTAACTGGCTTGTCTCTAGTAAGTTTGGCAAATTGTCGTCCTTTCTCTCTGAGTCTTCATCACAATAGTTCTGAGACTGTGACTTGGAACAATGGCTGCAGAATAACATACTCATGCTGTATATGAAGACTCTCTCTTCTCTCTCTCTCTCTCTCTCTCTCTCTCTTTTCTCTCTCTCTCTCTTCTCTCTCTCTCTCTCTCTCTCTCTCTCTCTCTCTCTCTCTCTCTCTCTCCATGAGGTCATGATATTTCCAAGTGGCACTGCATTTCCTGCCACAAAGGCCATTGGTGGACTTTCATCTTTGTCCCTCACTTTACCCACTTTTTTAGCAATATAAAGCAGTTGAATAGTTCAGTCTTTGTAAACTATATCTCTACTCGCAAGCATTTTGGCCACATTCCCAAATCCCTTTTTTCAGTTTTAAGCACATTCTTTAATATGGACAAAATGAGCAGTGTACTGTAATAGCGTTGTCTTTTTCGATGAATTACTGTTTTTGTGAATACCTGACCTTTATATCAAGGACCAAAGATTTTTCGGCTGAGATATCTGTCTGGGTAAATTGTAATCTTAGTAAAACATTACTACATTGGCTCATGTTTTGCAAAGTAGTGATTGGGTAGTAATTCATGTTTTATTGCCTTACTTGAAGGCAGCCATTTTGCTACTGGCTTAAGTATGCAGCCATAATCTCTACCACACCATAGGAATGATCAATTTGCACATGCCCAATCATCTGAAAAGGGCTGGGTTTAACACAGTGCACATTTGCAGAGATCTAAAATATAATAGTATTATTACTATTAAAATGGCTGCAATCCACCATATTTACTGTTCATCTGAGATAGAAATAAATCAGAATAAAATGAAAATGAAGAATTACTCATTGATCAGCAAATGTATATGTATCATTAGATCAGGGGGAGATTGATAAAATCTAAATAATCCAGAATGTATAAGAAAATGCCATGGTGTAGTACAATTTATTATTCTTGTGAAGATTTTTATTGCAACTGATGAGAACTCTCTCATGCAAGTGCTGATCTGTTAAGCAGGATGAAGTCTACCTACTGGTCAGTCTACAGAAGTGGTTCTCAACCTTTACAACCAAAGTACCCCCTGGTAAGAAAATGTGCCAACGCGTACGCCCAAAGTAGCAATCACCTATAAATGATAATAAAATAAGACTTTTTCAGAGCTTTTGTTAACAATTATGTAAAGGCCCTCTCAGTGCCTGCACATGTAGTATAATGGCCTTCACTTTTCAGTTCCCCGCATGTAATATAATGACCCCACAGTGTCCCACACATGTAATATAATGGCCCCCACATGTAAAATAACCACCACAGTGCCATAGCAGCCCCCATATAACATGATGTCCCATGGTGGCCCCATTATACAGTATAATCTTTAACAGTGGCTTCTATACAGTATAATGTCCCATAGTGGCCCGTCCATGCAGTATAAAGTCCCATAGTGGCCCGTCCATGCAGTATAATGTCCTTGAGTGACCCCATATAACATAATGCCCCATAGTGACCCCTGCATACAGTATAATGTCCCATAGTGGCCTTCATGCAGTATAATGTCCCTGAGTGACCCCTACATTAGATAGGGATCTTCTTACAACCCAATTTGCTGGCACCTCTAGGGCTCTGCAAAAAAAAAATCTGTACTCCAAAAGTTAAAAAGCGCAGTGTTCCCTTTTCTTCCCTTCGCTTCTGAGCCCTGCTCTGTGTTCAAACAGCAGTTTACACCCACATATACAACTGGGGTAAACTACTTAAAAGTTTTAGGAGTGAGTCTCTGATAACACAAAGTGGGCACCACGTATTGGGCACTGAAATGGAATATTTCTTTTAAAAAAGTTAATTTTCCCTTTGTGCATTAATTTTTGGGAAGTACTCTTGGGCAGTGATAATACCCCTTGAGAAATTCCTTTAGGGGTATAGTTTCTAAAATGGGATAAATTTTTGAGGGGCTTTCCATTGTACAGGAACTTTAGGGGCTATGCTAATGTGCCATAGCACTCAAAAAGTATCCCATCAAAATCTACTCTCCAAAATGCAAATAGCGCTCTTTCTATTCCTAGACCCACCATACCACATTTTGGGTATTGTCGTGCTCGGGAGAAATTGTGTAACGGACTGTGTTATCCTACTGTGAAGATAAAAATGTGTAACTAAATGGACAGTCTATTGGAATATTTTTTTTTTTTTTTTTTTTTTTTATGTCCCCATTCCAATAATATGTGAAACAGTTGTGGGTTCAAAATGCTCATCATACCCATTGATAAATTCTATTAGGGGTGTATTTTCTAAAATGGGGTCACTTTTTAGGGGTTTTCATTGTGTTGGCACCTTAGAGACTCTGCAAATATGACATTGCACCTGACAATTATTCAGTCAAAACCTGCTTTTCAAGCGCCCAGTGTTGCTCCTTTCTTTCCGCAAGCTGCCTTATGCCCTAACATCATTTTATATCCACATGTTGGGTATTTTTATGCTCGGTAGAAATTGTGTAACAAACTGAGATGCATTTTCACCTTTAATACCTTGAATGAATATATTATTGAAAAAATATTTAATATCAATATTGTTTTAATGAAATGCGTAAAGGATTAACAAACTTCACAAATGTTGTTTTGAATTATTTGAGGAGTGCAGTCTTGAAAATGGGGTAATTTATTGGGGGTTTCTAGTATAGCGGATGTTATAATCCCCTTCAGAACTGAATTGGTCCCTAAAAAATGAGTTTGGGAAATTCTTGCAAATCTCGAAAATCTTGTAAGTCTTCTAATGGACAAAATAAATTAAAGGATGGTTAAAATATGATGCCAGTATAAAGCAGACATATGGTAGATAATGTTTATTAAATATTGTCTATCATATAATGTATTTAACCCCTTAACGCTAAATCACGTACCTGTACGTCAGGGAATGTGGTTAGTTCCCGCACTCCCACGTACCTGTACGTGATTGAGATTGCACGGGCTCAGAAGCCCGTGCGATCTCCACGGGAGGCCGGCTGTATCTGACAGCCAGGCTTCCCCTGTAGCAGCAGGGACGGTGATTGCACCGACCCCCGCTGTTTAACCCTTAAGGTGCCATGATCCATAGTGATCATGGCACCCTAGGGGTTTTGGCCGGGCTATAAATCATGCTGCCGGCTGCCTAAGGAGTCTGTGTGAGCTGTAATTTACAGCTACACGCTGCTCCTTAATCCCTCCCCCCATCGGAGCGAGCTCCGATGGGGGGAGGGTTAACCCCTTGGATGCCGGGACGAGAGAAAGCTAGTCTATGCTTCCTCTAGTCTAGCTTCCTCTATAGACTGCAATACACGTGTATTGCAAGTCTATAGTTAGTATAGAACCAGCGATCCTCTCTGATCGCAGGTTCTAGTGTGCTTACAGCACAAATGTAAAAAAGTTAAAAAAAAAAAAAAAAAAAGTGTGTAAAACAAACAAACAAAACAAACATAGTTACATTTCTTGTAAATCTGGAAAATCGCTGTTACACTTGTAAGCCTTGTAACGTTCAAAATAAATTAAAATACAATCAAAAGATGATGCCGATATAAAGCAGAGATATGGGAGATAATATTTATTAATGTATGTGGGTGGTATGACTATCTGCCTAAAAAGCAGAGAATTTCACATTTTGAAAATTGCAATTTTTTCCAAATTTCCATCAAATTTCCTATTTTTTTAATAAGTAAATACAAAAATATTGATTAGTG
The DNA here is from genome assembly GCF_031893055.1 of Leptodactylus fuscus. Taxonomy (NCBI): domain Eukaryota; kingdom Metazoa; phylum Chordata; class Amphibia; order Anura; family Leptodactylidae; genus Leptodactylus; species Leptodactylus fuscus. The sequence continues at coordinate 192,759,376 of NC_134266.1, read as the reverse complement.
TTTACCACTAACATGAAGTATAATGTGTTACGAGAAAACATTCTCAAAATCACTTGTGTAAGTTAAAGCGTCTCAAAGTTATTGCCATTTAAAGTGACACATGTCAATTTTGAAAAAACAGGCCTGGTCCTTAACATACTTTTGGGCTGTGTCCTTAAGGGGTTAAGCAGTATCGCTGTCTGAAAAGCAGAACATTTGACATTTTGAAAATTGCAATTTTTTTTAAATTTACATCAACTTTTCTTTTTTATACACACATAAATACAAAAATATTGATCAATATTTACCACCAACTTAAAGTACGATGTGTCTTGAAAAAACAATCTCAAAATTACTTGTGTAAGTGTCTCAAAGTTCTTGTCATATAAAGCTACACATGTCAATTTTGAAAACTGATCCCATGTCCTTTGAGGTACTTTCAGACTGTGTTCTTAAGGAGTTAAAGGGAGTCTGTCAGCAGGAAAATCGGTATCAAACTATTGCCAGTACCTGGGATGGTGACTTCTGCACTTTCCAAAGATGTCTTTCTTATTCTGCATTGCAGCTCCAATTTCTAGAGCTTTATTCGTATACAAATTAGCTGAAAAGAGCTTTCAGGGCATTTCTTCTCTTGTCTGAGCTACATTTTCTATAACCACTCCTAACTGCAAACAAAGTGTGAGATGTCATGCAAACAATCAGGGGAAGAGCTGTGCGGTACTTACAGGCAGAAGAAATGCCCCTAAAGCCCTATTCACTAATTTGTTTATGGCTTTTGGAAGGCAGGAGTAAAAAAAAACAAACACAATGCAAAAGCAAAAAATAGAACCAGGACGAAGGGATTAATATCCAAAATAACAATGTAGCTACCCATGTAGTTGATAGTATTATATATTATAATACTATATTATATATCTATATATTAGAGGGATATCAGTTAGTTGTATAACAACATAAAGATACAAATCAGTTATGATCCACTACCAAGAAGGACTAACATACTGTATAATCTATTAATTAAGAGTAATTATATTTAATATTAATTGTAACAGTATTCATTAACATATAACTAACCTGTATAAACAGAGGAGAGGCCCAGAGCTTGCTCAGTTATAAACCAATAAGCAAGATCATCTTCTACAGTATTTACAGGCATGTGGAGTTCCCCAGAGGCGGCCACACTAAGCTCTTTTAGGACAGATAATCCCATATGTTATACTGTCTTGAGCTAGATAAATCTTCATTTTTCAATGAATTCGCATAACATACAAAATGTAGCAGAAAATATGGAGCTTCGTGCCATGGATTACCAGATATGGGATTGTGATTTTTTTTTACCCCAATACTGTAACATCACATCACTATTATTATTTATGTGCATAAAATCATTGTCATCCTTGTAAAATCATCTGTGCATGTAAAAGAGACTAAAATAATTCTACACTCCCACCTCACCAAGAATATTCAACTGCTACCACCGCATTACAGAGCACATTACAGTGATAAATAACATATCTCTGTTATATACATCATTTTAGTAGATTTGGAGAAAAGAACTTTGAGGTCTTATACAAATGCAGCAGTTGGTGCACTCAAAGAAGGCCTTCACCTCGGGAACACTTCTCTTGCTGCTCAAGTGAGATGGGTTATGGGAAGGATCAACTCCCAATGCGTGATGTGGTGCAGGCAGGGATAGTAGGGAGCTGAGTGGCAAGAGCAGTGTTCCAGGGAGCTGAGGGCCCGCCCCCAGTGCACCAACTTCCTCATTTGCATAAAAGGTTAAAGTTTTTCTCCAAATGTGACATACAAATGTAGGAGAGTTTTATGAGTTTGGTAACAAGTGCAGCAGGACTCTTGCTAGATCCCTTAGAGAACAGCGCTCGTGTAACTTTGTCCCCTTTGTCTCTAACTCCGCGGGTACTCGTCTTACGGATCCGACACGCATTGCGGAGGAGTTTGCTAGTTTTTATCGCCAGCTGTACAATCTACCCCCTGCCTCCCCGCCCCCCTTGGTTTGTTCGCTTCTCCCCGCGATTGTACAGTATCTCTCCGACTCGGGCCTGCCCCGTCTTTCTGAGGCTGCCTTGTCTTCGCTGGAAGACCCTATTTCGGCTGAGGAGGTAGCAGAGGCCCTGGCTTCCATGCAACCTAGTAAGGCCCCCGGCCCGGATGGCCTCCCGGCCTCGTATTATAAAAAGTTCTCGCCCCTACTTTTGGGCCCCCTGACGCGTGCCCTTAACTCTATCTCTGAAGGCTCCCTCCTTCCTTCGGATATGACTAGAGCTCACATTGCGGTGATACATAAGGAGGGCAAGGATCCAGCTCTGTGCTCTAGTTATAGGCCCATCTCCCTGCTTAATGTTGACCTGAAGATCTTTTCCAAGGTCCTGGCTTCGCGCCTTGCCCCTCTTCTCCTTGACCTAGTGGACTCCGACCAGGTTGGTTTCATCCCTACTCGGGAAGCTAGAGATAATACGGTGAAGGTTGTTAATGCTATACACTTTGCCCGCTCCCGTGACATCCCGCTCTGCCTCCTCTTCACCGATGCAGAGAAGGCATTTGACCGGGTTGGTTGGCCCTTTCTCTTTGCGGTCTTGGACCATATTGGTCTTGGCCCCGTCATGAAGTCTTGGATTGCCTCTCTGTACACCGGCCCCTCGGCGTCCACTAGGGTCAATGGAATCCTCTCCTCTCCCTTTCCCATTGGTAATGGCACGCGTCAGGGCTGTCCCCTCTCTCCCTTGATTTTTGTCCTCACGTTAGAGCCCCTCCTTAGGAAGATTAGAGACAACCCTGCTTTATTGGGCCTCGTAATAGGGAAGCGCCACCTCAAGATAGCTGCCTATGCGGATGATCTCTTGTTCTTCCTCCGTGACCCGGCCACCTCGCTCCCTGCTCTGATGTCCGAACTAGATGAATTCCATCACCTTGCCAACTTTAAAATTAATTATCAGAAATCTGAAGCGCTGGACGTTTCCTTGCCCCCCGGGCTTGGATCTTCTTTAGCTCATGCCTTTCCCTTCCGTTGGTCCAACTCGGCGATTAAGTATCTGGGTGTCTGGATTCCTGCCGATCTGCGGGAGCTGTTTATGAAGAATTACTTGCCCCTTCTCAGAACTGTCCGACTGGATCTGAAGAGGTGGTCCAGGGGCACCTATACGTGGTTTGGCCGCTGTGCCATCTACAAGATGAATGTGATGCCTAGACTCCTCTACCTGCTGCAGACTCTTCCGATTCACGTTCCTCCTAGCTTTTTCAGATTGCTCTACTCTGATTTAGTTAACTTCATCTGGCAGGGTAAACGGGCTAGGTTGGCCCGTTCCATTCTGACTCTCCCGAAGTCGCTGGGCGGCATGGGCCTACCTGATCCCCGCCGCTACTACGAGGCTGCTCTCTTGCAAAGAGTCATAGACTGGTGCCGCCATTCCCCCTACAAGCAATGGATCTCTATGGAGGGCTCCTTTTCGAGTCTTCCGCTTCACTCGCTCCCCTGGTTGGACTCTACTGCCCCTTCCTCTGTCTACTCTCATCCCACTATTGGTCCCACCCTTAAAGTCTGTAGGTCCCTTTTTCGGAAGGACTGCCTCTCCCCCTCTCTGTCCCCTCTCCTTCCTGTTCTGGGCAACCCGGCCTTCCCGGCTGGCCTCTCGCGGGGCCCATTTCGGTCCTGGATGGACGCAGGCTTGCAGAGAGTTTTCCATTTTCGTTCGGAGGGGTCTTGGCGGCCTCTCGAGAGCCTTCGCGCTGTTCGGGACCTCCCACCCCTTGGTCCTTGGAGGGGACTGCAGCTCTCCCACTTCCTTTCCTCGCTGTCAGATCCAGACGCCTTTGACAGACCTCTCACGGTTTTTGAGAAGGCCTGTTCTGGTCTCCTACGCCATTCTCTTTCAGAGCTATATTCGCTCTTGGTCTCCCCTCCTCCGGGCCATAGACCCCCCTTCCTGGCCAAGTGGGAGGCAGATCTCTGTCTCTCCTTTTCGGATGCAGATTGTGTCAGGATTTTGGAGCTTGCCCACAAAAGCTCTGTGGCGTGTAAGTTCCAGGAGGCGGGCTACAAGATCCTCACCAGGTGGTACCATGTCCCGGCCTTGCTGCACAAGTTTTTTCCCACCACTTCCCCGCTTTGTTGGCGCTGTGGCTCGGAGGCGGGGACTCTCCTTCATGTCTTCTGGAGTTGTTCGGCTCTGAGGGGCTTTTGGGACGGTGTTCACCGCCTGACTTCTTGAATCTTTCAGTCTTCCCTCCCCAACACCCCAGCTTGCTTTCTGCTACATCTCTCCAATATTCCTCGTCGGGCCTATCGCCGGTCGGCGATTCGTCACCTGATCAATGCGGCCAGAGCCTGTATCCCGGCCCTCTGGAAGTCTCCTAACCCCCCGTCTCTGCGCCACTGGATCCGTAAGGTGGAGGACATCCAATCCATGGAGGACCTTACGGCGTCTCTTCGAGACAAACATGAGTCCTTCCTGAGGGCTTGGACCCCGTGGATTTTATTTCAGGGATCCCAACTATATAGGGACACATTGGGACAGGTTTGAGGTCTGGTTCTGGGCTTGGACCCCCCCCTTCCTTTTGCTCCCTTCCTCTTCCTTTCGTCCCCCTCCCTCCCTTCTTTCCCTCACGCCCCCCCCTTTCCTCTTGTTTGCTCCGCCTCCCCCCCCCCCCCTTTCCCTTTGTCTTTTTTGTTGCCCTTTGGTTGTTGCGGGGGCCCGCCCCCGCATTTTTTGTCTTGCTCGGTTCATTGGACCCTGGTTCCCATGGGCCCTTTGTTGTTATGACAATCGTTTGCCTGTTTTTGCAGTTGGCTCGTTTTCTACTTGTGGTAAAGTGTACGGTAAGGTGGTGGAGGGAGTGTATATCTCGCCTGGTTTCCTCAGCCAGGTGAGATAAAGGAAAGCCAGGGTAATCATGTTCTAGCAGAGCATAGTCTGCTGGAACTCTTGTTCCATATTATGGGCTGGCTTTTCTGGACTGGAGGGCAGGTTGGTAGTGGGAGCCTTCCAGTCCACACCCTTACTCCATCACGGGTTTTGCCCTGAGTCCGGGGCATTCACAGGTGAGCTTCCTTAGGGCTATTTACTGGGGAAGGAAGCTCAGTTATGGCCCTGATACTCACTCTCATGAGTGTGAGCAAAACACTCTGGAGACAAACAGGTATTGTGTGGATTTGGACCTGCTTATATGGTGACTCAACTTGCTCTAGGTCAGAGAGGTAACCTGCTGTTTAGGTAGAGCCGGACAAGGCTTAGGTTTTCTTTGTTGTTTTGGTTACTTTGCTGGCACCGTGTTTTATGCCGAAAACCCAAATAAAACACTGGACTTGTTTTATCGTACTACCTGTCTGCATGGTGTCATTGCCGTTCCCAACCGGGTGAGCTGAACCCCTTACAATTGGTGGAGGATGCGGGGACACAATGGCATAACAGAAGTCTGGACAGTTGTGTGTGGCAGACATTAAAGGAGCCAGAGGTATATGTCCTGGGTGAAAGCTGCTGCAACTCTGCAAGGACAGTCCAATACCATGGAGGAGGTATTAAAGCAGCTGGTACAAGTCCAGATGCAGCAACAACAGGTCCAGGCGCAACAACAACAGACCCAGGCGCAACAACAACAGGCCCTGGCGCAGCAACAACAGGCCCAGGCGCAACAACTACAGGCCCTGGCGCAGCAACAGGAAACAAACCGCCTGTTAATGGAGCAGTTGGCTGCGCTCCGAGAGTCTGGCACAACTCAAGCCCGACAAATGGAGGTAAGCCCGCCTGAGACTGCCAAGGTAAAGAGGGCTGTACAGCAGGTGTTGCAGAAAATGACATCCGATGATGACGCTGAGGCCTACCTCACGGTGTTTGAGAGAGTGGCAGAGAGAGAGGGTCTGCCGAGTGCAGAGTGGGCAGATGTGATTGCGCCCTTCCTCTCCGGTGAACCCCAAAAGGCCTACTATGACCTCAGGGAGCAGGATGTCCGGGACTATACCAAACTAAAGTTTGAGATCCTTGCTCGCCTGGGTGTCACACCAGCAGTTCGCGCTAGGAGAGTGCACAGTTGGACCTACACCGTTGACAAACCCACCAGGTCCCAGATGTACGACCTAATCCATCTGGTACGCAAATGGCTGGAACCAGAGACCTGCACACCCGCCCAAATTGTGGAAAAGGTGGTCGTCGATCGCTTCTTCAGGGCGCTGCCGGCAGAGCTACAACGCTGGGTTGGACACGGGGACCCCAAGACTGCTGATGAACTGGTCAACCTGGTCGAAAGGTACATAGCGACCGAGGACTTCCTCCATAATGTTCCCACAGCACCAACTCCTCTCAGGACTGCCCATCCCGTGACATCGGTGGGTAAGAAGGGTACAGTGGGAGGAGTGTGGAAAAGTGCGAGAGGGAACAGGGCTCTGGACCTCAGGCGAGGGCAAAAGACTGAACTTGAACCTAAGGGGCCCACAGGTCCTAGAAAGGACTCCCTGTTGAGAAGGCCTGGGTCCCTCCAGTGCTGGAGGTGTTATGAGTGGGGACATGTGGCTGCCCATTGCCCTCTTACTTCAGAGCTCATGGAGTGTGACGCTAATAGGCGGCAGTCGCTATTTGCTGTACCGGTGTGTGCAGCCATGCCAGGGACTGAGCCACATGCATGCATGTTAAGGGTTAATGACCGCTCGGCAACAGCCCTGCTGGACTCTGGTAGCTCAGTGACTTTGGTTAAAGCCAGCCTTGTGACTGGGGACTATATAGCAGGCAAACAGGTGAAAGTGCTATGCATCCATGGGGATATTATAGCTTATCCTGTGGCCTCGGTTAAACTGGTAACTCCCTCTGGGACTGTGACCTATGAGGTCGGTGTGGTTAAACGGCTCATGTATGAGGTGATTTTGGGCCGTGATTTCCCATTGTTTTGGGAATTATGGAAGAAAGGTAACGCTCCTGCTGCCAGTGAAGTAACTCCAGCAGAATCTGTTCCTTTCTCTGAAAATAATGGTTCATGTGCAGGGACCCCTGGAAATGGTAAAACTAATTTGGGGAAAAATGTGAATGAACCTGAGGTGTGCAAGGATGAGTGGTTCCCGCTCCAAGTGTTAGCCGGGGAAGAAGAAGAAACTTCCCCACCAGGGCAGCAGGTGCTAGATTTAGGAGTGTCTCGGGGTAACTTTGGGACTGAGCAAGCGAGAGACCCCACTTTGAGTACTGCACGTGCCAATGTCACGGTAATAAATGGTGTACCACAGGATCCCGAAGCTGACCACAAATTTCCACACTTTTCTATGAATAGGGACCTAGTGTATCGAGTCACCAAGTGTAACAATGAAATTGTGGAACAGCTTTTGGTGCCAAAACCGTACCGTCGCATGGTGCTAGATATGGCTCATAACCATGTGTTGGGTGGTCATTTAGGGACTAGTAAAACACAAGAGAGAGTCCTCCAATGGTTTTTTTGGCCTGGGGTATATGAAGAGGTGAGGAGGTACTGTGAGTCATGCCCCACGTGCCAATTAAGTGCCCCAACACCCCACTACCGTAGCCCTTTGGTGCCACTTCCCATCATTGAGGTACCATTTGAAAGAATTGCAATGGACCTGGTGGGGCCTCTAGTCAAATCCGCTAGGGGACATCAATACATTCTGGTTGTGTTAGACTATGCCACCAGGTACCCGGAGGCAGTTCCCTTAAGAAACATGGCCTCCAAAAATATAGCTCGAGAATTGTTTTACATGTTCTCTCGCACAGGTATTCCCAAAGAAATACTTACGGACCAGGGTACCCCCTTTATGTCGAACGTTATGAAAGAACTATGCAAATTGTTTAAAATCGCGCATATCCGTACATCAGTGTACCACCCCCAAACTGATGGATTAGTGGAGAGGTTCAATAAAACCCTCAAACACATGTTGAAAAAGGTAGTGGAAAGGGATGGCCGGGACTGGGACTGTCTGTTACCGTATCTTATGTTCTCCATCAGGGAGGTTCCCCAAGCATCTACAGGGTTTTCCCCCTTTGAGTTAGTTTATGGCCGGCATCCAAGGGGTTTGCTAGATATTGCCAAAGAGACCTGGGAGGCTGAGGCCACCCCATATAAAAGTGTCATTGAACACGTGGCCCAGATGCAGGACCGAATAGAGACAGTGATGCCCATTGTCAGGGAGCATATGCAAAAAGCTCAGGAGGCCCAGAGCCGAATTTACAACAGGTCTGCCCGGATGAGGACCTTTAATCCAGGGGACCGGGTCCTAGTTCTAGTTCCCACCATTGAGAGTAAGTTTCTGGCAAAGTGGCAGGGTCCCTATGAGATTGTAGAAAAGGTGAGTGAGGTGAATTACAAGGTGCATCAGCCAGGCAGGAGAAAACCCTTCCAGATTTACCACATAAACCTCATCAAGCCGTGGAAGGATAGAGAGGCTTTGGTAGCCGCCCCAACTGTGGTTAAAGAAGGGTTACAGCCAATTCCCCCAGTAAGAATAGGAGAGGCCCTGTCAGGACACCAGAAACAGGAGGTAAAGGAATTCCTACAGCGCAACAGAGGCAAGTTCTCTGACCTACCCGGCCGAACTCACCTGATAAAACATCATATTAAAACTGAGCCTAATACTAAAGTGAGCCTGAAGCCGTACAGGATACCAGAAGCCCGCAGAGTGGCGGTATCCTCTGAGGTCAAGAGCATGCTTGAACTGGGAGTCATTGAGGAGTCAAACAGCGAATGGTCAAGCCCCATTGTACTAATCCCAAAGCCCAATGGGACATGGAGGTTCTGTAATGACTTCAGGAAATTAAATGAGGTTTCAAAATTTGATGCATACCCCATGCCCCGAGTGGATGAACTGATTGAGAGGCTGGGGAGTGCCAGGTACATCACAACACTTGACCTTACAAAGGGTTACTGGCAGATACCGTTATCTGATGAGGCAAAAGAAAAGACTGCATTCTCCACTCCGGAAGGCCTGTTCCAATATGTAGTGATGCCATTTGGGTTACATCGGGCCCCTGCGACATTTCAGAGGCTGATGGATCTGATCTTGAGACCACATCGTGATTATGCCGCTGCCTACCTGGACGATGTGGTCATTTTTTCGCCTGATTGGAAAAGTCACCTCTGTAAGGTACAGGCCGTCCTAGATGCCATCAGTGATGCAGGCCTGACCATAAACCCTGAGAAGTGTGCAGTGGGTCTGGAGGAAGCAAAATATCTGGGGTACATTATTGGTAAGGGATTGGTGAAGCCCCAGATAAATAAGATTGAGGCGATACAGAATTGACCTAGACCACTAACGAAAAAACAGGTCAGGGCCTTCCTGGGCATTGCCGGATACTACCGCCGGTTTGTGCCCAATTTTGCTTCCATTGCATCACCATTGACGGACTTAACAAAGGGCGGTAAGTCAGTCATGGTAAAATGGACCCCAGAGGCTGAGAAGGCTTTTCAGAGTCTAAAATCTGCTCTGTGTGATCAGCCAGTGCTAATCTCCCCAGATTTCAGAAAACAGTTTCTGGTTCAGACTGATGCATCTGATACAGGGTTGGGAGCCGTCCTGTCACAGGTGGTAAATGGGGAAGAACACCCAGTGATGTACCTGAGTAGGAAACTGACCCCAGCAGAGAAAAATTATGCCATAGTGGAGAGAGAGTGTCTGGCCATCAAGTGGGCCCTAGAGTCCCTGAAATATTATCTGCTGGGTAGAAAGTTTGTGTTGGTAACAGATCACGCTCCACTGGCCTGGATGAAGCAAAATAAGGAGAGAAATGCGAGAGTGACCAGATGGTTTCTCTCCTTACAAAACTTCTGTTTCAAACTTGAACATAGACCAGGGAAATTGCAAGGAAATGCGGATGCATTGTCCAGGGTCTGCTGTCTCTTCAGTAAAAATGCCCAGACCTCTGGTCTGGAGAAGAGGGGGGGGATATGTGGTAAAGTGTATGGTAAGGTGGTGGAGGGAGTGTATATCTCGCCTGGTTTCCTCAGCCAGGTGAGATAAAGGAAAGCCAGGGTAATCATGTTCTAGCAGAGCATAGTCTGCTGGAACTCTTGTTCCATATTATGGGCTGGCTTTTCTGGACTGGAGGGCAGGTTGGTAGTGGGAGCCTTCCAGTCCACACCCTTACTCCATCACGGGTTTTGCCCTGAGTCCGGGGCATTCACAGGTGAGCTTCCTTAGGGCTATTTACTGGGGAAGGAAGCTCAGTTATGGCCCTGATACTCACATGGAGAGTGTGAGCAAAACACTCTGGAGACAAACAGGTATTGTGTGGATTTGGACCTGCTTATATGGTGACTCAACCTGCTCTAGGTCAGAGAGGTAACCTGCTGTTTAGGTAGAGCCGGACAAGGCTTAGGTTTTCTTTGTTGTTTTGGTTACTTTGCTGGCACCGTGTTTTATGCCGAAAACCCAAATAAAACACTGGACTTGTTTTATCGTACTACCTGTCTGCATGGTGTCATTGCCGTTCCCAACCGGGTGAGCTGAACCCCTTACATACTGTATATGTGTTTATAAATAAAGAATTTATAAAAAAAAAAAACAAATGTAGGAGAGTTAACCCTAACTTCTGAAATTGGGTAAACTGCTGAAGTATGATATCCTATCACAGAAGGTAAGAAATATCAATTAAAAGTCATTGGAAGAACATGTATCAATTACCTTCATTGGTTTTTGTTGTCTTCTGTGATAGGATATCACACTGAGGAAGTTTAACCATTTACAGAGGTTCAGTTTAACTCTACTGTATCTGTACATAAGAAAGAAATGTTGTATATCATTCTAATTTGTTGTGCGACATGGTGGTGACTGAAGAATATATTTGAGGGAACCAATAGATCCCTAGTTGTCCATGTTGAAAACCTAGAATATTTTTACACAATTTCAACATTATTTTTTACCTAAGTTAGGGCTAACAATGACCTATGCTTAGGATGGAATAAAAAGCGAATGTCTGTTGCCTTGCACTCAACCAAAAGAGAAGAACTGCGCTCTCCAAGAAATGTTCCAAAGTCACAAAAAGGTCCAATGTTACAAAAAGTTTATTGCAGTTTTACAACTTCTTAAGGTGAAAAGCCAACTGGTCATTATATCTGTCATCTGTCCCCCACAATTATCAGTACATTATAACACTTTGTGCCACTCGGGGCTTGTCTTTTTATCTCTATGCTTAGGATGGATGGTTAATTTAAGGCTAGTGGGGTCCAACATCTTATCCTACACCAGCTTGGTGGTATTAGAACAATGTACGATGCGGACACACTGCGATTTCCAAAAATGGCGGCTTCCCCATAGATAAAATTGTAACAGTCTACATAGGAAAGCTCCACAAACTTTCTGTTTAAAGTGCTGCGGGAAGTACCGTGATGCGTTCCCACCGCGGTTTTTCACGCAGCGTTTTATTGCTGTGTCATCCTGTGGTGCGTTAGCTTAAGAGTATAGACAATAATGGCATGAGATTGAAGCATAATTAAGCCAATGTGTGCCGAATGGGCAGTCAATGTAGATCTCGTCCAAATTAGTAAAGAAAAAATATGTAAATAAGTAATTGGAATTATATGTATCAAATATTTAAATAATAGCACAACCATTGATATTTTAATAATAAATTCATTGGAACTTTAAAAGGAATCACTTAGTATGAAAATGTATTTTATGGTTGACTACCAGTATGAGTATTTGCCCAGGGTGCCATTAAAGACAACTCTCACATTGATATTAATGTTCTCTGGCATACTTTAGTCAATGGAAAGGACCAAATTGCTTGATTTAATGTATAATATAACAGCAGGCTGCAAACTGTTTCTCTGCCCACATTGTTCTCCTAGAGGATGCCACACAGGGATTTAATGTGTTTCTTAGCACTTTTATTCGTAGGGATCAAAATACTGGTTCTTGTGAGTATAGCCAGTACCCACAGAAATCTACATTTTTCATTATTTAAAAAAATGACCTTTTGTTAAAGCTCTTAATAACATTCAAAAGACCTTTTGTATTTTCCATAAGCTGATGCTGCAAAGTAGAAGGTCATATATTAAAATGGCCAAAAGCAAATCCAATGTTCTTTACATATCAAATAGCAGTGTTATTTTGTTACAATACAAAAAAGAAAAATTTAACCCTCTGTATATTGGCCCTTTTTAATAGTTATATGTACTTTCTTCAAGAAAAGAAAATGTCATCTTCCAAATGTGTTGTAATTCGGAATGATATATAGAATATAAGTAACGCAATACTATTAAAAATATTAACTCATAAGGACAGTAAAAGTAAAAAATATATGTATAAGTCAGAATAAAGAGTTGTTCTATAAGAGAAACTCCTGCTAGTTAGCTATGTGTATGATTGGCTGTCCTGTAATACTCATATTTTTGGTATAGTATTACAGGCATTTGTAGGTGCACTTTGCATATGAAGAAAGTATGGCAGATACTTTAATGCGACTTATTGATGCTCTAGATAGCACTTGATGCAACAGAAATATTGGCTGTCATTTATGTGAACCCCAAAGCTTGCTCTGTAGGCACATTCTATAAGTAAATGTAAGGGAATAGCTAGTTGTGCAATTTCCTAGTGCTCCTGCTGGAACAATGGAAGAAGGGGAAGACAGAGAAAGAATGAGCCCTAAACTCGACCCAACCCCTGTCCCTACCTAATTACTAGAGATGAGCAAACACTATTCAAAACAGCCGTTTCGAATAGCACGCTCCCATAGAAATGAATGAACGTAGCCGGGGGGTTAAGCGGCTGGCCGTTTGAAAAGTCTGCATGCCAGGCACTTCCATTCATTTCTATGGGAGTGTGCTATTCGAAACAGCTGTTTCGAATAGTGTTCGCTCATCTTTACTAATTACCACAACTGTCCTAATGACAGGATCAACTGGGCGGTAATCTCTTCTCTGAAATAAGTGTTAAACAGAACAAGACAAAACAACACAAAAGTGAAATCAGCAAGCAAGGGTCAAAGCCAGAGAGACAAAGCAGTACAAAATCGTAATCCAAAAGAGTAGTCACAGTGTAAGCCAAAGATCAGAGGTCAGTTATATATCTGCAACTGCAGGAAGGAACCTAGTGAGGACAAATTCACAGAACAGAGTCAAAATAGCCAGACCATCCTCAATAGTAATGTATAGAATCTCCCATAGACTGCAATACAATTGTACAATTCCTCATATGGCTTCATTGACAGAAAAATTAAAAAAAAAGTTATGGCTCTTGAGTATGGTAAAACAAAACAAAGATAACCTATTATTTATATTGCCTGATCATAATCATACATTTTAAACATGACAAAGGTACAATTGCTATCAATAAAAGTTAATAAGTTAAATATACATCAAACTGGTGTCACTGAAAAATGCAACTCATCCTGCAAAAACAATCCCACATACAAATACATTAATTGTAAAAAAAAAATTAAAAAGTCACAGCTCTCTGAATCTGGCGAAAAAAATGCAAAAATGAAGCAATTCTGTTAGTGTATATTCACATGGCGGAAATTGGATTCCGCGTGTGAACAAACCCTGTGGCTAGCTGCGACTGAATGCTGATGCAGTGCACTGGCATCCCGTCCTGGCATTCCATTCCGGATTAGGCCTGAATGAATGGGCCAAATTGGGAGGGAGCCTCGTGCCGCAGACGCCGTGGCAAGATAGAGCAGATTTCTTCATTTTTCCACTACTAGCTAGTGGAAAAAAAAGCGAGCGGCTCCCATTAATGTCAATGCGAACCTTTTTTGGCCACGGATTATGAGGCGGATTCTGCGTCAAAATCTGCTGCCAAAAAACTCCATATGAACAGACCCCAAGGGTATGTTCACATAGCAGAATTTGCATTCTGCGTGTGAACATTATACCCGGCTAGCCACGACGGGATGTTGTTGCAGTCCACCGGCATCCCATTGTGGCATTCCGCTCCAGTTTCAGCTCAAATGAATGGGCCTAATCAGGAGGGAGCCTCGCGCCGCGGACGCTGTGGCTGATTCAGCCACGGAATCCATGGCAAGAAAGGTTATCTCGCTTCTTGTTTCCGCTACTAGCTAGCGGAAAAAAGAAGCAAGCAGCTCCCATTGAAGCCGGTTTTGGCGGCAGAATTTGAGGCGGATTGGCAGATGTGAAGAACCAAGTGCAGGATTGAAACATGTTTAAGGAGTTTACTTTTCAGAATATATACTTGTCTTTAGTATGATTTTCGGAAAGAAAATGGGTTGCTTTTAATCTTTCTTCTTCAGATTTTGTATTACGAAAAGATGCATGAACTCTATATAGAGAATCTGACATATATATGCCATCATACATCCATGTAATGCTTAGGGAAGTGCAGTATAGTCTAGTCTATGGATATCCTACTATGAGTTCATACAGGTTAGAGGTTACAGAGTCAGATTATATCGGTATGTAAGACTAAATGCAGTTGTGCCTAGAGTAGATGTCTATTGAAAAATGTAATAATATCATATAGCCAATTGTATGTAATAACAGATAATGTTTTCTTCATATTGCATTTGAATCAATTAACAAATACTTGTCCTGACCATTGCCTGTCCATTCATCGTGGATACCTGGGAATAAAGGATGACTTGAAATGCAATAAATGTATATTAGCTTGTGGAATCGAATTCTCTCATGAAGGTTCTTGCTATCACCATTCACCTGAAAGAGGGGATTCTCATTACCATCTATGAATAATTAATGGAAATGACAGCATCCTGGGATTAGAAGGGAAAACAAGTAAGGGTCAGGACATTGATAGGACAGACAATTATTTTGACAACAAATAAGATTTAAAGGGTTTTCACATTCTATGAGCTTTAAGAAGACAAATGTAAAATGCTCAGTTCTCCTTAAACCATTTTCTTAGGACAACAAATCTGTTTAGAATAATGGATTAATGTTATCTACCGCTCTTCTTAGTGATGGTTTTTAATTATTATAAATCTCCCTCCATATTAATTTTAAGGCACGGGATTACATGTCATTTCTAGACACTTGCATTTTGCCTGCACCTTCTCGCCATTTCTGAATTGAAAAATGATTCGCCATCATATAACAAAATGCTTTATGTGTTTGCTGCTTGTTGCTGTGATTTGCTACAGTACTTGTATTATTATCATGATTTATGGCATTTCACAATGCTTTTTCTTTTGTAGACTTGAGCTCTGACTAAGCAAGTAAAAACAAAAAATACTTCTACAATTTAATAAAAACATAAATCAAGAAAACTTTGAATACGCTTTGCACCAGGCTGTAGATTTTTAGTTACAAAATACAAAATTTTTTAAAGAGGATGTGCACCCAAAACTTATCAAAGTGTTATATTGGTAACTTAGACAGTAGATCAGTAAAGCCCGGTTCACATTTGCGTTCAGGTTTCCATATGGAGAGTCCGCTTGGGGACTCCCCGAACGGAAACCTATATGTATAAAAAAAAGTTGTTACCTGGGAAACCTGTGGACCCCATTGACTATAATGCTATAATCCTACAAGCAGCACTTTTCTCTCCACATGTTTCTTGGGGAAACTGAGTGGAAACCACACAGACTTCACTATAGTCTATGGGGTCCATGTGGTTTCCTTAGGCAATTACTTTTTTATGTGTATAGGTTTCCGTTCGGGGGTTCCCAAGCGGACTCCCCAAATGGAAACACAAACACAGATTTGAACCAGGCCTAAAGTTTGCTTATTTTGGTCGTTTTTTTTCTATTTTGTTACTATTAAATTCTCAGAAATTGACAAAAGTAACAACAACACTTCCTGCTTGCAGAACAAATAAGGTAAAAACTTATCCTTTAATTACCTCTTTGATGACAGTTTAGTTTTTATTCTAAATCTACTTTAGGCTGGAGCACCACGGGCCAGAAATGCCACGGGAAAAATCATGGCGTGTTACAGTACTTGCAAAGTGGATGGGATTCATGTGAATCCCATTCCAGCTTTGCAGAAAAAAATCGCAGCGCGGTTTTGAAAATCGCAGCATGTCATTTATATCTACGGAAACGCAGGTGGCTTCCCCATAGATATAATTGTAACAGAAAGTCAGTGGAGGAAAACTCAGTGAACTTTCTGTTCAAAGCGCTGCGGGAAGAACCGCATTGCGTTCACGCCACGGTTGTTTCCGCAGCACTTTAGCACTGCGTTTCCAGCCCATGGGGCCTTAGGCTGAAGCCCCACCTTGTGGAACCACAGCTTTTTTTGTTAGCTAACGCCAGGAGTAGATTGAGCAAAACTGAGAAGTTTAACCCATTTATGCCTAGAGTTCCATTATTGGAACTGAAAACTATATAACCACTGGCATAAATGAGTTAAGAAGCTTCCTATATATTTCCAATTTCTTCTGTAGCCATTCTTGGCTTTGGCTCAAAAAACTGCAGAAAAATCTGCAACAAAGAAAAGCTGTGTTTCTGCAACCTGGGGTTTCAGCCTTAAGCGAATTTTGCTACAGATTGTGTTGCAGATTCATCAAAGATTTCACCCATATATTGAAGGGGTGAAACTTGTGGGGAAAATCTGCAAAAATTATTATTTTTTTTCAAAGCCCCATTCAGGTGTATGCAGATATGCAGAGTCTGCATTGCAAATCAACAGTAAATACACAATGGGAGAGTTCTATCGAGCACAATGTGCCATAATTCTGGAGTAATGTGTGCCAAAAAACTGCCTTAGGGTAATTTCAAACGTGGTTTTTTTGGTCAGGATTTTGAGGCCATATTCACCTCAAAATCCTGACTAAAAAGACAGCTCCCATTGAAATCAATGGAAGCTGGTCAGGTGTTTTTTTCTGGGAGCCGGTTTGTTCCAGCTCCCAGAAATAGAAGCGGGATACTAATTTTTCAGGCCGATTCGCCTCTCGATTTGGCCTGAAGACATTCCTTCCTCCCGACTAGGCACAGTCATTGGGCCTAATCCAGAGCGGAGTGCGCGACTACCCGTATTTTGTATCAGAACCTGAGGCGGCCTCTTCCTCAGGTTCCGGTCCAAAATACCTCGTGTGAACTTACCCTAAGGCTAAAGCCTTGAAGTTGGCCACAGCCAAAAAGCTCTGTGGAAAAACTGTGGCGGAAACGCATTGAGTTTTGTCCTGCATCACTTTTCACAGTAAGTTCACAGAGGTTTCCTCTGTAAACTCTCGGCTTCAATTATAGCTGTAGGGAAACCACCAGTATTTCCATAGATATATTGACATGCTGTTATTTCCAAAAATGCAATGTTTTTTCCCACAGTGCTTGTTTGCAGTGGCCTTAAACACTTTTATGATTTGCATGACAAATGGGTGTGGATTTGTGGAAAGGGGTATGGTTTTTTTAAAAAGGTTCGAGGTCTAATTTCTGGGAGACCTGCAGCATTTTGTGGAGATGAGCTACAGGAAAATACAACCAATTTTGTTGTGTGCCATAATTGTAATTTTTGTATTTGTCAGAAAATATCCCCAAGTGGACCCCCTGATTGGAAACCCGTGCGCAGATGTGAACCAAGCCTTATATCTGTGTGGCACCTGTTTCCTCATATCATAAATAAACTTGAAAGAAGGCCGGAAGCAGGGCATCATATGTTGTGATGTCTTGTATTAAAGGGGCTCTATCAGCAAAATCATGCTAATAGAGCCCCACATATGCGTGAATAGCCTTTAAAAAGGCTATTCAGGCACCGTAAAAGTTATATTAAACTACCCCCCCAGTTTTAAAATAAAACCCTAAAACAGAATGTGATAAACTTACCGAACGTGCACGGTGGGCGGGCATTCAGAGTGCGCCGTCTTCTTCATCCACACCTCCTCTTCCTACGATGTCCTCGGGTCCTGACCTCCTCCGGCGCTCGCAAACTGACATTGCTAAAAAAAAAATGGCCTGGGCGCATGCGCAGTAGCCATAGTAGAAGCAGCATGCTACTGCGCATGTGCCCAGGCCATTTTTTTTAAGCAATGTCAGTTCGCGAGCGCCGGGGGAGGACAGGACCCGAGGACATCGGAGGAAGAGAAGGCGTGGATGAAGAAGACGGCGCACCCTGAATGCCCGCCCACCGTGCACGTTCGGTAAGTTTATCACATTCTGTTTTAGGGTTTTATTTTAAAACGGGGGGGTAGTTTAATATAACATTTACGGTGCCTGAATAGCCTTTTTAAAGGCTATTCACGCATATGTGGGGCTCTATTAGCATGATTTTGCTGATAGAGCCCCTTTAAGGTTCTATTAAAAAAGTAATGTGAATCCACCCATAGGTTATCATTGCTTTCAAAATATTTTTCATTGTCACGTGAATAAACCCTTAGTGATTATTTTGCCAGGGTCCTAACAGCTTAAACCTCCTTATAGATACAAATGGCCTGATAATTTTTCAGCTATGAATAAAATATGTCTGACATCATGAATAAAGAATAGAAGTAACCCAGTTGTTAAATACTTATATAACACCATCCGCAGCTTCCATGAACTTTTGACTTATCATTTACCTTGAGTGAAGATGTATTTTTTACCAAGGACTTAGCTTTTTATATAATACACACGTGTACAAAATTGTTGTTCCTCCTCATTTAATGAAAATGAAAAACCTACAAACAGAAATAACTTGAATCTGACAAAGATAATAAATAAAAATTTTAAGAAAATGAACAAATGAAAGTCAGATGTTGCTTTTCGCTTCAACAGAATTTTTTTAATAATAAAACTCAGGAAACAGGCCTGGACAGAAATGATGGTTCCCTTCACTTAATACAACCTTGTACAACCTTTTGAGGCAATCACTGCAATGAAACGATTCCTGTAACTGTCAATGAGACTTCTGCTCCTCTCAGCAGGTATTTTGGCCACTCCTCATGAGCAAACTGCTCCAGTTGTCTCAGGTGTGAAGGATGTCTTTTCCAGATGGCATGTTTCAGCTCCTTCCAAAGTTACTCAATAGGATTTAGGTCAGGGCTCATAAGAGGCCACTTCAGAATAGTCCAATGTTTTTCTCTTAGCCATTCTTGGGTGTTTTTAGCTATGTGTTTTGGGTCATTATCCTGTTGGAAGACCCATCACCTGCGCCTTTCTGACACTGGGCAGCACATTTCTCTCTAGAATCCCTTGATAGTCTTGAGATTTCATTGTACCCTGCACAGATTCAAGACACCCTGTGCCAGATGCAGCAAAGCAGCCCCAGAACATAACAGAGCCTCCTCCATGTTTCACAGTAGGGTCAGTGTTCATTTCAAGATATGCTTAATTTTTCCATCTGTGAACATAGAGCTGATGTGCCTTGCCAAAAAGTTAGATTTTTGTCTCATCTGTCCATAGGATATTTTCCCAGAAGCTTTGTGGCTTGTCAACATGTAGTTTGGTTATTATTACTTTTGTCAGATTCAAGTTATTTCGGTGACCATTGTGGGTTTTTCTTTCATTAAACGAGGGGGTAACAAAAATTTTGTTACACATCAAATGCAGTTACATGTTTAGCACATGTGCGTTAGCAAAGAATGACATGGGAAAAAATATTGGATTTAATAAAACTGTCATACAAGAGTAAAAAATATTATGTTTATGTTTTAGTGCAGGGGGACTGCAGCTTGACCAGGGGGATGTAGTGCAATAAGGTACTAAACATGATGGTATTCAGATCAGGGAGAACACTAAGAGCCCCTGCAAGATGGATGTTTTGGTCATATTCTAGATTCTCAGATCTCAGATCACACACTTGAAGTATACACAGGACAAACTCACATATTGGACACAGACATGCACACTGAAATATCCTGAACAGACTCCTCACACACTATATTTGCACACATGCTACATTTACACCGCCTTTGCAGATTCCATTATATTTGACAGAAAAAAATGTAGCATTATTTACTAATCAAAATTACAGACACCTTGAAGAAGCTTGATTCCTTTGTAAGGCTAAAGCCCAACGTAGCGGGTTGCAGCAAAAACTACGGGAAAAAACGCAGTGGAAACGTATCACAATTTTTCCCGCAGAGCTTTTCATTATACCTATAGGAAATGCCAGCATTTCTATAGATATAATTGACATGCTGGAAACTCGAAAACAGCGACGGTTTAGGAAATTGAAATGATATGTGCAGATGGATTCGCAAGACTGCGGTGTTTATGCCAAGTGGGGCCCCAGGCTGAGTGAAGAGGGTCTGTCAGGAACTGTTTGTATCTGGCATGCAACACATCTGACAGAACATTGTATCATATTTTTAAATAAAAGCAATGATCTCAGTGTTTAGTGTATGAAGCATATGGTGCGCAATGCCATACATGAGCAGTTGTATATACTATGATGTGTTTATTACATATATTCTATCCCATGTTAGTTCCCTGTAATAAAATATTTTTTTAATGTCTTTATTATATTAAAGTCTTATTTTATATGATTGAAAATGAGTAGGTAATAAATCTATGCTAGAGATCTGTATTATTATATTATTTATTTTAATCACAGCAATGTGTCTGGCATACATAATAGCTATGGTCAATAATGCTAATATCGCCTGTTACCCAAGAAAAAAATACAGATATCTGGCATTAGAAATTATTTTCAAAAAGTGAAAAAAAGCCATAGACTGGATTCATATAGGTACAGTCTTTTGGCACATTACAGTGTTTTTTTTAGACACATAATACTTAAGGCTATGGTCAGGGCTCCACGTGGTGTATACGCTGCGGGCTGGCCATGGCAAAGACGCTGCAGCAAAACCTGTAGCATTTTGCAGTCACTGGAAAGTGTAAAAGTGCTGCGGGAAATTTGGGAAAAATGATGATCCATTGCTGCTGCAGTTTTTCCATCAGCACTTTTTTGCTGCAGCCCACTACACGAAATGCAGCATTTTTGGCTGCTCTGGAAATGTAGCAGAAAGAACACTGTATTTTAGAGTACCAGCAAAGTGAATGAGATTCTGGCTAATTCCATCCACACATTGTGGGAAAAAAATATTCTGGAAAAGCTGCTTTTTTCCTGCAGAAACATTCACATTTTACCTATAGATTTATTAAGGGAAGAAAAATTAGAGCAAAAATTTTGCAAAATTCCAATGAAAAACGCTGCGGAAAAAAATGTGATGTGTTTTCACTGAATACTTTTGCATAATGTTTTTTAGCTGCATTCTGCAATGTGGGGCCTTAGTCTAAGGCTGGGACCCCACATGACAGAAACGCCGCAATTTGCCTATGGTGGAAACGCAGTGGTTTACAGTACGGGCAACGTGAATGGGATTCTAGTGAATTCCCATGCTTACTTTGTGGTAAAAAGCCTCCCACTGATTTCAATGGGTTCCGCATGGAAAACGGAACCCATTTAAGTCAATGGGAGTCTTTTTTCTTTCAGCGCTGATTCTGATGCAGATTCCGTGCCAGAATCAGTGCCAACTTCCTCCGTGTGTATGGACCCTAACTCACCGTGATATATAGTAGCAGCACTAACTAATCCCACATGCTACAACTAAAACCCATGCAGCACAATATGACTTACAGCTGTGGGGACCAATAGAGAAATCCACCAATGGCTTTTGTCACAAAGACTTGCAAGAGAACATGGTACAGAATCACCTTGCCTTGTGTTCACACTATGTGGCTATTGCCTTAAAGTGATTGTTTTCTTGAGCGTGCGACCAACTTATAGGCTCTGCTGCTATTTTTACCTTTAATAATATGCATAGACAAAAACTGCACAAAGTCTGAAATATGTGAATGCACCACAAGCACAAGGAGAATAGATATTCTGTATTGTATTTTAGATTTTGCTATATTCCTGAACTTTACAATCCGTGGGTTTCTGATGTTTGTGAGGTATAAATTAAGAAAACTCTGTCTAGAATACATAAAAAGAGGTATCAGAGTAGCATAGGCATGTTGCTGAAGGCAGAATAGATATTTTGTTTGGGTGGTTTTTTTGCAAATTGTTACTGGAGTTATCTTTACTTGTGAGCTTGGGATATTTGAATGAATTTTTATGAGTTTTACTCATTAGAGAGCCAAATAATATCATTGGGCATGCAGTGCCACACTTTTGCAGAATATGATATTCCTAAAATGTCTGCCTTCTGACTTACATTTTTTTGTTATGCTGTCATTGGTTTTGAGGGGGGAATTTAATAAAAAATAGAGATTAGAGATTTTCATATTATATTTTTTTTTTGTAGAAGACTGAATAAAATATTGAAATGTGGAAGTGACCCATTAGACAATAAGTTGAAATAACTGAATTTAGATATATTTTTTTACCTTAGTTATTTTACATAATCATAAAAAGGATCAAAAGTAGGTTATCAAAGTGCAGTCAATCTAGGAATGTAAGTCAACATATAGAGACATAGGTGCCGCTATATGAAGTCAACTCACATATATAATAAAGAAGAAGAAAACAAAGGAGCTGAACTGTGCATAAGATACATGCAATATATAGACAACATACTTTTATGACTTAAAAATAAAAAATTACATAAAGGCCGGGGCCCCATGGGCTGGAAACACCGCGATTTGCCCATGGTGGAAATGACATGAGAAAAATCACAGTGTTCTACAGTATCTGCAAAGTGGATGGGATTCATGTGAATCCCATGCCCACTTTGCATTTAAAACCGCAGCACGGACACACTGCAATTTCCAAAACCGGCGCAGTTTTGAAAATATCAATATGTCAACTATATCTACAGAAACGCTTTCCCTTAGATATAATTGTAACAGAAATTCTGCAGAGGAAAACTCTATGAACATTCTGTTCAAAGCACTGCGTGAAGAATCTCAAATGTGTTCCCACTTTAGCACTGCATATCAACTGCGAATTGACTACAAATTGATTGTGATTTAACTTTGTTAGGATCACCATTACAATGATACATTTCTTTATAGAGCAGTGTTACCCACAGAAAAGGACTTGGTCAGTTTCAGACCAAAATTAAGAGACAAATACTATTGTTTGTACAATACAATTTTCCAATATACTTTCTCTTTCAATTCCTTACGAATTTCTAGACCTCTGCTGGCTGTCATTCATAAAAATCAGTCCATGTTCATGTGATGGACAGTCCATGGTCATGTGTAGTATGTAGTATGTATGTGTATAGCCACAGCGCAGACATCCACCTGGTAATGAGCTGTGCATCTGATATCTAGTTACAGGAAGTAAAGATTGACAACAGTTTGTGTGACTTTCTTAGGGGATGTTGACTGTACCATTGATTTCCGTCAGTAGTGTCTGTGGCTATTGTCTGTAGAAGATTTTAGCAATGGATACTAGTTAGTCCGTCTGAAATTCCCATTCATTTCAATGGGATTTTATCTTGTGTCCGTTAGTGTCCGTTTGTGTCCGTTTACACTCATGTCTGTTTTTTCAAGGGGACAAAAAAAATCCTACATACAGGATGCAGTTTATTTTTTAACATTAAAGTCTATGGGCAACGGACTTCTAACGGATAGTAACTGATAGCCATCACTTACTGTCCATTTGTGTTCGTTATGATAGGTGTGTGTTGTTGTTGTTTTGTTTTTTTTTTTAAATGGACACCTTCTGAGTAGAGATGAGCGAACACTAAAATGTTCGAGGTTCGAAATTCGATTCGAACAGCCGCTCAATGTTCG
This sequence comes from Leptodactylus fuscus, assembly GCF_031893055.1. Taxonomy (NCBI): domain Eukaryota; kingdom Metazoa; phylum Chordata; class Amphibia; order Anura; family Leptodactylidae; genus Leptodactylus; species Leptodactylus fuscus. The sequence continues at coordinate 192,735,881 of NC_134266.1, read as the reverse complement.
TGTGTTCGAACGGGTTTCAAACCCCATTATAGTCTATGGGGAACAGATACTCGTTAAGGGGGAAACCCAAATCCGTGTCTGGAGGGTCACCAAGTCCACTATGACACCCCAGGAAATGATGCCAACACCTCTGGAATGACACTGGGACAGCAGGGGAAGCATGTCTGGGGGCATCTAACACACCAAAGACCCTCTATTACCCCAACATCACAGCCTAACAACTACACACTTTACACACTCAATACCACCTCTCTGACAGTAGGAAAACACCTTGAAACATGTGTATTTGGCACTTGCAGTGAGGAGAGCTTGTCACCAGCAGTGAATTTGGCCCTTGTAGTAAGTTGAGGTTGGCACCAACATTTGTTTTTAAAATCAGGGTGGATTGAGCCTCTAACCAGCAGAGTTGGGGCAAATTCATGGTGGAGGGAGCCTCTAAACACCCCAGTTTGGGCAAATTCATGGTGGAGGGAGCCTCTAAAAACCCCAGTTTGGACCAATTCATGGTGGAGGGAGCCTCTAAAACCCCAGTTTGGACCAATTCATGATGGAGGGAGCCTCTAAACAGCCCAGTTTGGACCAATTCATGGTGGAGGGAGCCTCTAAACAGCCCAGTTTGGACCAATTCATGGTGGAGGGAGCCTCTAAAAACCCCAGTTTGGACCAATTCATGGTGGAGGGAGCCTCTAAACAGCCCAGTTTGGACCAATTCATGGTGGAGGGAGCCTCTAACCAGCAGAGTTGTGGGAAAACAGGGTGGAGGGAGCCTCTAACCAGCAGAGTTGGTGGAAATCAGGGTGGAGGGAGCCTCTAACCAGCAGAGTTGTGGGAAAGCAGGGTGGAGGGAGCCTCTAACCAGCAGAGTTGGTGGAAATCAGGGTGGAGGGAGCCTCTAACCAGCAGAGTTGGTGGAAATCAGGGTGGAGGGAGCCTCTAACCAGCAGAGTTGTGGGAAAGCAGGGTGGAGGGAGCCTCTAACCAGCAGAGTTGTGGGAAAGCAGGGTGGAGGGAGCCTCTAACCAGCAGAGTTGTGGGAAAGCAGGGTGGAGGGAGCCTCTAACCAGCAGAGTTGGTGGAAATCAGGGTGGAGGGAGCCTCTAAACACCCCAGTTTGGGCAAATTCATGGTGGAGGGAGCCTCTAAAAACCCCAGTTTGGACCAATTAATGGTGGAGGGAGCCTCTAAAACCCCAGTTTGGACCAATTCATGATGGAGGGAGCCTCTAAACAGCCCAGTTTGGACCAATTCATGGTGGAGGGAGCCTCTAAACAGCCCAGTTTGGACCAATTCATGATGGAGGGAGCCTCTAAAAACCCCAGTTTGGACCAATTCATGGTGGAGGGAGCCTCTAAACAGCCCAGTTTGGACCAATTCATGGTGGAGGGAGCCTCTAACCAGCAGAGTTGTGGGAAAACAGGGTGGAGGGAGCCTCTAACCAGCAGAGTTGGTGGAAATCAGGGTGGAGGGAGCCTCTAACCAGCAGAGTTGTGGGAAAGCAGGGTGGAGGGAGCCTCTAACCAGCAGAGTTGGTGGAAATCAGGGTGGAGGGAGCCTCTAACCAGCAGAGTTGGTGGAAATCAGGGTGGAGGGAGCCTCTAACCAGCAGAGTTGTGGGAAAGCAGGGTGGAGGGAGCCTCTAACCAGCAGAGTTGTGGGAAAGCAGGGTGGAGGGAGCCTCTAACCAGCAGAGTTGTGGGAAAGCAGGGTGGAGGGAGCCTCTAACCAGCAGAGTTGGTGGAAATCAGGGTGGAGGGAGCCTCTAACCAGCAGAGTTGGGGGAAATCAGGGTGGAGGGAGCCTAGTATTAGAAGAATTGTGCAACGCTTATGGTGGATGAGTATGAGGATGCGGAGGAATTGGAGAGGTTGAGTACAGACATGGAGTTTCATGTTGGGGTGCTTTACACAGGTGGGCACAAAAATGAAGGCTCTATCCAGTGGTGGTTCATTTTTATCAAAGTGAGCCGGTCGGCACTCTCAGCTGACAGACGGGTGCGCTTGTCAGTGATGATGCCACCGGCCTCACTGAACACCCTCTCAGATAGGACGCTGGCGGCAGGACAGGACAGCACCTCCAAGGCATATAGGGCAAGTTCAAGCCACAGGTCCAACTTCGACACCCAATACGTGTAGGGCGCAGAGGGGTCGGAGAGGACAGGGCTGTGGTCGGAAAGGTATTCCCGCAACATGCGCCTATACTTCTCACGCCTGGTGACACTAGGACCCTCCGTGGCGGCACTTTGGCGAGGGGGTGCCATCAAGGTGTCCCAGACCTTAGACAGTGTGCCCCTCGTTTGTGTGGACCGGTGAGAACTTGGTTGCCTACTGGAGGAACTGCCCTCCCTGCCGCCAACGTCACATGCTGGAAACATCTCCATCATATTCTGCACCAATTGCCTGTGGCAAGCATTGATGCGATTGGCCCTCCCCTCTACCGGAATAAAAGACAAGATGTTGTTTTTATACCGGGGGTCAAGGATAGCAAAGATCCAGTACTGGTTGTCCTCCATGATTTTGACAATACGCTTGTCGGTTGTAAAGCACCCCAACATGAACTCAGCCATGTCTGCCACAGTGTTAGTTGGCATGACTCCTCTGGCCCCACCGGAAAGTTCAATCTCCATTTCCTCCTCATCCTCCATGTCTACCCATCCGCGCTGCAACAATGGGACGATTCGAAGTTGCCCGGAAGCCTCCTGTATCACCATCACATCATCGGACAACTCTTCTTCCTCCTCCTCCTCCTCCTCCTCCTCCTCCTCCATTAAACGCGATGAAGCGGACAGATGTGTGGACCTACTCTCCAGCTGTGACGGATCGGATGTTATCCCTAACTCCTCTGTGTGATCTGAGTTATCCCTGATGTCAATCAGGGATTCTCTCAGAACACTCAAGAGCGGGATTGTAAGGCTCACCATCGCATCCTCAGAGCTCACCCTCCTTGTGGACTCCTCAAAGACCCGTAGGATGTCACAAAGGTCTCTCATCCATGGCCACTCATGGATGTGAAACTGAGGCAGCTGACTTTGTGGCACCCTAGGGTTTTGTAGCTGGTATTCCATCAAAGGTCTCTGCTGCTCAACCACTCTATTCAACATCTGAAACGTTGAGTTCCAGCGTGTGGGGACGTCGCACAAAAGCCGGTGTTGTGGCACATGCAGGCGTTGCTGGAGAGATTTTAAGCTAGCAGCGGCTACTGTCGACTTGCGAAAGTGGGCGCACATGCGCCGCACTTTCACCAGTAGCTCTGGAACATTGGGGTAGCTCTTTAGGAAACGTTGCACCACTAGGTTGAAGACGTGGGCCAGGCATGGAACATGTTGGAGTCCGGCAAGCTCCAGAGCTGCTACCAGGTTCCGGCCGTTATCACAAACGACCATGCCTGGGCCCAGGTGCAGCGGCTCAAACCATATTGCCGTCTCATCGAAGAGGGCATCCCTCACCTCGGAGGCAGTGTGCTGTCTGTCCCCCAAGCTGATCAGCTTCAGCACAGCCTGCTGACGTCTACCAACGCCAGTGCTGCAACGTTTCCAACTCGTAGCTGGGGTCAATCTAACAGCGGAGGAGGAGGCGGTGGCGGAGGAGGAGGAGGAGGAGGGGGGTGTTCTTCTCGTGTCCCTGCCAGGAATGTTAGGCGGGGAGACGAGGTACACCGGGCCAGTTTGGGAAGCAGTCCCAGCCTCAACTACATTCACCCAGTGTGCCGTCAGTGAAATGTAGCGTCCCTGTCCGCATGCACTTGTCCACGCGTCGGTGGTCAAGTGGACCTTTGTGCAAAGCGCGGAACTAAGGGCCCGCCTGATGTTGAGTGACATGTGCTGGTGCAAGGCGGGGACGGCACACCGGGAGAAGTAGTGACGGCTAGGGACGGCATAGCGAGGTGCCGCAGTTGCCATCAGGTCCAGGAAGGCGGGAGTTTCAACAAGCCGGAACGCCAACATCTCCTGGGCCAGCAGTTTAGCGATGTTGGCGTTCAAGGCTTGCGCGCGTGGGTGGTTAGCAGTGTATTTCTGCCGCCGCTCCAATGTCTGAGAGATGGTGGGTTGTTGTAAAGAAGCGCCTGATGGTGCCTTTGATGGTGCAGGAGAAGGAGATAAGACAGGAACAGGGGAGGATGAGGGAGAAGTCAACAAAGTGGCGGAGGCAGATGAAGTGGTGTCCTGGCTCGTCCTCTGGAGTGCATCGCCAGCACAGTCAGCAGTGGCAGTGGCAGAGGCAGTGGCAGTGGCGTGAACGGCAGGCGGCCTTTGCCGCTGATTCCAGTGCTTGGATTCCAAATGACGGCGCATTGAAGTGGTGGACAGGTTGCTCTTCTCAGAGCCCCTAATCAATTTCGAGAGGCAAATTGTGCAGACAACACTATATCTGTCCTCGGCGCATTCCTTGAAAAAACTCCACACCTTCGAGAAACGTGCCCTCGAGGTGGGAGTTTTTCGGGGCTGGGTACGAACTGGAACATCTTGGGATGCATCCGGGTGTGGCCTGGCTTCGCCTAAGCTGCTGACCTCTGCCTCTAGCTACCCTTTTTGGTGCTGCACCTGCCTCAACATCCACACTACTTTCCCCGCTTGACATCCCCCCTGTCCAGGTCGGGTCAGTGTCCTCATCATCCACCACTTCCTCTTCCAACTCCTGTCTCATCTCCTCCTCCCGCACAATGCACCGGTCAACTGGATGCCCTGACGGCAACTGCGTCACATCATCGTCGATGAGGGTGGGTTGCTGGTCATCCACCACCAAATCGAACGGAGATGGAGGAGACTCTAGTGTTTGAGCATCTGGACACAGATGCTCCTCTGTTAGGTTCGTGGAATCGTGACGTGGAGAGGCAGGTTGAGGGACAATGAAAGGAGCGGAGAACAGCTCTGGGGAGCAGGGACAGTTGGGGTTATTGTTCTGTGAAGCTTGGGAATTTTGGGAGGAAGGAGGACAAGACTGTTGGGTAATAGGAGGAGAGGAGGCAGAGTCTGACTGGCTGCTGGACAATGTGCTGTAAGCGTTCTCTGACAGCCATTGCAAGACCTGTTCCTGGTTCTCGGGCCTACTAAGGTTTGTACCCTGCAGTTTAGTTAATGTGGCAAGCAACCCTGGCACTGTGGAGTGGCGCAATGCTTGCTGCCCCACAGGAGTAGGCACGGGACGCCCTGTGGCTTCACTGCTACCTTGCTCCCCAGAACCATTCCCCCGACCTCGCCCACGGCCTCGTCCACGTCCCTTTCCGGGAGCCTTGCGCATTTTGAATTCCCAGTTAGAAACTGGCACTATATACCAGTAGCAAAAATTGTGGGTGCACGTAACCCCAATATATTCTTTGAATTACCAGTCAGAAACTGGCACTATATGGCAGTAGCAAGAAATGAGGGTATTTATAACCCCAATATATTCTTTGAATTCCCAGTCAGAAACTGGCACTATATGGCAGTAGCAAGAAATGAGGGTATTTATAACCCCAATATATTCTTTGAATTACCAGTCAGAAACTGGCACTATATACCAGTAGCAAGAAATGAGGGTATTTGTAACCCCAATATATTCTTTGAATTCCCAGTCAGACAATGGCACTATATACCAGTAGCAAGAAATGAGGGTATTTATAACCCCAATATATTCTTTGAATTCCAAGTCAGAAACTGGCACTATATGGCAGTAGCAAGAAATGAGGGTATTTATAACCCCAATATATTCTTTGAATTACCAGTCAGAAACTGGCACTATATACCAGTAGCAAGAAATGAGGGTATTTGTAACCCCAATATATTCTTTGAATTCCCAGTCAGACAATGGCACTATATACCAGTAGCAAAAATTGTGGGTGCACGTAACCCCAATATATTCTTTGAATTACCAGTTAGAAACTGGCACTATATGGCAGTAGCAAGAAATGAGGGTATTTGTAACCCCAATATATTCTTTGAATTCCCAGACAGACAATGGCACTATATACCAGTAGCAAGAAATGAGGGTATTTATAACCCCAATATATTCTTTGAATTCCCAGTCAGAAACTGGCACTATATGGCAGTAGCAAGAAATGAGGGTATTTATAACCCCAATATATTCTTTGAATTACCAGTCAGAAACTGGCACTATATGGCAGTAGCAAGAAATGAGGGTATTTGTAACCCCAATATATTCTTTGAATTCCCAGTCAGACAATGGCACTATATACCAGTAGCAAAAATTGTGGGTGCACGTAACCCCAATATATTCTTTGAATTACCAGTCAGAAACTGGCACTATATGGCAGTAGCAAGAAATGAGGGTATTTGTAACCCCAATATATTCTTTGAATTACCAGTCAGAAACTGGCACTATATACCAGTAGCAAGAAATGAGGGTATTTGTAACCCCAATACATTCTTTGAATTCCCAGTCAGACAATGGCACTATATACCAGTAGCAAGAAATGAGGGTATTTATAACCCCAATATATTCTTTGAATTCCCAGTCAGACAATGGCACTATATACCAGTAGCAAAAATTGTGGGTGCACGTAACCCCAATATATTCTTTGAATTACCAGTTAGAAACTGGCACTATATGGCAGTAGCAAGAAATGAGGGTATTTGTAACCCCAATATATTCTTTGAATTCCCAGTCAGACAATGGCACTATATACCAGTAGCAAGAAATGAGGGTATTTATAACCCCCATATATTCTTTGAATTCCCAGTCAGAAACTGGCACTATATGGCAGTAGCAAGAAATGAGGGTATTTATAACCCCAATATATTCTTTGAATTACCAGTCAGAAACTGGCACTATATGGCAGTAGCAAGAAATGAGGGTATTTGTAACCCCAATATATTCTTTGAATTCCCAGTCAGACAATGGCACTATATACCAGTAGCAAAAATTGTGGGTGCACGTAACCCCAATATATTCTTTGAATTACCAGTCAGAAACTGGCACTATATGGCAGTAGCAAGAAATTAGGGTATTTGTAACCCCAATATATTCTTTGAATTCCCAGTCAGACAATGGCACTATATACCAGTAGCAAAAATTGTGGGTGCACGTAACCCCAATATATTCTTTGAATTCCCAGTCAGAAACTGGCACTATATGGCAGTAGCAAGAAATGAGGGTATTTGTAACCCCAATATATTCTTTGAATTCCCAGTCAGACAGTGGCACTATATACCAGTAGCAAAAATTGTGGGTGCAAGTAACCCCAATATATTCTTTGAATTCCCAGTCAGACAATGGCACTATATACCAATAGCAAGAAATTAGGGTATTTGTAACCCCAATATATTCTTTGAATTCCCAGTCAGACAATGGCACTATATACCAGTAGCAAAAATTGTGGGTGCACGTAACCCCAATATATTCTTTGAATTACCAGTCAGAAACTGGCACTATATGGCAGTAGCAAGAAATGAGGGTATTTGTAACCCCAATATATTCTTTGAATTCCCAGTCAGACAATGGCACTATATACCAGTAGCAAAAATTGTGGGTGCACGTAACCCCAATATATTCTTTGAATTCCCAGTCAGACAATGGCACTATATACCAGTAGCAAGAAATTAGGGTATTTGTAACCCCAATATATTCTTTGAATTCCCAGTCAGACAATGGCACTATATACCAGTAGCAAGAAATGAGGGTATTTATAACCCCAATATATTCTTTGAATTCCCAGTCAGACAATGGCACTATATACCAGTAGCAAGAAATGAGGGTATTTATAACCCCAATATATTCTTTGAATTCCCAGTCAGAAACTGGCACTATATGGCAGTAGCAAGAAATGAGGGTATTTATAACCCCAATATATTCTTTGAATTACCAGTCAGAAACTGGCACTATATACCAGTAGCAAGAAATGAGGGTATTTGTAACCCCAATATATTCTTTGAATTCCCAGACAGACAATGGCACTATATACCAGTAGCAAGAAATGAGGGTATTTATAACCCCAATATATTCTTTGAATTCCCAGTCAGAAACTGGCACTATATGGCAGTAGCAAGAAATGAGGGTATTTATAACCCCAATATATTCTTTGAATTACCAGTCAGAAACTGGCACTATATGGCAGTAGCAAGAAATGAGGGTATTTGTAACCCCAATATATTCTTTGAATTCCCAGTCAGACAATGGCACTATATACCAGTAGCAAAAATTGTGGGTGCACGTAACCCCAATATATTCTTTGAATTACCAGTCAGAAACTGGCACTATATGGCAGTAGCAAGAAATGAGGGTATTTGTAACCCCAATATATTCTTTGAATTACCAGTCAGAAACTGGCACTATATACCAGTAGCAAGAAATGAGGGTATTTGTAACCCCAATACATTCTTTGAATTCCCAGTCAGACAATGGCACTATATACCAGTAGCAAGAAATGAGGGTATTTATAACCCCAATATATTCTTTGAATTCCCAGTCAGACAATGGCACTATATACCAGTAGCAAAAATTGTGGGTGCACGTAACCCCAATATATTCTTTGAATTACCAGTTAGAAACTGGCACTATATGGCAGTAGCAAGAAATGAGGGTATTTGTAACCCCAATATATTCTTTGAATTCCCAGTCAGACAATGGCACTATATACCAGTAGCAAGAAATGAGGGTATTTATAACCCCCATATATTCTTTGAATTCCCAGTCAGAAACTGGCACTATATGGCAGTAGCAAGAAATGAGGGTATTTATAACCCCAATATATTCTTTGAATTACCAGTCAGAAACTGGCACTATATGGCAGTAGCAAGAAATGAGGGTATTTGTAACCCCAATATATTCTTTGAATTCCCAGTCAGACAATGGCACTATATACCAGTAGCAAAAATTGTGGGTGCACGTAACCCCAATATATTCTTTGAATTACCAGTCAGAAACTGGCACTATATGGCAGTAGCAAGAAATTAGGGTATTTGTAACCCCAATATATTCTTTGAATTCCCAGTCAGACAATGGCACTATATACCAGTAGCAAAAATTGTGGGTGCACGTAACCCCAATATATTCTTTGAATTCCCAGTCAGAAACTGGCACTATATGGCAGTAGCAAGAAATGAGGGTATTTGTAACCCCAATATATTCTTTGAATTCCCAGTCAGAAACTGGCACTATATGGCAGTAGCAAGAAATGAGGGTATTTGTAACCCCAATATATTCTTTGAATTCCCAGTCAGACAATGGCACTATATACCAGTAGCAAAAATTGTGGGTGCACGTAACCCCAATATATTCTTTGAATTCCCAGTCAGATAATGGCACTATATACCAGTAGCAAGAAATGAGGGTATTTGTAACCCCAATATATTCTTTGAATTCCCAGTCAGACAATGGCACTATATACCAGTAGCAAGAAATGAGGGTATTTATAACCCCAATATATTCTTTGAATTCCCAGTCAGACAATGGCACTATATACCAGTAGCAAGAAATGAGGGCATTTATAACCCCAATATATTCTTTGAATTCCCAGTCAGAAACTGGCACTATATGGCAGTAGCAAGAAATGAGGGTATTTATAACCCCAATATATTCTTTGAATTACCAGTCAGAAACTGGCACTATATACCAGTAGCAAGAAATGAGGGTATTTGTAACCCCAATATATTCTTTGAATTCCCAGTCAGACAATGGCACTATATACCAGTAGCAAAAATTGTGGGTGCACGTAACCCCAATATATTCTTTGAATTACCAGTCAGAAACTGGCACTATATGGCAGTAGCAAGAAATGAGGGTATTTGTAACCCCAATATATTCTTTGAATTCCCAGTCAGAAACTGGCACTATATGGCAGTAGCAAGAAATGAGGGTATTTGTAACAACAAAATATATTTTTTGAATTCCCAGTCAGACAATGGCACTATATACCAGTAGCAAGAAATGAGGTTATTTGTAACCCCAATATATTCTTTGAATTCCCAGTGAGACAATGGCACTATATACCAGTAGCAAAAATTGTGGGTGCACGTAACCCCAATATATTCTTTGAAATACCAGTCAGACAATGGCACTATATACCAGTAGCAAGAAATGAGGGTATTTGTAACCCCAATATATTCTTTGAATTCCCAGTCAGACAATGGCACTATATACCAGTAGCAAGAAATGAGGGTATTTATAACCCCAATATATTCTTTGAATTCCCAGTCAGACAATGGCACTATATACCAGTAGCAAGAAATGAGGGTATTTATAACCCCAATATATTCTTTGAATTCCCAGTCAGACAATGGCACTATATACCAGTAGCAAGAAATGAGGGTATTTATAACCCCAATATATTCTTTGAATTCCCAGTCAGACAATGGCACTATATACCAGTAGCAAGAAATTTGGGTATTTGTAACCCCAATATATTCTTTGAATTCCCAGTCAGACAATGGCACTATATGGCAGTAGCAAAAATAGTGGGTGTATATAGCCCCAATTCTATTGCTAGGGGACTTGCAGGGTATTTCTGGGGTGAAGGTGGGGGGGCACACCGTTGGAACGGGGATTTGGGGTGTATATATGGGGTATACGGGAATACACTGTCAGTGTATTCCATTCAGGATCCTGGGAAAGCTGGGTTGCGGCGATTGAGCCTGTCAGTGCCACGTTACACTGACAAGCTTCTCCCTGGAATTTAGCTCTTATAAGAGCTGTTGTGGTTGTCTTCTCCTTCCTATCCTAGCCTGTCCCTGCCTACCCAGAATCTAAGCCCTAGCTAACTGGACGGAAACCTCCGTCCCCGGTGAATTGCAAGCTCAGAATGACGCGAAGCTGGGCGTCGCTGTTCTTTTAAATTAGAGGTCACATGTTTTCGGCAGCCAATGGGTTTTGCCTACTTTTTTCAACGTCACCGGTGTCGTAGTTCCTGTCCCACCTACCCTGCGCTGTTATTGGAGCAAAAAAGGCGCCAGGGAAGGTGGGAGGGGAATCGAGTAATGGCGCACTTTACCACGCGGTGTTCGATTCGAACATGCCGAACAGCCTAATATCCGATCGAACATGAGTTCGATAGAACACTGTTCGCTCATCTCTACTTCTGAGCAGACACCAATGGTAGTGTGAACCCTATCTTACAGGTTTTTACAGGGTTTACTTTTATATGTATTCTAGGGAACAGGGGCAATTTGAATGTTTATTGTTTTTTGGGGGGGTTAATCCATTTTTTTTTTTTTAACTGTTTTCATTTTTTACTATTGTATTTGCCCCTGCCCAGGAGACTTGATCTATCATCAATAGCTATAATACAGTGACAAATACCGGACAATTAGATACAACAGTTATAACGAAGGCTTAAATGTGGACATTTCTTCATGCAATCGCTGTAATAAATTCATGGGATTCCATTACCATGATTTCTTTAAATGAAATAAAGTTAACAAAAACTTTGTACCTGTTGAGAGAAGTCTGGCAATACCTGGATTATTGAGATGTTCACAGGGTAGCATGTGGTCTTGTTTTCCAAGGGGAAAGAATGAGGTTGCTACAGTCACCTTTAGTTAATGGATTTTGGACCATCTTGTTCTGTACTTTATAAGTCTGAGAAACTGTTGCTTTTCAATGTTTAGGATGAAGAGATAACCAATAGGAATAAAAAACATACTGTATAGGAATTAAGATTCCCTTCCCATAGTGACAGAGTATACAGCTGATCACATCACTCCAGTTACAGTCCTATGAAAAAGTTTGGGCACCCCTGTTAATCTTAATCATTTTTAGTTCTAAATATTTTGGTGTTTATAACAGCCATTTCAGTTTGATATATCTAATAACTGATGGACACAGTAATATTCCAGGATTGAAATGAGGTTTATTGTACTAACAGAAAATGTGCAATATGCATTAAACCAAAATTTGACCGGTGCAAAAGTATGGGCACCTCAACAGAAAAGTGACATTAATATTTAGTATATCCTCCTTTTGCAAAGATAACAGCCTCTAGTCGCTTCCTGTAGCTTTTAATCAGTTCCTGGATCCTGGTTGAAGGTATTTTGGACCATTCCTCTGTACAAAACTACCAACGGTAGTGTGAACACCCCCTAATATAGCCAAAAAACCAGTACATCAGACTATTAAAATATTTGTAAGGAAAATATATAACAACTGTGCATAAATTAATAGTACATTGTGTGAAGACAAGGAATAAAACTGTTTCTGGTCATTTTATTTTAGCAGTTTTCCCAACTGCACACAACAATTTTCAGATGTACGGAAGCTAATGGGTGGGAAGATGTCTGTTTCTATCAATCGTTCTAGGCTCCTGCTGCTCCTCCCCCTCCCTTCTCTATAGAGTTCTATGTAATCTGACATCTCTTTGAGCTGCAGTCCATCTTGTTTTAGTAATATGATTCAAAGGAATTTTTGGTGACTTCTAATAACTTTCCAATTTACAATATAGTGTTCATTGTTATTTTTCCGTATATAATCTTTTATTTGATATTTAGCCCATTTATTTTTAATTGAAGCTGTATTCTATAACCTTACAATGTACAGTATTTTGTACCAGAATAGCTTTATTGCATTCTTTAGATGCTTACTGTACATCGTGTATGACATTTATGTCAAGTAGAAAATCTACTCCTGGGAATATTCAGGCAGGCTCTGCAATCTTTGTCAAAATTGTTAATTGTCATCTCCTTAGTGAGATGTGCGCTGTAATCCGAAGCTCAGGTGAACATCTGGTGAGTTAACATAGTCATTAATGAATTGATTTAATGTAACATATTGTTTGATTATTTTATTACTGGAGTACATTTGTGTGCAATGTTTTTGCTTCCTCTCTTTTAATATCACTCCATTTAAAGGATACCTGAGTTTTCATGAAAAGTTTAAATATCTGCAGGGTCTTTTTGGTCAGTATTTTCTATGACTGTACAAGCCTTCATATAGGGTGTCCTATCATATTTTCTGCCGCAAATATCCCCATGATGGCTGAAGCACATTGTAAATTTGTCTCTAAGGTAGGGGGCATGTATGATAAGGAGCATTCTACCTCCTCCCTTATCCATTCTAACTACTACTGGTTTATTTACATGTTACACTAGGCTGACACTAGCATTGGCTGTCTGTTGTTCTGATCTGTTGAAGGCCAGAATAATGGACAGGTCGACCAATAAAATAGCATTTACACATGGAACCTGATAGTCTGCATTGACTATAATGGGGTCCATCAGGTTTCCATTGTTTTTAAACTGAAAGCAGCAGATGAAAAAACTGTGTGCGCAGGACTTTTTTGTCTGCCATTTTCAAATGGACCTTGTAATGGAATCTCAAGTGGAATTTCCAACACAAATATGAATTTAGCCTAATTCTTTCATAAGTAACTGTAAAACAGCTAAACATAGCTGAGAAAAGCCCAGAAGATCTGGGAATACAGAGCTGCAAATACAGGCTGTATACATGCAGGCACGATGAAGCTAGAAATATTCCTGACACAGGAAAAAAGCAATCTATGACCATTGTAAGGAAAACTGCTTGTTGTCTGTGAATAGTATCCCATCTGTAACTACACAAGCAGCCAGAAATAGATAGTAGGCGTTTCTTACATTGTAAGCTGTGAGATGTGGAGAATGTTTAGAGCAATGCAGAGAAAGCAGTGTGTAGAGGTTTGTGGAGGAAAAGATTCTAATAATTTTTAATGGAACAAGAACAAAAAAAAAAAAAAACAAGTGAAGGTGTGAACTTAAACTTACAAAGCATAAAAATAGTATTTATCACTATTGTCCATATAAAACAAAACCTTAAATTATGCAAACACAGTACGTCAGAATTTTAAATGACTAATTATTCATTCAGCTCTTGTGACAGATAGGGAAACGCTGGACTTTGGTAACAAATTCTGCTTTTGCACAGATAACAAAAGTGAAATACAGCATATACAAGGCAGCACATTTGCCATAATTATCAGTTTAAAGTGGTATTCTCATCTCAAGGATCCTATCTATACTGCTAGCTTATGTAAATTAAAGCATTTTCCTAAATACATTTTCCTTTGCTTGCCTGCTATGTGAAATTATTCCTCCCATTGTTTACACATTCCTTGAAGCACGGCCTATGTGATATGACAGGGCAGATTACATGAGTCAGTGCTCTCTGGTGGGACTGAGTGCTCTAACTCTTATTTACAGCTCTGCCTGCACAACAATCAGTCCACAGTCAAAGCTGACTCCCACCAATTTGCTGAAAAATACAGGAAGTGAGAAGAAGAAACAGCAGGCAAAGCTGCTGAAACATGGAAATGGGAAAAGCCCATGTAGTTATCACAGCTAATAATTGGCATATATAGAGCAACAAAATGAAAATTTCAATACAAAAACAAATAAAATTCTTCATATACAGATTAGTATTCCACTTTATTCAAATCAAAGGTTAAAAGAGATTGCTTGAAATGCTTGAATCACATCACACTAATATTACTATATCACAGTAAATCGTGTCGCAGATGAAGAAATGCTCTGAAGTACTGCAGAACTCATTGAGACCAATTTATCAAGATTTGCACTTTGGCCCATGGTTTTAATCCCTATGTTTATTGGCTCTGACATTTTAATAATTCAGATGTATTACATGGGTTCCCCATGCACCGGAACTGAACCCTTCACTGGTTGGAACTACAGTAGTTTTCAGCTATAACTTACATCGGTTTATATCTATGTTATAATAAATTTGTCAGGCCAAGGCATAATCAGGCCATGTTAATTTCCATTCTGCCCACTTATTACAGTTCGATTTTTAGTTTTCTAAGGTGGTTATAAAAGGGAAAGCTAATCTCTGATTCACAGATAGTTACAGGGGAAATCAGCAAAAAAAAATGTCATGTCAATATTCTCCACTAAAGGTCTATAGGAGTCACGTCTTAAAAAAATAAGTAAATAAATAAATAAATAGAAATAATATTTTTAATAGAAAAATTAACACAAAAAATAAATTAAAAAACAGCACCACATCCACATAACAGGTTCTAGTCTCACCCAAGTGACACAAAACTTAATGTCGCAAACACTAAAATTTCTGTGATGGACAGTGAAGGCTATTTAAAAAAAATTGTAGCACTTTGTGATATTAAAAACAAATAAAATTAAAAAAACAGACCTGTTTACCCCTTCCCCTTTTTCACATTTCCTTGGATATTAAAAAAAGTAAACCATATAAAAATGAAGCCTTATGTATCACTGAAAAATTACCGAAAAATTATTTGACTATCCCGACTAAAAAATGTTGTAAAACTTCAAAACTACATTTACTAAAAAAAAAAACTAAATTATGTCCAAGCATGAAATGTCCCTGTCATGAAGTGGTTAAAATAGATTTACATTTATGAGACTATTTTCTAAAACAACAGATTTTTGTCCATTTCACTATAACAGAGATTGAATCTATGATTTATGACACGACATTTTTTCATACCATAATGTGCCCTTTGCTGCATTGCATCAATTTTGGCAAACTATTCCAGATGTTCATTTCAGCTCATTTCATATTAACTGCAAGAAAAATTAATGACATTTGTGCAACATAAAGAAATTTCACTGCTGATCACATATAAACCGATTAAGTGTATTCATGTATAAGTATATGTATGTATGTGTCCACCTACCTTATAGAAATAATTCACATTATAACTGATGGCATGACAAACAGTACTGTTATCTCTGTATAGGCTGACAAAGAGCAACAACTCCTTAAGATGTCACAAATTAAGTTATGACAACTAGAGATGAGCGAGTAGTACTCGATCGAGTAGGTATTCGATTGAATACTACGGTATTCAAAATACTCGTACTCGATCGAGTACCACTCGCTATTCGATTGTAAAAGTTCGATGCAGAACCAGCATTGATTGGCCAACTGCTATGCAGTCGGCCAATCAACGCTGGTTCTTCTCCTACCTTTAGAAGTCTTCTCCGTGCAGCTTTCCCACGGCGTCTTCCAGCTCTTCATTCACTCTGCCAGGCATCGGGCCTGGGCAGAGCCGACTTGATCAAACGTTGCCTACCCCTGAAACGACCCTTTTTACCCCCATAGACTATAATAGGGTTCAATAGTCGATTCGAGTAGTCAAATATTGAGGAGCTACTCAAAATGAATATCGAACCTCGAACATTTTACTGTTCGCTCATCTCCAATGACAACGTATTGGTAACACAGGAAAGGTAACTTTCTTCTCTCTGAGAGAGAGGGAAGAGGAAATGTCCAGTCTCCCTGTATGTCTAAACCACCATGTAAAACTCACCAAACAAGATATAATTCTAAATTTAGAATTTATATTTATTGATAAGAGGTCCACGGGGGTTGCCCTGGTCCCAACCTAGCCTTAGCTTTGATGGCTTTTTAAGTGTCATAGTTGTCCTGGATTTCCAGTGAGTGTAGAGTTTCTGATCAGTTACATATAAATGTAATAGCTAGATATTGGGGAAAGAGGCATCCAAAAAGCAAAATAATTTTTAATATCTAGTGTGAGAAGGTGACAGGCAAAGTGCTGGAATCCAAACATATCAGCCCCAGGCTTCTGACATATGTGTGGTCCAGGGCAGATCTGGAATAGGCCTCAGCCCAGGTGTAGATCCTTGGCTCATTACTGAGCCAGAAAAAGGCTGCAGAGCCTGCATCCTAGTACAGTTCCTTATAGGAAAAGGAGGTGTATGGTTCTGTCCTGTAACCCCGAGTCTGGTGAGACTAAGTTATGTTTGTTTTGTTTGGGTGGCTGGTAGTAAGCCACACTTATAGTTAGGTTAACCTTACTGTTTAGTTAGTGCCCAGACGAGCAGGTATTTACCTTGTTTTTGCCTGAAGTTAAGGCTGTATGTTGTTTAGTTAATTTTCTACCTGAAGTCAAGGTTTATTTGTTTTCCTGTTCTTTCTAAATAAATCATTTACTGCACATTTTGTGTCCCAGTCTTGACTGTTTGGGTCCGCACCACTGCTTCTACCGAGCTACATTCCCCACAGCAGATATATTATCAAACCCTTGAATGCACTATTGATATATCGAAATATAGTTAAAAATCGTTACACTTTAAACAGAACTTTGCACGGTTGTAAAAGATTTCATTTACCACCATTGTCACCACTGCTTAAGCAATATGAAAAGGGAAAAGAACTGTAATCACACAAGATATTGTGTGTTCTTAGTTGATATACATGCATGATATGATGATATATGTACAAATATATATATTATGTATACAGGACACTTTATGAATTGTCCCATAGGAAAACTATTTGGATTAGAGAAAGTCATCAGGTAGGTTTGAAAGTTGTCAACAATTTGCTTAAAAGTATTCAACCTTTTAATGATAATAAGGATCAATCTCCAGCTCTTTATAGATAGTCTATGGTGATGTGTCAGGTGTGTTTGCAATATTGTGTAGACATCTATTTATTGTCAAGAAGCAATTAATTCATGGCTGGGAAATGAGCTCTGTGTGTATGGTGACCTTTCAGTGGTGCTGTTTAGATTTGGCTGCTGACCTTTCTTTTACTTGCGATTGTTTTTGTGTTTTGACAGATGCTATGCTTCTAGTTGCTGACAGGTTGGAGGGACCATTCAATATCGAGTCAGTTATGGATCCTATCGATATGAAAATTTCTGAAGCCATCATGAACCTGCAAGAAAACAGCATGCAAGTGTCAGGGAAGGTAATTAGCATCACTCATCATAATTAATGTGACAGATCAATGCCCATTATGGCGTATCAGGTCGGAGCTTCTAGAAGCGGCGTGACTTGAATATTTTATGCACTAGAAAGTTGTTAGGCATTGAACAATTATTCATTATATAACAATGTAAAAAAGACTGGTAGAAAAATTCTAGTTCAGTCATCAAAATAACATCTAAAATTTCAAGAATAAGAGCTTTTTCCATTCTGATGTACAAATAATGTATTATATAATGTTTATTAATTTGGGTGGAATTTGGCTATGAGGAAGAAGAAATGCCAGAAGTAGAAATAGATATAGATAATCTTCTAGATGCAGCTAGTGAAGAAGAACGTGTTATAATGGAAAATTATAGGAAGTACATCGCCAATTCTATCTTTCTTTCCACTCTTATGCTAGGTTCACACGAGCGTTCGGGCGAATCCGCGAACATGTGACTATAGCCTTACATGATTTTGCATTTAATTTCAACAGAAGTGATCATATGTCGTACATGTCTTTCTGTGCACTTATTATAATGTTCTGCAGAGATCAAGAGACAAATTTTAAGAAAAATTTAACTATTTTGTTAAACAAAATTTCAGGGACTATAACCACTGGTGAGGTTTCGTCATCAACATGTAGCTAATGAAGAGAAAAAAAAAGAGAAAGTATTTTTTAACCCTTTAAGGATGGAGGGTAATTTGTACAATAATGTTTGCCAACTTTTTTCATATTTTCCTTCCACGCCTTCCAAGATTCATAGCTTTTTATTTTTCTGTCAACACAGCTATATGCGGTCGTATTTTTCACCATTTTGGGGTACATATGTTTTGATTTTATTTTACTCTGCCGTTGAGACACTGTGGACCACTCGCTCTTGTTACAAACTCTCTTATGCCTTGACATCACAAGTTTGGCTCTCTCTTAGATCTCTTTGTCCTATTGAAGAAAAACATGAAAAATACATTTCCCTTCCTTTTTGTATATTTTTCTGAATATTAAAAAAGTAAAAACATGCAAAAATAATAATGACAAACATAACGCCGTGTGTATCAATGAAAAAGAAGCCAAAGTTATTTGAGTAATCCAAATGAAGAAGGTGCATAAAAATATGAAAACATGTCTAATTATGAACCAGGGAAAATGGCCCAGTCATAAAGGGGTTCACATAGTGATATTTCAGCAATATTGCAATTCTTAAAGTGGTAGAGCTTTGTATCACGCTAACCTGGTATGTGTACATTAAAATAGGGTTGTCCGCACCACAGAAATGTGCGGCATATCACAACAATATGCTATAAACCTCTAATCTGAGTCCGACCACTGGAGTGCTAGGCTGAATTTGTAACTCCCACAGGAGTGAATAGAGAGAATCCCACTTTCACCACCTCTCTATTAACCCTTTCACTGTCAAGCACATAGCTCTACGTCCTCCCAAGGTGGCACATCAGTAGCGGAGGACGTAGCTACTACGTCCTCCCTACTAATGCCGATATCTCTGGACTGCATCAACATATCTTGATGCTAATATCACCGGATCTAGGAGCACCAAAAAAAAAGGGTGTCCTCAAGACAAACGTTAAAACTTAACTTTTATTGTAAAATCAAGTAAAAGGTCAGGGCAGGCGGCCCCTATTGTTAAAGATAAAAAAAATTCTAGGAGTGTGGTATACATTCCAAACACTAGGGAATCTGAGTGTAGTCCCCTTATTCTGGGAGTAAGACTGCCTAGTGAGTATATATTCAATTAACTTCTAGACACCTAATGTTATTGATAACAAATAAAACTACTGTGTACCATAACCTAGCAATATTATCTCTGATATACTGTCTCCTAGGCTAGTAGTGCTCCAATGTTCCAATAGATTAACCCTTCTATTCTCAGGTCCACTCTCCTACTGATACCTAAGGGAGATTGAGAGCCTTCTGTTTTCAGCCCACACCTATCTCCTACATGGGGTTAACAATGAGTGTTCCTAGGTGCTAGAAGGTCGACCCCCTGGAAGTATCGGGACCCACCACCAGGGTCCCGAGAACTGCGGTTCTGACCGCACATCGTGTGCTATCAAGAATTTTATTGTCTCCTGATGATTTTTAGTTAAAGAAACGTATTGAGACAAATATATGGAGAATGGTGGGAGGAACAATATCACCATATCGGTTTATCATAACTAGACTCTGGGACTAGATTTTGGAGTCCTTCTTTGAGCTGTAGCCTGTCAAGTGCAGATCATAAAAATGCAACAAAATCTGCAACAAAAAAAGCTGCATTTCCACAATGTGGAGCTTTAGCCTTAAGAGGCACTGACTTTTAAAATGCAATAGAGCCAATTTATTAAAATCGGCATGCCAGTCTTAATGTTTTGTTTAACTGGTGGTAGATACACCAGAATTATTAAAAGACTATGAACTCTTAATTCTGTTTCACCTTGGGGTATGTTCAAACTAGCATTCAGGTTTCCGTCCCTCTGGCCTGCATGGGGACCTGAAAGACGGAAACCCTGTCCACTTAAAAAGTGGTTACATGTAGAAGCTCACAGACCTCACAGACTATAATGGCTCCGACGTTTTTCCTTGCAGGACTTATCTCTATGACAATTTTAAGTGGAATCTAGAATGGAGTCCCCTACAGTGTGAACCTGGCGTTAGGAGAATCTACACCAGTCATAGATTTCAGCTATAACTCAAGAATAGTTTTTTTGAGTACATCATACTAGATCTGTCAGCCTGAGGCGTCCCCACCCTAGCCTGACTTGACCTTGCCCATCTCTGTTCATATTTTATAAATGTGATAAGAAGGGAATAAAAGGCAAAAGGTCACAATTTTGCACAAAATCCCTGGAATGTGCCAAAATGAATATTTTCATCTTCATCGGTTGCTCCCCTCTGAAGTCCCTCCACTGGCTACCCATTGCCCAGCGAATAGAGTTCAAGCTACTAACGTTAACATACAAAGCGATCCACAACCTGTCCCCTCCATATATCTCTGAACTAATTTCCCACTACCTGCCCACACGTAACCTCAGATCCTCCAATGACCTCCTACTCCGCTCTGCTCTCATCTGCTCCTCACACAACAGTCTCCAAGATTTCTCCCGTGCATCCCCCATACTCTGGAACTCCTTACCACGCCACATAAGACTGACCCCCACAATCACAGGCTTCAAGAAGGCCCTGAAGACTCACCTATTCAGGAAGGCCTACAACCTCCAATAACACTACCACCACACCACCATCTGTACAGTCTCCCCATCTCCTTCTGTCTCTACCCCCTTCCCCCATAGATTGTAAGCCCTTGCGGGCAGGGCCCTCTATCCATCTGTGCCAGTCGGTCATTGTTAGTATTATATCTACCTGTATATTTTGTGTATTGTATGTAACCCCCAAATGTAAAGCACCATGGAATTAATGGTGCTAAATAAATAATAATAATAATAATAATAATAATAATAATAATAATGCTTTGTATGCCAGAAAAGTGGTGTACAAAGCTTGATAAGTTAGCCCCAATTCGTCAAACAAGTTTTTCATGCACAGTTGCTTAGGTTCGGTTGCTTTTTGATGGCAGGAACAGCATAGTCCGCAGTTATATTCTTGCTATCACACAGTGGCTCAGTGGTTAGCACTGCAGCCTTGCAGCGCTGGAGTCCTGGTGTTCAAATCCCGCCAAGGGCAATAAACCATCTGCAGGGAGTTTGTATATTCTCTCTGTGTTTGTATGGATTTCCATCCCATATTCCAAAGACATACTGATAGGGAAAAATGTACATTGTGAGCTCTATGTGGGGCTCACAATCCACATTAAAAAAAAAAAAAAAAAAGAATGCCGTGACTTGAAGGAAACCTGACAGACCCCCTTATCAGTCAGTGATATCCATTAGGAACTACTTGTGTCCATTTGGAAACCCATCATAGTTGTCATGTAATATAATTTATTGTAATGTGGACTACAGACCACAAAAAGGTAAACCAGGCAGTTTGGTGTTTCAAAGTATATACTGAACTGTATAATGGTTTCCATATAATAAATGTAACCTGTGACTGTATTGACTTTAGATAAATATAGAAATTCATTTACCATCTAAATGGAAGTGAAGAGAGAACAACCTTAGGGGTTTGAAGATAATGAAAACAATAATCCTAAAGATAAATGAAATTTTACTATTTATGGGAGAACCTATAGTCTCATATGTTTTACGTAATGCCTATTTGTTGGGATATGCTTTATAGAAAGCCGTCTGCGTTTGCATTTTTATTATTCCTTCAATAAAAGGGATGTGGTGCTTGTTTATTGATCAGTTTGGTTGAGAGCAGACTATGTCCTATATATTACATTCAAAGTAGAGTGTTTTGTCTTCACTTAGGAGAAATATCATTAAGTTCTCTGGTCTTTTACTTGTTCAATTTGCTCCATTTTAAAGAGCCTTTGACATGACAATAAACATCTACAATGATAGTTATTTCTCGCTTTCCAATTTAAGCTCTTTATTTGATCAGAGGGATACAATTTATTGGTATTCTGCACCACACCAACAGCTGTTTGCTAGGTAATATTAAACTCTTAATCGACTTGGATTGTTCTTCAGAAATTTAGCAGTTATGTTAGCTTAAATTGTCACTCTACAGGCTGGATGTCTTAGAGAACCAATTTATTTTTCCTTCTATCTAAGATTCAACAAATGTACACTGCAATGTAAAATCAAAATAGTATTCCATTCTCTTACAAGAAATTGGTACATACCACTTCTATATATTACCAATCATTACCCTTACGGCCAAGGTCAATTCTGCTAAATAGTGATGAGTGAAGATAACAGAATATCTAGTCTCAAAGAATCCAGTGCACTAGCTTGGAACATAAGCTATACCGTACTAAGTATACTATCAATGGGGGGGCGGAGCCTGACCGCTGAACGAGACGGCCGCTTGAGAGAGGAGCTCCCGTCACACCGCCTGAATATAGGTACTCACAGCCTTCACTGAAGCCGCAATGGTCAAGCCGCAGAGGGACAAAGCCGGGGAGCGTCCGGAGACCCCAAAAAGTAAGAAACACTTAGGGGATTTGGAGAGACACAGCACCTATATCTCGCACCTATTTTAAAAAGATTTTGGCCCAAACTTTGTCTCAGGCCCTTACCCCTGTGATGAAGTAGCTAGGGGAAATCAAAGCGGAGATGGGACATATGGGGGGGCGCGTTGAAACAGTGGAATCTACACAAGCCGCCATTTTAACTTTTTGCAATGCAACCGAAACCTGCTGCAGGCAACAGTTAAATGCACTTAATATTGCTCTGGAGCGCATTGAGGATCAAGAAAATAGGGGGAGGCGTAAGAACATTAGATTTAAAGGCATTCCTGAATCTGTGCTACACCAAGACCTACCCGCTGCAGCTATGAAAGTTTTTACTACTTTATTAGGAGAAGAACAGGCATCCTCCATTTCAATAGAAAGGATTCATAGGGCCCTGCGTTCTGCCCCCTCTTCGGCTGACCCCCCCAGAGATGTTATATGTGCCTTGCTTTGTTATACTGATACCGCTGCGATACTTAGAGCGGCAAGATCACATAAGGACTTAACCCTTGATGGTGAATCCATCGCACTCTTCCAGGACTTGGCCCCCTCCACCTTGTACAAAAGGCGCCTTCTCAAACCTCTAACCACCTATTTGCGGGACAAAAAGATCTTATTCCGCTGGCTTTTCCCATTTGGATTACAATTTCAACATGCTGGCAAACGCTGCACAATAAGGGTACCAGATGATCTACCAGCTGCATGGGCAGTACTTGAAATAGATCCTATACAGATCTCATCCTGGCTCTCGGTCACAGACCAGCACCTGGACTTTCCGAAACTTCCTGCACCGGATAGCTGGACAAAGATATCCAGAGGAAAACCAGCTAAGACCAAGAAACTCCCTCCGTGAATTTCTTTCGTTCCACGACATAGCATGTTTGGTTTGATTAGTCATTTTCCACTCTATGTGGTTCTCAATTTATCTATTTTGGTTGCTATCTAGACGTGGCTTGACATGTTACTATGCTTAAGTTTTCTGTTAGATATCTTATCTTCAGTGATTTTTATGCATCTTTCCTCTGAATGTTAAATTTGTACCTTCAGGCGGTACCGACGATCAGGTTGATCATGCAAAAGACATGGTCTATGTGTTTCTCCGTTTCCCATTTCCCCCTCCTGAGCTCTATACTGAGCTTGTTTGTTCGCCAAGTTTTCTTGTGGTATAAAGTTACGGATTGTTTACCCTTGTGTTTTAGGTCCTATAGTCCTGGGTCTCACTCGTCGACACTAGCTGGTGCTCTCACGAATAATTTGCCTCCTATTATATTTTACAAATATGGCTTCGGTTAAAATTACTTAGTGGAATGTTTGTGGCCTGAACACTCCACAGAAACGGTCTCAGCTATTAGCTTTACTGAAAAAATATAAAACAGATATCTGTTTTATTCAGGAAACCCACTTCAAATCTAGTTCTGTGCCTAAATTACCCATCAAGCATTTTAAGCACTGGTTCCATAGCTGCTATGCTAAGGCGTCTAGGGGAGTCTCTATTGTCATCTCTCACGCAATCCCTTTCGAACCTATAGTTGTTTGTGCAGATCCAGAAGGGCGTTTTTTGTTTGTAAAAGGCAAAGTGGGCAACCAGCTAGTGTCGCTTGTAAACCTCTATGCCCCGAATGTTAAACAATCCTGCTGGATAGTCCAGACGCTTTCTAAATTTAAAGATTTTGCGGAGGGCATTAGCATTATTGGAGGCGACTTCAATGTTGCACTGTCTCCCACACTTGACTCCTCCACTCTCTCTTCAGTGCATTCACAGAAATCCTTAGCAAGAATACATAGGGCTCTAGGTGACATCGAGGTTGTAGACTCTTGGAGAATTTTCCACCCATCCTCTAGAGATTATACTTATGTTTCATCAGTTCACTCTTCCTCACACCGCTTAGATTATTTATTTGTCTCCAAGTCATGTTTATCTATTTTAACTGCTGTGGACATAGGCTCTTTCACCATTTCAGACCATACCCCCGTTTCTTTATCCATGACCTTGAAGGACCTACCAGTCAAAGCATGGGCTTGGAGACTTAATGAGACGCTCCTAGATGATCCTCGCCATGTAGAAGACTTGTCCCTCAAATTGCAGCGATTTTTTAACGAAAATCCTGCATCTGATACTTCCCATGCTATTACATGGGAAACACATAAAGCTTACATTCGTGGGGAGCTGATCGCTCTGGGGGCGAGGGTCAAGAGAGTGAAAATGGCTCGTCTAAATGAGCTATTAGCAAAAATTTACACGCTAGAATGCTTACAAAAGCGCTCCCGAGTCTTGTCCACACAGCCTGAGTTGGTTGACTTACGGAACCAGCTACGTGACCACCTCAACGTCCGGCATGCCAGACATTACCAGTACTCCAAATTTAGATACTATGCCCACGGAGATAGAGGTAATAAAATTATGTCACAACTTGTTAAAAAACGAAAGGATTCAGCTTTCATTAATAAAATAACTACAGACCGAGGTCAGACTGTCTCTTCCACGGAAGATATAGCTTCACAATTTCAGGAGTTCTATCAATCCCTGTACAATCTATCCCCTGCACTAGACCCAGAAAACCCGGAGACGGTTCATAAGATAGATAGTTTCCTGAAGAAACTGCATCTGCCTTCACTATCTGAGGATCAGAAGTCTGCGCTGTCGCAACCCATCTCCCAACAAGAAGTCCAAAAAACCTTAGCTTCCTTACCACTAGGCAAATCCCCAGGCCCAGATGGACTCCCAGTAGGGTACTATAAAAAATTTGACTGTATTTTGTTACCCTATCTGTCTCTTTGGTGTGAAGAGATTAGACAGGGGGGTAAGTTACCACCTCAAGCACTAATGGCAACCATTACGATTTTACCCAAGGAAGGTAGAGACTCTACGAAGCGCGGAAACTATCGCCCTATCTCTTTGTTAAATGTAGATGTGAAACTTTGGGCAAAAATTTTATCCTCCCGTTTGCAGTCTCTTCTTCCAAAACTTATAAATCCCGAACAGTGTGGGTTCATACCTGGCAGAGAGGGTAACCATAACTCTTGTAGGGTAATACAAATTGTCCAGTGTGCTCAGCGTGACAAACTGCCATTAGTCCTTCTCGGCACGGATGCTGAGAAGGCATTTGATAGAATTAACTGGCTCTTCCTGCGCCAAGTATTAGCTAGATTTGACATACCCCAGGATTTTATTACAGCTGTGTTTTCTTTATATTCTACCCCTAGCGCTAGGATTAGAATTAATGGCACTCTGTCGGACCCGTTCACTATCAAAAACGGCACAAGGCAGGGTTGCCCTTTATCCCCTACCCTTTTTATATTAATTATGGAAACCTTGTTACAAGCCATTAGAGACCATCCAGATATCAGAGACTACACAGTTGGTGCCGAAACTCACTATAGTGCGGCGTTTGCTGACGATCTCTTGCTTTTTGTATCAGACCATGTTCGCTCTTTCCCGCACATAATAGAACTGTTAGATACTTTTGGACAATTATCCAACTTTAAGATTAACTACTCAAAATCCGAAGCAATGAATATTTCATTATCTATTTCAGAACTTAGAGTAATTCAACGACAATCACCATTTACCTGGCAACCATCTAAACTAAAATATCTAGGTGTCTATATCACTAAGGATCCCAACTCTTTATATCAGGCTAATTATGTTATGCTATTGAAATCTGTACAAAATTACCTTTCGGCCCTTTCAACCCCGTACATATCTTGGATGGGGCAGAAGAATCTGCTTCGCACCTATGTCCTCCCTAAATTCATTTACCTTATGAATATGATTCCCATTCACGTCCCACGCTCATACTTCAGGAAAATTAGATCCTTGTTTTCCTCCTTCCTCTGGGGTTCTAAACCGGTTAGGCTATCTTACGATCGACTCATCCGTCCGAAAAAATTTGGTGGGTTTGGCATGCCGGACGTATTGACCTACTATAGGGCGATTCTGCTAAAAAGATGGATCCGCTTACACTCCATCGGTGTTAACGCGCTAGATGTCTCCCTAGAACTCAGCTCTCTTGGCCCTCGCCTCAGGGCTAGTTTATGGGGTCTTACCCCTTGTAATGAAATTCCTTTTAAAATATCTGCTGCTGTGGCGAAGATTTTTAAGGAAACCCATGCAGACGTCCCCCTTATTGGCCACCCACCTCCCTCTGTACCGGGTGATTTAACTCCCTTCCTACTTCGCCCGAAAGCAACAGACATTTCAGAGGCTTGGAAACTCCTGAGTGTATACAAACTCAAAGACCTGTTAAAATGGGATGTATTGCCTAGTCCACTTCTGGGGAGAGCTCACACTTTCCTCCAATTATCCGACCTCTAGAATACACATGCTCTCCTTAAAAAATCCTTTCCGCATCCCCCCCACACGCCGTGGTTTGAATCCTTACTTTCTCGTTCTGACACTTCTAAGGGTATGATCTCTTTGCTCTATACCTACCTGTTAACGCATCCCCACTCTCCGAAACCAGCCTATATTAGTAAGTGGGAAAAAGATCTTGGTCGCACATTTTCAGAGCCAGAAATTTCTCATATTCACAGTAAATCCCATGGGTTTTCCCCATGTATTAGGATCCAGGAGAATTCCTTTAAGATCCTTACAAGATGGTATAAGGCACCCGCTGACCTACAACTTATGAAGTTGAGACAGGATGACACTTGTTGGAGATGTGGGGAGCGAGGTGGATCGTTAGCCCATATGTTTTGGTTTTGTAATAAAATCCAGCCTTTCTGGTTACAAGTCGAATCTATTATACATCAAATAACAAAATGTAGGATCAGGCTCTCACCAGTTTCGGTTTTACTTTGGTTACCGGCCAACTCTTGGTCACCTTCCAAGAATGATTTAGCCACAATCTTAATTCAGTCGGCCAAAATACTAATTCCATTACATTGGTTGGAAAAAGAGTCACCTCACGTGTCTGAATGGTTGAGTAGAATAGATGAAGTAGCTAGGCTAGAAGAACTGTATAGCTGGGAGTTGAGGAAACACCAGTCCTTTGTCAACCTTTGGAAACCATGGTTCAAGTACCGAAACCGTACCAGGCCACATACTTCTGTTAGCATCAGCTGATATTTGATATTTGATATTACCCAACCGTTTCTATCCAGTAGCTACATGTGCATCCAGCCTTGTCTCCCATGCTCTTTTTTGTTTTTTGCACTGACTTAGTCGCTATGGACCTATCCCTCCCTTACCACCTCTATCCTTCCGCTCCGACCCCCTTCCCCTCCCCCCCCCCTTCCCTTCCCTCCCCCCCCTCCAACCCAACTCACTATACGGTTAACTTATTTTATTGTTTATGTTCTATGCTCATATTTATGTGCAATGTGCTGATTCATGATTCTGCTTGTATTTTTGTGCATTTGTTCACCTGTACAAACCTTCAATAAAATAAGAATTTGAAAGAAAGAAAGTATACTATCAATGGCTGGGAATATTGTATAAGGGAAGTACAGTCTTAGTTATGTTTGTCATATGACATCATTATGTGATTAGCCAATATAATTAAACTATAGAATTTAATAACCCTTATGGCTTGCAGTGCAAAAATGGTATTGTGCACATTGATGTGCAAAATAAACATTGAGTACCATCATACTGTAATTTGTGATTACAACATGGTTATGATTACAGCATAGGGATATATGTTATCTCAATCCTACACTCTGATACAATGCAGTCAGAAAATACACCCTTATCAAGATCCACACCTCAGCCCCATTGAAGTCACTCTCAAAGTCTACACCTCAGTGTCAGTGTTAATAAATTTCCCACAATAGCTTCATTAAAAATATTTTCTTATGACTAAATTTAAAAATAAAAAAACAAAAGCACTGGACGTGGTGGGACCCCATGGCGAACTTTTGACATGGTCCCCCCACCGACCGACGCTGAAGACCCCGACTGACCGCCTTCCCCCCGCATTCCTGCATGCAATGTTATGCCCCATAGTGGCCCCTGCACACAGTATTATTCCCCATAGTGGCTCCTGCACACAGTATTATGCCCCATTGTGGACATCATTAACAATTGTTATACTCTGGGGTCTTTTCAGATCCCAGAGTATAATAATCGGAGACCCAGGGGAGGATACAAACATAAGAAACACTGTTACTTACTTCTCCCTGGCTCCAGTGCAGTCCCTGCTGATGTCAGTCTTCTTCAATGACATATGGGATGTCACTTGACCCAAACCTGTGTTGCAACGCATAAGGACGCAGGCCCTGACCACATGACATCAGGGACATCACACATGTAGGTCTGAAGGCTGCTAGGAGCCAGGAGAGGTAAGTAACAACGTTTTTTATGTTCCCTCACCTCCCCTGGGAATCCAATCTTGATATATCGTAGGATAATAATAGTGTTTGTGGGGCCCGCGGCGTCACTTACCAATCCCGGCTCCTGCTCACAGCCTCCTCAGAAGGAGAAGGGTAGGCGGCCATGAGCAGGAACCAGGATTGGTAAGTAAATAGGGCCCATTACCAGATGGATTACAGCCTATTAAAAAAAAACGCAGTGGTAGTGGCAGTCGCCGCCTAATGTCCCGGGCCCCATGGAAGCCGCTACCACTACTACCCCGGTAGTTGCACCCCTGGGCCAATGTTTCTCATCTATGTAATGAGACAGGAGTGAGATCTGTTCAAAAAAGTATTGTCATTAAAGTTGACAACGTCTGATTAATTTCTGTTTCATTTATCTTTAGGTTTTTCTTGGATGTGGCGAACCTAAATCTCTTCATTCATCAAGAACATTAAGATCATTCTCAGGAAGGCATAACTTATATTTCAAGCCCTATCATTTACATGAAAAGCCTACAACTGCTGCTGGAACAAGTATAGACAGACTGGTATGTCACATTTCCCATAATGTTCAATAAAGAGAGCTTATAGAATAAAGTCTCTAAAAAGTGTAATGTTACCAATGTGATTATTCATTGTATATATGAAGAGTAGCGATTCTTATAGCACCTACATCTCCATATATGTCAAAAACTGAAATATCACATGATCATAAGTATTCAAACCCTTTGCTATGACACTCATATTTAACTCACATGCTGCCTTTTGTGCCAGAACCAAATCCATAGAAATTTATGGGATCCCAATGGCTTGTGTACACCATGCTAGACGGAAACTGATAGCCGTGCCGTACATATGTGATGGCACCCTAACCCCACATTCCAAAAAAAACACTGTTGTAAATGTCAATAAAAATAACACAAAAACGTTGTTTGTGGCTTGCCTTCTCAACTTTTTATTAGTATATATATATTTTTTTAGCTCTTTTCAGTTGCTAGAATTGCAATAGCCAGATATTTATTAGCAGTCAACAGGAGAACATGAAGTCCTCTACGTGCATTACATTGGGGAAATTTACTGTATTATTACTGTCCTAAATTTAGACCGAATAAAACAAGACAAGACAGGAAGAAACTGTGCCAAATTTCTCAAAGTAGTGCACGCTGTGTGATAAATGGGCCACATCTAGCTAGATACGTAACACACTTTTCTCTTCTTTACACTATCTCTGGACTGACATACCTTACACCAATATTTTACGCCACAATAATAGGAGAACTATTAATAAATCTGACACATTTTCCGTTTCCACTTAACGATACCCAGTTTTCAAAACAGACTGAGGCTAAGGCCCTACGTAGTAAGAAGCTGCAAGAAAAACTTTGCGGAAAAAAACGTGGCAGAAACGCATCACAGTTTTCTCTGCATCGTTTTTCATTTGTGGAATGACTTTCTACAGGTATAATTGACATGCTGCGATTTGTAAAAACTTGGACATTTTCAAAAACACAGCTTTTCCGCAACAGATTTTTTTCTGCAATGTGTGGATGGGATTAGCCACAATAGCAGCACTTTGTAGGTAATGTAAAATGCTACATTTTTTGCTACGGCATTTTTACAATGTGGGCCCCCAGGCCTATGAGATGTAACAAGTGTTTAAAGCAAAATATAAAATTTAGTTGCACAGTTGCATTATCCTTCCAAGCCCAAGGGAAGGGCAGTCCTTCAGCCAGGGTTCCCTAGAGGTTTCCAACACAGGGAGGTTTCCTTTCCTTAATGTTTTCCTCACTTTCATTAGCATTTGCCTGAACATTTACTTAATTTATTTGTTAATGTCATTGAAATTCAGTGTGGGAATAAACACATTACAGAATAATAATAATCAAATTATAAAGGGACTCAATTGAATAAAGTGTTACATGTCACATTGGCCACTTGTAAACTGTCACAACTTTGCTTTTGTGGTTGAGGAGTCAGGTGGAAGTTGTTGGCAAGTTATTGTATGTATCCATTGTCCTTGGTATGGTCAAAAAAGTAAATGGTCATCTGATTTTTAGTGTTAACCCAAGTCACATGATCTAGTCACATGATCTGCAATAATAAAGCCCGGCAAATACAAATGAAGAACCTCAAACACAAATAACGCTGGGTTCACACTAGCGCCCGGACTCCGTTCTGAGCTTTCCGTCTTCTGCATGCAGAAGACAGAAAGCTTTCAGACTGGGTCCGGCCGTGAGCGCTGGTGAGTGCTTTATGCTCTCCGCCGCAAAACCATTTTTTTAAAATCCGGACACAGAGTACTGCATGTCCGACACTGTGTCCGTTTAAAAAAAAAAACTGTTTCACCACGGAGAGCATAAAACGCTCATTCACATCTGCGCCCGGTCTCCGTTCTGCAGGTATCAATTTCCTAGAAATAGAATGGGTTTGAAAGCTGTCCGGCCATGAGCACTGGTGAGCGTTTTATGCTCTCCGCGGCGAAAACATTTTATTTTTAAATGGACACAGAGTTGGACATGCAGTACTCTGTGTCCGGTTTAAAAAAAAAATGGTTTTGCGGCGGAGAGCATAAAACGCTCACCAGCGCTTATGGCCGGACCCGGTCTGACAGGTTTCCGTCTTCTGCATGCACTAGCTACGATTCCAGCTCCTACATTAATAGGTTATCAGCATTTCAACTGGGCCTCTCTTCTGAGCGTTGAAATTGGGCCACTAATGGCATTACCACCAGTATGGCCCTGTCCAAAGTATCCAAACTGTAAAGTATAAGCAGCAACTAGATGGACTGGGTGCGACCCAATAAGGCGCTGGTAGGTTGTCTCATCTGAAGCCATGCAGTCTAGCCATGTGACATGTTGCATTGTCTTGCCGGAACATTCCATCTGCCCCAAGTAAGACAAACCATCTATAGGTTTATGTGATCAGCAAGGATAGATTCATACCCACATTGTGTCATAGTGCCTTAACACATGAATTAGCGGGCCCAGAGAATGCCATGAAAATGTTCCATTGTTTTTCCAACAATGGTTGCATGGTGCTTTACAATTTATGCACTAATGTCCATCTTAGAAAGCAGAAAACATGACTCATTGGAGAAGGCAACTCCTTGCCAATCAGTGGTGGTCTAATTCCAATACTTCTGCATAAAGGAAGACCTATTTTCTGACCATCCATCTTCTTCAGAGCCCCATATGCAGTAGTGTTCACAGGTTTAGCCCCCCATTTTCATGGTAGGCTGCTCCACTGTAGCTTGTCGGTGGGCCGTCACACACACCTTCGTAGATGATATTAAGTCTCACATCAATGGCACGTGGTGCTCTGTAGTTTCCACGTCGGTTATTCCCATTGGTGTCATTTGTCCACTCACCATACACTTTCACACAGCACAACACAAACAGTTCACAAACAGCACTGTTTCAGAAATAATTCCACCCTTTGCCCAAAAACCAATAATCATCACAATTTGCAACTCTGTATTCAGGCAGCAATTAGCACAGTAGGTATATATACCCACAAAGCTAGCCCATGACAAGTCATTTCCACCATGAGCTTTGCGCTGCCAATGCCAATCGTAGATGGTGTTGACTTGACCGTGTATAAAACTTTTGAAAAGTTCATCATTTTTACTTTTTTCTATTTTTGTTCTATTATTTATAGGAATAATTCAGCTATTTCAATGACTTGGAAATAAAATGCATTTTCACAGATAAACTTACCCAGTAGTTTTACACATAACAGGAAGTCACCAGTGATTTATGGTAAAATTGTTATTATGGTAACTTGCAGGTAACCTCATGAAGACCTAGCTTATATTGTGAATGACATTAGTAACTATGTAATATCTCATTTTTCCATTTCAACTTATTTTCTTTTTATTCATATATGAAAACATTTGCAAATCACTATTTTGTGGTGATATCTTATACTTATGAGTTTAAAGTTTTGATGGAAATTGTATTTTTTATATTTTTGTGAAATGTAAAGTACATATTAGCAGTAATATGCAATAATTATCATCATGGAGCTGTGTCATTAGAATTGCAGCTGTTTATTTATTAAGCAATATTTGCAGGAAATAAATCATTGTAAACAAGTGCAGTCCCTATAATGTTTAGAATCAATCTTCGGCATATACCTGCTGATTAATAATGTGAACAGCTGCGTACTGGATTTATTAACTGCTAGGGGGAATTTACAACTAAAGCATACAGATATACAGGAAAGAAATTCATACACAGGCAAATGTACTGTAACCTGCGGCAGAGGCTGAATATAGGATATAACCAGGTATAAATTGTTATATTTAAGGATTTAAATATACCTTTTTCTATCTCAAGGTTCACTAAATTATTTTTATACATAGTAGCTAGAGATGAGCGAGTAGTGTTCAATCGAGTAGGTGTTCGATCGAATACTACGGTACTTGAAATACTCGTACTCGATCGAACACTACTAGCTGTTCGAAGTTTAAGGCTCGATGCAGAACCAGCGTTGATTGGCAGAATGCTATACGCAGTAATGACATCTAATAAGCGATCGCTGTGGGTAAGAGAACATTTCTCCTTTGAATCTGTATCTGTTAAATGTAACATGCTTAGCTCTATAAGTACATTGCTTGCTAATATTAACCTTTGATTCTCTTCTCTTTTATACATGTATGCTTCTAAAGAGGACAATATGGAGGACAATGCAGTATGGGGTAAGACTTTGAATCATCCAATATCCAATGCCAGTTGTATTTTATAATGAGTGTACAGTTTCCCGTATCTATGAATTACTCCTGAGTACTAGGATGATAACACCCTCCCGTGAATTAGAGACGGCAGAAAACATCATCTGATTTTAATGAGCATGTAAACATCTGCTACCAAGACACATCCAGCTCATCCCATCATAAATGTCTTATTTACTGGAAACATGGCTACTTTCTTCTTAATGATGAGATCTGATGACTGTGCCTCCAGATGTTTGCTTGAAATTGACTGGTAAATAAAGTGAAGAGACAACATTATCAACTTTGCATATCGATTTGGCAGCTTATATTTCTGTATTGGCAAAGTGAGCATCTGCTATACAGAGACTTTCACTGCCTTGAGATTACAACCAGATTGTTGCATATGAAACACATAACCTCTCATTTTCACTTGGGCATGTGGCTCCAGTCTGGACATATGGTTTGCACAGAGTTTAATAAGCTCATGTGATGTTTGGAATGAAGCAAGCCTAGACTATACCAATTGGGCACTCCTCGTTCACAAACAATCCACCTGTTTCAGTAGTTCCTATGTAACACTTTACCTTGACAATATATTAGGAGATGTTGTTAATTCTACACAGCCTCTTAACATAAGAGGTGGCATCTGATTCATTGACATGGTCTACTATTCTGCATTTCATTCTCTATTCCATGGATTCTAATCACATGACTGCATCCAATCCAGAAGCAGGCGCATTGCTTGGAGTGGGGGGGAGCAGGCTGGACATGTTCAAAAGGAGTTTATAAGGACTGGGGTGCAGTCAGATCCAGCTCAACAAGTAACAAAATAGAAAATGTAGAGAGACTGTCTCTATCATATCTCCTAACTTTCAAAGGACTGAAAGAGGGACAAAATTTGCAAATTTAGCCCCATCCACATCCACTTTGACTCCACCAATTCCCATCCATTTCTCTTTGTGTCTCTACACATTATAATGTCCCCTTCAGTTCCCTCACAGAATAAAGTCCCCTCCAGTATAAAGTCCCTCTCCTGAT
The DNA here is from genome assembly GCF_031893055.1 of Leptodactylus fuscus. Classification (NCBI taxonomy): domain Eukaryota; kingdom Metazoa; phylum Chordata; class Amphibia; order Anura; family Leptodactylidae; genus Leptodactylus; species Leptodactylus fuscus. The sequence goes on along the minus strand of NC_134266.1, from coordinate 192,701,158 downwards.
GCCCCCACAGATTAATATTCCGACTCCAGCTGTCCCCATGGTTATTTTTTAAAGTCGCCCTGCACTTTTCCCGATTATATTATGTCCCTATACTGGTACCAAATTAATATAAAAAAAAACCCTCACCCTGTCCAATTCCTTTGCTGTTCTGTCTGCTGCCTATAGTCCTGGAGCCTTCAGGAAATTGCAGTGATGATGTAAGTGCTGTTGCTATATTGTGCCTACTACTCCTGCAGCAGAGACAGAGGCCAAATGGAGAAGCAGGGAGTGAATGGCTCCCTACTCCCCCAGTCTTGTTTTCAACTAATCTGCATCCACTGGCCACGGATGAGTTGAAACCGGAACATACCTCCCCACTGACCGTGACAGTGTAACAAGACCTGGTTTATGGAACTATCCCGCTAAATCCAGTATGATTGAGAGATATGAGCTCTATTTGTCTCTTGTAGCTGTGCAGTCAAGACAGCAGGAGTAGGTAAAAGTTAATCTTCCTCCTTGCCTCCTATCTTCACTTTGCAAGCTGTTCATCATGGGCATCATCCTCCTGCATACAACAATGATACAACATCCATATGCCATGAGTAAGGGGGCAACCCCGAAACATGTAGGCTCTTATAACCCCTACTGCTGCACATGAAGTCTTTATATGTAAAATAAAAGCTACGTTGTATGATACATGGATGGCTGATCGTTCGTGCTGGACCTTGCTACTTTTCATTCATTTGTTCCTGTCTCTGCCGGGAGAGATCTCCGAGCACCAATCGCATTGCATCCATTAACCCACGTTATACCAGCAACAGGATCAAGTGAGTGGATTTGTACTTAACCTTTTGTTACCTTTTTACTACGGATTTGGGCTGTTGCATTTATTTTTTTGTTTGGGATACAACAGAGATACCTGTCAGGATAGGCAGGAATGGGAAAAGCATATGCAAGTCATGAATAGAGCAAGTTAGGAAAGAATTCAGTCCAGTGCTTCCCCTCTAGAAGTTTGTGTTTTAAAGAAATCCCCCCATTATGCTTGCTAAATCTCCCCCTCTATCTATATGTATTGTGAAATTTTCGTGACATGTTGCAGATTTTTAAATGTTTTGCATTCTCATTCTTTTTCAGAAATTCAGTCGATTTGCTGCAGATTTAAGCCCTTAATTTCTTTTAAATAAAAAGTGATTATACATATCAAAAACTGGTACCAATAAAAACTACAACTTTTTCTGCAAATAATGAGCTCTGACATAGTTTTGCCAAAAAAAGTAAAAAAAAGTTATTGCTGTCAGAATACAATGACCCAGATGTATTATTTAGTTTTGATTGTTATTTAGTAAAAGCAGAAATATAATAAAACTAAGGGCTAGTTCACACAGGAGCAAAGAAGCAGATTTTGACAGCGGATTTCGCCTCAAAATCCGCCTCCATACAATGGTGGTCTATGGAGACCACTAGCGTTCCTTTTTACGCTAGCGGCATGTTGCCAATAGCAGAAAAAAAAAGCGAGCTGCCCTTTCTTTAGGCGGATCCTGCGGCTCGTTGAGCTGCCGTGTCCGCCTGGCGGCAGCAACCTCCGGTGTTCGCCCATTCATTTGAACCGACTCCGGAGGGGGGAGCTGCGACCACGACGGTCCTGGCAGGCGGGTTTTGACCCCGCGTCACTCTCGGTGCCAAAATCCGCCTCCCCATGTGAACGAGCCCTAATATAAATATGGTATTGCTGTAATCGTAATGTACAACCATGTTGTCAAACAAAATATGGTACCAAATAAAAGTAAAACTTGTCCCTCAAAGAATAGGTCCTCACATGGTGATAGAAAGAAGTGAGAAAATACTTTTAACTGTAAGATAGTGTTTAATGGTGAACATGCACTTTATAATGTAAGTTGTATCTATTTTTGCTTTTTGTCTTTAACATCCCCGGAGCACACATCTCATGAGCACATTGCAATTTAAAAGGTCTTATTATGTTATATTATTCATTTATTTACCTCTGAGGACTGGTAGAACTTGTTCAGTAACAGAAGACTCTATCTACATAGCAAGGCTTATAAAATATATTGCATATAATCATCAATCTAATACTCATACAGAAATCTTTACTTAGATATTTGGAGGTTCCCCTCAATTGCAACATTTCAAATCCCATCATTAAATGTGTTTGTCTATGCAAGTGTGTGTGTATGTGTGTGTGTTTATGTGTATGTGTATGCAATAACAGCAGTTTCTAATGAGAAGTCGTTAACCTAAGGCCAGTTTGAGGCCTGGATCAGTCAGTTTGATGGATTTGACTATGTATAAAGTCAAGGATATCCTACAAACAAATAACTTAGAGGGCATAAATGTTTTACGTATACTGTAATAAATTAACAAGCCCAAATGAATGTGTAAATTGCAAGTCATGCACTATGTGTAGTAGTTATAACAGGGAAGTATTAAAAAAAAAAGATTATAACATAGATTAAATAATTGCAAACATAACATTTAATAGGAGTCTGTCTCCAGGGTGAAGCATATTAAACCAACAATACAGTTAGATAGGTCAGGCTCACCAGAATGTAATGTCCGTTCCCCATGAAAATTTGTGCCTCATTTGATGAGATATTCATTTATTTCAGAATTTGCAACTAAGCAATCTGTAGCACTAAGGTCAGTTCCAAACTGTGATGCCCCGCAGTGCTCTAATACGGCACCAGGAATACGAGAGAACAGAGCCAGCATAGGTCCCTGGTAGAGCCGATCCGAACAGCACGCTCCCATAGAAATGAATGGAAGCACCTGGCACGCAGACTTTGCCGGCGGCCGGCCACTTAACCCCCCGCGTGCCGGCCGCTTCCATTCATTTCTATGGGAGCGTGCTGTGAGGGTGCTGTTCGGAACAGCTGTTCCGAACAGTGTTCGCTCATCTCTAGTCCCTGGTCCTGTCACTCAAAGAAGTGTTCATTTGCATATTGTAAAATAAATGAACATCTCAGCAACAGAGGCATGAATTTTCATGGGGAGAATGGTGTTACATTCAGCCTGATCTAACTATGTTGCTGGTTTAACATGCTTCATCTTGGTGACTCCCTACTAAATTGTGGCTGCCTACTATCATGTTTTTAGTTACTTAGTTTAGGGAATGGACAGTCAGGGTTAGTTGTGGCACACTATATTGAGCAGGTGAGTGGTAACATCCAGCTGTTAATTTATTCATACATTTTAGGAAAAATTAACAGCAGTGCAGAAATATGTTCCAAAATTGTTATGTTATGGGAAATGCAAGCATTTAATAAAGCAGACAAGTTGGTAGAGGACGTACAGGTCATACAGTTTATTAGAAAAACATGGAAAACTAAACCCCACCTCTCCATGGGTTTGACTGGTATTTTAGCTTAGCTAAATTGAACATTGAAGCATTGAGCAGGGCTTAGCTGTAGTGTGACACAATCTATGATCAGATGTGCAAGGCAGACAAGTTTTTCTAATCCCGTACAACTCCTTTAAATTTTAGCACCAATGGCTTAACTGCTGTTTTCAACAAGCAAAAAAATTAACATTTGGTTGCAAAATAAAATCAAGGGCATAGAACTAATGTAAAAAATAAGCAATCTCAATGAAATAATTAAAACAGCAATAAACAATATACAATTGCATACACTGAAGCAAAAGCAAAAACCCAGTATGGATGATGTCAGGTCCCAACAGCTACTACCAATTGTTCTTAAGGCTAATGCCCCACGTAGCGAGCCACGGCCAAAAATCACTGTGGAAAGCATTGTGGTTTTTTTATGCAGCATTTTCTACAGAAAGTCTGATTAGTTTCCCTTTTTGCACTTTCTGCCATCATTTCTGTATGCATAACTGGCATGCTGTGATCTGCAAAAACACTTGCCAGCATTTGCGCTGCAGATATTTTTCTGCAATGTGTGGATGGGAACATCTCAAGGTGTTGAGGTAGTGACCTCCGCCAGAATACGGGTCACTTCCAGTGGTCAGTCACCTGCTCCAAATCAATCATGCATGTGCGCGCTGATTAAGATGAACTCCGACACAGAAGTCAGTGTTAATCCCAGTCCATGCAACAAGGCGCTGTGCCTGCTCACACAGTACTGAGGTTTATTGAGAAAGTCACAAATCTTATACAGGAATGCAAGAAAGATGAGATAACGGCAGTCTGTAAGCATATATGTCTTGTATCCGAATACACTGGCGATCAGTCATTGGCTCTTAAGTTTTCAACATCTTCTTAGGTTTCGATTCCCAGAGAAATGATACTGTCTTTCTTGTAAACCACATGACGATCGTGTGCGTCAGCCTCTGGGTGCGGTACTGGATACAGGCGCCATCTTAATGTATATAGGTATAATAAGCTTGCATAGAGAAAAATATAATTTCTTAAGCAGTATAAAGAATGTATAAAAATAAGAATAGACATGGTCTACCTTCACAAAGGTAGTGTAAAATGTATGATTGTTGTTCATGGAAAAAATTAACAACTACCCTATCAATAAGCCCTAGCCCTTTTTTGGAGAAAAAAAAATAATATAAGACCCTGTCCTATTTTCAGAGAAACACAGTATGTATTGTAGTACAATGCACAGCAGATCTGAGATCCCAGCTTCAAGTCCCTTTGTGGGACATGCAAAAAATGAAAAAACATAGAAACGTGTAATTAAAAACCAACAAGAATAAACAAATAATAAAAAGGTTTATTGTTTTTGTTTTTTTGTTTTAAATACACCTTTATATTTAAAAAATATATAATGCAAACAAAAATTAATAATCCAACATGTCCCCATGTGTGTATAAGACCCAAATTTCCAAAAATAGTTAATCATCCAATCATCCTGTACGGTGAAGGCCATAAAAAAATATAAAGAAAAAGAGCCTCAAGTATCTCAATATGCAACCCCCAAATATGATGTAGAATCAACCAAAACCGAAAACATAGGGGCATGAATGCAAATGGAAACAAATCAACAAAGCAAAAATAAAATGGATAAATATTTATTGATAAATACTTAAAATAAGAAAAGTAGCAGCAGGGCAGATGTAAAAAAGACAATAGAAAATGACAAGACATATATCAGGTGCTCAAAAGCCAACACACTTGAAGTTGTATATATGTGTGTATACACAATTAGATGAAAATATGCAATTTGTTATTAAGGGTAAATATAAAGGTAAAGATGTGTATATTGTATATGAACACTCAGTTGCAAAAAGACACACACATAGCAATATGTAACAAGCTTACCACAATTAATCTAAATATAAATGTGTCTCACAGTAATGCATATGGCCAATTAGATTCAACATAGATACAAGGTAGATGTATATCAAAAGGTAAACGCCATGATTCCAGAGTAATACACCCACAAATAATCACACCAATATAAAGCCCAATTGAGACAACAGAGATGGTAAACAATCAATGTATATACCAAAGGTATTATATACTTGCAGTCATGATGACAAGTGGCGGCTCTGGCACCTGCTGACACACTGAGCATCCTTTTTTTTCTGTACTGTATGGTTATGGTAAATGTACATTTTAGGGCTCGTTCACACGGGGCCAGTGGGGCAGAATTTGGACACGGAATCTGCCTCCAAATCTGCCTCCATACATTAGTGGTCTATGTAGACCGCTAGTGTTCGTTTTTTCCGCAGCGGTTTTTTGCCGCTAGTGGAAAAAAGAAGTGACATGACCTTTCTTGAGGCAGATTCCGCCTCAGGAAGTCAATACAAGTGAATGGGAGGCAGAAACCGCACCCAAAAACTGTGACATGTTTTCTTAAGGTCCATTCACTGTGCGGGAGGGAAAAACCGCCTGGCGGTTTTGTGAGGCGGTTTTTACCAAAAACCACTCCAAAAAACACCTCAGTGTCCAAAAACCGCCTCCTAATTCCTGAAGCAGTTTTTTCTGGACCAAATTACGCCACCCCCTATTCACGTGTGAACTAAGCCTAACATTTTGCCTTGCATAAGTTATTTCTTTGTTGGTCAATCTGGCTACTAGAAAATATTTGTATATGATTATATAAACATATATATGATATTCAGTGTCAGATGTACAATTTTACATTGTTCAACATATAGATTATTTATTTGGATACTGTTTCAATGTAAGGCCTGGTTCACATCTGCATTCGGTAATCCATTCGGGAAGTCCGCATGGGGATTCCCCGAACAGACCACCTAACGCATCGGCAAGTGATGAGCTTATGTGAGCACATGGACCCCATAGGGGCCACATGGTGGCTCAGTGGTTAGCACTGCAGCCTTGCAGCGCTGGAGTCCTGAAGTTCAAATCCCGCCAAGGGCAAAAAAAACATCTGGAAGGAGTTTGTATGTTCTCCCTTTGTTTGCATGGATTTCCATCTCATATTCTAAAGACATACTGATAGGGAAAAAATGTACATTGTGAGCTCTATGTGGGACTCACAATCTACATAAATTTTTTTAAAAAAGTACTTTATGATCTACTTTCCTGTGTGCATAAATCGTGCGGATTCCGTGTGTTGAAAGCACATAGACCCCATTCTAGTCTATGGGGTCCATGTGCTTTCAGTGCTCACTGCATGTGAATGTGTTCGGTATTCTGTTCAAGGGGTACCCAGGCGGATTCCCCGAACAGATTACCTAACACACACGTGAGCCAGGCCTAACATTTGTTTATGTTTTTGTGTACTCTTTTATGACATTATTATTTATGTGTGTTTTGGTTCTAATTGGTTGCTGACCTCTTAATATATGTGTTATGTAGCATCTCCAGTCATTCTATGAGTAAGAGCTCATATAGCTAGAAATGCGTACGTGTTTTGGACATCGCCATCCCCTGTTTTTAATGGTATATTAAAAGTTAACTTTTATCTGGGATCCATCATCGGCGCTGGACTTCTACTTTTCAGTTGCCTCGTTGTTTTCATCTGCCAGTCCTGCAGACCAATTCCCTGCACAGTTGCTGAATTTTCCTGTGTGTTCTCCATATTCAATGATTGCTTACTAATTGCTTTTTAATCACATTTTGTGAGTTCAGCCTGCCTGCGGCCACCAGCTGAATATTGGCATACCTCTTGCTAGCCATATGCATCCACGCTTCCATTCATTTCAATGGCAGCAATAGACATAGCCGAAGTGCAGTAGTCAGCTATCTTCAATGCTTCCATTAAAGTGAATGGGAGTGTGGATGCATCAGCTACAGCAGCACGTGCAGCTCACGACTCTACTTGGGCTGAATCCATAACAGGAGTAAAGCACTGCTGTTCTCAGGAACTCGGGGGTCTCAGCGATCAGACCCGCATCAACTGGCTATTTATCCTCTGTCCTAAGCACGGAGGATAAATATTCTTCCTAGCATAACCCCTGTAACACACCATTATTACAACAGAGAATCACAGCAAAATAATATCTGACAATATTAAAATTCAATGATCGAGTAACTAAATATTTTATAAATTTACTAAAAGTCAGCAAGAAAGACAGAACATCATGCGTTAACCTTTTATTTCCATGACATTAGATGACTGATCTAATAGTATAAAACAAATACCACTTGTTGGGGACAAGGCCATCACCAATGTCAGATTTATCATCACACCAGTTTTCTGGTATAAATGATGCCAGAAATCTACTCTAGCAAGATGTAGGTGCACACGCCCCATAGGATGTCCCTTCTTACATTTGGCACAAACTCCAGTGGGCAGCAATTGTCAAGACCAGCATGGACAACGCCAGTCTTGATAAATCATCCGGCGGTGTACACTCTTCAGTACGTTACATAGTCATAACTGTCTGCACATCAGTCACTTTGTATGAAGCTGGTATAGAATAAATTGTCTTCTGCTTGTAATAAAGTTGAGAACTAAAACTTATTTTGTCCTCATAAAGTTTAAGTTTTTAATAAAAATTTTAACAAAAGATTACGCTTGGTTTATTTAAAGTTGCTCAAGGACATTTCTCTTTTAGCTCCTAATCTGAAATGTCACAAAGCTGTAACACCTTGTAGATCAGACAAGATGAGTCATTCTTAAATAAAATAAAGAAATTCTTACTTCATAGGCTGTTACCTTTGGGAAATGAGATTATGCTATGCTCTTTTCTGGTTCTATCTGACACATGCATAAATGTCCTCATGCCGTAAAGCCATTCTGCATTCTGGACACAGCATGATTTATTTGTCAGGCAAATAAGTCGGAAGAACTGAGTTTGTGGTTCGTGGAGTAACAGCATAAATGTCAAATGTTTATTTCAAAAGAAGATGCATTTTAGGGCTGAGCGCTTTTAAGGGGGTCATCATAGCATCACCTTTAGTCATCACTATAGATGAGAGTCCACTAAAAAATTTGCAGCAGGAGAAAGACCAATAACATGAAGTTTATGTAAAGTAGTCAGACACACTTTAATGAGATACTCATTAGATGTACATGGAGATTTACACAGTAGTAACAACTGACTTTTTTGTGCCATTTTCACACTTTTGATGGAGTTTGTTATGATCAACATTTTTTGGAGACTCATTGGAAAACTTTAATGAATTTTAAAATTCTAAAATATACATATCAACAGAATACTGATGTGAACGTATTACTAGTATTCAGTGTGAACTGGAAAATGAAGATAATTAACCTTTTCGCTGCCAAGGGTCTCTGGAAATTTTGCACCTCCAGTAGCCAGAGCAATTTTCACAGTTTTGAGATGGACAAATCAAACCTAAATTGCAACATTAAAAAAGCATCCAACCCCCCATACCTATATATTTTCTTAAAGTAGACACCTGCAGCATTGTCAGAATGCCACTTGGTACTTTATACGAACAGGCACCTTCATGCAATTTTGATTTAAAGTGAATGTTTTATGAAAAAATGCAAATAAATGTATATTAGTTGTTAAAAGCGGAAACCAAACAAAAAAATTAAATGCACCAAACCTCCTAAAAATAAGAGTTCAACATATGCAGAGTTCATACATATCACTATAGCCTGCACCCGCATGCACGTGTCTTTAGAAAATCGCTAGAACTGGAAGGAACAAAAATTTGTTTTGAAGCTGGAAATGTTAAAGTATCATCCTATAAAATGTAGGGATTACACACCATGAAAAGTAAGTGAACCCCTAAACCTTATATATTTTTTGAAAGTAGACAACCTGAAGATTACAAATGTCTTAATGGGTCATCGATAGCCACATCCACCTTCATGCAACTTTGCGACCAACACAAATAATTTTTTGAAAAAATATGCTAAAACACATATTTGCATATTTGCATATGTTCAATCTCATATTCATATACAAAATACTTTTAAAATAATACTTTTAAAATAATATCTTATGGTGTATACAATGTGTAAATATACTATATGTACCGCAAACATCAACTACAACAAGAGCTCAGACTCCCAAAAACACGAATACAGAAGACAAGCAGGATTTTGCTGTTGTTCACTAATATGTTAAAAAGCTATACTGCACCTACCAAACTGTGACTGTGATACCAAAATCTAACTTTTTTCAGAGTACACAGCATACCGTATATAAAAACATAATTTAATAGTTTATATATACAAGCACCTTCATTCAACTTTGCGGCAAAAATTGCGCAAAAATTCAAATTTGCCACTAAAGTGCGGCTCAAGAAATCCCTTTCTGCAAACATAATGTACTGTCCGTAAAACTGCAATATGTGAGGAGTTCATACATACCACACATGTATATATTTACAGGGGCCGGTGTTAAAGAATCGCCAAAATCGCAGAAATGCGCCATCCCATTTTGTGCATGCAAATTAAATCGGACTTTACATAAAAATGTTATTTTCCATCCCCCTATAATAATTTTAGCAATCTATATGTTCATCACTAGTGATAATCGTTATTACTATTATTTTAGTGTGTAACGGATATCACTAGAGACGTATTTTACTGTAGAAAGCTCAGGTATAGACAGGACAGGGATTGGGTGAAATGTAAACTTTATTTGCGACTTTATGTATATGTTGTGTAAGTGTTTGGTGCGACTTCTTTTTTTTTTTTTTTTTTGGCGCTGCGACCTGGACAATGGTAAACGTCTGGGTCACAGCCCCAATAAACTTCCTGGTTATGTTCAGGAGGTATAACATAAGAATACCCCACTAGTAAAGCTCAGGGGGAAATTACATTATAACTGTATGTGACAATCAGAGACAAATGTATAGTATACGCCCCTGATTGGCAGGAGAAGGGTTAATAGGAACAATAGAGTCCCTGCCACCACCCTCCTGCTGTCACATACAAGTTATGCAGAGAGTCAGATCGTTTCTCTGTCTCTCTCTCTGCTGGACTGCTCATGTCCTTCTTCCTTTCTTGTTAAAGATCGCAAATTGCTTGCTTAGACAGGAGGGGGGACACTTTGGAGCTCTATATCTTTGGACTGCATCAACATATCTTGATGCTTTCAATTGCATTTTAAAGAGGAGAATCTCATCTTTAAAATGATATCAAGAACTCGATGATTGGATGTACAGTTTTGGAGCGATTCACTGTTGAAACACTGTCGGGAATTGAGATCTGCAGTTGGATCTCAATGCCAAATAGTGTTTTCAACAGTGAATCGCTCAAAAACTGTAAGTAAAATCATCAAGTTCCTGGTATCATTTTAAAGATGAGAGTCTCTTCTTTAAAATGCATTTTAAAGCATCAAGGTATGTTGATGCAGTTCAGAGATATCGGCATTAGTAGGGAGGATGTAGTAACTACGTCCTCGGCTACTGAAGTGCCACCTTGGGAGCACGTGCCTGGCAGTGAAAGGGTTAAAATCATAGTAAGCTGTATAAGCATTTGCTTCTTCATAAAAAACTTATGGCCCCATCAGATTTTTTTTACAGGTAGTGGTAAGATGTTTATGCACTGTCAGAAATTTAAGAATTGTTTGCAATCCAGGCCCATAGGAGGATGAAGCCAAAGCCTATCTATAACATTACAACTTGTAGCTTCACCAAGCAATGCCGCCATCGTATTCTATTCTATTATAGGTACCTTTTAAAAGCGTCTTCCCACTGTGCTGCATCCTCAGACATAAGGTGGCCATACAGAATAGTGACCAGTGCTCACCACCAAGTCATTTACATGAAATGTACTACACCATACTTAATAATATGGACTTTCTACACTTTTCAGTAATTTAATGGGGGCCTAAAGGTATGGGTGAAAGTCTTAAATTTTAGTTATCATTGCTTCATTAATTCAGTTTTCAATCCCTTTTATTAACCATAATAGTGATTTTTGTTACTAAGATTTCTATTGATAATTAAATTAGAGATGAGCGAGTACTGTTCGGATCAGCCGATCCGAACAGCACGCTCGCATAGAAATGAATGGACGTAGCCGGCACGCGGGGGGTTAAGCAGCCAGCCGCCGTCAAATTTCTATGGAGCGTGCTGTTCGGATCGGCTGATCCGAACAGTACTCGCTCATCTCTAATAATTAGCATAACTTGCATATACTAGTGCATCTCAATAAATTATAATATCATCAAAAACTTATGGACTGTTGCTCAGTGGTCAAAGGTGTTTTCAGATGAAAGTAAATTTAGCATTTCATTTGGAAATCAATGTCCCAGAGTCTGGAGGAAGAGTGGAAAGGTTGCTGTACACAATCCAAGCTGCTTGAGGTCTAGTGTGAAGTTTCCACAATCAGTGATGGTTTGGGGAGCCATGTCATCTGATGGTGTAGGTCCGCTGTGTTATCAAGACCAAAATCAGCGCAGCCATCTACCAGGAAATTCTAGAGCACTTCATGCTTCCCTCTGCCCACAAGCTTTTTGGAGATGAAATTTTCATTTTCCAACAGGACTTGGCACCTGTCCACACTGCCAAAAATACCAAGACCTGGTTTACTAACCACAATATCACTGAGCTTCATTGGCCAGCAAATTTGCCTGATCTTAACCCCATAGATAATCTATGAGGTATTGTCAAGAGGAAGATGAGAGACCCCAGACCCAACAATGCAGAGGAGCTGAAGGCTGCTATCATACAACCTGGGCTTCCATAACACCTCTGCAGTGTCACAGGCTGATCACCTCCATGTCACATTGCCGTATTGATGCCGTCATTCATGTAAAAGGAGCCCCCACCAAGTACTGAGGGCATTTACTGGATATACTTTTCATTTGGCCAACATTACTGTGGTAAATAATCTTTTTATAGCTGGTCTTATGTTATACTCTAATTTTCTGAGATAATGACTATTGGTATTAGAGATGAGCGAATATACTCGATCGAATACCTCGGCCACATAGCTCTTGCCGGCAGGGAAGGTGGGAGGGGCAGTAAAAATTCAATGCCCTGGAAGTGTTTTTGCACCGGGAGCTGTGCGGCCGAGGTATTCGATCGAGTATATTCGTTCATCTCTAATTAGTATGTCTCTGGAGTAATTTGTTATATTAAAGTAACATATTGTAACAAGTATTTTATCTTTTGTTTCTTATAAAATCCCATATAGTGAGGCTTTCAGTGATTCACTAGAAACATGTTATTGTGTCTGAATATAAAACACTTAAAAAGAAATGAGGGTTTACCTTTTGATGCACTGAAAATATTCTCTATAAATAAGAGTAACATCTTTTTTTTATCTCATTTTACAAAATGTAATGCAACTCCTACACAAGTATACGGCTAAAACTAATAAACTCGATGAACTTTGAAAATCCATTTTTCAAAACAAGCTTCTGGAAAATATGGAAAACTTTCTGAAGAGGAACCATAATAAATAATAGGAGCTCTTTCCAATATATAAGCACAGAGGCAAAAAGTTTTCTAAACCTTCTGACAAAAGAATTTTAATAAAATATAAACATTATGATATTGTACCAGATAAAAGTTAGTTATATTCTAGGAGTTTTTATAACTTACTATAGTGAGAACATTAAAATCCAGCTAACAAGAAGCACAATTCTCTGGGATTTTGATTTAGACACTATACATATTAGGACTTTTCTTAAATTGTATTGTATTCTTATTTATTTATTTATTTATTTATTTTATTATTTATATTACCATGGTTAGGCCATATGTCAGTGTTTTAGTCACCCTGATATGTGAATAAGGTCATAGGCTTGCGTTCGGGTATCGATTCAGTTAGTCTGCTTGGGGACCCCCCTCGAATGGTTACCTTCATGAAATGCACAGACTACAGTCCTATGAAAAAGTTTGGGCACCCCTATTAATCTTAATCATTTTTAGTTCTAAATATTTTGGTATTTGCAACAGCCATTTCAGTTTGATATATCTAATAACTGATGGACACAGTAATATTTCAGGATTGAAATGAGGTTTATTGTACTAACAGAAAATGCGCAATATGCATTAAACCAAAATTTGACCGGTGCAAAAGTATGGGCACCTCAACAGAAAAGTGACATTAATATTTAGTACATCCTCCTTTTGCAAAGATAACAGCCTCTAGTCGCTTCCTGTAGCTTTTAATCAGTTCCTGGATCCTGGATAAAGGTATTTTGGACAAACAATTCAAGTTCAGTTAAGTTAGATGGTCGCCGAGCATGGACAGCCCGCTTCAAATCATCCCACAGATGTTCAATGATATTCAGGTCTGGGGACTGGGATGGCCATTCCAGAACATTGTAATTGTTCCTCTGCATGAATGCCTGAGGATTTGGAGCGGTGTTTTGGATCATTGTCTTGCTGAAATATCCATCCCCGGCGTAACTTCAACTTCGTCACTGATTCTTGAACATTATTCTCAAGAATCTGCTGATACTGAGTGGAATCCATGCGACTCTCAACTTTAACAAGATTCCCGATGCCGGCATTGGCCACACAGCCCCAAAGCATGATGGAACCTCCACCAAATTTTACAGTGGGTAGCATGTGTTTTTCTTGGAATGCTGTTTCTTTTTGGACGCCATGCATAACGCCTTTTTTTATAACCAAACAACTCAATTTTTGTTTCCAAAATGAAGCTGCCTTGTCCAAATGTGCTTTTTCATACCTCAGGCAACTCTATTTGTGGCGTACGTGCAGAAACGGCTTCTTTCTCATCACTCTCCCATACAGCTTCTCCTTGTGCAAAGTGCGCTGTATTGTTGACCGATGCACAGTGACACCATCTGCAGCAAGATGATGCTGCAGCTCTTTGGAGGTGGTCTGTGGATTGTCCTTGACTGTTCTCACCATTCTTCTTCTCTGCCTTTCTGATATTTTTCTTGGCCTGCCACTTCTGGGCTTAACAAGAACTGTCCCTGTGGTCTTCCATTTCCTTACTATGTTCCTCACAGTGGAAACTGACAGGTTAAATCTCTGAGACAGCTTTTTGTATCCTTCCGCTGAACAACTATGTTGAACAATCTTTGTTTTCAGATCATTTGAGAGTTGTTTTGAGTAGCCCATGATGCCACTCTTCAGAGGAGATTCAAATAGTAGAACAACTTGCAATTGGCCACCTTAAATACCTTTTCTCATGATTGGATACACCTGGCTATGAAGTTCAAAGCTCACTGAGGTTACAAAACCAATTTTGTGCTTCAGTAAGTCAGTAAAAAGTAGTTAGGAGTATTCAAATCAATAAAATGATAAGGGTGCCTATACTTTTGCACCGGTCAAATTTTGGTTTAATGCATATTGCGCATTTTCTGTTAGTACAATAAACCTCATTTCAATCCTGAAATATTACTGTGTCCATCAGTTATTAGATATATCAAACTGAAATGGCTGTTGCAAACACCAAAATATTTAGAACTAAAAATGATTAAGATTAATAGGGGTGCCCAAACTTTTTCATAGGACTGTATAATGGGGTCCCTGTGGTTTCGTTATACTCTATCAAGATGGGCATTACTGACCATGATCTACTACTGTCCAATGGTGGACATAATTATGAATTAGATACTGTTCATGCTGGTATCATAGCTTATGTTTTAACAGAAACCATGACAGATATGAGGGATCTGTAATGATTAGAGATGAGCGAGTAGTGTTCGATCGAGTAAATGTTCGATCGAATACTATGGTATTCGAGATACTCGTACTCGATTGAACACAACTAGCTGTTCAAAGTTTAAGGTTCGATGCAGAACCAGCGTTGATTGGCAGAATGCTATACATTCTGCCAATCAATGCTGGTTCTTCTCTTACCTTTAGAAGTCTTCTCCGCGCTGCGTCCCCGCGTCTTCTTCCGGGTGGAATTCACTCTGCCTAGGCATCCGGCCTAGGCAGAGCCAACTGCGCATGCACGGGCATGCCCTCGCATGCGCAGTCGGCTCTGCTCAGGCGTCAGGCCGGGCAGAGCCGACCGCGCATGCGCAGTCGGCTCTGCCTAGGCCCCGATGCCTAGGCAGAGTGAATTCCAGCCGGAAGACGCTGCGGGGGCGCTGTGCCCGGAGAAGACTTCAAGGGGAATCCAGCCCGACCGTCACTCGTGGACTTGGTAAGTATAATTTTATTGAATGTTGCCTACCCCTGAAACGAGCATTTCCCCCCATAGACTATAATGGGGTTTGAAATCCGTTCGAACAGCTGAACAGTGTGCGGCTGTTCGAATCGGATTTAGAACCTCGGACATTTTAGTGTTCGCTCCTCTCTAGTAATGATCCATCACGATCCTCTAAGATCCATCAGGTTTAGCCAGGTACAATATCAATAATTTAATGAATAGAAAATAACATGATACAGTATGTCAGGATCTAGTCACAAAGCATAGGTGGCAATAATATTCTTAATTTTGAAAGCAATTAAACCTTAAATGAAACCTGTCAGATAACATTATAAGTCAATAAAATTTCCAGTATTCACCAGGATCCCTTAAAAAAAATGAAACCCAGTTGTTGTAACTCTATTTTTGTTAAGTATGCTATGAGGAAGGAACTATGTTCCAAAACACGTAAGTTCTATCTCATGCGCTACTTGATGTGATGGATTTTTCCTCCTTTTTCTTGTACACCATTTTTATGTGACAAATAAACGCTCAGTTTTAGAAAATATTTCCTCTGGACTTCCACCTGATTTTGCTGGATTTCTTCCGAGTTTTTTTGCAATATACTTACCATTTTCAACTGAAGGGACATGGAAATCCGTGCATAGGACTTCACACATTGATTCCTAGAGGAGGACATTACTACAGAAATGTGAGTTGGGCTGTGTGCTCATATACATTTTTTCTCTAATGTTGGTCTTGAGTGGCAAAAGTTTAGCATAAAAAACACTGAAACTCACCTCTCCTCACTCCCCTGCTGCGCAGTCTGCAATTTCCAATCCAAGGAGCTGCAGGTGCTATGTGAGTGATGTCATCACAGCTCCCAGAGCCGGAGCATGCAGGGAGCACGCAGGGACAAAGTGGTAAGGCAGGAGCTGTTCACTCCTGTTTCAAAGCTGTAGTCAGCTCATCCCTGTCCTTTCCAGATGCAGAAGAGTTGAATCCAGAACACAACCCGAAATCTGGGACTGTTCCACTGAATCCGGAATGGTTGAGAGGTATGCGCATGTAGAGCATATCTCTAAATGCTGTCAGCAGCAGCACCCATTAACATGTACAGAAAATGGAAATTAAAAAAAAGTAAATGTTTCATTACTAGAGATGAGCGAACACTAAAATGTTCGAGGCTCGATTCGAACAGCCGCTCACTGTTCGTGTGTTCGAACGGGTTTCGAACCCCATTATAGTCTATGGGGAACATATACTCGTTAAGGGGGAAACCCAAATCTGTGTCTGGAGGGTCACCAAGTCCACTATGACACCCCAGGAAATGATGCCAACACCTCTGGAATGACACTGGGACAGCAGGGGAAGCATGTCTGGGGGCATCTAACACACCAAAGACCCTCTATTACCCCAACATCACAGCCTAACAACTACACACTTTACACACTCAATACCACCTCTCTGACAGTAGGAAAACACCTTGAAACATGTGTATTTGGCACTTGCAGTGAGGAGAGCTTGTCACCAGCAGTGAATTTGGCCCTTGTAGCAAGTTGAGGTTGGCACCAACATTTGTTTTGGAAATCAGGGTGGATTGAGCCTCTAACCAGCAGAGTTTGGGGCAAATTCAGGGTGGAGGGAGCCTCTAAAAACCCCAGTTTGGACCAATTCATGGTGGAGGGAGCCTCTAAAAACCCCAGTTTGGACCAATTCATGGTGGAGGGAGCCTCTAAAAACCCCAGTTTGGACCAATTCATGGTGAAGGGAGCCTCTAAACAGCCCAGTTTGGGCAAATTCATGGTGGAGGGAGCCTCTAACCAGCCCAGTTTGGGCAAATTCATGGTGGAGGGAGCCTCTAAAAACCCCAGTTTGGACCAATTCATGGTGGAGGGAGCCTCTAAAAACCCCAGTTTGGCCAAATTCATGGTGGAGGGAGCCTCTAAAAACCCCAGTTTGGACCAATTCATGGTGGAAGGAGCCTCTAAACAGCCAAGTCTTGGGAAATTCATGGTGGAGGGAGCCTCTAAAAACCCCAGTTTGGCCAAATTCATGGTGGAGGGAGCCTCTAAACAGCCCATTTTGGGCAAATTCATGGTGGAGGGAGCCTCTAAACAGCCCAGTTTGGGCAAATTCATGGTGGAGGGAGCCTCTAAACAGCCCAGTTTGGACCAATTCATGGTGGAGGGAGCCTCTAAAAACCCCAGTTTGGCCAAATTCATGGTGGAGGGAGCCTCTAAAAACCCCAGTTTGGACCAATTCATAGTGGAAGGAGCCTCTAAAAACCCCAGTTTGGACCAATTCATGGTGGAGGGAGCCTCTAACCAGCCCAGTTTGGACCAATTCATGGTGGAGGGAGCCTCTAACCAGCAGAGTTGTGGGAAATCAGGGTGGAGGGAGCCTCTAACCAGCAGAGTTGGGGAAAATCAGGGTGGAGGGATCCTCTAACCAGCAGAGTTGGGGGAAATCAGGGTGGAGGGAACCTCTAACCAGCAGAGTTGGGGGGAATCAGGGTGGAGGGAGCCTCTAACCAGCAGAGTTGGGGAAAATCAGGGTGGAGGGAGCCTCTAACCAGCAGAGTTGGGGGAAATCAGGGTGGAGGGAGCCTAGTATTAGCAGAATTGTGCAACGCTTATGGTGGATGAGTATGAGGATGCAGAGGAATTGGAGAGGTTGAGCACAGACATGGAGTTTCATGTTGGGGTGCTTTACACAGGTGGGCACAAAAATGAAGGCTCTATCCAGTGGTGGTTCATTTTTATCAAAGTGAAATTAAAAAAAAGTAAATGTTTCATTACTAGAGATGAGCGAACACTAAAATGTTCGAGGTTCGATTCGAACAGCCGCTTACTGTTCGTGTGTTCGAACGGGTTTCGAACCCCATTATAGTCTATGGGGAACATATACTCGTTAAGGGGGAAACCCAAATCTGTGTCTGGAGGGTCACCAAGTCCACTATGACACCCCAGGAAATGATGCCAACACCTCTGGAATTACACTGGGACAGCAGGGGAAGCATGTCTGGGGGCATCTAACACACCAAAGACCCTCTATTACCCCAACATCACAGCCTAACAACTACACACTTTACACACTCAATACCACCTCTCTGACAGTAGGAAAACACCTTGAAACATGTGTATTTGGCACTTGGAGTGAGGAGAGCTTGTCACCAGCAGTGAATTTGGCCCTTGTAGTAAGTTGAGGTTGGCACCAACATTTGTTTTGGAAATCAGGGTGGATTGAGCCTCTAACCAGCAGAGTTTGGGGCAAATTCAGGGTGGAGGGAGCCTCTAAAAACCCCAGTTTGGACCAATTCATGGTGGAGGGAGCCTCTAAAAACCCCAGTTTGGACCAATTCATGGTGGAGGGAGCCTCTAAAAACCCCAGTTTGGACCAATTCATGGTGGAGGGAGCCTCTAAACAGCCCAGTTTGGGCAAATTCATGGTGGAGGGAGCCTCTAACCAGCCCAGTTTGGGCAAATTCATGGTGGAGGGAGCCTCTAAAAACCCCAGTTTGGACCAATTCATGGTGGAGGGAGCCTCTAAAAACCCCAGTTTGGCCAAATTCATGGTGGAGGGAGCCTCTAAAAACCCCAGTTTGGACCAATTCATGGTGGAGGGAGCCTCTAAACAGCCAAGTCTTGGGAAATTCATGGTGGAGGGAGCCTCTAAAAACCCCAGTTTGGCCAAATTCATGGTGGAGGGAGCCTCTAAACAGCCCATTTTGGGCAAATTCATGGTGGAGGGAGCCTCTAAACAGCCCAGTTTGGGCAAATTCATGGTGGAGGGAGCCTCTAAACAGCCCAGTTTGGACCAATTCATGGTGGAGGGAGCCTCTAAAAACCCCAGTTTGGCCAAATTCATGGTGGAGGGAGCCTCTAAAAACCCCAGTTTGGACCAATTCATAGTGGAAGGAGCCTCTAAAAACCCCAGTTTGGACCAATTCATGGTGGAGGGAGCCTCTAACCAGCCCAGTTTGGACCAATTCATGGTGGAGGGAGCCTCTAACCAGCAGAGTTGTGGGAAATCAGGGTGGAGGGAGCCTCTAACCAGCAGAGTTGGGGAAAATCAGGGTGGAGGGATCCTCTAACCAGCAGAGTTGGGGGAAATCAGGGTGGAGGGAGCCTCTAACCAGCAGAGTTGGGGGGAATCAGGGTGGAGGGAGCCTCTAACCAGAAGAGTTGGGGAAAATCAGGGTGGAGGGAGCCTCTAACCAGCAGAGTTGGGGGAAATCAGGGTGGAGGGAGCCTAGTATTAGCAGAATTGTTCAACGCTTATGGTGGATGAGTATGAGGATGCGGAGGAATTGGAGAGGTTGAGCACAGACATGGAGTTTCATGTTGGGGTGCTTTACACAGGTGGGCACAAAAATGAAGGCTCTATCCAGTGGTGGTTCATTTTTATCAAAGTGAGCCGGTCGGCACTCTCAGCTGACAGACGGGTGCGCTTGTCAGTGATGATGCCTCCGGCTGCACTGAACACCCTCTCAGATAGGACGCTGGTGGCAGGACAGGACAGCACCTCCAAGGCATATAGGGCAAGTTCAAGCCACAGGTCCAACTTCGACACCCAATACGTGTAGGGCGCAGAGGGGTCGGAGAGGACAGGGCTGTGGTCGGAAAGGTATTCCCGCAACATGCGCCTATACTTCTCACGCCTGGTGACACTAGGACCCTCCGTGGCGGCACTTTGGCGAGGGGGTGCCATCAAGGTGTCCCAGACCTTAGACAGTGTGCCCCTCGTTTGTGTGGACCAGTGAGAACTTGGTCGCCTACTGGAGGAACTGCCCTCCCTGCCGTCAACGTCACATGCTGGAAACATCTCCATCATATTCTGCACCAATTGCTTGTGGCAAGCATTGATGCGATTGGCCCTCCCCTCTACCGGAATAAAAGAGGAGATGTTGTTTTTATTCCGGGGGTCAAGGATAGCAAAGATCCAGTACTGGTTGTCCTCCATGATTTTGACAATACGCTTGTCGGTTGTAAAGCACCCCAACATGAACTCAGCCATGTCTGCCACAGTGTTAGTTGGCATGACTCCTCTGGCCCCACCGGAAAGTTCAATCTCCATTTCCTCCTCATCGTCCATGTCTACCCATCCGCGCTGCAACAATAAGACGATTCGAAGTTGCCCGGAAGCCTCCTGTATCACCATCACATCATCGGACAACTCTTCTTCCTCCTCCTCCTCCTCCTCCTCCTCCTCCATTAAACG
This sequence comes from Leptodactylus fuscus, assembly GCF_031893055.1. Lineage (NCBI taxonomy): Eukaryota > Metazoa > Chordata > Amphibia > Anura > Leptodactylidae > Leptodactylus > Leptodactylus fuscus. The sequence goes on along the minus strand of NC_134266.1, from coordinate 192,680,561 downwards.
CGATGAAGCGGACAGATGTGTGGACCTACTCTCCAGCTGTGACGGATCGGATGCTATCCCTGACTCCTCTGTGTGATCTGAGTTATCCCTGATGTCAATCAGGGATTCTCTCAGAACACACAAGAGCGGGATTGTAAGGCTCACCATCGCATCCTCAGAGCTCACCCTCCTTGTGGACTCCTCAAACACCCGTAGGATGTCACAAAGGTCTCTCATCCATGGCCACTCATGGATGAGAAACTGAGGCAGCTGACTTTGTGGCACCCTAGGGTTTTGTAGCTGGTATTCCATCAAAGGTCTCTGCTGCTCAACCACTCTATTCAACATCTGAAACGTTGAGTTCTAGCGTGTGGGGACGTCGCACAAAAGCCAGTGTTGTGGCACATGCAGGCGTTGCTGGAGAGATTTTAAGCTAGCAGCGGCTACTGTCGACTTGCGAAAGTGGGCGCACATGCGCCGCACTTTCACCAGTAGCTCTGGAACATTGGGGTAGCTCTTTAGGAAACGTTGCACCACTAGGTTGAAGACGTGGGCCAGGCATGGAACATGTTGGAGTCCGGCAAGCTCCAGAGCTGCTACCAGGTTCCGGCCGTTATCACAAACGACCATGCCTGGGCCCAGGTGCAGCGGCTCAAACCATATTGCTGTCTCATCGAGGAGGGCATCCCTCACCTCGGAGGCAGTGTGCTGTCTGTCCCCCAAGCTGATCAGCTTCAGCATGGCCGTCTACCAACGCCAGTGCTGCAAAGTTTCCAACTCGTAGCTGGGGTCAATCTAACAGCGGAGGAGGAGGCGGTGGCGGAGGAGGAGGCGGTGGAGGAGGAGGGGGGTTTTCTTCTCGTGTCCCTACCAGGAATGTTAGGCGGGGAGACGAGGTACACCGGGCCAGTTTGGAAAGCAGTCCCAGCCTCAACTACATTCACCCAGTGTGCCGTCAGTGAAATGTAGCGTCCCTGTCCGCATGCACTTGTCCACGCGTCGGTGGTCAAGTGGACCTTTGTGCAAAGCGCGGAACTAAGGGCCCGCCTGATGTTGAGTGACACGTGCTGGTGCAAGGCGGGGACGGCACACTGGGAGAAGTAGTGACGGCTAGGGATGGCATAGCGAGGTGCCGCAGTTGCCATCAGGTCCAGGAAGGCGGGAGTTTCAACAAGCCGGAACGCCAACATCTCCTGGGCCAGCAGTTTAGCGATGTTGGCGTTCAAGGCTTGCGCGTGTGGGTGGTTAGCGGTGTATTTCTGCCGCCGCTCCAATGTCTGAGAGATGGTGAGTTGTTGTAAAGAAGCGCCTGATGGTGCCTTTGATGGTGCAGGAGAAGGAGATAAGACAGGAACAGGGGAGGATGAGGAAGAAGTCAACAAAGTGGCGGAGGCAGATGAAGTGGTGTCCTGGCTCGTCCTCTGGAGTGCATCGCCAGCACAGTCAGCAAAGGCAGTGGCAGAGGCAGAGGCAGTGGCGTGAACGGCAGGCGGCCTTTGTCCTGCCGTTGCTGCCTGCCACTGATTCCAGTGCTTGGATTCCAAATGACGGCGCATTGAAGTGGTGGACAGGTTGCTCTTCTCAGAGCCCCTAATCAATTTCGAGAGGCAAATTGTGCAGACAACACTATATCTGTCCTCGGAGCATTCCTTGAAAAAACTCCACACCTTCGAGAAACGTGCCCTCGAGGTGGGAGTTTTTCGGGGCTGGGTACGAACTGGAACATCTTGGGAGATTCCGGGTGTGGCCTGGCTTCGCCTAAGCTGCTGACCTCTGCCTCTAGCTACCCTTTTTGGTGCTGCACCTGCCTCAACATCCACACTACTTTCCCCGCTTGACATCCCCCCTGTCCAGGTTGGGTCAGTGTCCTCATCATCCACCACTTCCTCTTCCAACTCCTGTCTCATCTCCTCCTCCCGCACAATGCGCAGGTCAACTGGATGCCCTGACGGCAACTGCGTCACATCGTCGTCGATGAGGGTGGGTTGCTGGTCATCCACCACCAAATCGAACGGAGATGGAGGAGACTCTAGAGTTTGAGAATCTGGACACAGATGCTCCTCTGTTAGGTTCGTGGAATCGCGACATGGAGGGGCAGGTTGAGGGACAATGAAAGGAGCGGACAACAGCTCTGGGGAGCACGGACAGTTGGGGTTATTGTTCTGTGAAGCTTGGGAATTTTGGGAGGAAGGAGGACAAGACTGTTGGGTAATACTAGGAGAGGAGGCAGAGTCTGACTGGCTGCTGGACAATGTGCTGTAAGCGTTATCCGACAGCCATTGCAAGACCTGTTCCTGGTTCTCGGGCCTACTAAGGTTTGTACCCTGCAGTTTAGTTAATGTGGCAAGCAACCCTGGCACTGTGGAGTGGCGCAATGCTTGCTGCCCCACAGGAGTAGGCACGGGACGCCCTGTGGCTTCACTGCTACCTTGCTCCCCAGAACCATTCCCCCGACCTCGCCCACGGCCTCGTCCATGTCCCTTTCCGGGAGCCTTGCGCATTTTGAATTCCCAGTCAGAAACTGGCACTATATGGCAGTAGCAAGAAATGAGGGTATTTGTAACCCCAATATATTCTTTGAATTCCCAGTCAGAAACTGGCACTATATGTCAGTGGCAGAACTTGAAGGTATTTGTAAGGTATTATTGGAATTCCCAGTCAGACAATGGCACTATATAGCAGTAGCAAGAAATGAGGGTATTTGTAAACCCAATATATTCTTGGAATTCCCAGTCAGACAATGGCACTATATGGCAGTAGCAAGAAATGAGGGTATTTGTAAACCCAATATATTCTTGGAATTCCCAGTCAGACAATGGCACTATATGGCAGTAGCAAGAAATGAGGGTATTTGTAAACCCAATATATTCTAGGAATTCCCAGTCAGACAATGGCACTATATGGCAGTAGCAAGAAATGAGGGTATTTGTAAACCCAATATATTCTTGGAATTCCCAGTCAGACAATGGCACTATATGGCAGTAGCAAGAAATGAGGGTATTTGTAACCCCAATATATTCTTTAAATTCCCATTCAGAAACTGGCACTATATGTCAGTGGCAGAACTTGCAGGTATTTGTAACCCCAATATATTATTGGAATTCCCAGTCAGACAATGGCACTATATAGCAGTAGCAAGAAATGAGGGTATTTGTAAACCCAATATATTCTTGGAATTCCCAGTCAGACAATGGCACTATATGGCAGTAGCAAGAAATGAGGGTATTTGTAAACCCAATATATTCTGGGAATTCCCAGTCAGACAATGGCACTATATGGCAGTAGCAAGAAATGAGGGTATTTGTTAACCCAATATATTCTTGGAATTCCCAGTCAGACAATGGCACTATATGGCAGTAGCAAGAAATGAGGGTATTTGTAACCCCAATATATTCTTTGAATTCCCATTCAGAAACTGGCACTATATGTCAGTGGCAGAACTTGAAGGTATTTGTAACCCCAATGTATTATTGGAATTCCCAGTCAGACAATGGCACTATATAGCAGTAGCAAGAAATGAGGGTATTTGTAAACCCAATATATTCTTGGAATTCCCAGTCAGACAATGGCACTATATGGCAGTAGCAAGAAATGAGGGTATTTGTAACCCCAATATATTCTTTGAATTCCCAGTCAGAAACTGGCACTATATGTCAGTGGCAGAACTTGAAGGTATTTGTAACCCCAATATATTATTGGAATTCCCAGTCAGAAAATGGCACTATATAGCAGTAGCAAGAAATGAGGGTATTTGTAAACCCAATATATTATTGGAATTCCCAGTCAGACAATGGCACTATATAGCAATAGCAAGAAATGAGGGTATTTGTAACCTCAATATATTCTTGGAATTCCCAGTCAGACAATGGCACTATATAGCAGTAGCAAGAAATGAGGGTATTTGTAAACCCAATATATTCTTGGAATTCCCAGTCAGACAATGGCACTATATGGCAGTAGCAAGAAATGAGGGTATTTGTAACCTCAATATATTCTTGGAATTCCCAGTCAGACAATGGCACTATATGGCAGTAGCAAGAAATGAGGGTATTTGTAACCCCAATATATTCTTTGAATTCCCAGTCAGAAACTGGCACTATATGTCAGTGGCAGAACTTGAAGGTATTTGTAACCCCAATGTATTATTGGAATTCCCAGTCAGACAATGGCACTATATAGCAGTAGCAAGAAATGAGGGTATTTGTAAACCCAATATATTCTTGGAATTCCCAGTCAGACAATGGCACTATATGGCAGTAGCAAGAAATGAGGGTATTTGTAACCCCAATATATTCTCTGAATTCCCATTCAGAAACTGGCACTATATGTCAGTGGCAGAACTTGAAGGTATTTGTAACCCCAATATATTATTGAAATTCCCAGTCAGACAATGGCACTATATAGCAGTAGCAAGAAATGAGGGTATTTGTAACCCCAATATATTCTTTGAATTCCCAGTCAGAAACTGGCACTATATGTCAGTGGCAGAACTTGAAGGTATTTGTAACCCCAATGTATTATTGGAATTCCCAGTCAGACAATGGCACTATATAGCAGTAGCAAGAAATGAGGGTATTTGTAAACCCAATATATTCTTGGAATTCCCAGTCAGACAATGGCACTATATGGCAGTAGCAAGAAATGAGGGTATTTGTAACCCCAATATATTCTTTGAATTCCCAGTCAGAAACTGGCACTATATGTCAGTGGCAGAACTTGAAGGTATTTGTAACCCCAATGTATTATTGGAATTCCCAGTCAGACAATGGCACTATATAGCAGTAGCAAGAAATGAGGGTATTTGTAAACCCAATATATTCTTGGAATTCCCAGTCAGACAATGGCACTATATGGCAGTAGCAAGAAATGAGGGTATTTGTAACCCCAATATATTCTTTGAATTCCCAGTCAGAAACTGGCACTATATGTCAGTGGCAGAACTTGAAGGTATTTGTAACCCCAATATATTATTGGAATTCCCAGTCAGACAATGGCACTATATAGCAATAGCAAGAAATGAGGGTATTTGTAACCCCAATATATTCTTGGAATTCCCAGTCAGACAATGGCACTATATAGCAGTAGCAAGAAATGAGGGTATTTGTAAACCCAATATATTCTTGGAATTCCCAGTCAGACAATGGCACTATATGGCAGTAGCAAGAAATGAGGGTATTTGTAAACCCAATATATTCTTGGAATTCCCAGTCAGACAATGGCACTATATGGCAGTAGCAAGAAGTGAGGGTATTTGTAACCCCAATATATTCTTTGAATTCCCAGTCAGAAACTGGCACTATATGTCAGTGGCAGAACTTGAAGGTATTTGTAACCCCAATGTATTATTGGAATTCCCAGTCAGACAATGGCACTATATAGCAGTAGCAAGAAATGAGGGTATTTGTAAACCCAATATATTCTTGGAATTCCCAGTCAGACAATGGCACTATATGGCAGTAGCAAGAAATGAGGGTATTTGTAACCCCAATATATTCTTTGAATTCCCATTCAGAAACTGGCACTATATGTCAGTGGCAGAACTTGAAGGTATTTGTAACCCCAATGTATTATTGGAATTCCCAGTCAGACAATGGCACTATATAGCAGTAGCAAGAAATGAGGGTATTTGTAAACCCAATATATTCTTGGAATTCCCAGTCCGACAATGGCACTATATGGCAGTAGCAAGAAATGAGGGTATTTGTAAACCCAATATATTCTTGGAATTCCCAGTCAGACAATGGCACTATATGGCAGTAGCAAGAAATGAGGGTATTTGTAAACCCAATATATTCTTGGAATTCCCAGTCAGAATCTGGCACTATATGTCAGTGGCAGAACTTGAAGGTATTTGTAACCCCAATGTATTATTGGAATTCCCAGTCAGACAATGGCACTATATAGCAGTAGCAAGAAATGAGGGTATTTGTAAACCCAATATATTCTTGGAATTCCCAGTCAGACAATGGCACTATATGGCAGTAGCAAGAAATGAGGGTATTTGTAACCCCAATATATTCTTTGAATTCCCAGTCAGAAACTGGCACTATATGTCAGTGGCATAACTTGAAGGTATTTGTAACCCCAATATATTATTGGAATTCCCAGTCAGACAATGGCACTATATAGCAATAGCAAGAAATGAGGGTATTTGTAACCCCAATATATTCTTGGAATTCCCAGTCAGACAATGGCACTATATAGCAGTAGCAAGAAATGAGGGTATTTGTAAACCCAGTATATTCTTGGAATTCCCAGTCAGACAATGGCACTATATGGCAGTAGCAAAAATAGTGGGTGTATATAGCCCCAATTCTATTGCTAGGGGACTTGCAGGGTATTTCTGGGGTGAAGGGGGGGGGCACACCGTTGGAACGGGGATTTGGGGTGTATATATAGGGTATACGGGAATACACTGTCAGTGTATTCCATTCAGGATCCTGGGAAAGCTGGGTTGCGGCGATTGAGCCCGTCAGTGCCACGTTACACTGACAAGCTTCTCCCTGGAATTTAGCTCTTACAAGAGCTGTTGTGGTTGTCTTCTCCTTCCTATCTAGCCTGTCCCTGCCTACCCAGAATCTAAGCCCTAGCTAACTGGACGGAAACCTCCGTCCCCGGTGAATTGCAAGCTCAGAATGACGCGAAGCTGGGCGTTGCTGTTCTTTTAAATTAGAGGTCACATGTTTTCGGCAGCCAATGGGTTTTGCCTACTTTTTTCAACGTCACCGGTGTCGTAGTTCCTGTCCCACCTACCCTGCGCTGTTATTGGAGCAAAAAAGGCGCCAGGGAAGGTGGGAGGGGAATCGAGTAATGGCGCACTTCACCACGCGGTGTTCGATTCGATTCGAACATGCCGAACAGCCTAATATCCGATCGAACATGAGTTCGATAGAACACTGTTCGCTCATCTCTATTCATTACCTAATCTTAATTAGAAAAAAAGATGGTGATGTATTCCCCATAAATCAGGAATTATGACACCCCCCCCCCCCCCCTCCACACACACAGACAGACACACACACACACACTTGCTACTACTGCTATGTAGGACATGTGATTGTGTGTATATGCTTATACAGTACAAGTATGTCCTAGCTGATTTATGCCCTTCTGGCAGCTTCAGCACATCCCACTCAGACCAAGTCTGCAGATGTAGGTGAGGTAAGTACACATTGCTTCACTCTACCTGCGCCAGTTGCCAGTTAACCCTATAAGGATGTAGGTATTTTGGTCATGAAGGCTTGGTGGCTTTTTTCATATTTTCCATCTTTGCTTTCTAAAAATCATAGCTTCTTTATTTTTCAGTCAACATAATATAATTCTTTGTGTGACGAGTTGTACTTTTTGTTGGCACTACTTTGGGACATATAGAATGTTTTTATTAGCTTTTATTAACATTTTTGGAGGGTTTGTGTTAAAAAAAAACCAATAACAAACATACAATTCTGTCATCATCATTTAATTTTGCAATAGGGAAGTATTTTTTCAGAACGTTTTGTTTTGGGGTTTTTTACACTTTTTAAAGCTTATTTCACTTTTCTTTTTATTGTGAAACAAGGGAAGTTGAACCTGGGATCACTTAATCTCCTGTACCATACAGTCCTATGAAAAAGTTTGGGCACCCCTATTAATCTTAATCATTTTTAGTTCTAAATATTTTGGTGTTTATAACAGCCATTTCAGTTTGATATATCTAATAACTGATGGACACAGTAATATTTCAGGATTGAAATGAGGTTTATTGTACTAACAGAAAATGTGTAATATGCATTAAACCAAAATTTGACCGGTGCAAAAGTATGGGCACCTCAACAGAAAAGTGACATTAATATTTAGTACATCCTCCTTTTGCAAAGATAACAGCCTCTAGTCGCTTCCTGTAGCTTTTAATCAGTTCCTGGATCCTGGATAAAGGTATTTTGGACAAACAATTCAAGTTCAGTTAAGTTAGATGGTCGCCGAGCATGGGCAGCCCGCTTCAAATCATCCCACAGATGTTCAATGATATTCAGGTCTGGGGACTGGGATGGCCATTCCAGAACATTGTAATTGTTCCTCTGCATGAATGCCTGAGGATTTGGAGCAGTGTTTTGGATCATTGTCTTGCTGAAATAGCCATCCCCGGCGTAACTTCAACTTCGTCACTGATTCTTGAACATTATTCTCAAGAATCTGCTGATACTGAGTGGAATCCATGCGACTCTCAACTTTAACAAGATTCCCGATGCCGGCATTGGCCACACAGCCCCAAAGCATGATGGAACCTCCACCAAATTTTACAGTGGGTAGCATGTGTTTTTCTTGGAATGCTGTTTCTTTTTGGACGCCATGCATAACGCCTTTTTTTATAACCAAACAACTCAATTTTTGTTTCCAACATGAAGCTGCCTTGTCCAAATGTGCTTTTTCATACCTCAGGCAACTCTATTTGTGGCGTACGTGCAGAAACGGCTTCTTTCTCATCACTCTCCCATACAGCTTCTATTTGTGCAAAGTGCGCTGTATAGTTGACCGATGCACAGTGACACCATCTGCAGCAAGATGATGCTGCAGCTCTTTGGAGGTGGTCTGTGGATTGTCCTTGACTGTTCTCACCATTCTTCTTCTCTGCCTTTCTGATATTTTTCTTGGCCTGCCACTTCTGGGCTTAACAAGAACTGTCCCTGTGGTCTTCCATTTCCTTACTATGTTCCTCACAGTGGAAACTGACAGGTTAAATCTCTGAGACAACTTTTTGTATCCTTCCCCTGAACAACTATGTTGAACAATCTTTGTTTTCAGATCATTTGAGAGTTGTTTTGAGTAGCCCATGATGCCACTCTTCAGAGGAGATTCAAATAGGAGATCAACTTGCAATTGGCCACCTTAAATACCTTTTCTTATGATTGGATACATCTGGCTATGAAGTTCAAAGCTCACTGAGGTTACAAAACCAATTTTGTGCTTCAGTAAGTCAGTAAAAAGTAGTTAGGGGAATTCAAATCAATAAAATGATAAGGGTGCCCATACTTTTGCACCGGTCAAATTTTGGTTTAATGCATATTGCACATTTTCTGTTAGTACAATAAACCTCATTTCAATCCTGAAATATTACTGTGTCCATCAGTTATTAAATATATCAAACTGAAATGGCTGTTGCAAACACCAAAATATTTAGAACAAAAAATGATTAAGATTAATAGGGGTGCCCAAACTTTTTCATAGGACTGTATATAATAATACTCCTTTACTTCAGTACATGGTACCTAGACTTTCTAGGGCCTGGTTCACATCTGCGTTTGGTATTCCATGTGGGAAGTATGCATGGGGACCCCCTGAACAGAATACAGAATGCATTGATAAGATGTGAGTAATGAAAGCACATGGACCCCATAGACTATAATGGGGTCCGTGTGTTTTCCAGGCTGTGTCTTACGAGTCATGCGGAGGGGAAAGTAGTTCATGAAGTTCTTTCCTCTCCACATGACTCGTGTAGACAACACGCAGAAAACACAAGGACCCCATTATAGTCTATGTGGTCCGTGTGCTTTCATAAGCTCACCACTTGTCAATGCGTTCGGTATTCTATTCGGGGGCTCCCCATGCGGACTCCCTGAACGAAATACCGAATGCCGATGTAAACTAGGCCTAAGACTAATAATGTAAGAGGTCCTTCATTGGCATCCTAGCTGCCATGGCAACTCTTCAGAATCCCCCGATTCTAAGGGGTTAAAGAAGGGGCACTGTGACCCCCTGACCACTCAGATGTCGTGATCGCAGTTGATCATGACTTTGGAAGAGGTTAAGCTGTCTTACTCTGAGTATTTTCTGACTCCTGCAGCTAGTCCCCAAAAGCCATGTGCAGTTCCAGCCCCTGTTCCTGCTACAGAACAGCACCATATTATAATGAAGCTGAGTAATGTAATAGTTCAGCATTGAGCAAGAAGGGGTTAAAGTTTATATGGGCAGAAACAATTAATTGCCCTCCCTATAAGGCATTTGTGGCTGAATAGAGGCCTCAAAACTCCTAAGAGGTTTAGCAGCGCCCTTTAAGCATTTGTTCTCTGTACTACATTTTGCCTGTTCTCTTGCTGAATTATTATTTCTCACATATTCTTACTTTTCACAGAGAGAGATTTTGAGTGGCAGGAACAAAGCTTAATTATTATAGCTTTCTATGACCTTAGTAAACACTGTAGAAATAGCATGTCTCTTTGACATTTCTGTGGCCATCCTCCTAGTTAGCCCTTTAAAACAGGTAATGTATATCTAGTTCTAGCGGTGGTATAGGTACAGTAGCAGAATTGTGAAGGACTGTAGGATACAAAAGAACTTAGCAAGAACCACAGTCATTAGTTTAGATGTAAAGGTCAATCTCTGAAACTTGACATGGAAAATGTTGGGGCACACATGAAAGGACACAGATTCTGTAGGGAAACTGCAATTGACTGTGAAGGATGAATAGCAATTATAAGCTCTCAGTATATATCCCTCCTGTCCATTTCTACTGGGAAGCAGCGATAGGTGAAAAATATATTTTCATGACAATGTGATGAGTGCACTCGAGTCATATCTTGAATATTTATTGATATATAGGAAAGAAAAACTTATAACAATGCTGAGAAAGTAATTGTGTGTCCTGTGCCTCTGAACTTTGTATTTCTGCATTGGAATAATCTCTATCAGCTCACACATTTCAAAAACCACCAAGAGAATTCTAAAAAGGACATTTATTGCCTTATTTTCCATAAAACCTTAAAATAACAGGATACCAAGCCTAGAGAAAAACTTAAAAGGTGTCAATTGAATGTCATTCTAGTTGAGTAAAGAGCTACATATTTCAGAGAAAATGCGGAGGTATTTTCTGTGAACTATTTGCTACTAGGTATGAACTTCGTTCTACCTCTATATTTTGGTGTTTTTTATAGAAATACAGTAGCTAAAGTGTCAGTCAATGCACAAATTCTTTCAACCAAAAGAACTTTGATTAAAAGTGCACAGATATGTTGTACCTATTATATACTGTTTGGTCGGCTCATGTAGAGGAACTTTTCTAAAACCTACTAAAGTGTTGAGATGGATTATTCTGGGTCATGTATCTCATTGTTCATATCTGCCAATAGAAAAAAGACTTGAAGAAGTTCGACAAGCTTAGACAAAACTTATTAGTCTACTGTGTACTATATATAACTTTTCACCTTGCAACACTCAGAGAAAAAAATCAGTCCTTAAAATCTTGGCTGTATTCCTTACATAAATCCATGCCAGGCACCTAGATCTACCGCAACAGAGAATGGTGCAGCGTCTTCTGTTACTATGTTTAAGAATTCTGGGAATTCATTTTTTCAGCTGTTTTAGACCTTGTCCTCTAAAAGTAATGCAGTATCATTTTTTTTTTCCGTTTATTTTTGGGGAGGGATCCAAATAATTGGTTTTAAAGAACAATTAAACTTTCAAACAACTTTCAATTTTCTGACAGTATTTGTGTCAATGAATTTTGTTATACACTTTATTAGCAATTGTCTCCTTTCTGTGAAATCCTGCTGTAATGTCTGTATCTAGTCAGAGTTCTGCACTATCCTCCAGTCATAGGGTACAGCTTAGAAGGTGTGTCCGGCTATGATTTTATACTTTTACGCTTCTTGTTGTATTCTGTCTGAACACATCTCTATCCACTCACTTCTGCTATTCAAGGGGTCAGGTATGTTTAAGTGGTGGTAGGGGGGGGGGGGGGGGGCATTTCATAAACCTTTGCACTGGGCCCACCAATTTATTAAAACGCCCATGCTTGGCTATCTCCAGCACTCTCATTGAAATAAATAGGAGCATGTATGTTTCCTGTGTCCAGCAGAGGTATGTCTACATTCAGCACAATTGCATTCAAACCGAATTAACAACAGAGGTAAAACAACCCTGTTTGCAGGATCGGTGGGGGTTTTAGTGGCCATACCATCACCAATCAGCTATTTATCTTTTAGCCTATGGATAAACGATAAAGATTTATCTTTTAGCCTATGGATAACGGATAAAATGCCTTGTAGCATAACTCCTTAAGGCTAAGGCCCCACGTAGTGAAGCAGAGCAAAAAAACGCTGCGGAAAAAACATGGCAGAAATGCATCGTGTTTTTTTTACCTCCAGTGTTTTTCATTGCGATTTCACAGAGTTTTTCTCTGTGGACATTCTGCCCCTGTTATACTTATACAGAAATTTCCAGTGTTTCTATAGGTATAATTGACATAAGATACGATAATCCTTTAAAACTCCCACAATGAGGAAATTCAGTGTGATACAGTATCATGGATAATACAGTAGTAGGGAGCCTTCACACAGAGTAACGCCAAGCTTGTAAAAATGCAGGCGTAAAATCACTGTCCATAGACTGCAATGGATTTCTTTGGTTTCGATCTACGCCTGTATTTTTAGGTCCGTAAAGTTAATTGCAATGTATTTCAATGGGTTGAGTGTGTTTACGCGGCGTATAACGCCACGTATACGGACCGTGTTACACTGCGTATACGCGCTGCGTATAAATAGACACAAAGAAAATAGTCTGCACGTTCTTCCATTGAATATAGTTAGCTAATTCATAGTGCTAGGTTGCTTGTGTAGAGGATTCTTGAAGATACAGACAAAAAGAGTGAAAAAGGAACTCTCTATCAAGGCTGCCACTCATGCTGGGATATTCAAAAATGCAGTTTTTTTGCTGCAAATGTGTAGATGGGATTGGCCAGAATCCCATCCACTTTGCAGGTACTGTAATACACTATGTTTTTGCAATGTGGAGCCCAGGCCTCAAGAGACTTACTTGTTTTTTGTTTCTACACTACATATGTAATGGGCTGCCCTGTAGTTGGAAGATTTTACAATGGTTAAGTAATATATACAATACATACATCTCATGTATTGTAGGCTTAGCATTATGTACGATGCATATTGTTACTTTTTACATTTTTTAGTTTAGTGCAATAAATCACAATAAAAACAATATATGGCATAGGAAAATAAAGCTTGTAAAATCTGTCTGGTAAAATCTGTCTGGTTGTAAGACTACATGCTGGGATAGTGTAAGGGTAGCACAAAGTGGTGGTAAGGGAGTATAACACAGGGATCGGTGTAGATGTCCCTTGTCATGACCGCTGATCAGCTATTTATTCTCTATCGTAAAATATATACTGCTCAGAAAACTTAAACTAACATTTAAAACCAGGAACATGTTATCAAGACAGTCCAATATCCAGTTTCTAGACAGTACAATATATTTGTTCAATAGATGTGTGTATATATATAGGCAGAAGTCAGAAAATACCAGGCTCATGTGCAGGAAATCAGCAAGCAGCACCAAGGTGTCGATTACAGTTGGCATTAGGGCGGGGAAAGGAGAACTATAGGCTGCTATGAGGTGTGAATGATGCTACTTTCCCCTAATAAGGTATATAGAAAACTTTCCATAAAAGGGTGTGATTTAAAGAAACATATCTATAATAATATATCTAGTAATATAAACAGCCATGGCCCCCAATATATCCCAGCTCACTATTGTCTAACTTCTAGCGCTAATATAAATTATTATGTTCATTTTATCCAACATTTTGCATTGATAGTAAGGCATTCCTAATCCAAAAATAATTATCCTAAGATTACTTATTTATTGAGCAGGATTACTGCATCAGCAATCTTCCTCTACTGCTCTGAGTGTATTTTAATTGAAGCTATGAATGAGTGAACATTTACAGTCATAATCGAAGCCATCAAGCGTTGCAGACTCAGCATCACAGTAAATAAAGAAAACGCAGACCCCCAGGGGTATCAGATGTTATCTTGTTCAACTAATGTAATCTAACATTTTGAACCCAATAGCGGGATAAGTAAATGTAACCATCACTTTCATATAAAAGGGGTGTAACCCACTCCCTTTTCTTGAATATGATAACCAGCTGCATATTAAGGAATAGAGATGAGCAAACCTTGCAAAGTTCAGTTCATAAATATAGGCAAGGTTCAACCAGATTATTTGTTTGTACAGATGTGTTTTGTTTTTGTTTTGTTTTTTAAATTATACTATGAAGTCTTCTCAGGTCCCAAAGTATAACTAGAAGGTGGGAAAAGTGTTTAAATGTAGAAAAAAAAAATACTCACCTTTCTTGGACTTTGCAATGATATCCTTCAGTGTTTCAGTTTTTTTCTGGGGCCCTCTGGCATCTTCTTGGACCTTCTTGGGCAATCAAGTTGGGGGCAATAACGTTATAAAGATGACAAGGGGTCCAAATAATGCCATTTAGATGGAGAACAGTCCAAGAAGACCAGACCACCATCTTTTGCCATCTTCCAGATAAAATATTGTATAAAAAGTGATCAAAAAATTATATTTAGCCAAATATGGTATCAATAAATAGCAAACTCGTCCCACAATAAAAAAAAAAAGGCCTCAACCAGCTCCATCAATAAAAAAAATTAAATGTTACGCCTCTTAGAAGATGGTGATGCAAAATCAATTTACTTCTCCAATTGGATTTTTATTTTGCAAAATTATAACGCATAAAAAAATCTATGGGAATTAGGAATAACTATAATTGTACCAACTCATAGATTAAAGTTAGCATATTACGTATGGCGAAGGGCAAAAAATTTTAAATGTGAAAAAGCAATGCCAGAATTGATGTTTTGTAATGGCTCTTAAAAATTCTACATCTCCACAAAAATAGAAAAAAACTATAGCTTGTACAATACAAAAAAAAAAGTCACCAAATCTTTAGGTCAAAACTGGCTGCAACAAGAAGGAAATGTATAAAATGTGTGAGCGTATATCAGAGTGCGCCACAGATTTAGAGTTTACAAGGGAAAATACACCAGAAGTGACTCCCAGAATGATCCCCCCAATCATAGGAGCTACTAAGGAAATACTGAGGAATTTGGTGTACCCAATGTACTCCATACAGATTTTCACCATCCTCTGTGTATTCACATCTATGAAATCTAATGCTTACCATGTCCCTCAATAAATTATTTTTCAAAATGCGGTCACTTTCTAGAGCAGTGATGGCAAACCTTTTAGAGACCGAGTGCGCAAATTATAAACCAAAACCCACTAAATTATCGCAAAGTGCAAACACGGCAATTTAACTATAATACTCTGCAGATCCACAATTGCGGACAGTTACAGACCCACAAAATAGTCATGTGAATGGGGCTTTACCAAGCCTTAAATAATACACAAAGCTTTGTACTGAAAGGTAATAGTCTCTACATTTGGTACTTTTGAACAATTAATGTTCACTATTTACATCGCACAGGATCTGTTTTATAGTGACTGCGCAATGTTATTACGGCCTGTAGTAATATCACATGTCTGCTATAAAACAGATACTGTGTGATATAAATAGTGAAGGGACTCCACACAGTACAATCTAATGATAAAATAATAATAAATTATATTTATATAGCACAAACATATTCCGCAGCACTGTACAATTTGTAGGGTTCAATTACAAACAAAAAGATACATTACAAATAAATAGTCTCTTCATACAATGGGACTGAGGGCCCTGCTCATAGGAGCTTACAATCTATGAGGTAGGGGGGAGACACAAGAGGTAGCAGGGGCAGCAATGGAGTGGCAGCCACAGAGTACCTTCTGCCCTGAAGTGGTCTCCACACAGTATTATATGCTCCACAATAGCCCCCCCAGTATTATATCCTCCAGAGCAGGCCTCCCCCACACAGTAATATATGCTCCACAGTAGTCCCCTCCCCACACAGTATTAAATGTTCCACAGTAGCCCCCCTCTCCACACAGTATTGAATGCTCCACAGTAGTCTCCTCCCCACACAGTATTAAATGCTCCACAGTGGCTCCTCTCTCCACACAGCAATAAATGCTCCACAATAACCCAACACACACACAATTATACTTACCTGATGTCCCATATAGAGCCACCGGGCGTCCTCCTCCTTTTCACTTACATCATCGCGCCTGTGCGAGGGCAGAGGTCACACTCTGCAGTCAGTATAAGCTGCAGTTGCGCAGACCATGGCCTATGCTGACAGCTTTGCACCTACACCAATTTGCAATTTTCAGTTTTTACTATCAGCTGCGCATCCATTCCTAGAAACTGAATTAAACTAAATTAAAAATGTTCTTTACACCCTTTGATAAATCCTTTGAGGAGTGTAGTTTCCAAAATGGGATCACATGTCTCCAGCCTGCCGCCTCCAGCTAAAGAACATCCATTGAATCCGCTCCTTCCTCACCCCTGAAACTACTAAAATGCTTGTCCAGGCCCTCATAATCTCCTGCCTAGATTACTGCAACACCCTTCTCCATGGACTGCCAGCTAACACCCTCGCCCTCCTCCAATCCACCCTAAACTGTGCTGCTCGTTTCATTCACCTCACCCGCCAATCCTCATCGGTTGCTCCCCTCTGCCAGTCCCTCCACTGGCTACCTATAGCCCAGTGAATTAAGTTCAAGCTACTAACGCTAACATACAAAGCCATCCACAACCTGTCCCCTCCATATATCTCTGACCTAATCTCCCACTACCTGCCCACATATAACCTCAGATCCTCCAATGACCTCCTACTCCGCTCTGCTCTCATCTGCTCCTCACACAACCGCCTCCAAGATTTCTCCCGTGCATCCCCCATACTCTGGAACTACTTACCATGACACATAAGACTGACCCCCTCCCTCCCACAATCACAGGCTTCAAAAAGACCCTGAAGACTCACCTATTCAGGAAGGCCTACAACCTCCAATAACACTATCACCACAGCACCATCTGTACAGTCTCCCCCTCTCCTTCTGTCTCTACCCCCTTCCCTCATAGATTGTAAGCCCTTGCGGGCAGGGCCCTCTACCCCACTGTGACAGTCGGTCATTGTTAGTATTATATTTACCTGTATATTCTGTGTATTGTATGTAACCCCCAAATTGTATGTAACCCCCAAATGTAAAGCACCATGGAATTAATGATGCGATGTAAATAAGCAATAATAATAATAACATGTTTGCGGATTCCACTTTAATGGCAATTCAGGGGCTTTGCAAAAGTGGCATAATTTCCAAAAACCAAATAGCACTCCTTTCCTTGTGTGCAAGGCTGTGTGCCCAAACTGCAGTTTATACTCATATACTGTATGACATTGTTAAGTACATTATTCTGGGCATAAACTGTTTGGTTTTTGAACGCCCTGTCATGTTAGCAGAAACCCAAAAATGGTCCCTACAAAATGCTGTTACATCTTGGGGAATTTCAATTTACTGGCACCTCCAGGGATCTGCAAAAACATCAAGTTGTTAAGAAACCAGTCCTGTTAAATCTTTACTCCAAAAGCTAACAAGCACAGAATTCCTTCCCTTCTGAGCCCTCCTATGTGCCCTATCAGCAGTTTACAGCCACATATACAACTAGTTTGTACTCAAGATAACCCACTTTTAGGAATGTTTTAGGAACACAAACTAGGCACAACATATTGGGCACTGAAATTGCCTATTTTTAAAAATTTTCACTTTGAACTTTAATTTTTGGAAAGCACTATCGGACTCAAAATGATAATAATACTACATGAGGGGTGTATATTCTAAAATGGGGTCATATTTTGGGGTTGATTTATGATATCTCAGGGCCTCTGCAATGCTGCCAATGCAATGTTTTTTAGCTGTGTTCTGCATCATCGGGCCCTAGTCTGGCACGGTTATTTTTATTAAAATACTTCTTTATATCCAAAATAGAAATATTGCATCCTATAGTTTTGCTCACCTTCTTACTTTGTTTTGACCTGCGATAATGTTTATGGAATAAGGCTGATATTTTTTTTACAAACTGAGACAATCCAAGATATGATGAGATATTTGCATGAATAGAACTATAACCTAATATTGACATCACAATATTCTCTATACTCTATGATAAGATCTCACACTCCTCTACCTGCTGTGCAATCATGTTTATTATTGGCATCAACAATGAGAAGTCAGATTGGAGCTGAAGTAGTAGAAGAGAGATGGAACCGGCTTCTGACATTTCACATTTTCTGTGCAAGTCTCCGTGTGCAATTGCTGAACAATAGTGACATCTAGAGGATTTACATGGCATTCACAAGGCTAGAAACTAAGCTATAAAGTAGTACTCCGTGGCTTTTCCCATAAACTGTACTGGATATTATGAGATGCAACAAAGTGAAGTGTTGGAAGGAGTAAGGATACCATTTGCCCACAGTACAATACAGTGTAATACATATACATTCATATTGTATTTGTTTTATTTCTCTAGGATTTGATGTAGTCTTTATAATTACTCTTGCAAAAGTTTTTTCAGTATTCATGTTTGACATCATTGGTTTCACAGTATGATGTTGTAAGGTACTGTAGATGTACAGGACAGGGTTAAACCCCTGTCCGGACTGTGCCTGTAAGGGCTCATTCACATCTGCGCCCAGGAGTCTGTTTTTCAGGTTTCCGTTTCCTGCACAAAACAGAGCAGGAGACGGAAAGCTGCAGGACTCTTTCAAGCCCATTCATTTGAATGGGTTTGAAATGTGTCTGGCCGTGAGCGCCGGTGAGTGTTTTATGCTCTCAGCAGCAAAACCTTTTTTTTCTTTAAACGGACACAGAGTCGGACATGCAGTACTCTCTGCCTGGTTTAAAAAAAAAAACAGTTTAGCCGCAGAGAACATAAAACGATCACCGGCGCTCACGGCCGGACTCGGCATGACAGGTTTCCGTCTTCTGCATGCAAACCTGAGAACGGACTGATGAATGCTAGTGTGAACCCAGCATAAGTAGAGTGTAAGCACTTACATATTAGTGAACCACAACTTGGCATAGTCTTGTTCATTGGTTATGGCATATCATGTGTTAGGGTGTACTTGCACTTGATGATATGTTATGTTATATGCATTAATATGTCACCTTATGTCAGGTCATTGTTCTGACATTTTTTGGAGGCTGGATCATACAATGATTCTTGAGGGGTGAAACTAAGTTACATCATTCTCCAAGGGAGAATTTGTTGCTTTCCTGTGTGTGAAGTAGAGAGGGGTATAGTGTGGGAGAACCGCAATTTTTCCCCAAGACTGTTGCAGTATGCACAGGCATTTAGCTTGTAGGTCCCGGATTGGAGTAAAGTTCGGGCTAGTCCTGCAGGACAATCCATTTCAGTCTTGGGAACTGACCAGCAGAGCTCTGTAAGTAGCACAGGTGTGCTGGTTAGTGAGAAAGAGAGGAGAGAGACTGAAAGACTGACACAATCAACCAACCTGAGAAAGCTCTGCCAAAAAGGACGCTGTTAAAGTGTCGGGTATGTGTACCCCTTGTTGACTTGTAAACCCTGTTTTGTTAGGAGGTCAGCAGTAGGCTGACCCCTGGTTAGTGAGGGAAGAACTCGTTTAGTAAGCTGCCGGACAGGCATAGGTCTTTATTTGCATTTGTTTGTTTTGACATGCTGAGCTGCTGAGCAGCACTACCTGTACCTGTAAGCTTGTTTGCTGCAATAAAGACTGCTGTTGGGAAAGAAACCAGAGCTTCTGAATCCCCCGTACATCACATGTGGTACAGGAGATGGCCTAGTATTTAAGAGGGGGTTTCCTGTGTTTCTTAAGGAGCAAGATGCAGAATGCATGCAGGAACAATGTAACAATGACACTGTGCTCACCGGCTTACTATGCCTCTTACCAGACAGCTGCTACCTTACCACTAATTCACATTGCACATCTCCTGTTTCTCCATTCTGCCGTGATGCAGCTAGCATACCTCCCAACTTTTGAAGAGACGAAAGAGGGACAAAATATGCAGTGCACACTGCTGCAAACATAGCTCCGCCCACTTTTATGTTGACTCCACCCATGTTCATTCATTTTTCATGTGCCCCCACACAGTATAATCTTCCTACAGTCACCTGTAAATTATATTCCCCCCTCCATCTCTCCCAGTTTCATATAACCCCAGTGCCATGCCGTTCCCCCGCCCTTCATCTGCCCGTGTCATGCCATTCTCCTCCCCTTCATCTGCCCCAGAGCCTTGCCATGACGTTCCCCCCCTTCATCTGCCCGTGTCATGCTGTTCTCCCCCCCTTCATCTGCCACAGAGCCTTGCCATGACGTTCCCCCCCTTCATCTGCCCGTGTCATGCTGTTCTCCCCCCCTTCATCTGCCCCAGTGTCATGCCGTTTCCCCCCCCTCATCTGCCCCAGTGTCATGCCGTTCTCCCTCCCCTCCTCATATGCCCCAAGTTTCATAGGCCCCCTACATTACATTCCCCTCAATGTTTAGCACAAACAAATACTTATACTCACCTTCCAACGCTCCCCCACCGCTCTCTCACTCCACTCACATAGTTGTAGGCCCGATGTGACGTCATCACATCGCGCCTACACTCGCAGAAGCCGGAGCGCAGTGGTAAGGCAGGAGCTGAGCTGTGACAGCTACTGTTTTACGCGCTTATATGTTCAACTCATCGGTGTCCTCCGGACACCAATGAGTTGAAATCGGGACATACCTCACACTGACCGGGATCGCAGGACAGGACACCGAATTTGTGAATGTCCCGTGGAAATCGGGACGGTTGGGAGGTATGAGCTAGTCCTGCCCATAAGGTAGACAGGACCCTCCTTCCTGCAACTTGTAAGATTAACAAGTACAACTGAGAGCTCTCCTTGGCCGATTGCAAGCATCCACCACCTACTTTAGTCTGCTCTGCCCTCACAACAGTGTCCGAGCGATACTGGATCTTGTGTTTTAGATTTTGGGAGGGTTTCTTGGTTTTACACTGCTCTTAGATTCTCGTTTATAGATCTTGTCTTGGTTACTGACTATGCTATTGATCCTGTTCTGCATTTCTTTCGTGTATGACCTCTGCCTGTCTTTGACTTGTGAATCTGAACTGCCTGTCCTGACCCTTTGGCTTGTTTATGACCTTGTTCTCCTGCTGCCTGCCATGGACATTCAGTCCACATTTGATGACTTTTTTATGTGACCCTGTGATGTACACCCTGGCATCTCTCTGGCCCTAGCCAGCTGTTACATACACCGGTACCCTCCTCACAGCAAAGGACAGATGTGGTTAAAGTGTAGAAATCGGGTATGCTACTACATAAGAGACAACATCCCAGGTAATCGCCAAAGCCAAACTGGTTAGGTGGCACCGGAGCACTGCTTGCAGGAGGCAACGTCTAGCAAGGTCAGGCAAGCTAGGAGAGCAATGTACACAGCTTGCAAAAAGGATGCTTCTGCCTAGACATCAGGTAATCGGTTGTGTATTCTGCAACAGTAGTAATGTGTTATTCGCCGCCACATCCCAGAGACCTGTACGAGTTATGCTAACATTACACTGTGTATACCTTGCGATGATCTGCTGTATCCAAACATCTACAGTAAAGAGGAAATGCACAATGTGAAGCCTGTGTGTATGTGTCCTTTTCTCCACCACTGAAACTGCAGGGGACCTGTAGGGGGCTCCACGAGTGCCTAACAGAGAATCTACACATCATCCGCCATAGAAGGAGCAATGAGCGCCATATTGTCACCATTCCAGAGCTGGCTGCCCACCAGTGCCTATTATAGTGAAATATATATTAAATATTAGGTCAGACAATATTACAGAATAAAAGCCCACATCTTTCTTGAGCTAGATATAATTTAGAATAGAAAATAATGCTTGCTATATGCCTTTAAGAAAAAAAAAAACTACTATAAATCATGATGAAGGTGATTCACTCATCTTGAATGATTTTATTTTTGCATCCCGGTCACGAGGTTTGCAGCCTACAGAGATAATCATCATTTTATATACACTGTACTCAATTATATGATAGGCTTCTCATCCACTAAAAGCCATCTAGGAGCCAATCTCCCATAATGATTGAAGTGAAGTTCAAAGAACATTCAGTCCTGGTTCATGTACCTATTATCGCTCCAGCCATATTATTAATAAAATGATATGAATAAACCTTAAGCCCTGTCACCTAAGCTTTAGGATGGCTGCCCTCATAGGTCAAACACTGCTTTCATAGAACATATTTACTGCTTTAAATACACGATAAAAGGCAAGGTTAGACATTTTAGCATACATACTTATGCACTTGCAGTGTTCATCACATAGACAAATAAAATACAGAATAGATTTTCCACCATTAGCCAATATAAATCTCTGAAAATTAATTTTTCCAACATGACTGTGTAAACCTAAAAGTGAAACAGATTGCACTTTTTGTGGGTGCACTGCTGCAGTGATGTCACTGTGGATGACATATCACCATGGTGGGCAGTTACTGCCCATTGTCATCTCGCCACATGTCATCTCTATGGACGAAAACAGTAAGGGCAGGATATTAAAAATGAATATTTTGCGCAACAAAAAGCCTTTTACTTTCAATTCTCTGAGCAGCGTCCACACAATCTCTGCTAGATTGGTACAATTCATCTATTTGGAGTCTACGTTGTTCAGCTCTCCGAGCATTGTCTAGACTGGATATAATTGTATCCACTTCTTCTGTACAGTATTCAGTCTCTGGATGTAAATAAGAAGGTTTTCAACCACTGTCAGCAAATAGAGATCTTAACAACAGTTCAGAACTAAAACAGAAATAACAGAGAAAGTTGTAGGGCTTTTCATGCTTAGTTATTATAATTTCATCTATTATTTATAATTACAGCATGGAGCCGAATGTCGCAGAAACGCAGCTGAAAAAGCTCAGCATTTTACATTACCTGCAAAGTGGATGGCATTCTGGCTAATCCCATCTGCACAATGTAGGGAAAAAAACGCAACAGGAATGCTGGGAATTCAAAAATTTGTTTTTGTAAATCGCAGCATGTCAATTATACCTACGGAAATACTGGTATTTTCTGTATAGGTATAACAGAGGCAGAAAGTCCGCAGAGGAAAACTGTTCAGCCTTCCTGTGAAAATTGCTGCAGAAAAAAAACATCCGAAATTGTGCCCATAATTGTAACATCTACTAAAATGAAAAAGTCTGCGCAGAAACTAGCCAATACACCTAAGGGAGAGTTCACACGGAGTTACGTGCAGCGTGATGTGGCACGTAGACGCCGCGTGAGCTTTTGCAGGCCGTTCACGCTCCCATTGATTTCAATGGGAGCGTGGATCGTATACGCGGCCGCAAAATCACGGCCGCAAAATAGCACCGCGTATACGATCCCGGCTCCCATTGAAATCAATGGGAGCGTATACAGCCCGCAAAAGCTCCCGCAGTGTAGACGTGCCAGATTACGAGCCAAAAGACATCGTGTGAACCCTCCCTAAGAATACATTGTCATGTGTTATCAGGTTCTTCTTCAATCATCCATCCCACGTACAGTAGACAATCATTTGTATTCTATTGATGCATCTATTAATTTTACCCAATAAAAAAATATTTTATTTTTAATAATAAAATAATATTTAATGTTTCAAATTCCGGAATTGTAGATATATAGACCTTGCTGCTTTTCTTTTAAATAAGTTTTTACTGCCTTTGTAACATGTTACTGAAATAACAGAATACTGAAAGGGAGAGGAGAGAGAAGTCTCTGGCAGCGGGTTACCTCCCTGAGGTCAAGTTCACATCTGCGTTCGGGTTTCCATTCAGGGAGTCTGCGTGGGGATCTCCCGAGCAGAAACCTATACACATAAAAAAGTGATTACCTAAGTGTATTGCAAAATTGACAGGGATCTCTGGATTCCTGTAAGATTGCTAAGGTTCTTTTGGATTCCGTGATAGAACAAAGAAAAAGACAGGCCACACCCACTTATCAGATTACATAGTTTATTATGCAATTAACAGACTGACTTAGCTTATAATGCAAATAAACTAGGAGTTACTTACCACTCTGCCACGCCTCATTGATGCCGATCGGTTCCCATCAAGCTTCAATGGCAGATCAATATTGATGATTTTTAGCACAAGCGTCCTTGTACTTCATCAATACCGAGTGACCACTGAAGTGTCATGGCGTAACCATGCTTATATAACTTGTGGGCGGGTTATTCCTAGATAGCACGCAGACAGCTCATGCCAAGTGCATGCTATTCATTCCCCTTTCTTGGAGATCCCCTTTCTGAGTGGCCATCTCAATTAGGAGGTTTCCAAGGAGACGCCCACTACTTAAAAATAGAAGCGGCAACAGGTGGTGTTTACGTTCTTGAATATTTGCTTGGTGCGGATCTTAAGATTACCTGAGCTGACCTCATGTATTGAGACAAAATGGCTTCCCCACGCTTAATTTTGATTTTACATTACACTAAGGAAACCCGCAGACCCCATAGACTATAATGAGGTCCACGTGGTTTCTGCTCGGTTTCCACACGAAACATGCAGAGAGAAAAAAGCTGCTGGTAGGATTTTTCTCTCTGCTATAGTCTATGGGGTCCGTGGGTTTCCCAGGCAACCGTTTTTTTATGCATATAGTTTTCCATTCTGGGGGTCCCCAAGTGGACTTCCCAAACCTAAACCCAAATGCAAATGTGAACCGGTCTGAAAACGAAATGATTTGGCAAATACAACAGCCCAATACTTATCTCCACCTACATCTGCCATTTGGGTAGAGTTAGGAGGTCTCTATGCACATTAAATAGTCAGCCAAATTGACCCAAATAATTTAACAATGGATTGTGACTGGTATTACATATCTGCCCCATTTAAGTCAAAGAAGTCGCCTGAAATGCCAAACTCCACACATAGAAAAAAGTAGGTCTGGTTTTGAAAGAAGGTAGCCATGTGGTTATAATCTCATTTAGGTTTGAGGCTGGATTCACATCAGCATTCAAACTCCACTGCTCCAATATTCACTGTTTGACATCATTCATTTTAATTTACCTGTATTAATAACTCAGACCTAGACTACATTCACACAACAGTGTCCTGCGCTCAGCCACATGTAAAGTGCTTTTTTTTCTGTGTGGTTTCATGGATCCGTCACAGACATAAGTCTAAAAGTGATCCTTGAAATCATGCCAAGAAATAGCACATTCTTTTTTTTTTTCTCTGATCTTCCACAAGGATAATTAAAACATCAGTCATGTGACTAGATCTATTAAAGTCTATGGTAGCCATTTATTGGCTGTTAATACAACATGTAGTACATTGCTGTGGAGTTCTGTTGAGTGAATGAGGCCGTACTATATTAAGAATCTAGGCGTGACAGATTTTACTGCCTGTGTTCTTTTATGTTTTTACAGTTTCATAAACCTGCCCAGATATACTAATAACTAGACAATGCAAACGTAGACAAGTAATTAGAAAATTCACCAGATTTCTCACAATCTCTGATGCTGGATTATAAATCTAGCATATATTTAGACTGTGTAGTCTATGTTGATACTACCATCTAGTTAGCTGACTTTAAGGATTTTACAATATACACTGTCTACCAATAAGTATTTGGATACCTTTGGTAGAATAGAAACACAACATTCATTCATATTCAATAGTTGGTTGAAAATTCACACTCACGTTTAGTAAGTCTTAAAAATTTTAGCCTAGACCAGATGGCCGAAGATGTGCTATATTGTGTCAAAGGTGCAACACAGTATCTAATTGTAATCACAGGGATAAATCTGGGCCATGGTATATTTATTTAATGCTTGAGAATAATTATCATATGTATCTTTTTACACAGGTGACAGAAATCAAAGACAGATTGAAGATTTCAAAGAAAATGTGGTCGACTTTACCCCAATCTATCTGTAAGGAAGAGAG
This sequence comes from Leptodactylus fuscus, assembly GCF_031893055.1. Lineage (NCBI taxonomy): Eukaryota > Metazoa > Chordata > Amphibia > Anura > Leptodactylidae > Leptodactylus > Leptodactylus fuscus. Next base: position 192,654,907 of record NC_134266.1, on the reverse strand, counting down.
AATAACAGGGGGAGAGTCCAACCAAGACCAGTGCTGGAATGGTCACAGCAAAGCTCGGTAAGTATAATGATATATGTGATAGATTCTACGGTAATTCAGTATTGGAATGTGGTATCTATCATAGATGTGGAAACAAAGGATTAGGGGTATTGCTAAGGCTGGGTTCACATCTATCCTTAGCAATACTGAAATCAGTGAGAAAAAAACAATCTGAACTGCGGTCACATACGTGGTATACATGGTACACTCAGGTGTCCGCCGCTTTAAAACCGAAAGAGGCAGAGAAAAAAGTTCTCTGTGCCAAACCCAGCCTTAGATAAAGGTAAATGTTCAGAATGTTGACACATTGTGGTTGCAACTTTTTTTCCTTTTGAGTTGAACTTTTTTTTATTTTTTATATAAAACAATTTTTATTGGTTTCGCAGGAGCAAGACACAAGTACACAGGGATGATACAGCAGGACAGGTGACAATATGACGAATGACAAAGTGGAAAGCTTATTATAGCACAGTGTCCATGCAGTAGAAAGAGTGTAAAGTTTTGGATCGGGGCCAAACAAACCATTGTAAACATGGTTTTATACCGTTTTTAAAACCTAAATCAGACGTACAATTTGTCATTTCTGGGTTCTCACCCTTTATCATCCAAATCTGATATTGTCATTAAAAACTGGATCACAAAATGTGAATATAAGTCCTAACCCTCAAGACAGATTGACTAATGGCTGGGTGTTTTGTTTTCTTTTTACTTTTCTAAGTGCCCCGCTTTCCTTTCAGCCGCATCGTCCTTGATCCCTTTTATATAAAGCAATATTATTAACTGGTCAAATGAAGCAGATTCAGATAAAAATATAAGCTATTGTACATGTTTCTAAAGGGCTGCACAGCACTGTATAACGGATGGAAGTGACTAACAAAATTCAATAAACTTTGATAGATGGTAAAAACTGATAAATAGAAAAATTCAAGCTTGAAAAACAATAAGAGTGCTTACCGGCCTGCTCATTTGTCAGCGATCTAACTAGCGGCACCTTGTATAGAGAGTCCTTGAGATGATTTACTCACTATGGTCTTTTTTAACATTAGTGATGATTATATTTGGGAAAAGGGGCAGTTCATCATTAGAAATGAAAACAAGCATCATAAAGCAGCATCCTGCGAAAATAAATCCATTCAATCAAGTGCTATTATAACATTTAATCTATCAGATGTTTTTAATGGAGCAAATTTTCATGCTGAGAAATTATTCATGATATTGAACTGTGTCGCTCTCATGAAATGCAACTGAGAGCTCCACAACGATAAGTGATCTCACACAGATTAATGTTCTTTACATCCTGTGTGATGGGAAAATGAAAGCAGAAGAGGAGAAAGCAGATGGATTTCTAAAAAATGTACCCAGCCATTGAATTCTCCACTGCAGCCACAAATTATAGTAATACATAGCATGATCAAATCTCTTTATTTCATTTTTACAAGTGCACTTGCTGTGAAATTATTGTAATACTTAAAAGGACTTTTATCTAGTTCTCTTCTACGCTGCCACATGCCCAAATGTGAAAAATGAAGACGCTTGCCTAAGAGACAAGGCCTGACCTCTGTGCTCCAAAACAGAATGGTTGCCAACATAAGAAATCCTTGAAAAAGAAAGGCAGGATCTTGTCATCCAGAACTGCGCTTCCTTAGAAATTGACTTTTATGAAATTAACTACAGTTTGACTTTCCAGGTATCTGCCTGAAGTCATGACGGATGGCCTGATAAATCAGATCAATAATCCGGAGGTGGATGTAGACATCACAAGGCCGGACACATTTGTAAGGCAGCAAATAATGGCACTACGGGCAATGACAAACAAGCTGAGGAATGCTCTCACTGGGAATGATGTGAATTTCCAAGATACAAGTAAGTTGTAGAAGTTTTTATGAACAAAGAGAGTTTTAAGTGGTTACTGTCCTTTCAACAAATTTTGCATAAATCAATAGTACAGGCAAATTTAAGAAACTTTGTATTCTACAATAGTTTATCAGACTCATGTCCACCTCCGTATTCCTAATTCTGCTCACTCAAATTCTCTGCTAAATCTGCATCTTGGTCTCCAAAAACAGAATATCCCCTGTATTAGCCGTCATTCCCTGTCCATGCCAAGGCAGGCAGCTCAGGATTGCATTTAGAGGAAGATTTAATTTCTGAGAGTTAAACCATGCAGCAACAGGAAAGAGGAGGGAGATGAAAAGAAAGAGAAAGGAGCAGAAAGATACACACAGACTTCTGCATCTAATAGTGAGTTTTCTATTCTACCCTAAGTGAATTTTATTCACATCAATACCATTCAATACATCTCTGTAATGCTCCCCATGCTGCTTAGAAGTGAGAGATAGATGTGGATCCCAGAAGTGGGACCCGCATCCAAGGCCATTTTAACACATTGGTGGGCCCTGTGAAAAGATTTCATAAGTGCCCCCCCCCCCCATTACAACCACCTAGAAGTACTTGATCTGCACAAATTATAATGATCCCTCAATGGCCCCCACATAGTATAATGCCCCTTAGTGGCTGTCACACAATATAATGGTGCCCTAGTGGCCCTATACAATATTCTCCTTACAATGTCCCCCTCCAGGTAGAGTAAAAAATAATCTGACTTTTTTATGTGAACTTTGACTATACTTAATACATCATTTTCAAGAAATACGTGGTTTGCAGTGCTACAACGCACCCTGTGATCCAATAGATATACTATCTGAGTTAGAAACAGTGTTGAAAATCCTCAATCTTTTTTGTTTTTTTTGGATACCTTTCAGCACAGTGACTTTACATAGGGGTAGGCCATGTGGCTGCTTCATGGCCCTGGCAGGTCCTATCCACTTTACAGAACCTGTACAGGACTGCACATTTCAGGGGTAGAGCATTGTTAGTAAACATGAAGGTAGAGTAAGGTTAAAAGAGTCAAGGAAGAGAGTGGGAGGTGGAACAAACAGTTTCCCCTCTATATCCTACAAGACAAAACCTTGGACCGCAAATGCTCAATTATCACCCAGATAAATTATGGGCTTCATGACACTATTCCATTAAAATGAATTGAAGTTGTCCACATGTGGTTTAGTATAGATATTATGAGTAGTAGTATTAGCAGTTATTAGCAGTAACAATAAAGCTGATCATACCCCTTAATTGTAAGCCCAGGAGTTCTGCGACAAACCATTGGGAAAACGGTCACTTGAGCCATTTTAACTACATTGGCATCCTAAGCCAAACAACGCAGCAGGAAGGCTTTAGCTTCTGGTCCTATTACTGAGGTATCAGCTAGTGATGCCTGCTGAAGTCCTGCTGCATCAATCTACAGATGAGGAGGATCGCAGAGATTCGGGGACGAAGGATGGGTAAGTGGTGTTTGTTTTATTTTTACATAACACTACAGTGTGGGGCCACTGGGGGACATTATTAGTTGTCAGGGGGCTACTGGGGAGCATTATTAGTTTTAGGGGGCCACTGTGGGCATTATTAGTTTTCAGGGGGCCACTGGGGGACATTATTACTTGTCAAAGGGCCACAGGGGGACATTATTACTTGTCAGGGGGCCACTGAGTGACACTATTACTTCACTGGGAGCTTCTGGAGAACATTATTACTTTCCTGGTGGCCACTGAGGAGCATTATTAGTTTCTGGGGCCACTGGTAAGCATTATTAGTTGTCTGGGGGCTGCCCGGGAGCATCCTGAGGTGTGTGGGGGCCAGTGGGGAGCATTACTAGGTTCTAGGGGCCACTGAGAGAAATTATTACTTGTCTGTGGGCTACTGGGGGACATTATTACTTGCCTGGGGGCTACTAAAAAATATCAATACTTGCTTGGGGGCCACAGGGGAGCATTATTAAGTGCCTGGGAGCCAGTGGGGAGCATTATTAGATGTCTGAGGGACCCTGAGTAGCATTATTAGATGTCTGGAGGTCAGCGGGGAGTATTATTAGTTTCTGGGCACCACTGGGGAGCATAGTTTGGTTTATGGGGGCAATTGGGAAGCATCATTATGTGCCTAAGGTCCACTAGGGAGCATGTACTGTTTGGTGGGCCACTGGGGAGCATTATACTATGTGGGGCCACTATGGGAACTTGGTGATAGCAAAAGGTGAATTTTTTGTATTGTTGGGTGGAAAGCAGAGGATGGTGTAGTTTTGAGGGTGTATTCAGATGGAGCAGTTGTGATGCAGTTACAGTTGCATCACAACTGCAACAGAAAAATGCCGTGCAATGGTTCCAGCTATAATTTCAAAAACTGTGGTAAAAAAGAAAAAACATCAAAACTGCAGTTTTTTGTGTTGTAAAAATTATTGAATAGGGGTACCTCAAGGAATTTTGTTTTCCAGGGGTGCCCTGAGTCTGAAAAATTTAGGAAACACTGGTATAAATCAAATGATGGCCTCTATCATGTACGAAAGAACATTTATTCATGTCTAGGTCTAATCTCCAGTAACACTAGCATTCTGTATATTACTCTCAATAATGCTGAATGTTGGAAAAGACACATACAGTCCTATGAAAAAGTTTGGGCACCCCTATTAATCTTAATCATTTTTAGTTCTAAATATTTTGGTATTTGCAACAGCCATTTCAGTTTGATATATCTAATAACTGATGGACACAGTAATATTTCAGGATTGAAATGAGGTTTATTGTACTAACAGAAAATGTGCAATATGCATTAAACCAAAATTTGACCGGTGCAAAAGTATGGGCACTTCAACAGAAAAGTGACATTAATATTTAGTAGATCCTCCTTTTGCAAAGATAACAGCCTCTAGTCGCTTCCTGTAGCTTTTAATCAGTTCCTGGATCCTGGATAAAGGTATTTTGGACAAACAATTCAAGTTCAGTTAAGTTAGATGGTCGCCGAGCATGGACAGCCCGCTTCAAATCATCCCACAGATGTTCAATGATATTCAGGTCTGGGGACTGGGATGGCCATTCCAGAACATTGTAATTGTTCCTCTGCATGAATGCCTGAGTTGATTTGGAGCAGTGTTTTGGATCATTGTCTTGCTGAAATATCCATCCCCGACGTAACTTCAACTTCGTCACTGATTCTTGAACATTATTCTCAAGAATCTGCTGATACTGAGTGGAATCCATGCGACCCTCAACTTTAACAAGATTCCCGGTGCCGGCATTGGCCACACAGCCCCAAAGCATGATGGAACCTCCACCAAATTTTACAGTGGGTAGCAAGTGTTTTTCTTGGAATGCTGTTTCTTTTTGGACGCCATGCATAACGCCTTTTTTTTATAACCAAACAACTCAATCTTTGTTTCCAAAATGAAGTTGGCTTCTCCAAATGTGCTTTTGCATACCTCAGGCAACTCTATTTGTGGCGTACGTGCAAAAACGGCTTCTTTCTCATCACTCTCCCATACAGCTTCTCCTTGTGCAAAGTGTGCTGTATTGTTACCGATGCACAGTGACACCATCTGCAGCAAGATGATGCTGCAGCTCTTTGGAGGTGGTCTGTGGATTGTCCTTGACTGTTCTCACCATTCTTCTTCTCTGCCTTTCTGATATTTTTCTTGGCCTGCCACTTCTGGGCTTAACAAGAACTGTCCCTGTGGTCTTCCATTTCCTTACTATGTTCCTCACAGTGGAAACTGACAGGTTAAATCTCTGAGACAACGTTTTGTATCCTTCCCCTGAACAACTATGTTGAACAATCTTTGTTTTCAGATCATTTGAGAGCGGGCTGTCCATGTTCGGCGACCATCAAACTTAACTGAACTTGAATTGTTTTGTAGAAAGAAATGGTCCAAAATACCTTCATCCAGGATCCAGGAACTGATTAAAAGCTACAGGAAGCAACTAGAGGCTGTTATCTTTGCAAAAGGAGGATCTACTAAATATTAATGTCACTTTTCTGTTGAGGTGCCCATATTTTTGCACCGGTCAAATTTTGGTTTAATGCATATTGCGCATTTTCTGTTAGTACAATAAACCTCATTTCAATCCTGAAATATTACTGTGTCCATCAGTTATTAGATATATCAAACTGAAATGGCTGTTGCAAACACCAAAATATTTAGAACTAAAAATGATTAAGATTAATAGGGGTGCCCAAACTTTTTCATAGGACTGTATGTATGAGATACTACCATTAGACATGAATTGATATTTGCTGTTTGTTTGTTTTTTTTTGTGTTTTCCTTAAAGGTGAAGAAACCAGCGGCTCAGGGAGTGGCAGTGGCTGCACCGATGACATCTGCCCCACAGAATTTGACTACATCACCACAGAAGCTCTACCCTTTGAGCCAGACAGGAGAGAGCTGGAATATTCTGCAGCACCCGCTCTTAAACAGTCGCTCACTGTACTGTTCACATCAGTTGTCCTAGTACTCGGGAGACAATGGAGATAATCCAAACAGGACAAAAACAGAAACTGTTTTAGTTATGAAAATAGTTACTTATCTTCTTTTTAATACACGCCTGGACAATGGACCATTTCCCTTCAAATGCTGACAATTTTCTACGTACATTCTTCTGACCTATATCCCAGTGTCTTTGTTTCTTTACTCCAGCAGAAATCTCACTCCAGATGTTCCTTAAATAAATGTCTTCATTCCCAGAAACTTTATAGTATCAAATTCTATGGGTATAAGAAATATATTGTTTTACCTGTATCTAGTAAGAATTTTCTGGGCACATACTCATTATGAATTTGCTATGGGGATACAGTACACATACAATATACACTGACTACTGGATAATTATATTATTTATAATATATCTATTTTATATTTCATGGAATAACTTATAAATTATATTCTTTTTTTCAAAAATACATACCATGAAGGCTTACTGTCAATTTAGGTACTTATTCCTAATTAATATGGATATAATAATATGGTTACTTTTTAATTTGCAAATTGGACTGAAATCATTTTTTCTGATTCTTTTCTGGGGGGGAGAACTGTATGAATATAGAAAAAAAAAATTTAGGAACAAATTCCTCCTAATAGGGCTACATGTGGGAGATGCATATTTTACTCCAAAAATTAGGTCATGGCGTGTGACCATGGCTATCTAGAACCTAGGCCCACCTGCAAATAGACATTCTACACAGTTAACTCTTTGAATAAGGGTCAGTGCACACTGAGTTTTTTGGCACTGATTTTGATGCTGAATCCACCTCAAACTCAGAACTCTATTGGGAGGCTTTTTTTGGAGGTTGATTTTGAGGCGGATTCAGCATCATTATCAGCGCCAAAAAACTCTATGTGAATGGACCCTTAGGGCTAGTTTACACTGGGCAAGAGGGGGCGGATTCTGACACGAATCCACCTCAGAATCCGCCCCCTAACAATAGAAGTCTATGTAGATCGCTAGCTTCCTTTTTTCCGTGAGCGGTATGTTCCAGGTCACAAAAAAAAGAAGCGAGCTGCCCTCTCTTTAGACGGACTCCGCGGTTGAGTTAGCCACGGCGTCTGCCTCGTGCAGGCTCATTTGTGCAGGCAGTGCGCGGCAAGCACACAAAGCCTATTATAGTCCATGGGATCTGTGTGCTTTGACAGCACATTGCTTGCAATTGTGATTGTATTCCGTTCAGGGCGGTGTCCATGCGGACTCCTTCCAGATGGAACACAAGCGCTAGTATGAACCAACCCTTAGTCAGGATTGGCATTTTTATATGACTGCAGCTGCTCCCACCTCCGACTGTTTTATAATGCCTGAAATATAAGTGTTTGAAGGGACTCCTACTCCAGCGTTGGCTTCTCTGTATTACATCCATACTTCCCTGTTCTCACAGTCTGAACAATAAGGGAATGAATGTATAGGGACAGAAAGTGGATTTCTTGAAAAGGAGCTAAAATCTGTTAAGAAAGTATACAAAATTTATTAACGGCATAACTTTTGGCCAAAAAAACAAAAGATGTTCAAAGCAAAAGTTCTACTAGAAGTTTTCTATGTGGCAGTAGTTGTCTCACTGAAGTCCTTGGGGGAACAAATCCAAAGCAAAAATCTCTCCATGCAGCAAATACAATACAATTCCTTCCAGGCTAACATCTACCCACTGTAGCTATTACTGAAGAGATTAAAATACAGAAGGATCTCCGTGTTTACGTACTCTAGGAAAACATCCTTCTTCCCTTTATCAATTGAAATATTCTCTTTCCAACTTTTACAGGAAATTTAACCTCAATGTGTAAACCCTCCCTCTGTGTAGCTTGTCCCATAACTAAATATCCTAAATATCTCCACTAAATAGGGGGTTGTCTAACATTAGAAAAATAAGGGTCTGCTTATTGCCAAGAAAAAGCACTATGTGCATCCATGGTCCATGTTTGGTATTACTGCTAAGCATCATTCCTTTTCTTTAATCCCGTCCAACCTCTTTACATAAAATTTGCTTGATTTTGTTTTTAAAAGAAGGGATTATAAATCAAAGGTATTCACTATGGATGAGACACTGTGCCTATGCAAATGGCGACTTCAGGCAGGTTCACAACTACGCCCAGTCTCCGCTTTAGCCAATCCGTTGGGTTTCCATCTTCTGCCCCGTGAAACTGGACAGGGGATGGAAACCCGGTGATCAGTTTTCAAACCCATACTCTTGAAAAGTGACCGCCTCTGGGCGTCTTCTTTCTCTCCGCAGCAAAAAACATTTTTTTTAATCGGACACTAAGTCCTGTATGTCCCGCTTTCTGTTTAGCTAAAAAAAAACTTTCGCTGCAGAGAGGAAGAAGATGCACATGAGCAGTCACTTTGCAAACCCATTCATGTGAATGGGTTTGAAAACTGACCGCTGGGTTTCCATCCCCTGTCCAGTTTCTCGGGGCAGAAGACGGAAACCCACCGGATTGGCTAAAGCAGAGACCAGGCGTAGGTGTGAACCCGCCCTTCATTGTACTGACCGGCAACAATCCCAAAGTCAGACCCACATCAACAAATATTGATGACTTTTGTACCACCAAATCAAGTTATGACCTTTCCACAGGATAGCCTATAACTTGCTGATCAGTGGGAGTAGGACCATTGGGTCCCATTGACTCCAAGAATGGGGTTCTATCTCCCCATGTGGATGAATAAAGAGAAGCATTGTGTAAGTGTTGCTTCACCTCTTCTCGTGAACAGTGGGATCCCAGAGGTTGATGCTCTCGCGTCAATCAGCAACGTCTGATCTATCTTTTAGATAGATTATCACTTGTTTTGAGGGCACAACCTCTTTAGGGGTTTTTTGTTTTAGTCCCAAAGAAACATTAAAGATTATTGGGAAGTCAATAACATTTTACTTTATTAATTTATTATTAAGTAGATCTATTTTATCTAAATTTTGTAGGATACCGTACGCATGAAGACAAAATGGCTGAAATAACATTACTTGTTGGGACATTTCTAGCATGAAATATGGGTGGTTTGCCTCCATCATTAAAGTGTAAAGGTTGCAGGTATGCCTTGTGAGATCAGAGAAAAACATTATAATTGTCTAATTCTAACAAAACATGATGACAACTTAAAAAATTGCAAAATTAAGAGAAACATTCAGAAATTACTTAGACTGATGTGGTGCATTTCACAATAAAATCTTTGCTATGAAATGTGTGTCAGAGTAAGAACTATATACTTGTGTGAATGTATATAAAGCTAAAGGGATTTTTCTACTAATAATACTGATCCTTTATACACAAGATAGAGAATAAGTATCTAATATCTGGGGCCTGACCTCTAGGCTCCCCAGCGGAAGCATAACTTGAAATGTCTGGGTCCCAATGTAACATATGTAATGTGGCCCCCAATCACCCTGTGCTATCTACACTCACCGGCCACTTTATTAGGTACACCATGCTAGTAACGGGTTGGACCCCCTTTTGCCTTCAGAACTGCCTCAATTCTTCGTGGCATAGATTCAACAAGGTGCTGGAAGCATTCCTCAGAGATTTTGGTCCATATTGACATGATGGCATCACACAGTTGCCGCAGATTTGTCGGCTGCACATCCATTATGCGAATCTCCCGTTCCACCACATCCCAAAGATGCTCTATTGGATTGAGATCTGGTGACTGTGGAGGCCATTGGAGTACAGTGAACTCATTGTCATGTTCAAGAAACCAGTCTGAGATGATTCCAGCTTTATGACATGGCGCATTATCCTGCTGAAAGTAGCCATCAGATGTTGGGTACATTGTGGTCATAAAGGGATGGACATGGTCAGCAACAATACTCAGGTAGGCTTTGGCGTTGCAACGATGCTCAATTGGTACCAAGGGGCCCAAAGAGTGCCAAGAAAATATTCCCCACACCATGACACCACCACCACCAGCCTGAACCGTTGATACAAGGCAGGATGGATCCATGCTTTCATGTTGTTGACGCCAAATTCTGACCCTACCATCCGAATGTCGCAGCAGAAATCGAGACTCATCAGACCAGGCAACGTTTTTCCAATCTTCAATTGTCCAATTTCGATGAGCTTGTGCAAATTGTAGCCTCAGTTTCCTGTTCTTAGCTGAAAGGAGTGGCACCCGGTGTGGTCTTCTGCTGCTGTAGCCCATCTGCCTCAAAGTTCGACGTACTGTGCGTTCAGAGATGCTCTTCTGGCTACCTTGGTTGTAACGGGTGGCTATTTGAGTCACTGTTGCCTTTCTATCAGCTCAAACCAGTCTGGCCAGTCTCCTCTGACCTCTGGCATCAACAACGCATTTCCGCCCACAGAACTGCTGCTCACTGGATGTTTTTTTCTTTTTCGGATCATTCTCTGTAAACCCTAGAGATGTTTGTGCGTGAAAATCCCAGTAGATCAGCAGTTTCTGAAATACTCAGACCAGCCCTTCTGGCACCAACAACCATGCCACGTTCAAAGGCACTCAAATCACCTTTCTTCCCCATACTGATGCTCGGTTTGAACTGCAGGAGATTGTCTTGACCATGTCTACATGCCTAAATGCACTGAGTTGCCGCCATGTGATTGGCTGATTAGAAATTAAGTGTTAACGAGCAGTTGGACAGGTGTACCTAATAAAGTGGCCGGTGAGTGTATACTGCTGTTGTAGAGAGGCCATTGGGCCCAGTAGCTATTGCTGCCTCTGCACCCCCTATAGCAGGGGTCAGCAACCTCCAGCACTCCAGATGCTGTGAAACTACAACTTCCAACATGCTCCATTCACCTCCATGCAAGTTCCAAGAGCAGCAGAGCAAGTATGCATGCTGGGAGTTGTAGTTTTACAACAGCTGGAGTGCCGAAGGTTGCCTACCCATGCCCTATAGCTATGTCCATGCCTCCCAATGATCAAAAGAATGGGGGTCCCCTATGTCAATGGTATGATATACATGTGTGACCACCAGTACATTCACCTGTAGGGTACTGACGAATATCTCCAAGTATAGTCAGTCAGAAATCCCCTAAAAATCTCAATTTCACGCAGGACATAAAATAAAGGTCTGATGTCAGCTGTCATTTCCAAAGTGACTCCTATGTACTCTTTAGTGTAACTGGCCATAGGGTAATAACTGCAGGCAAAGCCTAAGGCTACATTCAGACAATTGTGGTGCAAGATGGTCATTAAAACATCCATTTTTTATGGCGCCTTGCGCCATATATATTTGAGTGAAAGGAAGTATCATTTAAAGCTGACAAAAATAGGACAAATCCTATATTATTATGGACCCAAATACGTGAATAGCCCCCATTGTCAGAATCCTGTGGCCACTACTCCTCTTACGTTGAAATATTGCTGCACTTCCACTCCTCACCACTGGGGGCTGTTGTGCTCATCTTAAGACCTATGTACCTATGTATACCAGTGTGAAGCCTTCTTGTTTTCTGTTTGGGCCTATTTATACCCCTGAGGCAGTACAGCACTTCATTGGGACTTGTTTCCAGTCTCCTGCTCCCAGAATGGTCTTCCCCATACTGTCTCTACTCCATTGCTGGATTACCTTTGTAATCTACACTTTAAGCTGCACCTTGGACTACTACTCTTCAGTATCTATCTAATCCTGGCTTATTTCATCTGGCCACCGGATCCTAGCCGCGTATACCGGTAACGTAACAGGATACTCCAGCCATTGCTATGGATTCTGCTGGAGACGTGAGCTTGGCTCGTGTGAGTAATATGAACTGTTTACTTAGTAACATCTACGATGAAGTGGAAAATTTGGAAACAAAGTACTTGGCATTTGAAAACCAGACCTCTCATACTGTGCAAGTATTCGGACAAACAACTCAGGATTTATAAAATAGGATGGCTCAACATGCAAAATACAGGATTGTGACACCCATTCCCTGAAATTGAGTTTATTGCTGGCATGTTACGTCCATTAAACAAACAGACGTCACATGGCCATTTATAACTGTCGTGTAAATGTCACCTAACTTTTCTGTCTAGAAATTCTCTTCAGTTGGACCCATGTGCTCTCGTTCTAATCTTCTGGGAAATTCTTTGTATCCTGTTCTTTCACAAATGGGAAAACTAAGCAAGAAGCCCTCTAAAGCCATCGTATGTCCACAACTGGATCATAGGCTCTGCTAGGAAGTTCCAGCACAGACTTCATAAGACTCGGCTCACATCTGTGTCTGGTCTCCGTACAGGGATTCCGTTCCCCTTTCCGCATGAAAAATGTGCCAAGCTTCACATTTGGTGAAAAATATCACTGATCGCATCCATGGACTCCATTAGAAATCAAATGTCTGATGTCATTGGTATCTATTGTGCAGTGGATTTACCAGAGTGTAGTGACTTCTGTTACAAATGGAAGTCACAGCACGGATTATTGTAGTATTCATTTTATTTACTGTACTTATATAGCTCCAACATCCTCCTCTGTGTTTTACAGATATTGTCGTGACTCGCCATCCCAAGTAGGGCTCACAGTCTAAACTTGCTCTCAGTATGTCTTTGGAATGAAGAGTAAGATCTCATAACAGTGTAACTATACCGCCATTTCTGTAATTTCTCACCTCCTTAACAGCTGTTTTAGACATTGATGCAACTGGTGGATTGATGTCCTAAGTAAATCCCTGTGGATGTACTGATGCTTGACACAGTCAAGAGTGCATGTATTCTTATTAGGGAGAGGTCAATAACCCCTGCCAAACTCCTCTTGATTCTGTCTTAAAAGGGTATTCCCACGTCGCATACTCACCAGTCTTCACTGCTGTGAAATCTTCTTTCTTCCTGGTTTCTTGCGTCATTTGGTGGGCGGGGTTTCACATGCAACCTGCCATTTAGCTCCGCTCCAAATTAGCGTGTAGCTCTTCCCACCGCATAGCGTGATCCTATGGGGCGGCTGAAGGGTCTGTGATGTCATCAAAGGTCCTCAAGCACTATATGCACAATATTGGAGTATGAAGTACAGGCAGGAGCAACTCCATTCTGTGTTATATACAGAGACTGCCTGTCTCTGCCATAATGAACACAATTGAATTAGCTAGCCTGATAACTGGGAGAACAGAAGACGAGTTCAGAAATGAAAGCAACTCCCCTCCTCTATCTTATAGCAGGAAGCTAGGTCACGTGGTGCAGACACAGGAATAGCTAGAAACACAGGCTCGCTCCCATGCACTTAGCCCCGCCTCCCTCCCCCCCTGAGAGCAGGCAGCTACATCACTTGACAAGGGCTGTGTCAACAATGAATTGAATAAAGTAAGATAGTGGACAAACAAAGCAATTTTGATGAAGCAGTGTATTTAGGAAAAGTCTTACATCCACATTAACAAGCAGTATAGATAGGATCCTTATGATGGGACAACCCCTTTAACTCCTTTAGTACAAAAGTGAGGCTTGTAAAATGCAACATGCCTACATACCACAAAATCTGCCAACAAGGGAAAGTCAATACACCCTTATTGCACCCTAGTCCTGCCTATGTTGCTGGCTTTAAAGGGATATTACCAACTGGCTTGTTCAGCAGCCTGCAGGCTCTGTGCTCTGTTCACTTCCTGGTTTTCTCGGTACATTGGTGGGGTTTCACTTGCTGTCTCCCAGGTAAAGCTCTGCTATCTCTCTTCATAGTAGTATGTTTGCAGTCAGTAATGAGGGATGGTTGTACATAAGCACAGTATCACTTGAGGATGCACAATATGAAGCTGATGTAGCAGAGCTGGATTTGAGACAGTTTGCAATAAACTCCGTTTTAGGTCTGTGTTACATACAGAGGTAACAGACTTCCTGTCTCAGCCATAATCAACAAAATTCAATTAGCAGAACTGATAACTGGGAAAGCAGGAGATAAAGAGCTCAGAAATACAAGCATGGAGCACTCACCTCCCCCTCCCGTATCTGAGAGCAGGGAGCTATATCACTTGTGTGGTGCAGAGACATAAACAGCTCAGAAATACAAGCTGCTCCTGTGTACTCAGCTCCACCTCCCTCCCTGAGAGCAGGGAGCTACAGGAGATAAGTTCATCACCAGGTTCGTGGTTATGGAAACGCAGTGTAAACAATGAAGTGAATAATTTCAAATAGCGGCCAAACAAAGCAGTTTTGATAAAGCAATGCATTTAGGAAAAGTCGTAACTCCACATAAACTAGCAGTATAGATAGGATCCTTGAGATGGGACAACCCCTTTAAGAAACTTTTATGTCCTGTTTTGTACCTTATATGACATTGAAACTCCACGGGTGTACATACCATTGTTGATAAACACATATATTTGTTACTTTAACCTGGTATTTTTTGGTAGGAGAGATAACAAGCGTATGATGCACAGAGCTGGGAAAGATAATAAAAATGCAAAAAACACTTCTGATCCATGATACCATCACACACGTATAGTATTTTTCTATATTTTCAGAAAATGTTTAAAATTGCACCCTGCCCATACAAGACAGTACAAAACTGGGATTGTCTACACATGGTACGTTGCTCTCCCATAAATAGAGATTATTACAGTTTTTGCTCATATCACTGTATGTGCTATAGCATCAGATACATAAACTGTACACAATACTGTATATGCATTAAAGCACGTCGGGGGCAACATTAGCTGAAGGTGATATATTCATTTTTGTAGATAAATTTACAATCACGTAGCAATATAGCAATCTACATATTCTATACAGTCATAAAACATTCCATAACCATTCACCCCCTGTTGTCAAATACTCTTTGTAAGCTATAATGCTGCATTCTAAAGAAAGTATATCTAAAACAGTAGACAATATGTTGTCATACATACTTGTAAAGAAATCATTGCCCCTATTTCATTAAACACCATTAGATATGCACGTCAGAAGAATTCGCTGGATTTCATGAACATCAAGTGTAACAGAGTTTGCCGATAATAGTTCTCTAGAAATGGTGTCACCAGTTGGGAGCTGATCCTTCTGCTGCCATAAGGATTTGTCTTATTTTACAGATGAAAATGTTTTTCTTTGAAGAAACCAAATACATTGTAAGAGCTTCATAACCCTATCAATATATTCACAACATATATTGTCAGTGCCACCTAGTGTTCATAAGTGTTACTGCAGAGATACTTTTATAGCTTGTTAATTTAATTTCCCTTATATAAATGCCAGTTTAGTTACACAAAAATTACAGCATTATAAATTTTGTGAAATTATAACGTTACCATGGGAACAGCCTCTGGTATTCAGTTTTGGGCACTGAACAAACAGGTTACATACAAATTACAATGTATTCATTGATAATAATGAATTTGTGTGCATCTCTGGAATTGTACATTCATTTCTAGCCTCTTATTTAATACCATCAAGTGACTGTGAATATGCAGACTTATGTTGTCCCTACAGTATATATAATTCTATATGGGGGAAAGTCTTCTTAGTCATTATAAAACATAATGGTTCATGTTTACAAAAAGTTGCACAATGCACACTAAAACTAGTAAGTCTTAAAAGGTGCTACATTTATCACAGTGGTTTAACATAAAACTCCTTGGCCCCAAAGCAAAGTATGTACTTGGTTCCTCAAAGCCATCAGACTGGGGTTCCTGAGGCCCATTGTACAACCATTGTACATGCAAGTATTACTGGACACCTATTTGCAAATTCCCAAAACTGCAGTGACACTTTGTTTCAGTAGTAACTTGCTTTCTACTCTTGGCCTCAGATTGTTTCTGTCCTGTACACCCTCTCAGTAGCCTGCTGAATGGCCTTTGCCTAGAACTGGGCCATGAAAACCTGCTCACGCAACAGCAGATCTAAGGCAACAACAAGATGATGGGGTGTTGGGGTCCCTGCAGTGATGATAACAAGGTGGGAATGGGGAGGGAATATACAGGTCTGCCTGTAGCTTGCCTTTGTGACTGGGTATCATCTAAGAGTCTGTGTAACAATAAACACAATAGTTTGTTAAATCAGTTAAACATATGGACACATAGGCTGATTGTCACGCTGTATGATGTAATCCGCCGTTGGTCGCAGACACCTCAAGATACCTATTCAAAATATATATAGTGACATGCCGCTGTCACCACTAGAGCGGGCCTATGCCTTATGAGATAGTAACGTACCTCTGGTCGTGGTGACTACTAGAGGGAGACTAACATAGTGCAAGCCACAGGCACCACTATAGGGAGCGTATTCTATAGAATATAGTAAGATGCCACTGTCACAGCCAGAGGGAGCTAATTCCATTATATAAAAGAACATATTGCAGAGTGCAGTCACCAATTAAGAGCACCCGCTCTATGTGAGAGACTAACATGTCACTGGCTACTGCAACCACTAGAGCAGGGGTGGGCAATTAATTTTCCCATGGGGCCACATGAGAAATTGTAACGGTTCTAGAGGTCTGCAAAGACCCCCGAGTATAATGATAGTATTTGTGGAGCCCACGATGTCACTTATTGATCCCGGCCCAGCCAGGATCAGCAAGTAAATAGGTCCCGTAATGGCCTATTAAAAAAAAAAAACGCAGCGGTAGCGGCTGTCACCGGGCCCCCTAATGGCCCGGGCCCTGTGGCAGCTGTATCCGCTGCCTCTGCGGTAGTTACGCCACTGGTCTGACTATGGGGTTTGGATTTCTTAATTACAAGATATATTCCAGTTTCTTATGCTAGCCTGTACTATTGATTTATACAAAGTTTGCTGAAATGACTTTGCCTGTTGAAATACTAATAACCTAGACTATGGCAAATGGAAGGAAGAGCACCTGTCTGTGAGATTGTTTGTTATGATATTAAGCACAGCTTCATTTCTTGCCAATTGCTTGGCCTTTTTATTCTCACAAACCACTCCAGCTGGGAGAAGCTGGGTTATCAGACACCCACGAGTCTGGCATTTAATCACCGATGCCTTGTGGCAATGAGTCAAATAGTTTAATTACCAGCATTGATGCAATACGGAGATAACTGCAAAACAAGTTCTGTCCTTTTTAAAGAGAGAAGATCAAAAACTGACATGTCAGATTGTTGAATTAGCCCTGGAGTTTTAAAGTCTTCATGAGTCAAACCATAAGAGCCCATAATGATATACCATGGGTAACTTAATAGGCAATTAAATATTTACTGTGGGTTTTATAAACTTCCTGTGCGGTGAGACACTCATGCTATTAATAAATGAACTTTGAAGACTTTGATTGTGGCTTTTAGGAAAGATTGTTCAGTGTAATCCAGCACAAATCCTTGTGTGCAAAGAAAAAACAAAAAACAACCACGATAATATTCACTTGCTTCAAATCTTCACTTGAGTTTTGCAATTTACTAAACTACGATATTCCTACATCTGCATGGAGTCTTTATGTTTTTGAGTTTGCATGAGTTTTCTCCCATATGCCAAAGATATACTGAAAGGGGATTTAGATGGCAGAGTAGTAGACTAGCTAGCTCAGTGGGTATTTAGCTAAAAACCTGTTCACTTTTATTGGATATGCGCAGTAACTTATTCTGGACGCTAGTACCAACCAAGGACGATATTTAAAGATGTAACACCTGTTTTAATAGATGCGAAAAAGGGTCAGCATTGATTACCCAATATCTATGTATGTATGTAATGCACTTGTGTTTATTTCCTATTGTTTTATTTGTGTTTGTTTTCTAACCACGTCCATACGTGGCCTTTTGAGATTTTATTTCTGTTCAGCATGGCAATTGTCATGCAGCTGATTTTTACACTTCAAAAAGGAGATTAGAACTACGAAACGCGTCGGATGCTGATTTGAATTGCAATGAATATATCCTTCTTGAACACCGCTCTGGTAAGCGCAGATCCATCTACATCCTTTGCATCTATCCACGGATATTTTGTCCTCTTTCATTTCCATTTCTGATGGCCACCCGAGACAGAGGATCCAGTAGCCGTGATCCCCTGACCCACTTTATCCTACATGTCTTCTATGGGAGTTATGACTCTCACAACTCCATAAGGTGACCAACTAATTGACCTTTCTATCTTTAACACAAACCCTTAAAATAATAATACACAGTACATTGTTCGGTGTGGTTGTCCTTTTTGTATTTTACCAGCTTAGGACAGATAGTGATGGGAATATTTAGAAAGCACTGCAAATTATGTTGGCACTATCTTGGCAAGAGAATATGTGAACCATACATACAACATTTTTCAGTTTTAAAAACCTTAGGTTTTTTTTTATTGGTAGCCATCTTGGGTGAGGCCACTGGTAGACATTCTTAATGTGAAGTTACCAGTGGGCTAACTAAAGTCAAACTTTTGTCAGGAACAAATTCGGGTTACAGGTGCTGCAGGGATATCTCAGATACTTGAAATAAATACAGCTTTAGTACCCACAACTTCAGTTATCAAGAATATGGTGAGTGAGCAGGGCCCAGCATGTAAACAATACTGGGAGAGTATAATATGCTCCAGAGAGGCCCCCACACAGTATTATGTGCTCCAGAATGACCCCCACACAGTATTATTTGCTCCATAGTGGTCCCTACACTATTATGTGATCCACAGTGCCCCCCACACAGGATTATAAACTCCCAAGAGCCCCCTTTCCCCTCAGAGCCAGTGCTATTATACTCTGAAGTCTCCTCAGAGTATAATAAGTAGAGGCCCTGGAGAAGTGATTAAAAGTAACACATACTCATCTTGCCTCACCACTCCTGGGCATCTTGGGTCCATCTGTGTGGCTTTTCCATCTATCTTGGTTCTCTTCTCTTGCTGGGCCCTGTGATCGAACCTCAGCGGTCATGTGGGGCGCGATGAAGTCATTATGCCGGCACGACCCTAGGCTGGCATGTATTGACCGGGCCCCTTTCCATTAACAATAGGTATAGCAGTCGGGGAACCAGGCTTTCCCAGACCACTTTCATTATGGTCCAAGATCCCGTACCTCTCCAGATCTGGGCACTGTTTCCCCCCCTGCGCCTGCGATCGTTACACCACTGCAAGTTACTGCAGGCACTTCACAAAACAGTTTAAACTGCAAACTTAAGCATTTGATGTTTTTGAAGTTTCCCATTAACATCTATGTAATGAAAGCCCTGGATCATGAGACATGGTATGTGAGGATGTCCCCTGATATATTATATGGGTAATATGGTAATTATGATATAGTGATGATTTTTAAAGAGTCACATGGAATCTGTATTGAGATGTTTGTGTATGTCTGTAGAAGGTAAAATAAAATCCTGGCGTGTCACTAAGTTTTTGATAAGTGTGAAGTTGAGCAAGCAGTTGAAGTTGTTTAAACATATTATTAAACAAGTAACACGTTAGATTGCTGTCAATGTAGCCCATCAAGAAATAAATCTACCTACAGTCCACCTGTTACAGAAAACAGTAACTGTGTGTTTCAGTGTATATATTAGATAAAGTAAAAGAAAAGAAATGGGTGCCAAGGAGGTCATGTTGGTGCTTCTTATCAAAGAGCTTTAATCAATGATAAACCATTTTATAACACTGCAGAGTCTGCAACACATTTGCAGCTTGTATATATTGTGATTATATTACAAATCGCCATACATATTAATTCTGGAAATTCTTTACAATACGCTTCCAAGAGGAGGGTACAGTCTAGAAAGGTTATCCGTTACCCAGCTGATAAAAATATAAATTCATGTCTCTATATTATAACATTAGACTGTGGGGTGGTATACACAAAGATATGGACTTTTGGCTGTATGAGAGACTCTGCACAACTCTGGGTATTCTTTACATTCAACACTTTCATCTGGTTTTGTATAGAAAGAAACATTACTGTGTCATCCAATTCTTTCATCCTGCAAAACATTGACCAGCCTGGTCATTGCCAAGTACGATGAAAATAGATGTCAAAATTAGAGATGAGTGAACAGTAAAATGTTCGAGATTCGATATTCGTTTCGAGCAGCCCCTCAATATTTGACTACTCGAATCGAATATCGAACCCTATTATACTCTATGGGGAGAAAATGCTCGTTTCAGGGGTAGGCAACATTTGATGAAATTATACTTACCAAGTCCACGAGTGAGGGTCAGGCTGGATCCTCCGAGCAGTCTTCTCCTTGCAGCATCCCCGCGGCATCTTCCGGCTCTGAATTCACTCTGCCAGGCATCAGGCCTGGGCAGAGCCGACTGGGCATGTCAACACTACAAGCGGGCATGCGCAGTCAGCTCTGCCCAGGCCCGATGCCTGGCAGAGTGAATTCAGAGCCAGAAGACGCCGTGAGGAAGCTGCACGGAGAAGACTTCTAAAGGTAGGAGAAGAACCAGCGTTGATTGGCTGACTGTATAGCATTTGGCCAGTCAATGCTGGTTCTGCATCGAACTTTTCCATTCGAATAGGGAGTGGTACTCGATCGAGTACGAGTATTTCGAATACCGTAGTATTCGATCGAATACCTACTCGATCGAATACTACTCGCTCATCTCTAGTCAAAATGTGAAACATTATAAAAAGGATTCTTAGGTGTTCTTATGAATAATGAAGTTCTTAAAAAGGATGTTAATTCTCAATGGAATAACTTATAGTACAGGAAGACACTGCAAGTAAATACAAAATATACCACAGGCAAAAACTGTATTGAAAAGGAACAAAACCCAGAAAGATGAAAAAAAATGTCTATCAGTATCCAAGGCTTCTATAAACTGCTGACAGTTTGTAGTAAAGGCTGTTCAATGCTACATTGTTGTCAATGTTTCAGCTTGTGCTTAGAAAAGGGTGGGAAGTAAAATAGCATCAAGGAATAGGGTAAAAATTGGGATAAAGCTAGATTCATAACATATTTGTACACAGGTTTGATAAACTGCCAAAAAATATATTCCCAGGTTACATGAAACTGGGTGCCCAATATGAAAAGTATACCCCTGTACTGAAAGACCAATATGGCTCCCACTCAAAAAAAAAAAAAAAAAAACCCTGGTCAAACATGCCCAGAGGACACACTTTGGTATAAAACTATCTAACACAAGTGTATGGGCACCTTAAACATATGAATCAGGAGCATTTTCACATAAACATGGCGTCCAAATGCAATGCGAACCTAACCACAGTCAGGTTATCATTTTTGTATTTTTTGTGTTTTTAAAGTGTAGTCTTCCTATAAATCAGTGCATTGGACAGAAGGCTCTGGATTTCCAGTTTTATCAGATACTGTAAAAGGTAGATATAATACTGCAGGTCTAGACTGTAGGTCTATTATGCTTCTTCTGTATACTTAGTATTGTATCTTGCATTCATTAGTGGTTCAAACCCTTGTCGCCGTTTTCTATGTACAAAGAGAATAAGCAACACCAAGAGAACAAGCAAGGCAATAAGAGCTCCACCAACGGTAGATGCAACCACTACAGCAACTGCACGACTGTCTGGATCGGAGGCTGGAAAAGGAGAAACAAATAGGTTTATTATTGAAACAGACACTTAGATTCAGGAATATTACTACTACTTCCTAAATTATGGGAAATGGATAAGTTAAATATGCTCATGGAAAACCTTTTAAGTTTGCAAACAATTAATAGCTAAACATTTCTGAAAATATTTAAAAATGACCATTTTGTGACTTTCTGAAATTAAACACCAAGACAACACCTTGGGTCCTAACAATCATTTCCCAAAGCATTTCAATGTCTCTAGTGACTTGTCTGCCTTACATCATACATATTTGTAATGTCTCTTCCCCAGATAAGAGTTGCACATGCAGGTTGCCTTCCACATGACTTAAAGGGGGTTTTCTCATCTCAAGATTTCAGCTACCCTCCTGTCTCCACTTCCTGATTTTAAGCTTATCCCAATACAGAGCTCAAGCTTGTTGTACAGGGCACAGTTATCTCATGATTTACATACACAGAACCAAATCCCTGCTCAAGAAATTTTACTAGCCCCTTTCAGAGCTCAAAAACTGAAAGTAATATGCAGAGAGGTAAATAAGAAGAAAATAGATGGCCAGGAGCAGGGACTGTCCTGACAACCTGTTAGCAGGTCCATATCCTAGGCAACCGGCAGTAAACACGGGGAGAGCAATTTAGTTGTATGTGACAAACTGAGAAAGATAGCTTAAGCGAACTAAAGTATTTTACCCAATACATTGCTTTATCCAAGTCTGAATATGATCCTTGAGATGGAAGTACCCTTTTACAATGAAAAGTTTTATTTGGCATGGCCAGCCTCTTCTATCCTTCCATGGTCCATATTCTGATGCTCACATGCCTACTGCAGGTAACTTTCATAGTGAACTAGTTGCCACAACATGGACACTCTGGCTGGTCTACAGCTTGGTAGCCCCAGACAGGGCCGCCGATAGGCCAGTACTACTGCTACTGGCGTCAGGGGCCCGGCCAAATTTAAAAATGGGGGGGGCCCGGTTTTGGCCCGCCACCGTGTGCCGGCCCCCTGGCGCCCGCAGCAGTCATTGTATGTCCTGTTTCAATTCAGTTCTGCGTCCAGAGGACGCAGATCTGAGTTGAACACATACGCGGCTGAAGCAAGGAACTGACACAGGTCAGCTCCTCGCTTCGCCGCATCCGCCTCTCTCACTGACACATATGCGGCTGCATGCGGCTGCATATGTGTCAGCGAGAGAGGCGGCAGCGGCGAAGCGAGGAGCTGACACAGGTCAGCTCCTCGCTTCGCCGCTGCCGCCGGCTACCTGGCAGTGTAGACGCAATGTGATGACGTCACATCGCGTCTACAACTGTGCATCAGTAAGAGAGAGAGGCGCGCAGAGAGCAGCGGGGGAATGAAGGAGAAGGTAAGTGTAATGTTGAACGTGAAACTGGGGGCAGATGAAGGAGAGGACGGCATGACACTGGGGGCAGAGATGGAGGGACATGAATCTGGGGGCAGAGATGGAGAGGACGGCATGACACTGGGGGCAGAGATGGAGGGACATGAATCTGGGGGCAGAGATGGAGGGGACATGAATCTGGGGGCAGAGATGGAGGGGACATGAATCTGGGGGCAGAGATGGAGGGACATGAATCTGGGGGCAGATGAACGGTGTATATGAAGCTGGGGGAGAGACGGAGGGGGGACATATAATTTACGGGTGACTGTAGGAGGATTATTGTGCGGGCACATGAAAAATTAATGAGTGGGCGGAGTCAACATAACAGTGGGTGGGGCTAAATTTCCCACGGCGCGCAAAGCGCGCTGCACATTTTGTCCCTCTTTTGGTTCTTCAAAAGTTGGGAGGTATGGGTACAGGGGGCAATGGAAAGATGTTAGAGGGTGGACGGGGGGGGGGGGATTGTTGGGACATCGGGTGTGCGGCACTGTGGAGAGGGAACTGGGGCAATAAAATATAAGTTTTTAGCTGGAGAATAATAATGATGTAGGCTGCTATGCTACTAGCATAGCAGCCCTCCCTTGCCGGGATACGTTGGTAACCAGTCACAATCAGCTCCCCACTTATCCCTGCATGGAGAACTGCAGGCCCCCCCCCCTTTTTTTTTATTGGCCAGTTCTTTGTGCAGGGATAAGTTGACAGCTGATTCTGACTGGTTACCAACGTATCCCGGCAAGGGAGGCCAAAAACGCAATGTGAAAAAGCCCTGAGGATTTATTAGGAGGACTCTTATAAATGGTGTTGGCTCTCTATAGGCGCTGTCACACGTAGCAGATTTTACCTGCAAATAGAATCTGATTAAGAATTGTAATGCTGCTAAATAAAGGGAAATGTAATACATAATTGGTATGACAACAAAATACAGTAGTCTTAAAATGGCGGGGGGGGGGGGCAGACGCTTAGGCTGTATGGAGCCCCAAAATTCCTGATGGCGGCCCTGGCCCCAGACACACAGGGCTGTAATGCTCTGTGTGCTCTGACACCTTTCTACCATGTCCAGAGTTGACTTTCGGCAAGTTGTACTACAGTAGCTCTTCTGTGGCATCGCAGGTGATGGTTAACCTCAGCTTCCCATGCGTCATTGAGTCTTGGTCACCTATAACAAGTTCATTCACTAGTTCCCCTTCCACAAAGCACCTCTGGGTGTCACTTATCACTGCATACCAGGTGCACCTAACAAGACCTCATGTTTTCTTACATGTTCTTACCCATTTGCTTAGTCATCATAATGCCTCTAGTCAAACTTGCTCAGAGCCTTACACCTGCCATTTTAGCCTGGCTCCAATACATCAAGTTCAAGAACTGACTATTCACTTACTGCTCACTATACCCACCACTTGACAGATGCCATTGTAACAAAATAAATGAAGATTATTCACCTGAATTTAATATTATGGCTGATCAGGCTATATGAAAATATATATTAGTTTGTAAATAGTTCTAAAAGGAAAGTTTACCTGGCAAGTCAATAGCATATGTATACCCAAGCTGTTCAGTCGATATGAAGAGTTCATCATTTGTTATAGGAGGAAAGAAAGGCACCATGTTAAATAAGCGATTGTGTCCAATTGGTGCAAGTTCCTGAGGCCAAACCACATCAGAGGGCTGGAAGCGCTTCATCCATTCCTCAAAAACTGCGTCAGTGAAGGAATGCAGCACCTTAAAAACAAATTGGATATATTTTTGTGTAAAATGCTTGACTTAAGTCTCAACATTTAGGGCTAGTTCAGACGTTGGGGCGACTGCGCGGGTTTTGACACAGAGAGAGAGAGACGTGGCAAGCTCTGGTCAAAACCCGCCTGCCACGACCATCGTGGTCACGGCTTTACCCTCCTATGTCGGCTCAAATGAATGAGCTGACATAGGAGGGTGCTGCCGATAGGCGGAAGCCGCGGTCCAGTGCACCGCGACTTCCGCCTGAAGAAAGGTCATGTCGCTTCTTTTCTCCGCTAGCAGTAGCCCGCCGCTAGTGGAAAAAAGAAGCCTGGGGGTCTGAATAGACCACCATTGTAAGGGAGGGTTCACACGGTGTAACGTGCCGCATGATCTGGCATGTAGACGCCGTGTGACCTTTTGCAGGCCATACACGCTCCCATTGATTTCAATGGGAGCAGGGATTGTATGCACCACGCTAGTTTGCGGCCGTGATTTTGCGGCCACAAAATCACGGCCGCAAACTAGCGCGGCGCATACGATCCCCACTCCCATTGAAATCAATGGGAGCGTGTACGGCCCGCAAAAGGTCACGCGGCGTCTACATGCCACATCATGCGGCACGTTACACCGTGTGAACCCTCCCTAAAGGGGCGGATTTTGAAGCAAAATCCGCTGTCAAAATCCGCCCCTTTGTTCACGTGTGAACGAGCCCTTAGGGGTTTCAAAAATAAAAAGCATGTATGTAAAAAAAAATAAAAATTAGGGTCAGTTCACAATGAGAACTTTTTTGAGAATTGCATGCAGATTAAAAGAAGGGAAAACTTAAATTTTTTATTTAAGTACAGCCCGAAGAATGAGCATCTCGCTTCTTTTTTTCCTTCTTTGAGCATTTGGCCTCAAAACCCTGACAAAAAAACTCTGTGTGAACTTACCCTTAATGTGCCACACAGAGACACACAATGCAAAGGTGGAGTTTTTCTCCTTTTTATGTGGTTTCAGGTGTGATTTTTTTTTTTTATATATTGTCTATACCTGTTTTGGTACTGGTGAATATGAACGAACATCACATGCTTGAAATAAATTTATTTATCCATAATTTTGAAAAGGTGCCAACAATTTTGTCTGGCCTATTTTTCGATCTGTGTGAAATTATGTCCCGTTTGCCTTTTTTCTTAGTTTTTTTTGTGTTGCTCCAAATAATACAAAAGAAATAAACATGTGTATAACAAAACGTGTGTAAGGGGGCGTTCACACTAGCGTCGGTGTCCAACAGCTAGCGTCCGATGCTAATGTCCGTGCAAAATCTTGCGCGGACATTAGCATCGGACACTAGCTGTGTCCGTACATTTTGCATTGATTTAATGGGACATCATGTGCGTTCTTTTACATTCCGTGTCTGTCCTTAAGTGTCCGTTCACAAAGATGTCCAATTTTTCTAGCGGACAGCAAAACCCTACATGTAGGTTTTTGCTGTCCGCTTGAAAAATCGAACATCTTTTAGAACGGACACTTAAAGACAGACACGGAATGTAAAAGAACGCACATGATGTCCCATTAAATCAATGCAAAATGTACAGCCATCTTCACCGCACCCCGTATGGCCTCCCCACCTGACCCATCTATCAAAGTTAACGGAACCACACTTACCCCTGTCTCACAGGCCCGATGCCTTGGGGTAACCCTGGACTCTGACTTATCCTTCAAGTCACACATTCAAACCCTCAACACTTCCTGCCGCCTCCAACTCAAAAACATCCATCGAATCCGCTCCTTCCTCACCCCTGAAACTACTAAGATGCTCGTCCAGGCCCTCATAATCTCCTAATTAGACTACTACAACACCCTTCTCCATGGACTCCCAGCAAACACCCTCGTCCCCCTCCAGTCCACCTTAAACTGCGCTGCTCGCTTAATCCACCTCACCCCCCAATCCTCATCGGCTGCTCCCCTCTGCCACTCCCTCCACTGGTTACCCATAGCCCAGCAAAATGAATTCAAGCTAGTAACGTTAACATACAAAGCGATCCACAACCTGGCCCCTCCATATATCTCTGAACTAATTTCCCACTACCTGCCCACACGTAACCTCAGATCGTCCAACGACCTCCTACTCCGCTCTGCCCTCATCCGCTCCTCACACAACCGTCTCCAAGACTTCTCCCGTGCATCCCCCATACTCTGGAACTCCCTACCAAGACACATAAGACTGACCCCCACAATCACAGGCTTCAAGAAGGCCCTGAAGACTCACCTATTCAGGAAGGCCTACAACCTCCAATAACACTATCACCGCACCGCCATCTGTACAGTCTCCCCCTCTCCTTCTGTCTCTACCCACCTTCCCTCATAGATTGTAAGCCCTCGCGGGCAGGGCCCTCTACCCCACTGTGCCAGTCGGTCATTGTTAGTATTATATCTACCTGTATATTTTATGTACTGTATGTAAACCCCCAAATGTAAATCACCATGGAATTAATGGTTCTATATAAATAAACAATAATAATAAATAATAATAAAGAAGTCTATGGAGTCCATGTTTACTAATTCTCTATAATGTACTGTGTGGTGGTGCTGCTGCATCTGGATGAGAGCTCAGGAACCAGCAAGAAGTCATATATACTGACCAGAGAGTCATATTTGGAAAGGTTAGATCACAAGATTAAACATTAGAGAGAACCCAATAGTCTCATGGTTTCCTGTAATTGGATTAGACTGATGTACTCCAACTTATGTTTAATTTTGAGAACAGCAGTTTCCAAGGAAGAAGAGAAACTGTACAACCTTAAAATGCCTGTTTAACCATTGGTTTCAATGCCACAAGATAGATGAAATAATACATACCACAAAGATGGGGTCATTGGCAGCAGAGTGTGAGAGTGCGCTAGTTCCATTTAAGAAAGCATGCACCAAATTATGGAGGTTCATTACAGGAGGGTCCAATTCTCCATCTGGTTCCTCAAAACCTTCAAGTGCATTCCTGTATGTAAAGGAAAAATATTATGCATTTTTGGACTACTTGCTACTATGTAACCAATAAGGTAATGGGGTTTTCCTATGAACATATTATTATATATTAACATATTAGTATTACAGTATATATTTAAAATTGTACAAAATAAAAAAAAAAATTGCAGCATTTTAAAGATTTTTCTCTAACCATCTTAATGGAAAGTCTGTTGTCTTGATCGATACCAGAAGATGTGAACTACAAATATAGGAAACTTCTATACTCTGAATCCCAGCCAATATTCCCTTAATACGGCCAGGATATCTTCTCATGTGTCCCTGTCTGATAACTCAGTAACAATAAGGAGCTCATTCTGGGTTTCAGAAAAGTCCCAGGCAATAGAACATTCCTGTATTCATGGATGTATCTACTGCCAAACGATAAAGATAAAACAGTCAATACTAAAGGGGTTAGAGAAAGTCTTCAAAACTATGCAAAGTCTTTATTTAGATTTGCAAAAATGTTTCTTAAATTTTCTAGAAATATAAAACTGGTTATGTTCATGGGAATACCCTTTTAATGTAATTGAAATATTAGCATACAAACATATATGCAAGTAGAATGTGACATAGCTAGATACCATTTCCAATAATCTATAGCAAAGAAGGGTTTTGCCTGATAAAAGGATGGCATGTTAGATGGTTTGTGGTCATTAAGAACCCTTCAGTGTAACGATTCATGCTAATTTTGAAGCTTGTTACCCTTTGCTCACATCTGCGTTCAGGGAGTCTGCATCAGGACCCCCAAACGGAATACTGAACGCAACTGCAAGCGCTGTGCAGTAAAAGCACACGGACCCCAAAGACTATAATGGGGTCTGTGTGCTTGCCGCACGCTGCCCGCACTAATCATGTGGACAGGAAAGTAGATTGTAAGCTACTTTCCTGTCCATATGATCCCTGCGGATATCTGGCGGCAAGCACATGGACCCCATTATAGACTATGGGATCCGTGTGCTTACACTGGCACACTGCTTGCAGTTGTGTACAGTATTCCGTTCGGGGGGGCCTCATGCGGACTCCCCAGATGGAATACAAATGCAGATGTGAATGAGGCCTTACTTATACACATGCCAGCAGGAGCAATCTCCCAGCATCATCATTTAGCAAGCATAAGTACTGTTAAAGAGCAAATCTAGTGTAAATCTTCACTTTTGTGAATCATAGGCCTGTTCTTACAGATGTCCAACAGTTCACGCACTGCTTTTTGATGGTTCTGAAGACCAAAGTCTGCATACTAGCAATGCACTGTCCCTGTCTCATGCATCCCATATATTAAAAAAGTATTTAATTTATTTTTTTGAAAAATGGATCAAACTTGGTAAAAACACATGCTAAACCTGGACCACTGCAGATGGTCTGTGTTTCTGCATCCATGATAAATATGTATATAAGGATTAAAATTTGATAAATACATGTGATTTAATTTATCTCAGCCCACAACCGAATTCAAAATTGCTCAGACTCCTCAGGCTGGGGGTCCCACATTGCAAAAATGCTGCGTTTTACAGTACCTGCAAACCACACATTGCAGAAACAAAAAAAAAATACATAGCGAAAATACTGTGGCTCGCTACGTGGGGCCTTAGCCTTAAAGTCTTTAAGGCCTATAGATTTTTTTTTAAAACTTTAATTTAGAAACATTTTAAGCTGGCCTTTGCTTAGCATACTTACCGTCAAATCCTTTCTTTCACCTATACTTATATATATTTGATATTTTGAATACTATCATTCTCAGCTCCACACATCTGAATGGAGTAGTTTCTGCAGCATTCACACATCTGTCAGTTCCAATCAGAAAGATTGGGCAGTCTCAGAATTTCAGGAACTAATGTACTTTGCAGACTCAGGGTAGCTTACAAGTGAACAGGTAAATCCCCTGGTGAGCTCCTAAGACAGGTATTAAGTACTTCATACACATACTCCTTATACTGCATCTCAACCAGGCTATATTTTATAGGTATAATATACTGGGGAGATTCATACCTACTACCTCTTTTGCATAAGATTTCAAAGTTAGTTTTCCCCAAATCTACAAACGTAACTTACACAGCAAAAGCAGGGAGTGAAAAGTGGGGAAAAATGGGGGTTAATCTAGGTAACAAGAAGTGACACCTGCAAAATATGAAGAGCTCATTACCTGAAACTAAATGTAGAGTTTGTAAAGTAAGGTGGATTATCAAAGTTCTGCAGGGAAAGACACCTCTGTACATCTTCCATAGTTGGTAGTCGCCCACCGGATCTGTCAATTGGACTCCTTCGAAGAAAACCTTCATTGGTTCCATTACACAAGGTAACCCGACGATTGTAGTCATCCAGGCTAAAAATGAGAATAGAACAGGCTCATTCTTGAGGCATTATGTGCACTGACCTGGGTAATTTTGATATTAATATTATATATATTACACACACACAAACACACACATATTACATTACAGCTAGTACAAAGACAACTAATATTACCTGTCACACACAATTTCCCAGTTGGAAAATCTGGAGCCAGTACTGATTAAAGTGGGATCGTTGAGTCTTGGTGCTCCGAACAATTCATCTGTACATACATCACATTCGTTTCGACCAGTAGCAAAGTTCCAGTATGGTAAAGCAAAAGAGTCATTGCCAGTCAGCCTCTGTATAACAAGAATAAACAATAATGTAAAAGAAAAAAAGGACATGTAAAGTCCATATGAAAGTAGGACTGATGGTCACAGAAACAACATAGCGTCTCAGAGATATTGCCATAGACAGTAGACTGGAATGATCATCCAATAACATGCACCAAATGGAAAGTGGGCAGTATAGTGAACAATTATATTACCGTCATCCAATGCACATAATTCCAATATTGCTTGATATGGCATTTCGTTTATGGATTACAACAGCCATATTATCAAGGCCGATCCTAAAACATTCTCTTGTATGAACTCAGTGAAGGGTTACCTGCAAGTCTCTCTCCAGCAACAACAGGTGGTATCGATGCCATGTGACAAAGGCTGGTCCTTTATGAGACAAGTCGATAGCTTTAAATGGACGTCCTGGCCCTGAAATACAAGAAGACAATCTCAATTTTAAAAACTACTTTATGTGGAAAGTAGATTTTTACCGTATGTTTCCAACACACAATATAGTTCAATCTATCACTGCACCAAAGGTTCTGTACAAGGATAAATGCGGAGGACATTCCATTTTCTTTGGGACAATCCGCTGATTAATTAGATGTCAGTTTAGTAATTTGATAGAACCGATTATGATTAGCCTAGTAAAACAGACTAATGATGCTGCAGGGTTCAGTTTTAGGTCCACTGCATTTTAATGGTCTGTGGATAGCTGAACAGAATAAGATATTGATCTTTAGGTGAATTACATTTGGAAGGTATACTACAACATTTATTCAGAACAGAATGCAATCTTAAATGATCTTTTGCTATGGGATATAAATATTGTTACCTAAATGAATATATAAATATTATGATCATTAACATACATGACCTATAGACTCTGTTCAAGCTTGGAAGAAGAATATATAAAGCCTGCCCCGATTTATAATAATCTGGTATAATAAAAAATAGCCATTTATCTCATAAAATGCATTGAACATTGTGCACATTAAGAAATGGGTGGAAAGAGACTAAGACAAAATACAAGCCTTTTCAGACATACATTCTGGTTTAAAGAGGACCTTTAATGTCCTCATAGCCTTGTATTGTCAGAGGGGGCGATCCTTAACAACCAGCGATAACATTCAACCCCCCCCCCCAAGGGGACGAGTACTGTCAAGGGGGCGTTCCTCACAGCTTAGCGATGATGCTGAGCTATAGGGAATGTCCTTCTGACATTGGGGAGATATCGGTGCCAAAACTAACGGCACTGATATCTCCAGCCCAAGGGCACAAACTGGGGGAGCCGATGTTTCGCTGAATTCAGCGCACTGTCGGCTTGCTAGCGGTATATAAAACCTCATGTTCATGAGGACATGAAAGTTCCTCTTTAAGTGGTACTTTTTTTTTTTTTTTTTTTTGCTATTGTGTAGGGAGAATTTTGCTGAACATTTTTGTAAAATTCTTTATTAACCAATTGTACTTTCATTTAGCAAAGAACAAGTTTTAAACTTCTCTCTAGCAACACATTGTTTTTAACTAGCGATTTCTCCATTTATGTTATAGCTAGAGCTTTCAAACAATACCATAAGCAATTTCCTGCGACGTATAAACCCAGAGATGTAGCTATTTGAAGTAAAATCCCTGGTTTGTCATATTATATATACTGTATGACAAAAACCAAGAAAAGGGCTGACAAGAATGCTCAATGTAATAAAAGTACAAAAAACTTTATTTCGACATTAGAGATAAAATGAAAGGATGTCCATCACAAGAACAAAGAGGATTCTCACTGAGTGTGGATACACAAGGAAAATGTGGGTATATGAACATGTATATGGTCATTCAATAGTACAAAGAGCCTGACTATATGTGATATTACATCAATATGCACCAATAAGTAATGACTAGGTAATCAACACTACATAATACCCCAAAGCTATCATATGTCAATAGGAATGTGAACCAATAACAAATAATCAGCTGAAACAATGCAGTCAAGTTGCAGAGAGTAAGTAAATGTATGACACAAATAGCAAAGGCTGCAAAGGTAGAAATATGGCTGTATGTACAATGATAGCAGTGGAGCTAGCAGGGCAGTGTTAACAAGAATAAAGAGTTAACACTGAAGGTGCATATAAAGTTAGCAAGTGCTGTAGTAACCAAAGGAAAAATCAAACTCTAACCGGTAAAGTACATACCCATGATACAAAGTGTAGTAGTGTGGACCAGACTCAGAGGAACACCCTCACCCCAACGCATGTTTCGGCGCTGCCTTCTTCTGCCCCCGCAACTTGACTGCATTGTTTCAGCTGTTCACTGATTATTTGTTATTGGTTCACATTCCTATTGGCATATGATAGCTTTGGGGTATTATGTAGTGTTGATTACCTAGTCATTACTTATTGGTGCATATTGATGTAATATCACATATAGTCAGGCTCTTTGTACTATTGAATGACCATATACATGTTCATATACCCACATTTTCCTTGTGTATCCACACTCAGTGAGAATCCTCTTTGTTCTTGTGGTGGACATCCTTTCATTTTATCTCTAATGTTGAAATAAAGTTTTTTGTACTTTTATTACATTGAGCATTCTTGTCAGCCCTTTTCTTGGTTTTTGTCTCTAAGTGTACCTCTGATTCTAGAATGCATTTAATAATATTTATTACCGACATGTGATTCATACAGATGGAATTGGGTACGTTTATCTTATTCTATATTCCTTAGACGTTATGTTTATTATTTATTGTTTATATATACTGTATGTATATACTGCCAACCAAGGAGCTAATATGGGATTGACCTTCTTAGCAATATTCTTGCGTTGCAAGAATTTTAGAAAGTACAATAAACTGTATTAGAAAAATGTACAGCAAACCTCTCTTTTCACAATAGCAGAAAACAAAGAAAGTTACTTAATCCCAACTTTAATGTAAGTTTCTCTATCCTAATAATGCTAATGATTAATTTCTAATCATTATTTCTGCCCTTATTGCAACAAAGAAAAAACTCCCCCCCACACACACACACACACGCACGCACACACCCTCTCCCCTTCTTCCCCCAACTCTATAGCATCTATAACAGCTTTCCACATTACACAAACAGCCCTGAGTACAGTGGACAATGTAATACAAAATGTAATTGACAGCAGCCACTTCTACCAGGAGATGATCTGAAATATAGAAGGGACAGCCCCTAGCAAATGCCTTAGAACTAGCCATATACTTTCTCTTTTGTAAAAAATTTTTTTTTTTTTTTTTCATATTTCAGAGGTATTTCATCATTATGGCTTAATCTATTTAAGTGGATCATCTAATGTATTTGGCTTGGTAGCCAATAATAGTTTGAGATTAAACAACAAAATTGGGAAGGTTGAAAGGTGGCTTAGACAAAGTAATGCTTATTTTAGGACTACTATTGCATAAATACCACAATCATAGTAAAATAAGGAAGCAATGACAAAAAAAAATCCTTGCAATTAAATGGATCAACTCCAATGACATGTCTTGGAGTTGAAGGGAGTGGTGTATACTTTTCAGCAGAAGATTTCTCACCTCTGTCAAGGTCCTGGGGGAAGGCACCACACCTAAATGAGTAAAAGGGTGTTTGTTTTTAGTGCGGGTCATTTCATAATTTATTAGGTGGTCTGCATTTTATAGGTGGAGTTATGCAATCTGACCACTAATGTTTGTCCACCAACGCTTCGTAGGAAAGAACAGATCTATTCTGGGGTTTATTCACATGTTTTTTTCTTTGAAGACAGCACAGTCCCATTTAATTTTTTGGATGAGTGATGTAGTGTTCAAAACAGGGAAAAATGGATCAAGAATTTGCTATACTTCTCAATGTCTAAAAGCATTGAAAAACTGATAGCACATGAATGGATACAGTGTGCAGTCCCTGATTTTCACAAACGCATAGACTTATTTGACATGACTCAAAAGACACCATCTCAGCCCCACACCCTTACAAATGTGCAAAGAAACCATTCAAGTGAAGCTACGCAAAAAGGTTGGCTGAAAATTTATAGAAGAAAAAGATTAACAAACCTAGCAATGTGTCCCTGACAGAATAATAATGGAGCCAGACAAAGTAGTTATAGATGCTGGTGTTCGTTACTTGTGGTTCTGTTCCATTTGGGCCAAGAATCCCTAGCCAATGCTGAGTAGCAATGACATAGTCAGGATGAATTGTGTTTTTGGCAAGGTCCAGAGCATCCAGGAACTGAGCTCTTTCCTGAGGAGTTAGAGAGTGAATATCTTTCCGAACAACTGGTGGTCTTCTTTGGTCACAGTTGGGTCCCGTCCAGCCAAATTTACATTCTCCACAATGGTAGCCTGCAAAGTTTCCTATTGATAGAAAGAAATCATTAACTTAAATGGAATATTGAATACACATTTTAGATATATTTGTTTAATACCCTACATATTAAGATGAACATTTAATCTGTCCATATTTATGGGAAGTCTAGAGGCAGACATATAATTTATTACCCTCATTACCTTACAGGGAACCTGTTACCATGTGCTGATCTATTGATTCCTGCACAGTTGAATTTTTTCTCTAGCCCCTACCAATCATTGCTGTTATGATCTCTGCTGTAAAGTGGGTGGTTTCCATTTTTCTGCTCCAGCCCAGGTGTCAGTAGAGAGCATAACTGTGGCACAGCTAACAGGACAGACATCTGGACCTAATCTTCAGGAGTAAGCTGTGACGGAATGCCAATACACTGCAACATCTTTCCGTTGTGGCTACACCGTGTAGGAAAGTGAACAGGAATTCCTCTTCATTTTCCTCTGTGTGAATGTAACCACGGGCCGGAAATGCCGTGATTTGTCCACGGTGGAAACGTTGTTGGAAAAATCGCGGCGTTTTACAGTACTTGCAAAGTGCATGGGATTCATGTGAATCCCATGCCCACTTTGGGGGGAAAAAAAAATTAAAAATCACAGCGCGGACATGCTGCGATTTCCAAAACCGTCACGGTTTTGAAAGTCACAGCATGTCAATTATATCTACGGAAATGCCAGCGGCTTTCTCACAGATATAATTGTAACAGAAAGTCCGCAGAGGAATACTCCATGAACTTTCTGTTCAAAGCGCTGCAGGAAGACCCATGATACGTTCACACCACGGTTGTTCCCGCAGCGCTTTAGCGCGGCGTTTCTTGCCCGTGAGGCCTTAGTCTAACCCTGGATTCACTACATTGCAATGTGAGAAGTCTGATGATAAATACACTAGTGACAGCTATTGAATGACTGGTGTGGACATCATAAATGCTTGATCAAAGCCACACACAGAAGCCATGGACCTAATAAAGTCATTAAGCAATTACACATTCTTTGATGTCAACCTTTAACATAAATGCAGAAATGCTAACAAGTCATATAGAAAATTCCTTCAAAAACAGATTATATTACGTGTCGGTGCTTATATTTAGGCATCAGTGTAAGCAAGTCTTAAATAGATTTCATGCATTAGAAATTTTCGAAGGTTCTTTGTAGAGACCATTGCTTTGATAATGCAGTTGTGACTGCTTAACTGTAACACCAGAGCTCAGTGGCTGCAATAAGGAGGAAGAGTCCGGGGAATATTACATTAATGAGGCATCTGTTGAGAACAGTTTGTAGAAACACATTGAGCCATCCGTCTAACATATATTTCTGCTCAGGCTGGAAGGAACAAGTGGTTTTGGTTGATACATATAATTGCTTCTAGTACAGAGTCAAATGGGTAATTAACCTTGGCCAATTGCATCCAACACGCTAACTAGCCTAGTGCACATCCTATACGGTATAGTTATTCAATGTGAAATACAGACTGACAGGCAGGTAGAAGAACCCCTCCATGTTACTGTATTTCCCTACACAGTTTAGGGAGCTTTTAGATTAAACAAAAACATACAACTCGAAAAGAAAGATGGCCAAAGCAAATTTCTGGACACATTGGGGCAGATTTGCTAAACCTGTTTACTTTTTAGAGTGTATAAACTTAGTCACATTGCTGTAACAGTAAGGCACTGCTTCTGTACTTTGCTATATCACTGCCAGTTTCTGATTGTATTGTATAGCCAGGACCAAGCACTCTCTGAAAGTTGGAAAGAACTATCGACATGCAAGTGGATAGCGGGATACGTTCTCTCACCTCTTCAGCGAGTTTGCAAGTTTGTTATAACATAAGATAAGATGAGATAATCCTTTAATAGTTCCACCTTGGGGAAATTGAGTGGGTTACAGCCGCATGGATAATACAGTAATATAATTCAAGAAAGAACACATAAAAGCTCATAGCAGATAGAAAATTATACTAGGAGCCATAGAAAGGAAGCTATGGAAGAAGACAGAAAGACTCAGTATGAACCCCTGTTTCTCGGACTGTGCAGCTCCCAGAATTATTTCCGTGCCAGGTGCCATGCTGTCCTTTCAATGGCAGCAGTTGTGGGTATTGCAGTTGTGGGTACTGCAGCAGTATCCCATTCAAGTCTATGGAACATCACTGCAGTACCTACAGTACAACTGCCAATACTAACAATAAGGCAAATAAGTAGCGCAGCATCCGACATGTAAAACGATGTCAGAAGTTGAATTCCGGAAAATAACTGATCTGCAGGGGTTCAGACAGTCTGCATCCACCAAATCTAAAATCGATGGCCCATCATAAGGATAGGCCATCCATTTTTAAAAGGTTAATAACCCCCTTTACAGGGCAGGGGTAATTTTAAATAACAGTAAGCAAACTAATCATCTGGGTGAAGTATTAATGCGGTTAAGAAACAAATATCTTCCTTAACATGGAAATCATGAAGGTCCCCTTCAACTAACACAAGAACCTTGTAAAAGCTCTCTGACACTCTTTTTAGGGTGTTTGCTCACATAGCTGCTAATGGCCACAACATTATACTGTGGTCATTGGTGGTCAAATATGTGAGCATGCTAGCTCACACTTACGCTCAGGTTTCCATTCTTCTGGTCCACATGGGGACCTAAAAAATGGAAAACCAATCCACTTACAAAGTGGTTACCTGCGGAAACCATATACTATGATGGAGTCCGCCAGATTTCTGCCCCAAAAAAGTCCTGCTTGCTTTTTTCAAGCGAGTTCAGGGATGGAATCCAAACATTGGTGTGAACACAACTTTAGAGACATTGAGCGAACGACACCATCTGAGACATAGGTATGCACAGTTTGGGATAAAACCTCCATGACCCCGCTTTCTAGATTGGAATAATGCTTGGCTAAAGGAACCCTGAAATGGAGAAAGTATTTCCTTATAGATTTTCTCTCTTGAGGTTACAAAGATCATAAAAAGAAAAATTAAATTCCAATCTTTACAAATGTGTCCTAATATTTTCCCGCAATCCAAACATTTAGAATGTTCCCTTAGTTATACCTAAAAGTATCTTTTATGGGGCATTAAAACTGATGCTTTTTGTACTTAATATGTAATAATATGCATAAAAACAAGTGACAAGACATCAATTGTTATCTGTACCCCCCACCCAAAAATAAAAGTATATGTTATTCTTTTTGTTTGATTCAGTTGGTACACATAAAATACTAAAATTCATAACCACATTAAATGTATACAGGGTAGCAAGAAGTCAAAACTATTACTAAAAGAATTCTATGCTTCAATAGCCAAATTATGGAAGAATCAAAGCAATCCTCTTAAAAATACATGTGGCAAACTAAATACACGGCCACATAAACATATATGAAACACTACAGCAAAGGGAAAGCTGATGTGAAGGTTTGGATGTGTATATTTAGCAGCTAGCTATCTAAACAATATCACACACATATAATAATCCTAGCTTTATAACTCAATACGCACATGTTGCTATAATTCTGTACTAATCTTCCATCAATTTAGTTCCAGCAGTTTTCCATCACAAATGAGTTTGTCACGGACCCATACAAGCCTTGTTAGACTGTACTACAAGCAGAAGCATACATGATACAGAAGTGGAAACTAGTAGGTAATATTAGATCAGGGATGTCCTACAAATGATGCAGTGCCATGGCTATTCTGGTGACAACTGACTACAAGAATAGGGAACCTACCTGTACACCGGCACGAAGTGTTGTAGAATTTGAGTGGCCAGCGCTCCCGATCGTCCACATTCCGTAATGTGTATGGTCCACTCCAGGGTCGTTCGTCTACGACTACAGACGCACAGCTGCCCCGACCCTGCAAAACGCCACACACATTGCTTGGGTCTGAACCCAGAGGAGGGCAGCAGCGTTTACTGACCAGTGTTTCCACCGTGGTACAAGCCCTGGGAAACTGAGCCTGAGCCAACTGGGTACATGATGCTAACAGCAGAGCCCATAGATATGCACCAAGGCAAGCCATGATGATGGGGTTAGTAGTAGTACTGGAACCACACAGTCTCGTCTACACTTATACTAAGCAGATCGCTACACTTGTCATCAGGCTTCCTGCGCTGAGTAATGGACAAGCTATTTACTGCCTATGTAACACTACTAACAGCACTATTAATTGTGATCACACAACATGCCTGCCTATGACACACAGCTCATGTGTCAGGACTAGTTACCCACTACCTCTAATCCTTCTCTAGGAACCTCCATGTGATCTGTGTAATTGGAAAGCCCTGGTTTTATACAGGGGCGGCGCAGCCTTTCCCAGGCCTTTGTTCATTCACTAGGAAAGCCTTTGCTACTCCACATTTTCTGCTGCTATACATATGGGAAGAGCATTCATGTGAATGGCATATGACAGACTTATAGACGAAGAATGTTCAGATTGTGTGACCGGTGTCATGTGCTCTCAGCTATGATGCATATGAATAGTAATTCTCAAATCAATAGTTGATTGATCTTATTAATACTAGAAGATGGCATCTAAAGACTGGTGCAATATCCTAAAGCTATTAATAATATTACATAGAAAATATATATTTGGCAATACTATCATACATGCAAAATATTTTTTACAAACAGTTGGAATAAAGTATACACATAAACGTTTGATCTGTTTCCAGAAGCATATCCAATGTTTTGTTATTTGCCTTGCCTTTTTGTAATCTGGTATTATTATAGTTATTAATCCACTATACTCAGCAGGATGCACATGTGGTTGGACGCACTGCATAGTTATTATAGGGCTAATATTTGGACTGGGGGTGGTTTGATTTTTGTTTAAATTCCTGTTATCCATTGTCAGCATGCTATGAATAAAGGGTATAGGAACCCGCAAAACATGTAAGCAGCTATGTTGTGTGGACCGTTTTTAGGATGTTAACCTTTTTCTATATTGGATGGATTAAAAGTTAATTTTTAAATATGAAGATTTGTTCATTTCTTGTAGCTGGAAATTTTCACTTTTTTTCAGGATTCCTTCCTCCTTAATTATTATTATTGTTTATTTATCTAGCACCATTAATTCCATGGTGCTTTACGTTTGGGGGTTACATACAATACACAGAATATACAAACAAATATAATACTAACAATGGCCGACTGGCACAGAGGGATAAAGAGCCCTGCCCACTAGGGCTTACAGTCTATGAGGGAAGAGGGATAGAGACAGGAAGTGAGGGGGGGAGACTGTTCAGATCAGGCATGTCAAACTCAGGGTACCCCGAGGGCCACATGAGTAACAAGAGGTTGTTGCGAGGGTCGCATACAGCAGCTAATGTCACACACGTATTTTAACAGCAGTCATGAAAACAAGATATAAAGTAGTAATATGTAACAGCAACATATATATATTTAACAAAAATACAGCAATTAAAAACTAAACATTTATTTGCTATTATTTTTTTCAATCTTTTTTAGATTATAAGTGGTAATCAGTCAGCCTTGTTCTCTGAGAAGATTTTGTTAGTTTCATAAAAGAAAATTATCTGTTTACATATACACCCTTCATCTGCCCCCAGTTTCATGTCCCCCCTCCATCTCTGCCCCCAGTTTCATGTCCCCTCCATCTCTGCCCCCCAGATTCATATCCCCCCATCTCTGGCCCCCAGGATTCATATCCCCCCATATTCATGTCCCCCCCCATCTCTGCCCCCATATTCATGCCCCCCCATCTCTGCCCCCAGATTCATGTCCCTCCTCCATCTCTTCCCCCAGATTCATGTCCCCTCCATCTCTGCCCCAGATTCATGTCCCTCCTCCATCTCTGCCCCCAGATTCATGTCCCTCCTCCATCTCTGCCCCCAGATTCATGTCCCCCCATCTCTGCCCCCAGATTCATGTCCTCCATCTCTGCCCCCAGATTCATGTCCCCTCCATCTCTGCCCCCAGATTCATGTCCCCTCCATCTCTGCCCCCAGATTCATGTCCCCTCCATCTCTGCCCCAGATTCATGTCCCCCATCTCTGCCCCAGATTCATATCCCCCATCTCTGCCCCCAGATTCATGTCCCCTCCATCTCTGCCCCCAGATTCATGTCCCCCATCTCTGCCCCAGATTCATGTCCCCCATCTCTGCCCCAGATTCATGTCCCCCATCCCGCGGGCCGCATGTTTGACATGCCTGGTTCAGATGGTGATGTGGTGTCAGTAGTGTTATTGGAGGTTGCAGGCCTTCCTGAATAGGTGAGTCTTCAGGACCTTCTTGAAGCCTGTGATTGTGGGGCTCAGTCTTACAGGTATGTGTCTTGGTAAGGAGCTCCAGAGTATGGGGGATGCACGGGAGAAATCTTGGAGATGTTTGTGTGAAGAGCGGATGAGAGCAGAGCGGAGTAGGAGGTCTTTGGATAATCTGAGGTTACATGTGGGCAGGTAGCAAGAGATAAGGTCGGAGATATATGGAGGGGACAGGTTGTGGATGGCTTTGTATGTTAACGTAAGTAGCTTGAACTTAATTCGCTGGGCTATAGGTAGCCAGTGAAGGGATTGGCAGTGGGGAGCAGCTGATGAACAATGAAGGTCTTAATTCCAGGGGGTGTTCTAGGCATCAAGGCAAAGCATTTGAGTCCATATTAGAAACTGAAGAGTGAGCTGGAAATGACACTTGTTTTTGTTTGTTTTTATTTTTGCAATATCAGGTGTGACCAGGCAGGTTTTCTCATGCCATAACCAGGCTATACTGGTGTAACTTATGACACAGAGAGCTGTCCAGAGTTATAGGGTGCAGCTTGGCTTTTATTGTGGCACACTTTATGTTTGGTCATGGCGGAAACTCTGCAGAATAAAAATCATCACAATACAGTCCCTGCACATTGGACTAGCGAATCCCATCCTCACACTATAGTTTTGGAAGTCGTAGCATGTCAATTATACCTACAGAAATGCCAGCGGTTTCCCTATAGGTATAATGGAGGCAGAAAGTCTGCAGAAGAAACCTCTGTGGAGTTTCTGTGAAAAGCTCTGTGGGAAAAACTGTGATGCATTGCACAGCTCCACAGGTTCTGGTGCAGTTGGAGATTTTTCTTTGGTCCACACTATTCCTAAAAAAAATCATTTCCGTTCATTCAGTGCACAATACGCTAAATAGGTTCTCTACTTTTAGGGGCCATACGCACGGAGGAAAATGGCGAGGAATTTGGTGTGGAATTTCAGCGCTGAAAAACAAAGCCTCCCATTGACTTCAAAGGGTTCCCTTTTCAGCAGAAAAGGGAACCCTTTGAAGTCAAAGGGAGGCTTTTTTTACAGAGCTGAATTTCCACACCAAATTCCTCACCATTTTCCTCCATGTGAATGGACCCTTAGGTGGTGGTCCTGCAACGGAGCAGAAAGTCAGGGACAGCCCATCTGACAGTAGAGAGCCTAATTAGCATATTAGATACAGAAACAAACAGAAATGATTGCTCAGAAACAGTAGAAGCATAACAAAAAAAAATTCTGTGATGGCATCAGTGGAGCCAAAATTATTGAAGAATATAAAGAATTGGAGTTGGTGGATATGATGAAAGGTTCTCTTTATGACCCCTTGCAGACAACCATGGCCATGATCAGTGTGCAATCCGTATATTTCACTACGCGGGGACACAGTCTAAGGCC
Organism: Leptodactylus fuscus; assembly: GCF_031893055.1. Lineage (NCBI taxonomy): Eukaryota > Metazoa > Chordata > Amphibia > Anura > Leptodactylidae > Leptodactylus > Leptodactylus fuscus. Next base: position 192,612,492 of record NC_134266.1, on the reverse strand, counting down.
AGTTGCACACTGCGTAATTCACGGTAACGCATACGGGCCCATAGAAATGAATGGGTCAGTGTGCTATCCATGTATTTCGCGGATAGCACACTGAACATTCTTTCCTATGGGCCCTAATAGACGATATATGTGTGTTTCACAGTAATTGGTTTGATTTATATGTATTCTAGTGAAAAGAGGCTTGAACCTCGTTTGATTGAAAGTCCCATAGATTGCAATATAGTTGTTAATGTCTGGGTTTTTTTTTCTTTTATCACTGTCATGTCCATGTAGGCTTGCAAAACAACACAAAGAACAAGTGACAAATATTTCTTCTGTTAAAAAAAAAATCATCAAATCTATTTTATCATACATAAATGTCAACATGTGTGGATAAGCCTGTCTCGTAAGAATATATGAACAGTGCTGATGCTTAGTCACCTAATACTCTGCTGACAACTTAAGACTATAGCGTTCTGGCTGTGAGGTTGGATTCAGAATATTTCTAGTAATCACATAATGTAATATACATATGACAAAAGTAATACCATAGAAAATGAGTCAATGACTAAGGCCCCATATAGCGATATGTTAAAAAAAAAAAAAAAGACATTGTGGAAATAATGCAGCAAAAACAAGTTTTTCTCTTTGCGTTTTTTTTCTTCCTCTATTACAAATATATAGGAAAACCTTCCAGATTCTACAGCTAAAATTAACATGCTGCATTTTTCTAAAATACATAGAAGGACAACCCATTTAAGGAGACATAGGATTGTATTCTTTTGGTTTTCATAATTAAATAATAATTAATAATAATAAGTATTAATAATAATTAATACTTTTTGTCTTTTTAAACAGTGTGAACAGTGTTTTATAAAGTTGACATCTTTAGGTTGATATTTATAGACGTTACATGTATTATCAGCTTATATTTTATATAAAGCACATTTATAGCTCATAAAAGAGAACAAAATTAAAGCACAACACATGGAGCAATAGTGTACAGCTAGTCCTCGACTTACGACATTGATCCGTTCTTACGCGGCGTAGGAACAGATCAACGTGATTTAGTGTGCAGCGGCTCGGAACCAAGGAAGACTGTACCATATACAGTACAGTACAATCTTCCTCGGTTCCGAGCTGCTGCACACTAAATCACGTACTGTACAGGGAGAGCTGGCAGCTTGCATTTATGCAGGAGCTTACTTTTTCTCATAGGAATGCATTGGCCAGCGTTGATTGGCCAGTGTACAGCATTCAGCCAATCAACACTGGCCAGGAGGCGGAGTCTAATATCGGACCACAATGGAGACTGCTGTGGTCTGATCTTAGACTCAGTCTCCTCACGGACGAGCCTCCAGCAGAACCAGCATTGATTGGCTGAATGCTGTACACTAGCCAATCAAATCTGGTCAATTCATTCCTATGAGAAAAAGTCAGCTCCCTTGTAACAGCAAGCTGCCAGCTCTCCCACTAGCAAGGACGAGCCTGCTGCAGAACCAGCATTGATTTGCCGCAGGCTCGTCCTTGCTAGTCAGGAGTGCTGGCAGCTTGCTGTTACGAGGAAGCTTTACTTTTTAGCTCATCTCTAGTCGTAACCACAAAACGTCGTAACCCGAGACCGTCGTAACCCGAGGACTACCTGTATATGAAATGCTTGTGCATATAGTTTATTACAGGGCTGTTTTCACCATATAAGACAAATATGTGCCTAGTGTCAGACAAGCAAAGACATAGGTATAGGGAGTAGCACAACCAGCAATTCCTCTTCTGGCTTAGACCACATTCACATGACAGAGCAAAAATGTTCACCACATGGTTGTTTTAAAACCATGAATGTGTATGTTTCTATTCACGTTTTTTTTTTTGATGGACAGTTTTTCACAGCCGCCAAAAAACCTGACATGCTCTTTGTGAATTTTTACAGACATAGATATAACCATGTGAATAGAACCATAGACATTCATAGGTTTAAAAACAGCTGTGTGATGGGTTTTAATTCACTCATTTGAATAAGTTAGTTCAATAGGCTTCATTGGACCGCCACAACGATTTTTAACTGACATTAGGTCCATGAAAAACTGCACTGGTATGTGAATAAGGACTTAGGGTGAGGCCCCTGCGGAAACACAGTTTTTTTGCTTCCTTTTGTTGTTGTTGTTGTTGTTGTTTTTGAGTCAAAGGTAAAAATGGCTGCAACCTCAGATTACACTTCCTTCTAATCTGTAAAATAAGGAGCAGTGATGGAGAAACAAAAGGTTGATAACTGCTGGTAAGCAGTAGTATGAATATTTTGGACTGGCTTGTCACTGTGCTATTGAGGTGATCTGTATAAAATATGTCCCCATTAATTAATGCAGCAAGATATATTGCACATATCACATGCAATAATATTGCTACAGAAGGTGAAAATGCTGCAGTCTGAGGGCCGTGCACATGGAGTTAACGCGAGCGCATTTTTGCATAATACACGTGTATAGAATACACGTGTAAAAATAACACTCCCATTGACTTCAATGAAATCTTTTACACATGTAAAAAAAAGCGTCAAAAAAATGCGCCAAAAAACGCGACGCATTTTTTACACGTGTAAAAAATTTAATTGGAGTCAATGGGAGTGTTATTTTTACACGTGTATTCTACACACGTGTATTATGCAAAAATGTGCTCGCATTAACTCCATGTGCACGGGCCCTATATGAGTCTTGATGGTGCCTGGAAGCTCTTGTGTGCTGGTATACTTTATACCAGTTTCAGTTGTGCAAACAAGCAAAAAGTTGCTAATTTTGCACAAATTTTATTTATTTTTTTAAACACCATAGATGTGATAAATGTCCCCTATTATTTGATGCTGTAACCAGTCAATGCTTGGCCAGCAATATATAAACTGAGAGGAGCTGTAAAATCTGACAAGCCTTCTACAGAATTTTTTTTAGTATGGTGACTGATCATAAACGTAGGTTATTAATATAATAATCTTGGATAAACTTTTTACAGGAAAAAAATATTATTGTAGTATTTTTACTGTTTTTTCTTGAATGCATTCCCGAATTGAAACTCATGTTTCGCTGAAAAAATACGGCTGGAGATATTGGGTCAAATGATATTCTAAATTCCATAAGCATAAAACAATTATAAGCGCTTAGCTGAGCAGGGTCTTGTGCTTTAGCCAACCTTCGCAAAGTCATAAGAACTTTATAGCAGATTGTGGGCAATCAACATATCTGTGAACCAATCATCTAGATTATACAACAGGGATTAGTACCCATGAGTGCCTCACATCAATAGCGCCATAATAAGGCTGGAATGTGCCGTTTCTGAACATTAACTGAGATATTTGCTTCATTGAACATGGAAGAGTGAGAATATACATGTGAACGTTCATATTCATTAGTAATCTCAATAATGTTACAATAAAAATAAATTATATTGGAAATGTGCCTTGCTAAATCAGACATAAAATAACTTGATTTTGAGAAACAAACCATATTCAGATATACCTTGTAGCCAAGACATCTCACAATAATAATTACTACAAAACCAATATAGAGAGTCTACCGCCACCAAAATCACTTCGAAACCCCTTATCTTCTGGTGTAGGGACCATTAGCGGTACACTGAACATACCTTTTTGTGGTAGTCTTGCTGCCAAATAAAATGACCTTCTAATCTATATGCAAATAAATGGTTTGGTGCACCTGAGGCATGGCAAAACCTAAGGGAGCCTTCACACGGAATTTACGCTCCGCTCATTCTGAACGTAAACTCGTTCAGAGTGAACGGCGTAAAAAACAGATCGCATTGACTTCAATGGGTGCCGGCATACGCAATGGGAGGCTTTTTTTTAACCTATTGGTTTCAATGTGATACGCGCAAGTGCGTGTGATACAACAGTTAGAGGCGAGTGCTGGCTTGGTTATACAGCCGGCATCCACCTTGTATGGAGAGGGCTCAGCTGGGGGCAGTGAAAAAAAAATAAAAACAGTTGCAAACTCGCCTGTCCCTGATTCTCGGTTGTCCTCCCGCGCCTTCCAGTTCTTCTGCTCCAGCGGCTTCTTCTCTGTCTCTTCCGGAGTTCCGCTGAGGCCGCTGACTGGCCTCAACAGTCAGTCACGTAAGGGCCCCTTCACACGGAGTAAATGCACGTGTATTTTGGCAAAATACACATGTAAAAATAAGACTCCCATTGACTTCAATGACATTTTACACGTGTATTTTGACGTGTATTTTGATGTGTATTTTGACGTGTTTTTTTACACGTGTAAAAAAATGTCATTGAAGTCAATGGGAGTCTTATTTTACACGTGTATTTTGCCAAATTACACGCGCGTTTACTCCGTGTGAAGGGGCCCTAAGATTGCATTCTAACATAGCGGCAGCTGCATGAGGATGAAACCCTGCCAAGGATCACATGATTATACATAATTATGTTTGTATGTGTAATTGCAGAATCACTGGCATCGGTTTGTGGGTGCAGTTTCGTAAACTTGCAGCTGTCAGTGCTGAAAGACACATTATTGGTGGTCCAAATCTGATTGTATAACATATTTCCCAGATCCAAATTGGGGAGAATCTCATGATGGAAATGTACGTATACCCGTCCATAATTTACACAGTTAACATTTTTTATATGTAGATTGTGAGCCCCACGTAGAGCTCACAATGTACATTTTTCCCTATCAGTATGTCTTTTTTGGAATATGGGATGGAAATCCATGCAAACACGGGGAGAACATACAAACTCCTTGCAGATGGTTTTCTGTCCTTGGTGGGATTTGAACACCAGGACTCCAGCACTGCAGGGCTGCAGTGCTAACCACTGAGCCACCGTGTGGCCCCTAACACTTTTAATTTATCTAAATGTCTTTAACATTTTTAGTTTTCATTTATTTATTAAAGAGGATCGTTCACCTCCTGGGGCACGTGTGGTGTAATACACCGCTAGAAAACTGACAGTGCGCTGAATTCAGGGCACTATCGGCTTTCACTTTCTGTGCCCCCGGTGAAGAGCTATTGGTGCCGATACCGTAGCTCTTCACTGTCAAAAGGGTGTTTGTGACAGTCAGTCAGGAACGTCCTTCCTCACAGTAGCATCTATTGCGCTGTACTGTGAGAGGGGGTGTTGCTTACCACCCAGTGATGACGCTGAGCGGTGAGGAATGCCCCCACAGTACTCGTCTATGGACGAGTACTATCAGGAGGGGAGGGGGCGTTCCTCACCACTCTCACAGTATAGCACAATAGACGCTACTGTGAGGAAGGGCGATCGTGACTGACTGTCAGAAACGGCATAATGACAGTGAAGAGCTACGATACCGGCACCGATAGTTCTTCACCAGGGGCACAGAACGTGAAAGCCGATAGTGCGCTGAACTTGTTCCTTGTGCTGTGCCTGTGATTGTTCCAGCATCTCAGCAGCTGGCTGGCACGCCATATAATGAGCGTGTTGTTGGAGTCGATGATCCGCCTGCTCCGGTGTTTCGGCAGCTGTCAAGCTGGCTTGCCACTGAACTCATTCCTCGCGCCGTGCCCGTGATTGTTCCGGCATCTCAGCCACTGGCTGGCACGCCATATAATGATGTTGCTGGCGTCGATGATCCACCTGCTTCGGCGTTTTGGCTGCTGTAAGAGCCGCTTGATTCCTAGCTTGCTCAATCCTCCAGAGCTCCGCTTGAGGAGAACTCTGTTGACTTCTGACTACCTTCATAGCTCTCATTGTTTTAAAATTTTGCGACAAATTAAATTTTCTTTTCCCGGCATGTTTAAAATTGGCAAACTACCAATTTGGATTAAAGGGGTTTTTCCATGTCAGTGTCTCAGCACGCTGCCTGGAACAGATCAGAAAATAGGCAAAAGAGATAACAGACCTGGCTTTATCAGCAATCTGCAATTACCTGAGAGATCTGCCAAGAGCAGTTTAATATAGTACAGTATATGAACATAAATTCATAACAGTTGTGAAGCCATGTCATTTACTGGGATTAAAAGTAGTTTATGTGTTAATCCAGGTTACAAACTATGTGCAAAATTTCATCCAAATCCATTCAGCCGTTTTTGTGTCATTGAGTAACAAACATACAAACATATAAACTTTCACATTTATAATATTAGTAGGATTAGTAGGATAGGATGATACAGTGCATTGAATTCAGATGTATAATTCGGCAATATTTTGTATGGAGAGAACTAAGGAGGCATTATATTGTGTGAGGGTGCTATTATAATGTATAGGGGTACTACGGAGGCTATATCACTGTATGTTACAAACAGGAGGAAATATTTCTGGAGCACAAAAGGACTTGGTGGGGTCATACAGACGGGTGTATAGGAAGGACTGGGCAGAGTGGTGCTAGGTTCACACTAGCGCTGACTCTCAATCATTCAGGTCTGTCTGGAGACTCGAACAACAGCGCTTACACACAGCCCAATGGACCCTATTGACTTAATGGGTTCTGTTGGTTGTCCGTCATTTTGAAACTAAAAGCGGCAGAGAAAAATCCTCCATGTGGGACTTTTTTCTCTGCTGATTTTCAGCAAACTTAGTAATGGAGTCCACAAGTAGTTGACTACCTCAGATCTATAGTGTGAGGTTGGACACAAAACATTTACTCCATATACAGGTAGCCTTCATGTAAAATGTTTGGATTACACCAAATCATTTTAATATGAGCAAATAAAAAAGACTATGAGGGAGATTTACGCTAGGTTCACACCAGCGTTCGATCTCCATTTTCAGGTTTCCGTCTTCTGCATGCAAAAGACGGAAACCTGTCATGCCGAGTCCGGCTGTGAGCGCCGGTGAGTGTTTTATGCGCTCAGCGACGAAACTGTTTTTTTTTTAAAACCAGACACAGAGTACTACATGTCCAACTTTGTGTCCGGTTTAAAAAAAAAAAAAACGGTTTCACCGCGGAGAGCATAAAACACTCACTGGCGCACACGACTGGAGACTTTTCAAGCCCATTCAAATGAATGGGCTTAAAAAATTCCAGCAGGTTTCCGTCTCCTGCCCCTGTTTTGTGCAGGAAACGGAAACCTGCGGAACGGAGTGCGAGCTCTTATTAGTAATGGCGCAATACGACAGTCTCTCCAGTGCGACGTGTTTGTCAACAAGACACATGGTAAATATGGTGCAATGCTTTAATACCGAGCTCCGCAGCCAGCTTGCTAGTCACAAGATGTCTGCGATGGTAACACCTCTTTATTGCCAGGCACAAGCTGCTGCTTTTTCAACAAAAACATTGGGATGATGTAAAGGCACTTCATAAATACTAGCTTTACAGAATATCCCTTAGACTATGCTCGTGCAGCAGCTATATTGCAGTACAATGCCCATAACCATTAACTATGACGTAATGGAAACATAAAAGTGCGAATAAGTCTGACAGAATGATTGTGTGATTATTACGTCAGACAAATATGAACATAAAAAAGGGAACCCCCCCATAGCTGCCGAAACCCGGGATCGAACCAGGGACCTTTAGATCTTCAGTCTAACGCTCTCCCAACTGAGCTATTTCGGCGCCATGCACCCTCCCTGTTGTCGATGCTACTATGATCTCTAGTGGCCGTTCATGTAATTACACCCATATCTACTTCCTCTGTTCTTTTCTGTAAAGCTGCTAACAGCCGTGTCCTGTGATATCGCCGCGCTCCTCATGTTTATTCTCAGTGCATCGATAGACAGAGCGCGCTACGTGCTCAGCTGCGCAGGCGCAGAGTAACAGCACGGACTTACAGGGGGTAGTCCTGTCTGTGGGTGCCGTGTAGAATCCGCAGCGGCCATACATAACCCCTGTATTCGTATTCCCTGCACATTCACAGCTGAGCCCATCCCAGTGACCCGGAGTACAGGCCACATTCTGCTAATTCCCCAATTTCTCATAAACAGAGTTTTGTCTGTATTATGGCAGAGGTTGCCGTGCCCGGTGCATTGCACAGATCCTGTCATAACGTTATCAGCTGCTCGGTTGTACAGCATGTACAGGGTTAATGCAGCTTCCAACCTTTGTACACTGACTAACTTCTCCAAAGTACTATTTCCCGCGTGAACGTGTCTCATGACTTTCTGTGTCATTGTCCTATCTACTATTAATAGTTCATTTACCCTGTACTATAGTAGAATAAAAACATGGTGGAATACTTTTTCCGAAAAAGTGAAAAAATATGTATTCCAACCAAGTCTTTTGGCACACATAGAGTATATGGGCTGTATACTGTAGGCACTTATTGTAGAATACATTTTCTAAGTGTGCAAAAATACACCTCATGTACACATAGTCAGGGATGGCATGAGAGTCCCTGGTACCCCATAGTACAAACAGCTGGCACCCACAGGTCACCTCACCCCTAGGGAATGGTATCTCCATAATACAGTGCACTTTTGGTTTTCTATCAGATTTATATGAAATATGGAGAGAAAATGTATGTGTGCGGCACTATAATACTTTCATTAGCGAGCGGTAGTTACACCACTAGTGCACATGCATGTGTAATGGCGGTATTAGGACATGATTCACATTGGACAATTTAGTACCAAAATTTCGGCAGCATTGAGCTGTGACTGCAGAAATGTATGCGACAGTCTTATTCATAGAGTTCTGAAAGCTCCATTTAAGAAGAAAAAGGAGAGAGACTTGTATAAAATTGGACACATTTATTACCAATTTACAAAGGGCACTTTGTAGAAAATAATTTACATACATACATAAAATTAGAAACTTTTTTGTTTAGATTGGACTTTGATTGAAACAAGCTTCTTCTCTTTTCTACAGTTCATGACATTTGGTTACACATTTCTGTATATATACAGGACCTGCAGCAGAAGCTTTCCCCCTCCCCCAAATCAATGACCTATTACTATACACATAAAATATATTTTATGTGTATAGTAATAAATCGAATAAATAACACTGTGTGATGTCCCGGACAACAAAAAAGAAAAAAAATAACCATCCATTCCAATAACATCTGAAAGATTTCATAATTAATAAAGTGCAAGTTGTATAAGATGTAAATATCTCTCTTCATATCATTCAGAACATCCATAATAATGTCTTTACTTAAAATGGTTTCATTTCCTGTTGTATAAATGACTTATTACGCCTTAAGGAAGGCGTATTCTTCTGTTGTACAAGCACTAAATGGGTTAGAGAACAGGTGGTCATAAGGTCAATATGGCGGTCAATGCCATGATACATAAGGCGACACACACACTTTGATCAAAGGCTTATAATAACTGACTGTAACATTAAAATGTATTAGACACATAAGTACATATAGACTTAAAGAGTACCTCCAATTATAGAACAAGTCTTCATAAGGTGCAGGTGCATAAAAGAAACTGGATTCTATATTATTAAAGAAATATATATATATATATATATATATATATATATATATATATATATATACACACACACATAAAGCACTAGGTTAACTCTATCTTGGTAAGATAATGTGTTAACACTGCAAAGAGTAGGGCAATGAAAATCAATCCCACCCTCCCTGATCCACAGACCACTGTATGTGAGGCTGGATATGGATATGGCAGCTAGAGAAATAAACAGTCTAAAGTGAAGATGAGGAGAGCAGCCTAATGACTGAGAAAGAAACAGATTTCTACATAAAGATATACTACAAGGTTTCTCATATTATCTGCACTATTTACTTATGAAAGGTGGTTTTATAATTGGTGGAACACTGTAAAGAGGTTCCCCATGAAATGTCCTTTGCTGGTCCTCTGTTATTCCTATTGGAAGTTTATAAATTGACAACTGGGTGTCAGTGTTCTTTGGTCACATCGTGCCCCTACACAATCTTCCATATTAGCACTGGGACAGCATCAGACTGTCTAGGGATTCCGCCCTCCCCAAATGACATCCAACTGTCAATTTATTTAGAAACTTCTAGAAGAAATAACAGAACAAATATTTTTTTATTTTTATGCTCTAGCCTGTAAACTGTGGCATGTGACAACAATATGACCCTCCAGCTGACACGTTACACCTACAAACTCTTGTAAATTCTTTGAGTCGCAATTTATTACGGTAAATAGTTTTAGACAATTTCTGTGCAATGCTGTCAGGTGACTGGGGCTTACTGGAAAGGGTTAAATCTGGCACATTTTCAAACAATCCAGCCTAGGTTGGCGCTAAGGGTATATTCACACAGTGGAATTTGCTATGGATATTGTGGCAGATGGGAGGCAGCAATTGCAGCACAACACTGAAGAAAAAAAAAAATTAGCGTCCTGCTCAATCGTGTTGCGGAATCCACAGCTTGAGAATCCCCTCTGCTCAGGCCCATCCATCTGACATAATCTAGGCTGGAATAATGCAGGGAAGAAAAAACCAGGGTGGATGTGTCAACCTCAAATTGCTCTTTCTTTTCCATCGTGTGATCATACTCTTAGGCCTCGTGCACACGACACTGTTTTCATGGCTAGCACACCGACCCATTATATACTAAAGCTCCATACACACAACTGTATGGAGCCAGGAGTAACTTAGGACAGGTCCTATTCCTGTCCTTTTTCGGCCTGGTGACACACACAAATAGTCGTGTGCATGTTGCCTTAGATAGTATGGCACAGCCCCAGTGTCTTATGTGTGGAGAGAAGGTCAGTTTCCTCATTCATTCCTATCAGAGCCTGGATGTTAGTCTCGTAGGAGTATTGAAAGGGACTTCTTGTCCATGAGATACTGTATCAGGTGGAGAGTCAAAGTGCCAGTCACATGACACAGCTAAGGACCACAAGGGAGTAGAGAATTCCCAAATACAGCCATGAAATAGAAAGGTACATGTGGTAAACTGTAGTGAACTGAATCTAGCAGGCCAGAGAATAAACAGATTGATGGGATAGTTCTGCTTAATTCTATGGCAGTCAAACATTCACATTCATCTATTTTGTAACATTGTTAGAGGCAAACTATGGATTGTGCAATTGTGCAAGTGAATACATTATACTTCATGTTTTCTTCAGAGGTAGAATCAGGAGAAGTATAATGTTGGGTTCCTTGCTTCCTCTGCTTCTCCGGGAACTATGCTTGACAAGTAAATGGCTCTAATGCATCCGCTGCATTCTTCCAGTTGTGGAAATTGTTTTTATACCATTCAACTAGAACAGAAAAAAAATAAAATTAAATGAAGAGATCTGACATTTGCTAGCCAAGGCAATAAAATAGCACACATGTGATTCTGTATTAACCCCTTCCCGCCGATGGCATTTTTTGATTTTTGTTTTCCCGTTTTTGACTCTCCCCCTCCCAAACCCCATAACTTTTTTTATTTCTCCGCTCTCAGAGCCATATGAGGTCTTAATCTTTGCAGAACAAATTTTTCTTCATGATGCCGCCATTAATGATTCTGTATAATGTACTGGGAAGCTGGAAAAAAATTCAGAATGGGGTGGATTTGAAGGAAAAGTGTATTTCTGCGATATTCTTATTGGATTCGTTCGTTTTTACGGCAATCACCGTGCAGTCAAAATATCATGTCACCTGTATTCTATGTTTCGGTAAAATTCTGGGGATACCAAATTTATATGGTTTTATTTACATTTTAACCCCTTAACAAAAATCCAAAACGGTGGCAATTTTTTTTTTTCTAAAAGTCGCCATATTCTGACAGCTGTAACCTTTTTATACTTCCGTTTACGGGGATGCATAGGGCGTCTTTTTTTTGCAGGGCTGGATGTACTTTTTAGTTCTACCATTTTGGGGAATTGCTTTTGCTTTGATCATTTTTTAATTCAAATTATTATCAAAGTCAAAACAGTGAAAAAATGGCGGTTTGGTACTTTTGACTTTTTTTTCCCCGCTATAGAGATTTGTAGAGCAGGTGTTTTAAGGCTCCCAGGCCGCCGCCATAATTAAACACCCGGCATGCGCCCGCCGGCATGCGCAGGTGGCTCTACTAGTGTCTCACTGGCAGAGCCAACTGCGCAGGCGTTGGAGGTGACGCAGGAGGAAGACGACAGAGAAGGGGAGGATCCAGCCGAAGATAGAAGCATTGCAGGATCGTGTTCTTGAGCAGCAGTGGGGACACCCCCATTGCATTTTCAGCGCTAGGGCCTGCCCCCCATTGCTGCCAGAGAACTAATTTACATACCGGTAAAAACTGGTATTTCTAAGGAACGGTGCGGCAGAAATCACATCTAAAGGTAAGAGACGATCTAAAGGTAAGAGACGAATAGCCTTTCTAAAGGCTATTCCGACGTCTTATCCACAAAAAAAAGAGGTTTTAATGGTAGAATCCCTTTAAGTATAAAATAATCACAAGTATACCAAGTTGATCTCTTGTCTTGCTATTAAAACGCCCATTCAGCCACCTCTGGGAAAGCTGGGTAACTCCCATGATGTCCTCCTGCTATAGGAGTTATCACCCACCTTAGGCTAAGCTAAAATTATTGTCATTACAATCCATTGCTCTTATCAAGCATAGAATGAGAGATATGAACTTAAAAACAGGAAAACAGTACTTTCTGTCCATATTCACTCTAATGTAAAAAAAAAACATGACAGAGGATTATGTATGCACACAGACATAGCATTTTTTTTTAATAAACACTGACTATGTACATGGACAGTTTCAAAATAAAGGCTTTTGACAAGTGTTTCTGAAATACAGATGTTATATACTAACTGAATCTGGGTAAAATTCTGATTATTTTACCTCTGGAGTAACCCTTTTATTACACAAATCTATAATCTGAGATGTAAAATAGAATTTCACATCTCAGTGGATATTACATTTTCCGGTATATTTTCTGCTTAAAAGCATTGGATTCAGCAGCTTACAGGCAGAGTGGAACCACACAGAGAACAACATACTGTATTGTCTAATGTTCCTTCTAAGGATTACAGAATGGAGTGATAGTACAGTAGTACACTGCAATGCAATGCAGTAGTAGCTAAAAAGGTCCAAATGAAAACAGTGAGATGTAAAACATAAAAAAAACCCACAAAACAAACAAGCACATATACACACACACAAAAACAAACTCTTCAATCCCATATAGATGCTTTAATCCCTGTCTGTCAGACTTTACAGGCAATGATTATGTGCTGTAACTAAGCGCTCACAATGTAGTCAGTAAGTATAGCGCATGACCCCTAAGGCCAGTGCAGTTTTTTTTAATTCTATTTTAGGGCATTTACAAAATTATAACAAGGCTCTTGCTCAAAAAGTTGATTGAACTTTTTCTATGAAAAAATAAATAAATAAATAAATAAAATACAACATACTTGTTCTTTCAATGCCTTCCTTCCACTGTACTTTTGGTCTCCATCCCAGGCTGTGCATTTTTTCAGACCTCATCAAATAGCGAAGATCATTGACAGGCCTTAATTAATAAATAAATAAAAAGTTAACTTGTTAGATGTTTTTGTTTTGTATTTAATAATAGTTTAACCAAACTTCTTTACTTGGAAATTGCTTGGATTACACAGCATACCATGTTATCTCCCTTATGTGTTATGCATAAATATTAACAAACTGACATCATATTGTTAAAAATCCACAAACACATGCAGAAGATGTATTAAATATAAGTACCGTGTATATTCAAGTATAAACCGAGTTTTTCAACACAGTTTTTGTGCTGAAAAAGCCCCCCTCGGTTTATACTCGAGTCAAGCAAAAAAAAAAAAAAAAATAGAAAAATTGTATTTTAGTAATAGTAATGTATAGAATCTGTCATGAAATAGAGAAAAAAAATAAAGAAGCTTTAGAAAAGTAAAATAAACAAATACAATAAATAAAAGTTCTAAATCCCTCCTTTCCCTAGAATACTTATAAAAGTAGAAAATGAATGAAACACAAACACATTAGGTATCCCTGTGTCTGAGAGTGCCCGATCTACTGAATATAGGGTATCTGCAGTGCTCCTTTTCCGTCAAGAAGGGGTTAATAGGAGCACTGCAGATACCCTATATTCAGCCAGACTGAATTCCAAGTGGGGGATAAAAACCCAGTCCTCAAGCTCAGGGAAGGGGCAGACAGACAACCAAAACACCCCCCTCCTTTTCCCAGCACCTACTGCACCCAAAAACTCCGACCATTTTAATTTTTGAAATTTTCCAGAAGCTGCTGCATCCAACCCCCCCCCAAACCCCCCCCCCCTCCCCCCAGGCTTAAACTCGAGTCAATAAGTTTTACCAGTTTTTTGTGGTAAAATTAGGGGGCTCGGCTTATATTCAGGTCGGCTTATACTCGAGTATATACGGTACTTAACCCCTTCCCGACATGCACCTTAATAGTACGGCGCATGTCGGGTCTGTAACTATGGCGGCCGCCCGGGAGCCGGGAGGCCACCGGGTGTCTACTGCTTTAAGCAGTAGAGAACCGGCTCTAATGCCTCCAATCTGCCCCCGGACCGATCGGAGGCATTAACCCCTCCGGTGACGCAGTCAAGTCATTTTGCCCGGGATCGCCAGCTCCTAGAGCATGCTCCAGGGCCGACGTCATGTTGCCATGACAGCCGGGAGCCTGTACAAGGCTCCCAGGCTTGTCTGCAAATTGTCTCTTTTGCAGGCTGGTCTATGCAGCCTGCAAAAGAGAGGATGATTTTTTGCAATGCATTAGCATTGTAATGCATTGCATTAGTGATCAGACCCCCTGGGGTTCAACACCCCTAGGGGGTCTAATAAATGCAAAAAAAAAAGTAAAAAAAAAAAAAAAAAAAATTATATATATATATATATATATATATATATATATATATATATATATATATATATATATAAAAAAAATATAAAAAGTATTAAAAGTTCAAATCACCCCCCTTTCCCTAGAACACATATAAAAGTAGTTAAAAACTGTGAAACATATACATGTTAGGTATCCCCACGTCCGAAATCGCCCGCTCTACAAATCTATAAAAATATTTTTCCTGTTCGGTAAACGCCGTAGCGGGAAAAATAGTCAAAAGTGCCAAACCGCCGTTTTTTCACTGTTTTGATTCTGATAAAAATTTGAATAAAAAGTGATCAAAGCAATAACATTTCCCAAAAATGGTAGAACTAAAAAGTACACCCGGCCCCGCAAAAAAAGACGCCCTATGCATCCCCGTACACTTACGTATAAAAAAGTTATATGGCTTTGGGAGCGGAGAAATAAAAAAAGGTTATGGGGTTTAGAAGGAGGGGAGTCAAAAACGAAAATCAAAAAATGCCATCGGCGGGAAGGGGTTAAAATCCTTAAAACAATGAACTATAATAATCAATCCTGTTAAAACTAATATTACTCTGTTTTCTGGTATACTCTTTGAAATTCAGTAGCGAGCTTGTCAGAACAGTTCAGAAACATGGAATTATAGCTACTTCACTTTACTGATATAATTACTATAGCTCCAAGTACCACTTGTCTCCCACTCTATGATATGCACATGCTCACAAAGAAAATACAGTAAATCCCTTGTAGATGACTGGGGGTGAGATCAGTGAGCTATCCGTGTTTCTCCCGAATAGCACACTGACCCATTCATTTCTATGGGCTCATGCACACGACCATGAATTCCACAGATCAGTCTGCAGGCTGTGAGTCCATGCTGCAAAATATAGAGCAGGTCCTATTCTGTTCAGTGTTTGTGGCACGGACTTGCCCATAGAATCCTATGGGAGACTAAACACTGTGTGTCATCAGTGTGCCGTCCATATTTGTGGACAAGCTAGGGACAACATTAGAGGTCTACTGTGGGGGGTTTTTGTGTGTGATCCACAAACTTGGATCACGCACTGATGACACACTGTCCTTTTTTGCAGACATAGGACACTAATGCTGAAGACACACAGTCCACAAAAAAGGAACACGCATTACTAGTTTGCAGAAAGCAAAATACACACGGTCTGCACCTAGGCTAACATTGCATAGTGGTTACATAGTTTATATGTGGTTCCTTCAGGCAACACATGCTGCCCACAACTAGTAGTCTGGTACACGGGGGCTGCAGCAACTGCTGATCTGTGTAGGGGCCAGGTGTCAGACTCAAACTAATCACATCAGTGTGAAAAAACTATTTGGGAATGGAGAACCCCTTCCAATTGACCCTGCGGTTCTCCTGAAAAGTATAAAACATTAGTAAGATATAGTTTTGATTTTTTTTTTTTTATGTAGATTGTTTGCCCCATATCAGATCACAATGTACATTTTTTTATTGTTTTTTTCCTATCAGTATGTCTTTGTATAATGGGAGGAAATCCACGCAAACACGGGGAGAACATGCAAACTCCTTGCAGATGTTGTTCCTGCCAGTATTCAAACCCAGGACTCCAGCGCTGCAAAGCTGCAGTGCTAACCACTGAGCCACAGTGTTGCCCCCTTTAGGAAGATATAGTTGGACTACCTGGAGTACTCGTTTTTTAGTCCTTCTTCCATAGAGCGTTCAATTTCTAGTCCCAATGGCAACCAACTTCACAGGCTGTACTTCAATAGAAACTCTACCTCCTTCAGATAGGCTAGTGTTGCTGGTGTCAGTACCATTGGCACTGACTAATCCAAGAGTATGGGGACTGTGTGAGACTATTGAAGCGTTGTGTACATAAGGTAGTCTGAGAAGCTGGCAGCCACCATGAGTATTAACAAACATTTTATAATATTATCAAGACTTCTACCCACTATAAAAAAAAACAAAAAACAATTCAGTGCTTAAAGAGGACCTTTCACCGCCCCAAGTCTGTGCAGTTTTCTGCACCATGTTACAGGCGCAGCTGCACAGACTCTGGGCACTGAATTATCTCTCTAGCCCCCCTCGTTGTGGAGCTCTGAGCCCTGTTATTCCTGGCACCTTGTATGTTACTTAAGCCGTTCAGTGTCAGAATGGTGTTTCTGACACTAAAGACAGCAGCTACGTCAGTCTGACACTGTCCAATTAGCAGTGGACAGTGTCCGAGCTGCTGCAGCAGCCTGATCTTGGGAGTTCTCATGAGATCACGCAGCCTTCTCTTCACAGGACTGCATAGAAGACCTGGAGAAGTGATCCAGGCAGAGTATTGAAGCAGATGAAGGAGAACTTCACTGACATTGCGATGATTTGGCGGCCCTGCAGACAGCAGCACTGTCTCCAGGGACGCCCCAAGTTATCTCTCCCTGACTCGAGTATAAGCCGAGGTGGACTTTTTCAGCACAAAAACTGTGCTGAAAAACTCGGCTTATACTCGAGTATATGTGGTAATCGTGCTGATATAATGAATAAAGGGAATATGTTATTTATTTGGTAGAATACACCGTGCAAAATTTTTAATGAGAAAAAAAACAAAACTAAAAACAAAGTCACACTTGCTCTTTCTTTCCATTCCAGCCAGAAAGAGATTAAAAATATTATCAATAAGCTATATCTTTCCCAAAATTATGCCATTGGAAAATGCAACAGATCCTGCATAAAGCAAGCAATTATATGGCTACATAAAAAAAAAATTAAAACCTTATGGCTTTTGGGATGAGACAGTGGTGAAGACGGTGAGGGTTATCTTTAAAGCAGCTTTGTATGTAAGGCTTGGGTCACACATGTGCCTGCAAACAGGACTTTCCTTTCTGGATTTTTCCAGAAACCGGACAGAAACCTTGCCGGTAACCGCTTTTTAAGCGGGTTAGCTTTCTGTTTTTCAGGTACCCCAAGTGGGGTGAGGTGCTGTGTCAGATACTGAGCAGTGAAGGGCCCCACCATTCTGCTGACTGGTTGTTGTGGGAGAGGAATCCTCATGGTTAAAACATAAAACTAAAAAGGATGAACTGTGAGGATTTGCTTCTTTCCCCTAATGCATGCTAAGCAGACACTTCTATGGGAATTGTACATGGGAACTTGGAGAATGAATTACCTGTCATTAACATAATCCATCCAATGCTCCGTTTCAGTATCGGAGGAGGTATTCTGGATCTTAAAAACAACAGAAAAGTTTTAATAACAATCCTTGTAAACCGGAAAATACCTGAAATGTACTGAAGAAACGTATTTTCATTCTGGAGAATATAACAAAGTAAAAAGAAGTCAGAAAAGTAGTCCTGTAGCAGCGGATGGACATCTGGTTGTTTAAGTACTTCATACATCAACTTGTAAGACTCCCATCCATAACCGTAGTCTAGTCCATTAACAACAGCTTGGCAGTAATTGACAAACAGGCATTTCTTTGTGTCTGAGCTGAAATTTGAGGGCTGTAAATGAAAATCGCCAACAAATTTGTAATAAAAACAATTAGTGTTAGTCTAATGTATTTTACTGCACTACGGGCAAATAAAATAAAGGACTTTTATAAAAGTCTAAGTCTCTGTGTGCACAGATGTCCAATAGTGCCCTGAACTGGAAGCATATACTCAGCAGCAGAGATTAGAAAAACTTTCTTCAAGGTAAGCTGACCTTACAGGACTGGATCTGAATAAATGGCTACTGCATGAAGATGTAAATAAGATGATGTGTATGGAGTCCAAAAGAATCTCATCACAAGCTATTTGGCAGGTAAAATGGGATATTTTTGCGCTCAATAAAATCCTTTTCTCGTTTTATTCACTGGGGGACACAGCACCATGGGATAGAGACCTATAGTGCTGTGTCCCCCAGTGAAATAAGCAAAAAAATTGCACTTCTGAACAGCGGCCATTACATGCGGACCCAATGTGGTGATACACATTACCTCAGCTTTTCAGAACTTGGTTGCCCTCGATCACAACCACGGTGCCACAGCAATTAGGCCATGATGGGTAGTCTATACTATTCTAGTCTTATATCTCAACTCTTTATTGATGCATTGATGTCATTGCACCAATGCAGGGAAATTGTGCAGCTGGTGACAAAACATACTCAGAAACTGCAGAAAATATGTGTACTTACCATCTAATTTATTATTATTATTACTGTTTATTAATTCCATGGTGCTTTACATTTGGGGGTTTACATACAATACACAAAATATACAGGTAGATATAATACTAACAGTGACCGACTGGCACAGTGGGCCCTGCCCGCGAGGGCTTACAATCTATGAGGGAAGGGGGGTAGGTACAGAAGGAGAGTGGGAGACTGTACAGATGGTGGTGCGGTGATAGTGTTATTGGAGGTTGTAGGCCTTCCTGAATAGGTGAGTCTTCAGGGCCTTCTTGAATGCTGTGATTGTGGGGGTCAGTCCTATGTGTCTTGGTAAGTTGTATAAAGGCATCCCAATTCCCCCTCCCCCCCTCCCCAGTGGCAGATGTTAGGGGTAAGAAGCATGCATCTACTGGATTATTACCCATGTCTGTTTCCTAGTTCTCAAGGATGCTGTGCCATTGCCAGAGGGGTCCGACAGCAGTCTCCACTCGGGCCGACTCAGACAGATGGCCACCATACCCACAAGAGAGGCTGTATGACCAGTTAGCCCTCAGTGTGGGTGTCAACTGTAGAAGGAGACTGGAAATCCCTTTAGTACAGAAAAGCTGTCTCCAGCTGTCAGTAAGATATCTCTATTATATTACATGCTGGGCAGGCAAGGATTTCATTTGTTGTTATAGTTTAATATTGTCTGCGTTCAATAAACCTGACAACATGTCAGCTTGCACTTAGTTTTGCTGTTGGCCTGATGTGAATGAAATCATTGTGGCATCTTTCAACTCTAGCAGAGCCAATTTTGAGTAAATGCCGTTCCTCATTATCGATTATTTGATATTTTATCAAGACTTCTTTCTATCATTTCTTTAGATAAAGCAACAAGCAAACCAATAAATCGATGTACACTAAGTAAATCAGCAAACAGCACACAGATGACATTCGCATGCCATCCAGTGCACCCATTCATTTCATGAGTCTTGATTTCGATTTGGGCTCACAGCCTCCTACATGGATCTATGATAATACATGGGTGTGTGTATTGGGCCATGTTTGCTAGCTGAAAACCTTGCATAGCACACTGACAACCCAAACAGTTGTGTGCACTGAGCCCCCTAC
This sequence comes from Leptodactylus fuscus, assembly GCF_031893055.1. Lineage (NCBI taxonomy): Eukaryota > Metazoa > Chordata > Amphibia > Anura > Leptodactylidae > Leptodactylus > Leptodactylus fuscus. The sequence goes on along the minus strand of NC_134266.1, from coordinate 192,592,601 downwards.
AATGTGCACCAATACCAAACCACAATATATTGTGATGAAAACATCTCAAAACTTCAATGAAAAAGATAATCTTGCAAAATCTAGACATACAAAAGTATAGGAGGAAAAATATACAGGAAATGACTGAAATTCTGGCTTTTATATTATATTTCACATAAATACCGGCAGAGTTATTTCTGTGAATGCTCTGTATTCATAGCTAGAATAATGAACAGTGTGTCACATGGGGTTATAGCTCTTTTAGAATGTGGCCTTACTCTAGGAAATAGCTCTTAAGCTACTTAAAAGACAATAACTCAGAAAAACTCAAGAGAAAATGCCTTTTTTTCCCCTCTCAGCGGTAGTTTTAACCTTCGACACAGCCAAAATTGGATTCAGTTTTATTCCAAGTTTTAAGTCCTAAAAAAGACAACGGTAACGTAAACTGAGTGGACTACGGGCATCTCCACAGATTAAGTAGCAAGCCAAAAGCAGTAGTATAAACTCTACGACCTTATTCACATGCCTGTGCTTTAAAGGGGCTCTATCATTTGGAAAAGTCATTTTTAACTAATCACATAGTTGCACAGCCTTTAGAAAGGCTATTCCACACCTACCTTTTGTATGTAAATTGCCTCAGTGGTTTTTGAATGAGACCATTTTTATTCATATGCTAATTAGCCTTCTCTGTGCACCCCAGAAATCTTTTTGTGCACTGTCTCCTGTGTATACAGCACAGGCTGCTGCTGACTCCTCCTCCCTGCTCTCATACACAGCACACAACAGGGAGAGGAGAGATGGCTGACAACTTCCTGTACACGGAGAAGGCTAATTAGCATATGAATAAAAACAGACTTATTCAAAAACCACTGAGGCAATCTACATACTAAAGGTAGGTGTGGAATAGCCTTTCTAAAGCCTATGCAAGGATGTGACTAGTTAAAAATGAGTTTTTCCAATGATAGAGCCCCTTTATGTCCATTTACAGACTGTGAGTCCGTAAGACTCTATTTTGGTCCATTTTACTAATCAAGAATACCCTTTAAAGTCTGTTTGTTTTTCACTGACCAAACTCAACACAAAATACAGCAATTTGTTTTCTAAAAATGGTTTATCTGTTTTTCATCTATAGGAAAATTATATGAACCATAACGCATCCAGAAAATCAATAGCTTTGTGTGCTGTCAGTAGAAAACACTGACCGCACACAGAGGTGAAAAAAAAGCTTTAGATCCAGGGCTCAGCAACATTCTGCTCTCCAGCTGCTGTGACACTACAAGTCCCAACATGCTCCATTAACTTCCATGTGATTTCCAAGAACAGCAGAGGAAGTATGCATGCTGAGAGTTGTAGTTTTATAACAACTGGAGTGCCGTAGGTTGCCTACCCCTGCTTTAGAGCGTAGAAATCCTCTCTAGACATGTAAAAGAGATACGGAAAAAATGATCTGAGAAAACTACCACAACTTACCATTTGGATTAGTTCTTTAGCAAGCTGGGTCACAGATATTTCAAAATTGGTCCCAATATTGTAGATTTCTCCAACTTTCCCCATCTTTAGAATGGTCAATATTGCGTCCACCACATCTGAGGCATATAGAAAACTCCGGGTTTGTCTCCCAGAACCATGTATACAACTTTACAAAACAAAAAACAGAGCAAAAATAATAGATAACTACTTTCAGTGTTTAGAAATTTGCAATAAATAATGCATGATAAATGAAAATATCAACAACGGGGGAGCAGCAAGCGATCTTGAGCTGAAAAGCGGACTGCTCATTCCTTCACTTTCAGTTATAAGTGAGGTGTATACTTATCTGGCCATACACACTAGATACATGTTGAACACAAGGCTCGATGTCTGCAGGACCAAGCTTTCCATCTATTGAGTATGTTGGCCTCCCCGACTCATACCTCGATGTGGTCAGAAGGAAAGAAGGGTCAGACATTTCAGTTTGGAACATGCTTTTTGTTCTCAGGGAGATAAGCTGCTGCCTAAGAGGAACATGTGCATGGGTATGAGGAGGATTGGGAGTGATAGCTATTCGCTGAATGCGCAGAAGTCTGGTGTATGCTCAGCCTATATAGTTAATACCACCGTTGCAAGCCCCTGCTACAGCTTTTGTGTTATTTGCATTTGGGTTCATGACTGTAACAACGATACTGTCAAATAAGCATTTACTAGACTAACTCACCATTTTCTGTTGTGCTGCAATAAAGAAATAAACTTGGGGATAACCTGAAAGGAAAGAAACTAATTATTATTATGATTTACAAAAGAAAAATAAAAAAAAATTACACGCTGTAACTGTAGAGCTACAATAGGGTAAAAGCTAAGCAAATGAATGGGGGTGTGTAGGGGGGGAGGGTCAAAGATATAGACTACAGATGACAATACACATACACAGTAGAAAAGAAGCTGAGAAATATAAGCCATCAATTAGATGTTTATTAGCCTACTGAGTACTTAAACACACAGAGGTGTAATTTTAGTGGGTTATTTCAGGACCCGTGTAGATTTACGCAGTAATGGTGCACGTAAACCAGCAAAGTGCAATTAAGATCACATAATGGCTTTCTTTCATACTGTTTTACTAAAGTAATAACATGGTGTGCAGGCAATAAAACCAGAATTACAGAACAGGAAAAAACAGATGTTAACCACGCTTTCTGCAATTAATGCTTCTACAATGTCATTTAATGCAGCATTTACAATCACGCTGGAGCAGAAAACACTTCAAACCTTCTGAATGAATCACTATTAGGAACAAGATGGATGAAGACTACAGGAAAGTTCTATAGCTCTCCAGGAAACTAAGAAACTAAAAGCAAATTTTCCACTGTGAGGACCCCCTGAACGAAAAAATTACAAGTCTTTGTTTCTTCTGTGCCTACAGCACAAATGAATTTGGATAAAGGGGGTCACCACACTTGGATTCACAATGAAGAACTTCAGTGATAAATAAATTGCAAAAAAGAAAAATAAATTAGGATAAAGTGAAGTTCTATTCTGGGTAGGTCAAGAGTATGAAGTTAATGGGAACTGCAGCAAGACTCAATTTAAGGGCATAAGGTTGTTATTCCTTTCCCCACATAGTAAGGGCTCGTTCACATGGGGGAAGAGGGAGCAGATTTTGACGGCAAATCCACCTCAAAATCTGCCCCCTATGCAGACCGCTAGCCTACTTTTTTACGTGAGCGGTTTGTTCCCATTCATGGAAAAAAAAGCGAGCTGCCCTTTCTTCAGGCCGATTCAGCTGCGGCGTCTGCCTTGCAATAGCACCCTCCGGACTAGGCCCATTCATTTGGGCCTACTCCGGAGCAGGAAGCCGCGACTGTCGGACTGATGCAGCTTCCTGTGTCAAAATCAGGACCAAAATACGCAGTCCCTAGCCCCGTGTGACCGGCGCCTTAGTACAAAGCAGCACTGCTCAGTGCAATTCAGTCATTCTATGGATGAACATGGGACCTTGCCACAACATCTAAAAGTATGACGGAATGCCCACATGACGAAAATGTTTCCTCAATCTGCCACTGTTTTCGATGGAAAGCAGAGATCAAAGTAGGACACTGAAAAATTAAGCATCCTGCTTGACCTTTCCACAGATTCCACGGCTGATTCAGCCACAGAACCCACGGAGAGAAAACTTCCCGCATTAGGAATTCACCTGAACCACATCAGCAGTGAAAGCAGCAATGGAAAGCCGGAGGGGCAGAAAGTAGAGGAATTTGAGGAGCAAATTTCTGCTGTGTGAACAGGAAATATGTAATGAAATTAGATAGATACTAACTTTTCAACAAACTTTACATAAATAAATAAATAGTGTCGGTAACTATAATAAACTCTAATATATTGAAGGAAAATGCATATTCACATGTAATCTGGCTGTTTCCCTCCTTCCTAAATAGACACTCCCACTGAAATATGTTATGAAACCGTCACGCTAAAGACACATGCACAGACCGAAAAGCAGAAAGATTACGATAGAGAGAGAGAGAGCGCGTGTGTTTGCGAGAAATTGCACAGAGAGAGCGAGCGTGAATGAAAGAGGCAAGGCTCCTCAGCACCTCCTGATCTCTTAACCTGCGCCAAGAGCACTACTGTGACGTTTGTGCACCTAAAGTAGAAGATCACAGTGGGAGACAATGAACTATGCCCCTGCAGGGGAGACATTAAACTGTGTGGGGCCACTGCTAGGGTCATTTAACAATAATTTATTTATTTTGCTTACTTATATCATCATCATATTCTGCAGTGCTTTACAGAGATATTGTCAACACTGTCCCATATAGGGCTCACAATCTACATTCCATATCAGTCAGTCTTTGGGAGTGTGGGAGGAAACTGGAGTACCCGGAGGAAACCCACACAAACACGGGGAGAACATACAAACTCCTTGCAGATGTCATGCTTAGGGCTCGTTCACATCTGCTCCCAGGTGTCCGTTCTGCAGGTTTCAGTTTCCTGCATAAAACAGAGCAGGAGACGGAAACCTGCAGGATTCTCTCTCACCCATTCATTTGAATGGGTGAGAAAGCTGTCCGGCTGTGAGCGGCGGTGAGCGTTTTATGCTCTCCTCCGCGAAACCGTTTTTTTTTTTTAAATCCGGACACAGAGTCGGACATGCAGTACTCTGTGTCCGTATTTAAAAAAACGGTTTTGCGGCGGAGAGCATAAAACGCTCACTGCCATTCACGGCCGGACCCGGTCTGTGGTTTCCGTCTTCTTGTATGCAGAAGACGGAAACCACAGAACGGAGACCAGAACGCAGGTGTGAACCTAGCGTTAGTGGGACAACATTTGTATTATACAGAATTTGAAAGGAATACCGACCATGAACTTAAATTTTTTTTCTATGGGTGGCCCATGTGCTCAGCTGAGTTTTAGACTGTTGGTATATGCAGTGCAATTTATGCCCTTTCCTGCTTGTTTTCTACAATGTATTAAGTGTAGATATAGCTTGAAATCCAGATGTTCAGATTGCAAACGATTGCTTAGAATGGACAGAATCCTAACTGCTGGAACAAATTTTAGGACTGTATTAGCTTTGTAAAGTCAACTCTTAGCAGAGCAACAATTTTACAAAAAGCTTCCAAAAATGTATAATGTATTGACACTTACTTTTTCTGGATACTGATGTGGTCCATACACATTACTACTTCTGGTGATAATAACTGGAAACTGCAGAGGAACAGAATAAAAATAGATTTGGAGTCAATTATCAATGTTAATATAATGGCACATTACCGTGAATATCTACAACACAAACATGGTCAGTCACAAAAATATTAGAATTCACAACACGATATAAACAATAATTGAACCCAGCAAAGTGACAACAAGTTGTCAGGATTAGACTATCCAATTTCTGTCTCTCTGATGTGTATCACTTGAGATGTTAGTAATATACACTAGCCTAATGTGGTGTAGCAGTCACACCGCCATCTTCTGCTTAGGGTACACTGCAGGCTGCCAATCAAGATAAGGCTTGCACATGTTACCGAAAAAATGGCCAAACATCTTAGTGAAGTCTCATGGTGCATCATTTACTATCTCATTTTCTCAATGTTAATGTCAAATTACTATGTGAGCCCCTTAGTTGTGTAAATTCAGAATGTAAGTGTGGACTATAATAGAAAATAAAGGAAGCCCTTACACTATGCAGAAAGTTAACACAAAAACTGCATATGTGGCTTCATTTTTGGTTGTAGAAAAACATTTTATTTTGTAACCCCCTAGATGAAAACTCCATTCGCCCAAAAAGCAAACCTCCACCTCTGTAGCCATCTGAATTAGAGTATAGTCACACGTCTTTTTTGCAAGCGGATATTGACACAGAATCGGCCTCAAAATCGCCTCACAAAACTCAGTGTGAACATACCCTTAGTGGGGAATTGCAGCATTATCAATTGTCAAATTGTTATTTTACAAGTGGAAGATAACGGAGCAGAAATGAGGCATCTTGCCACAATACTTCAATCAGTAATATATGGAAAGATGGAGTCACAGGACATTGTGATAGCCCCTCTGCTCTCTCTCCATTCATAAATTACAAGTGCCTTTTCTATTACTTTAATGGCAGGGAATCCGATTAATCAATATAGCCCGATTATTACCTGGTTATATGGCTATAACTTACATGTTCTGATTAGGTTTCAAAAGGATTAAATGACTAGATGATTTTGCTGGAAAACAGCTGTTTCCACCACAAAACCACGTGGTCATTAACAAGCAGATCGTCGCACAGTTCTGTGGGTGAAGCAGCTGTCTTCCAGCAAAATGGTGTCGCTACTTAATCATTTAACAAGCCATTCTGAGCTGCCCCAGAACCACTTGGCGTAGCCTTAACCTACAGAAGTCCATAGGAAGCCTATCCATCAGATCATACAGCATGTAGTATCAAACTGGAAGAGGGACAGAACTCAAAATTAATTTTTTCCTAAAATTTGTGTGTTAGGGAAAAAAAAAAGAAGCTGTTTAACATAGAGCTACAGTAATGTTTCAGGCACAATTAAAGGGGTGGTCTTTGATGAGGCAAAACCTTTTATAGAGGAAACAGCAGCCACTAGGATGACTACATGTTCATGTAATAGAATGAAGGCAATCCTATAAAGTGGCTATCGATTATGGCTCAGAGAATCCAGAGTGGTGGTCCACTTATTCTGATGTTCATATATCCGAATAGGACATAGACAGGAATTGGCTTCACAAGACAAGCTCTCTAAACTCTTCTTCAGGTAGCTGACCTCACAGGTAGACAAAAAAAAAACACATAGAGAAGCTAAGGGGTACTTTAAAAATATGTTGCTGTAATAAGTTAATAGGCATACACTTCCCTTCATAACATGTACATGGTGCTGACAACTTTTTATTATCTAAACTCTTTAAAAAAAATGCAACTGATAAAACTGAGCAATCCCCACAAGGAGTAAAATTACCACAGATGCTGTGCAAAGGCGAAAAAAAACAAGAAAAAAAGAAAAATGGCATTAGTATTTATGCCGCCACTCTGGACAGATTACAGGCTGTAGTTTCACAGGATAAACAATTTCAGCGTGAAAGAAATGAATGACAGCTGGTGCATTGCAGAGCAGGTGGGACACTTTGGTCCACATCCTAAATACATCCAGCAGTATAAATAATCATTTCACACTCCACAACATATGGCTGTGCAATGCTTCATTTACACACATACCCCGCTGAATAGAGCTAAGACTCCCAGTGCTAATATATCCTTGGCTCTTCCCTTGCCTCCTTACCTTGTATCTTTCCCAGAAAGACAGTACAAAGCTTTCTGCAGCTGCTTTGGACGACGCATATGGATTTGTTGGCCGTTTTGGTGAGGTTTCATCGAACTCCTAATGAAATATGAATTTTTAAAGATGGCAACGAAGTGGAATAACGTTCACAATACTGGCAAAATATTCTGTAATAAAAAGATTCATCTACATAATTCTGTACTGGGAATAGCACAATCCAAATTTTCAGAATCGCTGTTTACACCAATGTGACCTCAAACCATCAGAATATGTAGATAAAATGAGGCATCATTAAGTAAAAGTACAGATTTACAAGTCCATTGCTCCCAATGGGAAATGGAGGCAGGGCTTCTGGCTAGAAATATGCTTTAACACTGTGCAGGGCTTATAAAAACTGACTAAATACCCCTGGACAAGCAGAAGTCCAAAACTAAAATATCATGTATATCAGTGCACATATGAGCAACTATTGTCAGCTAATAGTTTTACCTATTCACATTGAATAAGATATTGAACTTGACCTCTGAACTATACTCATTTAAAGGGGTTGTTTGCTTTTGGCAATTCATTTTTGTTAAAAGCGTCGACTGACAATAGGGTGCCCATGGTCAGTTGCAGTTTGAGAGAGATCTGGCAAAAAGTGTTCAATCCCCCTGAAGTATCACCAGATAGGAGAAGAAACATTACACAACTGCCACAGAAATAAGTGGGGTGTCTAATACATGTCGGGGGAAAGGGCAGCTCTTAAAGGGTTACTATTGTTTCAATATTTATCTAAAAGAAAAGCGTTTTTAAAATACATTTCCTGCACATTTTTTTTGTATGTTAATTTACATCCAGGGGAGCCATTCCTTGTTCTGCTTGTCTGCATATATAGCTATAAAGAGAGTTTTACTTCTGATCTAATATTTTTTTAGCTGTCATGACTATTGATGTTCTGTTAGTAATATGCATATTGCTACCAGGCCTGCTCTCATCTTACTGGCACATCCCTGATGTGCTAGAGAGACTCACCATGAAGAGATAGAGGAGAGCGGTGCTGTGGACAGTCTTACTAATAAGAAGTCACACTCAGGGACATATCAATGTATGTACACAGGTGGGAAGAGGAGAAAGAAGCAGGGTATCCGTATTCAGCAAGCACAGCACATGCAGAACACCAGCTCAACTTAGAGATGCTCAAAGATAGCGTTGTTAAAGAGAGACTTCAGATTCAGCTTTTGTTTTTTTGTTTTTTTTTAAATAAGAACAAAAATTACAAATAAAATAGAAAATATTCCCCTACCCAAAAGATGTAATGACACTTACACAGTCAGTGAAAGCTCTGCAGTGTACGTCAAATCACAGGATGGCTGGTTTGGGAAATAGCCTGTTTTTCTGGTTGGATATTTCCCCTGAAATATTACTTGTTTTTCTAAATTCTGTTGAATTCAAAGAAGCTCTCCCACAAAAATCTTTATTCTATTACCCAAAGGTGCATAATCTAAATTGTAGTGAAAGCATTTGTCTTACTGGTGGCTGAATTTGTGAGTTATCCATTAATCCATTCCTGTCTGGTCCTCAGCTCAGAAGAGTCATGTGATAAGCAATAAAACTCTCCAATTGAAATAGCGCATTATTTGTGGACAGGGATTCATTTTCTCTAATCATTCATATGGAAGCCTCAACGCAAGTCTCAGGAATGAACAGAAAAAGTGACTCCCTGTTCCTACAGTTATGTCAATTGGGGTCAAGAGTGTTAGTCACATGATACAGATGAGAAACAGAAGGGGGGGGGGGGGGAATAACTCATAAAAACAGCCACCAATAAGATTTCCCAACCAGTCTTCTGAACTGTTCCCTCATCTACAAAATATATTTTTGCAAGGGTGATTGTCTTCCCCACCAAAGGCAGGAATATCAATGTATACAGCAGGAGAGAAGCTTCGAAATTCTATTAGCTTACCTTTTACAAAATCTAAAGCTGGTCTGCAAAGTAACCCAATTTGTATGATTTATGGCCTATTTCATTGCTTGTACAAATATGAACACAGAGCAAAATGGACACTAAAATATGGAGAACTACGTAACTATATGGTGAATTACAATTAAGAAATAGAAAGAACAGCTACCTCATCGAGGCTTCCACCGTACACTTCATCTGTACTTATGTAGACAAACTTTTTCACTCTGGCTTCATAAGCAGCATTAAGAAGAACGTGTGTCCCACATATGTTCACATAAGCAAACTTAAAGGAATCCAAAAAAGATAGGTCTGTGAAGAAAAAAAAAAATCCAGTGTTAGTAACAGAGTCAGGCTATGGCAGCAAATACATTTCCAGTGCTAAATGGTTATTCAGACCAACCTAAATTAACATATAGCACAGGCAATATACAGTAATTTGCTCAACTTCTCATACTGTAAGTGGAACCAAGGCAACTACGGCTTAACAGTATCTGAAAGGGCACTAAAAGCTAACCGTTCTGCACAACTTTTATTCTACGGCCTGTTGCAAGCAAAACTACACATATGATAGGCGTGCAAGTAAATCATAAACAATATGAGCAATGTAGGACACCTAAGGCTGGTCTTACATGACTGTATTGGTTTTACGGTCCACAAGTTGCTGATCAGCAACACTACTATTTAACCGCAAATAGACATTTCGCAGACGTCCTTGTCCTGCCGCACGCATTCATAGAGTTCTATGGGCGAGTCCGTGCAGTGCCGTGAATTCATGGCATTTGCAGACCTGCTGTATTCAGTGTGGACCTCGGTCATTCTGAATATAATGTGTCCGCAAATGAAAACCCGCAATTGCGGACTTAAATTACAGTCGTGTAAGACCAGCCTTAGCCTACTTTCAACAATGGATTGTGTCACATGTGGAAACAGTTGCCCCAGGAAGGCATATCCTGTCCATAAGACCTGTTAGGGTATATAGTCATCATTGAGATGTCTTTGCTTAGGACACAGTTCTGTGAGCCAGAATGGAGAGTGTACTGTATGAGCGGGTCCCATGCTGGTGACATGAGCCATCCTTGTATTACAGTGATGGCCATTCATTTCAATGGCTGCTGTGTGATACTACATTTCCCCTGCAGCCTGGCTGGCTGTGGCTTCCCCCAGAACAATTAGCTGTTTGATAGGCAAGCTGGGAACTAGAACTGTGGCCACCTTCTGGAAATGGGCTGCCTGCGATGACACAGCAAAACGGTCTTTGTTTACAGCAATGACATAACATGACCACTGCAGCGCATCACTGGCCTCCATGTTGTACCGCCGAGGGTAGCAATTGGCTATAGTGGTGATATCACAAGTTTATTCTCCATTAACAGAAATATAATAAACAAAACAAAAAGAAACACATGACACATTCCTGTTAACTTGGTAACATGTTTCTGTAATATAATTCAGAGCAATAGTAGTGTAAATATGCTCACCTACGTGGGTCTGTGCAGCGAAATGTAACACCACATCTATATTTTCGGTTTCAAAGAGTTGTTTGATAAAATTCGAGTCACAGATATCCCCCTGAGGTACAAGGACGAATGTTAGTCTCCACAAAGAACAGAGATGCAAGCATACAGCAATATATCAGACTATGACTTACTGTACGTACATGACTGAACTACTGACAGCACTGAGAAATACACATTGATCTCACAGCTCATTCCTGATGAATGAGAGATTCCTTGTGGTAGATTAATTTGTTTTCTGGGTACAGCATAGGCAATAAATCAGTCAGCTTTACACATACTGCCGCTGTTACATAGCTACACAGTATTTGTTATGTATTTATTATGCTTACTTGTATAGCGCCATCATATTCCGTAACGCTTTACAGACATTGACAGTCACTGTCCCATATAGGGCTCACAATATAAATTCCCTATCATTATGTCTTTGGAGTGTGGGAGGAAACCCGGAGTACCCAGAGGAAACCCATGCAAACACGGGGAGAACATACAAACTCCTTGCAGATGTTGTCCTTGGCGGGATTTGAACTCAGGACTCCAGCGCTACAAGTCTGCAGTGCTAACCACTGAGCCACAGTAAAGTTACATAGTATGGGTCAAAAAAAAAAAAAAAAAAGTTGAACTACAGGAAGGGAAAGGACATGGCTGCAGATAAGGGGAAAAGTAAGCAAAAATATATACTTTCTTTACAAGAAAGAAACAGATATACAGATGTAGTAGAGTTAACTCAAAGTTCTGCAATTGGTTAAACCGCTGCAGTGTGCATCTTATTTAGACAAAAAAAAAATCTATGAAGAGTCACTGTAAAATGTTTTATCAATGACTTTTTTTTGGCTTTTGTTGTCGAGTGAGATTTTATCACAGAGCAACAATTTAAACAACTGCAAAAATTTGGGTTAACTCTGCTACATCTGTACATCCTACTGCAAGTGTCCAAGTACCACCTACTTAGTTCTTGAGAAATGCTGCAAGGCTACAAATTGCAACCAATTTCAAGATGCAACTGAAACACTAGGGCACAGTGATGAACTTTTTGACTGCAGGTATGTACAGGTTTTTGTTTCACTTATGAAAACCACTGAATTTTGTGATAAAATCATATGACTGCTGACCCTATAAATCAGAGGTTCCCAACCGCCAGGCCGCAGCACAGTACCAGTACTTGATCACCTGGTACTGGACCGCAGGTTCCCTTAAGCGACTTCCAACCCATGCTCTGGAATGTCCAATTATTGTCCTTACAGAGCAGTGATAGGGTGAGCGGGACCTCCTCTTGTACACAGCCTGTGCAAATCTTCTATATTCTTCCCAGCACTACCATAGAATAGGGGTGAAAGTTCAAGAAGGAAAGTAGAAAATGCACACAGGCTGTGGACATGATGGGCCTGCCCACCACAACTACTGTTCTGTAAGTACAATATAACTATAGAGCAACAGAACATTAAATAGTATATGGGGGAGGGGTTATTAGCTAAATATTACAGTAATAGTGCCCTCCACAGTTAATAATGGCATTACTTATGGTGTGCTATTACCTATGGGGTGACCTTGCAAACCAAATCCCGCCCCCAACCAGCGCATATCCCCCCATATACATACAATATAAATGACATATGATCCAATTATACGATATAAGATATCATGGACACAGCATACCTGTAAGAACTTGTAATTCGGTTTACTTGAAATAGCATCAAGGTTTCTCAAGCTGGCACAATAATCAAGCTGAAAAGAAGAAAGCATAGAAAACATTAGTAATGCTAAATACTTTATTTATCAAAATATTAGAACTTAAATAAATGTTTCAACCTTGGCGTAAAAGCAACAAAATTTTAGCAATTTGGGGAATTTTTAGTCCATCTAGTTTAAGACCTAAATTTTCTGATTGGAAACGGGGCCACAGCTCTAATGTGTTAAAGGGGCTCTATCATTGGGAAAAGTCATTTTTAACTAAGCACATGCATGCATAGCCTTGAGAAAGGCTATTCCACTCCTACATTTAGTATGTAAATTGCCTCAGTGGTTTCTGAATAAGTCAGTTTTTACTCATATGTTAATTAGACTGGGTGCATGATGCATCGTGCACCCCCTTTGCTATTGTTTCCTATGGGTGTATACAGCACCGACTGCTGCTGCTGCTGAGGACTCAGCTTCCTGTTTGCACACACACATAGGAGAGCATAGCAGGGACGAGTGCTGCTGGGAACTTCCTGTACTGGCTGGAGGTGCATTAGCATATGAATAAAAACGGACTTATTGAAAAACCACTGAGGCAATTTACATACTATTTGTAGGTGTGGAATAGCCTTTCTAAAGACTATGCAAGGATGTGATAAGTTAAAAATGACTTTTCCCAGTGATAGAGCCCCTTTAATTTTGTCAAGGAAAATTCTGTCCAAAAGAAGACCAATCCACCCACTCCCACAATTACAAATGGACATCCCCTAGTGGACATCCCCCCCCTTTATATGTCGGATTGTATCTCCATATTTACTTTGAATTGTTGTTGTGTTGCTGTTGTTTTGTCTATTGTTTGATTTTATGTACAGAAAAATTTGTTAATAAAAATTATCTGATTTAAAAAAGAAATTACCTGCAGGGGGATGAAACACACTACATGCAACCATCCTAAGAAAAGTACATCAAGTACTAATGTGTATCTGGAAACTGCCATTAAAACATGATCTTAACCACTTCAGTAGCGGGCCAATTTGTGGTCCAGGACCAGACACATTTTAGGTTTATTATGTATGTGCGGTTTTGAGGTCTGTAAAATTTTTCTCGTATGTCTTAGTCAACTAATTTTTGCATCTTTTTTCGGGGACACATAGGGCTTTATTTTTATTTTCAAATGTGTTTTAATTTTTTTTATATCCAGGAAAATATAAACAAAATAGGAGGGAAATTGTGTCTGGTTTTCAATTTATAATTTTTTTTTTAATTTAATAACACAAAGTGTCACTGAAAAACTTGATAATAGTTTTTCCTCTCCGTTACAGTAATATTTATTTTGTATGGTGTCGTCGGGGGTGGGGCTATAACCTTTAATAACGGCGTTTTATTAGCGTATTATTTATTTTTTATTATTATTTTATTTACATTTTTTTAAAACTTTTTTATTACCGTATTTTACGGACTATAAGGCGCACTGGACTATAAGGCGCATTGCCCATGAGCGCCTTATAGTCCGTCTCGGTTCATATATAAGGCGCACCGGACTATAAGGCGCAGTCCGGTGCGCATTATATGTTATTGAAAGCGGCGGCAGGCAGACTTTGCCAGCGGCCGCTTAACCCCCCGCGTGCCAGCCGCTTCTATTGGAAGCGCTCGGCAGGTGAGGAGGGGCTCTATCAGCAAAATCATGCTGATAGAGCCCAACCGTAAGAGTTATATCAAACTACCCCCCCGTTTTAACATAAAACCCTGAAACAGAATGTGAAACTTACCGAACGGTGCAGGGTGGGCGGGCATTCAGGCCTCCTCTTCCTCCGATGTTCAGTCCTCCTCCTCCGGCGCTCGCGAACTGATAATGGCCTGGGCGCATGCGCAAGCCGTAGTAGAAGCATTATGATATTGCGCATGCGCCCAGGCCATTATCAGTTAGCGAGCGCCGGAGGAAGTGGTCAGGACATCGGAGGAAGAGGAGGCCTGAATGCCCGCCCGCCCACCCTGCACCACTCGGTAAGTTTCACGTTCTGTTTCAGGGTTCTGTTTCACGCCGGCGTGACAGCAGGGCTGCCGGACACTTCCCATTCATTTCTATGGGAGCCGGCATGCGAGCGCTCCCCATAGAAATGAATGGACTGCTTTTTTCCATTCATTTCTATGGGGAGCGCTCGCATGCCGGCTCCCATAGAAATGAATGGGAAGTGTCCGGCAGCCCTGCTGTCACGCCGGCGTGTACGGCTGTGATACACGCTGGCGTTCCGTAGTGTGAATGCACCCTTACGGTGCCTTTTATGTATGTATGGAAGCGGCACGCAGACTTTGCCGCCGCTTCCATCCATATATAAGGCGCACCGGACTATAAGGCGCACTTACGATTTCTGAGGAAATCGTAGGTTTTTATATGCGCCTTATAGTCCGGAAAATACTGTATATTTTTTCCCAGATTGTGTCCCCATAAGGTGATAAGAGACCTTTGGGGACATCTGATCACTTTCTTTTTTGTACTTGAGGCTGATTTCTCCTATAACTGGGGCTGGTACATTTAACCACAGTTACAGGAGAAATACAGACTCCTGCACACTGTATACACAGTATACAGAGCTGATCTGGGGTCCTGTAGGACCCAGCAGCTCTGGCAGGACACTGCTCCCGGAGGATCACGTGTCCGCCGGGTCAGAGGGTAGCTGAATTATAGCTGCGTCCATAGCCATGTATACAGCGCTCATTGAGCGCTGTATACACAGCGATCGAGATAGTAGAGGAGGTAATAAATCTTCCCTGCTATCTCTCTGGGAGCTCCGGCTGAAGTTACAGCCAGCTCCTAGTGAAATCAGCTACACGATCTCTGTGCAGCTGCTGTGTTCTGACTTGGACGTACAGGTACGTCCTGTCAGAACTAGGCAACCACTTCCCGGACGTATATAGTCTATGGGCGGTCTGGAAGTGGTTAAAAAACTGTATAAGCAGGGCCAGGATTGAGGGGAGGGCAAACAGGGCAAATGCCCAGCGCCCCGGACTCAAAAGGAGCCCTAGTTGCAACAGTATTAGCTTGCCTCACACACCAATACTGTGGACATGAAGAGCTATAGTAAAACATGGAGCTGTAGTCCCTGCTCTTACGTAGATCACTGTATAGAAGACGGAGAAGGACCTTCACACAGGGCTCGATGTAGTGACGTCATCACGCCCCGTGCACAGGACCTGCTCCGGAGGCCACAAGCAGGGAGAGAGACTTCAGCCTCAGGACACAGCGGGGAGCCTGGGAAGGTAAGTAGAAGGTTTATTATTTTCTGACAAATTAAAGGGTTTTTTTACTAATAAAGGGGGGCACATATTTACTAACAGGGATTAGTTTTAATACTTTAAGGGCAATTTATAAGGGGAGGGGGGCTATTTATAAGAGGATTTATTATTAATAACCCTAGGGGAACAATTATATAAGAATAGTGGGGGGGGACTATACACGGACTGGCACAGCAACACCATCCACTGTATAGTGGTAGCTCAAGGTAATTACAGCGTCACTCCTATTATTTAAATAGTGGTGGTGCAACATCCTGTGCACCCGGAAGCTGCTAGTACAGCTGATCTGTGTAGAGTTCGGGTGATGAACCCTGAAAGATTATATACTGACATGTCAATGAGATGTCCTTTGCATAGGTTATCAGTATAAAAGAATCAATTTGGGGGCCAGAAAACCCTTTAATTGATGTGATGTTTATTAGGGTAGGAGTCTGTGTAGTGCGCGGCTATTGTCTTTGATTCTCTATACAATGTAATGGAATGTGGAGGTTGTGCACTGTTGAGCCTCGTATAGTGGTGTTGTTGGTCTATACATGATGTGTTTTGTTTGCTAATTGTCTGTATAGTGGTAATAATTCTGCTCAATATCGCGGTACATACATAGCAGTTTCACAACTATATATCTTTACAATTCTTTTTGTATTCATGATCTTTTGAGACTATATTAACGTCACTGGAAGTGCAGCACTGACTTCTGAAATGACTGAATATGATGGTGTTGATATGTCAGGATATGGGGGCCACGCTTTTAGTTTTGCCCAGGGCCACACTTTCCTTAAAACCAGCCCTGTGTATAAGGAAACCTTCAATACAAAACTTTAATATTGATTCTGTGCTCAAGAGCACAAACAGTACTTACCTTATCAAGATTTATAACTAGGTAATCCGAATGGTTTTCAACCAGCGAAATAATCATATGAGATGCTCTGCAAGAGAAACAGAAAGGGATTTGTCAAAGCTAGGCCATGCCATGGGGAACATAACATTGATCACTTAATACTAAGTATCCCAACAATGTGCGACTGAGTTGTAACCACACGTACAGGCTATAATACAATACCCACAATATTGCAAACACCTCATAAATCTATGACAGGACCAATTCAGATGGCATAGAAAGGGGGTTTTCAGGATTCCGGTGGGGTGCCATCCTAGGGATATGCCATCAATATCAGTCAGCTGTCATATTTATCTGTCACATGGCCTGTTTGCAGCGCAATCCCATTCATCTGAAATGACAAGCACAGATGCTGTTGTTGTTGTGCTTGGTAAGCAGTGAGTGGTCGCAGCGCTCATTAGACAGCCACTTCAAATAGCTGATCAGTGAGAGTGCCAAGCATCAAAGCCTCACCGATTAAATATTGATAGTTCATCAATATCAGAGCCCCTGAAAAGCACAATTATACATGATAGGGGACACCTCTACCCCACCTGTTTGATGGGGGTCCCTGCAATCAGACACTCATGGCCTATCGTGTGAATGAGTGATAAATATGTGGCGGAAGCCCCTTTAAGATTTATAAGGCCAACCATGAAACCACATTATTTCTTGGGTGATATTCTTACTGAATATGATTACCTAAAGATAATGATAGATGACATTATATAAAACATCAGGGGCATACTGAAGGGCTCCGCTGCAAGAGGAACCAGATCACGGTAGAATTACAAGGTGGATGATTCTAGTAGCACATGCTCTTGGATCAGCTGACCAACTGTATGGGCCTCCATACTGATCATCAGGAAAGTAAGATGGCTTGCAGCATTTCTAGATACAAAACCTACTTACATAGACATGACATAGCAAGCCAGAGGGACTGAGCACAAGACCCTCACAAGATCAAGTGAACCTGTCAAGAGGCCACCCCACTGCTGAGAGCACAATGGGACACTTATTAAGAGGAACAAAGGCATTAGAGACAAATACATCTCAATATGTTAATCAATTCATGACCAAAATCTGGTCATGTGCATTAAAAATGTACTTTAAACAGTAGCCCTGTGAATATGATCCAGAACTTCTCTTTTGTATACAAAGCAGTCTCTCATTCACTCGCTGCCAAGAATGAGGCCCTGTTCTTAGAGGTGAGCCCTGCATATATCAGCCATTTATGCAATATCCTATGGGCATAGTCTTAAAAGCAAAGAAAGGAACAAATATTTAAGCTCAGTTGGGGAATTCATCATTCGTTCTAAGGCCAGGGTCCCATGTGCTGTAAACGCTGCAGCAAAAAAAAACATTCTACCCATCCACGCGTTACAGAAAAATACACACAGTGGAAATGCTATATTTTTCCAAAACCATTGAGATTATGGAAATCGCAGCATGTCAATAATACCTACGGAAACACTGGTGGTTTCCCTATAGGTATAATGGAAGCAGAAAGTCTGCAGAGGAAAACGCTACGGACTTTCTGTGAAAAGCACTGCGGGAAAAACTGCACATCGTTTCCACCGTGGTTTTTCCCTTAGTGCTATTTGATGTGGCCCGCTACGTAGGGCCTTAGCATAAGCCAGTTTTCTGACATTGAGGTGCCTGCAAAACAACAAGCCCTTGAACAATTTAGGACAAAAAGGGTTCTTACTTTGCAAAAGTAATAAAACTTAAAAAAAAAAAAAACAAAACACAAATTTGGTATCAATTTAATCGCATTGACCCAGTGGATACATTTATAAGACTATTTACGCTGTAAGGTGAAACGTATAGTATAACAAGGGAATTCACGTAATATCAAGTGTCCTAATGCAGTTTTATTAACTATTTGTGTTCTGCATGAAGTAACAGATGTGGATCGACTCTCAGAACTCGGTAATGTGTATGAAGAAACTGATCAATGGGTGTTACCCCTCTACCTGACCAAGGGGCACATCCCTATTTGGGGCCACGCAGTTTATTGGTGTATTTCTAGGATAACACTGTCCAGTTATAGCATATTGTACACATCATAAGTAATCGCCACTAATTTTCAATAACTAAGCCCCAATATGACTAGCCTGGGTTGCTTGTGGCATGCACGGTACACAGGCTGGGATCATGAGGCTATACGCAGAGGGTCTGACACCACTAGACACTTACATGAAGCCCGCCCCGCCGGTCACCAGTAGCCTCTTGCTGAAGCCCCCGGCCTGTCCGCCGCTAGCGCTCATGTTATGATTGTGAGGGCTATCACAGGGCCGGAAGAACATGACATGGCGTTGAGTCCCGTTTACTAGTCGGATACTCGTAACACATCTGTACAAGGCGCATCATAAGTCGCCGACACAGGCAGAACTCGTCTCACAATACAATCTCACGACAGCCGCGCTTTACGGCTCTACCTGGCGACACTTACACGTAGCCAGCGCTTTGCTTTCTCCCTTGCCTCCAGCTGATTGGTCGCGCGCCGCGACGTCACGACCCCGCCCTGTTGACTCTGCAGATGTGGCGGCTGGAGGGAGCTGCACATGTCACCGGGCAGTATATAGGAGGAGATGCTCGGGCTGCTGGTGGCCGTGTTATCGCTTCTTCCGCGAACGGGCTGGGCCAAAACTGTGCATGGCAGCTTTGACAGCGCCCTGGCCTGGCACAGCCGGGGGCAGCACATCTTCACCTTTCTCTTCCATGGTGGGTACACGGTGGCAGCTGGAGACAGTGGTGATGATGCTGCACTGGGCCTAGTGCTAGCTGATTGTTTACTGTCCTGCTGATACGGCAGTGGCAGATACCAGGGAGCCAGTGCACCGCATACAGTACACAGTGAGACAGCCATTCATCTGATGTTCTGAGCCTATGCTTCACTGTGCATATCAGTGCTTAGTAGGTGAAATGTATAATGGTGCAGATCAGAGTAACTGCTGCCAGGACCCCTGCATGTATATACAATGATAACCTCGGAGTGGTAGAAGACCCCATCATTATCTCCCCATATTCTTCTCTACAACACAGTAGCTGTCCATGCACAGCTTTACATGTGGGTAATGCATGTGACAACATCCAGTGTTCCAGGATTGTATATATAACACTGGTCTGTACTACAGTGACAAATTACAATGTATGATGGTAGATTATTGGAGAAAATTGGTTTCTATACAGTTTGCCCACAGTTACTATAGATGTCTTCCATCAGTCCATTATACTTTATTTTACTGCCAAAACCACTGGTGGCCACTCTGCTTTAACTATATTCCCAAAGTAAGTTTGGTTTGGGTTAATGGCTGTTGCATGCAACTGCTGATTGTGCCATTCCATAATATTTAATAGTGGTTAAGTCATATGTTGTAATGCTGCTTCTGTCCTTGGCATTATTAAATTCTTCTTTGTTTGCTATGAATAGGCGAACAAGCCGTGTTACGTGTCCGAATCAGCAATGTTGCGGCTGCAGTTGGTAAAGATGCTGCCCTGTATCTGTATCAGGATGAAGAATGGGTGAAGATGCATGGGAACATGGAGGAGTACAGCTGTCCTGAGAGACTTGCACTGGCACAGATCTCAAGTGCGTACAGTAATCCAGACCATTCCCACTGTTTCCTGTTCAGACCATCAAATGATTTCAGTTATACTGTAGGCTACATGCACACAGTTGATTGTTGTGTATGGGTTAGTGAAAAATAGAAGAGACAATATATGGCATCTGTCAGGCATTGTTGTTCTCCACTGCCCCATACACTTGCATGGATGAGCCTGGACCACAAAAGAATAAGACCATTTTGCAGCCTGGGCTCATGGGGCCATGTTAAACAATCATGGGGCCATAGGAATGATTGAGTCTGTGTGCCATCCTTTAAAAATCTGATAGCACATAGACTGAAAAATAGTCATGTTCATGGAGCCTTAAAGGGATTGTCTGGGATAACTGGAAATCCCTACACTAGTCTAAACACCCTCCTATTTTCTAAATAACCTAATTTAATCAAAAATGTATAGTTACCCATATCCCTGGGGCGGTCATGAAAATCAGGCATTTATATGAAGACAGATTAGTGTTCTAGTTGCATCATAGTGAATGGTAATTGGAACCTGTTAGTCCAGATGACTGTACATCAGAGATAAACATTTGCACCAAGGTGGGTAAGGACTTATTCACACAACAGTGAAAAACAATGTCTGCCACAGAGCTGTTTTGAAATCCTTGATTTCAAGGTGTCTATTCTATCTCATGTGGCAATCTTTCCAGTGTACCTTAAAGACATTGTCCTGGCATTTAAAAAAAAATAAAAATGTGCGGCATGGGGGAAAAAAAAAACCCCATATCCACCTGTCCCCAGTGAACCGATGTCCTCCCAGTGTGGTCCAGTACTTCTGTTCTGGCGTCTTCTCACAGGGGTCTCTTCTTGAGGCCGCTGATTGGCCTCAGTGGTCACGTGTGACTGGGACTTCCACCACACATCATGACTGGGCTGAAGAGACCAAACTGCTCTGGGATGCAGCGGATCACCGTAGAAAGGGCAGTGTGAATTTTTTTAACTTTTTTTTTCACTGCACCCAGCTGATTTTAAATATTAGATGTATAGTCCATTTTTGCCTGGACAACCCCCTTAAGCTTTAGTCTAGAACGCAAGATTTGTCTACCAGTTTGTGAATCTACAAATCCTATACATCAACCAATTCAGAAAGACCACCAGAATTTACAGGTCAATATAATAGATTCAAGCTTTCTTCCTCCAAATAACTCAAGCTATGTTCACATCTGAGTTAGGGTCTGTGTTTGGATACTCCGTCGTAGTTTATGTCCAAAATCAGCAGACTAAAAGGTCTGAAATAAGGGGGCGTTCACACTACCGTCGGTGTCCGACAGGTAGTGTCCGCTCCTAGTGTCTGCTCAAAATCTGGCACGGACATTAGGAGCGGACACTGGCTGTGTCCGTGACACCTGTCATTTATTTAAATGGACATCGGGTGCGTTCTTTTGCACTCCGTGCCTTTCCTTCCCTGTCCGCAAGTGAAGATGTCCGACTTCTCAAGCGGACAGAAAAACCCGACATGTCATTTAAATAAATGACAGGTGTCACGGACACAGCTAGTGTCCGCTCCTAATGTCCGTGCCAGATTTTGAGCGGACTCTACCTGTCGGACACCGACGGTAGTGTGAACGCCCCCTTAAAAGGTTTTTTTTTTTGTTTTGTTTTTTTTTGTTTTTTTTTGGTCCGATGGTTTCAGCTTTAAACTTGGAGCTCTCAGAAATACCCTTTAATGTTTTACAAGTGGATGTCCTACTTTTTCCTCACTTATGCAATATTATTTAGTATTTGATGATCTAACACCTCTAGGGTCCCCTAAACAGCTCCATTGTTTTGACAGCTTGTGTTGCAGCTTATATTTTTATTTATTTTTTTCCAGTTCCTTTGAATCAAACAGAATATAACTACACTCTGCCACAGATCGTGTCTCCTGTAGCATGGTATGCCATATATGTTGACAAATATACCTGTCTCATGAGCTATGAGGACCCTAAGACAGATGAGATCACATTTCAAGTCACTTTGTTGAATCCTGATGCAGCAGGAAATCCATTTGATCATTTTGGGGCAGATGAGTCAGGTTAGTGTCTTTATAAATACATTGACTGTGAACAGGCCAATTGTTATAGGAGAGGGAAAAATCAGTGTCCTCCGGCAGAACCAGCGTTGATTGGCAGAATGCTGTACACTGTATAGCATTTGGCCAATCAACGCTGGTCAATTCATTCCTATGAGAAAAAGTCAGCTCCCGCATCACCGTAAGCTGCCAGCTCTCCCGACTAGCAAGGACGAGCCTGCTGCAGAGCCAGCGTTGATTTGCCGAATGCTATAGCATTCGGCCAGTCAATGCTGGTTCTGCCGGAAGAGTAAGAGCCAGTTCACATTAGTGCTTGCCTCCCGTCCGGAAGGAGTCCGCAATTGTAACTTTCCGTTACAATTATATCTACGGGAAAGCCGCCGGTGTTTCCGTAGATATAACTGACATGCTGCGATTTCCAAAATCGAAATCAGAGCGTGTCCCCGCTGCGATATTAACACCCCCCCACCCCACCCCCCGCAAAGTGGGCATGGGATTCGCATTAACCCCTCCACTTTGCAAGCACTGTAAAACGCCACGATTTTTACCGCAGCATTTCCCCCGTGCCCAAATCACAGCATTTCCGGCCCGTAGAGCCCCGGCCTTAATGTTTGGCATAGTAAGAATTTTTATTGCACAAATCACTTATTACTCACTTGCTTTTTTTATGAAAAACTAGTAAAGAGAAATCTGTTCTGGGAGATTCAAGCTTTCCAAGTTTTACACGGATTGCTGTTTTTGTCATGTGACACTGCTGAAGGTCAAATGTCTCACAGCACCTAAATCTGCACTTTCATGTGGTTTTTGTAGTGTATTTATACTTGCCCATATATTATCAATCCCTGTTAAGTCCTTTTTGGTCCCAGTCACTGTAGCAACACATCTGTGTCACCCTTTGATTGTCAGATTCCTGTGCTCATAAGACATAACCACATGACTGCTTCATTCCCCGACTTAGTAGATCTTACCCTGGGAAGACTTGGTTATTGCAGTCATGATCTTATATCCACATGTCCCGTGCCTCTTGTCTACACCAGTGCAGATTACAATTATCAATTTTATTGCTGCAGTTTGAAGGCTAATATTATGTTAAATCCAGTATTAGATTATTGGTAACTCATATTTGGTTTGGTTTCTCTTTTCCATAGGTTTACATGAGTTCTTTTTTCTACTTGTGCTTGTGTACTTTGTGGCTGCTTGTATATACATCCAGGCCCTGTGGCAGACCATTAAGAAAGGTGGGCCGATGCACACTGTCCTGAAGGTGCTATCCAATGCACTGTTGCTGCAAGTAGTGTCTGCATTGGCAAACTACCTGCATTTCTCATGGTAAATATTGGTAAAGACACTGGTGAGAGAAAAGATTGTTTGGTGTTGTATCTACTACACTTTGTTTACAACAATCCCTCTTTCTCAGGTATGCCAAAGATGGCAAAGGAGCACCATTCATTGGCAGTTTGGCAGAATGTAAGTGTTTCAGTACAGATTTAATGTGTTTTTATTCCGTATATGTTAGTTTAAAAGTCTGAAGAATTAAAATCCTAGTGCTTCCGTTCTGGAGAGGTGTCCTGTAATGCTGCTAACACCCACTAGGTTGAGTTCCTTCTCTAAAGGTACGATGCTGGCTGCTTACTCTGCTTCTGCTATATAGATATATTAGGTAGTTGTGTGGACTACAGCAATTGGAGATAGATCTCAATCTCTAATGCTGACTCAAAGGGCACTACTTCTCTAATCTTTAAGCAGAACTGGTAAATTTAATGAGGTTTCCTCACAACCATGAGCTCCAGCTAGTCCTATCTAGATGTCGGCAGTCATGAGACTAACCTCTTATTACCAATTGGTCCAAAGTGTCTACCATTTTTCTGTTGTGATAGGTTTTGTGAGGGGCCTGTGTTTGGGCTGCTTTCTAGTGTCACCTAAGGCCCCTGTTCACATGGGGCACGGAGTGGCGGATTTTGGTCCTGATTCTGACGCGGGAAGGCATGTCAGAATAGGGCCAAAATGCGCCTGCCTCAACTGTCTGACAGTCGCGGCTTCCCGCTCTGGAGTTGGCCCAAATGACCGGGCCAAGTCCGGAGCGTGCTTCTGCGAGGTGGACGCAGTGGCTGATTCAGCCGCGGAGTCCGCCTGAAGAAAGGTCAGCTCGCTTCACTCATGGGAAAAAAGAAAGCTAGTTGTGAAGAGGCGGATAATGACGTGGCTTCAGCGCCAAAATCCACCCCCTCTTGCCCCATGTGAACGAGCCCTAACTGTACACACTAACAATATTTACAGTGTAGATATATATGGTTGTACAGTGGGGCAATGGGGATAGGCCAGGAGTTGTACTGGCTTCAACAGCAGTATGTCTCAGCTGTAATGTACAGCTGACAGCTTTTTGCAGCACCTAAGATGAGAGCCCTTCTATGCTGTATCTTTAATCCCTTAGAGCCACTACCACATTTAAGAGGTATGTCGTAAGGCTTACCTAAATTATTGACCAATGTGGTATTTTGATAGCTAGGGGCCTAAAATATTAGTACTGCAGTGCTTTATTTCAGTGATCAGAACATTGCATGGCCTAGTTTTCTACAGAGACATATTTGGTGTTGCAGCATCCATGATGACCCACACTGTGAAACTAACTCGCGTCCTTAAGGTTACCTCTCATCCCAAAAATTGGTATTAAAAAGTGGTCAAAGGGTTGCACCATTCGACTCAAACACTCCCTTCCCCCTGCAAGAATGGTAACAGTGAAAAGTATAGCTTATCTTGCAAAAGCAATTTTTTTTTTCTTTTTGTTTTGTTTTTTGCAAGATTATGTCAAAGCAAAAATTACTAAAACAGAACAACTATATAAATTGCGTATCTTCATATTCAAGCACTTTGCATTTTTATGTACTGTAATATAATAGTATACACTTGTGCAAATAACTAGGACAGCGATGCTGGCCATAGCACACTCGTCTTTCACAGACACTGGATAGAGATGTATGATTCTTATATTTGATGTTTTCATTATTTCTATTTTCATTTAATCCACTTCACATTGCTGTCAAGATGAAGGAAAAGACACTTCATATTTTTCATGTTGTCCTCTATTTTTGTGATTTAGTATGTGACATAGCCTCAGAAGTACAGATGTTATACTTGCTACTCAGCCTATGTATGGGATGGACTCTGAGCAGAATGAAGAAATCCCAGGGGAGACCTCTCCAGTGGGATTCTACACCCACCTCCACAGGAATTGCTGTAATTGCTGTCATTGCTCAGGTCTGTGATTTTCTTGGCTGTCATTTTATTGTGTGGGTTGTTTTTTTTTGCTAGTGTCCGCATTTTGTCTGAAGCACACTCTGCATTTTGATTTGAGGGTTTGGAAGTGTACAATAAGGAGCAGTTAGCCCCCTTCCCCTATCCATTATACCTAAGGGTCCAAGGACACTGAAATTCAAATATAGGGCGGATACATGCAGGTACCCATTACAGTCTTACGTCTACAATACAGAGTATAATCACTTGAGTATTACAGCCCTGTGAAGCTGGCCTAATGCTGCCATCATATGTTCACTGGATCCATCTAAAAGCAAAAATTAAAAAAACATGCTGTTGCTTTTAGGTGTGGCAAGACGGCATGTATTCTATGATGCACTGCACCCCTCCTTAGGACTACTGCACCCTCTTTAGGGTGAGGAATGAAGAGGTTCAGCAGTCCTGTGTAAGTAAAGGGGGGGGGAGGCTCCTGGCGACAGCAGTCCTGTGCAAAACACATTCTACACAAGGCTGGTGTAGCCAGGAGTCAAGATAATCTTCTTTTCCAAGACTGCTGCCTGTCTCTCTATACTTTACGCAATACCCATACCAATAAACAAATCAATTACTTATGTCACAAATTTAATGACACAAATACTGCCAGAAAATTTAGCACTGCAGCCTTGCAGCGCTGAAGTCCTGGGTTCGAATCCCTCCAGGAACAACATCTGCATGGAGTTTGTATGTTCTCCCTGTGTTTGTGTGGATTTCCTCCCATTCTACAGACATACTGGTTAGGAAAAAAAAAAGTACATTGTGACCTCCTATATGGGGCTCACAATCTACATTTAAAAAAAAAAAAAAAAAATACTGCCAGAAAATCAAGTTGTCTAAAGGTTTAGTTATGCTTTAGGCAAAGTATATGGAAAGGGCTTGTCCTAGTGGGACGACCCATTAATTAGATAGAACAAGCTTTTATACCAACCAGGATCTCCTTCTGAACAGTATAACCAGTCCTGGCTAGGTGGTTTGGCTACTAAGGAGAGAAATGGAAAGAAATGACTTACACCTTCTCTATACACGGTAAACTAAAATACATGTGTGAATTTACCAGAACTACACAAATTTATTTGGAATACACACAAGCTCTAATCCATTGGTTGTATCTTCATTGACTAAACGTGGGCATTTAACAAAATGCCGATTGAGACCATTTTCTGCTAGCCTCTGCACCCATTCATGAGACAAACCATAGTAACATGCTGACTGACTGCTGTGTGTCCTTTAACTATTCTTGTCCAGTTAAAACAGTTTAACAAAGTAAAAAAACAAAAAACTTAAGCATAGTAATGTTGAGCAAAATCTAGCAGGAGGTTGAGGCCTAATATCTGCTGGATCAGAAAGCGGACACCCACCCAAAATGGCTTCAGACAGGAGCATGTCCAGAACATGTGAAACCACAATCCTTCAGGTAGCTGGGAGACTACTACAGTGTAGAAGTCTTGGTGTATGTTGGTGGTTGCAATAGTTTATATCGGCACTCATTTGTAAAACCTTTAATTTATTGTATTGTCATTCAAGACCCCAACCTATGCCTACAAACCATGAGCTAGTCATACAGAAAATGTGTGCCTGAAATTTCTAATGTTTGGGGGGAGGGGGCGTGTATATAACATTTATTAAGGACCATCTCTTTTCTGTGTTGCAGGTTGTTTTACTTATTTGGGAGCAGTTTGAAGACACAGATCACCACAGTTATCATGCCCATCAAAGCCTGGCTGGCATACTCCTTATTGCCATGAAAGTTTGCTTAGCTGCGTCATTGGCATTTGGTCTGTACCAGATTATCACAGTCGAGAGGAGCTCAATGAAACGGCAATTCTACATTACATTTGCCAAAGTATGTGTCTCATAATGATCCTATACAGAATTAAAATGCATGCCAACTAGCAAGGTATGGCCTAAAAACATGACTTGAATGATATATATAGAGTAAAACAGACGTATTCTTATTCACTTCATTTAGCTGCAGCCATGAGAAGTAAAACAAAAAACCTGTCTAGCAGTTCTATTGAAAATGTGGGATTTCTGCAATGCCACAGCAGCTGAAACAAATATTGCAGGAGGCTTTGCTCCTTTTCATAGAGTGATGTGGTGGGTCCATAGAGAACACTGAGGTTACATTGCAGTAATTACAGTTTTCTTGCAATTTGTGTTACCAATAAGTTTTATTCTTTAGTTTTGTTGCTTTCGCTTTAAACTGAATGAATTGCTGTTTATTTTCAGGGTTGCTTCTTGTGGTTCTTGTGCCAGCCATGTTTTGTTGCCATCTCTTACTTGTTTAAAGATTATCAAAGAGAAAAGGTAAGCACTGTTATCCATTGCCCTAAAGCACTCTTAGTAAAATCTTGTCCCATATTCCTGGAATTCTCCAACTCTTAGTGTACGTACTATACATAAATTTGTGAACGTCTAGTTATAAAAGCTATGGAGGATATTTTATAAAACATTTCCAGGTTGGACAACCCTGTTAGGGGGCGTTCACACTACTGTTGGTGACCGTCAGCAGTGGCTGTAGCTATTTTCCGTTAGAAGATTTTAGCAACGGACACTTAGAAATCCGTTAAAATTTCTATGGGATTTTATCTTGTGTCTGTTAGTGTCTGTTTTTTCCCAGCGGACAAAAAAACATGCAGGACTTTTCTATCCATTAGTAAAAACGGACAGCAAGTAACAGTCAGAAACGCCCTTCCTCACAGCAGCGCCTATAGCGCTGTACTGTGAGAGCAGGGAGGAACACTTTCCCCGGTACTCGTCTATACCGCTCTTAAAGTACAGTGCTATAGGCGCTGCTGTGGAGAAGTACGTTCCTGACAGACTGTCAGAAACGCCCTTCTGACGGTGAAGAGCTACAGTACCGACACCGATAGCTCTTCACCAGGGCACAGTTCGTGAAAGCCGACTGTGCGCTGAATTCAGCACATTGTTGGCTTTCTAGCAGTATATAAATCCGTATGTGCCCCAAGTGGTGAAAGGTCCTCTTTAACATTAAAGCCTTTGGACAATGGACAGTAACTGATAGCCATCAGTTACTGTCTATTTGTGTCCTTTATGATAGGTGACTTTTTTTTGGGGGGGGGGGAATCCAACGGTAGTGTGAACCCTACCTTAGTATGCATGTATTTGTCTAATCTGACTGGGCATGGAATTTTAAAATTAAAAAAAAAAAAAAAGCAAATCTGTAGTCTCCTTATAGATCCCTCACCCCTAATGGTACAGATGCCAGCCATGGTTTCCCAATCAGCTCATCTACACCCTGTATCCCCACAGATCAGCGGATATCAGTAGCTTCAGCACCACAACTATATATTGTATGAAGTCAGCAGCACTGTTTGCTGCATAGTGCTTAGTGAAGCATAACTGAGGTGCTGTCTGCCTCTGGTTCCCTACTGTGTGTACTTCTGGTGCCATGCCTGCTGATTGGTGAGGGTGCAGGGTGTCACACCCTTACTGATCTAATATTGAAGACTTATCCCTAGGAAAATGTCATCAATATCTTTATTCCCTGAGAAAATCGTTTTGAGGCTAAGGCCCCACGTGGCATCCCGCAGCGAAAAAAAAGTGCTGTGGGAAAAACTGATGCGACAACACATAGTAGTTCTTCTTAGAGTGCTTTACACAGAAAGTTTGCAGAGGTTTCACCCGTGGACTTTCTGCTTCAGTTATGCCTGTTGGGAAACCACCAGCGTTTTGCTGCAACATGGGGCCTTAGCTTTAAACTATATTTCCACTATAGAGCTTTTTGATATGTACTTCTATTTAGTTTGGGACAAGCCATATACAACTGTCTCTCTGAACCAAAGAAATGGAAGAGCTCCTCGATTTTATTAGGAAAGCTCTAAGAACAACTCATGACAGTATGCACATATGACCTAGTGGTCCTGGTCTAAAAAAGTTAGAATCTTGGCAAACTGACATCATAATAATGTGTAAAGTTGACATGTCATATGGTCACACTAACCAGTGTTTTTCTTCTTTAGGTGATCACTGTGGGAGTCATCCTGTCTCAGTCGCTCTCCATGATTATACTCTATAGACTGTTCCTATCACACAGTCTTTATTGGGAGGTATCTTCCCTTTCATCTGTGACCCTTCCATTAACTGTATCATCGGGACACAAAAGTCGGTACTACTCTTGATATGACCTGGATGCTATGTTTTTCTTACTCTATGGTGTTCAGCCAAGAGGATTCTTCTACACTATTATGGGGATGAAGTAGTAGGACTGCATCCTTATTACAGGGATTCACTTTTTCCTGGTCCAGAAGATTTTGCCCCTGCTTGAGATTTTTGGCTGGGACTATAGGGGCTAACATTTCCTATTACATTGCCAGTGGTTTCTAGTATGTAGCAGCCATTGAATACCTACAAGGACTCTGAACTGAGTGGTTTATGAACGGTGCTCATGTATTCTATTGGTCTTTGTGTGTTTCAAAAGCTAAACCTTTTTGGTGCGGATTTGTTTGCAGTAATGGACTGACTTATGCAACATTTTTGCCACTAAAGTAAATCTAGATGAAGCATCGTTCTCATATGCATCTATTTTTATATGTGCATGTTATGTGTTTTATTTATGCAACTTGTGACTCTACTGTATGTGTGATGTTTGAACCAATGAAAATTTTTGTTTAATTTTTTATTTTTATTTTTTTCAATTTTTTTGAATGTTTATTTTATTGATTTTTATCCCTCATGCAAAAACAAGTTTCAGGCATTATAGCAAATGTCTTCAACCACTTTAACTACATCTGTCGAATGATATTGAAAAGTGCTAATAAAGTACAGCAAGATTGCCATCCAAGTACTGTATTGTTCTGTGTTTGCATGTATCTGCAAAGGTTTGTATAAATAGGCAAATGTGCCGTTGTGATAACGGTGTATGATCTGCAGGTGGCAGTATCTTCATTTGATACTGAAATCCAGCTCTGTACCATAAAAGTAGTATTGTAGGGCTAGTGATGGGATTATTGCATTACAAGGTACATTACTTTACTTTAAAAGGGTCTTAATAGAGATTCTTTTGAGCATGCACTAGAAGATAACCACTGAGACTCTCATCTTAAAATTGAGATAAATGGTGTAATTATTTTATAATGTGAAAGATAAGGTATAGGTTTCTGAGAGTTTTCCTTCCACATGGGAAAGAGGACTTGGCAGCTTTCCCACCCCAACCAGACCCCCCCCCCCCCCCAGAATCCTGGGATCTCCCTGGACATACAGAATTGGAACGTATCCATGGGATGAGCTGAACAGGAGTACAACATAATTTTAAGGTAAAATGTATCCGGCTATGTAACCCAAAATGTGTAGGGGCTACAACAGAGGTGGGCAACTTTTTTTGTTCAGCGTGCCGATTTAAATGGAAAAAGATCAAAGATGAGCTATTTTGGGTTTCACGCAATAATTGTAAGGCTGGTGACCCCTATACTAAAGTTATATACCACAAACCATAACACAGAAGTGCTGCCACCAGATGCTTTTGGACACATGCACTTACTGCTATTTCCTGGGACGCATCTGTACTTTTCCATTAGAAAAAATGAAAGTCCATGTGCAGCCCTCAATTAGTGGTAAATGCAAGTGTCCAGGAGAAACGTATGGCAGCATCCTTATGGTGGAAACACGCTATACTCTATCTGGATGTAGCTATATTCTTAGGTCAATGAAACTTGTACTTCAATATAAACCTGCATTTACATGGTGCATTTTACATTTAAAAAAATGCCTGTTTTTTGTGCAGACACGCACCTTTATACAGAATAATGTCCGATAGCGGCCCCAGCACACATTATAATATTCTAACTTTTTTTTTTATAAAATTCCAATTTGTATCACTCACTAGTTATAATACAGTGGGGTCTCTTCAGACCCCACAGTATAATAAGCGGAGTGCCATGAGACAAACATAAAGGATGTTACTCACCTTCCCTGCGCTCCAGTGTTGCTCTAATTTCTTCGGCGCTGCTTCTTGACATCGGCAACCACTGATAGGATCTCAGAGGTCACGTCAGCGTAATGATAACGATCTGACCCCTGAGGCCCTATGAGTGGTCTCTTACATCAGGCAAAAGAGAACAGAGCAGCTGCAGATCGCAGGGAAGGTGAGTAACATTCTTCTTTGTTTGATCACCTTCCCTAGGGCTCTGCTTATTATTCTTTGAGATCTGAAGAGACCCCACAGTATGATAGCAGTTTCTTTTCGGTGATGACTCGGGCTGCCATGCCAGGGAAATAAGCATCACGTACCACTCTTGGCTTCGTGTTCTGGGGGTTGGCGACCTCTGGGCTACAAAGTACAGAAGGTGTAAAAATCCTCCTATTAGAATTGTTTTGGTTTTCTAATGTGGATGCAAAATAATCTTGCAAATGATGCCTAAGAGATTAAAATTCTAGAAAACTAAACTTCGGCATTCATATCTACAGTAATGATTTCCTTTGTTCTGCTTGGTCATAGGAGATGAGCAAGGAAGATTACAAAAGTACCAGATCTGGACCGTCACAGATTCAAACAGTAGTATGTAACCCATAGGGTTTCCAGCATGGGGTTCAGCATTTTACCAGACAAAATAGTGCAACATATTTTTTTTTTTTTTTTTTGTTTTATTAACTGGAGGATCTGTAATAGGTAGTCCTAATGGTGCATCCAAACCTGTGAAAACAGAAAATCGAGAGAGGCACATTGGGAGGAATTTCTTTTGTTTTACTTGTTTCTGTGCCCATCTTACTATTTTTAAGAAGGTGGGGTCCCGAAAACCTGAAATCTATGCCAGTCCTTGATTGGAGTGGATTTCACTTCTATACCCTGGATTTCCCAAGATGCACCAGAATTATTAATAGGTAATACCAGGCCCCCAATTCATGTTTAGTGACAGCTGTGCCTTGGAGATCTGGAAAATCGAACTTTATATATTTATAGTGACTTCTATGCTTGGCAATGAATGCCAGTATTGGGCTTTATTTACACGTAACTGGTTTGCCTCAATAATTGTGTGCAACAACCAGGAGAAGGTTAAAGAGAACAGGTGTAGTTTTAGTTCCATTATACCTTAGCTGTGTCTAGTCTCCACTCCTGCTTTTGGTTTGCAATCACTGATTCTAAATCAATGGCATGTGAATAAGGCCTTAGCCTAGGCTACACTGCAACTTTCTGTAGTGCTGCTTGATTGACCGCTGCAGCCCACCAGGTTGCCTACAATTCTGTGCATTCATTTGGGCTTAAGTTGTAGCTCAGTAAGTAACGCTAATGTGTAGCCCTAGCTTAAAACTTGTATTTAGTAGCTATGTTTTAGTGTCATATAAGACTATAGTCCCTCTGCTAGCCACTCTTACAACCCAACTGAGAGTGCTCCTTTCATGCTTGGGTATGAAACTGACACTTTGAGGGTTCATTTTATCCAAGCTCTGCCCCTTGTTAGTTTGGCATGCCCATTTCCCAGGAGTATTGGCAACTACTGTATGCTTTGTGTGGTGCCCTAAATCTGTAGGTATGAGTCCTGTCAAGAGAAATAGTACATGTGTGGGCAGCAGGGCCTGGACTTCTCCTGAATGGCCCAGTCTTTTCAGTAATGAACTGAGCACCCACACATGGGTTTTACAGGGATGTAACTTGGTTGAGTGCAAGTGCCCTTACACTTTTTGCAGTGATATACCTGTAAAGACATACCCACAACCCTTAGGGTTTATGCACAAGGTATGAAAAACGGCTATGTCACACAGCTGTTTTGAGAACACGTTGGGAGTTATTTACCCTCTGCCTACTTATTTATTTTTAAGGATGCATTCACACTAAGTATACGCTGAGCTGATTCTGAACGTAAAACACGTTCAGAATCAGTGTGTACAAAGCAGATCCCATTCATTTCTATGGGAGCCGGTATACGAGCGCTCCCCATTGAAATGAATGGGCTGCTTTTTTCCGTATTGGTTTCAATGTGATACACGCACATGTGATACACATGTGATACAATGTGTTTTACGTTCAGAATCAGCTCAGCGTATACTTAGAGTGCATTCACACTGAGTAAACGCTAGCTTATTCTGAACGTAAAACACGTTCAGAATAAGCGGCGTCTAAAGCAGCTCCATTCATTTCTATGGGAGCGGGGATACGAGCGCTCCCCATAGAAATGAATGGGCTGCTTCTTTCACTCCGTGCAGTCCCATTGAAGTGAATGGGGAGTGCCGGCGTATACGGCAAGCTCTGCTCATGCCGGAGCGTACACGCCGGCACTCCCCATTCACTTCAATGGGACTGCACGGAGTGAAAGAAGCAGCCCATTCATTTCTATGGGGAGCGCTCGTATCCCCGCTCCCATAGAAATGAATGGAGCTGCTTTAGACGCCGCTTATTCTGAACGTGTTTTACGTTCAGAATAAGCTAGCGTTTACTCAGTGTGAATGCACCCTTAGTGTGAATGCACCCTAAGAGTAGTTTTACTGTGGTACTTATGATGTCAACGCACCTCCTTGTTAAATGTTGTGCACTTGTTTGTTAACTTAGATGCACCTTTTGTTGGCCAAGTGCATTTTGCCCCTTTTTCGTCAAAAAGGAACAATTGCCCCTTTCTAATGCATTCTAATCTGATGGCTCTTTTACACTGCCCATGGCCTGGAATGCATTTGCACCTTTTTGAAAAAGGCGCATGTCATAAATACAGCGGGAAAAGCAACTTCATTTTGGCCATGCCCCCTTTTCTCGGCAAAAAGCAAAATTGTCAAGAGCAATATTATCCTTAGTAAAATTTTCATTTTCCAACAGGACTTGGCACCTGTCCACACTGCCAAAAGTACCAATACCTGGTTTAATAACCACAATATCACTGTGCTTGATTGGCCAGCAAACTTGCCTGAGCTTAACCTAATAGAGAATCTATGGGGTATTGTCAAGAGGAAGATCAGAGACACCAGACCCAACAATGCAGACAAGCTGAAGGCTGCTATCACACAACCTGGGCTTCCATAACACCTCTACAGTGCCACAGGGTGATACCTCCATGCCACATTGACACAGTCATTCATGCAAAAGGCTCCCTGACCAAGTCTTGAGGGCATTTACTGGACATGCTTTTCATTTGGCCAACATTTCTGTGTTAAATATTATTTATGTATTTTTTTTTTTTTTTCAGTTGGTCTTATATAATTAAATTTTCTGAGATAATGACTAGAGATGAGTGAACACTGTTCGGATCAGCCGTTCCGAACAGCACGCTCCCATAGAAATGAATGGAAGCACCTGGCACGGCGACCGGCCGCCGGCAAAGTGTACGTGCCAGGTGCTTCCATTCATTTCTATGGGAGCGTGCTGTTCGGAACGGCTGATCCGAACAGTGTTCGCTCATCTCTAATAATGACTTTTGGGTTTTCCTTGGCTGTAAGTCATAATCCTCAACATTAACAGAAATAAACATAAACATGTAATTACTAAATAAAAATAACTTTTTGATGCTATTCTAATTTATTGAGATGCACTAGTATCATCTCATCAATAGTCCAGAGCTTGAGACATAATGAACTAAGTAAACTCCTTTTGCTCATAAGGAACTAATCTCCAAAATGAACTATATTTTTTTACCTCCGAAATGCTCTTCCAGATAAATGGATAAAAACTCAGGGACATGCTATAAGATCTCGTAGAAAGCCTTCCCAGAAGAGTGGTTGCTGTTTTAGTTGCCAAGGGTGGAACTAACTCCATATCAATACCTACCTTCCTAGCTACATATCAGATGTTCCAAGACCTTCTGTAGGCAGAATGTATAGATGGCCCCATACTTATGTCTATTTCCTTAGCAGCAGTAAAAACTGGGAAAAAAAAGTTAGCTTTCTGAGACAAAACCCTTTTTATACACAGAACATTTTCATCTTGGTCAGAAACGCGTGCAGTACTTTAGCAAGGAGATATCTATTTGACCAGCACTGCTGACCCTTTATCTGTGACAGCTGGCTACAGACGTGCCAATCGCATTGCGAAGTGTCAGAGCTGTACCCACACACCCTGTTTATTATTATGGGAAGCACTGAGGTGTAACTCCTTTTTAAAGCACAGTCAAGACTGATAAACGTGCCATTAATGTTGTCTCCACACGCTGTGCGTCTGAAAGCACATTTCTAACAAGCCTGGAAGCAAGGGCAATTTTTTTTAACGCTAGAAATAAAATTCTGCTTGGACCTCTCATTTGTCTATTGTGTTCTCACAATGTATTTTGATTTTAATGTATTCTTGATTTTGCATTTAAATTAGAAGAATATGAATGTTGTGGGACTTCCAACAATGTGGTCACTGAAGAGCTTGTTAGTAATCACATATATTCTTCCAATCTGCATTTTATAGTCCGTGTGGTGAAGAGTTCACATTGAGATTGGAAAGGCAAAACATAAGTAATTGCTGTATCGAGGGTGAATAAAGTCACCCACAGTTATATATTTGACTGAAAGGGGTTTTAGGGGAAGGGAAGGGTGTAAAACAAAAAAAAAAATGTGTCGCTTAACTCTTCTTCTCCCCAGTGGCAGGTCACCAGTCCTCACTGTCAGTCTCTGATGATGGAGCTCCAGCAGTCGGTGTCTGCAATAGCCACTTTGAGGGATCACTGGCCTCAGCAGTTATATGGGGTAGTCACATCATTGCTGCACTGCCAGAATCACCACAGTGATGATGTAACCAACTATTGCAAATGCACCGAGGTCAGAGATGCCAGTACTGTAGCGCCGGAAATTCAATATATTGATGCCCCACTTCTGAGATGATGAGTGTACTGATGAAATTGAGTGTACTGATGCCCCACTCTGCGATGATGGACAATGAACGCTTTTTTTTTTTTTTTTGTCCAGAAAAAGTTTGGATAGTTTTGTCAATATCTTGTTACAAAAATGGTAAACTTAGCAACAGTTTGTCACCTGGTGTCTAATATCCAAAAATTTTCACACATTTTTCTTTATAAATATGCCGCTATGATATTATTGTACTGTATATTTTTTTATTTTTTAGTAAAGGTTGTTAAACCAAAATTCACTAAAACTTGTAGTCTGTCCATAAACCTTAAAATAATGACAGTCTTAGGGGAGCAGCATACGACTACGTTTTACTCGTGTCCGGTCCGTGTGTCAGTCAGATTTACCGGCTTGAATTTTGTGTTGGAAGCAGGACTCTGAATAATATAGTCATCTATGATGCTGGGAGTCCTTGCATTCCTGCGACCTTACTGTAATTAAAACAGGACAGTATATCTCCAGGAGCAGGGACTCCTAGCATCATAGATAACTATAGTGCTAGGAGTCCCTGCATTCCAGTGACATACTGTCCCATACTGTAATTAGTACCGGATAGTATTTCTTCGGGAGGCAGGAACTCCTAGTATCATAGATAACTAAACTATACTGCCTGGAGTCCCACTCCCAGTATGAAGTTCAAGTCGGTAAATCTGACTGACACAAGGACCATGTTTCACCGGTGAAACACTGTCGTGTGCTGTTCCTCTTAAAGGGGTTGTCCACTTTCACACCAATATTAAGAGACAAATGTTATTGTTTGTACAATAAAAAGATATACAATTTTCCAATATACTTTCTGTATCAATTCCTCACGGTTTTCTAGATCTCTGCTTTTTGACATTCATTCTGTTACTTCTAGTGGATAAAAGTCTGACCATGGTCATGTGATTTACGGTCCATGGTCATGTGATGAGGACACAGGTGCACAGCTGATTACCAGGCAGATGTCTGATTACTGGGCTGTGACTGTAACGAGCGGCACCTGTGTGCTCATCACATGACCATGGACCGTACATCACATGACCATGGTCAGACTTTTATCCACTAGAAGTAACAGAATGAAGGACAGCAAGCAGAGATCTAGAAAACTGCGAGGAATAGGTACAGAAAGTATATTGGAAAATTGTACAACTTTTCATTATACAAACCATGACATTTGTCTCTTAATATTTGTCTGAAAGTGGCCAACCCCTTTAAGCATATGAGGACCTCATACTTGTTTCCCAATAGTAAACATGGGGAGAAAATGAAGATCAGCATTTAGTATTTCAATATGTCCAATTCCTTGCTCTGCTGGAAGATAAAAATTTTCCTCCTTGGAATAAATAGGAACACTTGGCCAAGCTGATCATACATATTTGTGGAAAATAGTAAAATGATGAAAGGTCATATGATAATTACATAGTTACATAGTAGATGAGGTTGGATAAAAACATTAGTCCATCAAGTCCAACCTATAACACTACAATCCCTACAGTGTTGATCCAGGGGAAGGCAAAAAAGCTGGTGAGACTGTAGCGTATGAAAGCAATTGCATAACACCAAACAACTACATAAAAGCTGTGCTAAGCACATACATACAAGGAGAAGACGTGTGAGTGAAACATCCATTGGGGCAGGTGTCTGTGATCTGTATGTGCTACTATACAATATACATTGGTTCCATTCTTATACTAATTTTATACATGTGCTTAGCACATCAGAGCTGGAGAGAGTTCAGAGAAGGACGGCCAAGTTAATAAACAGTATGGAAAATCTCACATATGAATATAGGTTGTGAAAGCTCAATGTGTTTATTCCTATGAAGAGAATACTGAGGAGGGATCATAATATCTTTATATAAATATGAAAATTGACATGATAAAACTCAGAATCATTGCTCATAGTTAAAGAAAGTACAGTTTTGTCATAATGTTCAAAGCATTACTGTCAAAACTATAAAATTATGGGACATGATTTGGTAATGGTGAAAAGCGTAATAAATTATGTTAAAAAAGGATGATTGCCAGTAGGAGTCAAGAAGGCTTTTAGACTTTTTATTTATTTATTTATTTATTTATTTATTTATTTATTTTTTACAATTTATGGAGAAATGGGTCTGAGCCACTAACAGAGTGGTTTTTGGCTTCTAAATCAACTTGGGCTTATACGGTAAATATAAAATGGTTGAACTTGATGGACGTACATCCTATTTGGACCTACGGTACCCATATACTTACCATATGTAGCATATTCTATGCTGCTGATGCTTCTTTATACAATTTTTCTCCATTTCAAAACCCATAACTTTTTTTTTTTATTTCCTCAAGACCTTTTTTTTAGATGGCATAGTTTTAGGGAACATATAATGGTTGGTTCAGCTTTTGCTAATGTTTTGAAGGGGGTTGTGAAAAAATTTTTTATTTCATTATTAAAAGGCAATACGCCTTCGCAAATTAAAGACGAGTTGGACGTTGTGTACGGGGACTCTGCACCATCATGTACCACTGTCAAATTTTGGGCAGCTGAATTTAAACGTGGCCGTACCAGCTTGGTTGACGATGAACGTTCGGGACAGCCAAAAACTGCAACCACGAACAAAAATATTGCTCAAGTTAACCAAATGGTGCTAGAGAACCATCAAATTAAGGTTAGAGCGATAGCAGAGGCTATGAGCATATCGAAAGAACGTGTTTGCCACATATTGGTTGAAATTTTAGGGATGAGAAAGCTGACCACGCGATGGGTGCCGCAATTGCTCACTCTGGACCAAAAACGTGTTCAGATGAACATTTGCGAAGCTCTGTTTGCGCAGTTTAGATGCAATAAATCAGAGTTTTGGTGCCGATTAATTACTGTGGATGAAACTTGGATACACCATTACACCCCAGAAACAAAAACACACTCAAAACAGTGGACTGCGAAAGAAGAATCGGCTCCAAAAAAGGCAAAGACAGTTTCTTCGGCTGGGAAAGTGATGGCAACTGTTTTCTGGGATAGTCATGGAGTTATCTTCATAGATTTTCTTGAAAAACGAAAAACTATTACAGGAGCATACTACGCAACATTACAGTCCTATGAAAAAGTTTGGGCACCCCTATTAATTTTAATCATTTTTAGTTCTAAATATTTTGGTGTTTGCAGCGGCCATTTCAGTTTGATATCTCTAATAACTGATGGACACAGTAATATTTCAGGATTGAAATGAGGTTTATTGTACTAACAGAAAATGTGCAATATGCATTAAACCAAAATTTGACCGGTGCAAAAGTATGGGCACCTCAACAGATAAGTGACCTTAATATTTAGTAGATCCTCCTTTTGCAAAGATAACAGCCTCTAGTCACTTCCTGTAGCTTTTAATCAGTTCCTGGATCCTGGATGAAGGTATTTTGGACCATTCCTCTTTGCAAAACAATTCAAGTTCAGTTAAGTTTGATGGTTGCCGAGCATGGACAGCCCGCTTCAAATCATCCCACAAATGTTCAATGATATTCAGGTCTGGGGACTGGGATGGCCATTCCAGAACATTGTAATTGTTCCTCTGCATGAATGCCTGAGTCGATTTGGAGCAGTGTTTTGGATCATTGTCTTGCTGAAATATCCATCCCCGGCGTAACTTCAACTTCGTCACTGATTCTTGAACATTATTCTCAAGAATCTGCTGATACTGAGTGGAATCCATGCGACCCTCAACTTTAACAAGATTCTCGATGCCGGCATTGGCCACACAGCCCCAAAGCATGATGGAACCTCCACCAAATTTTACAGTGGATAGCAAGTGTTTTTCTTGGAATGCTGTTTTTTTGGATGCCATGCATAACACCTTTTTGTATAACCAAACAACTCAATCTTTGTTTCATCAGTCCACAGGACCTTCTTCCGAAATGAAGCTGGCTTGTCCAAATGTGCTTTTGCATACCTCAGGCGACTCTGTTTGTGGCGTGCTTGCAGAAACGGCTTCTTTCTCATCACTCTCCCATACAGCTTCTCCTTGTGCAAAGTGCGCTCTATTGTTGACCGATGCACAGTGACACCATCTGCAGCAAGATAATGCTGCAGCTCTTTGGAGATGGTCTGTGGATTGTCCTTGACTGTTCTCACCATTCTTCTTCTCTGCCTTTCTGATATTTTTCTTGGCCTGCCACTTCTGGGCTTAACAAGAACTGTCCCTGTGGTCTTCCATCTCCTTACTATGTTCCTCACAGTGGAAACTGACAGGTTAAATCTCTGAGACAACTTTGTGTATCCTTCCCCTGAACAACTATGTTGAATGATCTGTTTTCAGATAATTTGAGAGTTGTTTTGAGTAGCCCATGATGCCACTCTTCAGAGGAGATTCAAATAGGGGAACAACTTGCAATTGGCCACCTTAAATACCTTTTTTCATGATTGGATAGATCTGGCTATGAAGTTCAAAGCTCAGTGAGGTTACAAAACCAATTTTGTGCTTCAGTAAGTCAGTAAAAAGTAGTTAGGAGTATTCAAATCAATAAAATGATAAGGGTGCCCATACTTTTGCACCGGTCAAATTTTGGTTTAATGCATATTGCACATTTTCTGTTAGTACAATAAACCTCATTTCAATCCTGAAATATTACTGTGTCCATCAGTTATTAGAGATATCAAACTGAAATGGCCGCTGCAAACACCAAAATATTTAGAACTAAAAATGATTAAGATTAATAGGGGTGCCCAAACTTTTTCATAGGACTGTACTTGGCAAGCTGAAAGCAGAAATTGAGGAAAAACGGCCCCATTTGCAGAAGAAGAAAATTCTGTTTCACCAAGACAATTCGCTAGCCCACACCTCAGCGGTTGAAGTCAATGGGAGCACTGAAAATAGCGGTCAGCGGCTGACGTGACAGTATTTAGTCCTGGTAGGTTAGAGAGGGTGGTTTTTGTGTTTTGTTTTTTTTTTTTGTTTTTTTTTATTAAAATGCATGGGACTACATAAATTGTAGGGCTGGTTTATTCATGAGACTGCCTGCAGGATGGAGCTGAAGCAGGCAGACAGGATAGTGCTGTCTGCATGCAGTCCCATGTTATAGGTGCGGAAGGGGAGAGGGGTAAAGATTTTTACATGAGACTGCATATTGGAAGGTGGCTAAAGGGAAAAAGTGAAGCTGTACATGTGTAGTGTGCAGGGATGTGGGAATTAGGGGGTATTCACATGGAGTAAAGTGGTGCTGATTCTGCCATGATAACTCACGGCAGAATCAGCGCTGATAAAAAAGAATTTCATTAATTTCAATGTGTTCTGCGTGGAAAACGGAACCTATTGAAGTCAATGGGAGTCTTTATTCGCTGATTCTGCTGCAAGTTATCATGGCAGAATCAGCGCCACTTTACTCCGTGTGAATGCCCCCTTGTATTGGAGTATATGTGATATATACAGTATATATATATATATATATATATATATATATATATATATATATATATAGGTGAAAGGTAGGGGAATTGGATGTATGGATGTGGTGTACAAGGGACACAAGCTTCACACCTGTGATCGTGTTTCCGTTCTTTGGGTCCACTTGCGGACTTGAAAAACAAAAACCCAGTCCACTTAAAAAACGGAAACCCTTTTGTCTCACTGTCTTTTTAAGCAGAATGGGGAGAGATGGAGGGGGGACATGAAATTGGGGGAAGATGAAGGGGGCACTTAAACAACTGGAGGGGGCATTAAACCGGGAAGGTAGATCTGTCTGATTGTTATAGCAACCTCCAGGTGCTGATAGCTGGTAGTGGATAAGATAACGTTACAATTCAAGTAATAGGAGTCGCACAGTAGCGCCATTCACTGTATAATGGTGTTATTTGGTAATTGCAGCATTGCTCCTATTACTTGAATATTAGCGGCGCAGCATCCAGTCTAAAAGCCGCATCTACCCAGAAGCTGCTAGTACAGCTGATATGTATGGGGTTTGGGTGTCGAGCTCTGACAGATTACATAGTGACATACCAATGAGCCATCCTGTGGATAGATTATAATCAGTATAAAAAATTGGCCAGAAAAACCCTTTTACTTGAGCTGATGTTTGTTAGGATAGAAGTATGTGTAGTGCATGACTATCTCATAGAGGTCATCACCATGTGGAGGTCGTGTGCTACCTGGGCCTAGTATAGAGGTGTTACTGGTCTTTATATTATGTCTTGTCTGGTAATTGTCTGTATAGTGGTAATAATTCTCCCCAGTATAGGGTTACACACACAGTGGTTTCATAACTATATATATATAGTGCAGCCCTGACTTCTGAAATGACTAAATAGAACAGTGTTGGTGGTATGTCAGGATTTGGGGCAGCGCTTTTAATTTTGCCCAGGGCCCCATTTTGTCTAAAACCAGCTCTGTCAACACCCCATGAGGGTGAGATCACCCAATCACTTAGATACAGTGGCGTAACTAATGTCTTATGGGCCCTGCTGCAATCTTTTGTCCAGGGTCCCCTATCTCACCCCTACAGCAAATTCTTGATGGTGATGGTTATGGGTGCTAAGGAATTTAATCAACCTTAGTGTGGTTAGGGTAATCTGTGGGTCTCCTTGGTTTATGGGCCAGATGGAAGCTGCAATCTCAATACTGATGCCAGTGCTCATGTGCACCCTAAGGCTCCTGGGCCCCATTGCGACAGCACCCTCTGCATCCCTTCAAGTTTTGTCCCTGCTTAGATATCATGATCAATGTTGGGTTAATCTGCAAGAAGCAAAAGCTGCATCCCAAGGGTGATACAGCATGCAGTGCTTCTGTGTTATGTCTGCTACTTCTCAATTTCCTCTGCTACTTCTCTATAATTTTCTCTATTACAGCATTGAGCATAACTGTACTCTCAGCATAATGTAATAGTAGGGCATTAAGAAGTTAACATGTATACTCACCTTGCCATTCCTCTGGTGCTTCCATACAGACACTGCCTGGGGCCCCCACCATCTTCACTTCCTGGTCCCTCTTGGCAAATAGGAATTAGGAAAACACTACACAGCCAATCACGTGCCGCAGTGGCGACATACCGCAGAGCTGGGGCCAGTGATTGGCTGAGTGCTCATTTCCTGTGTGTCAAGAATTAGAGACTAGTATGGAACCTGTGCGGCTTCCAAATCATAGCATTGGGAGTGGTAGGGTAAGAATTATTTTATCATTTTACACTATTTTTTTCCTTAAAACAATGATTTGGCTGGGCAATCCGTAAGTACAGTTTATACAAGCAAAAAACTGGGAGTAGCACTCAGTATGTCACAATTTTTTTAATGTCTATCCAGTGTATTAAACTGCATTTTATGTGAAATCCATGAAGGTTTACAATATTTAGACTATTATTTTCCTTAAAGCAATGGAATTGGCCACACAACCCCTTTTAAATACAGTTAATACAGGTAAAGGACTAGAAGGGGCGCAGAATATACAAGATAAGTATGTGACAATTTTTTTTTACTTTGTCTATCCAGAGTATTAAACTACATTTTGCGTATAATCCCTGAAGCTTTTGGATTTCAGCCTGCTCTATAATATGCCCACTAGAGGGGGCTGCAGGGCAGCAGATTGTTCAACACATTTGCTGATTCCTATTGACAAAGACTTAAATCACATCTGTCTTCAACAAAGGCGTAGCGTAACATGTCACATTATCCCACTAATTCTATCATTTTCTTCCACTGAATTTAACAGTTCATGAGGAAACTATTTGTTGTGGATGCAGCCATTGAAACATTACAGACTATTAGTATACTAAATTTATCAAATCTTACAAAAGCTTGGACTTAAAATATTGCAGATTCATTTTCTATACACCTGATTTAAAGAGATTAATACAATAGGGTTAGACTTTGTCCATGGCCACATACATATAATAATATTTTAGTATTATTATTGTTATTAGGTATGTAGTACTATTACATTACATGAGAAAAATGTTTATTCTTGTTTTTATTTACAATCTTTTTGTTATATTTGAAGGAAAAAGGTACAAAAAAAAAAAACCCATTGTAACCGTGTCTGTATGTTATAACATCTGGGAGTGTTTTTATAAATATAACAGTATACTATGTATTTTCAAT
This sequence comes from Leptodactylus fuscus, assembly GCF_031893055.1. NCBI lineage: Eukaryota > Metazoa > Chordata > Amphibia > Anura > Leptodactylidae > Leptodactylus > Leptodactylus fuscus. The sequence goes on along the minus strand of NC_134266.1, from coordinate 192,548,330 downwards.
AAATGGATTGCCTTTATCTTCCATGTAGTTGTGACTAATCCAGCAAGGGTCCGGGTACTGCTGACTAATGTTTAGTTGTTCAATGGTGTGTAATTAATCATATTTGTAGCTACAGTAAATGAAGACATATAGGGTGACAGTGTGACCCCATCACAGTGGGCTACAATTAATATAATCACCACCAGTCACGTGCAATTAACTGCCCAAGTTCATGCGACTGGAAATCCCTTCAAGCTACATACAGCCTCTTTATATTGAGAAAAATATATGTAATTGAATACAGCATTCGGCCAGAGAATAGCAACCGTAGACAGTTAAATATGTACTGTATCTATAATGAAGCCAATTAGACTTATTATTTGTTACTTTTGATCGACTGTCTACATTAAAAGTCAATTATAACACTAAATTCTGCAAAAAAAAAATAAAAAATGTCATAGTAAATAACACACACGGTGCCCCAACAAAAATAAAGCAAAACATCAACTGTTCTATTTACTTTTGCATTTTGCAATTTTTGGCATTTTCCCACAGTTATTGTCTGACTTTGTATTTTGTATATTTAAGGCTTAGTCGGTCAGTGGTAAACTTCAATTAGAATGCTAATATTCCTTGGCCGTGCTTGAAAATACATGAAAGTTGGATTTATTTAAATTGTCTTTTCTGTCTGAAATGTTACACGTGTCCTATTTTAACCTGTTTAAGTAGATTTCATTTTTTTTACTTTGAATAAGGACAAGTGTTTATTAATAAGGATTTTTCTTATTCCCTCAGAAAGTGTTAAAGTCGTCTCTGTGGTGGTCTGGAGCTATAGAGTCAATTTTTTTTTTTTTTTTTATTTTTTTTTTTTTACTTTTTTACTTTAACTAGCAAATCTATTTTCTAAACAAAGCTTTATACATATTTATAATGAGCTTAATCCAGATATATTTTTAAAGAAAAAAAAATGGTTTGCAGAATTGCAGAGGTAAACTATATGTAAATACTTGAAGTAATAGGCTTGTAGTGCAAATCGCATCATTTTATCTTCAATTTTGCATTCGTTTTTCTGGCTTAAAGGTGCATCAGAGATATGCATTTTAGCATATTCAGAACATGGGGCGTGAAATTAAATGTTTGACAGAGTGAGAAAAATATACAGACTTTGGAGATGCCTTAAAAATAGTAATTTATGCAGATCTAGAGCAGTGAAATCATTTGCTATGGAGTGACCCTCTCTCCAGGAATTTTGTGCTCAGTGTTCTTCCGTAATCTGCGCCTGTATCTTCGTTTTTCATTCAACTAGCCAGTTTCTGCCAGGCAGTCTTCCTGATAAGAGTAGTGCTGGGAGAAGAAAGAGGGAGCTCACTGGGGCCGTTTCTATTGCACTTTTACCCAAGGCAATGGGCAGAATTTAACGGATTCCTTCCAACATATGTTTTTGCCAGATAAGTAAACAGTGTGTGTCGGAAATGAAAAAGCATTTGCAATTTAATGACATTACAGCTCTCAGCTTAGGCTGGCGTGCTGCGAGGCGAGGAGCAGAAAGAGAGGAAAGTAGAAAGAGAGGGGGAAAAGAACAAAGTTCATCTTCCCTTTTGTGCATTTTTATCAAGGAAATATTACTTCTTTCCCCCCTCTTGTTCTCCTTTCTTCTTTCTTTTTTTTGTCTCATCCATTTGCATTTCTCTTTTCTCCCTTCCCGCCTTTTGTTCACTTTCTCTCCCTTTTATTGCCTTTTGATTTGGTTCTTTATATGTATTATGTGCACTTTATATGTCTCCTATTCTCTCTCTTCTTAGCCCAAAAGAAAATGTTTATCCAGCATTGTGTCATTTTTTTTCTCTCTGCATTGTGACTTGCCTGCTGTGGTTCAGCCCTACAAGAGGATTGTTGCATTAAATAGCAGATTTCAAAGCCCAGCAAATCCTGCGCCCTCACTTTCTCACTCTCTGCTGTTTCTCTTCAAGGACATGACCATCCTTAGGTGTAATCCTAGTAAATCAAAGTCACTTCCAGTGAGATCCTTCAAATATTATCTCACCATTGATAATCTCCATTTAAACACATCCACTCTAGAAAATGAGATTTATATGGCCAAGTGGCCACAGCCTGTGTATTAACTAATGTGAGCAAAAAGAGGCTAGCCTGTTTTACTTGACTCACAATATAATATATTACTAGTAGACACCTCAGTGTTAGGGTCAGTAGGGATGGCCATGACTTTTTATCCTCATTGAGGTATCTTAAAAAGAATCCCAAACCTGTTATGGACAGTAGATTGCTGAGGGCGGGATAAAAATCATGTCTTTGTATGCATGTAGTGAAAAATCATTGTATTTATACTTGTGGGAAGACCATTGTTATATCCCAAGTGAAAGTTGGAGACTAGACAAGAGTAGATATAAATCTGAATGGTTCACTTTACACCATGTGCATCCTTTGCCTAGTAAGTCCATCATCATCCTTGTTTGTCCTCTTGTTGTGGGTTTAGTTTAGTTTTTTCCAATATTTGATAAACAATTGCATATGATCGTCCAATGTCTACTGATGGACTACACAAGGATAAAGACTCTTCGCTGTATAGACATGTACAGATGCTCAGTAAATAAAAAATTAACAAACTTGGGAAAATTCATCATTTCCTCTACACCAGTTTTCTAGCAGAGAGGGATGCTATTGTCACAAGGCCCTTTCTTGTGTCAAAAGTGTGCCACAAGCCCTGGTCTGCGTCTCGTCTGCCACGTTGTGTGAATATGGCTGGAATGGGACTGACTGAGTCACAACTGATTTATATTAACTTATGCTAGTTTTCTGGTGGGAGTTAGAATTGAGATCTACACCAGTTCCTGCCTGGAATAGATCTCCATTCTAGCACCGGGGTATCCAACAGATTTGCAGCCTCTTCATAAATTTCCAGTCAGGCTGAGACTCCATCGCAGAGGACTTTTCTCTCCACTGGTTTTATACTGAAATCTACTGACACCTAGTGGATCCTATCATAGTCCATTGGAGTCCACGGGTGTCTGTGGGTAACTGCTGTTTTGGTGAGCGGGTTCTTGGTCATTCAGGTCCCAAGGCGGATACGAATGACGGAGAGCATGGCAAAAATGTGAACCTAGCATAAGAAATAGAGGCCTCTTAATAATTCTGGCACTTCTCAAAAGGAGTGTGTACCAGAAACTGATAGTACTTGGGACAGGCTTCAGGATTGACTTGCTTCAGAAACCTGACATAAATAATCTAAATTTGTTGGGTAAAAATCCCACCACTCCACACTCTGTCATGGCCATGCCATACAGTAGGTTTGAAACGTTATGACTAGAGATGAGCGAACAGTGAAATATTCGAGATTCGTTTCAAATAGCCCCTCAATATTCGACTATTCGAACGAATATCGAACCCCATAAAAATGCTTCGTTTCAGGGGAAGCCACACTTTGACTCAGGAGAGTCACCAAGTCCACTATGACACCTCAGCAAATGATGCCAACACCCTGGAAAGCAACTGGGACAGCAGGGGAAGCATGTCTGAGAGCATCTAACATGCCCATGTACCTGTATTACGCCACTATCTCATCGGGATCCCTGTCAGCTTGCGATATGCGGGAGCTGACTTTTTCCCATAGGATCATTGACCAGTGTTGATTGGCCGAATGTCATACAGAGTACAGCATTCGGCCAATCAACGCTGGTTCTGCCGGAGGAGGCGGAGTCTAAGATCGGTCCACAGCAGTCTTCATTCTGGTCTGATCTGAGATGTAGCAGTGTTGAACGCACAATTCTGCTACACCTGAGATGTAGCAGAGCTGGCCATGCGCTGAGCTCTGTTACATCCAGAGATGTAGCAGTGCTGAGTGTGCGCTGAGCTCTGCTACACCAGAGATGTAGCAGTGCTGAGTGTGCGCTGAGCTCTGCTACATCCAGAGATGTAGCAGAGCAGAGTGTGCGCTGAGCTCTGCTACACCCGAGATGTAGCAGAGCTGAGTGTGGCCATGCGCTGAGCTCTGCTACACCAAAGATGCCTCTCTTGAATTAAACAATGAAAGGGCTATGTGAAAAAGTAAACATGACAGCAACAAGCTATGGTGTGTTGACTCCAAAGTCTTCAAGTACATATACCTGGAGAGTGATGAATCATTTAAACCCAAGTGCTATTGCCATTAGCAAAGAGCGAGATGCAGACATTAGACCAGGTCAGGGAACTCACAAGTGATGCGCATACACGTTAGAAAATTGTCGGCCAAATTTTTGTTAGAATTAGCCAACCATCTACTATTTATGGGAAATCAGACTATCCTGACAGTAGATACTGCGGGAATAAAGGACCAGGGATACAAAGTAGTCTGACAGCAGCTTCTCTTTCTTTGCCTATTCATCTGTGCATGCAGAAGTCAAGAAAAGCAGTTGTCGAGAGGAACACTTGTTTTGCCTGACTAGTTTCAATTGTGATAGCTGGTTAAAAAATAGGAGAATAGTTTAATACACCCTAAGATCGCCAATATGTAGTACACCGAGCTAAGTGCAAGAGCAGTATGTTATATGTTAAAGAGAAAAATTGGTTGATCCTGTTATGAGTACCAGAAGATCAATCCACAACTCAGAAGAGGTAATAGAATCAGTAGTTTTGTAACAATGAAGACAGGACATCAGAAATACTTAGATATTAAAACACTTGTGAGTGACTAAATAAACTAATGACCTATTGTTGGGTAAAATTCATTTCATTGTTTTATTACCAACATGAAAAAAGTGCTTGTGGCTTTAAGCACCAAAAGTTGACCGTAAACATAAAATAAATAGAGATGAGCGAGTACTGTTCGGATCAGCCGATCCGAACAGCACGCACGCATTGAAATGAATGGACGTAGCCGGTACGCGGGGGGTTAAGCGGCCGGCCGGCGTCAAAGCGGAAGTACCAGGTGCTTCCATTCATTTCAATGCGTGCGTGCTGTTCGGATCGGCTGATCCGAACAGTACTCGCTCATCTCTAAAAATAAACAAAAAAGAGACCAATGTTAACCATTTTCTGACATTGACGTGAACTGACCATTAACATAACTAATCTCTTTTATATTTTGATTTGTCACATTGTTTTTTTTTCATCGGCATTCAAAATTCCTGTTTATGTCTCCTTTAGATGTCATAAACTTTACAGTAGAAAAACACAGCAAGAACACAGTATACCTTCATTGTTGTGTTTTTCTCTGCATTTGCTCTTCTCCTGTTAAATGTTAAAATTAACATGCTAACATGCAGGTTTTATCAAAAATGAACACAGTTCTTTTCTCTGCAATGAAATGAAATCTCATTCACTTTGGTACTGTAGGGCTAAGGCCGCACATTGTGGAAAAACAACTGTTTTGTTCTGTTGCAGATTTTGCAGCATTTTTTTGTGTGGCAAAGCCTGGATAGGATCGATCACAGTGTTGAAATCTAAGTATTTCCTATGAATTTCCCATCTCTTTTATAGCCACTCTTGGATTTGGCTCAAAAACACACGGCAAAATCTGCAACAAAAAAAAGCAGTGCATATGCAACGTGGGGCCTTAAAGGGGTTATCCCATCACAAGGATCCTACCTATACTGCTAGTTTATGTGGATTTAAGACTTTTCCTAAATGCATTGCTTTATCAAAACTGCTTTGTTTGGCCGCTATCTTAATTTATTCACTTCATTCTTTACACTCCGTTTCTATGGCCCTTGGGATTATCTGCTCATTTGTTCAGTGATGTAGCTGCCTGCTCTCAGGGAGGAGGGAGGGGCTGGGAGCAGCTCTGAGCTGTTTGTGTCTTTTAAGTAGCGGAGCTTCTCAGAGAGCTCCGGGATTTCTGAGCTCCTATCAGTCGGTTTAATTGAATTTGGCTGATAAGGACTAAGAAAGGGAGTCCGTTACCTCTGTATGTAATGCAAGCTGACTCAAATCCAGCTCTGCTACATCAGCTTCACACTGTTCTAATTCATTTACAACCAATCCCGTGCAAGTGAAACCCCGCCCACCTATGTGCCGAGAAAAGCAGGACGTGAATAGAGCACAACAGCCTGCAGGTTAGTGAACAAGCGTCATGGGAATACACCTTTAATTTATAGCACATTGGAGGTTTTCTTGCAGATTTTGCTGCTGTTTTCTGAATGCAAGTCAAGAGTGGCTTCAACAGGAATTGGAGAGATGTAGAAAGCACTTATTATTCTTCCTTCTGCAAAATTCACTCCAGGACTTGCCTCAAAAAATCGCAGCAAAATCTGAAACAAAAAGAGCAGCTTTTCCTCTACGTGGGAAAAAAAGACATTTTTCCGCAGCATATTTACAGGAAGTACACGGAGTTTTGCACAGTGGTTTTTCTACTCCTATAAGAAAAATGCTATATAATTAGCATGCTGTGATTTTCAAAATTTTAAATTGCAGCATTTCCACTGCGGCTTTATTTCGGAAATGTTTGGATGGGATTAGCCAGAATCCCATGACTTTCCAGGTAATGTAAGCCACTGTGTTTTCACAACGTGGGGACCCAGTCTAAAGTTTTCCGATGTGGTAAAAAATGTTTAACAAAGGGGAAGAAGGGGTTGAGAAAATAAAATATGTTTTGCTTGAAGGGGTTGTCCAGGAAATATATGTTTGTTTTTTTTCCTGGTGGCTAGGAAAAAATGTGAAAGTGAAAAATAATAACACAAAAAACATACTCATCTGTCCCCAGTGCTCTGGTATTTCCCACCACTGTCTGGTCCTGTGGCACCTTGGGGCTTCTTCCGGGGGTAAATCCTCCTTGCTGCACGTGCTGACTGAAACCCATCAGCTCTAATCCCATCCATAACACTGCACATGCTAGTTAAAGCCTCTTCTAAAGCTATTTCTGCTAAGTATCATGTATATAGCAACTTTTGTAGCACACACATTCAGGTCAGCGACACTAAGAAGCCAACATAACATTGCTGGCCTGGATTGTCATTCAAATGAATTAGTACCAATCCCAATGCTAGCAGAAAAAGGAACCCATTGAAGTTAATGGGAGGCTTTTTTTCAGCACTGAAATTCCACACCAAATTCCTCACCATTTTCCTCCGTGTGAATGGACCCTAAGACCTGTTCTGAGTTTTGCTTGTGTCCCCATACACGAGACCGTGAAATACAAGTTCCCTGTCATCCTCAACAGCGGCACAATGTGGGGTATTTCTGCCCCTGTGTGCTGGTAGGACAGGCGGATATTTAATTAGCCAATAAGATGCGTGGCAGGCCCTATAAGAGGGCACAAGAACCTCCCCTCTGCGTGTTTTTTTCTGTCCTGTGTGGACAGAGGACAGGTGTGAGGACTTGTGTCCTCTTACAGGGCTCAGCTGTTGAGCTTGATGTTTTTGTCAAGCACCCTCTTTCCTATGGAGAGGGTGCTGGTTAGCCTGCGTTGGCTTTTTCCCCTGAATCCTCCTTCTCCTCCCCCCCTCCCTCCCCTCTCCTCCCTACCCTTTCAGCTCTGTTGAGCGCTGATCCTCAGAGCCGCACCACGCCACTGCGTGGTTACGGCGGGTCCGTGCGGCAGCCGGAACTCGCTCTGTATGGCTGCATTCGCGGCGGCCGCACTTTGCTTGCGCGCACTTCCGGTTTTGACCGGAAGTTCGCGGCGCGGGTTAGCAGGCCGGCCGGCGGGCCAGCTGAACTATCGTTCACTACACTTCAGGCTCCACTCCAGTGTTCGGAGCCCCAGCGGAGGAGAGGGTGAGTGTTCCCCTGGCTTGGGGATTGCTGGGGAGGGGAGACAGTAGCCTTATTAACCCCTGTTTGGGGTAGTGGATGGGAGCGTTTAGCTCCTCCCATTTCCGGCCGGCCAGGTTAAAGGTCAGGCCGGCCGTGTCACTTGTACCTTCCTGCTGCATCTGGAAGGCTGTGCTATTGTGAGTCTGCTTATTGGTCTCACTGGCATTGCGTTTTGCGTTGTTAACCCGAGTCTGGTTATTGTCTGTCACCTTTACTCATCCGGTCTTCTGAACCTGGTAAGATCTACCCCTTTTTAAAAAAAAAAAAAAAAAGGTGCAATGTATGATGCATGGTGACAGTTTGCATGGTCTATTATCTCTTTATTGCAGGATATGTCATCCTCTACTACCCCTCCTGGGGATGGTAGGAGGAAATCCTCTGCCAAGAGGAAACACCTTTCCTGTTTTAATTGCGATACACCGCTCCCTGATGGTAGGTAGCGGCTTAAGGGGTTGGTCCCTTTCATGTAGTGTGGTCCTATAACTTGCCTATTATTTTTAGGCTATGAATGGGCCCGTTGTCGCGGGTGTAGAGGTCCTCCACCTGAGGAGCCCTCTCCCAGAGATATGATGGCCTGGGTCAAGGAGATGGTGAGTTTGGGCATCGCTTGGGTATATAGGTTTTCCCTTGCTTGTTTTCTCCTTTTGTTTTGCAGGACGATTCCCTCAAAGGAATTCATGCCACCTTGTCTCAGCTTACCAAAAGACCATGCCCTGAGCACCGTTCCTCCTCCCTGCCACCTTTGGAACTGTTGCGGGTGGCAGAGGATGATTCTTCTGAGGACGACTCAGTAATTTCCGGCAGACCTGTGTTCCACTATGAACAAACAGGCAGGCTGCTGAAGTCCATCCGGTCTACAGTGGGCCGAGATGTTGACGGGGAAGCCTCCACGTCTGCCTCTGGGGGACATATTGCCTTCCATGCGGACGCCACGCTGTCCGACCTTATGGCACAGCAGTGGAAACAGCCAGAGAAGGGACACACTCTCTCCAGGATTTTCAAGACTTTGTTTCCTGTTGACACTGCCCAGTGGGATTCCTGGGGGCCTCCCCCGAAGGTGGATTTGGCAGTTGCCAAGCTGTCCCGCAGAACCCTGGTGCCCCTAGAAGATGGTTCCAATCTTCAAGACCCTCTGGATCGCAGGGCGGACTCTGCTCTAAAGAAGATCTACTCCGCTTCCTCTGCACAAGCCTCTGTGGCCATAGCCTCCTCCACGGTTGGCGACTTTCTGCGCAACCGTTTAGCCGCCTTGGAGCGGGATATAGATGCGGGCGTGGATAGAGACGAAATTCTGTCCTCTATGAAGAGAGTTCATAGGGCCGCAGATTATCTGGCGGAAGCTTCCCGCCATCAATTGAAGATCTCCGCCAAATCTATGGCGTTATCCACCGCTGCCCGTAGACCCCTGTGGCTAAAGCCTTGGCGTGCAGATTTTGCATCTAAGGCAGCTCTCTGCGCTCTCCCCTTTGAACCGGGAAGAGTGTTTGGCCAAAGTTTGGATGCCATTATGGAGGGTTTAGCTGAAGGTAGGGGAAGGTCCCTACCTCAAGCATCCAGGGGCAGACGTGCTCCCTCTAGAGGCAGAGGTTCTTCCTCTAATTATAGACGCCCGGCTCAGCAGCGGCGTTCTAGATACCGCCCTAGGGGTGCCGGACGTGGCGCTCCCAAGGAGGATGCCAAGAGGAAGCCTGAGTTTTGACGTGGGGCAGCTCCCTGTGGCCCCTCTTCCTGTGGGAGGACGTCTCGCCTCCTTTTTCAAAGCATGGTCCACCCACATTCAAGACCCTTGGGTGTTGAAGATTATACAGCACGGGTATCACATCGATTTTCACCTTCCTCCTCCAGATCGGTTCGTCATCACCCGAATCCTTCCACCTTCTCAGCAGTCCAGTCTGGAAGCCTCGGTCGCCGATTATGTTACCAAGGGCGCCCTGGAGAAGGTACCAACCTCAGATCACGGCCTGGGAGTTTACTCCCCCGTCTTTCTGGTCCCCAAAGCCACCGGGGGCTGGAGAATGATAATAGACCTGAGGTACCTCAACCAGTTTATCAGGAAGAGGTCATTTCGTATGGAGACCGTGGATTCCGTAGCTGTTTTTCTTCAACCAGGAGAGGTGATGGTTACCCTCGACTTGAAGGACGCTTATCTACATGTCCCTATTGCTCCTTCCCACAGGAAGTTCCTCAGGATTACCGTTTCTATGGCAGGCCACAGGGAGCACTATCAGTTCACAGCTCTGCCTTTCGGCATCACATCCGCCCCACTGGTATTCACCAAGGTGATCGCTCCGGTCGCTGCGACCCTCAGACTTCAGGGTCTTTTCATCGTCCCTTATCTAGACGACTGGCTATTGAAAGCTCAGTCTCCTGATGCCCTCCTCCAGCAGCTCAATCTTGCCATCAACTTCCTACAAGAATTAGGATGGATTATCAATTGGGAGAAGTCCGAAGTCGTTCCATCCACCCGAAGGAAATTCCTCGGTTTTTTAGTGGATTCAGAAGCGATGCAGATCTTCCTCTCCCGTCCAAGAAAGGAAAGGATCCAAGCCAGTGCACGATTCCTATTGCGCACTCGGCAGGTAACTATCCGCACCGCCATGAGAGTTCTGGGCCTAATGTCATCCTCGGCCAGGGCGGTCCCTTGGGCTTTATGGCATTTGCGTCCCCTACAGATGGAAGTGTTGAGAACCTGGAACAGGTCTCCACGGGGACTGCACAAGAAGATCTGCCTTTCTCCCGCTACCCGTCTTTCCCTCAGATGGTGGATACACCTGAAAGACGGAAGGTCCACGGTCCCGACAGTGTGGACCCTGTTGACAACAGATGCATCCCAGTGGGGATGGGGAGCCCATTGTCAAGACAAAACTGTACAAGGACGATGGAGATGTCCGGAGCTGGGGTCATCCAATCTCAAGGAACTCAGAGCAGTGTACCTGGCCCTAGTACACTTTGCCCCGGAATTGAAAGGCAAGTCAGTCAAGATCCGGTCAGACAATACGACGGTGGTTGTTTATATAAACAAACAAGGGGGCACCAGGTCACCAACCTTGCTGAGAGAGACGAATCTCATATTCACCTGGGCAGAGAAGAATTTGGTCCAGTTGTCCGCTGTTCACATAAAGGGCTCCCTGAACATAGTAGCGGATCAGCTGAGTCGGGGTATTACCGTATCAGGAGAATGGTCTCTCAATCCAGACGTATTTCAACAGATCGTCCAGAGATGGGGTCTCCCGGAGGTCGATCTTATGGCTACCCGACTCAACGCCAAGGTAGGGACCTTCTGCTCCCTGTACCAGGAGGACAATCCTTTGGCAGTGGATGCCCTGTCCATCCCTTGGAGGTTCAGGCTGTTTTACATTTTCCCTCCAATTCCAATCATACCGACGGTATTGATAAAAATAAGACAGGACCAAGCCTCGGGAATAGCCATAATCCCGTTCTGGCCAAAAAGGGCTTGGTTTGCTCAGCTCATACAAATGAGTCAGGGCATATATTGGAGGCTTCCCCCACTCCCAGACCTGGTAACCCAAGGACAGCTGAGATGCCAGGATCTGAGGAGACTCAACCTGACAGCCTGGAGGTTGACCAGTCCCTATTGAGAAATAGAGGACTGTCACAAGCCGTCTTGAAGACCCTATCCAGCGCCAGAGCAGATTCGACTAACAAGAACTACCGTCGAATAAGTAACATCTTTAATGCCTGGTGTCTACAGCATCAAGTGGACTCCACCGATCCCCCTACGGAGGCGATCCTGGACTTCCTTCAAGACGGACTAGACAGAGGTCTCGCTGTGGCCACACTCAAAGTACACGTTGCGGCCCTGTCCGCCTATCTGGGGAGGCGTTTGTCTCAAGATTCCTTAGTGAGCACCTTTATTAAAGGGGCAACTAGGCTGAGACCGGTGGTAAACACCCCTGTCCACCAATGGGACCTTATTCCGGTCCTAAACGCTTTATGTGTTCATCCATTTGAACCTTTGGAGGAAAGCTCCCTCAAGTCATTAACCGGCAAGATGGCACTACTATTGGCAGTAACAACTGCCAAACGGCTTGGTGAACGGCAAGCCTTGTCCGCTGAGGAGCCATATACCACCTTTTTCTCTGACCATGTGCAGCTTAGGTTCCTCCCGGGTTTTCGTCCCAAGGTTCCATCCGCTGTAAACAGAAACCAGATAATCTCCCTTCCGGTATTTTTTCCTTTCCCTTCTTCTGCTGAAGAAGAGAGATGGCATAAACTGGATGTGGTCAGATGCCTACAGATTTACTTACAGCGCACTCGCCCTTTTAGGCGAACTGAAAACTTGTTGGTCAGCTACACGGGGAGAAACAAGGGCGCCAAAGCCGCTAAAGCCACAATATCCCGGTGGGTGACCGAGACTATTAAAATCGCCTATACCGCCCAAGGTTTGTCGGCTCCAACATTTCTTCATGCCCACTCAACCAGGGCAGTGTCTACCTCTCAGGCAGAGAAGAGTGCCTTGCCGGTGGATCAAATCTGTGCAGCGGCCTCCTGGGCGTCGGAATCTACCTTCATCCGGCATTATCGCCTGAAGGACCAAGTGGCAGGTTCCACTGCTTTTGCCCATACCGTTTTAAGTTCGGTTATGAGTTAATCCCACCCATCCTGGGGACCTGCTTGCTATATCCCCACATTGTGCCGCTGTTGAGGACGACAGGGAACGAGTGATTATGAAGATAATCTTGTTTCCCTAAGTCCTAACAGCGGCACAAGATTTCCCACCCTGGGAATCATATCTTATGTCTAAAAGCTGTATATAAATATTATGGAGGTACTTTTGTATTTACACGCAGAGGGGAGGTTCTTGTGCCCTCTTATAGGGCCTGCCACGCATCTTATTGGCTAATTAAATATCCGCCTGTCCTACCAGCACACAGGGGCAGAAATACCCCACATTGTGCCGCTGTTAGGACTTAGGGAAACAAGATTATCTTCATAATCACTCGTTTTTGTATATGGGACCATAGAAATGAAAGGAGCCGTGTTTTTGACTGTACACATGGATGGGTGCATCAGGCCTAAAGACACACATTCAGGTTTTTAATACAATTATGGGTCTTGAAAGGGGACAACCTCTAAAGAGTGACGGCATTTCATCTGTATTTTACAAGCTGTTCCTAGTTTTGACCAAAGCCATATTAAATCCTGCCTATTTTTCTTGCTTCCATCAGATCAAATTTAATAAGTAACGCTAGGTTCACACTAGCGTTCGGGTCTCCGTTCTGTGGTTTCCGTCTTCTGCAGGCAGAAGACGGAAACCTGTCAGAGCAGGTCCAGCTGTGAGCGGCGGTGAGCGTTTTATGCTCTCCGCCACTAAACCGTTTTTTTAAAATCTGCATGTCCGACTCTGTGTCCGATTTTAAAAAAATGGTTTCGCGGCGGAAAGCATAAAACGCTCACTACCGCTCATGGCCGGACATCTTTCAAACCCATTCAAATGAATGGGTATGAAAGAGTCCTGCAGGTTTCCGTCTCTTGCCTCTGTTTTGTGCAGGAAACGGAAACCTGCAGAACGTAGACCGGGCGCAGATGTGAATGATCTCTAAGTTCACTTACTACAATACCTTAAATTCTCTGCCTCTTGACAAGTCAGTAGTGTTATCATCAATGCAGGGGTGAACCTGCCCTTTTCGCCGCCCGAGGCGGACGACAGAAAGCGCCCCCCCCCCCCCCCCCAGGATCGGCAGAGTGAAGGGGGTGGGGTGAAGCGAAGGGGTGGGGCTTAGCGGCGTTCGCAGGCAGGGAGAGGACCTGCTCTCTGCCTGAGCGTGAGGGGAGGCCGCTGGAGCTGCGCTGCTCCAGCGTCCTCCCCAATCCACCACTTGGTGCTAAGCCAGTCCAGGACAGCTTGTCCTGGACTGGGTTAGGTAAGCAAAAATGCCGCCCTCCCTGGGACCCTGGCATAGCGCCGCCTGAAGCAGTCGCTTCAGGTCGCCTCATGGGAGGTGCGGCGCTGCATCAATGTCACCCCCTTCACCTGTCAGTGGTATTAGGGTGTGTTTCTACATTTAGGGTCATTCCACACATAGTTTTCTGGCACGGATTCTGAAGCAGAATCAGCGTCCGAAAACTTTGTGTGCATTAACCCTTAGGGTTTTCAAGCCAAAACCAGATGGAAGAGAACATATAATGGATAGTAATTTTCCCTATATTTGATTTACAACCAAACTTTTGAGAAAATGCTAGTGAAGGACAAAACTTGCAGGATTTGTCTCGCAAGCAGCTTGATGTCGACATTGTCCAGAAGGCTGTCAAATGCTCGGAGTAAAGACTGGACGTTGCCTTGGGACCTTGGATTGGTGAGCAAAAGTGAGTATGAGTTGGTTATTATTTTTCCACACCTCCCCAGCACTTCCATATAATATTATTATTATTATAGTATGATATAAATTTGTGGTTGGCAAACCCAAAAAATCTCACATTCAGTAAGACCCGAAATTTTTGGAATAATTGTATGGACGAGCAAGTTTATCCAATCCTAGTGAACACATGATGAGTCATTGCTCCATATTATAGAGCCCCAGCAGTCCCCAATAACCACTACAAGTCAGTGTGTCTCTGGATGCAGCCAGTGCCTTGATGTGTGTGCTCAGATGGCTGTTCAGTATATAAGTATATTTAAAACTTATCAATGAATGTAGGGTACAATATTAGAAAGATTTCAGAAAATGTTCAAATTATTTCATAAGATCTAAAAAATAATGAAATGAAAAGTCATTTAGATTCAGGAAAAACAAGTATTTATATAAAACAAAACAAAACAGTGTGTGCATCATCTTGTAACAATAATTTATGGCATTGCCATTGCTGCACTTTGTTTCTTTATTTTGGCAGTGCATTAAAACTATGATAAGATGAGATAAGATAATCCTTTAATAGTCCCACCATGGGGAAATTCAGTTTGTTACAGCAGCATGGATAATACAGTAATATATTACAAGAAAGAACATATACAAGCTCATAGCAGATACAAAAAGATACTAAGAGTCATAGTAACTAAGAAGAAAAAAGACTCAGGATCATTTAGTTCTCTGTGCTGAGTGATCTCCGCTTATAGCCTTATGATGATTATACAGCCTGACCGTGGTTTGGAGGAAGGATCTCCAGTAATGCTTCTTCTCACACTTGGGGTGAAGCAGTCGGTCACTGACAATACTGACCAGTGCTGTCACGGTCTCATACATGGGATGGGAGTTGCTCTCCAGCATGGAGCTCACCACGGACAGTATCCTTCTGTCACCCGCCATCTATACTGGGTCCAGGGGGCTCCCCAGGACAGAGCAAGCCCTTCTAACCAGCCTGTCAAGTCTATTTCTGTCCCTGGCTGGTATGCTACTCCACCAGCAGGCCACTCTGAAGAAGATGGCTGATGCTACCACAGAGTTGAAAAAGGCCCTAAGAAGTACCCCCTGGACTCCAAGGGCCCTCAGTCTCCTGAGCAGGTAGAGCCTGCTGTGACCCTTTCTGTGCAGCACATTCAGGTGATCTGCCCAGTCCAGCTCATTATTGAGGAGCACACCCAGTTACTTATAGGTCTTGACTATCTCAATGCCCGTCCCACGGATGTCCATTGGATTCGGGGCACTCCTCCGCTTAGTAAAGTCCACCACCATCTCCTTGGTCTTCCCAGCATTAATCCTGAGGTGGTTCCGTTGCCACCATTTCACAAAGTCCTGGTTTAAGTTTCTGTATTCCCTGTCGTCTCCGGCTGTGATGAGGCCTACTATTGCAGAGTCATTGTCAGAGTTATCCTACAACTATTCTACAAAGCATTACTATGAAGCTCTTACTATACAACTTTTATATAGGGTGATATGCCTAAATATGTCTAAGGCCCCTTTCTAGTTATCTGATGAAGATATAGAGTAGTTTCATCAGCTATAATGCTGGGAATTCTCCCTGCAGCAGCAAATAGTGTCAAATAATGTCATCAGCTATGTATAGCTCAGATATAAAACAGTTATATACATAAAATTATTGCAGTTTATGTAATTAAGCTTTTTACAGTTGGTTGACAGTAGTAATCTGCTAATATAATATGTCTGACAATAACGTCTTTACAAATTGGTCATGGAACATTTTTAGGTTTTAGATACAACTAGCATCTGCCCGCGACTTTGTCTGCGGGTTGGAGGTGGCGCTGAGCCGCTTATATGTACGCAATCGCTGGCGCTTGTGATTGGCGGTGCGCATACGTGCCAACCCCTGCGCGCCCCCGGCCCCCAATGCCCCTCGCTTGGCACTGCGGTCTCTGTACCTACCTATACATCCCAACTTCTGAAGAGCCGAAAGAGGGACAAAATGTGCGGCGCGCACACCACTGGAAATTTAACGCCGCCCACTTTTATGTTGACTGCGCCCATTCTCATGCTTTTTTTTTTAATGTGCCCCCACACAGTATAATCCTGCTACAGTCACCTGTACATTATATCCCCCCTCTGTCTCTCCCCCAGTTTATATAATCCCTTCATCTGCCCCCAGTTTCTTGTACCCCCATCTCTGCCCCCAGTTTCATGTCCCCCCATCTGTGTTGGCAGTTTCATGTCCCCCCATCTCTGACCACAGTTTCATGTCCTCCATCGCTGCCCCCAGTTTTATGCCCCCCCATCTCTGCCCTTGTTTCATGTCCCCCCCACTTTTGACCACAGTTTCATGCCGTTATTTCCCCCCTTAATCTGCCCCAGTGTCATGCCATTCCCACCGCCTTCATCTGCCCCAGTGTCATGCCGGTCCCCCCCCCTTCATCAGCCCCAGTGTCATACCGTTCTCCGCCCTTTCATCTGCCCCAGTGTCATACTGTTCTCCTCCCCCTTCATCTGGCCCAGTGTCATGCCATTCCCCCCATTCATCAGGCCCAGTGTCATGCCGTTCCCCCCCTTCATCTGCCCCAGTGTAAAGCCATTCTCCCCCCCTTCATCTGCTCCAGTGTCATGCCGTTCTCCCTTCATTTTCCCCAGTGTCATGCCAATCCCCCCCTCATCTACCCCAGTGTCATGGCGTTCTCCTCCCCTACATCTGGCCCAGTGTCATACCCTTCTCCCCCCTTTCATCTGCCCCAGTGTCATACTGTTCTCCTCCCCCTTCATCTGGCCCAGTGTCATGCCGTTCCCCCCATTCATCAGGCCCAGTGTCATGCCGTTCCCCCCCCTCATCTGGCCCAGTGTAAAGCCATTCTCCCCCCCTTCATCTGCTCCAGTGTCATGCTGTTCTCCCTTCATCTGCCCCAGTGTCATGCCAATCCCCCCCTCATCTACCCCAGTGTCATGGCGTTCTCCCTTCTTTCATCTGCCCCAGTGTCATGACATCCCCCCTTCATCTGCCCCAGTGTCATGCCGTTCCCCCCTTCATCTGCAGCAGTGTCATGCCATCCCCCCCTTCATCTGCCCTAATGTCATGCCGTTCTCCTCCCCTTCATCTGGCTCAGTGTTATGCTGTTCTCCCCCCTTTCATCTGCCCCAGTGTCATGCCGTTTCCCCACCTTCCGCTGCCCCAGTGTCATGCCATTCCCCCCTTTCATCTGCCCCAGTGTCATGCCATTCCCCCCCCTTCATCTGGCCCAGTGTCATGCCGTTCTCCCGCCCCTTCATCTGCCCCAGTGTCATGCTGTTCTCGCCCCTGCTCCTCATCTGCCCCCAATTTCATAGACTCCCTACATTATGTCCCCCTCGATGTTTAACACAATGAAATAGTTGCACTGACCTTCCCCCGCTCCCTCGCCGCTCTCCCCACTCGCTCACTCCACTGACATAGGTTTCGGGCCGATGGTTGGGAGGTGTGCCTAGCAGCTGTGTGTGACATACATGAGGCAGAGCAGGCAGCATGGCTGCGGTGCTCCAGAGCTGCGTGTAGGCGCCATGCTGGCTGGGCTGGAGAGCAGCCCACCCACACACTGCCTTGGACGTATCGGGCCACGCCGCTTCTCCACAGGACTTCCCAGAGTCTGGCGCGCACCAATGGGAGAGCCGCGGACAGATCAGCGAGGACGCCATCAAAGGCCGTACAGCGGAGCCGGAGCAGCATTTTGCCGGTCCCGGTGGGGCTGTCGGGGGAGTGCATGGCTTGGGAGGTGGCCTATCCTTCATTCCGGATAAATATCTAGGTATGTGCGAAATCTCAGCCAAATCCATACAGGCGTTTGGCTGTGTTAGTGGAACAAACATCCAAACACACAAACCCACAAACATCCAAACACACATATTAGTAGGCTATATGGACAAAAGTATTGAGACAACTTGAGATAACCGTAGGCGATAACGGATCAGCATTGCTGCTCAAATAGATGTTTCACTGCTAAAGCAGTACACAAGTCTTTCTACCCTCTATGTCATAGATTGTAAGCTCTCGTGAGCAGGGCCTTACTCCTATTGTGTAAATTTGTTTCTTGCACTGTCTGGTTTTATCTGCATATGAACTCTGATTTGTAAAGTGCTGCAGAATATGTTGGTACTTTATAAATAAAATTTACTATTATGAGTATTATTATTACTTAAAGAAGATGAAAATATCCTTTGTTTTAGGCTAAGGCCTCCATGTTGCTGAAAATCACATTCATCTGTAAGGCTGTATTCACACTGAGTAACGCTGGCGTTTTTTGTGCTTATTTTTGCACATAGCGCCGCGTTAACGCCGCGTATATGCCACGTCAACCCCGGGCAACGCCACCGCAAAATAGTGCGGCGTTAATGCGGCGTACACGTAGCGTTAACGCGGCGCTATGTGCAAAAATAAGCACAAAAAACGCCAGCGTTACTCAGTGTGAATACAGCCTAATAGCGTTTTTGAGGTCAGATACTGTTAGATGAGCTGGCATGACTTATAATCTCCATTGTAGTTCATCTAAAAGGTGTTTGATGAGATGGAGGCCAGGGCTCTGTCAAATTTTTTCACACCAAGAATGACCGTTCATGGAGGCATAGTAATGTTGAAACAGAAAAACACTTTCACTAAAGTGTCCCACAAAGCTGGAAGCTTGGAAGTTCAAAATGTTAGTTTAAAAAAAGACATGGACTGCACATCCCAGTATTATACATTCACGTAGGCTTCTCAGCAAAATCTACAAAAATGAAAATGAGGTTCTTAATATACACCTTGATCAAGCTCTTGATCAAGTCCACTAGCCATTTCGCAGTGACCTCTATGAAGTGGGTCCCTACTCTAAAGGGTGTGGCACTGCACAGCACCCACAAGGAGATGACCCAAAAGCACTTCTGTTGGACAAAATATGGGGAACATTGTTCGCTCACGTGTCTTGTAGCACTCAGGTGAAACTTACGATTCTCACTTCATTTTGTAGGACATAGGTGCGTGAACAATGGCACCAATATAAGTGCATGTTTAGTCTTGCTAAGACAGGCTATGAGTAAGGAGGTACATTTTAACTCCTCCGAAACGCGTCAGCCCTGCCTTGCAATGGAAACACAATATATTCTAAGTGTCACTTGTTTTTAGACATGAATTTAAACAATTAAAAGCTAAGTTTTAAGGATTCACCGACTGCTAGATATTTCATTTCTTCACTCTGGGCCGAGAGAGTTTTTCCATGCAGCGGTACCATCTTAACAGGAATGGCATTCGATTTTTGGAGTTTCAAGTATCATGAGTGGGCTGTTATTCCCTTTCCCCCTTTCCCTTTATATCTTATCACTGCTGTTGGACTGCTGGGTCGCACTTGTGGGTGTTATGCTGCAGTGGGGGCAGTTACTGTTCTGCGCAGCACCCTGTACAGCAGGGACCCACTATAGAGGGGTCACCATGAAATGGTTAGTGGACTTAAATACCTTGATAAGAATATTTCTTATGGCCTATCTTGGACAGCAGGACCCTGCACAAATCAGCTGTTATGGGCCCCTTCTAACTCCTGTACTACAGCATGGAGCTGGAAGCAGTTAGATCCATGCCTTGTCAAGTAGCCATGATGCTTTCTCTGGAGCACAACTCCCTTTGACTTCAAATGGACAACAACCCATAGTGTCCTCCCTCCTTCACCAAACTTGGCACAATCCCATACAGTTACCATTGTCACAGTAGGCACAATGCACATCTCTCCATCCAGTGTTTGGCATTATGCTTGGCGATGTAAGGTTTGCATGTAGCTGCTTGGCAGTGCAAATCCATGCCATGAAGCTCCCGAACACACAGACCAAAAATACAATGGTTTGAATATGGCCTTAGTGTGGGTTACCTACCAACCAATGTGAATTTTATTGAATCTATTTCTGATTCATCTAGATTAGGTGGGGCTATAGTTGAGTGCTCACCATGTATGATCTTACCTAAGTAACACTAAAATATCTTTAGAGTTCTTAGGAACAGGATTGCATTTATTGTGTGTTTACCAGCATTTCTTCATTATAGGGGTTGTCTAGGAATTGGATCAACCTGTGTGGAGGCTTAAGGAGGTGTAAAAAGGTGTCCATTTGGTCTCTTGCTGGGGCCTAGATATCGGAAGTTCTGCACCCCATTTGACCACTGAGACCAGTTAGTGCCCTCAGTGGTCGCTAGAGAAAGCACTGATGAGGCCACTGGGTGCAGGACATCTGTCATACAGGTGACTATGCTTTTTTTTATTAATTTTTTTTATCTCACACCTCGCATGGCCTCCACAGGGGATGGTCCAATTTTCACAAAACTCCTTTAAGAATTAATTTTCTGTCATAGACCAGAAGATGAAAGATCTTCTGCTACGAATGGGGTATGTTTCTAAGAAAGTCCTCAAAATGTTTCCAGAAAGATTGGTAAATGTGTGTCCAATATGGACTGAAACATGTATGGCGGTGTCTAGGAAACAATCACTCAATAATTCAGCCATCAATCTACCTCTGTCTAATATGTATGTCCACTCTGAACTTAGGCATAGGTTTTTGCGAGGGGCATGGCTAATGGGACATAGAAAAGATTGATGTCTTTATGTACTTCTTACAATAATGACTGCGATTTGAGATAGATTTGAAAGAAATTACAGTTTTCTCTTTTTCTTTCTTGTCTTTTTTTCTGTGTTTCTTTTTCTGTAGCTAATTGACAACTTTAACAGTAATAACTTACACAGCCCATTAAACTACAACAAACAATGAGCGCTTTTCACATTAAGAATTGACAAGGTTTGGCAGAGATGTTGTATACTGTAATTTTTGTTTCCTTAACTGACTGAGTAAAAACCTTCTTAGTTACCGAGATTATAGATACTTTGCACTTTATATAATGTTGGATTTCAATAAGTTTACATTGAAGTTTTAAAATTTTACAAAGAATCAATAAGACAAAACTGTACTAAAAGAAGTGATATGTCAAAAATGAGTGAAATGCAAATCCATGTGGCCATATATAGACACAATGGATTAATATACTACTGATGGCTCAGGGTCCATTCACATGAAGGAAAATGGGGAGGAATTTGCTGTGGAATTTCAGCGCTGAAAAAAAAGCCTCTCATTGACTTCAATGGGTTCCTCACCATTTTTCTCCATGTGAATGCACCCTTAGTGTCACGAACAAATAGAAGTCACCCCAGAATAGTACAACTATAGTAAACAACTATACAATAGTTGTACTACTCTGTTTGCCTCCCCTGTGCTAAACCCCTAGCTATGACTCTGATCCTGACTGATATGATTTCTAAATTTAATAAGTTCTGGACCCTATGGAAGAAGCATTTGGATATTTGAGGTGGGGTGTGACTAGTGAGGGCAGGGTAGCCGTTGTATTTCTCTTTTTTCTTTCTTGTGTCATATAGTTGATTACTATATACTTAGTTTTGGCACCGATTAATTACTGTGGATGAAACTTGGATACACCATTACACCCCAGAAACAAAACAGCTCGATATTCGAATTTTATCCATTTTCACAAAATCACTCGCATCGACTCACTTCAATGACTGTCGAAGAAAAAAACGCAGGTGCAAAATGGCTGAAATTTTCGTGAGTACAACCAAACGCATGCGCAAACACATTCCACAACTTTGGTTGATGAGTGTTGCCATCTACATGTGGAGGTCGGAAACTTTTCAGACTACCCTCGTACAAACACAGTAACCACGTTCTATGGGCAGAAAAGCCAAAGCAGTACCACAATCACAATACCCACAGAGCAAACAGTAACAATAAAAGAAACATACTGTATTTAAGCAAAACATTGTCAAAAATATCCAACAATAGTAAAAACAAGTAGCACACAGGGAGGGGAAACAACAACCAATGTTACATAAGGGAGTACCCATTGCCTGTTTTACCTGCAGTGTTGGGGTGCATTGTTGCAGGTCTGTATACATCTTTTTACATCTATAAAGTTTCAGCACTCCCTTATGTAACACTGGATGTTGTTCCCTTCTTTTTGTACTATTTGTTTTTACTACCATGTTTGGTTGAAATATAGTATGATTTTTTTTTATTATTATTACTGTGTGTGCTCTGTGGGTACTCTGATATTGGTTACTGAAAACGGTGAAAAACAGCATGAAGAAGATAATGTGAGTAGATAACCATTACTACGAAGGGGATGGTCTTTCAGACAATATATGGAGTACAAAAAAATTAAGTGTCCATTTAAGTGTTATATTGTTTAGTGTATGTAATGTGTTTTCTTGACCCTAGGAAGAATATTGTTTTGCACTTATCTTAAAATCTAGGTCTATTCATGAGTAAATAAATGCGCTAATAGAAAGATAAAACCACAAGCAATACAGACTCTATAATGGGTTGTGTGTATGTTCTTAGCTGAGCTGACGTATTTGTTTGGCATTTATACACATTGTGCAGCTCTTGGAGTGTAGGAGTACATTTGTCATATATTATTAAGCACAGACACTTACAAGGTTAGATAATTGTTATAAAAAGGATATTGAAATTCAAGGTTAGCACATATTTTATTGACTGATTCATGCTAATGGCTATGCAAATCCCTTTTACTGTAATCTGAGATTGAGCTTTGACTCTGTTACTTCTGCCTTTGTGCGCCAAACTATAAAATTTTTGACTCAAAATATTTTCCAATACCTAATATTAGGTATTGGAAAATATTTTGAGTCAAAAATTTTATAGTTTGGCGCACAAAGGCAGAAGTTGAATGTGAGCCTTTAACTGTCTGTTTTCTTGTATTGCAATTATATTTTTCATAATGTCAACAAAATATTTTTTTATAGCTTAGTAATTATTATAATTTATTATATTGAGCCAATAATGAATTAAAATATTTACACAGGCCTGATGCTTGTGTCCCAATCCAGGATGTGTGATTTTGGACCAATACCATTTTCAGCCATGCACTCATAAATTACAATATAAATAAATAAATAAATAAATTTAATTTATATAGCGCCAACATATTCCACAGCGCTGTACAATTTGTAGGGTTCAAAGACTGACAGAAAGATACATCAAAAGAAAAGTCATTTCACACAATGGGACTGAGGGCCCTGCTCACAAGAGCTTACAATCTATGAGGTAGAGGGGGTGACACAAGAGGTAGCAGGGGTGGCATTGCTTATGCAGAGGTCAGACACTTTTGTAATAGAGGCGACTGTCATTACACAAACATAAAACTTTGAGCCGTCACCCGTCGTGTCCTTTAACATGTGGATGGTGCTTGGACCTATAGAGTTAGCCTGAAATGGCATCATATCATGTGGGGAAATGTGGGAGCGGGGACAGTACAATCAATAATTATAGTTATGTATGTTTGCTGTTTTTTTGTATTATAGTAGTTCAATACTTCTTAGTTGCATGCATAAGGTGCCTTGTCCAGAAACACTGTCACTCAGCTGCTCAGCCTTCTCAACCTGCAAGGCCTTATTCATACATCTCTGACTGTTTTGCAGACATAGAAATAGAAACTGTTTTAGTCTGAGTTTTATATCCACACTTATGTGTCCGACAATCATAATTGTCCAAAAGCTGTTTTTCAATTTTTAACCCTTTCCCAGCATCTGTTGTACTATTACATTGGATGTGGGTCTTTAAATATAGTGGGTACTCTGTCAGGTCTCTGATGTATTATACAGTTGCCGCACTGAGCGGGCAATAATTCTACTGATGCCTCAGTCAAACATGACCGAGGCACCCGGCAGTGCTTCTATTTTGTGTAGGATTCCTCGGAAAGAGATCTGAGGCAGCGATCCATTGTTTAGGCAGCCAGGAACCTATTAAATGGATCTAAAAATAACAGTAAAAAAAAATACAATAGTTTAAAAGAATCATATTAGGAAAATTAAAAATAACTAAAAATTCTAATCACCTCCCTTTCCCTATAACACATATAAAAGTAAGTAAACAAAGTAAAACATAAACAAATTTGATATCCAAGTGTATAAAAATGTCTTAACTACAAACTTATAAAAATATGTTCCCATGGTGACAAAAAAAAAAAAACTAAAGTTTTACCTCCACCCAAAAATTGAACAAAAAGTTATCAAAACATCAGATATTCCCAAAAATGGTGAAAATGAAAAGAGAATTAAAACATAACCAAAACTATATAAATTAAAGGTAGTTTTACCGTAATCGTACCAACCCACAAAATTTAGGCCTGGTTGACATCTGCGTTCGGTATTCCGTTTCTCTCCGCATGATTCTTGCGGACACTGTACAGAAAACACACAATCCCAATTATAGTCTATGGGGTCTGTGTGCTTTCTTTGCTAACCAATTTTTAATGCGATCGATATTCTGTTTGAGGGGTCCCCAAGCGGACTCACCAAATGGAATACCGAATGCAGATGTGAACGGGGCCTAATATGTCATTTTGGCTGCATAGTGAACACCATGAATACAAAACCCATAAGAAAATGGTGCAGTTCTTCTCTAGTTCTACTCCATTCTGAATTTTTTTTTCCAGTTTCCCAGTACATTGTATGGAATATTAAATGGTACCATTAGAAAGTACATTTGGTCCAAAAGATATAAGCCCTCATAGAAAAATAAAAAAGTTATGGCTTTTGGAAGGATGGAAGTATAAAATGAAAAACGACTGTGGCAGGAAGGAGTTAACAAAGACTTTTTTAATGCAATGGATCTGTGAAAAATAGCATGTGCACAGTTGGCATGTGTGCTGCCCATGACAGACACATAGACTTCACTGGTTATTCAGTATGAACCAATGTACAGCATAAACCTTTTTTTCACGGAGAGATGATCCATCATAAAAAACAGGCATCTTAATACACCCATTAAAATCAATGGAGCCGTGTTCTGTCTGTAAAGAATGTGGATAACACATATCCATAATTCAGGGATACGTGAATAAGGCCTTGTTCAGAGGTTTTGTTTTTGCGGAGTGGGTGTTGTTTTTTGTCCTTAAAAATAGGATATGGGATTTTTTGCAGGTATTCTGTCCCCATTGACGCAATATACCTGTGAACATAGTCTACCATTTTTCTTTGTACTTTTGCCTTCTCCTTGTACATTTTTACGTTTTAACCCTCTGTTGCTAAAAGCTCGTCTGAAGGTTTTGGGGAAAATATAGACATGTGAATCTCAACATTCACTAAATCGCCCTTTAGAAATGATTTAATACTAAACAAATATAACCAAATGTGAAATAAAAGTGACATGGAGACTTTCTATTTGACAAATTGGCAACACTCATCCTCTGTTCCAGACATTATTTGTAAAATGAATGGGAAACACTATAAATATCAGACACACATAAAAATCATAATATCTAAATACAATTGAAAGATACTTAAGTAGAATGTACTTGTCTGTAAAAATACACACAATTTTTCCCCCATGAAATTACATATTTCCAATCTCCCAGATCCAGTACTTGGCAAGGAAACAGCAATCTGTTTAGACATAAGTATGTAAGGTAGCTAGAGGTGGTAATTTAATCAGGAAAGGATATATTTCAATGTTTCCCTCGTCTTCCAGGCATTAGCACTTTAAATTCATAATATTGGTTTGACAGATGCCGCCTAGAGGACTTAAAAAATGAAATCTAGAAAGTGAAGACTGCTGGAGGATATATGTTGAAGTTGAGAGATTTAAATGGTATAACCGATGCAGAAAGAATGGAATATATAGCTTTGCTCATTCCTTTCTGGACTTGGAGATTTTGTATAATGTAAATGTCGTGTATTTTAATTGTGGCTTTGCTCGAGTGCAGTAGGGTTATAACTTTGTTGAACTGAGGAGACTAGTCGAACGCTAAAAATTATATTTTATGCATTAATAGGAATATCCAATTTGCAATCCATATAAAATAGGATTTAGGATA
Source organism: Leptodactylus fuscus (assembly GCF_031893055.1). NCBI lineage: Eukaryota > Metazoa > Chordata > Amphibia > Anura > Leptodactylidae > Leptodactylus > Leptodactylus fuscus. The sequence continues at coordinate 192,522,380 of NC_134266.1, read as the reverse complement.
AAATATATGTCATATTGTTCTCAGCTGCATGTTTAGGCAGAGAATCCCAATATTTGCAGTCAAAAGATGAGCACAAGGAACAAATTATTGTCTGGAGTTCAGATATGGTAGGACTGAGTTTGTCTATGTAGCAGAGCAGAGTTTGTCATTTACTATGTCTGATAACAATATGTTGTGTCATCTTAAAGAGTTTTCAATAGAAATAATAATAAACTTTCTAAATGTGTAAGAGCGACAATGGTCTTTTTCCAGGATATGTTTTATACTTAGTTTTCTATGGAATAAGTTGTGACTTTTCTAAAAGGTTATTTCAGTTCCTTTTATTTGATGATCTATCTTCCAAATCGGTCATCAATAAAAGATCAATGGGGGTCGGACACCCTATACCCCCATTATTATTTGTCATAAGGGGTGTTGGTGCTTGGTTGAGCATTGTGACCTCTTCACTGTAATTATATCACCACTATGTATCAGACAGTGTGTAAGGTATAGAAGTGAATGGGAGAGGCTGTAAACACATGCCACAGCCACTATGAATCAGATGACATACATTGTGAATAGGTTAGAGGTCAAGGTGCTTGTACGAGCATTGTGGCACCTTCAAACAGTTGATCACATGGGCTATGCAGCACACCTATTGATGACCTAACCTGAGGATACACAGCTGTATATGTCTGTAGTATAGGAATGTATTACAGCTTCAAATCCCATCCCGACTGGTGGTCTATTGACCCAAACCAGAAATTGCCATTTAACTGATACATAGAACAGTTGTCCACATAAACATTAGAATATTGGAACTGCCTGAATGGACACTTTCCACAACTTTAGTAAATAAACTAGCTGCAACAATATCCTTCTTATAAGTCAGGCTTCCAGACCAGGATATGGGAAAGGGTCATATTATATTATATTGTAACAGTAATACATGTTATATTGATATGAAACATATTATATTGTGACTTTGACTTTGTATCCCTATTGCCCTGCTACATATATAAAGAATAGCCAACGCTCTCATATAATCAGATATGGCCATGTTGGGATGTGACAATGACAAAAACAAATGATTAGGTGGCTATATCAATAGTCTCTCTTTCCTCTTAATCTGCAGTATCTCTGATGTACCCTGCAATGATATATCCGGGGGGAAACACATTAGGTGTGTATATGTTCTAATGTATGTCTAGTCCAGACAAGAATATCTGATTATATGAGAGACGCGGCTGTTTTATTTATCCCTATTACCCAGCTGCATTGTCACAATAATATGACTCTCTTCCCATATCCTGGTCTTGAAGCCGGACATATAAGAAGGGCATTGTTACGGCTGATATAGCCCCACTTTAATGGTTTATTTAATAAAGTTGTTTTAAGTGTTTGTTCAGACAGATCCAATATTCTAGTGACCTAAACTAGCAGCATCATCTGAATAGCTTCTCCCCTCAACTTCTGTCTCTATCCCTCTCCCCTCATAGATTGTAAGCCCTTACGGGTAGGTTCCTCTATTCCTCTGTGCCATTCGGTCACTGTTAGTATTATATTTGTCTGTACATCTTGTCTATTGTATGTAAACCCCCAAATGTAAAGCACCATGGAATTAATGGTGCTATATACAGTCCTATGAAAAAGTTTGGGCATCCCTATTAATCTTAATCATTTTTAATTCTAAATATTTTGGTGTTTGCAACAGCCATTTCAGTTTGATATATCTAATAACTGATGGACACAGTAATATTTCAGGATTGAAATGAGGTTTATTGTACTAACAGAAATTGTGCAATATGCATTAAACCAAAATTTGACCGATGCAAAAGTATGGGCACCTCAACAGAAAAGTGACATTAATATTTAGTAGATCATCCTTTTGCAAAGATAACAGCCTCTAGTCGCTTCCTGTAGCTTTTAATCAGTTCCTGGATCCTGGATGAAGGTATTTTGGACCATTCCTCTTTACAAAACAATTCAAGTTCAGTTAAGTTTGATGGTCGCCGAGCATGGACAGCCCGCTCTCAAATGATCTGAAAACAAAGATTGTTCAACATAGTTATTCAGGGGAAGGATTCAAAAACTTGTCTCAGAGATTTGACCTGTCAGTTTCCACTGTGAGGAACATAGTAAGGAAATGGAAGACCACAGGGACAGTTCATGTTAAGCCCAGAAGTGGCAGGCCAAGAAAAATATCAGAAAGGCAGAGAAGAAGAATGGTGAGAACAGTCAAGGACAATCCACAGACCACCTCCAAAGAGCTGCAGCATCATCTTGCTGCAGATGGTGTCACTGTGCATCGGTCAATAAAACAGCGCACTTTTCACAAGGAGAAGCTGTATGGGAGAGTGATGAGAAAGAAGCCGTTTCTGCAAACACGCCACAAACAGAGTCACCTGAGGTATGCAAAAGCACATTTGGACAAGCCAGCTTCATTTTGGAAGAAGGTCAAGATTGAGTTGCTTGGTCATACAAAAAGGCGTTAGAACTAAAAAAAGAACTAAAAATGATTAAGATTAATAGGGGTGCCCAAACTTTTTCATAGGACTGTAAATAAACAACAATAATAATAGACCAACACATTAATATAATGTGCCAGTAAAGTTGATCCCAATATCCTAAACACCCCTGCATTCTCACCCCACAGTAATAATCCAGGAATTGGAGATATGTATTCTTTGTTTCACTGGGTCCTCATACTGGAGAAATATTATGACCACGTATTTTCTTTCCATGACTAACCAGGTTAGAATATGATTTTTTCAGTCCTCCAGAGGAAGGACCCTATTTTGAGTGAGATGTTGAGTTTTATTGCAGTCACACACAAATTTATGTAGGCTTGAGTTAAGGAAAGAAAAATTTGGCAAATTGCTATAAGTTTCCTTTATTTCACACTGAATAATAATGCTCAAATTACAAATTCATCTTATCAAGTGATCCGCATGGATAGGGGCATCTGATGCACAATACAGAAACAATTCTGATTATTACCTTTGCAAATGAAAACCGGGGCCGCTTTTATGAAGTCATGCTTGGAATTCCAACATATTCAATTATTTCTGTTTGATAATGAAAAGGAAAATTACAACCCATTAAAAAATTAAAAAGTGGCAGTGGGTTCATGTTGCTTCAGGATTTATTAGCGGTGTAATTAGTACTTTTGTCATGAGCTTAACAAAAAAAACAGCTACCGGTTAATTTCCTTCTTATACAAAAATAATTAAATTGACGGGCCAATAAGCACCGATTAGGAGAAATACCTCAACATTAATGACATGGATAGTCATATCTAGAAATGAGAGCATATGGTTGTATTCCAAAGTGTTGTGTAATATAATACTAAGCACAGTATAGAGTGTATTCTATCTATCTATCTATCTATCTATCTATCTATCTATCTATCTATCTATCTATCTATCTGTCTATTATCTATCTATCTATCTATCTAGGAACCAGTTTAGTCATAATTAACTCCATTTCATATTATTAGTCAATAAATATAAGATGGCATATGAAAGCCCTAAGGGTGGGTTCTCGCATTGCGTGCACATTAAGAATTGAGATGTGGCTATAAAGTGGCGGACACCATGTGACAAACAAATTAATTGCTTATGGACGCACATTAAATTGCTGTTTAGCTTAAAAATATATATAACCTCTTCATGCTCTTATGGGAAATTCACACACCATGGGACCGATTTACACTGACATGTTTCAGTGCTGACGTGAGATGCCTCTTAATAATTTTGGCACATCTCGGGATGTCCATGCACCAGAATCTAAAAGCCAAGAGTTTTCGTTGATTTCATTATGATTGCAAATAAAGAAAAAAAGAATTCTCTTTGCAAAAATGGGCCAGTGTAAAAAAGTGCAACTTTTCTGTGGCAGAATACTGGTGTAGAATCAACAATAAATTCCTCCCAGTATTGTAACAAATTTTTCTTGAAGTTTTCACTATTTTTACCATTTCTCAAATTTGTTATAAAGTGCCAATGTCTACATACATAACATTATGGTATTTCGGATTTTTTTTTTTTTTTTTTTGCATCTTGGGAGTCAGTGGTGTTTTGTTTCTAAAATGTAGCATGCACTAGGTCAGAGATTGCCACCCATTACTGTCTGCCATGCAACTTCTCTCTCTTGACTGTGTGCTTTATAAAGCATGATTGTCCGTCACCATTTTGTCAAACTCTAGCACCTGCAGATATTGATTCTGTCTATAATATGCTGTTAGGAGGAGGAACATTGGTCTTCTACCCAGTGCCAAGGTATGAATAGGTTCAATGTCTGCAGATACCAGAGGTTGGCAGAATGGACAGAGCACTTCTGTCTCAGTTATAAAGAATATATATAATATATAATATAGATGTGCCCAAAAATCGTGCTACAAATAGGTGCAACAGTAGGCATCACATACCTCTCAACTTTCAAAGAATACCTGAGAGCACACATCCTCTGTGATATCAAAACACAACAGCCTTCCCATTTCTATTCCCCCCCTACTCCCTCCTTTTTGAATTGTCACTAAATATATAAAAATTTTCATATTATTTTGATAAACTAGATATATTCCTATTTGTTGATATTGCTTAACATCTGTTTCTGTTGAATATATGTTATACATCTTAACTCTTTTTGCTTATCAGAACAACACTGTATACATCTATCCTTGTTTTGTACAATACAGTGAAAAATGTTTATATGTAAATGTTGTAAAATGTTAAAAAATTAAATAAAATCAGAATTGAAAAAAACTTTCAAAGAATAGAACAAGAGGCAGAATGTATGGTGCACTGTGTACACTGCTGTGAATTTAGCACCACCCACTTCCACTCTGAATCTGCCTATTCTCATCCATTTCTCTTTGTGCCCTCACAGAGTATAATTCTCCTATAGTCACCCTAACATGATATCCCCCCACACTATAACGTCCCCCTCCTGGTATACCCACAGTATAATGTCCCCCTCCATCTGCCTCACAGTATTATATCACCCCTCCAGCTGCCCCCCCAGAAAGTAATGTCCCCCTCTAGCTACCCCCATAGTTTAAAGGGGTTGTCCCATCACAAGGATCCTACCTATACTGCTTGTTAATGTGGATGTAAGACTTTTCCTAAATACACTGCTTCAGCAAAACTGCTTTGTTTGTCCACTATATCACTTTATTCATTTCTTTGTGGCCACAGCCCTGACTTAGCTGCTCATGAGTCAAGTGATGTATCTGCTGCTCTCAGGGGGAGGGAGGAGGGGCTAAGTGCAGGGAGCGAGCCTGTGTATCTAGCTAGTCCTGTGTCTACATCATGTGACCTACCTTCCTGCTATCAGATAGAGGAGAGGAGCTGCTTTCATTTCTTCTGTTCTCCCAGTTATCAGGCTAGCTAATTCAATTGTGTTCATTATGGCAGAGACAGGCAGTCTCTGGATGTAACACAGAATGGATTTGCTGCTGCCTGTACTTCATAGTCCAATATGGGTGGGCGGAGCTACACGAGAATTTGGGGGAGGAGCTAAATGGCAGGTTGCATGTGAAACCCTGCCCATCAAATGATGCAAGAAACCAGGAAGAAAGAAGATTTTACAGCAGTAAAAACTGATGAGTATGTGAGGTGGGAATACCCCTTTAAAGAGGACCTTTCACCATTTTGCCCACAGGCAGTTCTATATACTGCCGGAAAGCTGACAGTGCGCTGAGTTCAGCACACTGTCGGCTTTCCCAATGTGTTCCCGGTGTAAAGAGCTTACGGTCCGGTACCGTAGCTCTTCTATGGTCAGAAGGGCGTTTCTGACACTTAGCCAGAGACATCCTTCTTCACAGCACAGCCAATCGCGCTGTACTGTGAGAGTCGGGAGGAACGCCCCCTCCCTCCCTGATAATGCTTGTCTATGGACGAGTACTGCGAGCAGAGGGAGGGGACGTTCCTCCCGGCTCTCACAGCACAGCGCGATTGGCTGTGCTGTGAAGAAGGACGTCTCTGGCTAACTGTCAGAAACGCCCTTCTGACCATAGAAGAGCTACGGTACCGGGCCGTAAGCTCTTCACACCGGGCACACATTGGGAAAGCCGACAGTGCGCTGAACTCAGCGCACTGTCAGCTTTCCGGCAGTATATAGAACTGCCTGTGGGCAAAATGGTGAAAGGTCCTCTTTAATGTCCTCTTTTGGTTGCCACCAATTTAGTGTCCCTCTATAGCTGCCTACAATTTAATGTCCCCCTCCAGCAGCCCCACAGTTTAATGTCCCCTTCCAGTTGCCCCATAGTTTAATATACACCTTCAGCTGCCCCACAGTTTAATGCCCCCTTGCAGCTCCCCACAGTGTAATGTCCCCCTGCAGCTGTCCCACAGTTTAATGCCCCCTGCAGCTGCCCCACAGTGTAATGGCCCCCTGCAGCTGCCCCACAGTGTAATGCCCCCCTGCAGCTGCCCCACAGTGTAATGGCCCCCTGCAGCTGCACCACAGTGTAATGTCTCCCTCCAGCAGCCCCACAGTTTAATGTCCCCTTCCAGTTGCCCCATAGTTTAATATACACCTTCAGCTGCCCCACAGTTGAATGCCTCCCTGCAGCTGCCCCACAGTGTAATGTCCCCCTTCAGCTGCCCCACAGTTTAATGCCCCCCTGCATCTGCCCCACAGTGTAATGTCCCCCTGCAGCTGTCCCACAGTTTAATGCCCCTCTGCAGCTGCCCTACAGTGTAATGTCCCCCTGCAGCTGTCCCACAGTGTAATGGCTCCCTGCAGCTGCCCCACAGTGTAATGGCTCCCTGCAGCTGCCCCACAGTGTAATGCCCCCCTGCAGCTGCCCCACAGTGTAATGTCCCCCTGCAGCTGCTCCACAGTGTAATGTCCCCCTGCAGCTGTCCCACAGTGTAATGTCCCCCTGCAGCTGCTCCACAGTGTAATGTCCCCCTGCAGCTGCTCCACAGTGTAATGTCCCCCTGCAGCTGCTCCACAGTGTAATGTCCCCCTGCAGCTGTCCCACAGTGTAATGTCCCCCTGCAGCTGTCCCACAGTGTAATGTCCCCCTGCAGCTGCTCCACAGTGTAATGTCCCCCTGCAGCTGTCCCACAGTTTAATGCCCCCCCCCCTGCAGCTGCCCCACAGTGTAATGGCTCCCTGCAGCTGCTCCACAGTGTAATGTCCCCCTGCAGCTGTCCCACAGTGTAATGGCTCCCTGCAGCTGCCCCACAGTGTAATGTCCCCCTGCAGCTGCTCCACAGTGTATTTTCCCCCTGCAGCTGCCCCACAGTGTAATGGCTCCCTGCAGCTGCCCCACAGTGTAATGCCCCCCTGCAGCTGCCCCACAGTGTAATGTCCCCCTGCAGCTGCTCCACAGTGTATTTTCCCCCTGCAGCTGTCCCACAGTGTAATGGCTCCCTGCAGCTGCCCCACAGTGTAATGCCCCCCTGCAGCTGCCCCACAGTGTAATGTCCCCCTGCAGCTGCTCCACAGTGTATTTTCCCCCTGCAGCTGTCCCACAGTGTAATGTCCCCCTGCAGCTGTCCCACAGTGTAATGGCTCCCTGCAGCTGCCCCACAATGTAATGTCCCCCTGCAGCTGTCCCACAGTTTAATGCCCCCCCCCCTGCAGCTGCCCCACAGTGTAATGGCTCCCTGCAGCTGCCCCACAGTGTAATGCCCCCCTGCAGCTGCCCCACAGTGTAATGTCCCCCTGCAGCTGCTCCACAGTGTATTTTCCCCCTGCAGCTGTCCCACAGTGTAATGTCCCCCTGCAGCTGCCCCACAGTGTAATACCCCCTGCAGCTGCCCCACAATGTAATGTCCCCCTGCAGCTGTCCCACAGTTTAATGCCCCCCCCTGCAGCTGCCCCACAGTGTAATGTCCCTCTGCAGTTGCCTCTACAATATTATGTCCCTCCCTTAGTACCAAACAAAAATAAAAACCTAATGCTCAACTTTCCCCATTCCTAAGCTGTTCTGTCTTTGGTTCCAGTGGCTTAAGAGAGCTGCATATCATTGCGCCTAATGCTCTCGGAGTAGATATGGCGGCAGAATTGTGAAGCAGAGATTCAACTTGCAGATGAGTTGAACTTAGCACATTCCTCCAGCCAACCAGGACAGCAGGAGGACCCAGAATCTGTGACTGTCCCACTGAATCCAGGGTGTTTGGGAGGCATCATATTATGTATAGGGGCAACAATAAGACATCATACTTTGTACAGGACGCAACATTGAGGCATCATACTGTGTAAAGGAGCCAACAATTAGCATCATAATGCGTGTAATGGACAACAATGAGGCATCATACTGTGTAAAGTAGCTAACAAGTAGCATCATAACGTGTGTAATGGACAACAATGGGTGATCATACTGTGTATAAGGGGAATCAATGGGGCATCATACTGTGTATAAGGGGAATCAATAGGGCATCATACTGTGTATAAGGGGAATAAATGGGGCATCATACTGTGTATTATAACAACAATTGGGCATCATCCTATGTATATATATAGCCTGGCATCCTATGCAGTATGCATATTGCGTCAATTTTTTTTTTACCTGCAATAGAAGCTTCTAACAGAGAAATGCACATATTTGGCCAAGTTCACACAGGTGTAATGCTGAGGTAATCTATACTCTGTATTACAGCTACAGGTCCTAGTATTCAGAATTTTTTGTAGCAGTCGACAATCTTCCTATATAAATCAGCACACCATACAAAAAAGGTTCCCTGTCGTCCGTACCAGCGGCACAATGTGGGGTATTTCTGCCCCTGTGTGCTGGTAGGACAGGCGGATTTTTAATTAGCCAATCAAAAGCGTGGCTGGCCCTATAAGAGGGCACAAGAACCTCCCCTCTGCGTGTTTTTTTCTGTCCTGTGTGGTCAAGGACAGGTGGGGAGGACTTGTGTCCTCTTATTTTAGGCTCTATGGGTTACCTACCTTTGGAGCATAATTCTTCTTTTTTCAGTTTCTGACCTTCTTGATTGAAGGTTCCTTCCCCTGTCTGGGGAAAAAAAAGTTTTTTTTTTTTAGCCTGCGTGGCTCCTTTCCTTCCCTCCTACCTCCCTCCCTCCCTCCCTCCCCTCCTTCTCCCTCTGGCTCACCTGTCAGCACATCTCGTGCTGGTGAGTTGGCCCGGCACTCTGCCGCGGGGCTCTCTCGCTGTCGCTCGCGGACGTGCTCTGCCGGAACTAGGTTCCCGGCGGAGAGTTTCCTGCGTCCGCATTTGCCGGGCGCACACTTCCGGTTGTGCCCGGAAGTATAGCGGCGCCATTGAAAGTCCTGGCGCCGGCGAAGGATGTTTACTCCGGCTTTCTGCTTATTGCAGAATCTAGCCTGCACGCACGTCCGGGCCAGGAATTGAGGGGGTAGGCGCCCCTGCTGGGGCTGTATGAAGAGGGGGGGGGGTAACCTTTTTCTCTTCCTGGAGGGTACATGTGATTATGGCCCCTCCCATTTCCGGCCGGCCGGGTTAAAGGTCAGGCCGGCCGGTTATTAGTTACCTTCTCCTTTCTAAGGCGGAAGGCTGTGCATCAGAGGTTGTTGCTTAGCTTCAAGTCTCCTTTTGCCTCCAAACCAAACCTTCAGTTTCTTGTCACCTTGCTGTCCGGTCTAGGACACGGTAAGATCTACCCCTTCTTTTGATATTTGGTAGAATATGTTGGTGACAATTTTGCATGGTCGATGGTCTCTCTGTAGGATATGTCTTCCTCTACTACCCCCCCTGGGGATTATAGGAGGAAATCTACTGCCAAAAGGAAGCACCTTTCCTGTTTTGACTGTGACACACCGCTCCCTGATGGTAGGTAGCGGCTTAAGAGGTTATCCCTCTGGGGTACTACCGGCCCTATAACCCGCCTATTATTTTTAGGCTATGAGTGGGCCCGTTGTCGTGGTTGCAGAGGCCCCCCACCTGAGGAGCCTTCTCCTAGAGATATGATGGCCTGGGTCAAGGAGATGGTGAGTTGGGCATCGCTTGGGTAAGGATAATTCCCTTGCTTGTACTCTCTCTTTATTTTTGCAGGATGATTCCCTCAAAGGCATACAGTCTACCTTGTCTCAGCTCGCCAAGAGACCATGCACAGAGCATCGTTCCTCGTCCCTCCCTCCCCTGGAACATCTACGGGTGGCAGAGGATGTTTCCTCCGAGGACGACTCTGTAGTTTCCAGCAGACCTGTGTTCCACTATGAACAAACAGGCAGGCTGCTGAAGTCCATCCGGTCTACAGTGGGCCGAGATGTTGACGGGGAAGCCTCCACGTCTGCCTCTGGGGGACATATTGCCTTCCATGCGGACGCCACGCTGACCGACCTCATGGTGCAGCAGTGGAAGCAGCCAGAAAAAGGACATTCATTATCCAGGATCTTTAAGCACCTGTTCCCTATGGATTCAACTCAGTGGGATTCCTGGGGGCCTTCCCCGAAGGTGGATCTAGCCGTGGCGAAGTTGTCTCGTAGAACCCTGGTGCCCCTTGAAGATGGATCAAATCTTCAGGATCCTTTGGATCGCAGGGCTGACGCCACCCTAAAGAAGGTTTATTCTGCTTCCTCTGCCCAAGCCTCAGTAGCCATAGCCTCTACCACCATTTTCTTCGTAACCGCCTAGCCACCTTGGAGCGGGATATTGATTCCGGTGTGGACAGGGATGACATCTTGGCTTCCATGAAGAATATTCATAGGGCCGCAGATTTTTTGGCAGAATCTTCTCGCCATCAGTTGAGAATTTCAGCCAAGTCGATGGCGTTGTCCACTGCGGCCCGCAGACCCCTGTGGCTAAAGCCTTGGCGTGCAGACTTTGCATCCAAGGCTGCTCTTTGCGCGCTCCCTTTTGAGCCAGGAAGAGTATTTGGGCAGGGCTTGGATACTATCATAGAGGGATTAGCTGAAGGTAAGGGGAAGTCCTTACCTCAAGCTGCCAGGGGCAGACGTGCCCCCTCTAGAGGCAGAGGTTCCGCCTCTAATTATAGACGCCCAACCCAGCAAAGGCGTCCCAGATATCGTCCTAGAGGTTCCGGACGTGGTGCTTCCAGGGAGGACACCAAGAGGAAGCCGGAATTTTGACGCGGGGCAGCTCCCTGTGGCCCCCCTTCCTGTGGGAGGACGTCTTTCGGTTTTTTTCAGAGCTTGGGTCACCCATATTCAAGATCCATGGGTGCTAAGAATTATACAGCACGGTTATCTTATCAAATTCCACCTTCCACCTCCAGATCGGTTTGTTGTCACCAGAACCCTTCCACCTTCCCAACAGGCCAGTTTAGAGGCCTTGGTCGCCGAGTATGTCATCAAAGGCGCCCTGGAGAAGGTCCCAGCCTCAGATCTCGGTCTGGGAGTTTACTCCCCCGTCTTTCTGGTCCCCAAAGTCACCGGGGGCTGGAGAATGATAATAGACCTGAGGTATCTCAATCGCTTTATCAAGAAGAGGTCATTCCGTATGGAAACCGTGGATTCCGTGTCTGCTTTTCTCCAGCCAGGAGACGTGATGGTTACCCTCGACCTGAAGGACGCCTACCTTCATGTCCCTATTGCTCACTCCCACAGGAAATTCCTCAGGATTGCCGTTTCTATGGCCGGCCACAGGGAGCACTTTCAATTCACAGCTCTGCCGTTCGGCATCACATCCGCCCCCCTGGTATTTACCAAGGTGATCGCTCCGGTTGCTGCGGCCCTCAGACTACAGGGCCTCTTCATCGTTCCTTACCTAGACGACTGGCTTCTGAAAGCTCAGTCTCCTGCTGCTCTCCTCCAGCAGCTCAACCTTGCCATCAGTTTCCTACAAGAGTTAGGATGGATCATCAACTGGGAGAAGTCCGAAATCGTTCCTTCCACACGGAGGAAGTTCCTCGGGTTCATAGTGGATTCAGAAACGATGCAGATCTTCCTCTCCAGCCCAAGGAAAGAAAGGATCCAGGCCGGTGCACGGTTTCTATTACACACCCGGCGGGTAACTATCCGCACCGCCATGAGGGTCCTCGGCCTAATGTCATCCTCGGCCAGAGCAGTCCCTTGGGCTTTATGGCATTTGCGTCCCCTGCAGATGGAAGTGTTGACAACCTGGAACAGGTCTCCACGGGGACTGCACAAGAAGATCTGCCTTTCTCCCGCTACCCGTCTTTCCCTCAGATGGTGGATACACCTGAAAGACGGAAGGTCCACGGTCCCAACATTGTGGACCCTGTTGACAACAGATGCATCCCAGTGGGGATGGGGAGCCCATTGCCAGGACAGGACTGTACAAGGACGATGGAGATGTCCGGAGCTGGGATCTTCCAATCTCAAGGAACTCAGAGCTGTGTACTTGGCCCTAGTGCACTTTGCCCCGGAGTTGAGAGGCAAGTCTGTCAAGATCAGGTCAGACAACATGACGGTGGTAGTTTACATAAACAAACAAGGGGGCACCAGGTCACCAACCTTACTGAGAGAGACGAATCTTATATTTGCCTGGACAGAGAAGAACCTAGCCCAGTTATCCGCTGTTCACATAAAGGGCTCCCTGAACATAGTAGCGGATCATCTGAGTCGGGGTATTACCGTATCAGGAGAATGGTCTCTCAATCCAGACGTTTTTCAACAGATCGTCCAGAGATGGGGTCTCCCGGAGGTCGATCTAATGGCTACCTGACTCAATGCCAAGGTAGGGACCTTCTGCTCCCTATACCAGGAGGACAATCCCTTGGCAGTGGATGCCCTGTCCATCCCATGGAGGTTCAGGCTGTTTTACATATTCCCTCCAATTCCAATCATACCGAAGGTATTGATCAAAATAAGACAGGACCAAGCCTCGGGAATAGCCATAATCCCGTTCTGGCCAAAAAGGGCTTGGTTTGCTCAGCTCATACTAATGAGTCAGGGCATATATTGGAGGCTTCCCCCTCTCCCAGATCTGGTAACCCAAGGAGAGCTGAGATGCCAGGATCTGAGGAGACTCAACCTGACAGCCTGGAGGTTGACCAGTCCCTATTGAGGAATAGAGGACTGTCACAAGCCGTCTTGAAGACCCTATCCAGCGCCAGAGCGGATTCGACTAACAGGAATTACCGTCGAATTAGTAACATCTTTAATGCCTGGTGTCTGCAGCATCAAGTGGACTCCACTGGTCCCCCGACTGAGGCGATCCTGGACTTCCTTCAAGACGGACTAGACAGAGGTCTGGCTGCGGCCACACTCAAAGTACACGTAGCGGCCCTGTCCGCCTATCTGGGGAGGCGTTTGTCTCAGGATCCTTTAGTGAGCACCTTTATTAAAGGGGCAACTAGGCTGAGACCGGTGGTGAACACCCCTGTCCACCAATGGGACCTGATTCCGGTCCTGAACGCTCTTTGCGACCAACCATTCGAACCCCTGGAAGAAGTCTCACTTAAGTTACTAACTGGCAAAATGGCTCTACTATTGGCAGTTACAACTGCCAAAAGAGTTAGTGAGCTACAAGCCTTGTCTGCCGAGGAGCCATATACTATATTTTTTCCGGACCATGTGCAGCTTAGGTTCCTCCCAGGATTTCGTCCCAAGATTCCATCCGCTGCAAATAGGAACCAAACTATTTCTCTTCCAGCATTTTTTCCCTTCCCCTCTTCATCTGAAGAGGAAAGATGGCACAGGCTGGATGTTATCAGATGTCTGCAAGTTTATCTGCAGCGTACTCGCCCTTTTAGGCAGGCCGAAAACCTGTTAATCAGTTATACGGGGAAGAATAAAGGCGCCAAGGCCGCCAAGGCCACGATATCCCGCTGGGTCTCCGATACCATAAAAGTCGCCTATACCGCCCAAGGGCGTCCGGTCCCATCTTTTCTTCATGCCCACTCGACCAGGGCAGTGTCCACCTCTCAGGCTGAGAGGAGTGCGTTGTCCTTGGATCAGATTTGTGCAGCTGCCTCCTGGGCATCTGAGTCCACGTTCATTCGGCATTACCGCCTGAGGGACCGGGTGTCCGATTCCTCTGCCTTTGCCCAAACCATTTTGAGCTCTGTCATGGAATAATCCCGCCCATCTTTGGGCCTACTTGCTATATCCCCACATTGTGCCGCTGGTACGGACGACAGGGAACAAGTGATTATGAAGATAATCTTGTTTCCCTTAGTCCTAACAGCGGCACAAGATTTCCCACCCTGGGAATCATATCTTATGTATAAAACTGTGTATAAATATGGAGGTACTTTTGTATTGACACGCAGAGGGGAGGTTCTTGTGCCCTCTTATAGGGCCAGCCACGCTTTTGATTGGCTAATTAAAAATCCGCCTGTCCTACCAGCACACAGGGGCAGAAATACCCCACATTGTGCCGCTGTTAGGACTAAGGGAAACAAGATTATCTTCATAATCACTTGTTACCTACCCCTGCTCTGGGTATTGGTTTTTCAAGTGTTTGTCTGATAGACTTCTCTACTGACAAAAACGCCAGACAATAACAAAACATTAACAAAATGTTACAAAATAAAATAAAAATATGTTAAAAAAAATACTTAAAAGTGTATGAAGCTACCCTAAAGATATGAAATTACTCAAATAAGAAGTCCAGGTAACAAGTTATGGTCAGGACAGATCATGTAAGAAAGAGCAAATAAAATCTTTCACTTTAGGGACGAAAGTTTTCGACTACTTTAGTTAATGACATACAGGATAACCAAAGCAATCACTTCAAGGGATCTTCTGTGCACTTTGGCTTTCCAAAATAATATGCTTGCAAGTTTTTGCAAAATTATAATAGAGATTTATACAGGGCAGCTGTGAGCTAGTAAACAATACTATGACACTTACTTGTAAGCAAGAAGATTAAAAAGAATATTCATTCCATAATTACTAGTTATTCCACACTATAAAAATATGCAACAAGCTAAACATATAAATATACCTGTAATAACATGCAAATATAATTCCACCCTGTATTTCCAGCTGGATAAAACACAGGTTGCAGACTATTATGGCAGACTCAAAATAAAATGTTACTTGACAGTACAGGACTACTCCATCTAGACATTCCTGGCTTCTTTACATAGCATGGATGGTTGTTTCCAGAAAATTATGCTTTGCTTTATGGCTATAGCAGCTATATTGCCACTGTCCAGTGGCCATAAATATTAAATATGTGAGACTCAAAAATAAGGCCAAGCTTGGCTATATCTTTAAGACTTAGGGTTGGTTCACACTAGCGCTTGTATTCTGTCCGCAAGGGGTCCGCATGGAGACCCCCCCGAACGGAATACCAACGCTAATGCAAGCGCTGTGCAGTTAAGCACATGGAGCCCATACACTATAATGGGCTGTATGTGCTTGCCGCGCACTGCCCGCACGAATGAATTGTGCGGGTAGTGCGCAGCAAGCACACAAAGCCCATTATAGTCTATGGGTTCTGTGTACTTAACTGCACAGCACTTGCATTAGCGTTGGTATTCCGTTCGGGGGGTTCTCCATGCGGACCCCTTGCGGACAGAACACAAGCGTTAGTGTGAACCAATCCTAAGGCCCCGCGTTGCAGAAAAGCAGATTTTTTTTGGTGCAAGTTTTGGTGCTGTTTTTTGAGTCAAAGCCAAGAATTACTTCAACAGGAAAGAGAAATATATAAGAAGCTCTTATACTGCTGCTTTCTCCCACCATTGGGTAAAAAAAAAAAAAACAGAGAAAAATCTGCAACAAAAAAGCAGTTTTTCCACAATGTGGGGCCATAGTCTGAATGGGTTTTTCCATCTTATAAAGTTATGGCATATTGCTAATACATCCCATTACTTTCTGATTGATGGAGGAGTGACCTCTGGGACCCTAACCAATTCTGAAAATGAAGTTGGACACTGAACTAGTGTTGTACTATATCCTCATTTATGTTTTTCCTACACAGCACCCCTGGCTTCCTGCTGTATAGGGGAAAACCGTGGGGAGGTCATGATACTACTTCAGTTTAGTGTCCTCTTCATTCTCAGGATTGGGGGGTAATCCAAAGGTTAGCTCCACATCATAAAGATATGGCATATCTTACTAATAATAAGATGTAGTAACTAGAGATGAGCGAGTAGTATACGATCGAGTAGGTATTCGATCGAATACTACGGTATTTGAAATATTCGTACTCGATCGAATACCACTGTTGCTGTTCGCAGTAAATATTTGAATCAGAGCCAGCGTTGATTGGCTGTTACGAGCTAGCTTACTTTTTCTCATAGGATTGAATTGACCTGCGTTGATTGGCCAGTGTACAGCATTCGTCCAATCAATGCTGGTCCTGCCGGAGGCTCGTCTGTTAGGAGGTGGAGTCTAAGATCGGACCACAGCAATCTCCATTTTGGTCCAATTTTAGACTCCATTTCACATAGAGACACCTCCAATATCACAAATATGGCCATGAAAGAACATCACCCAATACATCACGGAAAAAGCTCAAGCCAACACACAATCAAATTTGTTAAAAATTTGTAAATATTTATTAAATATTTTGGCAAATAATTGCCACTTAAAATCAATAGTATACAGCAGGGCAAATGGATTTAGCCAAAGACACAAACAAATAAACACATAGAATAGTCAGTGTAAGGTGTTATGCTGAATCCCATAAATATAAGTTTAAGTAAATTCAATATAAATATATGGAATAACAGAACTCTGTTATACTAGCAGTAGAGTATTATTAATATATAACAGCATTCAGAATATGTCACCCATAGTATGAATATACCAATATAATGTCAGCGCGTCATTAGTAGCAATGGGAGACACATCAGAAATTTTTACACAGATTGAACATAAAAATGTGAGGCAGCTATAGGAATAATAGTCCTATTGACCAAAGTATAGCTCCCATAAAGTTATACATAAGTATGCCCAATCACTTTCAAACCTAACTCTAACATCCTGCTGCAGAGCCAGAAAAAATTCCAATATAGTGGTGACTGTATTAATTACCTGATGTCATGTTGAAAAGCTTAGAGGTCAGCTGAACGCCCAAAAGCAATATACTGATAGGTAGAAGGACCACTGGGTCCTAGACTCCGCCTACTCACAGACGAGCCTCCGGCAGGACCAGCGTTGATTGGCCAAATGCTGTACACTGGCCAATCAACGCTGGTCAATTCATTCCTATGAGAAAAAGTCATCTCCCTTGTGACGTCAAGCTGCCAACTCTCCTGACTAGCAAGGACGAGCCTGCGGCAAATCAACGCTGGTTCTGCAGCAGGCTCATCCTTGCTAGTCAGGAGAGCTGGCAGCTTGATGTTACGAGGGAGCTTATTTTTTTTATCAGCGCAACTGCAAGCGCTGTGCAGTTAAAGCGCATGGACCCCACAGACTATAATGGGGTCCATGCGCTTTGACTGCACACCGCGCCTCCTAAACACTCTCCTCCTGCTATTCATGGACTTGGTGACTCTCCTTTAGTCGAATAGTGTTTTCCCCTGAAATGAGCATTTTTTCCCATAGACTATAATGAGATTCAATATTCGATCGAGTAGTCAAATATTGAGGCTCTACTCAAAACGAATATCGAATCTCAAATATGCCACTATTCTCTCATCTCTAGTAGTAACTTAAGATGGAAAATTCCTTTAGGCTGAGTCCCCATGTTGCAGTAAAGCTGCCAAAGTAAAAGTGGCTTCAACGTGAATATGAAATATTAAGGAAGTACATGTTTCTTCTTCCTTCTGCTAAATTCACTTCTGGCTTTTGCCAGCTGTACAATGTTAAAGTTTGTGCCTTCTGTGTTTGTTGCTGTATGAAGTCTTATTTGTAGAATGTCACTCATTCTTTTCCATTATAAAAGTAAGCAAACAGGATGGAAGAAAGCTTTTGTCTTGTTTCTTTCATTAGCCTGAATGCAGAAAGAGGATGTATCTGCATCAGTCATTCTATCGCCATTTACATCCATCACTCTCATCCTATGACGGATGACAGCAACAGACTGTAATGACGTAGGCTAACTTAGATTATTGTACTTGTTTTGTATGATATATGTAAACCCTTTTCATACTTACAGCATCATGGCATTAATGGTGCTGTAAAAAATAATAACATTCATTTTCATGTCTTTAAATCTTCTAACAGGAAGTTCCAGGGATACAAAGTAAATAAAGTCTAGCAGGGAACCTGTTATGACAAACCCTTTAATGCCCATCTACTCAAATAAACATATATGAATATTCCATATATACAATATTCCAAGTATAGATATCTAACAGGATAGGATGGGTAAGAATAGGACCAATTTCACACATTACAGAAGAGCCAAAATGTTTCCATTATAGCTACACATCAGATTTTGACTTTATAATACTGATGCAAAATACTAACCAAGATACTGCTGTATGAAAACGACATGAATATTAGACTCTAAGTAGTACGGTATATATCTGATTTAATAGCCCATGCAACTGTAGATGGTCTGAATACTACCAAACAGGATTATTAATCAATATGTTATATGATCAGTATATTTTATGCATATGCTAAAGTTTTCATCTACAGTTTTGACCTACATTGACTGGTTGTAACCATGAAATGAGTATATGTAGTCAATATAAGATCTAAGAATGTTGAAATGCTGGAAAGGGTTAAGGTTAAAATGTGTCCTATTTATACCTAGGGATTATTGTCACATTATTTTCTATAAATATTCAGCATACCATATGGGTATAAAGCATTCTCCACACAGAGCCACATTCTGTTGTATATTTGCATTTATTACCATGAGGTTGAGATACTAAGCTACTTCCTCTGCTGAACTGAAAAAATCAACTATGTACTGAAAAGGAGCTAGGTCTTTATAAAAAAATAATATAGAATAATAGCTAAAAAAAAAGACTATTCTTTTTTAAAAAAAATAAATAAATAATTCATCTTAACCATTTCTTGGATGCGAGACATAGCCTTACAGAACATCCCATTATTCACCGTATTCAAGTGATCTGCGGCATCCATGCTGGACAGAAGCTGTCTGCTCCTGGATTAGGTTGAGTGCTCAAGAGCTGTTTCCTGGGCAGAAAATCAGTAAAGCATAGCCCTTAATATGATAGATTTGTTTGACAATGTACAAGTGCAACTCCTGCAAACTGAGAAATTCCAAGTGTTTGCAGCATAAAGCTGGGCTTCACAAAAACTCTTCAGTAAGACTTCTTCCTCAGAGTGATCACAACATAAGGGTTGTCTGATCTGAAAAAAATCTTCAATAAAGGTCTCAGAATGGGATTAAAAAATAAAAGAAGCAATACCCACTTTACTGAACTCTTGCTACTCCCATCCTGACCCCCACTCTATATCCCTGCCCTTCTTGACACACAGGAAATGCCATTGAGCATTGCTGCAGTCAGGGATTGGCTAAGGCCCGATTCACATCAGCATTCAGGTTTCCGTTCAGGAGTCCGCTTGGGGATCCCCGAATGTAAACCTATACGTATTAAAAAGTGGTTACCTAAGAAACCATATGGCCCCACAAACTATAATGAAGTCCGTGTGGTTTCTGCTTAGGTTCCACACCAAACATGCGGAGAGAAAAATGCGGCTTGCAGGACTTTTCTCTCCACATGTTTCATGTGGAAGCTGAGCGGAAATCATATGGACCACATTGTAGTCTATGGGTTCTGTGTGGTTCTTAGGTAACCGCTTTCTATTGCATACATTCAGGGGTTCCCAAATGGGATACCAAACGCAGATGTACACCAGGCCTGAGTGTTTTTCATGTGTGTCGAAAGGAACCAAGAATTAGAGAACAACAAAGAACCTGGAGACATAAGAACAGGAACTGCAGGGACCAAAGAAGTGAATATTGCGTCCAATATATATATATATATATATATATATATTTATTTATTTATTTTTTTTTATTTTTTTTTTTTTTTACCCAAGTCCTTTATCACTTTTTTCCTACCAATGTTGTGCAAAGAAAAATAATGCAAATGCAACATAGACAATTCATTTTGCATGTGATACTTTGGATTCTTTGTAAAATAGAACATACCAAAGACCTTGCTAATGCTCAGGTGAGGGTTACCAAAAATCCATTGTACTAAGATGACAAAGAACTAGATTGTTACTGTCATGTTGCAGTTTAGTACTTTGCTTTTCACATTTTTTGCAGCAAAGTGAAGAAAATGAAGTGACATCTTACAAAATGTTAGCCATTTTCATACTACATAAGAAAAGGTCAGGAGGTTCAAGAGATCTTTACCCTGCTGGAAGCTGAGTAGAGTCTCAGCAGGGCATATTTTTTTTTACTGTATTGCATTTCACAATGACAAAGTCTCAGTCTGTATTACAGGTATATACAGTAAGTGATGAATGTACTGAACATAACATCTCATCTGTGCAGTCACAGCAGTTGCCGATCTATAATGTCCAACCAGGAGATTGTTATATGCTGCTCTTCTCATACTTATTAAAGGGGCTCTATCATTGGGAAAAGTCATTGTTAGATAAGCACATCCTTGCATAGCCTTTAGAAAGGCTATTTCACATGAGCCTTTTGTATGTAAATTACTTCAGTAGATTTTGAATAAGTCCATTTTTATTCATATGCTAATTAGCTTCCACCGTGCACCGGAAGTATTTCTGTGCACTGTCTGCTCTGTGTATGCACATACACATAGAGCAGACTGTGATCCCAGACACTTCTATTGCACGGTGGAAGCTCATTAACATATGAATATGAAATGGACTTATTCAAAATCTACTGAGGCAATATACATTCAAAAGGTAGGTGTGGAATAGCCTTTCTAACGACTATGCAAGGATGTGCTTATCTAAAAATGACTTTTCCCAATAATAGAGCCCCTTTAACAAATAATTGTTCATCTGCAGTTTGGTTATTTCCTTTCTCATCATTAGGAAAATGTGCTACTGTATGTATATTACTGTATATCCTTTTTCCAATCTCACAAAAAAAGACCACTATGTGATCCACCATCAGTTCCTGGTCACCATCATCTTCTAAATGGAATCTGGTGGGAAGCAAGACTACATACTAATAAAACCTCCACACAGGTTGCTCTTGGATATAAATATATGCATGGAAAATCCAATATGTTATTGTGTTCAGTGTTACTAAGCAGTACCATAGATAGATAGATAGATAGATAGATAGATAGATAGATAGATAGATAGATAGTGTGTGCCCCATTAGGTAATGGTGAACTGTGAAGCATTCCTCAATCTCCTTCAGAGGCTTCTCTCTCCACTCTGAAGACAGTGCTCACTGACTCAGTACCTTGTTGCTTTTGGAAACAAACTAAAGCAGTATGTGGTGCTATTTCATTTTCTCACCACTAGTATAATAGAGCCTGACGGCATTCTGCAGAAAATGAGTTAATAACTATAAATTATTAGTAGATATAGATATATAGATACTTATTACTAGACACTTATACTGTTATAACATCGCCATACAATTAAACAACAAAGAATGGACCTTCCCGTGCCAAAATATTTCTGCCAGTAAGATCATAATATCACCAATGACATGAAAATTTTGATTTTAAGAAGGAATTTTAAATCAAGGAAACAGCGGCTGATTCAAGAATACAAGTGCATGACCCTACTTAACACTCTGGATAATGGAATGAATGCATCACATGGGTTCATGTCATTCTATACAAATCACTGAACTAAGACAGCCATAAAGATAAAGAACCTGGGAACTGTGACTTGTTTATTTTTTTATATGTATATAGTAATAAGCCTCTTCCCCCCTCCCTCCTGAAATCCTATCCCTATGTGTCCAGTTGTGCATAAATATGCAGCCTTCAGAAAGTGTTTTTAGATATATCTGAAGAAGAAGCCTAGAAGCTTCGAAATGTCATATTCTGTCATCATTATGAGTTAGCCATTAAAAAAGGTATCACCCACTGAAGACTTGCAAGTTTTTTATTTTTTATACTGTTATAATAGTAATATTAGTGCATTTATTAATATTAGGTATTAGTAGATTTGCTAATATTCCTTAATAGTTAGACCATTTTATACCGTACCAAATTTACTACAGCGGATGATGTTGGATTATAAATCTGGAACATTTTTTGACTGTTTAGTCTATCTTTAGTCTATTCTACTTCTTAACTTAGTTTACACCGCATATTGTGCCAAAAATTGTGACATTTTTTTAGAACTTAGTGGTACTTTCCTTTTCCTGGTATGCCACCTCTCTTCCATTAAGGCACACCCCATGGTCAGAAAAGTTGTTAAGCACATTTAAAATTGTGGTGCAAGACTTGTAATCCATTTATTTTGTGTAAATTTACACCTGAATTGTGTTACAAATATGGCTTAGGGTCAGTGCACAATAGAGTTCTATTGGGAGGCTTTTTTTGGAGGCTGATTTTGAGGTGGATTCAGCGTCAAAATCAGCGCCAAAAAACTCCATGTGCACTGACCGTTAAGTGTTGTTTGTTCTTCATTGCACCAAACTTATTATAGTTGTGCACCATTTGTATAGGCCTCTGCGCCTAATGCTCCTTCTTCAAAACTGTCTTGCAATCTGGGCATGGTTTCCTAGGTACATAGGCTAAAGCCTATTTTAATATGTCCAATGTTTTATGTCACATAACTGAAAAAGTGCATGCAACAAAAAGCATCCCATCGTCTTGTAGTGTTTGGCATTCTGCTGCCTGTGTAGCTTGTACCAATAAACTATTGTCAGACATAGTGAGTGTTGCTTTCTTCTTTATGGACAGTATACACTCCCCTATTTTATGAACCAGTGTTAGACATTTTGATAAATTTGTCAAAAAAACACATTAGTAAAAAAAAAATAAGCCAAAGTGACATTAAGAAATCCCCTCCTGATAAATCGTCCCTGGTGAGCCAGAATTCTGGCATATTTCCCTTAATAAATCTGCCACATTGTGTTGATTGAAACATTTATCACTAAGAATAATATTTTACTGACAAGACTCTGATGAAAAATGTTCTTGTCTTTTTTTTTTTTTTACAATTGTTTTTATTAGTCTTATTAGTGAATATACAACTTATAAAGCTAAAGCATATAACATTATGTGAGTATATTTGTTGTACAAAGAAGTAACAAGTATAACTGTGCATGTGAGGTATGGGAGAAGTGGAGACAACAGAAATGTAGAAAAGATGGTAGGGGGAGGAAGGGAGGACAGGGAATTGTGGTAGGTGGGGCTGTCATGATGAAGGGAGGACAGGGAAACGTGGTAGGTGGGGCTGTCATGATGAAGGGAGGACAGGGAAACGTGGTAGGTGGGGCTGTCGTGATGAAGGGGTAGTCAGTGGTTAGATGGAAACTACAAGTCTATTTGAAGGCAATGGGATTGTGTAGTCCACTAATGGGGACAACATTTTTAGGAAGCTTCTGTGTCTATCTGAAAGAATAGATGAGAGTTTTTCAGTAATCGTCTATAAGGTATAAGTATAAGGTAGGTTTTTCCCAAGCAGAGACTATATGTTTTGTTGCTAGGAAAAGGGATGAGATTAATGATTTCATTGGGAAATTTGGGCTGCTTGATAGGTTATACCTGTACTGGGAACACCAAGTCCTCCATTGAATTTGTGTCTGTAGTGTGTTGTTTGTGGGATGGAGTCCTTAAATGCAATATGGACTGATAATGTTTGTAGTGTCTGTGAAATATGGCCAGGAACTGACACCGGGGAGGCCCTAAAAAAATGTAGAACTTTAGGTAAGCAAGTCATTCTGAGGAAATTCAGCTTCTCAGGAGACACGATAACAGCTCCAACCCTTGAAGAGACATCTTGATTTGAAGAGTAGAGAATTAGGAGAACCTTAAGGCAGTCCAAATATTTCTGAGACCGTGTAAATGGGTAAGTACCCCTCACTCCCACCCATTCCTGGTATATGCGGCAAGATTGTAAGATTGTGGTAGCGGACAGCCGTGTGTCTTTTGTAGATTTTGAGGCCTAACTTAGTAATATAGTATTTGAGGCTTGTTTGTGGCAGACCCCATTACTTATATTGAGATTTTACTCTAGACTTCAATGCAGCTTCCGTGGGGGGGGGGGGGTTGGGGGGCTAAAAAAAAAAGTTTCTTAACTGCTTCATAACATTCACTGTAATAGTATGGCAGATTTCGGGTATTTAAATATGGCTGCTGCGCACTAGCTGAGTGGCCGCTATAGGTGCTAGATCTTTGCTGTAGTATACAGTAAAGAACATATAGAAAATACATAAATATATACACATTAGGTCTGGAAGCACACAGTCTACAAACTTTTTAAAAATATTTTTCCCATATGCCATAGAAAAATAGTCAAAAGATCCAAACCGCCATTTTTTTTGCTGTTTTATTTCTAATTATAATTTGTTGTAAATAAAAAGCATATCTGGCACCGCAAAAAAAACTCCTTATGCATCCCTGTACATGAAAATATAAAAAATTTATGAGTGTCATAATATGGCAACTCCAAGAAATCTATTATTTGCCTAGTTTTGCATTTTTTTGTAGCGGTTAAAACTTAAAAATAAAAAAACCTTTAGAAATTCATACTAATTCATTGATTACAGATGAGAAGCCATTTTGGCTTCAAATGGTACACTGTAAAAGCAAAGCCCGTAAGAATGTTGTAGAAACTTTGTTTTTCTCTTGTTCTACCCCGTTCTGAATTTTTTTCAAGTTCCCAGTTCGTAGTATAGGATATTAAATGGTACCATTGTGAAGTACAATCTGTCCTGCAAACATTAAGCCCTCATATGGCTTTGTGAATGGAAAAATAAAAATGTTATGGCCAAGGAGGCAAAAGCAAAAATCTAAAAATTTCTGTGTCGGGAAGGGGTTAAAATATTAAAACAAATAAAAAAATATAAAAATGCAAATCACCCTCCTTTCCCTAGAATGTATAAAAATATACCGAAACATAAGAGTAAGAGGTATCACTCATCCAAAAATGCTTGTACTGTCTATTCTGTACGATCCCATATAGTGAACACTGTAGTGATAAAAAAAAAAAATAATAATAATTGAATCAACTTTTTTGCCATTTCACAACCCCCAAAAAAATTAATACAGAGTAATCAAAATGTTGGACAGATCACCTCTGCGGCCAGTGACTGAACAGTCACATTTTTGTGTCAAGAAGGACCTGGAAGCAGAGAGGTGGCAGGGAAACCATTGAACAAATTCTATTTCAATGTGGGAAAATTGTATATAAATGCAACAACATAAAGCGATACAATGTTCTTGCCCTGAAAACTGTGCAGTTCCTAACCTGATAGTGAATGGGACTGTTATAAAACTCATTCAGGGAAAATTGTGGATTGCCACATACATTTGTGACGTAGGAAGCTAGATCCCATTGTGACTTATGGAGTAGACTCATATACAATATTTAAGGTGTACCTCCAATTATAAATGTTTTTGTAAATGAATACTGCAGGTTAATGTAAGAAACTGCTCTTCTTTTACTTCTTTTCTTTATTCTGACTTCTTATTTACATTATATCCCTCTCTATATTCAGCCTCACACATAGACCTCTATGGAGAAGGGAGGGTGGAGAATAACTCTTCTAATGGTTGGTTATATGATTTATAGCCTCATATATGTACTCCTAGCCTCTGATCTACAACTTAGCAGTGTTAAAAAAAAAACACGGGGGCAACACGGTGGCTCAGTGGTTAGCACTGTAGCCTTGTAGTACTGGAGTCCTGGTTGAAATCCTGCCAAGGACAACATCTGCAAGAAGCTTGTATGTTCTCCTCGTGTTTCCATGTTTTCCCCATGTCCCCATGTTTGCGTGGATTTCCTCCCATACTCCAAAGACATACTGATAGGGAAAATGTACATTGTGAGCTCTATATGGGGCTCAAAATCTACATAAAAAAAGACAAAGTGAGGGCCCCTTCACACGGTGTCAGCGTGCCACTCATTTAGACCCGTACATGGGAGCACTTCAAAACACATGCCATTCACTTCAATGGGAGCGCGCATAAACCTCTAATTGAGTGTAAATGAGTGGCGCGCTTACGCCGTGTGAAGGGGCCCTAAAACAAGGAGTAGCAGTGTGTAACAGCAACAGTTATTTGAGTGTCTTTTCTATCCCTCCCCCTCCGCTCTTCATAGACTATAATATAGAGAATATAGAGAAAGTAACTGCCTGAAAAGTGGAGAAGAAAACATATTTCTTTACTAAGATATATTACAAGGTTTCTTATATTAACCTGTACTAATAATTTCTGAAAAGTTGTTTACAAGCGGAGGTATGCTTTAATGCACAAACATCACTTATAGATTCCTTATAAACTAAGCACATAGTAATATAAGGCAGCTCTTACAGATTCCAATGCTACCTTTCTTATTCTGCTCCAATGATGAGAAATTCAGCTTTTTACAAATATACAATAAATCCATAATATTTACTAGGAGTTTTCCTTCAGAAGGGTATTTACATGTGAACATGTATGGCTATATACACGAAATAGGCCATAAATGCCCCACCCTGGTGTCTGCATCTAGCCACAAGAATGGTGGTCTCCTGATAGGACCCCTGCCCCGTGTCTTGCAGCTGCAGTGAAGAACAATATGTATATATGTGCTGCATTCACATGTGCAGGAGTTCCAGAAATAGCAGATGACGTCTGTTCAGCTATTTTTGGAACTCCTTCTGTACAACAAAATAAGGAGACCTGTTCATGTATGGTCATCTCTCCTTATACTACAGCTGTAAGACAGGGGCCAGAGGTGAGATTCACATCTATCTTGTGTATATTCTTTGAAAAAAGATATGTGATATGATATATGATAGATGATCCACAGATGTAGCAGAGTTAACTTGAACTTCAACAACTAGTTAAATCACAGCAGTGTTATATCTTATCACAGAAGACAACAAGAAACTATGTAATGTCATGTGGTGAACATTTATTGTGTCTCACTGTTGTCCTCTGTTATAAGCCATTATCAGAAGATACATACACAGATGTAGCAGAGTTAACCTAAGCTTCTTTAATTGGTTATCACAGAAGACAATAAAAAACAACGAAAGTCTTTGAAAAATGTTATCCATCACTTTTCATTGTTGTTTTTTTTTTTCTCTGATAAAACGCCACACCCCAGCAATATATATATATATATATATATATATATATATATATATATATATATTCTGAAATATTTAACATATATATATACATATGTATAAATATATATATATTTATTAGATGATATATATTTATAGATATGCGTATGTTCTGTAACATAAAATAGTAATATCTAACAATACTTAGGAATATCTTAATTTTGTACTACAATAATTACTTCAGATAATAAGCCAATATCAGGATAAGGATAATGCAGCCCAAAATATATTAAAAAGTACAATCAGCTGCAATTTTCATTACCTAATGTACTGGTTTTCAGTTTCTCAGATGAGTTAGCTATATTAAGGGGACCTCTGCAAGATAGATAGATAGATAGATAGATAGATAGATAGATAGATAGATAGATAGATAGATAGATAGATAGATAGATAGATAGATAGATAGATAGATAGATAAGATTAGATAGACAGACTAGATAGATAGATAGATAGATAGATAGATAGATAGATAGATAGATAGATAAGATTAGATAGGATAGATAGATAGATAGATAGATAGATAGATAGATAGATAGATAGATAGATAAGGATCCCAGAGCCTGTTATATGCAGAGCCTGTTATATGGAGAGCTTGTTATATGGAGAGTTTGATATATGGAGAGCCTTGCCATGAGGTGCACAGGTTATCAGTAATATCGGTGATATTACAGACAGATAATCTGCCATGTTGTAGCAATATAAGCTAAAACTATGAATGCTAAGACTCCCTGCCGGTGTAAAGATACAAGAGGACACAAGGTCGCAGCTCGTCTGCTCCCGGGTCACAACACTGTCTGTGTCACTCATTCAGGTCACATCAGTTCAGTGTGAACAGAACACAACCGAAGAGGTCGCGGCATTCCTCTTCTCATTACAAATAGTACGGATACTTGCACAGGAACCTCAACGAATTCTCCAATACGTGATATCATACAATCATATTATATAATGTCATGTATCCTTCTCGTATGCAGTGTTCACATTCAATGATAAAAGTAGCTTCGCTGTTTCTGCAATATAAATATGTTTCATGTAATTCTGTGGAATGCAAAATATTCGTTTACTTCAGAAAAATACCAATTGGATATATAACCAGACATATAATTCTTTAAAGAATATAGAAGGATGTAGATATATAAATGTGATGCATACATTATATATATATAATACTCAGGAGTATATACATTTTGTAGTAGGTAAATACTTGTGAGAATAGCCGAGTAATATAATGTTTCGGAGAGTTCGTTTCCCATGAGTTGTGCAGTTCCCGGCAGGGGTCGCTGCAGAGCACACACACCTGGCCAGGTATCAGGTGCAGTAGTCACTACAGGATGCTGTTCACTGTCCTGTCCAGCTCTGTGCGAGCTCTGCTCTCAGGGGCACAAACTCAATTGACAGCGACTAATAGCTCGGATACCTGGCAGGAAAGTTGTAAGAAGCAAATAATACAACTCTATAGACTGGAACTTGGTCCAACACTAACAATCTCATTCGTTTCATAGATGGGTGGATGGATAGATAGATAGATAGATAGATAGATAGATAGATAGATAGATAGATAGATAGATAGATAGATAGATAGATAGATAGATAGATAGATAGATAGACAGATAATAAGATAGAATAATAAGTATATACATAGTATATACATAGTAAACAAATAAAATTAACCGATAAATAACAGATGTTATTAATATATTTTTTTAATATTAATGCCTATACTGCCAGCGCTATTATTATTATTATTAATAATAATAATATTTATTGATATGCAGTCATATAAACAGATAGGAGGAGTACAGGAGTAGAACAGCTAGAAATATTTTAGGGTGTAGCATGAACTAAATTGTTCCCATTTGTCTGCTGAACAGTATTCCTGACATGTGTCAGCCGGGTGACATGCTGCCACTGTAGTAGACAACTTCTAGATAAGATCCATCGGCATTCCCGCTATGAAGTATACAATGTATGTTCACATCTCATTTCTATAACATTTACATGTCTGATTTATGACTATTCCCGGCTGTATATTGTGACCTGAGTGTGGGCTGACAACATAGTGAGCTCTATACAAACTACAGAACAATTCGCAAACTACGGTATATAACACGGCACCAAGGGATTCACTTCACTCACAAATTTTAAAATACGTAGATTTGCTTTATTCTATCTACAACTTCACCTGAGCTATGAGCAACAGCTATTGTTTTTCTTCTCCGATACGTTTTTTTTTTTAAAAGCAACCATACATATGTAAGAATATGAATATATATATATATATATATATATATATATATATATATATATATATTATATCGTAAGATATATTATATATAATTAGTAATAATATGTGTATCTATTTTTGTTACTGCTATTAGTATTAATAAGTGTAATTGTCAGTACTTCTTGTAGTTATTGTGCCTTGTAATGATCTTTCTGATGTCTTGCCCATCATTCCCACACATCCCCTGTGGTTGGGGTAGTCATGATGTGTACTGTGTACAGTGATGATGATGATGATGGTGGTGGTGGTGGTGATTCCTGAGCCATTGCTTGTTGTTTTCCCCCCATACATATATACATAAAAGTGCATTTGCATAACTTCATCTTTACCTTTCCCCGATAGAGAAATGAAGGCATTGAAGGGCATTTAGTCCATTTCTTTTCTGGCGGCTGGAGCCATTCATGCATTGTTGTGCCTTGTAGCTGGCATTCTCATGCTAATCTAGCGTGTTAAATATCTTTTTGTCCCCCTTTCAGCGTTTTGTCATTCAGTTTATCCAGTTTTGGTCAGCCATTTTATTTATTTATGCGCCTGCTCCTATTCAGGGGCTCATGTATTTTTTATTATGTTGTTTCACTGTCATGCAGTGTCAACTTAGTCTATTCAATGGGGGCTACTTGAAGGCTGGAGGGACAAAGCGTGTACACATTGCACTGCTATTCAGTGTGGCCAGCTGGATGGGCTGAAAAAACCTGCTGAAAAGAGGAGGCTGACAATGGGCACAGAACAAGTGCACAATGCTAACAGTTTTCCAAATACCACTGATTGCTTTCCTTACAATGCCCAGAAAGCAGCCGCTTCTTCAGAGCTGCACTTCAACAAACAACACTCTCACAAAACCTCCCAACCCCATGTATTGTTCCCTAACAAAACCTCCTCGACTGTCTAAACGCTCCCACTGAAGGACAGAAAGGAGCCCTTTCACCAGGGCCTTATATCCCTGCCAGAAAGAGGAGAAAAGCAGAGGCAGGAGGGGGTGCCAGGAGGGACATTGTCAAGGAATTCATAAGATCAGTCCTTTAAGAAGAGGGGCTAACCTCCGAGCTGCACTGGGCTCCAGGAGAAAGGCCAAGGGAGAGATTAGCAAAGTTTCCAAAGAGCCAGACACTCCTGGGAAATGTATGGGATTGTGGAAATGACACAGGGACAAATACATCCCCTGTGCATGAGAAGCTCAGCATAGGAAGGAGAGACCCCTGAAGAAAGTGAATATACTGCATAGAACAAATACATGGTCATGTGCAGGCAAATTGTAACTCAAGAGATACCTTTACATAATCCATGCGACCATTACCATAATGATAACATAGCGTATATCATTATCTTATCTATAGAGTGAATTAAATGGGGAGAAAAGTGACAATTGCCGTAATGATACCATAGTGCATTTCAATTTCATATCTATGCAGTTGATTAAATGGTGAGAAAAGTGACCTTTAAATGGCTGACAATTACAACAAACGGTTAACAAGCCCCTAACTATTAAATTACCCCCCACACAACAAACACACACCTGATAGAGTGGATTAAATGGTGATAAAAGTGACAATTGCTAAATAGTGTATATCAATTTCATCTCTATGTAGTGGATTAAAGTGCTGAGAACAGTGACCCTTAAATAGCTGACAATTACAACAAACGGTTAACAAGCCCCTACCTATCAAAATAATCCCCCCTCCCCACCACCACCTGATAGAGTGGGATATTGAGGAATGTCACAAATACCATCACAGCAGAGACCTAACAGATTAGGATGGTCACTATCAAGTTCATGGGGAGCAGAAGTACCCTCCCCAGATATTCACCTGTTCAGTCTGAGGGGCAGGAGGGGGTCTTGGGAATATGTAAAAGCACTGTATTCTCCAGACAAGCAGCAGGAAGTTCCTTGTTGAGAAATGAGGGGCTGCTACAAAAAGCAAAGGAAAGTCTTGAAAGGATTTAATTAACCGTGTCAGGGATAATTACCCCTGGACAGCCCAAATTAGTTTTGCATAATCGCTCCCAAGCAGATGAATATTGCAAGCTCCGCAAGGACTAGATTTAAGGGGATCGCTTTAATTATAGAAACAGCAGATTAAATCCCTGGAATAATAGGGTAGCTTGTATATTTTATGGAAGGCTGATATCAGAAAGCAAGGCACTTTAATCTGCAACAGTGCGTCATGTAGAATATGGGACCTATTCACATTAGTGCCTCAGTTCTTACATATTGCGTTTTCAGATGTATATAATAAGTCAGGACCGCGGTGTTCTTTGTCTCCTATCCCTCTGTATATTGGGACCTTTTGAAAAAATGACAAGGATTTTGTTGGGAAGCTCTTGTGCTAACAAGATAAAGTGTCCATGGAAGTTTCTCCTCTCAGAATGTCATAAGACACCTCGCTAAGACTCAATGGGCTCTGTTCTGCTGAATCATGAATGCTTAAGATAATACAACTACTTGTTTTTTATCTCCTTTCCTATTCACGATTAAAAATGTGATAAATCTGGTTTTTGGCTCTGGATAACAATGGCTTGATTTAGATTTCCTGGTAAATCCATTCAAGAGGGAAACAAAGGCAGCCTTTAGGGGATAAGTTACACTTCACCTGGACTAAGCACGTAAGGGCAATTCAGATAAAAATCTTGTTAGTATACTCGACAAGAAATAGAAGATTTTTTCCCCTTTTTCCCTAGAATGGGCTTTATTTCAGCTCTTTGTTGGGCGCTTTCAATCCCTCTACACACTTTGTCATCTCATATTAAAGCAGACCTGGACACACACAAAACAAGACATTGGGATGAAATTGTTAAAACCATTTCTTCTTTACTTTGTATTACAGAAAGCCAAAAATAAAAACTAAAAAGTACATGTTAGCCAGCTCCATTCACAAATATTAGTCAAATGTACACATTACAAAAAAAGAACCCAGAACTGAAAAAAGTGACTGGATGGGGCTGAATGGTCTACAGAAAAGGACCCAAAAAGAAACCATGGAGGAGCCTGGAAATTCCAAGTTCGTCTTGGGGGAAATTCTTGGCAAACAGTTTATACTTTCTAAACAATAAATATACAATTACCAGACAAAATGTCTGCCATATAGAGAAACGAATTTAAGAGTCACATATTATAGTTTTTCTTTTCTTTCTAGAATTTAGACTTGGAATTATTAGTGAGCAGCAAGTTTTCCTTTAAAGAGCTATCATCTTGAATGTACACATTTACAATCATCTTGAAGACCCTGCTTTCCCTTCCAGTGTGACAGCTTGAGCTGTAGAGTTAGCAGCCATGATCTAAGGACCTACAATTCCTGAATGTTAAGGAAAGGTCAGAGCATCGTTAGTACCAGCTTGTAGACAGTTCTCCTCTAGTCACATCTACACATAGGCTGAATAACTCTGTGCACCAAGGCACGGGTAAGGTTATTTTATATGGAGGGGCCATAGATTTACCAGATCCCAGCTCCATCAATAAGAGCTTTCCTAAGTGTCCAGCAAGTGCATGCAGGGTAAGATCAGCATGTCCACCTTACAAGTGCGAAAAGAGGCAAAAGGTGACTTGTGAAATGTTCTTTGCTTGTTGGGTGACCTTATCCCCATCGATTCAGTAGTAGAGGAACTTGCATAGGACTTTGATCATACAAGCACCTCCACACTGAAGGAACATGATTTGCACAGTGTTTGCAGTAGGGTATAGTGATCTGTGCAACTGACAGCCGTGGCATTACAACAAATGCTCACATATTTCCAGATTTTCACAGCATAAAAAGACAAATACCCAATAATGGTGCATGACAGCTAGAAATTCCGCACAAAGGACTTCCTAGGACTGAGTTCATATGTCCCACATCGAGTTACACCTGGGTGCTGAGGTGACAGTGCCCTGCCAAGGGCTGCCATGCTGTCATAATGCTGCTGCATAGGCTGTGGCAGGGTAAGGGTCCAACTGAGGTTTCCCCATGCCCGGGAATAGAATGTAAGCTAAGGGAGGTTGCAGTCCCGGACTGGGCCATCCTGTGCAGTTACATGGGATCATATAGCCGGGATTTCCAGGAGAGGGGTGAGAATGAGTGTGACCTCCACTGGCAGCCGCTGCTGCCGCTGCCGCAGCTGCCACTCCGGGAAAGGCCCCTCCACTGGACTGAGGGTAACCGAGAGACGAGGCATAGGGAAGAGAGGACGAGCTGGATGTGATCTCTGCCATCTTTGAGCTCAGGTCAAACAGGGAGTAGGGGCTAGAAGCGCTGCCGGCCGCCGCTGCTGCAGCCGCTGCCGCCGCGGCAGCAGAAGGTGGGAAGAAGACCCGGGCTGCCGCCGCTGCCGCTGCTGCTGCTGCCTTCTCCGGATTGGAGAGCAGAGAGTCTGTCAGTGCCCCGGCACCGTGTAACCCGGCCGCCTTAAGTCCTTCATGGTCCCCAGCCAGGCTGTAAGGCATAGGAAAAGCAAACTTGTCCTTCTTTAGCAGAGTCTTGGGCTTCCTGCGGGGCCGGTACTTGTAGTCCGGGTGCTCCTTCATGTGCATGGCTCGCAGTCTCTTGGCCTCATCTATGAAGGGTCTCTTCTCCGACTCCGTCAGCAGCTTCCACTCTGCCCCCAGCCTCTTGCTGATCTCCGAGTTGTGCATTTTGGGGTTCTCCTGGGCCATTTTCCTCCTCTGAGCTCTGGACCACACCATGAAAGCGTTCATGGGTCTCTTCACATGGTCCACCGGCTTAGACATCTCCCTCCACCTGTCTCAGTACTCCGCAGCAAGTCCGGGATGCTTCTTTCCAAATGTCAGAGTTGTAAAGTAGTTTATCAAGGTGTCATTCTAGTGAGATGATGACAAGGAACACTTGTGTCTTAGGTGTCCTGCAGGAGGAAGTGTTGGCCTCGCATTGAGCACTTGCAGCAGGTAGGAGAGCAGACACCTCGGGACTGTCTGGAGACAACCAGAGAGAAAGTTATTGCCTGAGCAGAGGCAGTGACAGTGCTGAGGAGGTCCTGGTGACTGTGTGACACTGGCTGCTGGGCTGTCCTCTGACTCCTGACAGCAGATGTGCTCCCTCCTGTACACTCAGCAGTCAGTCAATCACAGGAACAAGTGCAATGATCAGTCAGATCCCCGGAGTCCTGTGCTGTGAGCTGCCCGGTACATCCCCTGCAGCACCCTGCCTGACCAGGCTCAGCCCCGCACACATGGCATCAGCGCACCCTGCTATCCGGAGCACAAGTTCTCCAAGTTTCCTGCCTGCACCCTGCACTCCCCTCTCTGAGACTGCGAGCAAGACAGAAAGGGATTTTTTTTGGGTAACTGAAACTGGGCGGGAGAGAAAGGTGGGTGTGTGATGGGGAAGTGTCTGGGAGGGGCTGGAGGAGCTCGTTCACTGCCATGCTGCTGCCTGCTCAGAGACCCCCTGACCCTCACCTGTCACCGGGCACTGCTGGAGATATTATACTGCAATAGTAACATAGTCTAATTGTGCGCCTCTATGTACACTATGTATATATAGTGATTTCTAGATTCATTCACCCGTGTCTTACAAAGTTTCAGTTCTTGGTTTACATCACCTTCCAACTTGTACCTGTTACTGATCGCAATAGTTCTGTGCCCTGTGTCTATGTGATGGGTGCTGCTGGAGTTCTATCCTCCTGTACACATTGTGCCCAGTTTATGTGATGAGTGCTGCTGGAGGTGTAGCCACCTCTGCACACTGTGCGTCTATATGATGGGTGCTGCTGTTGGTGTAGCCACCTGTGCACACTGTGCCTTGTCTATGTGCTGCCCAGAGGGACTCCTCATCCGTCATGCCCCTGGCACCTGCAGTACTCCACGCCTGGAATGCCCTGCATTGTGCAGCTCTGTACACAACTTCAACACCTTCCCTTTGTGCGTGGGAATGTTTTTGTCTTAGCGCCATGTTTACACTTCCCTCAGATGTTATCTGGCGGCTATTAGTACCTACACATTGTTCTCTTCTGTACCTTCAGCTCTTGAAAGCGCAGAATATGTCACAAGTGTTTAAGTAACAAATTGACTTGACATTCAGGACGGACTAGATCGCCCTGTTCGTGGCTTGTCAGTGTCAAGGTGGCGGCCATTGTGGTATGTGCCTTTAACGCCTTCGTTGCCGGTGTCATCTCTTGTTCAGTCAGGCTGCGATTATTAATATGGTGGGGTTAGAGAGCCCCCATAAATCACCTATTCTGCAGGTAGGACTGGGCCTCAGCAGAACCAAGACAAGTCAGCCATAAGATGCCACAGCAGATGGCCACCAAGGAGGCAGATCAGTGAGTCCATCACTGTGAGGGGATTCACTTCATACCATGGAACTTTGTATGTGGGATATTATATTCTGCGGCTCACAACTTGGAGCGATCAGATGTTATTTCTAGTGCTTGTGTCCATTCCCAGGTTCTGTCATTCCATATGCTCAGAATGCTTTCATATACATCTGGATACAATGTACTAAGATTACTTACCTGGAGTACAATACTGTGCTGATAGGGAAAAAGATCTTATCTATGTATCAGTATGAATGAAATAGAATCTTCATCTCTTCATCACATCTATATATATATATATATATATATATATATATATATATATATATATATATAATTAACTGAAGTATTCTACAAGTTACATTACCAATGATCTGACCAATATTGTATGAATATATATATTTGTAGATTAACATGAAGTCTTACTTAAATGGAAAATAAGAGTCACTGAAAGCAAATGGCACCTGCAAAAGGTCAGAGAAGGGAGAGGAGGGAGAAGTCTGCAACATGGATTCACATACACAGAGACAAGGTATGTATCTAACAACCTTTGTTACTGCTACCTGGGATTACACCAATCTAATCCCTAACAGGTGTTATCAGAGCAGATTATGGGTTCTGTACCACTGTTAGTGCAATGTGTCTTTATTTAATAGAAATTACATTGTTCTAACAAAATGCAGATAAGTAAATCCCTAAATTATTTTATCTATCTATCTATCTATCTATCTATCTATCTATCTATCTATCTATCTATAATTTCCTATCTATCTATCTATCTATCTATCTATCTATCTATCTATCTATCTGTCTGTCTGTCTGTCTGTCTGTCTGTCTGTCTGTCTATCTATCTATCTATCTATCAATCATATTTCTCACATTACTTTCTGTCACATCTGCTTCCGTCATTTCTATAACATATTTAACAATATCTCCTTATCTTTGATCAATGCTAGGTGTGCTGTTATTAAGTCTGTTAGGTTGTTTATATTATCCTTCAAGGTGTGCTCCAAACTCCACATGTGAAAGGTTTATTTTTCATCAGATAAAATGTCTGCCTATCTGTCTATTTATATACCATATTGGTACAAATATATCAATTAATGAACTAGATACAATATGCATAACACATAATTTATATGCAAATATTTACAAATAACTTCTACACTTGGTTTTATATATATATATATATATATATATATATATATATATATATATATTTATTTATGTAAGTGACTTGTTCATAGATGACAGTCAGATTTAATATTTAGCAAGACAATGTGCAATAAAACATTGTTATTAAATATGTAAAAAGAGAGTTCTGCCTCTTTGCTGTAGTTGTACAATTCCTCACTCAGTCTACCTGTATATTCTCCAGTCCTTAAACTGCTGCATCCTTAGAGCCAAGCTAAGAACAAACAGAAGCTTCTAGTATTCTATAGAAGGGGGGTCATAGTCACTAATCAGGGGGCAATTTCCAGAGAATGGAGACAGTAGCAGAGCAATGGTTACAGTCAGATAACAATCTTCAGCTAATCATTGTCAATGACTATAAAGCTGCCTCCCAAGCACAGCAGTATTATCACCAGGCTGTATTTGTAATCCACTCTGTGTTTTTATCACTTTGTTTGTGCTCTAAAAGCGTTTCCATACACTACCTAAGTAGCTGACATTTTCCTTTGTGTAGCCATCAGCCACCAATACCACATCATATTCAGCTGTCAAAAGTTGCCAGGCACTAATGCCATAAAGCTGTTCTAGAGTCCTGTCCTGTTTGTTGTATGCTTGGCCTGTGTGTTTGTGTGTGTTTGTATTGCTTATCAACACAATCTCTGTGTAAACTGCTAGAAAACAAGAAAAGCTTGTTCATAGAGAGGCTGATTATATAACTCATCCCTTGGAATTCTAATTGCTTATATGTATACGCTCATTTGCATGCTTGTAAAAAAAGTTAGAGTATCTATTGTTCCCTGTAAATAATAACAGGCTGCCTTTAAGTGTGTCACTTGTGAAGTCACTTCTAGACAATTGCACAATATTCCTAAGGAATTAGAAATTGTTTGTAAACATGTCTAGAGTATTTCTTTGTGTTTATGCATAATAGAACTTGAAATCCAATAAGATAATGAAATATGAATGAGCTCTATAATCCATACTGTCTCTTCAAAGATTGTAAGCTCTTGTTGGCAGTGCCCTCTATCCCCCGCTGTACCAGTTAGTCACAATGTTAGTCTATAGTACTTGCTTTTGAGTATTTTGTATTAGGGAACCATTTATAAATGAAATAAATGTTTCCTAAAAATAAATAAA
Source organism: Leptodactylus fuscus (assembly GCF_031893055.1). Taxonomy (NCBI): domain Eukaryota; kingdom Metazoa; phylum Chordata; class Amphibia; order Anura; family Leptodactylidae; genus Leptodactylus; species Leptodactylus fuscus. The sequence goes on along the minus strand of NC_134266.1, from coordinate 192,484,584 downwards.
ATATGTTTAGAATGTAAATTTGTAGTTGTATATAATATGACTATATATGACTATAGATGGCGTTCATTGTTGTAGCATGTATTGTTGTTTTCAATTAAGCATAGGCTGAGGGACCATTTATGCAGATAAATGGCAGATAATTTGTCCATAGTAATTGCCAATTGTCGATGTACCAAGTGTTTATTAAGGTTACAACTGTCAAGAATTTTTTTATATCAATAATTCTTCATACAAAAATTAATTTCTCTGCAGTTTTCAATGGTAATTCCAATGGTTTTAAAATAAAACTCTAAAAAAGAATATGTTAAACTTATCTATCATGCACGGTGGGCGCGCATTCAGGGTCCGACGTCATCTTCAGCCACGCCTCCTCTTCCAGTGATGTCTTTGGGTCCCGTTTTCCTCTGGCGTTCGCAAACTGCCACTGATAAAAAATGGCGCAGGTGCATACTACTACTGCTACTGCACATGCACCCGTGCCATTTTTTATCAATGGCAGTTCGCGAGACGTCGGACCCTGAATGCCTGCCCACCGTGCATGATAGATAAAATTAACATATTCTTTTTTAGAGTTTTATTTTAAAACGGGGGGAGAGGGGGAAGTTTAATATAACTTTAGCGGTGCCTGAATAGCCTTTTTAAAGGCTATTCACGCATATGTGGGGCTCTATCAGCATGATTTTGCTGATAGCGCCCCATTAATGGGACCATGGATCTGTAAGAAAAATGTGTGCCTGGCCGCAGTGCCGCAGCTCCCATGAAGCGACCTGAAGCGACTGCTTTGGGCGGCGCTGTGCCAGGGCTCCAGGGAGGGCGGCATTTTTGCTGACCTAAGCTAGTCCAGGACTGCTTCAGGCGTCAGAAACAAATGGTTCACCCCAGCCTGGCCGTATTTTGTCCCAAATGCAGATGCATCAAAGATACATTACACCAATGCAAGTCTATGGGTTAATAAAAAAAATAATGGCCTCTCTTTTCATCCATTTCACATGGACCCAAACACACAGAAAATAATATAAAAAAAAATTATTTGAAAAACGGATTAATCATGGACGGCACATGACCGAAAGTAAACAGATTCATGTACTACTATCGAAAATATAACATAAAGATCCAGAATCACTCAAAAATAACAATGAACTTTTATTCCTCAGTTAAAAGCCTACGTGTTTTGAAGCTAAGAGCTTCTTAGTTATAGCATGCATGGATTCGACACGCGTAGGATTTTGGAAGTTAGCCCTTCAGAAAAGATTTTTAACAGAGGAATTAAACTTAAATTTTATTTTTGAGTGGTTTTGGATTTTTATGTTATGCTTTTGGATTGTGGCTATGCCAAGCTTGTGAGTTCAGAGCTTCAATATCTGTTGCATCTGATATCTGCTGGGCAGAAAATTTTAAAAAATGTGATGAGCTGAGTATCAATTTGGGGATTGAATCACGTGCTATCTCTAAATATGGACATGTGAATAAGACCTAACAATTGTTTCTGACACCTGACAAAGTTGTATATCTGCATTCAGAAGCTGCAGAGACACATTGGGGAAAATTTATTTAGGCTAGGTTCACACTTGCACCTGTATTCTGTTCAGGGTTTCTGTCTCCAAATCTGCTTGAAATATGCAGAGAAAAAAGTTCTGCAAGCAATTTTTGGGTGGAAACCTGGTAGACCCCATTATAGTCTATGGGATCAGCGGGTAACCGCTTTTTAAGCGATTAGGTTTCTGTTTTTTGGGTCCACTTGGGGAGGCAGGTGTGCACCTAGCGTAAGACCGGGCTAATACAGCATTATAATACAGTATATGACTAGCTTGATCATCCCTATATGTAAATCAATGGCAACAATGGTCTATTGCTGTTTGGCAACATTGTTGAACAACTGGTGCAGTTCTCAGTACAAGAAGGTTATATGGCCCTTTACACCCTGTCTATTTGATGATAATGGCGTGCTAGCCATAGAGTACTTAAAGGGATTGTCTGGGATTAGAAAAATAAACAGCTTTCATCCTCCACCAAATATATCCACATGTTATGTTTGGTATTGCATCTCATATGCATTTTCAGTGGGGTTAAGCAGAAATCCAAAGGACAACCCATGGATTGTTGTGTTGTTGTTTTTGGAGGAAAGCATCCATATTTTCTAATCCTAGACTCCTTTAATTCATATAAATTCAGAAATGTTCTCATTCTACAATCTAAATAATTATATACTGTATATATGTATATATTAGTTTAAGAATTGGTAATGCATTGTTACATTCATTTAAAATTCACACACAGGACTATAGTTACACTTCTACAAGTTGGATCATCAATAATACATATGAACCAGTTCTATATTGCAAACATAAATAGCACTATTTTACCACATACATAAATTGTACAGCTATATTGCACACATAATATTGTGCTGCTATATCCCACACATACTGTATATACAGTGTTGGCCAAAAGTATTGGCACCCCTGCAATTCTGTCAGATAATACTCAGTTTCTTCCAGAAAATGATTGCAAGCACAAACTCTTTGGTATTAATATCTTCAATTATTTTGCTTGCAATGAAAAAGCACAAAGGAGAACGAAAAAAAGTCAAATCATTGATCATTTTACACAAAAATCTAAAAATGGGCTGGACAAAAGTATTGGCCCCCTCAGCCTAATACTTGGTAGCACAACCTTTAGACAAAATAACTGCGAACAACCGCTTCCGGTAACCATCAATGAGTTTCTTACAATGTTCTGCTGGAATTTTAGACCATTCTTCTTTGGCAAACTGCTCCAGGTCCCTGAGATGTGAAGGGTGCCTTCTCCAAACTGCCATTTTGAGATCTCTCCACAGGTGTTCTATGGGATTCAGGTCTGGACTCATTGCTGGCCACTTTAGAAGTCTCCAGTGCTTTCTCATTCATTGTCCTGCTGGAAGACCCATGACCTCTGAGGGAGACCCAGCTTTCTCACACTGGGCCCTACATTACGCTGCAAAATTTGTTGGTAGTCTTCAGACTTCATAATGCCATGCACACGGTCAAGCAGTCCAGTGCCAGAAGCAGCAAAGCAACCCCAAAACATCAGGGAACCTCTGGAATCTTTGACTGTAGGGACCGTGTTCTTTTCTTTGAAGGCCTCTTTTTTTCCCCTGTAAACTCTATGTTGATGCCTTTTCCCAAAAAGCTCTACTTTTGTCTCATCTGACCAGAGAATATTCTTCCAAAATGTTTTTGGCTTTCTCAGTTAAGTTTTGGCAAACTCCAGCCTGGCATTTTTGTGTCTCTGTGTAAGAAGTAGGGTCTTCCTGGGTATCCTACCATACAGTTCCTTTTCATGCAGAAGCCGACGGATATTATGGGTTGACACTGTTGTACCCTCAGACTGCAGGGCAGCTTGAACTTGTTTGGATGTTAGTCGAGGTTCTTTATCCACCATCCGCACAATCTTGCGTTGAAATCTCTCGTCAATTTTTCTTTTCCATCCGCATCTAGGGAGGTTAGCCACAGTGCCATGGGCTCTAAATTTCTTGATGACACTGCGCACGGTAGACACAGGAACATTCAGGTCTTTGGAGATGGACTTGTAGCTTTGAGATTGCTCATGCTTCCTCACAATTTTGCTTCTCAAGTCCTCAGACAGTTCTTTGGCCTTCTTTCTTTTCTCCATGCTCAATGTGGTACACACAAGGACACAGGACAGAGGTTGCGTCAACTTTAATCCATTTCAACTGGCTGCAAGTGTGATTTAGTTATTACCACCACTTGTTAGGTGCCTCAGGTAAGTAACAGGTGCTGTTAATTACACAAATTAGAGAAGCATCACATGATTTTTCAAACAGTGCCAATACTTTTGGCCAACCCTCTTTTTTATGTTTGGTGTGGAATTATATCCAATTTGGCTTTTTGGCAATTCTTTTTGTGGTTTTCCATTGAAGGCAAATTAAATGAAGATAATAATACCAAAGAATTTGTGATTGCAATCATTTTCTGGAAGAAAATGAGTATTATCCGACAGAATTGCAGGGGTGCCAATACTTTTGGCCAACACTGTAATACTGATATATTGCATACACATACAATGCTGCTATATGATACATACACAGATATGCACAAACACACATGCACACCTTATACTCACAAAACTATATATATATATATATATATATATATATATATATATATATATATACAGTATATATATATATATATATATATATATATATATATATACACACACATTATACATATAGTACATTTGCATGATTGGGGCTTTGACTGCTGGGACCCCCACCAATCTTGAGAATAGTACTCCGGATCCATGTCCTGGTGGAGCGAAAAGACAAGCACGAGCCCTGACACTCCATTAATTCTCTAGAGAAGCACCCTAGATACCTGAGTGCTGTGCCTAGCTATCTCCAGTGCTCTAATACAGAATCAATGGAGCTTCAGGGAACATATTTGGCTTGTCGCTGCATCAGACGGGGGAACTAGACCTGTTTTTGGGAAGATTTGGGGGTCCCAGCAGTTGGATGCCCACTGAGAATGAAGTTATCCCCTAATGTTTTGTTTGGTTATAACTTCAAAACTTTGGGCAACCCCTTACATTTTGTGTAGGTATATGACATGTATATGTAGGACTAGCATCTGCCTGTAACTTTGCGTGTTGTTGGCGTCGATGATCCGCCTATGTTCAGAAAATTGCTGCTGTCGATGGTTCACCTGCTCCAGTTTTTCGGCAGCTCTCAAGCTATCCTCCTGCTGAACTTGTTCCTCGCGCCGTGCCTGTGATTGTTCTGGCATCTCAGCAGCTGGCTGAGGCGCCATATAATGAGCGTCTCGTTAGCGTTGATGATCCGCTTGCTTCGGAATTTTGGCAGCTGTTAAGCTGGCCTGCTGCTGAACTTGTTCCTCGCGCCGTGCCTGTGACTGTTCCAGCATCTAAGTAGCTCCCTGGGACACCATATATTGAGTGTGTTGTTGGCGTCAGTGATCCGCCTGCTTCGGCAGCTCTCAAGCTGGCCTGCCACTGAACTTGTTCCTCGCATTGTGCCTGGGATTTGTTCTGGCATCTCAGCAGATCGATGGGATGTCATATAATGAGTGTGATGTTGGTGTCGATTATCCCCCTGAGATCCGCTTCAGGCTTCTGGCTACCTTCATAGCTCTTGTTGTTCTAGAATTTTGCAACAAATTAGATTTTCTTTTTCCTGGCAAGTTTAAAATTGTCAAACTGACAATTTGGATTAAAGGTGTTTTTCCATCCAGTGTGTCAGCACTGTCTGGAGCAGATCAGATAATATGCAGATGCTTGTACACAATGGACTCAGTGTTATCTGTGTGTTTACACAGAGAGTTAACAGACCTGGCTTCAGCAGAAGCTCAGATAAGCTGCTGCCAAGAGCAGTTTAATATAGTATGTGAACATAAATTCATAACAGTCGTGAAGCCATGTAATTTACCGGGATAAAAAGCCTATGTGTTCATCGAAGTTACAAAATATCTATATGCCAAATTTCATCCAAATCCGTTCAGCTGTTTTTGCGTGATCGAGTAATAGACATACAAACATCCAAACTTTCACATTTATAATATTAGTAGGATGAGTACATCAAAGTGCACACACATAGTATCACAGAAACAATGCAGAGAATGGAAAGAAATCTATTCTTTATAGAGGTAAAAAAGAATATAATGAAAGTAATACAAATAATATATTTCTAAGCATTTACATAAAATACTCATGTTTATTGTCAATAATTGTATCAGTTTGTTAGGTCTTCTAAAATATTTCACATATGTCATATACAGTATGTGAAAGCTGAATATTAGCAGTCATTTCAAGGTCTATTAAATGTAAAGAGTTAAATTTCATGCAAAAAGAATGATTAAAATGTTCTAATATCAATAAGTTTGACTACAGTCTAGCCCTGGGGAATGGTAATATACATTAGATTTTAATGCAGAAATTATTTATTTGATCAGGAGCGCTGCTGTAACACACTATTAGAAATGATGATGTTAGAATTGAGTTCTGTATAATTTTCCACCACTTTTTCCATTTACCTTCTACTAATATATATTGTAACATTAATAGACTATATTACCATAGTGAATTATAAAAATGTATTGGAATTAATTTGGTTTCTTCACTTTGTGCAATTGATAGCAGAATACAGTAGATGATTATGTATTTTCATAAATACAGGACTATTTCCTTTCATCTGCCCCTACATCATCTGTACAATGGAAATGTAATACATGGCACAGTAAGCCTAATCATGTAATGACAAAGCACTGAAATAAGCTCTTAGTTATTCAGATATAGGACATTTAGCACATAGCAAGTCATACTAGTAAGAGCTAATGCCTCTTATGATGACAGAAGTCCTATATAATCCTTTACTGGTCTTGTACCATTCACTCTGTACAAGAAAAAACGGCAATTGATGGCATTTTCTTTCTGTGGCTGGATAGTTGTGTGTATATAAAGACTAGACACTTGTCAAAGTCTCCCATTGTAACAGCAAATTAAAGCGTTAGGCAAATGCATATATATATATATATATATATATATATACACACACACACAGAGAAAGAGAGTGAGAAAGTGGACTTCCAAAGAACCATAAGGACATACTTAGTACAACATCATTGCACAGACTAGAGAAAATATAATGTATGTTTCATCTTTCACATTTTATGATGTAATTACAGAGATAAATAGCCAATAGTAATAGGCTACCAAGACTTATAGTAAATTTTGAGGTTTTATCAAATATTGCAAATCTGTGACAACACTTGAGACTAGCCAAAGAAGCTTTCTAAGATTGAGCAGATGGCTCTGTGTACAGTCCTTGGTGACCCACACAGATCTGATATTGATGACCTTTTCAAAGAATACACTTTTTTTTTTTTTGTTACGTAGATTGTGAGCCCCATATAGGGATCACAATGTACTTTTTTTTTTCCTATCCGTATATCTTTGTAGAATGGGATGAAATCCACAGAAACACAGGAAGAACATATAAACTCCTTGCAGATGTTGTTCCTGGCAGGAGTCAAACCCAGGACTCCAGCACTGCAAGGCTGTAGAGCTAAACACTGAGCCACCGTGTTGCCACTTCAAAAAATATACCATAAGGCTAAGAACCCATGGGCCGTATCCGCAGCACTAAAGCGCTGCGGGAAGAACCACCGCGTGAACGCATTGCGGTTCTTTCCGCAGCACTTTTAAGAGAAAGTTCACAGAGTTTTCCTCTGCGGACTTTCTCTTAACATTATATCTAAGGGAAAGCCGTCTGCATTTCCGTAGATATAATTGACATGCTGAGATTTGCAAATCGCGGCGTTTCCTGTCCATGGGGCCCCGACCTTAATTTCTAGTCTTGGAAAACCCCTTAAGGCTAAAGCGCCACGTTGCAGAAACACAGGACTTCCTACACCTATCTCATTCCTTCTGTAGCCATTCTTGGCTTTGACTCAAAAACTGCAACAAAAAAGCTGCATTTCCACAATGTGGGGCTTTTGCCTAAGGCTGAAGCCCCACGTCACAGAAATGCAGCTTTTTTTTATTGTAGATTTTCCTGAGCTTTTTTGAGCCAAAGCTAGGAGAGGATTGGAAAGCAATGGAAAATATAAAGGAATCTCTTAGACATTTATTTTCTGTTAAATCCACTCCTGAGTTTAGCTCAAAAAACTGCAGCAAAATCTGCAACAAAAAGCTGCGTTTCTGCAATGTGGAGTCTCAGCCTAAGGCAAAGTCCCACACAGTGAATTGCTGTGGAAAAGACTACAGCAACAATATATTGAGTTGTTTTCCATAGCGTTTTTCACAGAACGTCTGCAGAGTTTTCCCTCTGTGGACTATCTGCTTCTATTATACCTATATGGGAAACGGCAGTGTTTCTGTAGGAATAATTGACATACGTGATTTGAAAAATTGGAAGCATTTTTGAAATCATATTTCTGCTGCAGATTTTCTCTGCAATGTGTATATTGGATTAGCCAGTTAATATAAAACGCATCATTTTTTACCGTAACGTCTTAGATTAACATTATTTCCAGTGGCCAAAACTATGTGTGCTCACAAAGTGGGGCCCTGGTCTTAGCCATCGATTCCATCAGCTTGGATCAGTTTGGATTCCGTCCAGGGGACCGCATGGGTCCCCCCCCCCCCCAAACGGAATACCAAACGCAAGTGCAAGCGCTGGTGCAGTAACAGCACATGGACCCAATAGACTATAATGGGGTCCATGTGCCTGCCGCCAGATCTCCGCAGGAATCGTGCGAACAGGAAAGTAGTTCACCATCTACTTTCCTGTCTGCATGATTTGTGCAGGCAGTGTGCGGCAAGCACACGGACCCCATTATAGTCTATGGGGTCCGTGTGCTTTTACTGCACCAGCACTTGCATTTGGTATTCCGTTTGGTGGGTCCTCGTGCGGACTCCCCCAGATGAAATCCAAATGCTGATGTGAACGAGGGCTTAGTCAACTTGTATATATTCAGGCTAGTTTTTCTATGTACTTTATGTTAGCTATGGCATAAAGCACAGTGCGGTATAGTACAGTTTGTTGGGGCATCTGGATGTTTTCATCTTCCTAGCTTATTTTTCAGTTACAAGTTGTCAATATGTTACAAAAATCCACATAACCAGTGTCCGTCACAAGCTAGAAGTATTTAAGCCATTAATGTGATACATAAAGGAAATATTTCTGACACATGGAATTATATTTCTTTCATGCTTTTTGACATACAGATATCATTCCATTAATCCTCTTGAAGCACATACCCTTTTAATATATAGCCCTCTGGGTATTTGGTCTAAACTGTTGGTTTCTGGTTACTCCCTGATTCATTTCTTGTTCTTTTGTGCTTCTTGTACATTTTTGCCCTGTGGCTTGGAATGAAATGAAGTGTGGTTGATAGTCGGCGCTGGTTTCATATGAACAGTCAAGGTACTTTTACATCACTTTGAAAGAAAAGTTTTAACTTCTCTTATTAGGTATGAAATTATTGCTCTACGTGGAACTTAAGATGTTATGAAATGCAATTATATAAAGGATACAGGGATCAATATAATTTGCGTATAGTAAGCTCTTTCTAATTGTCTTCTGGAGATGACAATGCCTTTTCACTGATTTGAATGGGTAGACAATGATATATTTGTAATGTAAGAATGTATTTGTAATTTCTTTATTTCTCTGCCTTTTCTTTCTTATCTATTTATTTAACTCCTTTGTATAGTTCCAACATATTCTGCAGCGATGTGCAGATATTGTCACTAACGTCCCACGTAGGGCTCACAGTATAAATTCCCTATCAGTATGTTGTTTAATACAGCCTTTTTTTCATCCATCATATACAAAATTCTCACATTGTACACAGTGGCGCAGGTTTATTAATATTGTCTAGTAGAATACAATGGAACATGCAGTAGCTCACAGCAATTCATACATATGGTTAGAAATGGGCAAACTGATTCAATATGAGCCGGATTTGACCCACATATTCCAAAATGTTTGTCTTTAGCAAAACCAAAACCTTTGCAATTTTTCTTGGAAGAAATAAAATTGCCCTTGTGACAAACATTGCACAGTGAAAGTACAGAGAACACGTGTTTGTGACGTTGACTGGCTTCTGCATCACCTTACCGCCTCTCAGACAATAGTGAATGGTAGATGGAGGCCTTATACGGTACTGATGTCACAGACACAACATAAGAGTTTAGCTGAGGAAGATAGAGCCATTTTGGGATGTGTTCAAGCAATGGCATCATTTTGTACTAGAAAACAAGAGCAACCGTGAAATAGAACTACAGAATAATATGAGGAGGACGAGTGGAACAAGGTTAATTAACTTTAATCAAGGTGGATAGGCAGGGAAATCATAGAAGTGGAGGGAGGGAGAATTTTTCTGCAATGTGATGTGAAATCCTGGGACTGCAGTTTGTACAGATTCCCCAACACACTGGACAGTTAATACTTTCATTGTCAATAATCTTATTTTGTTAATTGTTTTTATGCAATAGAGTGACTTTTTTACAATACAGTGTCAGATTTGCCATTGCTCATTACTATTAATGTATGTTGCATTAAAGTGACTGTCCACAGAGTATCTTACATTATTTTTACTGACAAAGTCAGTCCTGTTAGTGAAAGATCTTTTGTTAAGGTTTTGTTTGGGCAATAGCCAAAACAAACCCCATGAGCTGTAGGTGCTTTGTGATGACGTCACGCACATTGAACCTCCAGCTACCCCCACTGTTTAAAGTAGTTGCTCCATAGTATAATGTCCAGCTGCCCCAGTTTAACGTTCCCCTCTAGTTTCTACCAGTTTACTGTAAACCTGGACACCAGAAGAGGGACTTTATATTTGGGTGTAATTGGAGCGGAATATTATAATGTGGAGGCATATCATGGTAGGGTGACTATAGGAGCATTATACTGTGTGGGGGCAGAAAGAGAAGTGGGTGGACTCAACATAGTGATGTAGTACCTGCAGAGAAAACAATTTCTCCTTGTTAGAGTCTTCCTCCTTTTTTTTTGGATGAGAACAGTCATTTTTTGCAAGTAGAGGGGGCAGAGGTGGAAGAGGAAGACATTACTGTTGGTGGTGGAAGTTGCAATGGCAGGGGCTTTGGTACAGGTAGTTGTTCGGCCAGAGCACTAGGGTGAAATCTGGAGCTGGAAATTATGAGGATGTGCAAGAATCCCATAGGCATGATGAGTCAGAGAAAAGTAGAGAAAACAATTATATTGAAGATGATCGTTCTTTTACGATAACACCTGGCCACTGGGTCAGTGGGGATGGTAATTATCAAAACAAAACAAAATAGTTACCTATAGCTCAATACCAGGTTTTCTAAGAAACATAGGTTTCAAGCATGTTGACCTACAAGAGTAGTCCCTTTCAGAAGTTATAGTACCCTTTCTAATACATGTATATTATATATATATATATATATATATATATATATATATATATATATTTATTTATAAAAATATCTATCTATCTATCTATCTATCTATCTATCTATCTATCTATCTATCTAGTAGAAAAAAATGCAGAAGCAGCACAGCATACAAACCGGGTGCAAAGCCAAACTGGAAGGTGGCTAATCTTCAACTTTATATAGAAAATGGAAAAAATGGCAGCACTCCAATATTTAGAAAAAGTGTGGATTTATTCCAAGCAGCGACGTTTCGGTTCTTATCTGAACCTTTCTCAAAGAAAGGTTCAGATAAGAACCGAAACGTCACTGCTTGGAATCTATCTATCTATCTATCTATCTATCTATCTATCTATCTATCTATCTATCTATCTATCTATCTACTAAGCCAAATGAAATGCTTATAGTTTCAGTTCCAGAGGTGATTTTCTTTTGCACAAGCCCTCCTCACTTATCAGCACACTGATTATCACATTTATCATATATTTGCAGATAAGACACAGAATCCACCAGTCACAATAGAGGATTTCACAGCTTATCTATTCCCTATCACTACACAATGGCCTCGTCACAAGGCATGCCTACAAACTTCTATAGAAGTCAATAGTGTCTGCTGAAGACTATTTCTTTCTATCACCCATGGTCCATTTCCTGACAACAGGAAGTGACAGACATAGTGGCCACAGTTGGAACTGCACGTTGGATCCATTGCCTGTATACTGTATGCTTTTTTTCTTCTTCTAGTTCTCCTATGTATGTAAATATGTTTACAGAATCCTTCAGGCATTATTTCTGTTTTACATAGTTACATAGTTGATGAGGTTGGATAAATCAAGTCCATCAAGTCCAACCTATAACCCTACAATCCCTTACAGTGTTGATCCAGGGGAAGGCAAAAAACCCCATGAGGCTCATGCTAATTGCCCTATTTCAGGGGGAAAAAATCCTTCCCGACTCCAAATCAGGCAGTCAGTATAAAAACCCTGGATTAACGTGTCCTCACAACCATTTCTGTCTTAATACAGTATTCTGCCCACTTGGTTCAATGTAAAAACAGAAATACTCAAACTGAAGCTCCATCATATTTTCATGGTCACCATAATACCGAGGCCGTTTTTTTTTTTTTGTTTTTTTTTTTTTTGGGGGGGGGGGAGGTAGCTCTGTTCTGTTAGATTCAGTTTTCTGTGGTGTTTTGTATACCAAAGGTCCATGGTCCCACAAGTGTATATTACTAGTGTTTATTACGGAGCTGTATAGTAACAGTTCATACTTACTCTCTGAATGACAAAGTGCTCAGTGGATCTTTGGTTTTTTTTCCCTGTCAGTATGTCTTTGGAATATGGGATGGAAATCCATGCAAACACAGGGAGCACATACAAACTCCTTGCAGATGTTTTTTTGCCCTTGGCGGGATTTGAACACCAGGACTGCAAGGCTGCAGTGCTAACCACTGAGCCACCGTGTGGCCCATCAGCGGTTCTTTGTTGGACTTCTTGTGCATCTTCTGCACATAATACTATTAAACTGAGATCTCTTTGCTCCCTTTTAGTTGCTTCCTCCTGCATATGAACCTGAAATTGTATTATAAATGACTCTTTTGAGTTAATAATAAATATTAAAATTTGCTAACAGTTTCACTTTAATAGTTAAAATTCTTTCTGATGGGAAACAAACTATGAATGGTGGGGGCCCTAAGATAACAATATGTCACCCCTCCTCAGTACTCTGTCACTCCAGGTCCCAGCTATGCTCCACTTGCAGGTCTCAAACACACCCTGGAAATGTTTGGAAATGCCTGGCTGAAGTTTGTCACCACTCCAACAAGTAATAGGCTTAGCCAGGAACGTCAAGCATTTCTTCTGCGTGGAGTCAATCTTTTCGTATGTTAGCGACCCTATATATGGATGCTGCAAGGATATTTTATTTTTCCAAGAAAAGTCTTTTAATGCAGGTCCTTATGGAAGCAGCCTACTTTATATTATTTTGTGTGGGGCCACTGTGGAACATTATACTGGGGGGCCTCTGGGGAGCATATTGTATTGTGTGGGGTCACAAACATGCACAGTATTATGGTGGGTGACAAAACAAGGACTCCAACATGATCTCACCTCAGTTGGCTTCACCGCTGGTCACTTTGCTCAGCTCTCCCCCCAGGTTATTGGTTGCTGTCCTGAGAAAATTCAAGTGGAGGCCACTTGCATGTTTCTTCTCAAAGTTTGTGAACTGTCAAAGTCTCAAAAAATGTGTCCCCTTCCCAAGTTTATATTTTTCAGATGAATGTTGTTATTTGTATAATAAATATACTTTCTGTATAAATTCCTCACGGTTTTCTAGATCTCTGCTTGCTGTCATTCATTCTGCTAATTTCCAGTGAGTAAAAATCAGTCCATAGTCATGCTATATACAGGCCATGGTTATGACAAATTTTTATTTTCCATTGCTAAAAAGTAAAAACAGCATGTTTTAATTGGAAGAAAAACTTTTTACATGTTTCATGGATTACATGGATCCTTAGTCAAAGCATAAAGAGAACACCTGTATCAGACTATTTAAATCATCTGAAGGTAACATCCTCCAAAATTCACCCCACATCAGGTGACCCCTACACAATTAAACAAATAGGTAACATTTACAATAACAGAAGCAAAAACACGTTAATAATTTAGAATCAATTAATTTCTCATTTAAAGAAGAGAATCTAAAATCCCTCTCTGGAAAGGAAGGTAACTCTAAGGCCAGGTTCACACAGGGTTTTTTGGTCCGGAAACTGAGGCGGAGGCCACCTCAGTTTCTGGACAAAAAATGGGTAGCTGCAATTTGATGCCGGTGCACTGCATTGGCATCCAGTCGTGCACTCTGCTCTGGATTAGGCCCAATGAATGTTGGGAAGAGGGAGTGTCTTTAGGTGGATTCGTGAGGCAAATCCGCCTGAAGAATGAGCATGCTGCTTCTTTTTTCCAGGAGCCAGAACAAACGGCTCCTGCAAAAAAGAACTGACCGGCTCCCATTGATTTCAATGGGAGCTGTGTTTTTGGTCTGGATTTTGAGGCGAATTGGGCTCAAAATCCTAACCAAAAAACAACGAGTAAATTCAGCCTTAGGCTGGTAATTCAGGAATCTATTAGTCAGATGACCTTATGGGGTCAAAATACCCAATCTCTCTGTTTTCAAACTAAAATCGTACAAAAAGAAATCAACAAATGAAAAATGAGCCTGGCGATTATGCCGCTGACACCACAGGTTGTTACTCTAATAGCGAATGCAAGGCAGTGATGAAAAGAATGTGATTAATTTTTCGTCATGTAATCTCTATAAGGCCTGGTTCACATTTTCGTTCAGTAATCCGTTCGGGGAATCCAAGTGGACTCCCCGAATGGAATACCGAACGCATTGGCAAGCAGAGAGCTTATGAAAGTACACGGACCCCATACACTATAATGGGGTCCGTGTGCTTTCCGTGTGGTGTCTGCATGAAACATGTGGACAGGAAAGTACTTCATGAACTACTTTCCTCTCCGTATGATTCATGCGAACAGTACGCGGAAAGCACACAGACCCCATTATAGTCTATGAGGTCTGTGTGCTTTCACTGCTCACCACTTGCCAATGCATTTGGTATTCCGTTCAGGAGGTCCCACGTGGACTCCCCGAACGGACTACCGAATGCAGATGTGAACCAGACCTAAGGAGCATGTTTCTGTGTTATCTAAAGGATTGGATTTTGCTCCTACGTTCTATTTTGACTTATTTGCTCTAGGTACCAGTTTTCAACAGGTATTATGGTCTGCAGCCTCTCAGAAGTCATTGGTCAGCAATTACAAAGGGAACTGTCCACAGACAATCTTGTTGATTTGCATGTCCAAATGCATCCAGCTTGTTGGAAACCATTAATAACCTTATTGATAGCATCCCAAGACATGTAAGTGCATGCATTTCTGCTTGTTAATACTTCATACTGAATAAATCAAAATGTTTTTAGTATTTGTTGTCCATTATTTACCATTTGCATATAATTTGCATGTTTACTGATCCTGTGATTTGCATAATTCCAAGACCTTTCCTATTTTGTGTTGCAATTTTAATGTTGAGGGATGTATCAATGGGTCATTCCAGGCACTTACACAAATCAATTTACCTATCATTTCTCTTCCTATAGATGGCTGTTTCCAGATTGTGAAGTTGAGGACTTACTAAACTGTAAGAAAGTGCATAGAAAACTTTCTAACCTATTTGATTGGAAAGGATATAATCCTGAGAAGATATTAACCTGAGATTCTAAGAAGAACATTTTCCCTGGTTTATGAACAGAAACATTTTCAGGTTTTTTGGTACATGAAGTACTACGGCTAAGGCCCCTAATTGTGAAAGGGCAGCGTTTATGGCTGATTTGGCATTTTATTGTACCAATTACAGTGAATTTTATTTTGTTTAATCTCCTCCACACATTGCAGTATGTTAATATAAACTGTGGAATCACAAGCGTTTTCTATATATATATTAAAGAGACAAAGAAAACATGCAGCATGGTTTTGGAGTAGTTTTTCCAAAATGTTTTTGCGCTCCATCTCACTATGTGGGGTCTTAACCCATAAGATTTTTTTCATTAGGTTTGTTTGAATTTTCGGTGATACACAGCACTTTATAGTTATGTTATTTTTATTTTAGCATGTTTTTTCTTGTTTTATAAATATAGGGGAAAATGTCTGTTTTTTCATTTGTTTTTATTTTCTTTTTAACAGCACAAAGTTCTACTAAAATATTTTCTTAAATAATCTCCATTATGGTAAATTAGAGCCTCAATATTCGACTGCTCGATCGAATATCGAATCCAATTATAATCTATGGGAAAAAATGCTTGTTTCAGGGGAAACCACTATTTGACTAAAGTAGAGTCACCAAGTCCACGAGTAGCAGGAGGAGAGTGTTTAGGAGGAGCATTGTGCAGTTAAAGCGCACGGACCCCATAGACTATAACGGGTCCGTGTGCTTGATTCCATTCAGGGGGGGTTCTCCTGCGGACACCTTCCAAACAGGAGGGAAGCGCTAATGTGAACCGGCTCTTACTCATCCTGCAGAACCAGCGTTGATTTGCCGAATGCTGGTAGCATTTGGCAAATCATTCGGTAAATCAACGCTGGTTCTGCAGCAGGCTCGTCTTTGCTAGAATTTTTATTTATTATTACCTTTGTCAGATTCAAGTTATTTCTGTGACCAACAATTTTGCCCACGTATGTACAAACTGGCAATATCATGCCCAAAAAAATCTAAGCAAAAAAACCCCCAAAACAAGCTGACACACCATGTTGTAGTCTGTAGTGTAAAATCTCCTTTTGCAAAGTGATTTTTTTTACTAACCAATACATACAAAGTGCCATTATAATAATAATAATAATAATACATTTTATTTATATAGCGCCAACATATTCCGCAGCGCTGTACAATTTATAGGGTTCAGATACAGACATACATAACAAAGAACGTCATTTCACACAATGGGACTGAGGGCCCTGCTCAAAAGAGCTTACAATCTATGAGGTAGAGGGGGTGACACAAGAGGTAGCAGGGGCGGCATTGCTTATACAGTGTTCAGACAATTTTGTGCATTAGGAATTGTGATAGGCTTGTCTGAAAAGATGCGTCTTTAGTTTGCGTTTGAAACTGTAGAAGTTGGGAGTTAATCTGATTGTCCGGGGTAGAGCATTCCAGAGAAGTGGTGCAGCTCGGGAGAAGTCTTGTATACGAGCATGGGAGGTTCTGATAATAGAATTTTTTGCCATTATCATGGCAAAAAACAACAAGCTGACTGACACATCATGTTGTGGTCTATAGTGAAAAATCTTTGTTAAGGATATTTTTTTAACCACTACATACAAAGTGTCGTCATTACAGTAAAAATAAAAACAAGCTAACTGACATTGTGTGTTGTAGTCTATGGTGCAACATCTACTTTTGGCTGAAGTTCCACGCTGTGTAAATGCTACGTTTTACAGTATCTGCAAAGTGAATGGGATTGTGGCTAATACCATCCACACATTGCATTAAAAAAAAAGCTCGGAAAAAAAACCCCGGAAAAGCTCCATTTTTAAATATTAGAGATGAGCGAACGGAGTTCGATCGAATTGATATTCGATCGAATATCAGGCCGTTCGAGGTGTTCGATTCCA
Source organism: Leptodactylus fuscus (assembly GCF_031893055.1). NCBI lineage: Eukaryota > Metazoa > Chordata > Amphibia > Anura > Leptodactylidae > Leptodactylus > Leptodactylus fuscus. The sequence continues at coordinate 192,467,485 of NC_134266.1, read as the reverse complement.
ATCGAACACCAGGTGGCAAACTCACTAAAAATTCATATCCCCTCCCACCTTCCCTGGCGTGTTTTTTGCACCAATAACTGCGCAGGGAAGGTGGGACAGGAAATACAACGTAGGCAGTGAAAAAAAATTGGAAAAAGCAATTGGCGGCCAGAAACAGATAACCTCCAATTTAGACGAATGGTGGATTTACCATTCGACTAATTTGGGACTGTGAACTTTATGAATGTGAGACAGGGACAGATCTACAGGCAGGGTTAGCTAGGGATAACCTTTATTTAGGGGGCAATGTCACTCACCTAGCTCTTTGGGGCTCTATCTTGTTGGGATCCCTGTCAGCTTGCGATATGCATGAGCTGACTTTTTCCCATAGGAATGCATTGACCAGCGTTGATTGGCCGAATGCCCGTACACTGGCCAATCAACGCTGGTCAATGCATTCCTATAGCGAGATATAGCAGAGCCCATGCGGTTAGCCTGTCTACTCCAGACACCGGAGATGAAAGAGCTCTGGACTACACCCAACCATCCCTCCAGCTACTCCTCCTGTACTAACACGACTAGCTCAGCTTGGCTATTCCTTAGTACTACTAACACACTCATCTCGGCTATTCCTTAGTGTAATAGCCGATCTGAGCGTGTTAGTAGTACTAAGGAATAGCCAAGCTGAGAGTATTAGTCTACTGCATATCTGCCAGCTCTCCTACATCTCCTACACATTCAGCTTGCTATTCCTTAGTACTACTAAGGGGGGAGGGTTGGGATGCTGGGGAAGGGGGAAGGGAGCTTTTGAATGTCTTCCTGGCCCTTCCTTGGGCTTGAGGACTGTTTTTTTCCACCCACTTGCAATTCTTGCACTTGGAGATTAATAGGAGCACTACAGCCTACCCCCCTCCCCAGCAACCCCCCCATCATCATCACCATCATCGTCAATCTAGTATTTATCTCCTATTAAATACTTGAAAAAACACTTTATTTCTTCTGCAGAAGTGTACTTACTTCTGCTCTTCAGCCTGCGCAGCGGTCTTGTGACTGCAGACCGCATAGGAGAGCAGGCACACATGGAGGCACACATCCCCGGCGTGTGAGGAGGAGGGAGAGGAGGGGGGAGGAGTGAGAGAGTGAGTAGGCAGAGAGCAGGCAGGGAGATGACTTACTCTCTGCTAAGGATGAGGGGCAGTCGCTGGAGCAGTGCTGCTGCTAATAGGTGAGAGTTAAAGCAGCGCTGCGTCCACAGGACCGCCCCAATCCACCGCTCACTTCCCCTGCCAGGGTGCCATAACCCTAAGCCAGTCCAGGACAGTTCGCACGCAGCTTGTCCTGGACTGGCATAGGGTCAGTAAAAAGACCGTCCCCTGGCATAGCGCCGCCTGAGGCAATTGCCTCAGGTCGCCTCATTAGAGGTGAGGCGCTGATTTCCAATGTGGGACCTTAGCCTAAAGAAAGCCACGGTGGCTCAGTGGTAAGCCTTGCAGCGCTGGAGTCCTGGGTTCAAATCCTGCCAAGAGCAACATCTGCAAGGAGTTTGTATGTTCTCCCCGTGTTTGCATGGGTTTCCTCCAGGTACTCTGGTTTCCTCCCACACACCAAAGACATACTGATAGGGAATGTAGATTGTGAGCCCTATATGGGACAGTGACTAACAATATCTGTACAGCGCTGCGGAATATGATGGCACTATATAAGTAAGCATAATAATAATCATAATAAAGCCAAACTGACTGCTGTGTTGTAGCATGTAATGCAGCATGTTGTAGTCTATAGTGCAAAATCTCCTTTATTCTAGAGGTTTTGTGGCAATAATGTTTTTTTTTTGTTTGACATTACATACAATGTGCACTTATGGCAAAAAAAAAGTTGAATCTCACTGACCAGGTCACCCTGTTAAGGAGCGTTCACAATACCGTCGGTGTCCCACATGTAGTGTCCGCTCCTAGTGTCCGCTCAAAATCTGTCACGGACACATGCAGGGTTTTTCTGTCCGCTTGTGAAGTCGGACATCTTCACTTGCGGACAGGGAAGGACGGGCACGGAGTGCAATTGAACGCACCCGATGCCCATTGAGATGAATGACAGGTGTCACGGACACAGCTAGTGTCTGCTCCTAGTGTCCGTGACAGATTTTGAGCGGACACTAGGAGCGGACACTACATGTCGGACACCGACGGTAGTGTGAACGCCCCCTTACTGATTTTAGTGGTTTGCTAATTTTTTCCTTGTCAGAGTCTTCCTCCACTTTTTGATTATTTTAATGAGAACAAAATCTGCAAGCTGAAAACTAGCCATGACGCTAGGTTCACACCTGCAAGAAGACGGAAACCACAGACCGGATCCGGCCGTGAGCAGTGGTGAGCGTTTTATGCTCTCCGTCGCTAAACCGTTTTTTAAAATCCGGACACAGAGTACTGCATGTCCGACTCTGTGTCTGGATTTTAAAAAAAAACTGGTTTCGCAGCGGAGAGCATAAAACGCTCACCGCCACTCACGGCCGGACATCTTTCAAACCCATTCAAATGAATGGGTATGAAAGAGTCCTGCAGGTTTCCGTCTCCTGCCTCTGTTTTGTGCAGGAAACGGAAACCTGCAGAACAGAGACCCGGGCGCAGATGTGAACGAGCCCTGACTGTGCATGAACAAATGTAGGAACTATGTCTCTACATAGTCACATGAAAAATTTAAATTAGCACTTGAACTAACAGGGAAAGCGAGCAAGACGACCACATCCAAAACTAGCACATGGTCATTTTTATCATCATCATCATCACCACCAAATGTTTATCCTCCTGCTCCTCTTCCATGCCAATGACAGTCATCCATAAGGGAATATGTGTAAAAAAAACAGCAATATGCACCCAGTTATCTGGTAGTTCTGCAACTTAACTCGTACCTGGCCAAGTTGCAGGTAGAGCAGTTCCTTCCATACCACTTAGTGGACTCCAATGCTTTTCGCCAAATGATGGCATGCTCTCAACCTTGATGGAGGATACCTAGCTACCATTAATTCTCTGGGAAAGGTGTCTCTGCTTTATATGGCATTGTGTTGGAGAATGTGGGCTGTTCTTGGATATGTCAATTTGGGGAAATGTACAGTATATGTTACTGTCCTTCCCCCCACACACTTTTTGTCTTTTGTTTTTGGCTTCTAACAGCCTCTCGGTACCCCACTTATATTTGGACTTCTCTGCTATTACGTGAGCCTACAACCCCCTTCCCCCGCCACATTTCTTATTTGTTTTCTTTATATTACTTATTGGTTTATGTAGACAGAACTTGTGGTATTGGTTTCACTGCGTTGTCTATATGTTTTGCTGCCATACTATTTTCTGTTTTCCATCTTCTGCTTATTCTTTTATTGGAAAATCATTGAATAAAGATTTTTAAAAAGTTTGGTCCATGACACTCCACTATACCACACAGTTAGTGCCACAGTGTTGGCATGAATTAGATTGATAAAGATTAGAGATGAGCGAACACTAAAATGTTCGAGGTTCGAAATTCGATTCGAACAGCCGCTCACTGTTCGAGTGTTCGAACGGGTTTCGAACCCCATTATAGTCTATGGGGAACATATACTCATTAAGGGGGAAACCCAAATCCGTGTCTGGAGGGTCGCCAAGTCCACTATGACACCCTAGGAAATGATACCAACACCCTGGAATGACACTGGGACAGCAGGGGAAGCATGTCTGGGGGCATAAAAGTCACTTTATTTCATGGAAATCCCTGTCAGCTTGCGATTTTCTCAAGCTAACTTTTCCCCATAGGAATGCATTGGCCAGCGCTGATTGGCCAGAGTACGGAATTCGACCGATCAGCGCTGGCTCTGCTGGAGGAGGCGGAGTCTAAGATCGCTCCACACCAGTCTCCATTCAGGTCCGACCTTAGACTCCGCCTCCTCCGGCAGAGCCAGCGCTGATTGGCCGAAGGCTGGCCAATGCATTCCTATGGGAATGCAGAGACTTAGCAGTGCTGAGCCAGTTCTGCTCAACTACACCGTGTGCCGGTCAGCCCATCTGATATAGCAGAGCCGAGTGTCCCATAGGAATGCATTGGCCAGCCTTCGGCCAATCAGCGCTGGCTCTGCCGGAGGAGGCGGAGTCTAAGGTCGGACCTGAATGGAGACTGGTGTGGAGCGATCTTAGACTCCGCCTCCTCCAGCAGAGCCAGCGCTGATTGGTCGAATTCCGTACTCTGGCCAATCAGCGCTGTCCAATGCATTCCTATGGGAAAAAGTTTATGTCACAAAAATCACAATTACACCCCCGATAGAGCCCCAAAAAGTTATTTTTAGTACCTTTTTAATCCCTACCTAAATAAAGGTTATCCCTAGCTATCCCTGCCTGTACAGCTATCCCTGTCTCTTAGTCACAAAGTTCACATTCTCATATGACCCGGATTTGAAATCCACTATTCGTCTAAAATGGAGGTCACCTGATTTCGGCAGCCAATGACTTTTTCCGATTTTTTTTTCGATTCCTCCGGTGTCGTAGTTCCTGTCCCACCTCCCCTGCGCTGTTATTGGTGCAAAAAAAGCGCCAGGGAAGGTGGGAGGGGAATCAAATTTTTTTGGAGTTTGCCACGTGATGTTCGATTCGAATCGAACACATCGAACAGCCTGATATTCAATCGAACATGTGTTCGATAGAACACTGTTCGCTCATCTCTAATAAAGATCCCCACGGGAAAATTTTTTTTACCCTTGCGTCTTTTAATGCCAATGTCATTTTGAATTCACATCTACTCCTATGTAGAAATAATTCTTGGCAGCATTTTGTTAGGTAAAGCTACTTACTCTTCATCACTTTTGTTCTAGGCACACAGCTTATTCGGCCTGGACAGAACCACTAAAACCTGAAACCCACAAACCTTCAGAAATCTGCCCATCTCTAGTAGTAACATCCTTTTTAATTTGCTTTGTCTTTTTAATTAGTTTTTATTTATTAACTTATTTATTTATTTGACACATTGTTCCCCGTAAGCTCAAAATAGATCTATTGGGAGCATTTCAATATATGGAGGTAAATGATAGCATGCTGAATGCCTGCAGCCCCTAAAATATCTTACAAGTTTAATAAGTATTGATATTATGCATTGAATTCAGAGGAGTTGGATATGTATAGGGAAGCAGGTTTTTTTCTTTGTAATGAACATGAGGATGGTGTCCCCTTCAAACATGAATGGTCATTATGTATTTGAGCGAATCACACTTAATGAATAGAAAATGTTGAACATTTAATGTTATAAATTCTTCCAAGGGCATTGTGGGAAAGAGTTACATCTATTATTTAAAAATCAGGTAACACAATTTTATAATAACTCTCAGAACATAGTTCTGTGCTTCACAAGAGCCTTTATGAAAAAAAAGAACTGTGGTGTCTTTTGTATTTTGCCATATTTGGATATGTGTTTTGTGCCATGTACTGAATAGAGTAATGCAATGGCTCTCGTAGGCCTAGTATTCTCTCCATCGTCAATAATGTCTTATTCACAATTATCATTTGCAGACATTTTATTCTATCTCCAGTTTCTTTGTTATTTGATGTTCCTTTTTCAAAACCAAAACTTTTTTTTTCCAACATGAACAATAACTCAAGGTCTTACACTAAAGCAGGGATGTGGCCATGTCTGAATGTTTTTGTGTTCATGAACCACTCGAGCGGTACTTAAGCTATGAGTGATTCATTGTACGCTTGTAGCACACTGGGATTCTGTATATTATTTTATCTGGTTGTCTTATTATACATTCTTGTGATATCTTAGAAACTGATTGAGAAAGATCCCCATTTTATTCTTTACAGATGTGCCCATTGTGCAGCATGCATACAGAAAAACATATTACATATTAACATGCACATTGTAATTGGAAATCAATTATGATTTCATTATAATTCTGCCAATTGAGAATAAAGGGAAATACAAACCATAAGAGTCATCTGTATTGTATTGTTTGTATTGTATTAGCTGAAAGATTCTTACTAAGTAGAGAAAACAAAGAGGTAACTTTAAATTACATACACAAAGAAATTTAAGTATTATACAGATATAGATATAGCTATAGATATAGATATATTGATTGTTGAGAAAATCCACTGACTTACAAGCATTTATTAAAATGGAACAGACTGGGATTTATGTCAGAATCCTACTAATATTCTAAATGTGAAAGTTTGTGTTTGGATGTTTTTTCCTCAATCACGCAAAAACGGCTGAACGGATTTGAATGAAATTTGGCACATAGATAGTTTGTAACCTCAATTAACATGTAGGCTACTTTTTATCCCGGAAAATGACATGGCTTCACAACTGTTATGAATTTATGTTCACATACTATATTACACTGCTCCTGCAGCAGCCTTATCTCAGGTTCTGATAAAGTCATCTCTGTTATCTCTCTGTGTAAACACTCAGCTAACCCTCAGTGGATCCTGTACATGCATTTGCATATTATCTGATCTGCTCCAGGCAACATGCTGACACACTGGATGGGAAAACACCTTTAATCCAAATCCATAGGCATACTGTATAGGTGAATGCATGTGAGCAAACACAGACCATCATACTTGGAAGTTGTTAAGACCTCAACTAAGTGATTGCTTTAAAGGGGCTCCATCGCTGGGAAAAGTCATTTTGAACTAATCACATCCTTGCATAGGCTTTAGAAAGTCTATTCCACACCTACCTTTAGCATGTAAATTACCTCAGAGGTTTCTGAATAAGTCCGTTTTTATTCATATGCTAATTAGCCTCCAGCCAGCACAGGAAGTTCCCAGCAGCACTCGTCTCTCCTATTATCTCCTATGTGTGTGCAAACAGGAAGCTGAGTCACCATCAGGAGCAGCAGCAGCCTGTGCATAGGAAACAATAGCAAAGAGGTGCACGATGCATTATGCACCAGTCTAATTAACATATGAATAAAAACTGACTTATTCAAGAACCACTGAGGCAATCTACATACTAAAGGTAGGTGTGGAAAAGCATTTCTAAAGGCTATGCAAAGATGTGATTAGTTAAAAATGACTTTTCCCAATGATAGAGCCCCTTTAAGTAGACTATTAAAATATTTCAGAACTTTTTGGCAGAGTAACATAGAGGTAAACTATTGAACATTTCTTGTTTAGTTTTTTTTCCGCTAGTGGTTCATATCATTCTATGCTTTGAATCACTAGTTGTTATAAGGATTGGATGAAATTACCCATGCAGTTTTTGATGCATTTTTTTTCAGCCAAGCCCAGAAATGGATAATAATGGAAGTAAAATGATATGGGAAAAATGTATGAACAAAAGTATTGCAACACTACTGAAACATAGTTACTAGAGATGAGCGAACAGTGTTCTATCGAACACATGTTCGATCGGATATCAGGCTGTTCGATGTGTTTGATTCGAATCGAACATCACGTGGCAAACTCCAAAAAAATTTGATTCCCCTCCCACCTTCCCTGGCGCTTTTTTTGCATCAATAACAGCGCAGGGGAGGTGGGACAGGAACTACGACACCGGAGGCATCGAAAAAAATCGGAAAAAGTCATTGGCTGACGAAATCAGGTGACCTCCATTTTAGATGAATAGTGGATTTCAAATCCGGGTCATATGAGAATGTGAACTTTGTGACTATGAGACAGGGATAGCTGTACAGGCAGGGATAGCTAGGGATAATCTTTATTTAGGTAGGAATGTTATTAAAAATAACTTTTTGGGGCTCTATCGGGTGTGTAATTGTGATTTTTGTGACAAACTTTTTCCAATAGGAATGCATTGGACAGCGCTGATTGGCCAGAGTACGGAACTCGACCAATCAGCGCTGGCTCTGCTGGAGGAGGCGGAGTCTAAGATCGCTCCACACCAGTCTCCATTCAGGTCCGACCTTAGACTCCGCCTCCTCCGGCAGAGCCAGCGCTGATTGGCCGAAGGTTGGCCAATGCATTCCTATGCGAATGCAGAGACTTAGCAGTGCTGAGCCAGTTCTGCTCAACTACACATCTGATGCACACTCGGCTCTGCTATATCTGATGCACACTCGGCTCTGCTACATCAGATGTAGCAGAGCCGAGTGTGCACACTCAGCTCTGCTGCATCAGATGTAGCAGAGCCGAGTGTGCATCAGATGTAGCATCATGTGTGCATCAGATGTAGCAGTGTGCACACTCGGCTCTGCTACATCTGATGCAGCAGAGCCGAGTGTGCACACTCGGCTCTGCTACATCAGATGTAGCAGAGCCGAGTGTGCACACTCGGCTCTGCTGCATCAGATGTAGCAGAGCCGAGTGTGCATCAGATGTAGCAGAGCCGAGTGTGCATCAGATGTAGCAGAGCCGAGTGTGCATCAGATGTAGCAGAGCCGAGTGTGCACACTTGGCTCTGCTACATCAGATGTAGCAGAGCCGAGTGTGCACACTCGGCTCTGCTACATCTGATGTAGCAGAGCCGAGGGTGCACTAGAACCCCTGTGCAAACTCAGCTCAAGCTAATAGAATGCATTGGCCAGCGCTGATTGGCCAGAGTACGGAATTCGACCAATCAGCGCTGGCTCTGCTGGAGGAGGCGGAGTCTAAGATCGCTCCACACCAGTCTCCATTCAGGTCCGACCTTAGACTCTGCCTCCTCCGGCAGAGCCAGCGCTGATTGGCCGAAGGCTGGCCAATGCATTCCTATGCGAATGCAGAGACTTTGAGCCAGTTCTGCTCAACTACACCGTGTGCCGGTCAGCCCATCTGATATAGCAGAGCCAGGTGTGCACACTCGGCTCTGCTACATCTGATGTAGTAGAGCCGAGTGTGCACACTCGGCTCTGCTATATCAGATGGGCTGACCGGCACACGGTGTAGTTGAGCAGAACTGGCTCAGCACTGCTACCAATAGGAATGCATTGGCCAGCCTTCGGCCAATCAGCGCTGGCTCTGCCGGAGGAGGCAGAGTCTAAGGTCGGACCTGAATGGAGACTGGTGTGGAGCGATCTTAGACTCCGCCTCTTCCAGCAGAGCCAGCGCTGATTGGTCGAATTCCGTACTCTGGCCAATCAGCGCTGGCCAATGCATTGCTATGGGGAAAAGTTAGCTTGAGAAAATCGCAAGCTGACAGGGATTTCCATGAAATAAAGTGACTTTTATGCCCCCAGACATGCTTCCCCTGCTGTCCCAGTGTCATTCCAGGGTGTTGGTATCATTTCCTAGGGTGTCATAGTGGACTTGGTGACCCTCCAGACACAGATTTGGGTTTCCCCCTTAACGAGTATATGTTCCCCATAGACTATAATGGGGTTCGAAACCCGTTCGAACACTCGAACAGTGAGCGGCTGTTCGAATCGAATTTCGAACCTCGAACATTTTAGTGTTCGCTCATCTCTAATAGTTACTGGACCATGGAAACCCATGCCATAAAACTTCTAGGTAACAGTTTTTGTGTTGATGTCAATGTCAAAGGAGGTTTGGAACTCACTTATTGTGCCCAGGCTCAGACTGACCCTCAGATGAACAGATGAATTCCCAGGTGGGTCCCTGAGCTAGGTGGGCCTCTAGTTCACCCTGACATGGCACAGTCCACTCATTGTACTTCCTACATGTAGTCATCATAGCCAGTCTATACATCAGTGTAATACATAGGGTAAATTTAAGAAACTACCCATTTTAATTTTATATACTGTAGACACTAGACGGTTGAGTTGACATTTAGGTGCCAATATCCTTCTGCCCTGGGCTTCATCTTCTCAATCACAGTGTGAGGGCCCAATCACCTTGCATTGTCTTGCTGCTGTCTGAGGTCTGCTACTGTTTTGGTGCATATCCCTGCCTTATAGAGTTGAAAGGGCCTTAGTTCAATACAAGAGCCAGGTAGCAGGTTACGAACAAGATCCCAGAACAGAAACATTCAGAGGCAGAGGAAACAAGCAAATACTGAAAAAACATTTATGTTAGTGGAATGTCAGGAATTTGGAAACGAGTGTCACGTATATTTATATTTTACTGGTGGGCCCTAGGCTTCTTTATCACATAGTGGGTGAGTCGGCAGAGTGTTTGCAACTTCTATGCTCTATGTGCCTCAGTACTTGGTGACTTTGCACTGCAGTTTTGCATAGACTTCCACTATGTGGCTGAGTTGTGATTCATAAACATTTTCCACTTTTCAATAATAGCAGTCACAATTAATGCTAAAATATCTAAGGGGAAGAAGTTTGGCAAATTGGTGCAAGGGTAGCATCCTATTTGGCTAGGTTCACACGGTGGAAATTGGAATCCATGACTAATCAGCTACAAAATCTACAGTAAGATCGAGCAGGATGCAAATTATTTCCACATCCTTCTGCGATCAATGCCTTCCAGAGAATGTGCGGATTTGTGGGCGGAATTCTCTACCAAATCCATGGCAGATTCCTCTGTGTGCCTCATAGTACCTTGCTGAATTCTGCAAACTCCTTAGGCCGGGTTCACACGGAGTATTCTGGCTCGTGATTTGGTATGTAGACGCCGCGGGATCTTAAGCGGCGCTATTATGCGGCCGCCGCAAAATCACAGCCGCAAAATAGCGCCGCGTATACGGTAACGGCTACCATTAAAAACAATGGGAGCGTATACGGCCCGCAAAAGATCCCGCGACGTCTACGTACCAAATCACAAGCCAAAATACTCCGTGTGAACCCGGCCTTAGAATGACCAATTCCTTCACAAATGTTTGTAAAGGTTAGGCCCCTGTACAAGACTGAATGGACACTGGCAGTGGACAACTTAGCATGGGGAACCGCTGAGTTTTTTTTTTTTTTTTTTTAGTTTACACCTCTTGCCCACCACATGGATTGCTCCAATTCCTGGACATCCTTTTTAAAGGTTTTATCCATCTTTGTAATATTGCTGGCCTGTCCTTAGGATAAGTCTTCAATATGACATCTGCATGGGTGTGAAAACCAGGATAAAAATAAACGTATAAATATATTACATATTGCCATGTCTGCAAATGTCCATACTAAAAAAAAAAAATCTACAATTATTTATGGCGAAACCAAAACAGTTGAAAAAAAAAAAATCATAATTTTCGAATTGTGCTTTTATGGTTTCTTCACCTCATACAGAAAGTTCTGTAAAATGATAAAAGGAGACATATGTTCCACAACCTGATTTCAATAAAAACTGCAGATCACCTTGCAAAAAAATAAGCCCTCATACAGTCTCATAAATGTAAATATAAAAAATGTTTTAATTCAGTTGTGTATGAAAGAGGAAATGATCCACCTTTCTAATATACAATGGTATGGTTTTCATGTTAAAGAGAATCCGTCACCAGGTTGGGACTCCTATGCTGCTAGTCTTTCGTGTCTCAGACCAGGTAATCTCAGTACCATCTTGTTAAAAAGATTAATTAATTTGCAGCATTGGAGTCCTGGGTTCAAATCCTGCCAAGAACAATATCTGCAAGGAGTTTGTATGTTCTCCCCGTGTTTGCATGGATTACTTCCCATTCTACAAAGACATACTGCTAGGGAAAAAAAATTACATTGTGAATTCCTATATGGGGCTTACAATCTATGTAAAAAAAGGTTAATTAATTTTAATCTGATGGAGAAAATAATTGCATCACTGTGGTCTGTGTTATGGTTTTCTGTGCAGTTTTTGGTGCACATCACATGATCACATGTGCAGTACCTTTGTTTTTCCCAAGAATAGGGCAACACTATCACTCACCGACTGTAGACAGGGAAATCACTTCTCAGTGTCTCTGGAAACAAGAATAACAACTATGTCTATTTATCTGACAGGCAAATAATGGCTTCATAATTACTACACAAACACAAGATAAACAAGAACAATTCCCCTCCTTGTCATGAAACCGACAAACAATTTTATCACACAAAGACAATGGCGAGGCATCATTAACCATCAATAAGATGATATTTTATCATAGGCTGGTCCAATAATACTCAAACCTAGAATTCTGAGAAAAAAGGAAAAAAAGTACTTGTCAATGACACTTCTTGTTCAGTGATTTTCCTAAAAATACACGGCCATTAAGTAAACTTTGAAGTCCACGTTCTAAGCTGAGAAGCTTCGTGTTCGAAAATCAAAAAAGCAGATCTGAAGAGCTTTCCAGTTAACTTTGTATTTTAAATACCAAATATTTCGAGGGCATATCTCCTCAACGCTAGCTTAGCAACAGAAGATTGCCCAAGGGTTTTCTGTATGTAACGTCATAATGGATAGAAAAAGGAAACAATTAATTTATCTCTTTGTCAGTTCGCCCTAAAGTCTCATGGTCTTCACAAATGGAAATTTATTTCATCTTAAAAACCAACACTTCATTTTTGTACAGACCCGGTGCGATTGCAAGATACATTTCAATTAATTCTTCTACCAATGCACTATCTCTCCCTCATCAGAACCTTTTATAGTGTTAAAATTAACAATTGTGCAGTTGATGGCTGGATGAATCCACAAGGGGACTTGCAAAAGGCCTCAGATAACACAACATGTATAAATCATTCAGGAGAACAATTCATGAAAGAAAAGTTATCTGTGTTTTGGATGACATTGGAAGAACTAAATAGGAGTCAATTTGAAGAAGGGACATTTCACTTCATTGTCCGTTCCCGCTTTTCTCTCTTTTTTATTGTCCTGTAATATACATTTTCAAAATTAATTAACCATTAACTGCTAGATAAATGCTTTTCTGGTCTTGTTGGTGAGAGATTACTTCACATGAACGGTATTCTTTGTAGGGCGCTTTTGCCAGATAAGGTGGCAACTGTACTTTAAAGGAAAACAAAGGGGGATGACAGACAAGCCAGTGTTTACCAAAGTGAATAGAGGGCTTGGAGGTTTCCACTCGCTGATCGCTTACATGTGCACAGTGATTCAAGACTAACGTGGTGTTTCACCTTACAATATCTATAACAAGCCATGGATGAGGCTTTACACAGAACGAAATCCAACTCTGCAAATTCTCGTTACCTTTTGGTGCGGTTATCTTTTAATTGCTGTGTTCATTCAGCACAATGTCTTCATCTGTTTTATTGGGTAAAAGAGTCAAATTGCAATAAATGTAAATGAGTAACAGAACGAATCTTAGATGCTTTTTAAGCAAACAAAGAGCAGGTGTGACTTCGTAACATCAACCATAAAGGACTACGCATTATTCAATAATACAAAAACATTGGCTTTTAATATCTTATCATTAAACTTGTAGAGAGTTTATTATTTCAATATATCAGGTTAGGAAACAGGGGTATAAGGCCTTATTCACACATTTGCATTTTGCACATGTGTAAGGGCTCCTTCACACGGAGGTTACGCTGGCTGATTTTGAACGTGTAAACGTTCCATATCAGCGGCGTTTAAAACAGGTCCCATTGCTTTCTATGGGAGCCTGCATATGCGTGCTCCCCATAGAAATGAATGGGAAAAAGCAGCCCATTCATTTCTATGGGGAGCGCACGTATGCCCACTCCCATAGAAAGCAATGGGACCTGTTTTAAACACTGCTGATTCGGAACGTTTACATGTTCAAAATCAGCCAGCGTATCCTCCGTGTGAAGGGGCCCTAAGGCTGAGGCCCCATATTGCCGCACACAGCAAAGCCACTCCTGACTTTGTCTCAAAAAACACAGCAAAATCTGCAAGAAACACCACCCCACCATGCTAACCTGTGGGTTGTGAGCTGTCCACGATTGATCCATTGCTCATGTCCATGAATAACAGATCATCTTAAAAAATAATAATAATAATTTCATAAACTTTACAATGTCTGTGGATTTGTGAAAAGCTCACAGCACATGGAAGGCATTTGTGTGCTGTCCATGATTTTCACCATGACATGGGCCAAAATAGAGCATGTCTTTGTTCTTTTTGAGAAAGGAATGCAGGTCTGCATGTACTCATTAAAAAATGGGTCTGCAGGAAGTCTGTGATTGTCATGGTGCTCACATGTCCACAAAATGCAGCAAAAAAAAGCTTAATAAAATAATATTTTTTTCAGATTGCTACACTGTGTTTTGGGTGAGCAGAGCAGAAAAAAAATCCTTATAAAAATATCTTTTTTTTTTAGACTAGCACGGCCTGCAAGGCTATATATGCGCAGCAACAAAAAAAAAAAAAAAAAACCCGAACACTTAAGAAAATATTGTTTCAGATTACCACACTCCGTTATACTGTGTATTGGATGATCAGAGCAGAAAAAACCCTTATGCATAACAGAGGTTTTTTTTCTACATTAGTGCTACCTATGAGACTGTATATATGAGCAGTAACAAAAACAACACTGAAGAAAAGAATATTTTTTCAGATTACCACATTCCGTCACAGTGCGTGTTGGATGAGCAGAGCTGAAAAAAACCCTTATGTAACAGAGTATTTTTTTAGATTAGCACAGGCTGAAAGACTATATATATGAGCAGCAGCAAAAAAAAAAACTAAAGAAGATAATATTTTTTCAGATTGCCACACTCCCTCACTCTGTATTGTGTGAGTATAGGGAAAAAAAACCTCTGAATAACAGAGCTTTTTTCAGATTAGCACAAGCTGACAACAAGTCCATTTGTTCATCTCTATTTCAAGACCATGTTGCAAAAATAAGTACACCCCCTAAAAGGGCATTACTTAAGAGAAAGAAAACCCTATTCCATTTAATGCACCATCAGAAATGGCACCACATGGAGGGGAAATGTCAAAAGATTAGAAATTATTTTTTTGTTTTTTACACATGAAAGGTGAAGGCTACCAGTAGAATAGTTAAACTATTGCAAAAGTGATACAAAAATATAACAAATAGGGAACTACAACCATGTCACAGAGACGTCCAGGCTGTCCATCAAAATTAGTAAGGAGTTTTTCTCTGATGAGTGGGTTTGAAGAAATTTGACATGTAAGTTCACTGCAGGTAGCTATAGAAATAGAAAGCCAAGCTGGGGTGAGTGTTTCCTGTGATACAAAAGGTCGTACACTGGAGAGGAATGGAATGCATGAGTATCGTCCATGAAGGAAGTCTCCCCTAAAGCCCATGCACAGAAAAAGCCCACCTACAATTTGCCAGTGCCCATGCTCAAAAAGATAGAGATGAACGAGTAGTGAAATATTCGATATTCGATATTCGTTTTCAATAGACCCTCAATATTCGACTATTCGACCGAATATCGAATCTCATTATAGTCTATGGGGAAAAAATGCTCGTTTCAGGGGAAACAACTATTCGACTCAGGAGGGTCACCAAGTCCACAATGACACCTCAGCAAATGATGCCAACACCTCTGGAATGCAACTGGGACAGCAGGGGAAGCATGCCTGGGGGCATCTAACACGCCCAAGTCCCAGTATTACCCCACTATCACAGCCTATCAACTAGACACTTTCTACACTCAATAGAACCTCTATGGAAAGTGGAAAAATATTTGGAAACCTTCTTTGCTCTACATTAATATGGACAGAAAAACAAATTTAAACCTAAAGAAACATTAACATGCGCTCATCACAATTCCTGACTCGATAGCTGCGTTAAATAGGATGCAGGCTACAATGCTGACGAGGCCCGAGCACCAGGAACAGGTGTTACAAGAGCTAGTGGATAATGCTTCCAGCTGCTTTTCCCCCAGCCAGTCAGCCACTACCTCCAGTCGTGTTCATACCCAAGAATCTGCCCCTCCTTCCTCCTAACATGCCCAATCTTCCCATCAGAGTCATCCCACCCTTTCCCCTCCCAGGAGCTACCATAATAATTTCTGTGTCCTGTTGCCCAAACACTGGAGCATACGCCCAATATACCTGGCGCCCAGTATACCTGTCCCATACGGGTCTGAAGCAATGGGTCTACTTGACATCCAGTATATACCGTACCGTGTATACTTGCAATACACTACGCTTGTATACATCGTTTTTTGCGCCCAATATACCTGTCCCATACAGGTGTCAAGCAAGGGGTCTACTTGCCATACAGTAGACTGTACTTCACATACGCTCAAAATAGTTACCGTGTATACATCGGTTTGTGCGCCCAATATACCTGTCCCATATTGGTTTGAAGCAAGGGGTCTACATGCCATACAGTATAGACCGTACTTCACATACGCTCAAAATAGATACCATGTATACATCGGTTTTTGCGCCCAATATACCTGTCCCATATGGGTGTCAAGCAAGGGGTCTACTTGCCATACAGTATAGACCGTAATTCACATATGCTCAAAATAGATACCGTGTGTACATCGTTTTGTGCACCCAATATACCTGACCCATATGGGTGTGAAGCAATGGGTCTACTTGACATCCAGTATATACCGTAGTAGGTAAACGCTCAAAATAGATACCGTGTATAGTTGCAATACACTATGCTTGGATACATCGTTTTTATATATACCTGGCGCCCAATATACCTGTCCCACACGGGTCTGAAGCAATGGGTCTACTTGACATCAAGTATATACCGTACCGTGTATACTTGCAATACACTACGCTTGTATACATCATTTTTTGCGCCCAATATACCTGTCCCATACAGGTCTGAAGCAATGGGTCTACTTGCCATACAGTATAGGTCGTACTTCACATATGCTCAGAATACATAGCGTGTATATTTACAGTACACTAAGCTTGTATACATCATTTTGTGTTACAATGGCTAGCGGATAATGCTTCCAGCTGCATATGCACCAGCCAGTCAGCCAATACCTAAGGTCATGTTCCTACCTAAGAGTCTGCCCCTCCTTCCTCCCAACATGCCCAATCTTCCCAGCACAGTCATCCCACCCTTTCCCCCATCCCAGGAGATATTTTTGGGTCCTCTAACTGTCTCTCACTCTGGCCAACCAATTCCCGCATCCCAGGAGCTAAATGACGAATTTCAGCGTTATCTGGCACCAGAGAGGAGAGTTCCTCCAAGAGGCTAACAACTGCCATCTGGTCCACACCCACCAGGGAAACACTCTCCAAGGTGTGGGACACGTTAATGGCACCCCCTCGCAAAACTACCGCCACTGAGGGGCCTAGTGTCACCAGGAGTGAAAAGTATAGGTGCATGTTGCGTGAGTACTTGGCCAGCCCTGTCCTCTCCGATCCCTCTGCACCCTACACGTATTGGGTGTCGAAGTTAGACCTGTGGCCCTTAAAATTAGCCTTTTTGGTAGGACAGAGTGTACACAAAGAACCACATCTGTCACTTGCTGAGTGACTCTTCTACTTATAACATCATAATTGAACCTGTGTGTGCAGGTTTTCCTTTGAGTTCAAGTTAGATTTCTGTTTCCTATCTTGTCACAACCAATGAAAGCTGGTCAACGATTTACTGTAGTTATGTTTTCTCATAGTATGTTAGATTATAGATAGAATATGAATAAAATAGAGTTAGAATATCAATAGATTTGTATTTGATTATTTGAGAGTTGCTGAAGAATGGCATGTAGAAAAAATTTTCTTCAAAGATAATTTTGGAATTTTTAAGGACTGGAGTTTTAGGGTGAATTCACACTGAGTAAACGCTAGCTTATTCTGAACGTAAAACACGTTCAGAATAAGCGGCGTCTAAAGCAGCTCCATTCATTTCTATGGGAGCGGGGATACGAGCGCTCCCCATAGAAATGAATGGGCTGCTTCTTTCACTCCGTGCAGTCCCATTGAAGTGAATGGGGAGTGCCGGCGTATACGGCAAGCTCTGCTCATGCCTGAGCGTACACGCCGGCACTCCCCATTCACTTCAATGGGACTGCACGGAGTGAAAGAAGCAGCCCATTCATTTCTATGGGGAGCGCTCGTATCCCCGCTCCCATAGAAATGAATGGAGCTGCTTTAGACGCCGCTTATTCTGAACGTGTTTTACGTTCAGAATAAGCTAGCGTTTACTCAGTGTGAATTCACCCTTATAGTAAGTTTTCTCTTCTCAGAGCCCTTAGGCCCTTGGTGTGAGTTGAGCTTTGCATCAGCAGTGTTTACATTTTGTGCCACTTGGTGTGATTTCAGACTTGCACCAGCGTTTTTTAAATTTTTGCCCCTTGGTATGATGTGAGCCTTTCACCAGCAGTTTTTTTTAAATTTTTTTTATGTAGATTGTGAGCCCCACATAGAGCTCACAATGTACATTTTCCCCTAACAGTATGTCTTTGAAATATGGGATGGAAATCCATGCAGACACGGGGAGAACATACAAACTCCTTGTAGATGGTTTTTTGCCCTTGGCGGGATTTGAGCACCAGGACTCCAGCGCTGCAAGGCTGCAGTGCTAACCACTGAGCCACCGTGTGGCCCCCATGTTTTTAAATTTTTGCCCCTTGGTGTGATTACAGACTTGCACCAGCAGTTTTTAAAATTTTGCCCCTTGGTGTGATGTGAGTCTTTCACCAGCAGTCTTTAAATTTTGTGCCCCTAAATGTGTGATGTGAGCCTTTCACCAGGAGTTTTTTAATTTTTGCCCCTTGGTGTGAGTTCAGACTTGCACCAGTAGATATACGGATGACAGTATACTGTACAGGAATGAGTGAGTTCACAAACTGATATATACAAGTGTATGTTTTTTTGTATACACAGAGGGTAGATATATTGAGCGTATATACTGCCTTATATACCGTATGACAGTATATACTGTAGCTTTCTTTTTTTGTTTTTTTTCCTAAATCTTATTTTATTTGTTTTTTTACAGTATACAGCTTTATTCTCACCCAATGGGACAGTTATAATGAGTGAGTGCACAAACTGATGTATACAAGTGTATTTGATTGAACTATACACAGAGGGTAGATATATTGAGCTTATGTACTGCCGTATATACCGGATGATAGTATACAGCTTTCTTCTCACCCAATGGCACAGGAACAATGTGAGTGAACAAAAACACTTGTATACATCAGTTTGTTTGAAGTATACTGTACACAGAGGGTGTATAGATATAAAACTTGTATACATGAGTTTGTGTAATGTATACACGGAGGGTAGATATGGCGTTTATCTACTACCGTATACGGCGGATGGAAGGACAACTGCTAGCTTCTCACCCCTATGGGACACATATGTATTGTATACCAGTGGTAGGTAATTGGAGCCCTAAAAAGGGCTTTTTGTCGAAATTTGCTGCAGGATGAGGGTATGTACTGGAGGTGTAAATACACTCATCAAGCAGTGTAGCTCTGCCAATGTTTCCTGCCTGCCTAGCATAAGCTAATCCCTCTCTAGCCCTCAGCAGATGTCTCTCCCTATCTATCACCAAGCCACAAATGACACGAACATGGCTGCCACTATTCTTATAAATCCGAGGTCACCTGATTTAGCCAGCCAATGACTTTTTCCTATTTTTTTTTTCGATGCCTACTTTTTCCTGCTTCCTGTCCCACCTTCCCTGCACAGTTATTGGTGCAAAAAAAAAGTGCCAGTGAAGGTGGGAGGGGTTACGACTTCTTACTTCGTTTACCGCATAGTATTCGATCAAAATCGAATATGTCGAATACTGTAATATTCGATCGAATACCTACTTGATCGAACGGTATTCACTCATCTCTAATAAAGACTACTGGAATATTATGGAGTAGATATGGGCAAACCAATTCATCGTGAACTGGGTTCAACCCAGATATTCCTAATTGTTTGGTTTTTCACTAATTTGATCAAATGGTGAATTGTCTCAGATAAACTAAAATGGCCATCACCACATGCATTACACAGGAAAAATACAGAAGAGATTCATGTCTTGTAAGTCACTGACATGTTCTGGGGCTGTCTGATATCAGCTGACAGCCTCTCAGCCAATAGTCAGTGGTAGGTGGATTGATGTCATATACATTATATAAGGTGCTGTGGACATGAACACGAGACATTGCAGTGATGGTGAAAGTAGGAAAAGATCTGTGTTTCATCTCAGTGCATGACACATAACAGGGGACAGGCAAAAGAAGGAGGAAGAGGAAGTACTTGTGCAAGTACTAAACATATATTAATTCAGATTTAACTACTAAAAGTGGATGGCAATAGCAACATTACTTCTGGTCTTAACAGTTGAGAGAAATATTCCTCATAGTCCAAGACTTCCTCTTCTTCTTTTTGATGAGCTCGATGAGAACTGCCAGTGTTTTTTAAATGTAGAGGAAGTTGAGGTGGAAGACATGAATGTTGGTGAAGTACTAGTGGAAGAGAGTGTATAACCAACAACCCTGCCATTGCTTCTTTACACTACCAATGCAATATTGGTGTGGCATTCTGCTCCCCTGAAGGGATCATTTATGTTTACCGGTTGGACCAGATGGAAATGGGGGACGTCCAACCTAAGGTAATTATCATTTTCTTTTTTTTAATTATCCAACCTGGTTCCCCAGGGATTTTTAAATTTATTCCAGACAGTGGCGTAACTAGGAATGGCGGGGCCCCGTGGCGAACTTTGGACATGGCCCCCCCCCCAAAGATCTCGACTGAGTCCCTCCTACACATTCCTGCGCGCTCTATTATGTGCCATAGTGGCCCCTGCACACAGTATTATCCCCCATAGTGGCCCCTGCACACAGTATTATGTCCCATAGTGGCCCCTACACACAGTATTATGTCCCATAGTGGCCCCTGCACACAGTATTATGTCTCATAGTGGCCCCTGCACACAGTATTATCCCCCATAGTGGCCCCTGCACACAGTATTAATAGCAGTTAACCCCATCATGTCCCTCACATTAACCCTTGTGTACCTCACATAAGAGTTACTGATATGTGAGAGACATGGAGGTAATAATAAAGTATCTTCATTATTATTACCCCCATATATCTCACATATTAGTAACTCTTATGTGAGGTACACAAGGGTTAATGTGAGGGACATGATGGGGTTAACTGCTATTACTATGAGGCACATGGAGTTACTAAAACAAAAGTAATCACCCCAAATGCCTGATATTAATAAGTATAGTAACACCAGAATGTACCTGTGTACCTGTTTTCTTTCTTTAGTTTCATTTTCTTGGAGCTTCTTCTTCTCTTCCTCCTCTTGTGTGCAGGACGGCAGGGTCCATTTTCTGTAGAGGGATAAGCCCCGCCTCCTGGCCTCTCCTCAGCCCTCTCATTGGTGGGTAGAGAGAAGCCAGAGAAAGGGAGGGGGAGGAGAGGAAGCGTCCTGGGATTGCTGAGAGGAGCCAGACCTGCAGCTCCAGCATCGACTCCTGTGTGTCAGCCATTGCTGCATCTTCAGACGTATACTTTCCCTATATTATTAGGGAAAGTATTCCACCAACAGGGGGCCCCGATCATTATACTCGGGGGTCCAAAAAGACCCCCGAGTATAATGATAGCAGCGGTGGCCCCTAATGTCCTGGGCCCTGTGGCAACTGCCTCTGCTGCTATGGTGGTAGTTACGCCACTGATTCCAAACATTTAAATTGTGAATATGTTTATGATTCAAGTAGGGGAATAACAAGTAAAGACTGGGCCCCATAGCAAAATTTTGATTTGGGTCTCACATGGTATAATGCCCCATTTATACACTATAATGTCCCAAAGTGGCCTCTAGATAGTAAGATATCTGATAGCGGCCCCTCCACACAGTATAACATCCTAAAGCGGGCTCTCTACACAGCATAATGTCCCATAATGACTTCCACACAGTATAATGTCGCATAGTGGCCCCTTCACATAGTATA